>NC_046220.1:86384092-87595863 GCF_011004875.1 Balearica regulorum gibbericeps | reverse complement strand
AACACTTAGTATCTGGGTAACGACTGGACTTAAGCTGGCTCTTCATAAGCCACCCACGCTGTTCTTATCTAACCTAGAATAGAAACAGGACTTTATGGCGTGTTCTCACTGCACAATAAGCCAAAGCCAGAGAGCTAGCTCAGCTTTTGAACCCCAGTCACTCACGCTGTGTAACTGCTAGCACAGGTGCTAGCAGAATTTTGGCCCCTGCTAAGTAGCAATTTATGAGAGCGCTCTGGAGCACCACAGAGCAATAGCACACGCTGGGGATCACTGACAATAAACAGGACAGATGAGGCTGTATCAGAACTGGTTCTCTGACCCTTCGCAGCCGTCTTCTGCAAGTTTTATGCTTCAACCATATTACACACCCTAACACCACACTGCGCAGCAGGCGACGCACACAATGCTTACAAACGCTTGCTCTGCCTCAGGCACTGGACTCGAACTGGAAAGCACACATGCAAAAATGTTAAATCCTGCCTGCTCAGTTGCTTGTATCAAACCAGTTTGTAGCTGTGCATTCACCATTAATAGTAGACATACTTTGTGCCACTGTACTCTGCAAGTAAATAATCAGCGTGGTCAAAGTGGCTAAGGTGGTTTCTGTTTGACAATATTTAGAACTCAGTGGTTCTTGCAAATAAAAGGCCTCACCCTACTGGCCATACATAGGCAAGTTGCCAGCGAGACTTCGCATGGCTGTGAAGTACAGGATGAGACCCTGTGTCAGCAGTACTAACCAAGTGATGATGTCAGTATAGGATAATGGGGAAAACTGAACTCTGCTACAACTAAATGTCATGTTGATAAATGCAACTTCACCATTTTTTATAAACAAAATTAAAACTTAATTTGCTTCACAGTAGCTAAGGTGCCGTTAATTCAAAACCCACAGAATAACTCACTGGACACAGTTAATAGTCAGCAGACCACATAGGCCAGGCTTTGAAAGCGTTTAATATTCACTGAAGTGCTGCTTGTATCCAATTATAACTCACTACTTGCCATCTTAATATTTAAATCTGTCCACTCTTTAGAGAAAAAAAAAAATGCACTAATCAAAGACATGAATGCACCTTTTGCTTTTGACAGCATTAAATTAAAACTAAATGGTAGATCTTGAATGAGTTACTCTGCAAGAATAAAGGCATTAATGAGGTAATTTCATTATAGAGGCTCATCCAAGCCTATGTGAAAACAAGGGAAGTAAATGGAGAGGAAAGCCGCCGAGGAAATTAGGGTTCCTTCCACACTAATTAATGTTTTGGGGCATTTAGTACAGGCACCAAATTAACTGCTCCAAAGAACTCCATTGAAAAAAAAAAAATACATTGTTGCCCTGCCATGTAATTAGAAGACAGTACAAGCAGAGCACTTAATGAGTATAAAGCCAGCCTTTAACTTACTCTGCCCAGCTTCTGAAAACATGCCATTGTGGAGGCCTAAGTTTAAGGAAGCACTAGGCGTACAATATAGGATTGTTTAGGTCCTTCTGTTCGGTGAGCTGTAAACAGGTAGCTCTGAATAAGAGACTCTGAGACTCCTGGGAGGCTCGGCTTCCCAGAAAAAAAAAAAAAAAAAAAGGAAAAAAAAAATCCAAACAACACCCCCCCCCCCAAAAAAAAAAAAAGAGTCTTAAATGCATCTAGAGAGAAGAAAAAAGGTGAATAGGCCCACCACAGCCAGCACAGTGAATGCTCACCGCTGTCTTAAGTGATTACATGATGTTGTGCCACCCCCCTCTCATTGAGTTATCTTTACACTGCTTTTGTCTCCTCTTATTGGAGCTGATGAGGTGCTAATTGGTTGCTTTTTTAAAAAAGCACTACTTAAGCACTGGCAAACAGAGTAAGACAGCGTGAGTGGAGTTAATGAGGGCTTAGTGGGGGATGGGGACAAGACAAACCAAAACCAACCTACCTACCTCAAAAAAACCCAAACCTAAAAGAACCCTCCATACAAATGTGTACACAAACACATATATAGGCACGCCTTCCTGTTGGTATAAACAAAAACTTGAAGGGAAATGACTGAGTTTCGGTACCTGGCTGTGAGGATTTGAAACTTGTGAGAAAAGGGGCAATACAAGGAATAAATAAACGCCCACCCCTCTGGCTGGCATCCTTGGTACCTGGCGGGATTACCTACGAGCCCCATGCCATGCCACACCACGCCGTGTGAAGCCCTGCCCTGCACCACGGGACCCCCGTCCCCGGCCGCCTCAGCACCCCGGCACACCAGCTGCATGGCGTAAGGGTGCTTGCGCCGCCTGCGCTGCCAACCCAACCCTCCATCGCTGGGACGCTGCCCGTGGGGGATTGCTTGGTCGCCACCCAGGCAGCGGCAGGCGTGGAGACTGGTGGTGGGTGCCCAGCGTGGGGTGCTGGGCTCGCGTGGCTGGCCAGATGCAGGCGCCCGTGGCTGCAAAGGCCCATCCAGTGAGGACTGCCCTGGAGGTGGTTTTTACCCTCTTACAGAGATTGCTGAAGTGAGGTTTACGTCTGCCTCAGAAACATGCAGGCTAGCGCGTCGAATTCACCTCAGCCCACTTTGCCGCTTGCAGGCGAGCTGCTTGCCATGGCCCCCTCCACGGCCCAGGGAGATGCCGGCATTCTCTGGGTGTGACAGCCGGGCCTCGCTGAGCCCCCCGCCACGGGTGAGCAGCCCTGGCGAGCTGCGGTGGATGCGGTGTCGCAGCCGCAGGACAGATGAGGCTGAGGCGGCAGCAACGCGTGCCAGCTCTGCCCCTGCACGCTGCATCCCCAGAAACCGCAGCCTCGCAGATTAGGCTCGGCTGGAAAGATTTCTAGTTCAAAGCAATATATTTGCTTTTAAATGGAGGTACAAGCATGTTAGAAATAGCCCAAACCCCCGAGTCGTGTTCAGCGGCTATTACCTGCAGTCAATGCCACCCCTTAGCAGAAACGCTCTTGCTTTGGGGCGAGCGTGCCTGCGGCAGGAGGGCAGCTTCGCTCTGCCTTTGCAGCTCGTCAGACCACGGGAAATGGGCCTCGGGACGGACTTGGTTTGAACGCCACGGCCGGAGTGGCGTCCCTCACGCTGGCAGGAGCTGTTGGCTCGTGGATCGTGGCCCATGGCCCGCAGGAGAGGCTGGCACAGAGTGTTTCACTGAGCCCTCTACCCACGAGTAACGAGGCCTTTTGTCACTGAATTCCTGTCACCTTCCTCGCTATATCGTACGGCCATGGTTTACGTGAAAGCAGTAACAGGTATTGGGGGACACTTCTGAACAACCTCATTTTCAACAAATGGGCTTGTATTAAAAGATGAATCTGTAAAGCTTTACCTTTAAAATGTTTATAATCTTAGTCTTTTGGTAATTTTGTATTTCAAAAATATTCTCAATATAGTTGCTAAGTTTGGGTATGTAATTAATAACTTTGAGAACGTTTTCCATAACAACTCAGATACGGAAATATCCTGAAGATTTTGAACCCCACGAAGAATATGCAAAGTATTGTGATTAGAGTATATAGTGTTAAACCTGTTGCTACTACAACTGGATCCAGAGGTGCTGGTTTTGCCATACCCATATGGATTTCCTAAAAAAGGTTTTGAGTAACATTAGGTACTCTGCATTTTACACACGGTTTGTAGGGGGGTTGATATTGCCTCCTGCATTTCTAGACCAATTCTGAAGTTCCCCGCTACTGAAAGTCTTCAGAGTCCTAAAGGACAGTGCAAAAAGTATGTGGTCTATTGCTGATGTTATCTGGCAATACAGAAAAATAATTCTGCAAGCTTTTTGAAAATGACACTGCAAATGCCTGTGTTAAACACTGTCTTCTGCCGTTTCTGAATTTGTTTACATATAGTCTACACAGACATGTGGGCATACAATGCTTTTTGAGTGGCTACAAGGCTGCATATTTTACAGCTAAGTGATACCTTTGGGGCTCCAGGGAGAGGTTGCCCAGTGATGAAAAGTTTGTCCTCTCTGTCACAGGCTCATTACCACCAGGTAATTCTCTAAATACTTCAAAACTCCTCTGCTGAGCAGTTTCATATTGGACAAAAAGAGGAAAGTGGAGTTGAAACTACAAAACCTACAGTCAGCTCAAGAAGACAACGGACCTTTTATTAAGACAACTCAGATGATCTATTTATGCTGCAGAGAAATAAACAGTCAGGGTCCCCCCTTTCCTCACTTTTTTTTTTTTTTTTCCTGTGAATAACCGCAGTTAGTAAAACCAATTAGTTTGCAAACAGCCAGTTACTTGGGTATGTGTTTATGCTTGGTAATTTGTACCCCTATTCACATTCTAAGCTGGATTCTTTTTACTTAAAATGCATGGTCACTTGCTTTTCTTTCGGTTGTCATGAAAACGAGGGATTTCTTGCTGGCTGGTAGAAAGAAACTTCCCAGTGAACAAAGTTACAATTAATTCCTCTAAACATGTGTTCCTAGAGCCATCCATCTATAAAATAGGCAACAAAGCAGAGCTCCTTGCTTTAAGAAATCCCAAAAGACACAGAACTGAAAAAAAAAGCTTGGATCCCTTGAGGCTAATTGAGCAAATATATATTTTTTTGTGTGTTCCTAGAGCCATCCATCTATAAAATAGGCAACAAAGCAGAGCTCCTTGCTTTAAGAAGTCCCAAAAGACGCAGAACTGAAAAAAAGCTTGGATCCCTTGAGGCTAATTGAGCAAATACATATTTTTTTTTCTTGCTTTTGCAATTCACGCACTTGAAAGTCTTCATGTGTTTTCCAAGGCAGGTATGATTGTGCCCACAGAGATCTGTGCTCTCCTCACTGCTGCCTGCTGTGTTCTCACAGAACGCTTGCAGGAGGTAGTCCCTCGGGTTTCCTTTGTTTCCCATGGGATTAATAGCTTCTGGTTTACCACAAGCCAGTGTGACATGAATTGTGAAATTGCATGCTGTGCATGCCAAGATGTAATCCTTAAACATGTTCTAGCCTCCTTCGACTTCCTCCTCCAGTTTACTTTTTGCCTTGCTGCTGTGGGGAAAGATGCTTCCCAGGCCCCCTCCCTTCCTAATGAGCACGGCCAATTGTGCACCAATTTAAATAGGAATGACCTTCATTTTCTGAAGGTGAAGGTGATCCTATTCTTAAGGAACAAAGAGGCAAGAGGGCTGGGGTCTTTCCCCAGCTCCTAGTGTTCCCAGTCCTGCTGAGTGGTGGCGTCATTGCTCTGGCTCCTGCAGCTTGGCGGCACATGCAGAGGATGAATGCAGCCACATCCGAGGAGCAAGAAAGGTAGGAACCACTTACCTGAGCCCATGGGATGGCGTTTCTCATCAGCTGCTGCTAATGAGGGGACTAAAGGCACCTTAAACCACTTCCTCTTGTTGATAGGTTCGGATCTGGAAACGTTATCTTTTCCTGCAGAAGTGGCAAGTAGTTTAGTGGTTGCAAAGTACATGGAGTAGATGTCATGTGGCAAAGGAAAAATCACATTTGTAATTAGTGTTCCACCTAAAGAGCAGAAGCATCTTTTGATTCCTGCTGGGAATTGTTCCTGAATGCATTTGCAGGCCATCTTATCTGTGAGCCTGAGCCAGTGGTTCCTACCACCAATGGACAATAAATCTCTCATCTTTGACCTTAGATGGAATTTGGCAGCTATCCCTGCACGAGAGGTAGCAGATGGCAGTGTATGCTCAGTACAGTGGCACAGCACCTCATATGGAAAGTGGGAAGATAAGCATTAAAGCCACTTGCCCACCACTGCTGCCATCACTAATGTCCCCAGAGAAAGCAAGAAGCAGAGGAGAGACAGGCAAGCAAAACCTCCTTGCCTTTCCCAGTCCTCCTTCCTGCTGCTTTGTGCCATAGTGTCTGAAAATGGCTCTTTCTCGGTATCGATCACTCTGGAAATGTTAGTTCAGCACAAATTCACTTGTGCTAATGTTTAATAGGTAAGTCCTCTTGAAAGGAAGTAAAGCCTGTTTATGAACTTCATGCGAAGGGAAAAGGCACCCGGGGTGACAGCAAAGAACTCTAACATATACCAGGCAATCTTTGAAAAGTGAAAAATAACTGTTTCCAGAGGAAATACCTTAAAAGTAACACAGAAGGTTCCGAAAATAACAAAAGGTTGGAAAGAATCCTTTCTAGGGAAAGGTGGGCAGGTTTTTCCTCCTGTCCTTTCAAACCCCTCCTCTGCGTAGGTTGCCCAGGACAGAGGCTGTCGGAGAGTTAAGCCCACAAGCTGCGTGCAGTGCGCTGTGGCTCGAGACACCACAGGCACAGCGAGCAAGTGGAAGAGCTGCCGGACCGATGGTAATGGCAATATGGTGGGCCGGACTCACTGGCTTTAAGGGAAGGCACGTGAATTGGGTTGCCTGAAATTGATGAGAGCAAAAGAAACGGCATGCTGTCAGTAAAGTGCACAAAGCAAAAGACACCCGTTTTTCAGGCTCCATCTTTGATTTGTACTTTTGGCTATGCCTACTAGGGCTGTATCTCACAAGCTGATGAGGTGCTCACATATGCGCTACCACCTTTTCCAGAGTTCAAGTATAGCATCACGCTGCTGTTAGAGCCTACTTCTTTGGTTTGTAATGACTGGAAACTAATGGGCGCACTCATAATGAGGAACACACTTGGCAGCTCAGGGGTGCAGTTCTCTGGGATACTCCACGCACCACTAGTCACAAGCTTGGGACTCTAGAAAAAGCAAAGCAGTATCTCAGAGAAAGGCAAGAAGTGGCTCCTGTGATGCAAGATCAGTTCTCTTCACTAAGATGACTCTAGCTGACAGAGAATAAAAGTGCAATGTTGGGAAAGGCACGTGAGCTCCTTTTTTTTTTAATGCTGAAAGAAGTAAGAAATCTCTCCATCTTTAAGGTAATACTGGCTGCTAAATACATGAACTGTGTGAACTCACACTGAAATAGTTGCCAGGTAGGCTGAAACATGCTTTGTAGCTTTCAGTGCGACTGAAGAAACGTGGGAATCAGCTGCAAATGGAAGATGCGGACTTTGAATGCAATCAGGAAAAATACAGCCCGAGTCCAAGCAGGCTCAGGTGAACAGGGGTATGGTGTACAACTGTGGCTGGCCAAGGACGGCTGGGAATGGGCTCTGGAATCCTCTCACGGGGACCCACGTGGTGACCCAGCGCGGTAACGGCAGAGGCCGGGACAGCGCCGTCAGCTGTGCTGTGCTCTCTGGTGTTGGGAGCCCTGCCATCCTAGCTCCTTGGACCTGGCCAGAGGGTTGACCAGGATGGTGCCAGTGCGTCTCTGTGTGAGTGTCTGTTTTCCCCTGAATTCTGCACATTTCTTCCTTCCATTTCAGAGAGCTATTCTCAATAAAACTAAATTGAATGGGGCTTTTATCTGACTAGTTATTCCTTTGGATACCGAAATCACGGAGAAATCCTTCCTGCTCGCACATAGAAATTAAATGGGAAAAGCGTGCAGTACACATGCTTGCATTGAAAATTATATGGATGGTTCTCCATCCATCAGCTGATGCTTTTGGGATCATTCCTTATACCGCCTCCTCATTGAGACTGGCAGTTGTATTGCATTAGAGAAACAGTGAAGTATCTGAAAACATGTCCAGCTGCTAAGGGAAGGCCTGTTGTCAGGAGGCAGATAAATATACTGGAGAAAGCAAATAAGAAAAAGAAGCATGGTGAGGTAAAACAAATGAGAGAACAGAAGCGTAGCAGAGGCAAGGCTCAAAACCTGGGGCAGACATCTGACAAGTGGAAGGAATTTGTCACATAGACAGAAGAGAGGTAACAGTGAGAAAATTGGGCAGTTCAAGCTGCGCCGTGCTGAGGATCACATGAGGAGTTCCCCCAGAGGCTGCGCTCAAGAAGCCAAAGGTCAAAGCTAGGGATGCTTCCATATTTTTCATGGTTGACTTCCAGGTCATTTGATTGAAAAGATTCTAAATTTGAAACTTCTAAGGTTCAAAGAGGTTCAGATGTTTTTAAATCAGTTGAGCTCACCCCTGCTTGAGATAAACATGAATGGGTCAATTGTTTAATAAAATTTGACTCAAAAATAGCCATTCAGAGCCATAGAAAGGCATGTTGGGAGAGGGTCTGTCACAAAAGAGGAAAGTGAGGATGTTCACTTTTTAAAATGCTCGATAAAATCAGGGAAGAACTGGCTGATGCTGTTGTCACTCTGCAGTCCTAGAGCTCAGTAAAGCATAAAAGGAGGTATGAGGCAGAGGATGAATCATAGAGTATCTCAAGTTGGAAGGGACCCATCAGGATCACCGAGCCCAAGCCCCTGCTCTGCGTGGGACCACCTAAAACTAAACCGTGCGACTAAGAGCATCGTCCAGGCGCTCCTCGAACTCCTGACGGGCTCGGTGGCTGCGACCGCTTCCCTGGGGAGCCTGTTCCGTGGCTGACCGCCCTGGCAGTGGTTGCACCATCCGCAGGGTTGCTCTGCAGCCTCTTGTCCTCCAATTTGTATGTATAGCCAGGATTGCCCTGTCCCAGGTGCAGAATCTGGCACTTGCTCTTGTTAAATTCCATGCGGTTGGTGACTGCCCACCTCTCTAGTCTATCCAGATCTCTCTGTAAGGCCTCTCTACCCTCAAAGGAGTTCACAGCTCCTCCTACTTTAAGTATCATCGGCAAAGTGACTTAATGTACATTCAATTCCTGTGTCCAGATTGTTTATAAAAACATTTAAGAGAACTGGTCCTGAAATTGAGCCCTAGGAAACCTCACCAGTGACTGGCCACCAGCCTGATGTTAACCCCATGTACTGTAACTCTTCGAGCCCGACCCGTCAGCCAGTTGCCCACCCAACCTATGGACTTGTCTAGCTGTGTGCTGGACATTTTGTCCAGAAGGATACTGTGAGACACAGTATCAAAAGCTTTGCTAAAATCCCAAACCACCACATCTACCGGCTTCGCTTGGTCAACTAGATGGGTGACCTTGTCATAAAAGGAAATTAAGTTGATTAAGCAGGATTTTCCCCTCGTGAACACGTGCTGGCTATGACCAATGACTACGTTGTCATCTCTCAAGTGTTTTTCATTAACACCCAGAATAACCTTCTCCATAATTTTACTAGGCGCTGAAGTGAGACTGACAGGCTTGTAATTACCAGGGTCTTCCTTCTTCCCCTTCTTGAAAACTGGGATGACATTCGCCAGCTTCCAGTTGACTGGGACCTCTCCAGACTCCCAAGACCATTGAAAAATAATGGAGAGAGGTCCTGTGATGACATCGGCCAGCTCTTTCAGTACCCTGGGATGAATCCCATGAGTTGCTCTGCCACTCTGCTCGCCCCTTGGGAATCAAAAAGAATTCTTGCACGGTGAGATACTCCCACTAATTTCCAGTGGACATTCATGAAAGCTAAATATCAAAATAATAATTGCTACCATGGGGCCTCTACAGGCCAAATTTAGATTAAGTCATTTGATTTTCCAAACATGTTAAGCTCATGTTTTTGTGGATTTAGCCACTCAATTTATGCATCCTTTTGAAATCTAGCCTCTTATAGTAAGTGGGCTGTAGAAGGACTGATGCCTTTTATTAATTGATGACTACACATTATTTTTAAGATTTAGTCTTGATCTGGGAATAATAATTAGCAAATTGTGTCTCCTGAAAAAAACATTATCTGTGATGGCATCCACGAATTGGTGGCTGAGAAGGATGTGCCTTGCCTTTATCTCATACTCATGTGATTTGGTTAACTAACTTGATATTTATTCTGGGAACTGGAGCAAATATGGACATAAAGCAGTTTGCACAGTGAAAAGCATTTACTTCCTTTACCGTGGAACGCCAGCATCAGCAATATTTCCTTAAGAAAAGTGAAAAAAAGAAGGTGGCTGTAATCGTTTAAGAAGTCAAGAGCTTGCTGAATAATAACCGATACCTACATGGGAGCTACAAAGCCCCACCATAATCTGTTTGTGCATTTCCCACCACTTAATCTGTGGAGTGCCTGAATTAATCCCAGGGTTCATTTGTTACCCTTGGTAAAAATTTGGCTGCTACATCTGCCAGATCAAATGCTGAATTGAATCAGGCTAAGCTAAATGCTTTCTTTATATCTACATTTTTCCAGTGGTGGTGGGATTCTGAGACTGCCTAAATACACTAATATGACTTAGACAAGATAGGTACCAAAATTACCTTCCAGCCCAAGCTCTGGTAAGTCAAGCAGGTTATTTTTATTTGTTCCATACCAAGACAAATTCAGACCAGAGAACCGCCGAGCGGTTTTTGGCACAGCTGAATGCTTTACTTGGGCTTGCTCAGCAGTCATCTGCAATGGAGTAACATGCACCACAACAATATGAGGGGGACAATTCACAGCCAAGAGGTATGCCACAGAATATTTTCTGCAACAAACCAGCCTCACTGTGCTGTTGGAATCAGGACACTTTATTCTAGAAACTTTGGTGTTAGTCCAGACTGGGGGAACCACAGACCTAGCATGATTGTTGGGTTTTCCAAGCTCCGGCTGAACTTTTTGTTGATTGACTTAAGACTTCTACAGTTACTTTTGACTCTTTGCCATCAAAAGAACCAGAAAAATTATGTTCTTTGACCCTATCTGTACAGCATTTTCACGTGCAAATAATTACTTCCAACACTGCTCAAGTCCTTTAACTGTAATGGTAAAAACACTTGAGGAATTAAATACTGTTGTGGCTTTTTTAGCCTGAAAGTGTGAAATATGAAGAATAAAGCAGAGCAACGGCTATTATAGGAAGCAGGTGGGAAGGAAAGAAGAAATTCTGAGAGATGATCTGCCCTGCCCAGTGCCAGACAGACACAGCAGCCCAGAAACTACTCCTAAAAAAGCTTGTGCAGTGATGCTACGGCCTTGTCGGCACTCTCTCCAGGTACTCAGCAGTGGGAACAAATGCAAAATATCCACTAATATTTTGCGTAATTTCTCCTTGCCACTGTTTAAACCCATTACTTATTCAAGGCCATTACATTTTTTTCCAACTGCCTGTGGACACAGAAGGCAAATTCCCTTCTGGGTTTTTGTTGTTGTTTTGGGGGTGGGGAGGTTAACAGTAAGTTTCAGGTTTGAATGGCTGTGCTGTGCTTTCCTTCATCTAATCTCTGCCGATGTAAGAAGTTTGCCTTTCCTGACAGGTTGTGTGTTCCAGTCTTCTCCTCATTCCAGTGCTCTCCTTTGGTCACGCTTTTCTGTGAGCAACGGTTTACCTAACACTTGCTGCAGACTCATTTGGGCCAGCTGCTGCCTCAGACTGTCCCAAACAGTTGTCATCAGAGGTTGTCGGCTCACCTTCAGCACAGTCGTCTTTTTAGTGAAAGTTCTGCGGTGCATGTTTGAGACAGCAGTGTCTAAACTTCCCCAGTGCAAGCAGAGGTGCTCTAATGCAAAATGGCCTGCTTTTATGCCAAGGCTGCACATAGAAAAAACCAGAGATAAGGTGGCATCAAAAATTGTCCTAATTTATATATCCACAATGGATATACATTTCCAAAAAGCATGGCACAAAGTTAGGGGTATCTGTATTCCCGACACAAGAATGACCCAACTGTTACAGTATATTGCATGATATTAATGTCACATGATTGTAGCAAAAAGTAGAGAATGCTTGTTTGTTTTAAAGAAAGCTTTGAAAAACACCTGTGCAATTCTTTCTCTCGCAGATTACAAGGGATAAGTATGGTACAACTGAACTGAGAAAGCATTTAATATCTAATGGGTCATTCCTACTCTTTGTAGTCTATATATGCCCGTTATGCTGCTTTGTAGCACAATAACCTGATTCCCAAATGTTTCTTACATTACGCAATGCCTGCATATTAACAGAAAATGTTAACTTATTTGCTTGTTAAAAGGCCTCTTCCACTGGAAATTTTGTCTCTTTTTACAGGAATAAAAGCTGGTGAGGAAAGGAATTTCTGAAATTAGGGGGATTAATTTTAAATCAGATACAGAAATCTGAACATTTCCCTGGAATTATAAAGAGCATTGCTTTGTTTTCATAAGGTTAAAAATACTGAATTTCTATAATGTTCCTTTGGTTAATAAATGACATTAAAATCCTATACATATAGATAATATTGCATCAAAATGAAACATATAAAAGTCAAAATATCCTATTTCAAAATGTTACGGTGCTACGATAAAAGATGTTTTGCCATCTAGTGAAATATGTCAGAATATTCTTCCCATTATCCAAACTGCAGCTGAAATAAATGACCTTAAAAAAATACTCAATTTTGACAATACGACGTTTTTCTCCCACAGAAATCCTGCTTTGAAATGCATTGATTACCTCCAGTTGAAAACATTTTGCTTCCCCTAAGTCTATTGCTCTGTATGTACTTAGGGTCATTGCTCCCTTGGCTTAGCTATCTTCAGAGACAGATTAGGCATAAGTATTGAAAACAAATTAAATATTTACATCCCACTCTGCAAGCTGCACAGGCTTACAGGTAGTCAGACATCTTAGAGAGAAATTCAAGTCCCTGAAAAATCAGGCGTGACTTCTGGATAAGTCAGTGAGAGCTGCACCTCCTTTGATTAGCTCTGAAACTTGTTATCATAGACCCCCAGTTTGGAGGTGTGCATCTGGGAGTGTTTAAACTTAGCAAGGAAAAAAAAGCAAAGAAGTTCTTCCAGCAATATGTCATCGTGGAGTTACGGGAGCACAACCTTTATTTGTTAAAGCCTGCTGATTATCAGGAAGACTGGATGGAGACTGAGCCTACACACTGTTCATAAAGCCTCAAAATTAAGTTTAGGAGATTTGCAGGAAAAAACCCACAACCAACCATGTAAGATTCCATTTTTAAAACATTAACATGGTTTAATAAATCAGTTTATATTTGCTACGTATGAGCTGCTTGTACATTTTAGCTTTATCCACGATGTTTGTGTGTTTGCCCTGTCAAATCTTCCA
Source organism: Balearica regulorum gibbericeps (assembly GCF_011004875.1). Taxonomy (NCBI): domain Eukaryota; kingdom Metazoa; phylum Chordata; class Aves; order Gruiformes; family Gruidae; genus Balearica; species Balearica regulorum. Next base: position 87,582,977 of record NC_046220.1, on the reverse strand, counting down.
TGCGATTAGTTCCCAGGGCCTACAGCCCTAAGAGAGGGTGTGTTACGTCCTGGGCTCTTGGAAGCCTAGTGCCTTGCTTTTCAGGGTGCGAAATCCATCAGGCTGATTTCATTCTGACAGCGCTACACAGGTACTAACCTCCGTCAGGACCACCTCAGGAAGAAATGAACGTCCAGCACGGAGTGCTTGTGTTAGCAACGGCAGCTTACGCAAAACACTGACAGCTTCACACTGAGAAGCCCTGAAATCCATGAATGATGACTAAAGTAATTTTAGCTTAATAAAAAAAAAAAAAAAGAGGTTTGTCAAGCATCATTGTTTTGGACTTCTCGTGACCTCACTTAGCAGAATGGTCCCACTGCCTGTAACCTTTGTCTCCAGTATTTTCCATGATAACTAGCTTTGTAGGCATTTGTTTTCTATCATCAAATCATTAAATGGTAATGCAATTGTTAGTTTAATTTCCCCAGTTCTAATACATTTTGCAGCCAGTAACCATTCCCAGTTCATTAACTGACTGACCTCAGCATTAACACCCCCTCTGCTAGGGTTGCCTTGGAAACAAAGCTTCCTGTGCGTAATCCAAGCTTATCTAGCTCTTTATCCTACATGTGACCCTTAATTACTTGCTAAATTAGAATGGTTTTCTGAAAATCACAAGAGGAGGTTAATATGTTCTTCCAGAGCTGGTCAAGCTAAGATGACACTAAATTCACAGGGAATTCAAATTACATGATCCCTGAAGGCGTCTCTTTCAGAAGGAAGATGAACTTTCCCAATGGGAGGCAGTGTGCCATGATAATGCTCCTGTCACTCACTTTCCTTGCCCTGCTTGTCCAGCTACAGCTTAATCCAGTTTGAACAATGTAGTAAGTAAATATCAGGTTGATTAATTATGGTGCCAGATTCAGTAACCACTTGTCTTCTGTAATTAACATTGTAATTGAAATTAAGTAATACACTTCATACACAGATTTCTGGACTAGGAGGAGGAACAAGGGAGAATACTCAAGGCTGTGACAGGGAAATTAGGAAAACAGTATCAGGGGTCAAAACACGAATTGTCTCTTTAAAATTGTGGCACATTTTAAGAAACTCTTCAGTGAAAAATTACTTTATTACTCCCAGACATCTTGGAGTAGAGATGAAATGGGGTTGGTTTGTTCAAAATATTGCTTACAATTTCTGAAAATACGCCTTTCCTTCACCGATTTGATAAATGGAAATCGTAAGAAAAGGTGGTGCTCTCTAGGATGCCCAGTGCCTTTCCTCTCCATTGTTTCCAATGGCACACGACTTAAAGGGCAGCGAGTCTTTTGCTTATGTGCGCATCTTTACAAAGCTGTGCTTAGGCTGAGATGCTATCACACGGTCTCAGAAAAAAACAAAACTCCTTGCGTCTCAGCTGGAGAACATAGGCCAGGCTGAAGCATCTCCTCAGTAGAGCCAAAAATAGAACTAGTGCAATTTATCTCTCCTCACTGTCTGCGGCTGCCCAGCCCTCAATGCCTCTGCCTCAGCCCAAGCTGGACTTAACCACACGATCTTGTTTGTAGAGCTGCTCTGAGGGTGACTTTCCCAGGGGAGGCACTCTGGTCTTACATACACGGTTGACAGGGCATACATCTATCTTCACAGACCAACACCCAGCCATTCAAAAGCAGCACTTGCAAATTGCTTACATGTCCTCCATCTTTTATTGACATAGCACGAGGTAAATTTTGCATTGTTTTTATACTGTTATCTAAATCCATAGTCGCTCTCTTTACTACCTTACATGTGGGGCACTGTCATATTTCTGGAAATGAATAGTCTATGGATGTGTCAGTACTTTATCTCTCCCCTCTCAGTGTGCTCTGGGGAATGCTCTGGATCTCAGTCTGCTCTGAAGACGCAGTACTGCTTGCTGCTGTTAACATAGTTTGTGTTCAGCTTGCAACCTGTCTAGGAAATCTCGTCGGTCCTGCAGGCAAGACCCCAGCAGAAAAGGATCCTCATCATCATCTGATGATAGCAGAAATGCGCCCTTTGGATAAACGCAGTCTGTGCTGTCTATCTGTGCCTGTCTTTGTGGTTCCTCTTCATGCTGTGTGTTTGGGTGAATGTGCCAGGTCAGCTGTTTACCGCAATTGCCCTGCGGAAATACCCTTTCTTGTGCAGGTCTCCAGGGAACAGTAAGCTAGTGGAATGTGTCGGTAAGCTAGCAGAATGCCTCAGTTTCACAAAGCTCACTGGAACAACATGATTTAATGGTTCTTTTCCTTCTGACCTACATACTGCCTCTCTCGTGAGCAGTAGCACGCTTGGGGCCTTGCAGATCCATCTTCCCATATAGATGTCACAGAAAAGGAGGAGAAAGGCAGCTTGAGGTTGGGAAAGTCACCGGTCCTGGAACAAGCGCGAGTCTTCTTTAGGCCCTCCAGAAGTTCACGCTTCTGAACATTATCGTTAGGGATAAGAATCCCTGGGTTGTGTTCTGGAGATGTCAACTTCTATAGCATTTTCACCAGGAGTCTGATGTCTGGTTTAGCAATGATGGGTTTCTCCTAGCTAGTCACAGTTTCCTTCCACACAGCATTTCGTTCACTACACATACATTCAAGCACAGCCAGTGCAAAAAACACAGTCTGTTTCAGCATGCCCCTATCTATTACGAAATGTAAAGTAATTTGGGCCTGTGTACAAACGCTTGCTTTCACGGATACACATAAAGCTCACGGACTAATCGTTAAGATGAGAAGGGACTAGACAGGTAAGTGCAGTCTACCAGTTGTACTGCAGATTCCTCTTGGTCTAAGACATATTTGTATTTTACACTTTAGTTACAGATACAGTCACCTGCATTTCTGCTCAGAATTCCTAAGTTCAACGCAAAATACCTCAGGGGTTTATTAGCATGATAAGCAATGATTCCCCCAAGACTTTTTAGAAAGACTTCACTGTGGCCTCATTTGTTTTCTCCCTTTTCTTTCCTCCCCCTTCCAATGTGGTCTCTTTAGCGTGTCCAAATGCTCACATTGGCAGCTGAAGGATAGATTCATTGGTACTCTATATCCACAGGGTCTTTGACTTCCCTGCTTAGACCTCGGGAAAATATGATGGCATTTTTCTAAGAATAATGACAGAGAAACGATACCATCCATAGCTTGGCAGGATCTGAGACAGTTAAGGTATTTAATTCTTTGTGATTATACAGAATTTATCATCCTGCCAATGGATCCCCACCCAAGGAATTATCTCACGAAGACGCATTCTAGATGTGTGAGAGAGATTAGCAAGTGCTAAGCAAGAACATATTCACACGTTCTTTGGTGTTTCTGCTGAAATTTCCAGCAAATATGATTATGCTTTTCTAAGCGAGCATCTATCCATTGGTAACTGGACTGATGGTGACAAGTATTTTCTCGAATAGAGAAAGCTGTCAGGCCCTGCCAATCCAAGTAGGTTTCAGGCCAGTAAACCATTTTCTGTTCTCTCTTTGCTGAACCATCATTTCCCTGTTACTATATTTGAATTCAAATGTAATTTTTGGGACAGATTTCAAAAAAGTTCTTACAAATAGGAAACATTTTTTGTTTCCTATAGTGAGGAAGTAGTAGTTGAAACAACTTGAAGGGACAGTTCCTTATCTCAGCTGCTAACTTCTATAACTTGGAAGTCTCTGGATGTTTTCCTGTGTGTCACAGTGGACTGTAGGGCAGGTTTCCATGCCTGGAAAGAAGACTTTTAAAGGAGTAAGTTTCCATTTTTAAATGAGATTTTAAAAATGCTCCATGCACAATTGCTAATACTGCCTCGTAACCATGATAAAATCCTTGGATGCCATCCAGATTCTTGAAAGGCACCTAGGCTTTCATGTGAGCACGCACAGAAATATGCATACACCCTTTCTCCCTCCCTTAAGAGTATTAGTCTTCATACATTTCATCTTCACTTAAAAAAACACCTTATTATCAGGACTGGTGAGCCCTATGACTTTGGGGGTGGGAGGGGGCTTTCCAAGCATTTTGAATATTTTTTTCTAACAGTTTTCATTTTCATAAGAACATAGAAAGCATTTTAAGACATCGAGCCCAGATATCCACCCTTCCCTTACTTCAGTCTCTACAGTCAATGTATGTGGAATTACAGGCATGGAAAACAGGATTACAGATGTTCAGTCACCTGCCCCCTCCCTTCCAGCCCCCCCCCCCAGGAACAAGGAAATTACCTTCCTTCTTCAAAAGGGTACACTTTGGAGAAGGGTCAGTTCAGAAACGTGGGCCTGATCTTCATATTCATTGCGGGAACCTCATTATTACCATAAGAAATCAGACCTCAAAAAACCTAGAAAGGTGCTGAAAAGACAGAGAGAAATGGAGATCATGGCGTCTGGTGGCCAGAGAGAGGCCTGACACTGATTCCCCTGGGGACAAAGGAAAGAGACAATTATCTTTGTCTCTCAGTCTAGTGATGTGTCCTCTACTCTTCTTTTGTGTAGGTAAGAGGTAGGAGGAGTAGAAAGAGAGAATATTCTACCATCTAAAAGACTGCTAAGCTACTAGGTTGCAGCAAGCTGTGATTGGTTTCTCTCATAGCAAAATCAACAGGGGAATGAAGACATCTGAATGAGAGACCTCTTCTGAAAAAACTGACTTTGTTGTACCATTAGATTGACATTGTTACATGGCATGAAGATAATCAGTTTGAAAACAAATTCTGGAGATCCCAAACGCTTGAGATTTGTCTCCAGCTGCTCTTGAGCTATTTCATTTTTGTCCCTGGTTTATTTCTTTGTTTCAGATCCTTTTGATCTCTATCTTGGAACAAGAAAAAAAATAAGATTGTACAATAATGCCTTATACTCTATGGCATATTCCATTTCAGGATCCTAACAAAGGGTAAATAATAAGATACATAGTTTCAACTCTGGATCGCAATGGAAAAACATTTCAGTTTCCTGCGGCAAAACTGGAGAAAATAGTTCAGAAAAGAAAGAATAACAAAACAAACATAGAGTCCTTGAGGGATCTAGGTAGGCAGTCAGCAAGATCCTTCAGTTACCTCAGTCTGCCATGTAAGTCACAGACAGAAAGAGCTTTAGGGGTTTTCTGGTGACCACTAGACTCTACCAATGTGGTGTCCTTGACCACCGGGTATGGCAGATCAGCTCTGGGGAATACTGCTGTAGTGTTTCAACCCACAGCCACTTCACAGAGTTTCTCCAGATCCTTTGTGATCACCACTGCTCTAGTGCGGAATGGCAAGGGCTGCATCCTGGCACTTGAGCCGCTCCAGTTCTTAGCCCAGCACATATATTCGAATGTGTCTTTGTCAGCAGTTTCCACTAAGAAATTTATCTGAAGCTTGAGCACACCTTCCTTTTGGCCAGCTCCTCTATAGCAATTCTGACACCTTCAAGCACCAGAGCAAGCTTACCTAGAGGTTTGAGGCATTTGCTTTGTTTCAAGGCTGAAACAAGATCACATAGCTGTGATGATCCTGCCTGTGAAGGTCCTGCTTGACTAACCTGATCTCCTTCTATGACAAGATGACCCACTTAGTGGATGAGGGAAAGGCTGTGGCTGTTGTTTACCTGGACTTTAGTAAAGCCTTTGACACCATTTCCCACAGCATTCTCCTGGAGAAGGCGGCTGCTCACAGCTTGGACAGGCGTACGCTTCGCTGGGTAAAGAACTGGCGGGATGGCCGGGCCCAAAGAGTTGTGGTGAACGGAGTTAAATCCCGTTGGCAGCTGGTCCAAGTGGTGTTCCCCAGGGCTCAGTACTGGGGCCAGTTCTCTTTAATATCTTTATCAATGATCTGAACGAGGATCGAGTGCACCCTCAGTAAGCTTCCAGATGACACCAAGTTTAGCCTGGAGAAAAGGAGGCTGAGAGGAGACATTATCGGTCTCTACAACTACCTGAAGGGAGGCTGTAGCCAAGTGGGGGTCGGTCTCTTCTCCCAAGTAACAAGCGATAGGACAAGAGGAAATGGCCTCAAGTTGTGCCAGGGGAGATTTAGATTGGCTGTTAGGAAAAATTTCTTCACTGAAGGGGTTGTCAAGCTCTGGAACAGGCTGCCAGGGAAGTGGTTGAGTCACCGTCCCTGGAGGTATTTAAAACATGCGTAGATGTGGTGCTCGGGGACGTGGTTTAGTGGTGGGCTTGGTAGTGCCAGGTTTACGGTTGGACCTCATGATCTTAAGGGTCTTTTCCAACCTAAATGATTCTATGATGGAATATTTTTGTTTTGTAAAACATGCAACTACGGCTCATTGCTGGCTTCAGGTCAATGGCAAAAAATCCATGGATATTAGTGGAAACATGCTCTGATCCATGGTAATTTTTTATGTTGCTGCTAAGTATTGATGTTGGAAAGTTGTTGGGAGGTTTCCATCCAAAAGTAAGTAGGTTAATCCTGTAATTAATGTTAAGAACTACATTTTGCCAGTTGGTAATCATAAGAACTCTCTTCCTCTGAGTTCTAAGGAGATCTAACTAAAGCATAAGGAGGGATGTGCAAGCCACAGATTGCAGGAGCACTATCCTGTTTAATCTAGGAAAAGAGAATGTGAATTATTATTTACGTGGTAGAGAGGAAAGACCACGTCCCTGGACCTACTAGTGACGCTCTTCCTAATATTGCCCAGGATGCTGTTGCACACCTTTGCTGCGAGGGTGCAGTTGCTGTTTCACGTCCAACATGTTGTCCACCAAAACAGCTCTGCAGAGCCGTTTTCTGTCTGATCGCACCCCAGACTCTCCTGCTACATGTGGTTATTCCTCACCAGGTGCAGGGCTTTGCATTTCTTTTGTTGAACTTCACACGTTTTCTGCTGGCCCAGTTCTTCAGCCTGTCCAAGTCCCTCTAGAAGCAGACCCACTGTTGCAACCCAGGCCTAGCAAAGAGTTGGTTTTCCTTTTTCTTCTTCTAGGTGCAATAGGGCTAAGAATGGAAATGGGAGTGCGTATGGGGTAAGTAGTGAAACTTTGGTTGTTATTGATACTCCATATTCTGAACATTTAAAGCCTTAGCTGTGCTGAGTGTTGCCTTTTTTGCGTAATCCATAGAGGTTTGTTTCTGTTCTTAGACAAAAAACCTTTTAATCACGAGAAAAGCCTGAAGAAGCTATGAGAATAATGCTTATAGGGAAAAAAACCCCAAAAAACCAACTGTCTTTTTTCCCAGAAAACTAAGTATTTTGAAGAATTCTGTTCTGCTTTTGCACAGCCATGCATAAAAAGCTTGTCAGAACCATTGGTCTGTTATTTTTAAGCATTACCATAGCCACTGACAGAGAGTAACTGAAACATGTGCATGTTTTCTTTGCAAAGTCTTCAAATACTTGCAACTCCAAATTAAAAATTCCCTTTTGGAAAGCTAGGGCATGATTAAAGCCTGGCTGTTGGAGTGTCTGTGGCTGCCTGGAAGTGAACTGAGGGCTTGTCTAATGGATAAAACAAATTATTTTTTGTGTTTGAACAAATACAGATAATGCTGACAAGTACTTTCCTTACCATGGATCGAGACTGCAACAAGCAGGAAACTGCAGAGAGAGAAGCAGGTGATGTTGGTGAAGGATGGTAAAAAAAGGAGATGAGGGCAATCAATTACCAAGCCCTTTGATGCAAGATTCATCTTAAATGAAGGTATGTGTGATAGAGATGTCTGCTTCAGACATCGCTTGCTCTGCCACTGATAGGAGGAAACTGATACTTCTACGGTAGTTTGTTCAATGCCTCTTAGGCATCCACTTAAGATGAGCTGACTCTTTCCCTTTTTAGTACTCATTTCTCTGTCCTAGCTATACAAGGAGCCTAGGATGGTCATAGCAGAGGTACATGCCTATCCTGAAAATGTAGCTGTCTAAAAAGTAAGGAGACATTAATCTACTGCGTAACCATAGACAAGCCACTTACTACCTACCTTAGGTTATGACCACGCTCCAGAACTGTGACATGTGATGTCCTCAACTAACGGTTATACTGGGCCCACCTTCCCATATATGTGCAATTTTAACCTGCAAAAACCTCTTTTGCTAAATTTACTGATAGGTTATGCTGTTGAAGAAGATGGCTTATATGCATTGGCAAGAGTCTTTTGTGCTGGTATAAACTGTGCATAGTATTGTGCATTCAATAGAAAAACTGGGAGTGCAATACCTTCGCAGACTTGGTACGATGATAAATAGGTCCATGCTAACAGAACATTACACAAACTGCAATGTATACTTGTAGAACTAGCCTGCTGAGAGATATCTCTGGCAGAAATTATATTTTCTGAGATAGATAGAATTTATCTTAGTGAGACCAGTGATCTCAGTGATCTTGACAATAGGCATTGCAACCAACACGGGCTTTAATGAAGACTCTTCACACACTTTTTTTTTGCACTGCTGGGGGGCTTCCCAGAATAGCTACATGGTTACACACACGTTCACATGTACGGGTCAAACGTCCTTTGAGAGGCTGTGGAGTCTCCTCTGGAGATACTCAAAACCCACCTGGATGCCATCCTGTGCAACCTGCTTTAGGTGAACCTGCTTTAGCAGGGGGGTTGGACTAGATGATCTCCAGAGGTCCCTTCCAACCCCTACCAATCTGTGATTTTGTGATTCCTTGGCATTAATCAAACCTCCTTGGCACCAAGAGGGTTGAGAGTTTAACAGTGCAAGGGCCACAAAGGGAAGAGATGAAAAAAACTGGTCATTCGCTGTCTTTTTAAATCAAATTTTTTGAAGTTTGATATCCCTAAACTTTCTGCCACTTAGCCAATGTATGTTTAAAATATGTATTTATACATGTGAAAGTTTATATGTGTGCATATACATATGCACATAGAACTTGATTACTTCATTTTCTTCTTCAACTCAGAGAAACAAGTAGCTGAACTGAGATAATTATTGCAGTGTAGAGGACACATTCAGTACAGAGTGATTACACAAACCAAGTGGAGTTTTTCTTTTTGACAGTATGGTAATTAAGAAATAACCATATGGTGATCTGGGAAATCCTGTTCCTTGACTATGGACTGCTGTCAAGTACTCTGGAGTTTTGCATGCTCTGTGACAATTATGAAACAGTGATGAAGTATTATATAAAACAAAGGGGTACAATCAGTCAAATGACGGAAGAGTCGATAGCAAGAATGATATATGCCAAAGTAGCTGCATAATGTTCTATTTTACCTACTAAAAAGTTGAGACAATTCAATCTAACACCATAAAGTTATGCAGTGCAGCATCTGTTCGCTTAAATCATGTACTGCTTCTATGCTGGTGCCTCTGTGTGGCAGAATTTCAGACCTGCTTATGTGTGTGGGTAAGAGAGAGATTTGTTTCAAGGCTAGTGCTTTTGGTTTTCTAGTCTCTTTCAGTGTGGTTCAGTTATTTTATTGGCATGGTAAGTTCCAAGATTACTGCCAAATGTGTGAAGTAGACAGGACAAGGCTTCATGCTGTTCTGTTTGGATCTCTGACGCACACACCATTTTATCCTCCTTAAGTAATTGCAGCATACTGTATTGGTCCAGCGTTCTAGAATTTTACTTGAAAAATTACTTTCTAGATTTTTAAAGAACAGAAAACCAGCTGAGTTTTCTGCGTCTAGTTATCTGCCAAGAAGAGACTACCAATTCCCTTACTATCTCCCACAGATATGCTCTAAAAAACAAAAATATATTCTTAAATTATTTAGAGATATTTTAGAATATAGTTGGATGGAAGACACTATACAAAACAAAACATCAAGTAATTCTTTATCTATATTAACAAGTATTAACTTACCAAGAATACTTAAGATACTTATATGTAAGTTCTTCTAAAATTTATCTCGGGAATATTTTGCTTGCATGTCTCATCTGATCAATATATTGGCTTAATCCTTTGTGTAACTGAGAATGTACCTTTCACAGTGAATACGCAAGGTTTTACTTTCATCCCTGCTGAAGCAGATGTGTGCCCTTTAAAAAAAAAAAACTTAATCTCTCCTGAATGACTCCAAGATCATCCTCTTCTTTCGCAGGCTCTGAACCTACTTACTGACTCTTAAACTGGTCATACTCACAGATTAGGCGAGAGGAAAAGATGTCAGAAACTAATGAAGAAAGTAGAACAAAACACAAGGGTGGAAAGAAGCTGAAAAGACCCCACTCGTCGTAATTACTTTCTTCTGGAATGAGGCCATAAGACAGAGCAATAGCTGGTATTTAAGAATGAAAAACAAAGTTCTAACTGTTGGTTCAATCATCGATTTAACAGGGGCATGTTCTGGTCCAGTGGACTGCCGCTCCAGTGAAACAAAGCTGACACCTGACCCTGCTCCGTGATGCTGCATGCTGACAAAAAAATAACCGTATTTCTCACCTTTACGAATCTGACCCTCTCTGAAGTAGCGTCCAGATCACTAACCAACTTTCACCACCGTCAACTCGCGTAATCGAGGGCGTGAGCGTCACCAAAGGTTTGCTTTGCTCACGTCCATGGAAGAAGGCTGGTCTCCTATGTTGTGAGAAACGGTATCATTTTTTCTGCAGGATTTCCAACTATTCTAAAAATGAACAGATAGAGCCTGCGTAAGTGGGTCTTTGCTAAAGAAGTAATACCGATGGAAAAGAGCAGATTATTTACCCTTCAAACACTCTGCGGACTGCTAACGGCATGCAGCCCCGCAGGAGGCCGCCGTACAGGAGAACGCACGGCTGCCGGGGGATCCGCCAAGCCCCAGCCGCCCGCGGAGGAGGATGCCGCCGGCCCCCAGAGCGCTCCCACCGCCGCGGCCCTGCGGAGCCTCGCGGGCACCCCTGAGGGGACGGGGAACGGCCTGCGCAGCGCACCCGGGTCCGCTCGGAACCGCTGTCAGCCCGGCCCCCGCCCGGTCTCGGACTCCCCGTTCCCACAGAGGAGCCATCCCGCTCCTGCCTGGCTGGAGAGCCGAGGCCTCCCGAGGGCGGGAGAGAGGGGCAGGAGGCGGAGGCCCGGCCTGGTCCGCTCCACCCAGAAGCGGCACCCTCCTACCGCCCCTCAGAAGCGCCGCGGCCAGCCCCGCCTTTCCCGGGAGCGCCCCGCTGCCGCACGGGTCCCCGCCGGCGGGGCGAGCGGTGCTGGCGCCCCCTTGGGTGGTGGGCTTGGGGCGAGGCCCAGCTGCCGGCATCGCGGGGCTGTCGCGGAGCTGTCGCGGGGCTGGGCTGCGCTGGGCTGCCTGACCTGACCCGCCCCGGCCCGGCCCGGCCCGCCCCGGCCACCGCCCCGCCTTGCCCTTTGCCCGGCCCCCGCGCTCGGCCAATCGGGCGGCGCCCTGTTGGCTGTGCCCGGTGTCCCGCACCACGGTCCAAGATGGCGGCGGGCGCGCAGCGGGGTGGCCTGGCGGCGGCTCTCCTCGCCGGTACCCTGCTCGCCTTCGGCCGCCTGCCGCTCGCCCTCGGGCAGACGGCGGCGGCACCTCTGCCGCACCGCCGCTTTGAGTACAAGTACAGCTTCAAGGGGCCTCACCTGGTGCAGGCGGATGGAACGGTGCCGTTCTGGGTGCATACGGGCAGTAAGTGCCGCGCGGGGGGCGGCGGCGAAGTGCGAGCGGGGCCAGGCCGCGCCATGTTCCTGTCGTGCAGGCCGGCCCCGCGGTGGGCACGTAGTCTCGTTACTTGAGGTGCGGGAAGGAGCCGCCGCGGGCCGTGGCCGGGGAGCTGAGGGGCACGGCGAAGATGGCCGGGGCCGGCGGGACCCCTCAGCCTTGGTTGGGCGCAGGGGGCCGCCGAGCCATCGGGTGAAAGCGGCGGGGGCTCTTGCGGCCTGCAGCTGCGAAAAGGGAGAGGAGCCCGACTCCCCCCCCCCTCCCCGCGCCTTCTGCCGCCCTCGGCGGAGACCGGGCAGGGGCGGGCCCCGCGCGCCCTTCGGCTCGAGCGCCGGCCGTGCCCACCCCTCCCCCCGCGCCCTCGGCCCTGTGGTGCCGGTTCCCGCGCAGCTCCGGAGGGCGCCGGTCCTGCCGTAGCGCCGGGGTGTCCGCGCATCCTCCCCCGGTTCCTCTGAGGCGCGGTTCGGGGCCACCCGTGACCCTTCCCGTGATGCGGTAGCTCCGTGCCGGTGAGGCGCTGACTGAGGCCGGCGTGAGGCTCGTCTTTGCGAAGTGATGATGTGTCACTTGCTCACAACGAGAGTCGGCCTCACGCCTGTGCGCCGTACCTGAGGCGGAGTACCGGTCCTTCTGTATGGCTAGAAATCCTGTTGAATCTCGTAATAGAAAAGCTTGAAACGGAGATTGTGCTTTGTCAAATACGACTTTATTGAGCATAGTTTGTGTATTCTCTGCAGTGCGGGTCAAGGATTTGATTGTACTCAAAAAGGCATCTAGTCATCTGTAAGTCCCCCCACCTTGTAGAACGTATTGATATTTACCGTACCTCAGTATGGTTTCTCTGCAGTAACTTCTGCCGTGGTTTTATTTTTTGACAGACTTTAGTTTATATTGGTTAATTCCCGAGTGTTAATTTTTGACTCTTATTTGACATTATGCTACAAGTGACGTGAAGGAAACTGTCTGTAGATGAGCTTTTTCCTTGCTTTTCTTAGGCAGATAATAACAAAAATAAATGTCACTTAATACAAGTGAATAAATCTTTCTCTAAATGTATGCCTGTTATTCTTTTAAACTATTAAAAGTTGGAACATCTGTTTTTAAAAAGCAGAAGATAAATCAGTGATTTGTGAAGTCATGTGGGATACAGCAGAAAACTAAACTTGATTTTTTTAAAAAGTAATTTAATATATATCTTAAGAGCAAGACCAATGTTCTGTGTGAGGTGTATGTTGTGGTCCCAAATGCAAGGTGATTAAGTCTTCTGTAAAGCAGTAGTAATCACGCAGTTGAAAGTAAAGGTGTGTGGGGGGTTGGTTTGTTTTTCCCTTTCAAGTGGTTGAGCATGCCACTAAAAAGTTACTTTGAAAACTCTTCAGCAGTTGAAAAGACCAGAAAATTTTGTGACTTTAGAGGATTTGTTAACTGGCTAGTTAAGTATGTGCAATATTTTCTGTTTCATATGTTCAGTGTTGGTTCCTTTCCTTTCTAGATGCCATACCAAGCGCAGATCAAATTCGTGTAACAACATCTTTGAAAAGCCAAAGAGGATCAGTGTGGACAAAAAACAAGTCAATATTTGAATATTGGGAAGTCAAAGTGACCTTTCGAGTTACAGGAAGAGGCCGCATTGGAGCTGATGGACTGGTACTAAGAATTTGATCTAACTGAAGAAAAACAGACATGCTGTAAAAAGTGCATCATGACTTACGACTCTTACTTGCTTTCTGTAACAGGCAATCTGGTTTACAGAAGAGCAAGGCTTGGAAGGTCCTGTTTTTGGAGCAGCTGATAAATGGAATGGTGTTGGAATTTTCTTTGATTCCTTTGACAATGATGGAAAGGTTAGTTGGATGCAAACTCTTCTAGCAAAGATTGTAAATTAATTTTCTGCCTGTTTGTACGTATAACTTTGTGGGGGAAAAAATTGGATGTTATTTTCCTACTCTCCCCCCCTTCACTTCAAAGAGATAAAATAGTCAAGTTTCCTTTATAGAATTTTTACTAGACTTTTTCACACTCTTTTTTTAAGCTTGAAAGTTAAAGCATAACATACAATGCTCTCCACTGAACATTGGTTCATGTGTTAAGTTTGGAGGGATAATACCATGTACGTACGTACAAGCTGACATTTGGAATGTCCATGCAGTTTGAAATGTTGATGTATCTGTGCTTTGGAAGCGGCATATTGTACCAAAATATGACACTGTGGAAACACAAATTTCTATGTCTGTCTCCAGAGATGCTCTTTTTCTTGAAACAAATCTGCCTTGAGCAGTTCAGCAGCGAAAATTCTGTAGCAGATGGGGGTGACAGTTGCTGTTTTGAATTTGCAGTTTTCCAGTCCAGAACGATCCTGGGAAACATTAACAATGCATAGTAGGTTTGCTTTGCTTTTTTTGCTTTTCCTGCACTACTTTGGCTTGCTTTCAGATGGTTTAGATATATTTTTGTAGGTGTACAAGTTTTTTTCCTACAGATGGCTTTTGCTGTACAGCAAACTTCATCATATATTAAAGTTGAAAGACCAAAGGTGACGTGTATGTTTCTGATCTTCAAAGACAAGACGTAGAATTAGAGTATTGTTTAACTTGCTAAGAACTTTTAAATCTTCCGTGTTGTGTGTGTCCCCCCCCTGCTTTTTTTTTTCTGACTTCTGGCTTGAATATGGACACTGGTGTAGTTTAGCTGGCTGAAGATGCCATCTACCAAAAATTGCACGCGGGCAGCACTGTTTGTCAGAACTTTGATAGCACTGAGGCTGTCAGTGTGGTGTGAAACTTTTTTTTTTTTTTAAAAGAAAGTGATGATGTGTCACTTCTAGTCAAAACAAAAGTCTTTGTTATGCCTGTATTGGTCTGATGTGCCTTAAATACTGGAGTTTGTAAGACTTCTTTAATGACAACCTCTTACTTTCTTCAGTCCCAGTATGGAGAAATTCTTCTTGTTGCTGTTTCATTGTGTTCACTGGAAGATGTTTGGTGCCGTAACTGGTCCTCAGCCTAATATGCTGGCAATCAGAAGTAGACTTCATCTAGTACTGCCAACTCAAAGCACCCTGCTTACCATGCTGGTTTAAAAACTCCAGAACCCTTTTTCTCTTCCTTCTGAGGCTGTAGGTCGTACTAGAGTTTAATTTTTATTTCTCTGTAGAAGTAGTGACAAGAGCTTTTTAAAAAGAGAAATACAATTTCATAGCTCTGAACACGTGAAGTTGTGAAGACCACACTAAAAGTCGTGAAAGCTTATAGCACACCTTTCCTGTGACCTTTTGAGACAAAAAAAAAAATAGAGAAGTTATTCCGCACTTTGGATTCTGTACTATCTTTCAAGTTCTTGTGTGTGCTTGCATACAGACGTGATCCCCAGCATTAATTGGACCACCTGCTGACTATTAGCATTGAATACTTTTGTTAGTAGCTGTCTGCTATGCTCTAAGATTAGACTTGGGTTGCATGATTTGAAATGGAACTGTTTGTACACGCTTTGGGCAGAATATATGCAAGTACGCTCTGAGCTAATTCAATATTACTGTTGTTAATCTGAAATAAACAGCAAGAAGATGACACTAAAGTATGCCAGAGGTACTGAGCAGGTAATACTGATATCAAAGCAATTAAGTTAACCAAACTCCATTGCTGAGCAGTAGAAACACTGGTGTATTTCTGTATACCGGTGTACTGTTCTCGTCACAATCTGTGTGATGAAGGACAAGAAACAGATAGCTTGGTTGTAGCAAGTTTTTTGGAGACAAAGGACCCCATCACTGTGAATTGAGAAGGACATTATTTCTTGAATTCTTGAAGTCTGAGTCTTGTTTTGTTTTCTCGAGAGTTGGCAATCTGTCTAGTGGGACAGTGTATTCCTTTATGTCGTGGTTTAAGCCTGGTAGGCAGCTAAGCACCACACAGCTGTTTGCTCACTCCCCCCGATGGGATGGGGGAGAAAATTGGAAGGGTAAAAGTGAGAAAATGGGTTGAGATAAACACAGTTTAATAGGTAAAGCAAAAGCTGTGCACTCAAGCAAAGCAAAAAAAGGAATTAATTCACCCTTTCCCATTGGCAGGCAGGTGTTCAGCTATCTCCAGGCCAGCAGAGCTCCATTACGCATAATGGTTACTTTGGAAGACAAACGCCATTGTTCTGAATGTCTGCTCCTTCCTCCTCCTTCCCCCAGCTTTTATTGCTCAGCGTGATGCCATAGATCTGGGATATCCTATGGTCACTTGGGTTCAGCTGTCCCAGCTGTGTCCCCTCACAACTTCTTGTGCACCCCGTCCTACTCGCTGGTGGGGGACTGTGAGAACCAGAAACAGCCTTCAGGCTCTGTAAGCAATAACTAAAACATCACTGTGTTAACACCACTGTTTTCATCACAAACCCAGAATGTAACCCCACACAATCTACCATGAATAAATTTAACTCTATCCCAGCCAAAACAGTGCACTTTAGGAGATGATGCATTGAAATGTTGAAGGGGGAAGTGAGATTAACTCTGAAATCTTGTGCTTTTGTGAAAACTGGAATTTACTTAATAAACTCCTGGAGGCAACCAGAGTAGCCCTGTAAACTTGTTCTGCCATTATCATTTTAGCTTGTTCTCATCCTCTGGCAATTTAAATAACTGGGGATGTGTTCAATAGACTTTGGTTAGTCTCTGACAGATAGCTCCTGAGGTTTTTCTAATGACTGTGACACGGTCAGTAGGATGTCAACATAGTGTCTGGCTGGCTATTTCCCCAGTGCTACATAGCCAAAGTTGGATGCGTGAAGTCATCCATTAGTTTCAAGATCTTCACTACATATGAATTTCTCCTGTCTCTGGCTTTTATATTTCTGTATTTGTCAAATGATGGTGGTTGGTAGTATATCCAGGAACATAATTTGTTTTTTTTTTCTCCCCTAACTGTGCAAAGAACATAGCAGTCTCTTGCAAAGCATGCAGCATGACACAGTGCTACTCAGTCATTTTTCCTGACGTACAGAAAGAATAAAAACATCTGTGATGTAGTGTAATGACTTTAGGTGCTTTATCACAGAAAGCCTATCACTGATGTTACTTACGTTTCACTTCGAATTAAACTATTCCATTTGTTTGCTTTTTTTTTCCCTAGAAAAACAATCCTGGAGTGATTGTTGTAGGCAACAATGGAAAACTTCTGTATGACCATCAGAAGTAAGTGTATTTTCAGTGTTAATGATGAATGTTTGCATTTGAATGATGAAATGTTGCATGAAACTCTTTGAGAAACATTATAAAGGTTTATTTCATATGAAACTCTGTTTCCTTTACATTTGAGTTTTTCTATTAAAACACGTTTTGGCAGTAACAGCACAGAAATTGGCAACCGATGGATATTTAAATGGCATATGTCCTTTGGGATGGGTGGACTCGGATAAATAGACTTTTTACCTCTTCATTGCTTATGGGTATCTTCCACACACAGCTAATAACTGACAGAAGTGACTAACTGAAAGCTAATTGCCTGTTACTAAAATTAATTGGTTTAATTCTGATTTCTGATTGTTTATTGTCAAGAGCACAATTGACATCGTTCTGGATTCTCTGAGAAGAGAGGTGTCTAGCTTAGTTGGTGCATTCCGGACTATAGCTTATTTCCATCTGAGTTCTCAGGTGTGGGAATATATCTTAGAAGCAAAGAGATTTCCCCATTACTGCATTCTATCTGTATTGTGTCCTGCGTAAAGCACCTAGTACTGTTGATCCCAGACTTCAGAAAAGCTCAGTGCAGTTGTGGGACAGCTTTTGAAAAACTTGCATATTGAAAAAGTGTCATGATGTTGCTTAGTGATGTATTGATGCTTTTTTGTCTTAGCTGATAAGTCATAAGATATAGTTTTATGCAAGTTGTCTTCTTGCATAGTGATGGTTCCACGCAAGCATTGGCATCCTGTCAGAGGGACTTTCGTAACAAGCCCTATCCTGTTCAAGTAAAGATAACATACTACCAAAAAACGTTGACTGTAAGTACTCTGAAATAACATAATTACTCATGTTTCTCAGCTTTTTAAGTGTGAGATTGTTGCAGCTATTTGGAACCCCAAAGACCCCAGATGTTAGTCCCAATATTCTTGAAAATGTTGAACTCGGTAAAAGAAGTTGGAAGGAGGTGCAGTATGTTCGAATGCTAGACAAGTTCTTTTAGCAACATCAGTACATCTGTAGTTTCCCGAGCTGACTCAGGTATTGCTGATTTTTCTGACGTTAGGAGTCAGTCATGCTAACTTACTCGTATGTGCTCAGACTCTTCTTTTGCTGTTGACTTGCCTGTAGAGGTGTCCCAAAGGCAGCTTCTGTTCCTCAGCTTCCAAGTGGTTGAGCGGCTCCTTAACTTGAATGGTATTTCTCAAGCTGATCTGAGATCTTTAAAGGGTTTTGTAGCTGATTGTAAGAGGTTCTTGAAATGTGACTAAAAAAACAAAGCTTGCTCTTTGACAGTAGATTAAATTTGCTATTTGAGGCATCTCACCTGCAAGAAATAGTACGGCTTTGAAGATTAAAGAAGATAGAAAACCACTAGTATAAGGGAATCTTCAAGACTTCATAAATACTGTTCAGATGATTGTGAATTCCTTCTAGATAAGGAAAGAAAAATGCTAATGTGGTGCTGGGTTGCGACAGCTATGAAGTGTGTATTTCTCAGCTTCTGCTTTCTTCTGAAAAGGTACTCTTCATAGGTGTTAGCCATAAAACACACAGCTGTCATTTCGTAGTAAAAGTTTCTCTAAAAGTAAACATGAATGGACCTAAAAGAGGGTGGACCTTGTACTGTGGTGTAATAGTAAAAGCTATCTGTTACCCTTGAATGAAAATTAAATTTCAGACTCCAAGGCTGCTCTCTTTTTGAATGTGCCTGGTCCCTGATGCCTTATCTAAGAACTCCTCTGGCCCAAATGTTGCTGCTAACCTTAGCAGTTCTGCAAATGCATCCATGGAGGAAGAGAGAATCTCTCTATCTCTCGAAGCTTAGAATCAACCTAAGAACAGTAAAGGATGACTCTTCTAGATCAGACCAAAAATTTGTGTTGCCCAGAACCTTATTTGGGTGTATACTTTTGACAGACTGGTCTTTAATGGTCCCTGAGTCAGGGGTTTCTTGAACCAGAGTTGATATTATTATGCCATGATCAGTTTTAGAATAGAGTAATTCCATTTGGAAGGGAGCTACAGTGACCATCCAGTCCAACTGCCTGACCAAAAGTTAAAATGTGTTATTAAGGGCCTTGTCCAAACACCTCTTAAACCCTGACAGTCACAGGGCATTGACCACCTCTCCAGGCAGCCTGTTCCAGGGTCTGACCACCCTCTGGGTAAAGAAATGCTTCCTCGTGTCCAGTCTGAGCCTCCCCTGGTGCAGCTTTGAACCAGTCCCACGTGCCCTATCACTGCATACCAGGGAGAAGAGATGGGGGCACCTCCCTCTCACGTCCCCTCCTCGGGAAGCTGTACAGAGCGATGAGGTTGCCCTCAGCCCCCTTGTCTCCAAACTAGACCAACCCCGAGTCCTCAGCCGCTCCTCAGAGGACATGCCTTCCAGTCCTGTCACCAGCTTTGTTGCCCTTCTCTGCATTCAAGCACACATTCAAGTACCTTAATTTCCTTTTTAAAACTGTGGAGCCTACAGTAGTCAAGGTGAGGCCGCCCCAGTGCTAAACACAGCAGGACAATCCCCTCTCTGGACCAGCTGGTTATACTATGTTTAACGTACCCCGGGATGCGGCTTGCCCTCTGGGCTACCAGGGCACACTGCTGGCTCCTATTGAGCCTGCTGCCGAGCAGCACCCCAGGTCCCTTTCTGCAGGGCTGCTCCCCAGCCACTCCTCTCCCAATATTTATCCTTGTTCCCAGTGTTACTCCATCCCAGGTGCAGAATCCAACATTTGTTCTTGTTAAATTTCATGCCATTGATGATTGCCCAATGCTCCAATCTATCTAGATCCCTCTGCAAGGCCTCTTGTCCCTTGAGTCAACAGCAGCTCCCAGTTTATTATCGTCAGCAAACTTACTAAGGGCGCATTCAACTCCAGCGTCCAGATCATTGATAAAAATGTTGAACAGCACTGGCCCTAGAATTGAGCCCTGAGGAATACTGCTGGTGACCGGGTTGCCTGTCAGACGTAGCCTCATTCAGTGCAGCCCTTTGAACCCTGCCATTCAGCCAGTTCTTCACCCAGCGCACCATGAACCTGCTCATCTCACAGTTGGACAATTTGTGATCAATAGTGGATGCCCACAATGACATCTGCTTTGTTTTCCATCCCTCTCATCCTCAAGGCTCTCGAGCACATTGGCTCTAACTTGTAAGAGCTGTACAGTCAAACCTCTCAATTCCATACAGTATGACACCTCCACCTCACCTGCCCTGCCTGTCTGTCCTGAACAGCCTGTAGCCCTCCATCCCAGCACTCCAGTTGTGGGACTCATTTCACCAAGCGTCACTAGTACCAATGACATCGTAGCTCTGGGAGTGGACCAGTGCCTCCGTTTTGTCCTGTTTGTTTTTGATACTGCATGTGTTGGTGTAAAAGCATTTCAGATGTGCTCCTGAACCTTCAGTGCTCCCTGGAACAGCATAAATGCTCACATTAGCACCCCCAGGAGGTGTCGTGCCATCCCTTGGCTTACCTTCACCTCTCTTGATGGTATCTGTTTCCCCCATGTGTTCCTTTCTATGCACTAATTTGTCTTACTGCTTCTTACAACTGAAATGAACGTACTTTTATATGTGTCTGAATTGTATGCAGTGTGGCCTCTTAGGTGACGAATAGGAAATGTTGAGTTTTGTTCATGCCAAGCTTTGAATCAGGCCTTTTTTTTTTTTGCTTTTTAAAAATAGAAAGCTTATGCATTTTCTTTCTAAAAAGTGTCTTTCAGAAAAGAAATAGGTTCTGGTTTCTAGTATCAGCTGCTGAATTACCTGATAAGTTGTATTTGTGACCATTACTGTAAACTGACAAAGCGAGTAACACAAGTAGGTTTATATGGTAAAAACTGTAAGTGTTTATCCTTTTAGGTATTAATTAACAATGGCTTTACTCCGGATAAAGAAGACTATGAATTTTGTGCAGAAGTGGAAAATATGGTGTTGCCATCACAGGGATATTTTGGAATATCTGCAGCAACAGGGGGACTTGCAGGTAGCAAATGTTAAAAATAGTGACAAAT
The DNA here is from genome assembly GCF_011004875.1 of Balearica regulorum gibbericeps. Classification (NCBI taxonomy): domain Eukaryota; kingdom Metazoa; phylum Chordata; class Aves; order Gruiformes; family Gruidae; genus Balearica; species Balearica regulorum. The sequence continues at coordinate 87,562,239 of NC_046220.1, read as the reverse complement.
GGTGTGGGGACTTGCAGGGCTTGCAAAGAGAGGTTTTTTTGTTGGTGGTTTTTGTTTGTTTTTTTACTGCTAGTGTTGATCCATTATACCAATTTTTGACCATGATGATGTAAATAATCTTATCCCATTCCCAGATTACTGATATGCTTAGGCCTTTTCCTGGCTAGAGTAGAAGGACGTTGTTTGTCCTGACAAAGACATTGTGCAGTTGCATTCCCCACTGCATAAACTCTTGGGAGGACTTTGAGAGGATGCTGTTCACTGAAGATCCTTTGCAAGTGCAAGGTTGACTTGGGAAGTAGCAGGATTTGTAACACGTAGCAGTAGCAATTAACAGTGTGTTTTTGTTTTGTTTGTTGAATACAGATGATCATGATGTGCTCTCTTTTCTGACCTTCCAGTTGACGGAGCCTGGGAAGGGAGTAGTAAGCATCTTTATGCATAATTAATAAAATATGTTATTGTATATGTTTTATGTGTAGCACCAGATTATGGCATTTCCTCTGAAGTCATACTTGGCATCCCTGTTTCAGGATTTTGGCATGTAGGTGTGCCGTCATCTGCTTTAGAAAATGAGACTAATACTGTAATTTTTCAGTAATATTTTAAGTAATGTTTTCAAGACCAGAATTCTTGAAGCAACACTGAATCAACAAAAATCCTTATGTTAAATCAAAACACGCAGAGAAAACAAACTAAAGAGTACACTTTGTTTAGAGAGCGGACAAATAATCTGTTCTTGCTTTCAGCTTCCCATATTTCTAGCACACTTCTGTACTGCTAAACAGCATCTATCCTTGTAAAACTTGATTTCTTTTTAATCACAGAAAATATGCACGTATCAGGAAAAAGCTATGGGTCTCCACAGGAATGTTTGGTTTCTCACTTCAACTTAATATATTAATGTGCTCCACTAATTGTGTTAGGTCTTCAAATCTGAAATCTGAACAGCCTTGCTGGAGAATAAGTTATGTAGGAGTGGTGGAGAACGTGAAAAAAATCTCTTCCCCCCCCCCCCCCCCCCCCCGATAATGTTTTAAAGCAAACACCAGATGCAGAAATTCCTCAAAAAGATAAAGAGAAGTATCAAGAAGAGTTTGAACACTTTCAACAAGAATTGGATAAAAAGAAAGAAGAATTTCAAAAGGAACATCCTGATGTGCAAGGACAGCCAGGCAAGTTATTTAAGCAACTTTTTTCAGTTGTCAAGGAAAATGTTTGCTTTCCAGGATATTCAGAACTAGGGTCTGATACTCTGACTGATCTTACTAAGCTCCTACTGACATTATTTACTTTATTTAAGAATCTTTAGTCTTTCTTTTGAAAAGTGTTTTCTGAAATAAAGTCCCTTTTGTGATGCCATGATTGAGAACAAAACAAATGAATGGAAACATGATGGGAACGATGAGAATCTGTATGGATCAGTAGAAGGAAGAGAAGGTTATGCATCCCTCTGTAAAGTGCTGATTCAGGAAGCGTGCCTTTATTGGTTATTTGAAAGTGTGTTTGAAAGGTCATCTTTTTGGTCTGTTTCTGCAAATTCATAGCAAACTTTTTTGTCACATCTTGTTTTATGGATGGTTATTAAAGATGGGCGAGTGGGATATTTGCTTACTTACAAAAGTGTTTTTAATGCTTGCCTAATACTGGACACGTATTGAGTTCTGTCAATTTCAGCACCACAGCGTTAGTTGGCATTCAGTGTTGGTATTCAGATTGGCTAATAACCAGATTTCCAACTTGATGTTCTTAAGAACTGTGGCCTTTATTTTTTTATTTTTTAAGCTATTGATAAGAAATTTAAGTTTGGGTAAGGCAGAATTGCCTTTTACACTGTTGATGCCATGCATCTGCGGCTCTCAGCAGGTAGCGGTTTAAAGATATTTCAGACTGAACAGTGTTTTTCTAATGATTTCAAATGATACTTAATTTAGGAAAATTACAGTAATGAGTCTTACCCACTCTTTTGAGTGTTTAGCCAAAGTGCTTTGACTTTGATTGTTCTGCTGTGGAACTTGGTGGGGGTTTTGTTTTGTTTGTTTGCATGGGTTAGGGTTTTTTTTTTAATATATATTTATTTATTTATTATTAATTTTTAGAGCTGGGCAAAAAATTATTTATTTGAAAATCTAATGTCAGCCAGTCTGTTTCTTTCTTTTGAGGATTGAATTAGCTGGATTTGAACACACATATCAGGAATGTACTTCAGGCATCTAGACGTGAAATTTCAGGTTGTCATCTTTTTTTGGCATAGTGATAAGTTCAAAAGGTCCTACACCATTTTGTCTTAGAATCATGGAATCATCATAGAATGGTTTGGGTTGGAAGGGACCTTGAAGCCTATCTAGTTCCAACACCCACCACTAGCCCAGGTTGCCCAAAGCCCCATCCAACCTGGCCTTGAACACTTCCAGGGATGGAGCATCCACAGCTCTGGGCAGCCTGTGCCAGGGCCTCACCACCCTCACAAGCAAGAATTTCTGCCTCACATCTCATCTCCATCTCCCCTCCTGCAGCTTCAGGCCATTCCCCTTGTCCTGTCACTCCTTGCCCTTGTCACCAGCCCCTCTCCAGCTTTCCTGGAGCCCCTGCAGGGCCTGGAAGGGGCTCTAAGGTCTCCCCGCAGCCTTCTCTTCTCCAGGCTGAACAACCCCAACTCTCTCAGCCTGTCTCCATAGCAGAGGTGCTCCAGCCCTTGCATCATCTCCGTGGCCTCCTCTGGACTCACTCCAACAGCTCCGTGTCCTTCTTGTCCTGGGGACCCCAGAGCTGGACGCAGCACTGCAGGGGGGTCTCACCAGAGCAAAGTGGAGGGGCAGAATCACCTCCCTCGACCTGCTGGTCACTCTGCTGGTGATGCAGCCCAGGACATGGTTGGCTTTCTGGGCTGCACGTGCATGTTTCCGGGTCATGTTGAGCTTCTTGTCTACCAACACTCTCAAGTCCTTCTCCTCAGGGCTGCTCTAAATCCATTCTCTGCCCAGCCTGTAGTTGTGCTTGAGATTGCCCCGACCCATGTGCAGGACCTTGCACTTGGCCTTGTTTGAGCTAGATCTTCATCTGTGTTTTTGAAATATTGTCCAGCCTTACACTGATAAGAAATAAGCTTTTTGCCACAGTGTCTTTTGGACTTTCTTTTCTGATGTTTTTGAAGCTGTGGAGAAACTCACTCAAGTGTGCAGTCAGTTCTCTATTTCAAGCTACTTTTTTAAAGCTTACTTTTTCTAAAAAGTGGCTGTTACTTGATACATGCAAATCTCTCATGAAGGATGCAATGCTAGCTTATGCAAAGATAGCTGCCTCCTAATAATAACAGCATCCTGTTTCAGTTTTATGTTTCACATTACCCAGGTATTGAAATAGGAACTCTAAGATGGAGTCTGGGTTTGAATGTGTAGTTAGCTCTGTTCAGTTGTTCTCATCCCATCTGGGTATCCTTTGCCATGGCAATGATAGTAAATTAACACCAAATATATCAAATTATGGGGAAAAAAGTGTATCCTTGTGGAAACTTTTAAGGGTGCAAGAAAAATTATATAATGCAACTTAGGAGAAATGCATATAGGTAAGAACTACCTGTGCTTTTTTCTTAGCAGCGGATGATCTTTTTGAAACTGTAAGTGATCGTGAACTGAGGCAAATATTTGAGGGGCAGAATCGAATTCATCTTGAAATCAAACAGCTTAATAGGCAATTGGACATGATTCTGGATGAGCAGAGGAGATATGTCTCTGCAGTCACAGACGAGATTGCTAAAAGAGGAGCGGGTTTTCCAGGTCAACAAGGACAGGTACATTAATAAATAAAAATACATCGTGATTAATAGCTTAGCGTAATTTCAGCAGCATGATCAATTTGCTTTTTCTAAGGTGCATTGATTTTTTTTTTCCCCCCCCCCCCTCCTCACCCCCAGGTTTCCCAGCAAGAGATTGAGACAGTTGTGAAAACTCAAGAAGAGGTCATTAGACAAGTAAATGAAATAAGGTAAATGCTTTCTAAATATTAAGCCTGTGTTTTGAATTTTATATTATTTTCCATCTTTTAAATCCTATTTATTATTTCAGTAGGAGAAAATTGATAAAATTGAATTTCTGTGTCAGTTCCTTAGTGATGACTCCCTACGTATATTTGATTTCTATAATAAAGTAAGTTCATGTCCCTAGGGTGGCTAAGCCCCCTAATTTGCTTCTTTTTTATATCATGAGATCCCACTTCAACGGTTAAGTCCAGTCCCTCAAAAAAAAAAAAAATTGATTTCTGCTACTGTGATAACCTGCTACCTTACGGAAATTTCTTGCTCTCATTTCGGAGTGTTGATAACAACATCAGCATGAATGCCTTTGAATTACAGCTAGTGAACCTAAAAAAAAAAGTGTATTGGAGTATCTTGTCAATATATCAGTCTACTCCTGATACAATGATTATATGAATTTATTATTATATGTAGATAATATTATATGAGATATATGTGAGAGTTCTTTTTAGTGTAAACAACCTGTAAAGGCATGTAAGTAATTCTGAGAAGTAGTTCTGTACAAATGAAAATGTCTGTGCATGTAGTAAGAGTTGTTGAAATTGATTGCTGCTGCTTGTAATTATTATTTTTGGGGTTTTTTGTATATGTGTGTGGTTTGGGGTTTTTTTTTAAGTAGTTCACTTCTTTCTTCAATATAGACGTATGTTTTGTCTTTTTTTTTTCCCTAATTTTTCTATGATTGCCTAAAGCTCATATATTGATTATTGATCCATAGTGGTCTGTTAGTGTTACTGATTTGTATAGCACAAAAAGCAGCTACAGTTTTATGTCAAGTCTCCCAGAATTCCGGTGTGTACAAGCCTCGGAGAGGCTCCCCCCCATCCCGACTGTAGATTAACCTTTGTTATCGGTAGGAGCAGGGCTAGGCCTTGAGAAAGCGTTGCTTCTTGATGGCAGTTGAAATGAGCCAGATCTCGAAAGTATTTAATGTCCTGTCTTGGCCTGAACTTTGAAAACCAAGGGGATAAAAAGTGCAGTTTCCACAGTCTGCACCTGTAAAGCAGTAACGCTATCAGGACAGCCAGGGGACTGATCAGCTGGAAAGCAATTTTGCAGAAAAGAACTTGGGAATCCTGGTGGGCAAGAAGTTGGACATTGGAGAGCAACGCGCCCTTGCAGGAAGGACCACCAGCGGCATTCTAGGCTGTGTTAGGCAGAGCATTGCCAGTGGGTCGAGGGAGATGATTCTCCCTCTCTATTCAACGCTAGCTACACCACATCTGGAGTCCTGTGTCCAGTCCTGGCACCCCAGCGCAAGAGACACATGGACATGCTGGAGGGAGTCAAGCGAAGGATCGTGAAAATGATTAAAGGGTTGGAGCATTTATTGTACAAGGAGAGGCTGAGGGACCTGGTATTGTATAGCCTGGAGAAAAGGCTTGGGGGTACCCTATCAATGGGTATAAATACCTGATTTTGGAGGTGATGAGGGCAATAGAGGCAGAGCCGGACTCTTCTCACTGGTACTCAGTGACAGAATAAAAGGCAATGGGCACAAACTGAAATACAGGAAATTCTGTGTAGCCATGAGAAAAGAAACTTATGAAGGTAGTTGAACCCTGGAGTAGGTTGGTTGCCCAGGAGGGTTTTGCAGTCTCCATCCTTGAAGATATTGGGAACCTAACTGACTAAAAATTCCTAGGTTTGTTAGGCGCTAAGACATATTGTCATGCAGCACTTAAGAGGAGGGGGAAAAAAAAAAGGAGGGGGGAAGCACTCTAATATTAAATTACTGTCACTTACATTGCATAGTGAAGACATCAATGTGTTGGGTTTTTTTCATGTTCCAAATGTATTGTGTAGACCACTTTTGTAATCTTGTCCCCGTCTCATGTAGGTTAGGGAAAAATGAGGTGGTGGGGAGGGTGTTTTATTTATTTGATTTGGTTTTTTTTGTCAGAGGACTTTCTGCCAGTGAACTTCCTCAGGAAACTTCTGTATCTGCAGGGACACTTGCAAGTTCCCAAGTGATTAATAATTTTGCTTTTTAAGATGCAGTTTTTAAAATCGATTGAGAGGTACGCTGTACCTTTTCAAACTACATCACCAAATGAAGTACAAAGCTTACCTTGAAGGTGCTGTACTGCTAAAAATTACTTGAGAAAATTTCTGTGTTTGATAGGGATGTTTGTGTACTGCTTCTAAGATGTTTTACAATTGCTGTCTTTAGCAGGAATGGCTTTAAGTTGGTTTAACCCTTCATTTATAGCAGTTAAAGCATTCTGTATCTTGGGTTTAAAAAAAGGAGAAAACCAATTCCTACAGTTGTGGTTTTTTTCATGTATTAGTTCAAGGGCAGCTCTTGTGATTTATCTAAGTAGGTCAGTTTTTTGTAGAATGAAGATTAGAGTGCTTCCATTTTTGCACTTGTTCTTCCGTGAAAGCTTTTATGTTAATATTCTTGACAAATCTTTTACCTTGCAAGCAATTAGATTTTCTTGTTAACATTGGCAGTCTGCCCTTTCAGTGACTACTTATTAGGTATGAGTTTGCGTAACATCATCTTCATATTTTCCTTAGATTAAAGAAATGTTTTATTTATAGATAGAAATGAACAGCCCGCTGTTGCATTGCTGGTCATCCCGGAGGAAAAGGACTTACTGTCTAAGTAATTTTCTTGTCAAGATTTGTGGATTTCTTAATCATCTGATTACAGAAGAATCTTGCATGTTCATACAGTAGAAACTATTGGCATGCTATTGTTCATGCAAAAGTAAATGTAAATTAAATTTTGATACAGACCATGTCTGTTTAGGGAAGTTTATTTTGCTTTTCACAAACAGTGGATCAGTCTGGGGAAAGGTGGGTGTGCGGATTTCTGTTAATTACGTAGAGATGGTGGTATTAGAAGGGAGAGGGGAAAAAAATAGTGTCGTGCTTGTGTTCTAGCACTGAAAAGAAGGGGGCAAGATAAACAATGTGATGGATGTGGATAGACAGAATTACTATCAGCATTTATTAGTCAGTGGTCATGATGGTGGTTGCACGGGTTTGCATGGGTTAAGAAAAAATCTTCCAGTGAAAAACTTACTTCTAAAATAGGTTATTGTAACGCTAACTCAAAGTACAGGTAAATACTAATTGACAAAATATAAATAATTTCTGGATAACATATACACTAATTTAAGGTAGGACAGATGAGGGGTTATTGCATTTGTTTTGTGTGTCTAAGTTCCAAACCAGAAACGTAGAATGAGGGAAGGTGAGAGCTGCTTTGATGAGTTTTGTTTGCAGGGGCTTACAGAAGCAAACAGCTGGGTTTTGGTAACTCCTTTTGATAACTTTGTAATATTAAAAACAAGCTCATTGAGGTAAACTTTCAGAGTTGTGCAGAAAGCCGTGGCTAACTTTATCTGGCCTAGAGTGCAGTACATTATCTGGAATAACTGGAAATGTATCTGTGGAAAGAGATTGATTTTTTCGAACGTGCTGGAAGTGGGATTGAGCTTTTACAAAGCTGACTGGAAAGGGTGAATTCTTGGATCTTTTTGTTACTGAAAATGAGAAGAATTTTTTTTGTTACGTGGGAAGTATGCAGAATACTGGTAGTCTACGACGCTAAGTTGATTTGTGTCTTAAAGTGGTATTTCTAGGACAAACTGGTCGTCTTCAGTTTGAAGGAAAGTATATTGTTAATCCAGCATTTAGTAGGGGCTGTAATTACTACGTGCCTCTTCGTTAAAGTGGTGTATCTGCAACTTGATAGAATTGTGTAGATTAATTTAGTGTGTGGCTTTGACTTAGTAACTGCTCCAAATAGTTCAAACGTGCTGCATAGCTCTTAGAGCAAAAGCTGCTGTAACACTGATACAAGCCTATCTATGCTTGCAACGTTTACTGCTGGAGAGATGTCATAGTGCCTTTGAATAGATGTGTACCTTACTAGCTTTCTCTTTTCTCCTTTGGGTTTTTTGTTTTATTTTTAATTATTATTGTTTAATTTTATTTTTAGTTCTGTGGGTTTTTTAACTTTAATGGCATGAAGAGCAGCTGATGCAAAACTAAAAGTTGGGCAACATCTTTATGAAGATTGTTTGTAAACATTTACGTTTCAATGCTTAACTTGCTGTTTTCATAATGAATACGAGCCATTCAAGTCAGTGATACAATTTTGTATGACACTGACAGATATGATTATATGTTGTTGTTGCAGGTTTACTCAATGAATAGTATTCAAGCCAGGTTTGGGTTTGGTTTGTTTGTGGGGTTTTTTTGTTTTTTCCTTATGTGAAAGTTAAAATTGCAAGTGTTCAAGGCCATGTTGGATGGGGCTTTGGGCAACCTGATCTAGTGCAAGGTGTCCCTGCCTGTGGCAGGGAGGTCAGACCAGATGATCTTTAGAGGTCCCTTCCGACCCAAACCATTCTGTGATACTATGATAAATTGCTGACCACTGTACAAAGAATTAGGACTGCACCTTGAAGGCATTGAAGCAAGCTCTCATCTGAACAAAATATAAAGTTTTAAGTAAATTAAAAAGAAATCCAAATATGTTCGTTTTGATTGTTTATTCTGTTAACAATGAAGAGATTAACGTTCACATGATAAATATTTTGGCTGTAGAATAATCCTCTTTGCAACTGAAAAGAGACATCACAGTAGGGGAAAATTATATAAACATATTGATTAGAGATTAAGTCTTTTTCTCTCATTGACTAGTTTACCTCAAACGAAATTAGTTACGGAACCTCAACTTTTTACAGATTTAATTTGATTTGTTGTAGAAGCAAAATGAATTCACATGAAGACAATATTAAGTATTATGACATTGCATATGGGAAATGAGTTTCTCGTATAAATGATAATCATGAAACAAGGATGTATCTAAATCTTCTCTTATCCCTAAAGCCTCTTCTTTATTTTTATTTCTTACATGACTGTTTTTATTTATTTATTTTTCAAACAGCTTTTGGTTTTCTTCAAAGATTGCATTAAACTCTGCTTATCCTAAAGCCTTGGCAAGAGCCTCAGATAAAACACTTGTTTTAGACTTCATCAGTCAGGCAAAGCAGATGTCTAGCAATAGAATATTTCCCAGATCTTGTTTTCAGCATGACTTTGGGAGATGGTGCACTGTACAAATTGAAACTGTCTGTGGAATTAAATATTTTTTAAAAAATCATAGTTTGATTAAGGAATTATTTCTCAATGGGTATTCTTGGAAGCTAGAAAAAATGTTTTCTGCCTTTTGGGGCAACTATGTATTTCAAACTAATTTTAATGGACTAAAAGGTGTCCAGAATACTTGCTATTTGTAGAAAAGCTGTTCTGTACTGAAAGATGTTTTGTTGTTTGTCTTGTTTCAGAAATTCCATGGCTGATACTCTGAGGCTGATCAGTGGAGCTCAACATCCTGGCTCTGCTGGAGGAGTCTATGAAACAACTCAGCACTTCAATGACATCAAAGAACACCTTCATGTAGTAAAGAGGGACATTGAGCATTTAGTACAACGAAATATGGTAATTTATGTGCTGGTAGTGTAAAGCATGACTGTAATACTTCTTTATTTGGCTGTTAGTGAAAAGCTAGGATGAGCCAGCATGCAATTTACGGAGCAATTAATCCTTCATTAAGCTGCTTCACTAAAACTGCACTGCCTTGACCTAACTGCATGATCCGTGTCTTGATGAGAAATTTTGCACAAAGAGCATGATTTTTGGTCTAATTTCCTGTGGAAACAAGGTCAAGCAATTAGGTTTTCTGGGGGCTTTTTTTGTGTTTTGTCCCCCTACTTAACAGCTCTGTACAGAGGAGACTCTCTCTATTGCTTCCGCACAGAAGAGCGAGCTTTAATCAGGGGAAACTCGGGCAGGCTCCGCTTAAGGTCTCTAAGTGTGAAAGATGACTGCATTCACGTTCAGGAGCACCTTAGTCTAGCCTAGGTAGCAATTAAGTTGAATTAGCTTATGATCCCATAGCAGGTTCTTGATTTCTGGGTTAATTTACCGAGGATTTATTCTTTCCCTTAAAACCCGCAAATGAACATCGGTTGGTTTAACTGAGAAACATAAAGGTGAAAGGGGAAAGTGAGACAGGGAGTCGGACGACGATTTTTCGGAGTAGTGTCATTTCTGTCTATGTTTTCTGCTTGTGTTTTGATTTTTAGATAAAGTTGCAAAGGCCTTGTTTTGTTTCTTGCATGTAACAGTCTTTTGATGGCATGCCTTGTTTGCTCTTTTCTCAAATACTGTTTTTCTTGGGTTTTAGCCATCTAGTGAGAAATCAAAGTGTCCGGACTTGCCACCGTTTCCATCGTGCTTATCTACAGTGCACTTCTTCATATTTGTAGCGGTGCAAACAGTGTTATTCATTGGTTATATCATGTATAGGTAAGTATGTTTTTGTTTAAAGACAACAGGGCAAATGATTTTAGAACTTCTGACTGGAAATGCAATTGCAATGGTATGATTATGTTAATCTTCTTTAAAACAAGCAGTCACTCAGGTTGGGAGGTCTCTGATTCAACCTTTGGCCCAAAGCAGGGTCAACACTGAATTCAGACCAGGTCACTTAGCATTTAGACTGGGCAGGTCTTAAAAACCTCCAAGAATGGAAAATTTACCACTGTTACAGACCCCATTGGAAATGTTTAATTATCATAATGAAGTTTGGTTTAATCTCCCCCCCGCCCCGCACCACGGTATATATAGTGGGAGCCAGCCCTGTTTCAATGTGATTGTTGTATTTCATTCTTATAATGTACATCTCTGTAAAGAAACTATTCCTCTCTCCTCAATAACATCTCGTGGGTATTAGAAAGCTGCTGTTAGACCCTTGAAACCTTCTTTTATCCAGGATGATCAAGCCCAGTTCCCTCCCTCTCTTCTTGTGAGGCATGTGCTTCAGCTCTTGACCACTATCCTTGTGGTCCTCTGCTGGACTTACTGAAGTTTATTAATATCTTAACAAAATCTGATGTGATTTGATATTGTTTTAATTTTTATTTTTCTATGTGTACCTACAAGCCACTTATCCCATCTTACAAATTCCTCAGTGAACTCTTTTTTGCGATACATATCCCTTCATCCCTCTCCTATATATGATATTGATAGTGTAGGGACTACTTTTTTTTTGTTTTCTCCCCCTCAGACTAAGTGGTATGTTTCTCTGTTCTTTTCCCCTTCCTTGTAATGTCATAATGTTCAAATTAAATTTGCGTTGCTGGAAAGGAAAACCTGTTGAGAGTAAGGACTTGCTTGGTAGTCTTCCCTCGTGCTTCTCACACACGCTAATCAGGATAAGAAGTAGGGACCAAAATAGGTGCATTGCCCTTCAGAGAGAAAACACTGTTTGGTACCTCTATGGAAGGATAACTTGTATTAATATAAGACCGATGCTGCTGATAGCACTGGCTTTTATTTTGTGTCTGCTTCTCTACAAAGTGGAGAGAGTGCGTTTCTTACGTATGTCATGTTATGCCATCAACTGGAAAGATGGCTTCCAAGACAAATGAGGAGCTGCTCCCCTCCAGTTCTTTTTGATGCCCTTGTAGTTCTAACATCTGTGTGTGGTTGATCCACAGTCTGTGTATCCACTAAGAAAATAAGTATGTTCTGTGCCAAAGGGAAGAGGAAATGCCATTCCAAGTAAATTCTTTTGCTGCTTAGTTGCATGTGTTTCCTTTTTCTATGACAATCTTTAAGCCAATCAGATATTGAGAAGCTTTAGAAAATTTTAGTTAAATTATTTTAAAAAACAGTTCATATGGTCTTTTACAGTTTCTGGCTTCTGTCCAGAATGCTTTGTTTCCTGCTGTGTCTGATGCAAAATTTGAACTATTGTGATGCTACCAGTGTCTTTGTAAATAGAAAAAATTATGTCCTATTTTTGTAATGTGACTTATATTTGATTTCCTTAAGTCTCTGTTGACAAGGAATGGAATCTTTTAATCCCCAAATCAATGAAATATTTCTTTATTTAAACCAGTTAGCTAGGTTTATACTATAAATTCTCTTCTGCTTTTTCTTTCAGGAGTCAACAAGAAGCAGCAGCCAAAAAGTTCTTTTGATGACCTGTTCCTTTTGTGTGTACATTACAGCAGTATGTATGCACAGAAAATTAAAAACTTCTGTAAATGAGGGAAATCTTAGTGTTTTATATACTCAATATTGTAAATTATTGAATTTTGTTAAAACAAAATGAGTTCTCATTGAAACCGTTTAATGCTAAAGTTAAAAACAGACTGGGGAGCAGCAGATTAAATGCTAGATAGAGGAAGACTGTGGACCCTATCTAGGTCTATGTTTTGAGCTAGTTTTCTCATAAATACTGGAAGGCAAATGCCATATTCCTCTTCTTTTGTTAAGATTCCAGAGGAGAGGATTGAAACACCCAGGTCTGGTGGTTGTTCATAATGAGAACTGCAGATGGATGATTTGTGCGGAAAGCATCCCACTAAGTGTCCTGACATCGGTTTAAAAACCAAAACAAAACACCTTATAAAAAAAAAAAGTGGATGTCTGTGCTATATCAATAAACCCCAAACAACTGTTGTTCTCTGTTTCTTTGGGGGTATGTAAAAATTTGCTATGAATATTTCATTTCTTTACCACTTGGATTTAACAGTCAAAGAATTATTTAGTTTATATTTCATGAAGAGTTAGAATTGATTTAAACACTTTTTAATAGCTGGACACAAAGACAAGCTTTTAACAGGCTGACTGTTAATACCTGATACAGAAAACAAAATGTACAAAACAAGCAAATAAAGGTGTATCTCCTTATTTTGGGTTCTGGTTTTAGGCAATCAGAGAAAACATGATAAAGTAGTTCTTCAAGTATATTCTGGGGCTGATTTCTTTTTTGTAGTTTGAAGTCAGTAATTTTGTTTGGAGATTTGTGGAACTTTTTCAGAAAAGATATCATTGCTTTATACCTCTTCAAATCTGATTGCATTAAGGATATGTTTAGTGTATGAATATGTCTTTACGTTCATAAAGCTGTCTTGTGTCTTTCATGTATTAAATACAGATGCTTTGATTTAAATCTTGACATGGCAAATACTCTAAACTGCAGGTACTGAGTTTTCTTCACAAACTGTTCCTTCGGACACGTTTGTTAATCCAGCAGCTATTGTAGAACCAGTATTGTCTGTCAATTCCTGCTTTGATATCGAAAGCATAAGACTGAACATGGTCTTTTTGATACTACTTAGCAGGTGAACATTTGCTTAAGAAACAAAGCAGATAGCCCAAACTAGGAATGTGAAATGAATTCATTTTGCCTTGTTTACATATCTGTGGTAACTTTGTCCTTGAGTTGTTTGTGTGTGGAGTTGGAATAGGGGTTTGGGGTTTTTTCAAATTCTATAAAATACACAAATGCATCAGGATATTTCACTTTTAATTATTAATCTGTTTGAATCTGCAAAAAGTATCTGGAATCTAGCATACTACTGCTGCATTCCTACAGTCTACTCCCTTGGAGTGCCACACATGCTGCCAAATTTGCTGTAATGAAGAACACTTCAGTATTGTGCCTGTCAGTTTGGAGAAATGATAAATCTATGCAATATATTTTGTTACTTCAAATACAGAGTACACAAAGTGGATGTCTGTGCTATACCAATAAAATGATACTACCTACGTACCTATTTGCATAGCTACAGTATGTAGTATACTGTAAATGGTATAGCTGTGTAGATCAATTTCTAAATTTGAGAAGATTTTGCTGTACTAATTGGACAAACTACTGCTTCGAGCTAATCTTGCTGGATAAATAGGGTAAATCAATGGGGAAAAAAAAAAATTTCAGATAAACCAGAATAACACATAGGAATTTATCCATTCAGTTCCTTCGACACCAGCAAATATCTACAGGTGCCTTGAGTCTAAGCTATTACAACCCTGACTCTTCTAACTAAACTTTATATATTTTCTTAAATTGTTTTGAAAATGTACAGTGTTGTTCCTTTCAATTACAAGCCTTCCTGCATCAGTGCAACACCTAAACAGAACTCCCTCTCTCACAGCAGGCTTTGCAAGACGCTTTATACAGAAAGGTTAGCAATTGTATTTTGGTAAGTAGGTGCATATATCTGGCATAACGAGGAACAGCTCTAATGTATCAATTAGAGGAAGCCTGTATTTTGTTGTTACTGTGAATTTATCCAACCATAACTGTGTTTTAAAGCTGGAGCAGCCCATACTTTTGCGTCTTTGTTAGAAGAGAGGGCCGAGGATGGTGTCTAGGAAAAACTTGAGCCTACAATTGTATCTTCAAGTATGATGCTCAGCTTGTGTGTTCATGCTGCTGAGAGATCTGACGTATCTCCCATGTGCAACTAGGAAACTTTTCTTTGGGGAGCAGAAGGTCTAAAGCGTAACATCCAAAAAGTGTAACTTTGCTTCATGCTTCATTTCACAGTCGTCTCTCCTTGGAACTTCCATAATTGCCTCGTCACTCACTGGATCAAAGGAAAGCTCCCAGTTGTCCAGCACAAATTTTGTCCTGTCTGTTCTTGAAGTGACAGCAACAAATCTTTAAGACTTTAAGAATACTTGTCAGTCAATGTAGCCTCCTGTTATGGCTGGCTACTAGAAGCTTCTTTCAACACTGGTAGTGTGTGTGATTCTTACCAGCTGAGATTTCAGGACTAGGAGGAGAAGACACCTTGGAATCCAGTTTGACAATACGAGGGAGAACAAGTCTAATAATTGTATTTGAAGTGTGGATTATAAGTAGCAAATATTTGGCAGTGACAAGAGAATCTCATTGTGCTAGTCAAGGCATATTAAATACATGGTCACACCTGAATCTTTCAAAAGTAAAATTCACAGTATGGTTTGTAAATTACTTCCTTTTTGAAGAAAATTTGACACTTATCAATGCATCAATTACTGTAACACCGAAGACTGTCTACTGTTGGGGTTTTTTTAAATTCAAACAGCTGACATTTTCATATGTTTGTTTCTGACTAATGTAAATCGGCACTTGGAGTTCAGAGATAACCTTATTTGAATAAAGATGCATATTTTTAGTAAGTTTTTTTTCTTTTAATTTGGTACATGTCCATGCAATCCAAGCAAGTGTATTTGAAGCATT
This sequence comes from Balearica regulorum gibbericeps, assembly GCF_011004875.1. Classification (NCBI taxonomy): domain Eukaryota; kingdom Metazoa; phylum Chordata; class Aves; order Gruiformes; family Gruidae; genus Balearica; species Balearica regulorum. The sequence continues at coordinate 87,547,159 of NC_046220.1, read as the reverse complement.
CTTTACCCTCTGTTGTTCAGGGAGTTTCAACACGTTGAGATCTGAGTTCGGTCCTACCTGATACTGGAGAGTTAACGGCATCCAGAGGCTGAGGCTCTGCCTGCGTTGAAGAGACAGATGACTGCCGCTGGTTAAAGACGCGCCGAGTCCAGCCTCAGTTCATTCTGTGCGAAGGGATTACATCCTCTATTGCAGTCTAATGCAAGAGTGACTAACCTAAAAGTAAGAGATTTACTCAAAAGCTTGTGTTAAAAGTGTCAGACACTTAGCGTCAAATGTAAAGTAGTATGTCAACTTTGACGACTTAACAGCAAATAGAGTTGCTCGCTGGCTGCTTTGAGTGTATGCAGTATCTCATTTTTCTGACCTGAAGATTGCCTCTATGTCTGCAGTTCTTTCTTCAGATTCCCCGAACTGCTGTCATCTGGGTGCTCCGCTCCTGTTTGTTGGAGTACAACACGCCTACCCAAAACAAGTCAGTCTGTGTCTCCTTAGGGTTTTGTGGGGGGATTTTGTGGGTTTTGGTTTGTTGGGGGGTTTTTTTCGTGTTCTATCCAGTAAATTGTGTTTGTCTGTGGTAACTTCCCACAGGAAGGGTAAGAATTCCTTCCTTGACCTTCATTTTCCCCCAGCTGGAAGCAATTTCTCTAATAGGTGGAGGAGAGGAATCTTTAATTGAATCTATTCAACTGAGAAAGCCCTCAAATATGTCTCTCTTTCTATGCAAGTGATCTAATGTGCCAAGTTACATAAAAGGTGACAGACACCCTCCTCTAGAGGGATGAAACGGGTGGGGAGAGTCTCGGTCCTTTCAAAGAACGCGTGGATACTTCTGAGTTACGTGGTTGGAGTTGTCTGCTATGACTGTGTTTTGGGAGCGCAGTCTGGAAAAGCCTGTGAGTTGGGATGCTTGCCTGCCTATAGCATGTTTGTGCTGGCCTCTCTGTGAGGCTTTTAGATTTTGCTCTTTGTGATTTGCCTGTTTGCGACTGAATTGTATTCTGGGGTTGGAGATGTCTGTGTTCTTTGGGCAGGGAGCAGGCTTTTTTCACATGGCCCAGTTCTATGAGATAAAACTGGAACTGAGCCTTTAATTTTGATTTCACTTAAGTTAGAGGGAAAGGATCTAAAGCAAAGGAAGTAGCAACATGAGTACCTAATTGGCAGCTGTCCGTATGTTTTCATTAAGCCTGTGATCCATGTAATAACATAAAGCAGTAAGTGGTTTGTAACTTCAATATAGGCAGTAGTTAAAGCACCTGCCAGGAATGGGAGTTATTCTGGAGGTGCTAGTCCTTGCTGACATCCAAAGTAGGTGATTAAAATTTGATGCTTTAGGTACTATGGTAAACAATTGGTTCCTTGTCAGCCTGAGTGTTTATTCATTATTTGTGTACAAGATTTGTGATAAATATCTAAACCCACAATGGAATGAACAATTCACTAGTTAGCTGTCCTCCTCCTGCGAGGTGCTAGATTAGGCCTGTTTGCAGGGCTTTTCAAATAACAGCAAAGCGAGCAAGGTTTGGTTTTCGCAGAAGGCAAAAGGGTTGCAGGTTAGAACCGTCCCTGCTTGTCCATGTTGTGTCCCAGCTGGAGAAATGGTGTAGGAGTGCCGTTGGGCAGAGCTGGACAGCGCTTACCAGAGGATACGGGTCCGCCATGAGACGGCAATAGCATCGCTCGTGCCCCGTTCTGCTGGAACTAGCATGCCTGCACAGCTAGAGCTGACTAGCTAGTTGTCAGCTCTTGTGAACAAACACAGCCTTCTCTAAACCACACAGGCATGGGAAATAAGAGACATTGCCCTTTGGATGCCTCAGAGAGGCAGCAGACTGGATCAGGGAAGTCTTTGGGCGTAACAGAAAGACTGACTTTGCCAGGCCCATTTTGAAGTAGGTCTCTGGGGTGGGAGCAGTGATACCTTATGTATAAATTTAATGCTGGAGTTTTAGTTTTTAAATTTTGCCAGATAACGAATTTTATTGAAGTTCCTGCATTCAAATTCAGACTAATGCACGCTCAAATTTAGCATTCTGTGCTTGAACTGGGATTAGCTGTGTAATGTCTATGATCTCAGTTCTGTTAGCCGTTAGGGCAAGTGCAATACGGTTTTGATAATCAAGGTCAGAGTTGGTCAGATGTAAAAAGTTGATTCTTCCCACAAATTCTTGCAGGTTATGCATAGTTCTGAAAGTGCACAGTGATTATAAAAATAAATTTTGATTTAAGAAAAATGCTTTCTAGGTATTTGTAGTATATCAAAGTAGTTTTGTTGTGATTTGGAATTCTTGCTTCCGAAGGATATTCTATTTCAAAAATAAATTTAAGGTTTCTTGTTTAATCACTAATAATCCAGGATTACAGAATGCCCTGCTTTTTTTTTTTTTTTTAAATAGTAACAGGTCTGCTTTAATTAGAAAGGCTCTAATACAGATTAAGGCATTAGGCAAAATGGAATCCTCCCATCTCAGTGAAATTATGTGAGTGCTAGGAGAACCATTTAGATAATCAAAATTACAGAATGTTTCATTAAGGCATGCACAGTCAGTCATAGGATAAGTGTTCAAAACCCAAAATTGGGAACTTTTAGACCTAGCAGATTATTTTCTTTCCCAAAATAGTCTATGATATAGGTAGCACATCCTGCAAATCTTCACCTGAATAGACCTGGTGAGGCTAATGATGCGAATAAAAGTTTGAAAGATGAGGACCTACACAAGCAATCCACAAACAAAAGATATCAAGGCTGTATTATAGCATACAAAGTTAGTCAGATTCGTTTTTCCTTCACTGACAGTTAAGAGTAAAAACACTAGGTAATCTATGCAGCACCAAAGTGGTGGTCTAGGTGGAGATAGCCTGGGGAAGAGTTGAAATAAACCCTAAGGAATGAAAAGTAGGAAGATGTGATTTGCTTTTTTTGTGATTACTTTATTGAAAAAAAAAAAAAGTAACGATAGCAGTAATGCCCCATTCATCTGTGAGACAAACCAACCACATGAAAAATGGATGAAGAAAAATTATTCAACTTATTTTCTGTCCAATGTGATAAAATATTAATGGATAAAAAGGATTGGTTTTTTTGCTTAATGAAGAATTCCAGTTTTCAAATCTTATTTGATTGTGTAAATCCAAAAGGGTTTTCTGCTCAGTAGCCTGAATTCTACGATTTTACTATGGCCATTTAGTCAACCAGGTTTTTAATTCAGATCTGTTGTGTTCCAGGGAATGTTATGTTTTCATCTCTGTGAAAGTGAGAGTTTCAAGACTGCAGAAGTCAAAATGCTATTGCATACTATAATTGATTTTTGTGTGTGTACAATTAGCTTAAGGTATTAATGTTAAAAGTAGGTAGTTGCATCTAATGATTTTTTTTGAGTAATCTGAACCATCTGCCTCTAGATATTAAGGAGTTCACTCTTTAATCCAGATTATGGCTGACAAACTGGTTTTGGCATTCACGTTTCACTAGCATTGTGCCCTTGAAGAGCTGATGTGGCTGTAGAAACTCTCTTGCTTACAATTGTTGGGTTTGAAAACATTTTTGGTTTGGTTTGGCTTTCTTGTAGTTGTTTGCTTATAGCTCCTTTTTTTTCTTGAGAAGATGGCCTTTCTAATGAAAAGTATGTTGAGCAACCAGGTAAAGAATTTGGGACTTGGAGGTGGAGGGGAAGAAAGCAAAGAAGAAAGCACTCCTTCTGATCCAGCAGCAGCTGCAGGAATGACCAGAGAGGAGTATGAGGAATATCAAAAGCAAATGGTTGAGGAGAAGTGAGTACCTATTCCCTTATTATCAGTGTGGGGCTGATTCTTGTTAACTTTGTGCAGATAAAATAACCCGAGAAAAAGCCAAACATTCAGCTCTCTTCTTTTTTTTTTTTAAAGCAGATGAATCTTTGCTAAAGAGACTTTCAAAAATAAAAGTTTGCCAACTGGAAATGATAAAATATTATGTTCCCTCTTCCCCCCCAGCCCAATCCTGCAACTCTCTCCTAAGCTTTCCTGCTATCTCCACACCTTGATATGCTGGATTCATTCCTAGTTGATGTTACTTTATCAAATTTTTCCATAGGTACAAAGCTGGCTGTAGTGCAGAAGTTAATTCTAAAATGTGTATGATTTGTTCTCCTAGAACTCCATGTGGAGTACATGTTCAATACATAATCTTTCCTTTGTCCATATTTATTATGGCAGACATGAAAAAAGTAATGAGTGCTATGTTAAATGGATGATATTTACCTAGAGAAAAGTTTTAAGATGGTTATTTTTTATAGTTGCATTGCCAGTTATTTTTTCTAAAATCAATCTACTAAATAAAGCAGAACTTTTCAACTGATTGAAACTTAATTTTATTTTACCTGTAATTATAATCTTTACCACTTGCTGTGTTTAAATATCAAAACACAAGTAAAATAAAGGACTTAACATGTAGGAGTTCAAATCACGCATAATTATAAATAAAACAATTGACTTTTAAATCTCAGATGCATCTGTTCCTCTGATGGTCAATTACATAATGGTTGTGTAAATCCTTCATGTAAGATGATTATAGGTGAAAGGTTAACGACTGACGGAATTTGAGGTATCTAGGTCTGTGTTTAGCAGCAGCCATTTCTATCATAAAACCTAGAATAGGTTTGGAATAAATCATTTGGTTTGGAATAAAATACAGAATGTTTTGCTATGCATTTTGTCACAGGATATTTAGAAGAGAAGTAACCACCTGCCAGCAGGAAGATGCTTTATTAAGACTGAAAAGCAAAACAGGGTTCCTGGGATAGGGTAAATGTTTGGGAGAAGAATTACTTCTATAATGTTTTCAGGTGTGGCGTGTGTCCATTACGCGCTGAACTGCATTGAGGAACCGGTGCAGGAAAGTACAGTTTGGAACTATTTGGAACATTTGAAGCACTTTCAAAGAGAAAAAAATAGCTCAGGACAGCGCACACTGGTGTGGTCGAGTAAATGTGCGTCAGAAATCTTTGTCACGGGCAGAGCATGTGTTTCAGGGCTCTCTGGATTTTACCCAGTTTTCAGAGCAGAGATCAGAGGTAGGGGTGCCTTGCTGGAGTCATACTCGGGCAGAGCTCGGCCTTTGCGTGACCATCCTGGCTTCGGGTTCTTCTCAGGTTTTTGGGTGCACAAAAATGCACAGATTGCTGTTTCCCAGGAAAATGTGTAATGTGCAGGAACAAACAGGTGGCTTGTGCTGGCGGTCTCCAGCATGGCCACGTAGAATTCGCTTCCAGCATCGTGAGCGTTTAAGCGAGAAGGGACCACCAGTTTGTGCTGTGCGTCACAGGGTCTTGACTGTCACGGAACTGCTCTCATAGCTCTTTCCTGTTCCTACAGAGCTTCGTGTTCCAGGGAATAATTAGATCCTCCAGAACTAAAACATGTAAGATGAGGCCAGACACCAGGACCCAGGCGATGGTGGGAGATTGGCTGAGTGAGTTTTGCCAGGTCTTCTCGTGATGCCAGGACAAGTGAAAAGCCCGAGTCTACCTGAGCAGGAAATCTCCTCCTGACCCTCAGCCTCACAGGACACCTAAAGGGACGGGTAGCAATGCTGCGTGTGCTGCCCTGCGGGAACAAATCCCAGTGCAGGCTATGACCGCTAACGGCTCCTCTGGAGAAGGAGCGGGCAACAGAAGAGGAAGGTTGAGAGAGAGAGAGGGGGAAAATGTGCCAGAAGGGCTCAAAAAAAATCTCTTTCCAATCTTCCCATCAATGACTGGCTGAAAGAAGTTTAAGATGGCTTCCGGTTAACGTGAATCTTTTCTTTTGGTTTTTTTGGGTTTTTTTTTAGAGAGAAACCCAAAAACTCATTTGTGGAAGCACAGGAAAAATAACATTTCATCTTGCAAGTAGCTTTTATGTGACAAAATACCTATACTGAAACAAAATCAATTTTTCCATAGAATTTCCATGACAATGCTTCTGGGGAAAAAATAAAAGGGAGAGGGGGAAGGTGAATGTTATCAAATGTCACCAGAAATCTTTGAGGAGCCACATTTTGCAAATAAATACATAAGTAATCTAACAAAAAATTGTTCTGAACGTTTCTTAAATCTTAAATAAAATGAAAGCATTTTATAAAATCACAGATAAAAGAAGTACTATTCCACACAAAGAAGCTGTGGAATTCATTGCCGTAGGATGTTCTGAAACAATAAATGGATGCAGAAAAGACTAGGAGAAGTCATAGGTGACAGAGGCCCTCCCGGGCTACTAAAGACAATGGTGTAAAGCCAATTTCCAGCTCTGGTACCCTACACCACTGATTTTTGGAAGCTGGACAGTTTTGATACAGGATGCTTATCCTCCTCTTAAATTCTTTCTCGAAGTGTCCACTGCTGTCTGTTGTTGGAGATGGGACTCTAGGCTAGGTGAACTTCTGGTCTGACCCAGAAAGACCATTCTGTCGGGGTGTGTGTGTGTGTGTTACACTGTGAGAATGTCACGTTTGCAGAACAGGAGCCTTGGTGGGCAGCCGTGTCTCTTAAGTGCGCCAGTGGAATAAGCAGGGAATGAGCGAAACTTTTCTGTTCTGCTTATTGAAATTGGTCGTTGTTAGAGTGAGCAGTAACAGTACGGGTACAAACTCCAGACAAGTGGTGTTGGCTTGTCCTTCTTTCTTCACAGCACTCAAGGGAACTGTTCTGAGCACAAGCTTGGGGTACAGGAAGTCTGGCCTCTTAGCGTCGCTTTATTGCCATCGCTCCTTTTGTGCCTTTGGACAAGTTACCTGACTTTGGGAATAACTCCTGCACGTAGCTTTTTGCAGCCAAGCAACTGGCTCACCGTAAAAGACTGTATTTTATTAGTATCTTGAAGAAACATTTTTTTATGATTTCCAGGATGGAAAGAGATGCAGCATTTGCACAGAAAAAAGCAGAGCGAGCCTGTCTGAGGGTTCATCTGAGAGAAAAGTACAGACTCCCGAAGGTAAGCCTGTAGTTTGTGATCTCATGTAGTTCAGCGACCATTTTTAGAACAAACTGACTACCAATGCAGAGTTCTGATAATGGCAAATTGCCTTCATTAGTGGGATCCCCCTTCCAGCTCAGCACAGAAATGGAGGAAGCTAGAGCCGTGGTTTTCCCTAGAGACTGCTTCTTTTAGACCCTTTTTTCTCTGCTCAGTAGATGAATGTAACAGATTCTTGTAATCCCTCTCTATACTGTCACTTCTGAAACAGGTGACTAGGCAAGTTGAGTATCTGGTCTGATCGTGTCTCACAGATAGCATACGTTCTTAACTACAGCAACGTGCAACCGTTTTTTTAAAAAAAAAAAAAAAGAAAAACCTATAAGCAAAGTCTCTGAAAACTCCTCTACAAGCTGTACGTTTGAGTTCCGCTAAACTTCTGAAGGCTTATTTTTACTATCTTCTTCTAAGAAGTGCAAGCAAACTGTCCATTCTTTTTTTCTTTAGTGCTCCCGACACTGTTTGCCAAATATTCCTAGGAAAACCAAAATATAGACAAAAGAAGCTTCAAAGACATTTTCGAAAAAAGGCTTCAAGAGCCTATACAGGGAACAACAAATCAGTAATTGACTTCTGTAAGGAAAATTAAGGAAAACTGCTAAAGATAGCTAGCAGATCTGATGGGAAGAAGAGAAATAAGACTCTTGTACCAGACAGCCCAGCCTTTCAAATCTATTAGCATGCTCTGAAGGGCTGACTAATCATAGGGGTGAAAATGATGAGTTCTAGTTTGTTGGGTTTTTTTTTTAAAAAAAAGTTAGACAAATTCCTTCCCCAAAGACTTGTTAAAGAAAACAAACTGGTAGGGTGTGAAGGAAGGTCCATAAAGTATTGAATGTTATTTTCCATTCATTTTGAAGCAGTGACTGAAGACTTATTTGTGCAAATTAGTGTCGGATCCTTTGCTACTGTGCATTTAGGGGCTCCCTAAAATTTGTGATTCTGCTCTGGGCCACAGAATTGAACGGCTTTGTGTCTGTCCGTGACTTTCCAGCACTTGGTTGTGGCGTGTGGGTGCAGCCCACTTGTGCTTCTCGGTTTTGTCCAGAGTGGGTTGCGCTGTTGGCTCCAGCGGGGTTCTGTGCTTGGGAAAGTTGTCGTCACTGTGTTATTTTGTAAGCTTCTTCCATGGGGAGGAGAGGGGTAATACGGGGCAGAGCAGTCCAGGTCGGGGTTTGGATCATGCGTCTGCTCTGAACTACTACTACTGTGAAGATGTTGGTGTGTTTGAAGATTTTGTTTATATCCCACAAGGAAGCATTTGGTGGCTCTTAGTAATTTGAGAGCTGATTGATATTACTAGTACTCACCTGCCAACTCTGAGTCTTTACTGTTCACTTTCTGATCAGTACTTTCCAGTGCTTCTCTGATTAATTAAAATGGAGGAAGGTAAAGAATCCATCTTGTCTAAATTTAGCCGCTAAAAAGTTCAGTACTTAACCCAAGCAAGTCATTTAGGGACTCTGTCGTCAGTGGAAAGAGACCAGCGCTTCGGGCCTCATCCATCCAGACTTTCAAACAAGTGTTTAAGGTGGAGTTGGGTCACCTTCCAGTGGTGCATGCTTCTCGCAGAGGGAGGCCAGGGTGCTACCTTAGACCAGACAGCTGAAGTCAGGTGAGATGTATTCCACCCCTAAGACCCTGGTTCTTCCAACGTTGTAGCTGGAATTAGCGGAACAACCCGATCTTTGAATCTGTGCTCACTAGCTTGAGCCTGAATCTGAACTTAGTGTGGCTGTGGAGGGCCCTGGACAGGGTCCCTGGTCATCGTCAGCTGGATGCCCTCAACTGGAGAAATGCAGGAAAGATGCGCAGGAAGCTGCTGGTGAGGGACAAAGGAGCAGGAGAGAGCGGAGTGTGATCTCAGTCTTGCTGACGGGAGAGCGAACAGACAGGGATTTTGGTGGCCCTGCAACTTTTGACCTGGTTCACCAGGCGCTGTAGAGCCCTGCACTAATGAAATGAATGCACCAGAAGGCACAAAAGTCTCCTGGAGAGCTAGAAACCACAGGCTGGAGAGTTATCTTTGCTAGAATCAATGCTGTCTTAAGCAGAGTTATACATAGTTCCCGGAGATCTGCGCAGACATTGTGCAAAATGGTTCAGACCCTTATGAGAAGAGAGCAGGATCTTTGTTTCTTGGCCTTACTGAATTATTCTACTGTGTATGTGCATAACACTTACTGGCTTCATGTTCTGATCTCTCACGTCTCTTTGGTTTAGCCTAATATGCCACGTTACTCTGCACTACTTGCACCACGACGCAGGTTCTCCAGTCACTCTTGTTGACCCGGTAGATTTACCGGGAAAGGGGGAAAGTTCAAGAGCTGCTTCCTCCTACCCTGACACAGACAAGCAGACCATGTGTTCCCATAGCCTGTGATACCAATGGGAGCCTTCCCTCTGACAGAACCTGGGTTGCATCCATCCCTGAACTTGAGTCTGTACGTAGGCAGTGAAAAAAGCTTATTTCTGGAAAGTCTTTGGAGGCTCAGGTTTGTGTAGGCTTCTTATTCATAGATTGTTAAAAGGTCATGTGAGTTCTCCCAGGAATAACTAATCTTAGAACGGTGTTGGTTTATATGCTGTTAAACTGCTCTTAGCCTGGTCACTCCTTCATTGCTTATAAAAGATCTCTAAAGAGATTTATTTCTCCAGCTTCACTAAGATGTCCTTCACATACAGTTATGTCAAATATGGCTTCAGTGACTTGCTGAAAATTTATCATTTGAGCAAATGCCTCCTGGAAATAATGGCTGTTATCTGGAGTTGTCCGGTTGCTTTTCCCCTTGCAGACAGCGTTATGACAGTCTGATCTGTGCACGCTCTGTGTTTTTCGTTCCGTCTCCTGCAGTCAGCAGAGCTTGGGGCTTGCTGGTTCATCAGTCACGTGAAGATACGGATTTCTTTGTGTTTTGGTGGCCCTTTTCCTATCACCCAGCTTCCAAATAGGATGAACTGAGATACGCGTAACTAAAGGCTGGGGTCCCTGCTCTGTGGCGCAGAACTACAAAGGTATTCAGGCACTGGACTCCAAGGGATTTCGAGGAAATTAAGAGCCTATACGCCCCTGTAAGCGTGAGCCCAGTTAGACAGAAGTCTGATTATTGTGTCAGTGTAATTGAAATATTTTAGCAGTATATGGCTCACACTTCCCAGATCCTTCTATCCCGGGATGATGGCCCTAGTCAAGGTTGAGAACTATCCATGCCACTTTTTAGTTTATATTACTTAAGCAGCAGTAATGAAATTACACACTTTTTTCCTACAGAAACAGGTTTTTGTGTGTAAAATTCCTATCAAAGTAGAAACTGGCAGTATCAGACCTCCTCACACAAATGATTTGTTCTTGACTTTTTGAACTGAGTGGGAAGGATTTAACCTGACCAAAGGTATTACAGCTACCAAAGATATTTTGCCTTCTTTCTTCTCCTTGATCTGGAAAGAATTTGAGAAAATGAGTGGAAGCGTTGGTCAAGATTTCTTAGTGATTTCGCTTCTGTGGCTTTGCCTTCGCTGTCCAAACTTACCTCATTAAAGTCTGTCTGTGTTTTAGTGGAACTTAGGTCAGTGGCATTCAGTTCAAAAGGATTTCCTTCACGTTAAGATGATCCACCCTGTTTTCTTGTACCTAATTTGCATTTTAGATGAACCAAAATATATTATGCTGGTTGAGGTGGGGTTTTGAGACTCGGGACCAGGAGCCCAGTGCAACTCTTGAATTGCAGCGGAAATCCCGTGATCAGTGAAAGTTTCACTGTGACAGATGCTTCCATAACGCTCACTAACAGGAGAGACCCTGAGGGCTGTTCGAGCAGTGTGACAGCACTGCTCAAATTCATCAAGCCTTGGTCTGAAAATGACATTTATCAGGTTCCCTGTCCTAGCTCTCCGGAGTCTCACCCACAGATACCGAATTCAAGAGTCCACCAATAAACTGGGCTTTCCCAGCAGATTATTTAAACCCATCCCATATTCCCACTATCTCCAAGGACTGATCTTTGACTTCATAGCCACCTCACATGCACACACACCCCCCCACACCCCCCATCTCTGCTACCTTCTCCCACAGCGCCGAACCTTTCCAGATAGCTCCTCCAGTTATCACTTTTCTTTCTCCTCAAAGTGATAAATTACTAGGGGATTAATTCAATCACTTTTGTCTACTTCCAGATCTGGGGAAACTTACATTTTTTGGCTGGCTGTGAGCGGTGGCCTTAATGGTTTCCCCTGGTTCCCTCTCCTGCCAGGGGCTTTTGGTGGTGCTTCTGACCCTAGGTTAGTACAATCCCTTCAGCTTGGCAGGAGGAACGAGACGCGAAGGGTTCCTTGTGGAGGATGCATTTCGAGAAGGTCTGCCGCTTGCCAGTGAAGGGCTTTTTGTACAGTTTCCTCGGTGCTCTGTGAATCTAGTGCTAAATCTAAACTCGTCAATGAGTCGGTGCCGGGGCACGCTCTCTCGTGCTGGAGTGCCATCGCCCTGTCCTCAAACCACTTGACAGGCCCTAGCGCAGTTTTGGTCTGAGCCAACTGGCCACGTAGATTCCATTACCGGGCATGACTTGGGAGCAAAGGCAAATATGGCTGAGGAATTTTAAAACCTATCTTAGAACCTGCAAGCAATAGAATTGAATGTTTCTGCATTTTCTGTGGCAAGCACAACTAAGTACTGAAATATTTGCAACCATCTCTGCTGAACTGTTTACAGAATTTCCCACTGAAACAACAGAAATGCCGGAAGGAAAGAACCCAGCAGTCAAACAGTGTAACAAAGTCACCCAGACTCAGAAAGTGATTATATAATGTAAACACAAATTTTAAATCATGTATTTTTTTCTACAGTGTTAGTTTGATGTTTTTCCTAACCCTGCGCCGTCAAAGGCCCTCTAGTGCCGTGTTCATAAAATTGCACCACTCTTAATCATTTGCTTGAACCCTAAAGGCAAATTACAATTTGGGCAAAAATTGAATCAGCCTTGTGACTTAGATAAAATTAGGCAATCTGTATTTATGCAGTCAGGCAGGGCTCATTCATAATCAGGGATGAGAAAAGTATTTCTTCTCTAACTTTGAAAACATGGGCTTTGCAACCAAAACCTTGCTAACTGACTTTCCAAGACAGAGAAGTGCTGTCTTAAAAAAGTATGGCAGAATGGTTTGAGACAGGTACTGGGTGGAGAAAAAACGCTGTGAAGAACTGTCAGTTAAGCTACCTCTCCTTGCCCTTCAAACGTGTCAGCGTTGAACAAAGCTTTTGTAAGCAAATTTGAAGTGGATACAGTTCTCTGTAACAGCTCATTTCAGGTCAACAAACTCTCTGTAAGGACGTTTGACTTAAAATTATCTGAAGGCGCGGTATGACATCTCCAAAAATGAAGGTGTATTACTACACCTATAGCTTCGCATTCAAATGACCCCTTTAAATGGAACCGTTATCGTCCGGTGAGTCTTTCGCAGATGGTTATCCAGGTCACACGCTGGCACTTTAATCTCTTTTTCACTCCCTGGAGGTGTTGCTGTTATGGCTGCAGGTCCCGCTGCAGAAACGCACGTGTCTGCGCTGTGCAGTCTCGCGTTTCCAGGCGTTATCAAACCTGCGTATCTCTTGCAAATTGCACAGATTGCCTGCCGTGCATCCTGCTTGTGGCAGCCCTTCCGGCTCGGCAGCGCGGTCCCGGGTGCCACAGGCAGACTGGGCGTAGCGCCTGCGCACAACACGAGGTCTGCGCGACCGCACGGCCCGGTGTTAGCGTAGGATCCGCTCCATGTGTGCGAGGTGATACTTGTTCCTGCAGTAGATGCGTTAGGGAATTGTTGGCGCTCAGTCACAGCTATAGCCTGGCATCAGAAAGACTAGAGAAATACGCCATGTCTTCAGATTCCCTCCTGACAGAATATCCATCTGGAAGAGAAAGGGATGTGCCTGCAGAAACACGGATACGTGTTAGCTCTCTGCATGACTGGGGTCACAGATCGGGGTGGAAGGAGCAAGGGCGGATTATCTACTATGCTCTTCTGTATTCATCAGTTGCGATATACCGTTTGTTCTGGGCCACGGGTGCTAAGCATAGTGACCAGAAAGAGGACAACATATCCTGAGGGCAAGTTTAATTACAGAAAGATTAATTATGCAAAAAAATGAAGTACAAGATTTTAAGTGGTTGATTGGATTGTAGGCCTAAATCTCTAAACACTAGCATTTTAATTAGCAGCTGAGTAGTAAAATATCATTAGGCTTTGTTTTCCTGTCGGAGGCATATGCTGAGCCAGCTACAGAACAGCATTTCCCCTCGGCCTCACCACGCTCTGCGAGGCCCCAGCTTTAAATCCCGAGAAGGGCTAGTTGTTTCGAAGGCTTCAGGACACACGTGCCCAGCTCTCAGCTAGAAGTCAGTGGAGCTGGGTGTGTCTCTGTGGTTTTGAAAGTCTCCCATCCGTAGTGCTTTTTTCAGTTCCGCGATGGTGTTCAGGACTCCGCAGTCACCCTTGGCCGATGCCCGACAAGCGCACCGCCACCTCATAGCACCCAAGAGCGTGCAGTGGTGATCTGCCCCATCGCCAGCGGGATCGTGGCTTTGGTGTACGCTAAGTGCTCCTTGGGACCAAATTTCAGTAATAACAGTAGAAGCTTTGCCTACAAGGTAGGGTAGAGCGCTAAGCCAGCAAAGCAGATATTAAGCGTATACTTAGCTTTGCTGATTTGTGGTGGTTGTGAGTAAATTTCGCAGGATATGCTTTTCTGCATTTGTGTCTACCTGTATAGCATTTCTTGGTTGAAGGTCTGCTTTCTTTTCATCAGCCCTTATGAAAACGTACGTTATATCAGGAAGGAAATGAAATTATTACGTGCACACTATATGTCCCTGAAAAAAATTCAACTCTGTGATACCACATGGCAGAAAAATGCTCTTAGACCTGTGACAATGCATTAAGTATTTTGAAAAATGAAGGTCATTTCAGGTAGCCTAGTATGGGATAGAAACCCTGAATATTACCAGTATCAATCACTAGCACACATTGTAAATGAAAGCATGAAATTCAGGACTAAGCAGGGCCCCCTTTTCGGTGCAAAATCTAAAGCTCCATGCTATCTGGGCCAGATTTATAAGAGAAAGCAGTCCCTTAATGAACCTAATCCTATTAACAGCATTGTCAACTTAGGTTTGTCATCAGAAGGATGTTTTTAGCCATGAGACATTTGATCTATGGGCAACTTTTCCATCTTCGGAGTATTCAATGCATCACCTCCATACAAAATATTTAAATATATATATATAAAAATACATAAATAAATCTTTTAATTAAAAAAACCCACACCTACCAAACTCTTTATTCACTTACTGCCTTTTTTCCTGAACTGGGACCTAGTAATCAATTAACTTCTGCAAGGTCTAAACACAGGGGCTTGAGGTGATGGTGCCTGTGACGCAGGAGAGGAACATCTGCCCACAGGCCCGTCCAACCTGTCCAAAGACCTCGTCTGCAGCACGGCGACCTCTCCCCATGGGCCCCACCACCCCTTTCACCTCGCCGATCTCAACGTATAGCCACCACGTCACCTCAAATGCCGCCGCTCTCTGTCACAGTGTTGTCACATCAGTGCCGTTCTTCTGTCCAAGTGCTGGGGGTGGTGGTGCGATATATGAATTTCTAGCACCTCAGGAAGGGGCTGTGCCATCTGCTCCAAGCAGGTGGATCCCTTCCCCTAGTCAAAGCGCTTCTGTGGGCACTGCTCCACAAGATCTCAGTTACTGAACAGCAGGATGTTTTTTGTTCACTGATATTTAGAGGGAAAGAGTATTCAGATGCAATCAGGTGTCTTTTCAATAACAAGTGCTGCTAAAGGCATTAAAAAGGAAAGCTTCTCGCCATGAAAGGGACATGTAGTCATGTAATCTCGAACAGCTCTTGCTCTATTGTGCTGTGATGGGAATATTGTTAAGACTTGATGTAGTGAATAGCGCCGTTCCAGAATTAAAGGATTTTTTACTTGCATGCATCTCTTACATAAGCTCTGGCTGTGCCACGGGGGATGCGTATTGACCAGGCAGAAAGAGAAACTTGTCTCAGGAAAAGCTCTTCAGTGCATACAGGCTTTAGACAAGTGTCTGAAAACAGATATTTGCTAAGCTTGAAGAATTCTTTTGCTGATCTAAATGTTTTCTTAATAGGCCAGAGTGAAACAGCTGTGGATCCACTGTGGAAAAATGGAGTCATTGGAAAAGTGGATGTCAGGAGGCAGCGGGATCAGGATTGCTCCCCGAGAAGGTCCCGGCCGGATTGATGGGGGACCCCGGCACAAGCAGCGCCCTCACCCACAGGCACAGCCCGCGGGCTCTGAACGCAGCAGACGGAGCTGGGGCTGGCTGCAGGGTCGTCAGGGAAGGCAAAGCATGGTCCATCCTGGAAAACCAGTCAAGAAGCCAGGCTCAGCAGGGGACCGCCTCGGCACAGGCACAGCTGTGGTGCAGCTTAGGGCAAGACTGGGGGCCTGGCAGGAGCGGGGGGCAAGGGGGTTCTCAGTGAAGCCAGTTTGGGCAATGACATGATGGTGCCCGTGAGACCCTGACAGCTGGGGCATCAAGCAGCCTCCAACCTTCCCCGTGCTCCAAACTATGATCCCTGTGTAGGGACGGTATAAGAGGGCGTCTGCGGGGGAGAAGGCTGGTGGTTCCAACCGGTGGCTCCTCGTACCTACTTGTGAGGTGCCTGCAGCCCTTGGACGGTGTAGGTCAGTACGGGGCTGCTGCGTTGCTTACCAGAAATCCCACTTGCAGCTCAAGGCAAGGTGAACTCTGACTTTGTATGTAACTGGTGCATTATAGGTGATGAATCACAGGATCAGGTCTGGATTCACCTCCCTAAGGATCTCTGCGCGTAAGCGTAGGTAAATTGTATGGGAGGATAAGTTAAACGTGAGGAAAGCAGTGCATCACACAGTGATGCTGGAAAACAGTTTGGCTCCCCTGTGGATTAGTCTGTGAGCTTTGGTCTCTTTTGTTTACAATCAGACTTCATATAAACAGATGTTTAGACTGTCCGTTTTCTGCTTACACCTGC
Organism: Balearica regulorum gibbericeps; assembly: GCF_011004875.1. Taxonomy (NCBI): domain Eukaryota; kingdom Metazoa; phylum Chordata; class Aves; order Gruiformes; family Gruidae; genus Balearica; species Balearica regulorum. The sequence goes on along the minus strand of NC_046220.1, from coordinate 87,531,106 downwards.
GTATCATGTACGTATAAAGAACTCTGTATTATATCGCACCTGTAACAAAACAGATCTGACTGCTTCAGATGCAAGATCAGGGTCAAAGAATGTTACCAGGCACTAGGACTCTATCGCCTATGCTGTTGAATTGTCAGAATAGCGTCTGACCCAGTTTTGGCCTGGGCAGTCTCCCAGGCAGTTCCCAGGGCCGGTTTGGGAGTTCGGACAGGCATTCCCAACAGGCAGTTAGACGGGACCACCCTGTTTGGTTCAATAGCATCGCAGTGGGTTGCTCCAGGCCAGCTGGCCTTGGGGCAAGAGACCGGTGCCAGGCATATTTAATTTACTAGAACAGACGTTGCTCCTGTGTTCTCAGAGATCCTAAAAGAGTGGCTGAACGCTCGCAGAGACCTGGAGACTCTGGAGAGTAAAGTCATCAGGAGAGAGGCCGTCCAGTCCAGCGCGGCTTTGCCGGGGTCCAGAGGGGCTTTCCGTATGGTTTGTTAGCGCCCCTGGCCCCAGCTGCCCTGTCCGTGGGGTTTGCCTGGGGTGGGTGCTCTCTGTAGTGCAGGCTGAGCGTGTCCTGATGCAGGGTAGCGCCTCTATCACTGTCAGAGCCGTATCTGGCCTCGGGCGAGTACCAGTCCCCACGTGTGTGCGTGCTGGGACGGTCTGGATCTGCACACCCTGCTCGCACTCCGATTGCGGCTGCCGGCTGAAACTAACAGGCACGCGGCATTTCCACACGTCTCATCCTGACGTTCAGATGGGAGTGCTTGGAGCTGCAGGCTCACTGTGTGTTCAGACTCTTGCAGCGTTAGCCCAACTTTAAGAACATCCTGTGGGAAAATCTTCGGGTCTCTCCTTGTGAGAAAACAAGCTTATATTATTTCCACCAGACTTAAAAAAAACCCAACAGGTAAAATCAGAAACTTAATGCTACATTTCCATTTCAAATCAAACTAACAGAACCAGATCCATCAAATTTTAGAAGAAAGCGAAGAGGGCATACACATCTTATGCGCTTCTTGGCTTGTCGTTGAGCAACCCTACCCCGTTGAAGCTCGTACTAGGTCTATTCAAGGACAGGCTAATGCCAGCTGGGTAGAGGCAGGTAACTCGGGCAGAACTGTACTGCTTTAGACTCCATCCGGAGACCTTCTTCTTCGGTCAGAGAACACTTTGAACCCCCAAACTGTGTCGCGCATCATGTCTCAGACTTCAGTAGGACAGGGGGCTTTGGTGCAAGAATGCGCTAAACAATTGTTCACATCGCCAAAGTGGCCTTTGCGGGCGCTGTGTGGGCATCTCTCCGCATAATATACAGTAGCGTGCAGTGATGATGTCTTAAACCAGAAATAGTTCTAAAGAAAAGAACACGTGTGATTGTCTGCTTAGGGGGACTTTTTCAGTAATTAACACAGCGTCTTTTTTTATTATCCTTTACTGCTACTTGGGAGAATTTTAAAAGGGCTAACTCCTCTGATAGCCAGCACTTGCTGATTAAAAGCTTAATACGCTTTTTCCTGCTGTACAATCAATAAAGAATACTTCTGCCGATTGGGATATTGTTTCTAGCCCCCACAGATCTGATAGCAGCAACCCTTATGTAAAGGAGTCAAGAGACATCCTCACCCATTTTAGCCACGTAGTAGTAACCATCATGATGCACCTTTCCATATTTCCGTAAGAGATATGGGGATAAATCAGGTCAAAGGGAAGTAGTTACTGCAAACATATAGCTGTACAAATATAGGTAAGAGTAAATAGCGGCTATGCAGTCAGGCTTCCCAGTCTGCCTGTCCTCGCTAAGGCCTGAAACCACGCAGACGTTGCTCATATACGCCCTTCCATTCATTCTTGCATTCGTTCATTCATGCAGGCCCAAGACCCCTCTCACTCTCAAAAACACCTCCTGCTGACAGCGTTGCTGCTTATTCATATCAGGCCTTTGCTGCTGTCATGCTTCATTTTGGAGATGTAATGAGGCATTAATGCCTATCTTTGATGTGTGAACTGTGTCAAAATATCCTGTTCTTCTGAGCTCTGGATCCATCAGAATCCACCACAAAATGTGAACAAAATCGCCATTGTTTGAAAAATTGACATAGCCCCACTGATAAAGCGTTTCAGCGGGCAGGCAGGAAGGAAACGCGCGTAGCACTTACTGCATCTCAGCCCTTTTAATTGCTTAACCAGTTCCTTGTCCTGTCTCCTTGTGCTTTCTCAGACTCACACCCAACCTCCATCCTCTCTTTTGTTGTCTCCGTGCTCCTGTTACCCCGCTTACCAGCACTGCAACACTGCTCTGATTATGCCAAGCAGCCCCTGCCCTTCGTCGCAACTCAGAGATGCCAACCAAAGGCCTAGATGGAGTTTAGACATGCTTTGGGGAAGACAGAGACCTTTTTCCCAGTAATTCTTTCCTAAGTTTAATGCATCTTTCTTCAGGAAGGCTTCAGTTTAATGCCGATATCTAAAAATACCCACCACCGCGTGAATACGGGACCGGTAGCCACACAGTTTTTCTAAAGCTTTTTTTTGTTTGTTTGTTTTTTGACCAAATGGCACACCAGAGGACAGCCTGGGCAGTACATGGGAGCATGTCTTTGGTCCACACAAATAGCTCGTAGTGGAATTTCTGCCGTAGCAGCATGTTAACACATATGGCAAAGATTTCTAAACTGGCGACACCGAGGGCTTCAGTTTTGACACTACTGAAACCCTTCAAAGAAATACAATTCACGTTTGCTGAAAAATCTTAGCATTTGTGGGGGGGCTGATTGAGTCCCTGAATTCACAAGTTGTATCTAAAAACCGTGACTGAAAAATCTGTGCATATGTTTCAGTTCTCCCTAAAACACACAAACGAACGAAACCGAGACTCCGCAGTAGATCCTGGGCTAGCAGAAATACTCTCATGTACTGTTTTTATTTCCTGCTTTTTTTATCAGAGTGAATTGGATGAGAATCAAATACAGATGGCTGGAGATGATGTGGGTTTGCCAGAAGACCTTCAGAAGATGGTGGCAGAAGATCAGGTGGAAGAAGAGGACAAGGACTCTATCCTGGGACAGCTGCAGAACATCCAGAATATGGACATGGATGCGATCAAAGAAAAGGCACAAGCCACCTTCACTGAAATGAAGCAGGCTGCTGAGCAGAAATGTTCTGTGATGTAGAAGAGACACCACTATCCCGGGGTTGTGAATTCAGTCTCGTCTCACAGGGGCTGCAGAGTGAGGGCAGGCAGAGGGATGCACTTAGCTCTGTAGCATTAAACGTAAATATAGAAAAGGGAGAGAGAGAGAGACTTTAAAACCCCGAGGGGGTGCGTGTCAAAATTTACGTGCTGTGACTGCTTAGCGTGAAGTTAGAACTGATCCTTATTTTTTAACATAACATTTTTCCCCGTGGAATAAAATGGCTTTAAAAAGATAATATTGGGGAAAAAATGTGCCTTTTTCCATTTTTTCAAAGTGATCAAAATGCTATTAAATGTGTATTTTTAGCAAAATTGTGCTTCTGATGCATAACATATAGGTAACCACTCACTTAATACTGCTTTTGGAAATAAATACATACATTTCTAATAAAACCATGTCTGATTCAAACATTTTGAAACAAACCCAGTATTCAAATGTTGACATTTTCTGCAAAAACTTAAAAATTTGTTTTGACCATCTCTGTAGCAAATATAGCAAAGGACAAAAAGTGAAGCATATGACTACAGCTTGGGACAAAAAACGTCATCATATGTAGAACTGAGTGAGGACCTGCAGGAAACCAAGGCTTGGCAGCTATCTGCAAGCCACGGTCAGCCAGCAACGCAGACTTCTCCAAGCCGCTTCAATTCCACAGCCCCTCGGGCTTCAAACGCAGTCCAAACGCCAAGTGACAGCGATGGCTCTCCGCTCGGCTGCCACGTATGCCAAATTCTGGGGCCTGGGGTACCACCAAATAGCTTGTGTAGGCTAAAACGAGCTCACCACATCTGTTCTAGGAGTTCTCTCCATAAAAGGCTAAACATAAATCTGGCCCCCCTGGAAGATTATGCTGGGGCAGGGCACCTAAACCCTAAGAGAAAGCATGGCTTTCACTAGTGCTACATCGACCGAGTCTGTGGGACAGGCAGGATCTGGTTCAATGGTTTCAGATTCAGGACCAAGCGAGATTTTCTTTGCTGCTGTTCAGAGTTTTTCCCTCGGGAAAACCTACGTAGGTGTTGGCCTCCCCAACAAGCGGGGCCGACGCTGGCTGACAGCTGGCGGAGCGCAGCCCCGTACACAGCAGCTGCCTGCTGAGGGATGGCTACTCGCTGCAGCCTGCGGTGCAGCCGGGGCAGGCGACGATGGGTCCAGCAGCCCCGTGGTTACGGCAGGTACGAGCATCAGTCTGTCTCTGCACTTGCATAGCTAGAGTAGTTATCATGCACGATAACCCACACAAAAGCTGTACAGCCCTTGCACTTGGGTGATGTACACCATGCTGCTCCCGAGGGGCTCAGGTACTCTATAGAAGGAAGGACTTTGTAAGTTCTCCAAGAGCTAGCCTGCAAATTAAATTTGCAAGTGAATACATGTAGCACCTTCCTACAGGTTTATAAGTCTCTCTTTCTCTCTGTCTTCACCCAATCAAGTAAAAATATTCATTTTAAATGAATAAATGCACTAAGTATGGTTTGTCTCCTTTCTTTCTCTTTTCCTCCCTTCCTCCCTTCCTCCCTCCCACCTTCCTTTTCTCTGTCTTTTCACTCTTTTGTCTCTTTCTCTTTTCTCCCGTTTTCCTCTCCTCTCCTCTCCTCTCCTCTCCTCTCCTCTCCTCTCCTCTCCTCTCCTCTCCTCTCCTCTCCTCTCCTCTCTTCCCTCTCACTCTTTCTGTGAAATGAAAAACAGATACGATGACAGTGCACTCCAGCTGTGGCATGCGGTCTGTGCTGGGCCCCCCTTGCCTAGCTTGGGTCATGTCCTCCAGCCCCACAGAACGGTGCTGGCTCTGCCAAGCCCCAGTGAGTTACGGTGCTTTGCCGAGAGAAGGTGGGTGATGCGATGGGCTTTCTGGAAGGTCCCATCACCAACGGGGAGGCCCTGCTATGGGCTGCAGAGAACAGCTGGGTGTCCCCAGTAGTAGGTACAGGAACACCACCTGCCTTTGCATCTGGCGACATAAACCACGTCCTGTAAACACCTTCATTGCCTCCATTAGTCATCCCCTGGCTGTGCTCGCCGTGGCAGGACTCAGTCATCCCGTCCGGCAGCCCCAGCCAGCACCTCGTGCTGCTGCAGGTGGAGCAAGGCTGGCTGCTGCGGAGGGGCTGCACCACGCCTGGCCGCCGACGGCTTCAGAAGCAACTCCCGGGCGAGGCGCGGTACGGCTGCAGACACACCGCAGCAGGCTCTTGGTGGAACCGTGGTTTCACTGTGCCTGAGCAGTGCAGAGCATCTTCCCACGCTCGCTGGGATGGTCCCTCTCCCTGCGGAGGGGAACAACGGTCGCCCACAGCTACGCCGCCACAGTGCCAAGGGGCCGGCGGACACACCGGATCTTAGGAGGACATGAGCCTGTGCCACGCCTGCAGTGTTTTACCGGCCGCAAATTCTCCTTTTTGGCCAAGTCACCTGTGCGGTGAGGCAGAGAGGAGGACGAGGGAGGGAGGTTCACCCCTCTCCTGCTCCAGCAGGCTGCCGAGTGCCAGGGCTGCCGGGAGGCTCACCCCGTCACCTTCCACCGCAGCGCTGGCACAGACACTGTGACGTGGCGAGAGGGCGGAGAAAATTAGGTGCTTTTAAAAAGCTCGTTGTCACCGATGGGTGTAACGGTGCTGTCCCCCGTGGCTGCAAAAGGTCAGAGGGCAGCGTGTAGCTTTATGTGTTCATCACGTATGGATCATGTTTTTTTCATCTGGGCAAATACACTTATTTGTATGTCTTTTATCTGTTTTCTACTAGAATCCCTTACAGCATTTCAAGCTGATCACCATTTTTTCCCTAAGGTACAGGTGAGCACACAGGCAAACGCTTTCCAAAACCACTCCTCCCACACAGACATCGAGATGTTCTTGTCTGTTAAACATCTCTGGGTGGCAGGAGTGCACATCCAAAGCACATCATTACTGGAATCTTCGTGCGTCTTGAGCATATGACTTTGTTTCTACCTTCGTTCTGTGCGTGGGACTGCCTGCCGCTGCCTGTCCAGCTCCAGCTCCAGCTCCCCTCCAGCCAGAAGTCACTCGGAGCGAATCGCCTCCAGACTTCGGGGGATCAGCATCATGAGAAACACTGGCCCAGCTCTGTAAAACACACAGATCACTGACATTGCTTCGGTGTATTGAGGAGGAGAGCTTGGGGCAAAACCCTGTTCTGGGCTGTCAGCAGGAGACAGAGGCAGTTTCTAATTTCCCTGAGCGCAGCCAGTTCGCTAATGGGAAAAGGAAGCTGAGATTCCTGCCTATAAATAAAGCAAGGTGCAAAACCGAACTGGTGCCTGCATTTTGCTTGCCAGGGAGCGAATTGCTTCCTCCACTTGTTGTTTACTTGGAGGGGAGGACAGGACATGCATCATGACTTTCTGCATGTCTAGCTTATTTAAAAAAAAAAATCAGACGAAAAGTGAAAATGTCATAAATTCGTAGGGCAAAGCCACTGCAGATCTCTCCAGCCCCTTGATCCCTGGCACCCAAGTGAAGAGCTGGGTGAGGCACTGACGCAGGCTGTGAGGAGAGACCGGGTTGTTCCGAGAGGAACGTGTCCATTTCAGCAACCACCTGCCCTTTCCCATGGCGTTGCCAATGGCAGAGTGTGCCTCTGTCCCCCTCTGGACGGGAGAAGCGGGGGAAGGCTGCCTTCTGCACGGGCCTGCGAGGGGCTGCGTCTGCTTTGCTCCTCAACAGAAAAATCCTCTAGGCACGAAAACCAGCCAGCCAGAAAAGTCAAAAGTGAAGCAAGGTGAGAAGATACCTTCAGAAGCTACAGAAAACATCCGATCTTTTTGTCTTGCTCTAGTTTTTAACATAAGCAGATTTTTTTAATTTTTTTTACTATAGCCACTCCCTGCGCCAGGCTGCCGTGATGCCCGCTGCCAGCAAGGGCCTGGTAGACCCGGCTGTGCCAGACAGCTCTGCGCGTGTTGAGCCACTGTATCAGCCCTGGCAAAGGGCAATCAACCCTCGATGGCTGCTTTAACTCTTTTGGCCAGAAAGACTTCCTTCTCCTACAAGTCTAGTGGCCAAAGACCTTTTTATTTTCTCAACGGCCCTTCACCCATGGCCCCTGCCCACAGGCAGCAACGCTGGAGTTAGCAGCCTAGGGAGAGGTGGCAGCTGTTGGTCCTGTCCTCCACGGGACAACTCCGTGTAGGACAGTTCTCGGATGCAAGAGATCACCTTGGGAAAGCTCTTTCAGCAATCAGTATTCAAATATAAGCTGCATAGACTTGTTTGAAAACCTGTTATCTAATATCTTCCCCACTGGAGTCCCAAGAAAATAGGCCGTTTCTTCTTACTCACTTCGTTCCTACTTAAGAAACACAGATGTTCTCATGTTTACCTTCCTCACGTTTGCCAGAGGATGCCCGTGTCCATTCAGAGAGGGATGTCAGTGGCTGCGGTATTGTAACAGGTCATTTCTTTAGTGGAGAAGACCGACCTTCAGCATGTCCATCAAGCATCAGAACTAGCAAATGCTAACTCAGTCTCAGACACTCTGCCTAAACCCGCCAAGACTTCTGATCAGATTTCTGTCTCTTGGGATCCTTCTCTCACACGTCACCAGAGAATATAATTATATATGTGGAGAGACAAGTGGGGTCTTTTAGGAGGTCTTTGCATAAAGCAGTTAAAATAGCTGCCAGCTCAGCTCAACCAGCCTCTGGTTTATGAGGATCAATCCATTTCCCTCTCTATTTATTTGCCTAAATCTGGCGGGTGTCTGGAGACTGAACTGTCTTACCTATAAAACACCAAAGTAAACAAGCCTAAGGCTTTTGACCTTCGAATTGAAATGTACCTGGGACATCCTGAAAACCTTACTGAAAGCATCTGGTGGTTTAAAGGAGCCAATTAAATTCGTCAGCACATGTAGGATCAGCATTTTCACGGTTTAAAGGGTCAGAGAAGAAAGTACAGTCAGAATCACCAAACAAGCGATTAATGAGCTTCCAAAAAACTGTCAGGGCTGGCAGAAGCGAGTGGGGCTGGGAGGTGGCCGCGGGCTGGCGTGGGACGGGGACCCTCCCCATCCACAGCGGGGGTCGCTCCCCAGCCCCGGCGCTGGCCGCAGCCACGCTGATCTGCTGCTGGGAGGGGAGCACACTGCGTTAGGCTCCATTTTTAGAGCCAGAGACTTAGAACCTCTCGATCTGGAGTGGCAGAGCTGGGCTACATCGCCAGAAGCGCTGGTTTCTGCCCCGAGCCCCTGCGCAGACAGCTTCCCTGGGGTGCTGGGGCCAGGCCTTGCACCTTCCCCGGCGCTGAACTGTAGCCCCAAATCCCCAAGAGCCCCCCCGTGATGGCCAGGGCAGAGCTGCAAATCTGCCCTGCCCTCAGCAGGAGCCTGATCCTCACCGCGCTGGCAGTGACCGCCCTGCTCCTGCACGGCTCTCCCTGTCCCCAGACACCAGGCGCAGCGGGGAGGCACACGGGTAGGAGGTGGCAGGGCCACACGGGGTACACGTCACCGGGCACGCAGCTCTCCAGGTGCTTAGCCCTGGGGACAGATCGTGGGGGAGCCTGGCGCAGAGTGGGCAGGCAGGGAGGAGGCACGCTGACTCTGCTCAGCTCTTCAGAAACAGGAACAAAGGTCTTTTTCCAAGGTCTTTCTCCAACACCTTGCACTAAACAACCTTTGTCCTAAGGCTGCTGGAACCTTGAGAGGCAGCCACTGCATGCATGTGCATGTGTGCGGGGATGCACTTGTGTGCCTGTGCACGCACAAATGCACGTGTACGTATGTGCACGCACCTATGCACACATGTGCATGGACGTGTGCACGTCTGTGTGTGTGTGTGTCTGTGTCTGTGTGTGTGTTTGTGTGCGTGCTGCATGGAAGAGGAGCAGATTAAAGCACCAGGTCACGTGGGAGCTACTGCTGGACGGACCCTACCTGGGATTTGGGTTCTTATAGTTAATAGGATCGCTGGAGCTCAAGGCCGTCATCCCATCAAGATAAATGTCTCTAGTGCCCACTTTTAAGCAATCCGAATTCAATTAGGCTAATTGGAAAACAAGTAAAGAAGGATTGCATTAATATAGCCTTAAAGCATGAACCTCCCCTCCCTCCGGAGGGACGGCTGGGCACGGTGAGCCCAAATGTCGGAGCCCTCGCGCCAGGCCCGTGCTGCTCACCACCCAGACAGGGCTGCCCCGCTCCCGGAGCAGCCACGGCCCATTCCAAACCCACGGCCAGGACAGGCACCGGGGCAGCACGCTCCACGGAGGCTCAGGCGCCGTGCTGCACGGGGGCTGCTCCGCACTCGCTGTGGGATCCCTGCCTGCCGCAGAGCACCTGGCGAGCGGTGGAGAACACACAACCCCCTCCCGGGGGCGGCTAAAGAAAAAAACTCAGCAGAAAAAAAGCGGGAGGTGACTGTCAAGGTACGAGTGATGCAGTGACGGGAGGAGGCAGCAGCCCCCTCATACATCCCGCTTTCAAGAAGGTTCTTAAAGTGCACGCTTAGGAACTTCTGGGGAGAAAGCCAGCAAAGCCTTTTTTTTTTTTCAGTTTTTAACAATCTGTTGGATGATACAGAGTGCACAAACTGAAGCAGGGTACAGGTTGCTGCTGGGTGAATATTCCCCCCTTTTCCTTCGGCCCACACGCCCCCCCCCCCCGATTTGCTGTACGACCTTGAAAGTCCTGTTTATCTTTCAGGGAGGTGCTCCCGGCTGCACATCGCTGGTCTGGAGACTGATGTCCCACCTGCAGAGTGACTTCAGCTTCCAATGTCTGCTCTGCAAGGCAGTAATTACTTCAACTTGACATAAAGACAGGAGGAAAGGAAGTAAGAACCCGTGGCATTTTATGGTGCTGATTTCACTGTGTGAAGCCACGTCCCGTACGTATGTCTCAACAGCACCAACGGGATCAAAACTGTTCCCATTTAGTCTTCACTACGCGTGTGCAGGAAGAACGTTGCACTTCAGAGGCTGTCCGTCTTCAGAATTTTTGTTAGCTTCCAAACGTAATTTCAGCAGTAATCGTTGTAATAATATATTGCAAAAAAAGTAAAAAAGATGATGGAATGGGGGCTATCTTTTGGAAAGGCAAGTAATAAATCCCACCTATTTCATCCCCTAACGAATATTCTAAGCTTTGATCCTGTTAATTTCCAAAGGTAAACAGTCTGTGCGAAGCTCTGGTGTACCACAGTATCAATTTCGGAGGCTTCATACTAGTATGACACACATCCCAGGGGACTCCGTGGCAGCAGGGGATTTAGCTAACAGCCAGTACGTCAGACCCGAAGGGAAATGTTCAGACAGTTACCTTTCTTTGCCATCCTAAACTCCCTCCGTCAGTCTCTGACTATCAGAGGAACCGTTAGACTGCCTCCCTCCCCAGAGCAGCGTGACGCCCCATGTGCGAGTGTCAGAGCACCCACAGTCTGCAAGAGAGAAAAGACAGATCTGGAGCTGGCAGAGTCAGAGCCGCTCGCTGCTCTGCTGCAGGGTTCGGTTTTCTTTTCAGGTTTTTACAGATTGTGACCAAGGGAGTTGCTTCCTCTTCTGACAACTCCGCTCCCCTGCACGAAGGATGCTACAGTGACAAATGCAGTTCCATACGGCCAATATAACTGCAATAATCTACTGCTGAGGAAAAGGGACCCTCCTCTGTTAGGGAGGAGGGTCTCTCATGTACTGCGTGGGATGCGTACCCTGCTTTGGGGGTGGAAGCTCGCTTGCTGTACATTCTCATTGTGATTATCAGGAAAAAAATAATCGAGTCTTGTCCCTGTATTTGACAATTTTGACAGACGCCTTAAAAGCAGCGTCGTCTGTGCCCTTTACAGCACTTAGGGCCAGACCACCGTCTGGCTGAAGGGTTTTTGCTCCTTCGTCTCACCTTGCTATCTTATTTTGCTACAACAAGCAAAAATGATTCCCAAGTTTGCCCAGGGCTTCTGGAGGGACAGGCATGTTTTGTGCTGGTTGTGAGTGCCGTAAAACCCCAGCTCCAAATTAGAAGAAATTAGGGACATTGCACAGTTCATTCATCTTCGCTAATAGAGTTCTTGGGAAATACACATGTAGATTAAAGGAACACAATGGCCCCTGGCTGATTGCTTTGAGTACCCTCCAATGCCCCTACAATGGTATTGACTTGCTTTTCATATTGTGCACAAAAGCCACACTAACCTTTTCTTGTCTCTTCTGTTGGCCTCTTCCCTCTTTGCCAAGGGAGGCTGAGTTCTTTCGCCCCCTCCTCCCCCCCGAAGCAGCCAGTGAAGGCAAACCTCACCTGGAGCGAGCAGGAAAAGCTGAGCACTTCTAAAAGGAATTAACTTTGGGACATCAGATCATAAACCCTAAAAAGGTGTGGGCGCCGGCAGAGGCAAGCCCTGCCAATCTTTGTTTTGAAGCAATTTCTCTGGAAAAATCTACACAAAATGCATCCTGTTGGGGCCAGGGGGGGCGGGGGGGAGGGAGCAAAAATGAAGATTTGTTGAGAGAGGTCATGCCTTTTATTAGACTAGCTAATATATCTGGAAAAAGAAGCAGCAGTGATGGTTTTCACTCACATATGCTCTCCTCAGGTTTGAAATGGAAGCATCTTCAAAGGTAAGTGCAGGCTGGAAACCACTCTGGACGTTACTGTGTTTGTCACTTAGAAGTCACGAAAGACAGCTGGCGCCCCAGAGGAACTGGCAAGTGCTAGCATAAAAAGTGATAAAGTGACGGGAAGAGAAAAGCAGGAAAAATGTTGATGCAGGAAGGAGTATGTGGGAGGCAGGAGACATGACGCCGTTGCCTGGACAGTACTGTGCTGAGTCCGTGTCCTCCACCGAGCCAAGTACAAAGTAAGGTGTGGGATTTGGCGCTCTGCCTTTCCTCCGAAAGCATTTTGTGGCTCTCCCGTGAAGCCGCGGCCTGCCCGCTAGCCTCCCAGGCCACACTCGCGCCGTGGAGGACGGCGTCACAGAATCGGCTCTTCTCGTGGGGTCTGTCCTATACCAACCGCTTGGCGACTTTCCTCAGAAGTACTGCCTAGCGCTGTCCCCAGAGCTGTGAAGCCTGAAAGGCTGAGCTCAGCCCCGAAGCCAGAGGCCATCCTCCCCGAAAGCCCGCGCGCGCTTCTGCTCGGTCTGTGAACCTGGCTTGGAGGGCAGCCAGACGCAGGGCGAGTACCCCGAGAGGGGACCAGAGCAGCAGCTTTTACCTCTCCCCCCCCAGTGCTTTTTACGCCGTGCATCCGACACAGAACAGTGCCAGGGCATCCCCCGGCATGTCGTCTTGAGAGGCTACCTGTGAAACCGCTGCACTGGGACGGACGCCGGCTGGAGCTGCCAAGGCAGAGGAATTCGGAGAGGCTCCGAGAGCCCGCAGCGCAGGGCGCTGAGCCGGGCCCCCCCTGTCCTCTGGCCCGGGCCCCCCCCCCGGGGGCTCCCGCCCCTCCCCGGCCCCTCCCCGGAGCCCCCCTTTCCCGAGCCCGTCCGCCGCGCTCCGGACAAGCGGCTCCCGCGGCTGCGGCCGTCCCGGGCCCTGCCGTGCCGGGCCAGTCCCCCCCCGCGCCCGGCGCACCGGCAGCCGCCTGTCCCACGACGATTTCCGACGGCGCTCGGCCCCGGGGCCGGTTACGGGGCTCGGCGGGGCGCCCGGCCAGGGCCGGCCCTCTGCAGCGGCCAGGGGCCGGCCCGCCCCGCCTCGAGGGCCCCGGATGGCATCGCCCGGCGCCGTCTGGGGCCGGGGCCGGCGGGGCGGGGCGGCCGGCGGGGCGGGGGGGGGGGTGTGCTGAGCAGCGGGCGCTGCCGGCGGGGCCCCGGGGATGCCCTGCCTCCCTCGCCATGCCGGAACGGCGCGGGGGCCTCGCCTTCCCCTTCGCCCACCGCCCCCCGGCACTCCTCCCCCGCCCCAAGGAGGCCAGCCCGCCGGGCGGCGCCGTGCCAGAGCTGCCCGCGCCGCCCCGGGGCCGGGCGGGACCGCAGCGCCGCGCCGGGGCCCCGGGCCGGCCGCCCCATGCACCCGCCCGGCGCCCTGCTCGCCATGGCCGAGGGCGCCTTCTCGCTGTCCGCTCAGGCGGCGCGGAGCCCCGGGGGTAACCCGTCGAGGCTGCACAGCATCGAGGCCATCCTGGGGTTCACCAAGGAGGACGGCCTGCTGGGCCCCTTCCCGCCCGATGGCAGCACCGGCAGCGCCAAGGAGGCGGACAGGCGGGGTCCCCGGCACTGCCTCCCCAAGATGCCCGGAGAGCCGCCGCCGGCCGAGCCCCAGGGCCGCGCCGAGCGCTTCCAAGGTGAGTGCGGCGGGCGAGAGGCGCCGGGTCGCGGGCGGGCCCCGCCGGGAGATCGCCCTCCCGGTGACCCGCCTGTCTTCCCCTCCCAGAGCCGTACTGCCCCGGCAGCGCCAGCCCCGAGCTGCCCGCCGGCAGCAGCGGCGAGGGGAAGCCGTCGGACGAGGAGCAGCCCAAGAAGAAGCACCGGCGGAACCGCACCACCTTCACCACCTACCAGCTCCACGAGCTGGAGCGCGCCTTCGAGAAGTCCCACTACCCCGACGTGTACAGCCGGGAGGAGCTCGCCATGAAGGTCAACCTCCCCGAGGTCCGCGTGCAGGTAACGCCCGCCCCGCCGGCCCGGCCCCGCGGCTCCGGCAGCCCCCGGCCCGGCGCGGCCCCGCGTTCCCGGCGCCACACGGCGCGGCCCCGCGTTCCCGGCGCCGGGAGCTGCACCGCCCCGGTGCGCAGACGGCCCCGCGGCCGCGGCCCCACGAACCCAGCCCGGCACCGCTAGCCCCGGCCGGTGCGCGGTTGAGCGGCCGCACACGGCACCGCTGGAGCGCCGGGCGCGTCTTGCAGCCGGCGCCGTCCGCATGGCCCCGACGCGACGGCCCCGGCCCGGCCCGGCCCGCCCGCCCGGACGCCGCGGAGCCCGGGGCCGTTTTCCGTTCGGCAGCCGCGGGGTCGGGCCGCGGCCCGGCCCCTCCGCCCGGCCCGGCCGCTGGCCCCGTCGTCAGCGCCGCTGCCCTTTGCCTAGCTTGTCCCGGCCCGGGGCGGCCGAAGCCGCTGCGCGCCGGGGCTAGCGGGGCGGCCGAGCCGGGCGGGCGGGCAGGGCGGGCCGGCTCCGCCGCGGGGCTCTTGCTGCGCTGCTTCCTCCGCGGCGCCGCTCTGCGCTGAGCGCCGGGCTGGGGGTCTGCCGAGCCCTCGGGTGAAGAGCGGCCGATCCCACTCCTGCCCCGGCTCGGCACAGCGCGCCGTCTGCCGCTGCTCCGTCCTGTTTCACTCGCTCCATTTTGCGGGCGCCGCGGCACCCAGGGGTGAGCTTCTGCCCTCCGTGGGGGCAGCAGCGCTGCCGTGCCGCCCTGTGGCCCGGCTAACGGGGCTGCGCTTGCAGGTGTGGTTTCAGAACAGACGGGCCAAGTGGAGGCGGCAGGAGAAGCTGGAGGTGACCTCCATGAAGCTGCAGGACTCACCCATCCTCTCCTTCAACCGCTCACCGCAAGCAACACCCATGGGTCCTCTCGGCAGCAACCTGCCCCTGGAGACATGGCTCAGCCCGCCTGTGCCCAGCAGCACGGCCCTGCAGACCCTGCCCGGCTTCGTGGCCTCGCCGCAGAGCCTGCCTGGCAGCTACACGCCACCGCCCTTCCTGAACTCTCCGGCAGTGACCCATGCGCTGCAGCCACTGGGGGCCATGGGGCCACCGCCACCTTACCAGTGCGGGGCCTCCTTTGTGGACAAGTTCCCCTTGGACGAGGCAGACCCGCGCAACACCAGCATTGCCGCCTTGCGGATGAAGGCCAAGGAGCACATCCAGTCCATCGGCAAACCCTGGCAGACAATCTGAACTCCCTCTTCAGTACCTGGGAGAAACCCCCGGGGAAGGCCAGTCCTGGGGTGACCAAGGGACGCCCCTTGCCCTGCCCTGCCTCCCTGGACGGCCAGGCAAGGGAGGGCTGTCCCTTGCACCAGCCTTTCCCCCACGCCTTGACCTGCTTTGTATTTTGTGGTCCTTTTAATTCCCTTTTCCACATGCCCTGCAGAGTTAGGGGCCTGATCATAGCTTAGGAAAAAAAAAAAATCTCTTTCGCTGTCCCTCCTTGGCTGGACGCTTTAGTTGCAATAAAAGCTGCAGTAGGGCAAAGAGCTGTGTAAGGTGGCTGGGAACCGAGGCCTGCGTTACCTGGGGAGGGTTTTCTGCCTCTGTACCATTAAATGGCACGACCTGCTGAAGGCTGCGCATCGTGTTTCTGCACCCGAACGGGCCGCTCGGGCCAGACCCTCTGCAGCCTGTGATGCGCGGGGGGCGGGGTGGGACAGGCCTGGCTGGGGGCCCTCCTCTCTCCCCCTTCAGCAGCAGGACCCTGCCCGAGCTGGCCGTGAGCGGGGGGCTGCAGCTCCCAGGGCAGGGAGCGTACCCTCCCCGCTCAGCCAGGAGCAGCCAGGGCCCTGGCAGCCGGGGGCCGGGGGCAGCACTCCCACAGCTGCCCTTGTGGGGCGGCCCCAGGTTCCCATGGGCTTTGCCCACCCCTGCCCCAGCGAGCTGGGGTCAGCACCAGTCCCCTGGCCCTTGCTGCCTCCTCAGAGAAGGGGATGGGCGGGTGCTGCAGGGCCCCATGCCCCCGCAGCCCAGCTGCCCGCTGGGGGAGACAGGTGGTAGCTGACAGGATACTGGACGCACAACTGGGTGGCTGGAGCGGTCGGCGGGGGCCCGCTGGGTGCGTCCTGCCTGGGGCGGCCGCCCGGTGCAGCCCCCGGAGGCTGGCACGGCGCTGGGCCGTGCTCGCTCCCCCGCCCAGCCGGTGCCCATCGCCAAGCTGCTGAAACTAAAACTGCGGCATCTTTATTTTCCATTATCTCCGTTACTGCCTGTAATGGGGCTGAGAAGCTGTAATGAAACACCCCTTCTCCTCCACTGGGCAGGGGATGCTCTACACACTCTGGAGGTTGTGGCAATTAATGTTTCTCATTAGGGAAGAGAGAAGGATGCACAAGCGCCCTCATTGTGTCCTGGGGATGATTCAATGCAGACTGGGAGACCTCTCCTTTCACCATTTCCCACTCGTTGTGGCCAGACAAAGGCTGGCGTCCAATTATATTTTCACAATCTGTGCGTATCTTTTAAGAGTCCTGTCAGAAACAAGCATGTCAGCTTTGTTCAGCTTCACTTCAGAGAGCTTTTTAACCTTAGCAGTTTCTAAACATCCCTTCATAGCCTTCTCCACAGCAGCACCCATCCATTGTCTGGAGAGCTGCTTTTACCGATAATAGGAATCCCTCTATTTTGAAACGTCTTTTCCTCTCTCCCCAGCCTCCCTGCAGACCCGACCTGCCTCTCTGGACCGGAGCACACGCTGTGCGCAGGCCCCCAGGCTGCCCTTCCCTGAGCTGTGCTGGTCGGGGGGTGCGGGCAGGCCCAGCGAGCGGTCCCTGCGGAATTCAGGGGGGGATGTAGTCCCGCTTGGGCCGGACCCTCCTGTTGGGCTCTGGACCCGTCAGCACCGCTGTACGTGTGTCTGGTGCTGCCCAGGCTCCCCAGCACACAGGAAAAGAAAGCGCTGTCACTGTCGGGACCAAGGCAATATTCTCCTAACTTCTAGTAAGGAGACCTCGGTAAACTCCTAGGGGGAGGGGGACAAAAACTATATCGCTTCAGTTTTTAAGTCTTATGCCAGCGGTCCTTTCACAGGTCGGCTTCGTTTGTCTCCAAGGCTGCTGGGCTTGCAAGGAGGCACATCATCTCTGGTGGCTACGAGGAAAGGACGTCTCTTGGTGTGCTCGAGCAGTGCCTGCGCACCCCAGGCTGTGTCAGTATGGGACACACACTAACAAATGACTGCGCAGGCTCCGCACCCTCTTCCTCCTCCGGGGTAGGAACAATCCACTTGGCGTTACGTGGCTGCAGTCCAGCTGTGGCTCTGATGCTGAAAACCCTCCTGCACGCGAGCACATACAGCTGCTGCCCAAAAGCTCTTGCCTGTGCTTATTGCTCATGATTAACAAGCAACCCCCCCAAGATTTCAGTGGTGCTCTCCTACATTTCGGCAATACTACCCTCTCTCCCCGTTGCCTCCGGTTCTTCCGTATCCTGGAAGGCCACTGGAAAGACGCCTCTGCCTTTCTGCTCAGTGCCGTAACCAGCACTGACGCTTGGTTACTTGAGGTGGTCGAAGATGAACAGTAGATAAAAACACAGTGACAGGACAGCAGAAATAGCCGCTGAAGACACCTGTTGACTTTTATTAAGCTCCCGATCCAACACTTGTGAGCAAAAAATGGAAGATTATGTCCAGTTATGGTGATTGCTCTGTTACTGACATATTAAGCAGGTCTTTTGTTATACATTGTTCAGGTGAATCCTGTAATGGATAAACTGTGCGCAGTCATGTCCTTCAAGGAAAGCTATGAGTTTATTGCTACAAATAAGTATTTTAACTAGCTAAACATAAGCGGGCACAGGTAAATATTTTTCAAACAAACAAATAAAAGGACAGAGGCGTATGCAAACTCCTATCTTTCTTCTACCCTTAGTTTTCTGTGTTTCTACACTTTCTTCCAAATTGTCCCATTCCATTTTAAAAGCTCATTTGTTCATTTTGTTGTAAATATCTTCTCCTCCTTAATTGGGTGCTGAGTCTAATAATCCTGCCTCGGCTTGTTAACTGTACAATAGCAGTCAGAGTTAATGACCCATTAGTGATTAATTCCTTAAACAGCATCTAATTGCTCACTGTAAAACCTTTTCTTAAAACTGGATTAAATCATCTAGATCCTTAACCACTTCTTTACTCCAACTTTGCTAAGGCTATTAGCCTGGCCTTTTCTGGGTGATCTATTTCTCCTTTTGCTTAAACTGTATTAGCGAGATAGTATTTTTAGTGTCCGTATTTGTCATCTTTGCAGTGTCTGAAGTTCTAAGGAAGAATAATACCGATAAAAGACTGCCAGCGAAAATATTCAGAAATTTACTCCTTTGCAACGAGACGGTTGCAGGCGGTGAATGTCGTTATGCTAACCATGGCATACCACCTTTTGGGAGAGGTGGACTTGGGGGGACGGGGTTTGTCAGTGGTCACAGCTGCTCCTGAAGTGCATAGGCTTTGGTGGGTCTGTAAATACTTGAGAGTTTTCTCGAGAGTAACTCGTTCTTCACTCGGTGTCTGGAATAGGGGGCAGGTGGCAAGAGAGAGCCTCCTGGGAGGGATTGCCGCACGGAGATGAATCCTTGCCACCCTTCCATGGGCCCTTCTCAACACAGGGCAAATGACTAGTGAGGAGGGGCAAACCTTGCTGGGAATGGGAGGCAAGACAACTTGTGTCTGCTGGCAGTCAAACTGGGCTTTCCCATCGTCCAGCGGGCCCTGGGGAGGGCAGCCGGCGTCAGAAGCTGAGCAGTTCTTTCCCCTTTCCTTCCCCTGTTGCGTTTCACTGGGGAACAGCCTGGACGAGGACCCCAGCTGTGTCTGGAAAGCCTAGTTCCTTCCCAGGTAAATCCCACATGACCAGTCTGAGCTTCCTGTTTGTCAGTCGGGGAGAGGATGGATGGATATACATTTCTTTATGTTATGCAAACCATTAAATTGTCCACCTTGCGTTTGCTTCGTAGTTCTGGAAAAGTAAAATCAAATCACCATCTCTGCATCTGCTTCGTCCGGAGCAATGTCTCCACTGGCAAATGAGGTTAATCCTGGGTGATTTCTCATTAAGATGTGAAACGCAGAGAGGCAGACTCTGCTCATGAGAAGTCCTTCCGTTAGGCCTGGCTGTCTTTGCCCAGCCCAGAAATCGTAGGCTTAACACTGAGAAGTGGAAATTCAGTTTTGCACAGGTCAGTAGCATGAGCTATGCCAGACAGAAGACAGTTACTATAAAAAGCTTTAAAGATCTCTGAATTAATAATTATGAGGAAAATGCCATCATGAAACTCGGCCTCAATGGCACTATTTCTCAGCAAAAAGTGTATTCTAATCTGTCTTCCTTCCCACCCTTGTTCAAAATCCTGTCAGTGTTCAAGAAAACTAGCAAAGACACCTGACCTATTTAAGCCAAGGCCAGTTTTGACACGGAGTTCAGCTCAGTTGCTTTCCAGTGGAGCAAGACTGGCTCTCTGTCCAGGGCTGACCCTCGGTGCCTGCTGGATGGGGTCAGGAGAAGCTGCCATCCCCTCCGGAGCAGCGGGTCGACCGTTGTGTTTGCTCCCCGGCCAACGGGTCACAGCCCCTGTGAGACGGAAACACACAGAGCTCAGTCACAGTTTAAATTGCCGTTGTGAGCTGCCGGGGGTGAGGGCCATACTGCTCCCTTCCTCTGCTGAGGACATGCCAGCATCTGCAGGTGAGATGGAGAGTTGAAGGATCTGTTTTCCGTCTGCCTCAGCTACCTCTGACAGGGATTTCAGGTAAGAACATTTAGTTACTTACTATTGAAAAATCTCAAGTGTCTGTTCAAAGCTCCTGGCTGCATCTTTCTTGAGCTCAGTCTGTTGGGGCACGCTATGAAGCTCAGCTCCAACAGGCATTTACTCAAGGGGTTTCCCTTCACCCACAGTGGTTTTGGGCTGGACACTCAGGTTCTTTCTTCTGTGCAGTCAGCATCTTCCTGTGTCACTGATGCCATGGGTTACCAACCTTGGGACTTTATCAACTTCTTTCAGTAGTTTCTCAATCACAGAGTGCCCATTTATGAAATCCCATCATAGGAGAAAACCGTGGAATAAAACAAACAAAAGAGAGCAGAATGAAAAGCTGGTTAGACCAGGGTGCTGGTCGCTCTGATAACACTACCAGTTTTTCCGGTAGAATGAATGTTGTGTCTCCTCTCTCTGAGCATCTCTGCCTTCTGCCAATGCATGATGTGAAAATTGGCTGACGTTTGGCAGTCATCCCTCCGTCATATGACATTTCTGCCCCACTAAGAACTGTGAAATCAGCTCTGAAATGTTTGGTTCTGTGTAGAAACACAGTTAAAGTCAGCTGGGCAAGACAGTCAAGAAAGAGTTTAAATGGAGGCAGCAGCAATTTGGATGGCGGCAAGGAGAGATAAGAACTGAAGCTTTGGCCGCTGGTACAGAAGGGAGTGTTGGGGCAAACAGAGAGGACAGTGTTCAGCTGCAGACCGGTGCAGGTAGGTCAGATATCCCTCCTTTGCCTCCATCTCAGCGGAGAGGCAGGTGCAGGGAGTAAAAGACAGGCCTCTGGGCGAATCCAGGATGGCAACGAGGGGATGCCAGTTGTAAGCAATGCTTTTAAACAAAGGGCTCCTCAGCAGCTTGTTCTCGCTCAAGTGCCTCTGCTGGCTGCAGCGTGACTCAAAACCGGGATGGCTTCTATGGCAGGCAAACCTGCGGTTGTTCGCGGCATCATAGTGGATGATGAACTGGTCATAAACATGCTGCTCCACCATCCCTTCCCCATAACTTCCTAACAAATACCCTTCCAGTTTATTTGGTGCTGCCTCTGTGGGACAGGGGAGTCCCGTTTTACATGCAGAGAAACCGAGGCGCAGAGAAACGCGACTCACCCAAGCTCCGACAGGGACGGCATGACTGAGTCACCGCATGCCTCTAGTGCCATTTGAGAGCCCTTTGGGCAGCGTGAGCCACCTACACGTGCCTGGCACGCACAGCACAGGCTCTGCAAGAGACCCACTGACTTGGTGGTGCCCCTCTTGGCTCAGCTCCTTCCTCCACTCTGCCTTCATCGCTGCCAAGGTTGGGCAGGGGACGCTTGATTCAAACGTGTCTGACTCAAGCTGTCCCAACCCAGCCCTGCACCGAGCCACGATCAAACCACTTGACGGCAGAACCCAGACCGCACGTGAGCTTTCTCGCCCGGCCGTTTCTACGGATCCTTCCTCCAGGAGCGAAGAGGGCCTTGGAGGGAGGGAAGGGAGGACTGGCACGCCACGTGGCGGGGGCACTTTTCTGAAGCGCTAATCCTAACTCCTGGCAAGACTTTGCATTGTCTTTGGACAAGGTGGCAAACAGGGACAAAAAGAGAAAGGCAAAATTGAAACAGATAAGCATTTTTAAGTTATAAAAATCCTGGGACGGCAATTAAATGCACTGGCATAGGTTGGGATGCCCACTGCGATAAAGGAGATTTACCCTGGAAGGCAGAACATCAAAGAAGAAGCGTGGAGGTAATCACTAGTAGTCTAATTGCCTTTACATCCGATTGGACTACGGCGCCTTTTTCTCCACCGCCTCGTCTGGGAAGACCTGCAGGGTTGAAGGAGAGGGGCCCAGCCGTTTGGGCACTAACCGGTCCTCACCGCGGCGTACCGCTGCTCTGGGGAGAAGTTAGCACCGAGCCGCCACGCAAGGGACCGACAGTGGAATTAACTCGAACTGCGTAACGGGGCACGGATGGGGGTACAGGGACAAGCGCTGTGTCCCAGTGCCACACGTGCGTGCGGGCACCAGCCCGTCATCTCACACACCTCTGATACACTTCTGGCGAGAGAGGGGCGCGACGACGTCTGAAACGCGCCCTGCCCGCCGCGCGCCCCGCAACGCCCGCCCGGCCCGCGGCAGGGGCAGGGGCTGCTCCCCCCGGTGCGGCTGCCGTGCACCGGCCCGGTAAGGCCCCGCCGGCGGCGGACTGCCCCGGTGAACAGCGCCAACGGCCAGCTCCCCGCGGGCCGAGGCACGGGCGCCGCTCGGGTCACGCTGGACGCAAACGGACGCGGCCCCGGGGCTGCCCTCGCAGCGGAGCGCTCCGGGAAGGGCCTGCCGGCCCGGCGAACCGGGCGGGGGTCCGAGCCGCGGCGCGGGGCTCCGGGCGGCTCCCGGGGCCGGGGGCACCGGGCCGGGGCCAAGCTGTGCGATCCCTTCCCGTTCGCACCGCACCGCCCCGCCCCGCTCCGCCCCGCTCCGCACCGCACCGCTCCGCCCCGCTCCGCACCGCCCGTCCCTGCCCCGCCCCGCCCCTCCCGCGGGCCGGGGGCCGCCATCCGTGGGCCGAGGGCGCCGCCTGCTGGAGGCGGGCGGACCTCCACTGCCGGCGGCCGCGGGCTCCGCGCTGCGGGGTGCGGCGGTGCCCGGCGGGGTTTAGCGCCCGGACGGAGCTTTAGGCTGTCGGGGACGGTTAGCGCCGCTGTGATGACCCCTGCGTTTGCCGGACCGTTTGCATGGCCGCAGCTGCTTCGTGCAAAACCACGCGCTTGACTAATTCTCCATCTACCCTCCGTTTCGTAGGCTGGCTGAGGTTGGAAGGGACCTCTGGAGGTCACCTTGTCCGACCCCCTGCTCGAGCCAGGTCACCTAGGACCAGGTCCAGACGGCTTTTATCCAGACCTGCCGCTCCTGCTCTGTGTCGAGCTGCGCGTGGACGGACGCTCCCGTCCGCACCGGCTGGTCCGTCCGTGCTCTCTGAGGAAAGGTGGCAGCACGCCATCTCCTCGGCCGGGCCTCCCGTGGCGTGACTGTCCGGTCCAGAGAACTACGGGTGAGCAAGGAGCATTGCTTGGCTACAGTGTGCCGTAGCCCCGCAAAAAGCGTCACGAGCTCGTTCTCCTGGGAGGCAGCGTTCTTCCCTTAGCCTCACGCGGTCATGCAATGGTACCCGACCTGCCGACACACGCGCGTGCCCGGAGCGTGCTGAGCTGCCGCGTCGCCGCCGACTCAAACGAGGAGGATCTTTCAGCAGATGTCCCTGCTGCCTGCTCTGGACGCGGCCCATCGATACCTTGGGGAGGCAGCGTCAGCTTCCCTCTGTCGGAAGAAAGTTAGGGACCAGGGAGCGACTCAAGGAGGAGCTGCAGGGGGAAAGGAACCGTTCTGCTGTTTCTTTGTTACTAGCTGTGGCACAGCCAATTTCCATTTTATTAACTCAAATCAAAGTATAAACTCAGCCTTTTTATTGGTACTCTTTATTGCGACTGTTGAAATGTCATGTAGTTTCGAACTATAGAGCTGAACTGATCAGACAGGTAAGTCATATAATTAATTGGAAGACCCTTCCGTGACAATTCTATGTATCAAAGCCATTCAAGTGAGAAAATGCAACCTTGAAAAATGAAGTCGAGAGTTTAGTCGTTGCTGAAACATACAAGAACATGTGTATTTAGGTATTTTACACAAAGGAAATCTCGTTTACAGAAAAGAGACCTTATTGATTATCTGATACAATCGAGTGCTTGTGAAATATAGTCTCTTACAGAAAGTATTCCATTTCTCCATGATACAGAGACCTTCCTTCAGCTCGGAGTGCCCTCTTTCATATTCACAACTTGAAGCAGATAGTCCATCATCTAATAAAAAGAGAAAAATATTATTCATAGACCAGTCCTGAAAAAAGTAATTCACCAAGTTAATAACCCTAATACATATCTGCTCCGTGTATTCACATAACAAACACATTCCTAATAATCTTTCCAAAGCAGACCTCATTTGTCTTGGTTAGTGTAATAACCCACTGCCAAAGTACGAGGAAAGTCATTCTCCCAAATAATTCCGTCTGCCATCCCATTTATATAGTGCCTCATTAGTGGTAAAAAAGCCAAGCCACAGAAACAATTTAAAGCTTATTTTCCAACTTACTTTTACACTTAGGCCAACTTGCAGGAGAGATTTCTCTTCTGATCTTTAACTACTTTAACTGTAACTTACTCACAGAGTAAGGAGCAGGCAAGATCTTAATTTGCCTGGTATTAACCGAAACCAGAAGAAAATAACGCTGGTGCACCACCCTAAGCCTCATTCCCAGAACTGTTATGCTCATCTCTTTGGCTTTTTTTACTATTTGTGTGTTACAGTACTTACCCTGCTCTGGATGAGTCTTTTGGAAAGAATTTGTTTATTCTTGAGAAATGGACCACACAGTGTGAGGTGAGTAATGCACCGAACGAATTTGAGCTACTAAGCAAGACCATGAATTGAGTTACCCGAAGTACATATCTGTATTTACTTCTGCAGCCTTTAGCTTTGGGGATTTCTGTTCTTAAATTGGAAATTAAAATTTTAAATTAAATCAGCTAAATTTGAAAGAGTCCATAAAGTCCTCATAATACATTACATTTCTTCCCAACACGGCCTGTCTTCACTTATGTTCAGAAGATGGGAACGTAGGGTTGCACACACACACGCACACAGAGACTCCTCGTGGTTAGCATCTCCGCCAGCGCATACTCAGTCCGTGAGAATTCTATGAGAATTACAGCCCCCTCGCTGGTGATAGGGTCCTGGGACAGCTATCCCATCAGCTGACGGTAGGGTTCACGACTGACCTTCTTTCGGTCACATTTCAATGCCTCAGTCCAACAGGGCATCTCGCCGCGAAGAGGCACGCACTGTAAATACGGGGCCTGGTTCCTGCTGGTAGCTACGTTCACCATTCCTGCACATGGACACCTTCGTTAGCTGCGGCACAGCAGCACCTTAAACGAAGGTGTTGTCGAACCAAAGTTTGTGCGACACGGAACCCCTCACATCCCGAAAAATCCACAGAATCAAAATCCAAAGGTCATTTATGCTCTTATATCACTGTGTACATGTGTGACTGGATTTCATATCTACACCAGAATTCCACCTTTATAAATAAACGAGACCTCCTTTATTAAAAATACCATTTATCATTGTTTAAACGTTTGGGAAACTACCACAACCCTCAAAAAAGTAAAGCACGTTCCTTTTGATCTTTGGGTCTTCCTCACCCGGAAGGCAGGTCTCAAAAATACATACAGCTCGACTTTCAGGTCCTGGGTTTTTACTTTCCGAAGCCAAAGGGAAAACAATACCTCGTATCTTATCTAGGCTGCGTACAACCACGTAGTTGTGTCCCACAGCAGGAAAGCACAGGTTATGTTCTGCTTTCATGATTATGTTTTACTTCGAGATGAATGCTGGAAATCAAAGGTTCTGTGGCAAAATGAGGTTCTGCAAGTTGTCACATATCTTAGTCTCATGAAAGACATGATTTTTTTTTTACTAGCCATTGGAGAAATCTGGATATTTAAGGCAATAGTTATTCCACGTATACGTTCGATGTCTGACCGCAAAAACGTGGATGTTAATTTAGGGTAAAGTACACACATGGATATGATTCAACTTACCGGAGGCAACTTTCAGCCTTCGCAAGTACGATTTATTACCAGATACTTTTAGAAGTCAAAATACTTCCCTCTTTACATAGCATAATGGAATTTGTTCATCTAATTTGATTACAAAGCTGCACACTGCAGAGCTGAAGATGACATAAATAGTTTCATTTTTACATAGTATTAATCACAGTTATTATAAGCATCACTGCCATAAAGCAATAGCCAGAAAGAAACCTATGGGCAGCGTTCATATCCATGGTGTAAGAGACTTGAACCATGGCTTCACTGAACGGGTAAATTTTTGCCCCTATTCGAGTCAAACCCAAAGTATTCACTGACTTCACCGCACCAGGATGACAGGAGGGAGACTGGGCTGAAGTTAGCCCAGGAATGTTAACTACAGCACATTACAGGAGAATACGGGAAGAAGAGAAATCTTCCCATTAATGTCCTTGAGGGGGTGTGGTACTGTTTTTATTCTATTTCAACGTCACCCAAAAGAACTCTGCTGCTATATCACCATTGCCGTACCTCAGGCATTATAAAGGAGTTTTCTAGTAAATTCTGCAATTTACATTATGTCATTTAGACCCTGGTTGCTTTCTGTAAAACCTCGCTGATATCCTTCCAAGTGTATTTTACAGGATTTTCCAAAAGAGGAGGGGCGAATCTGTTGTGATCTTGCGAAACAGTGCTAATAAGTATGTCAACCTAAAGGAAGAAGGGGTGGGTCCCAGGCACACACGATAGCCGTACCTCAGTAGCCACAGACTCAATTAGCGAGACAACAAATGACCACAGTTAGTGGCCAGCACCATCGGCTGCGGGGAAGAGACTCGCGTCAGGCAAAGACAGAGCCGGGAACCAGAGCAGCTCCCACCCCAGCTGCCCCATCCTCACGAGCCAGACAAGGTAACGGCAGAGGGCACAGGCGCCGAGGGCAGCAGTCCACATGGCGCGGCTTTATGCACGACACTCTCGGCCTTCGCACCAGCTGGTTTCCGCTGGGTTAACACAGAACTCGGCGCTGACGTGCTCATCTGAGCATGAAGTGCTAGAAGAGAAAATGGAATGGCCAAGCAAACTGAAGGGAATCCAGACGCTAAAATCTGCTCGATGCTTGCTGAGTTTATGCCCAGTAGCAAACTAATTCACAGAAAATACAATCTGCGAGTGACAATCTGTCAGCAAGATTAAAGTCTTACTTTACTGAATGACCAGTGCACGAGATGCGTTCCTGCTACGTTTCCGGACAATCCGCAAGTTAGAGGAAGCCGGTATGTTACTATAAAATGAAATTGGGATATATGAAGTGTTTTTACAGGTTTTTATCTTACTTACGTCTTTCCAACTGCTATTGTCATCTGTCTCCCAGGTGTTCCTGGTATACCAGGGAAGCCCTCCTTTTAAAAAGTGAGCACTTTTATTTTCATTCCCTTCCAGCAGCCGTAGCAAATATTTTGAGATTTCTTCCCACTGCAGATAGTCTTCCAGCTGCTTGATATTTTCAGGTAATGCTGAAAACGGGGTCTTATTTTCTTCTTCATAAACATAAGGAAAATCTCCCGTGCTCTTTTTCCCCATTAAATGTCCTGTAACAACAAGGACAGTAGCACGCAATGAACCAAAACAGGTATGGACTCGATTGTTCGAACATCAGCTGGAAGCTGTTACTGACAGTTCGGAGGGAAGGGAAGGGGTCAGACGATGAATTACAACCGAGATCGGAGATTTTGTCACAGTTTCACACACAATTAGTTTCCTCTGTCTCATGCTACACGGTCAGAGATAGCCAGGCATTTTGCCTGGAGCTAGGAAGAGGCACCGGGTAAGATTTGCTGGAATAAGAAGTGGATGGAGAAGCTGCAGGTTTTAGGTTTTTCCCTGCCTTGGCATGGGATGTGGGAACTCCAGCGTAAGCCTATGTGCCAGTGCCCTTCTAGGGGCTAAGCTGGACGCACTTTTGATACACCACACTTTACAGCCGTCAAAATGAAATAACAGTGGGGTTTAGGCTGCAAAGGAGGCTACTGGGAAGGGGAGAGGCAGCGCCGGAGGAGCCTCCTCCAGGCTGCGCGCCCCAGGGCCCCAGCTGGGACCAGGGCTCCCCAGGGTGCTGCCTGGGGTGCTGGGGACCTCGTGGTCCCGCCCGGCTGCCCTCGGGCTGCGGTCCGGGTCCCCGAAGACAGGTAGTGGTAGGAAACATCACCCCGAGCAAACACGCGGAAGGGAGCGGGGGAAAGCGCGTTACCCTGCACAAGTGCGGGGTGCTGGGGCGGAGGCCGAAGGCTGTCCGGGACGCGGGCTGCTCCCGCGGCAGCGCTGCTCCGCACCCGATGCTCAGGGGCGGGAGGCCGCCGGCGGTGGGCTGTCTGCGGCGGCCGGCCCCCGGGGACCGCGCTGCCCCCCCCCCCCCCCGCCTCCCGACGGCGCGCAGAGCCCGGCCGGCGCCGGCAGGTACCGGGGAGCGCCCGTCGGGGACGCGCTCGCACCGTGCCGTCGGCTCCGGGGCGCACCGTGCCGGCAGGACGAGACCCCCGCGTGGAGCGGCGGGGCGCCCGGCACCGGGAGGCGGCCGGCGCCGGGCGCAGCTCCGCAAGCTCCGTTCCTGCGGGCGCTGCCCGGGGCGGCGCGGCCACGGCCCCGAACCGAGGAGCCTGGCGCCCGTGCGGGCCAGAGACCGGCGGCGGGCTGGCGCGGCAGCGGCCGCTCCTTCCTCTCGCACCGGTGTGCTCGTCGCGGCCCTCCGCCCCGTCCCCGCACCGGGGCCCCCGCCGAAGGCAGCCCGCCGCGGCGACGGCGGCGGGGACAGCGCAGCCGGCCCGGGTGGCCCGGTGGGACGCCGGGCCGTCGCAACCCGGTCCTCCCGGCCGAGGCCGCCGAGCCTTTGCGGCGGCGTGCCGCTGCCCACCCACACCCCCCGCCCCCCGGAGGCACGGAGAGCCGCCGCGGGAGCGCCGTCGAGCGGGCGAGGTGCGGGCGGGGGCCGGCGCGGTGCGGCCGGCCGGGCTGTCGGGCGCCGGGCAGCGGCGGGCGGGACGGAGACTTACCCACGGCCCAGTGGCTGCCGCGGGGGTAGATCTTGGTGAGCGCGGGGGAGCCGCCGGGCTGCAGGGGCGCCGCGCCGCCCTGTGCCGCCAGCAGCGCCAGCGCCAGCAGCGGCAGAGCGCCGGGCCGCCGCGGGCCGCCGCCGCCCATCGTGCCGGTGCCGGTGCTGCCGCCGAGCCTCCCTCCGCTGCGGGCCGGCTCCGGCTCCGGCTGGGCGAAGCGCTGCTGCCGCCGCCGCCGCCGCCCCCCATTTATACTGAGCCGGGACCGGGTGCGAGCGGAGCTCCCGCGCCTGACGCCTCCTCACGGGGCCGGGGCTGCGGCCGCCCCCGGCCCCCCCGTGCCTCCCTCCTGCCTCCGGCGGGGGCGGGGGCCATCGCCGGCAGCCCCGGCCCCCCGCCCGCCTCCCCGCCCCGGCAAGGCTCCCGGCGCGGGTTGGGGGGGGGCGAGGGGATGCCAGCCCCGGGGCTCCGGCTCCGCTGCCCCCGGGGCCCGCACCCGCTCGGCAGCCTCTCCCGGGGGCGCGCCCCGCTCCCGTCGTGGGCTGGCCCCGGTGCCGTGTCCGGTTGGTTCCCGTGCCTGCCCGTTTGTGTGCCGGGCCGCGGGCAGTCGGTCCCTGGGCGCTTTAACACTCCCGGGGAGACCGGCCAGCGTTTCCCTGGGCGTTGTGTTCTCGGGCACATTCCAAACCCAGAAACTCCTCGGAAGTTGGCGTTCCCCCGGCCTCCCCTCCTTTGCCTGGCTGCCCCGCGGTGGCCGGGGCCCTCAGGGCGTGCGGGGCGGACGCTGCCGGTGGGGGCCCCTTGTGCGGGGCGGTGACGGCCGGAGAGGCGGCAGGGGCCGGTGCGGAGGGGGGCAGAGGAGGTGGGTGCGGGAAGGCCCGTGTCCCGGTGCGGCTGTGCCCTCCGCGGTGCGGGTGAGGCTTGAGGGGGCGAAAAGGTTCCTGCAGCCGAAATGTAAGAGAGTCGCCCTGGCTGCAAACCGACCAGACTCGAGGGACAGCATCGCCTGAAGCTCGTTGAGATAGAAGATCCTGTGCAAAGAGTTTCATTTCCAATATCACATACATTTACAGTCACGGGCGACATTAATGTGACTCTCAGATTTGCAGGACTTTCTTCTTTCCTTGCACAGAGACCCTGTAAACTTTCCGGTACTCTAAGGCACCTGGAACTGGCCAACTTGGTACTAGTTAGTGGACGAAACGATTTCCATCCCGCTGAGGCAGCGCAGAGGAAAGGACGGATGAGTCGCTGCGGGAGGCGATGGCAAAGGCCATGAAGAAGTGGAATGCTTAAATACATATTCAACTTCAGGCGTGTGAGTAGGTTCGCTGGAGCGAAGGTGGATGAGTAGCAGAGGGATATCGAGTCCTGACGCACTGTTTGTCCCAGAGGAGAGCAACAGAGACAGGGATGAAGTCATGTGGAATTGGTGCACTTTATGTGATGACTTTGCCGCCTAGAGAACTATGTCAGGAAGTAGGGTACACAGTTCACGGAGCTGACTGTAAGGAACTTGCCAGATCCTTCAGCTCACCCTCATGACTGGAACTGAACTATACCCAATGGAAACTACCGTGGATGTGAATTAACATAATTACTGGACAAACTAGCTTGTACAATCGCTTTTGAAGTCAACTGTGTATCCTACTGTATGAGCTAAATTGTTCCCTTGTTTAGTCTTAGTTTATTGCATCTTCTTCTACTGATTAATATGATTCATTCTTTTATTTTGGTTATTAATTATGCATTCTTGTTTAATTTACAATAGGATTCTCATGCCTCAATCACAAGTTTCTCTGTGCAGCCTGCAGTACAGCTACAGACAACGCGTGCTCTGTGCTGAGCGACAGCTGATCAAATACAATATTGCCATCCCTGGGAACTTCTAATTGTTCATCGTGATTCAAGACAGGAAGTTGAAAATTCAGGAAACTGTCCATTTTCAGCAAGAACAGAAAAAGCAAAGCGAAATATCTGGCTCTCCTAAACCACAGCGGCTGTACGGGAAGCCCTCTGACTGTCCTCGCCTCCCCAGGCTGTCGTGCTGGACCTACCCGTGTGCTGGGGCCTTGGCCCTGGGCCGCAGCCGTCAGCCCTCCCTGGGGCCCCCGGGACCGTGGTGCGCAGCGCAGCGCAGCACCGCACGCCCTCCGCCGCACGCCGGCTCCTGCTGCCCCTCGTCTCAGCCCGGGTCGCTCCAGAAGCCAGGGACGCGGGTTCCCTCAGACCCTGCTCCACTGGGCAGCGGGGCCAGGGGA
Source organism: Balearica regulorum gibbericeps (assembly GCF_011004875.1). Lineage (NCBI taxonomy): Eukaryota > Metazoa > Chordata > Aves > Gruiformes > Gruidae > Balearica > Balearica regulorum. Next base: position 87,500,626 of record NC_046220.1, on the reverse strand, counting down.
AGCCATCAGCAGGCCGTCTCCCTGCAACTGCCGCGCTTGCACAAACTCACTTTGGCAGTCGCTTGTTTCCTGGTGCTACCTTTGGCACGGTATTTCTGTTCTTTTTAACTGTTTCTCCTGGGTTTGCTTCTGTTGCTTTATATAGGGCTCATCGAGGATTAACGACATAAAGCAATATTGAAACGTGCTGGTCAGTAAGTCGTATATAGCGGTGTATAATAACCATGCTGTTAGTAAGCTTTGGCTAGTAATGCCAAACCCTGAATTCTTACTTAGCTCCTTGTTGCCCAGTAGCCCTAAGGCTTTTACCACAAACACTATGCAAACAAGTAAACCTTTCTCATATTTTGTATATATACTATGTCTTCATACATTTCCTGGGTTGGAGGCTCTACCTTCATGTTAAATCTCATTTGGCACTGCCTGGAGCTACTTTCCTTTGAGATCGTTCCTTATACACTCCCATTTTTATACCTTGTGTTATGGACCTAATGAAAGTTTAAATTAGTTTGCCCTTTAGGTGATTAAAGTTACAGTGAAAAATACTGATTTAGAGAGTTGATCAAATTTGGGTCTTAATTTTCTTTTTAATTAGGATTAGCTTTTTGAGTGGGGGATATTTTTGCCCAGAAAAACACATTTTCAGGGTTTGTCATAAAACAAATACAAAAATCTGTTTAACTCCTCCAAACAATCAAACTGGGTTATTTGAAGGAAACCACCAAGAAAAACTCAGTTTGAGGATTTTCTATTTTTCTGGAAAAGAACAACAATAATTTTCCCAAACTAAAGCAACCCTACAGGCCTACTTATCTCTTTGAGTTTTACCTTTACTTTTATATTGACAGCCATCCTGAGAGCCTTCTCTCTTCATTACGTTCAACGGAAGTTTATTCTTACTGTTTTCAGAAGAAACAGACCCTCGTAAGAGCTTTAATCCCATCATTCGCACGTGCGTCTCGATTCAGAACTGACACCCCCGCCAGCGGACCTGCAGCACGGAGTCCGCGGCAGGCTCCCGAGCGCAGCTGGGCGGCGTGTTGGGGCAGGCTCGCATTTTTCCAAAGCAGCCCAGGCTGCACGACTTGTGCTTCCCCCAAAATATATTGCATTATTTATCACGTCTGCTGGACGCATCACGAGCTGCTTCACTTATCTCCAAGATATAGCTGGGGCTTTCTTCTGCCTGGTAAAGAGCTTGCATGGTTTTGGGGATCAAAACGCCTATCGGGACATTCTTGGGACCTTCCTCATCCTCTCCCGCAATGACTGGCAGTCAGTTTTGCAGCCAAAGTTCGTCAGACTCCGGGGGCTGGGGTAAACCCACCCACCCTTCCACACCCTGTAGTGGCAGGGCACATGTGCCGCGGGCGGCAGAAAAGGCGGTGCTGGAAGGGTCGTACCCGAACCACGATGGAGAGCCCGGGGGTTGGCGGGCACAGAGCGTGCCGAGGGCAGGGAGAGGCATGGGCACCGGCCGGGGCTGGGACAGGACGCTGCTCCAGTTGCGGTTCATTATCGCAGCCTCTGCCAGCTGCCGCCCGCCGCAGGGAGGGGAGCTGGGGCTGCAGCGCGGCTGCACTCGGTCCTGTGCGCGGCGCTGAGCCCCGTCAGCCGTGTGCCTGAGATGAGGATGCCTTAATGGCGGCGGAGAACGCGCTTGAGCAATGCTGCTCGCTCACGGCCTTACGGGAATTAGATACGTTAATTATATGAACTAACCGAATCTCTTCAATAAATACTCTTGCTCTTGTGGCTTGACACCACCCACAAACCCCCCCCCAGGCCCTTCATGGCTTTTGTTGAGCAGGAGAAAATGTATGATTTGCTCTTTGAACGGGCAGTCCATCCGCCCTCCTTGGCCCACGTGAGTGTGACAGGAGCCGGTCTCTGCCCACAGCTTCCCCGGCGAGAGCTGGGGTGCCCGGCACCGTCCCAGACCCCACCGCTCCCCACGGGGACCCTCTGCTCGCCACAGCTGATGGCTCTTGGGAGCAGGTTGGGCCGTGAAGACAGCAGCCACTCCTTGACACGTTTGTTATACCGTGATCACTGGGAACTGTGACTTTTCATGGGCGGGATGATTGTCTGCACACTGTGGCTCATGTCCCCTGTGACTCCAGGGATGTACTTGGCCCGGGCTGGCAGTTGCGCTTTTCATCGTCTGCCTTTCCCTGCTAGCACCTTCGGACCGATGGGGCGTGAATTCACGCGTCATGTACCCTGGCAAGTCTCTCGGGGGGCTGCAGCTAGAACTGGGGTGCAAACAGCTCAGCAGAGGGAAACCTGACTGGAAAAAGAACTCAGCACTGAAGCAGAATAACCCGATCCTTAATAAATAGAACCTAAAATCTATTCAAAACTAAGCCAAACCACTGCAAAGATGCTGAAATATTCCAATACGTAGAAAGTGTCAAGAGCGGCAAATTTGACACAGTGGTGGCTGAGAACGCCACCGGCATACGTACCATTGCTAAACCAGGGGAAACAGCAACTGCAACAAACCTGCAACCAGCAAACGAGCCACTGCACTATTAGCATTTCTTTATTTACTTGTTCATAAGGATAAAAAAGGTAATATGGAATTATTCTAATTCTTGTTTTTAGTAACCTTTTCAGAAAAATAATAATTTGATAATATACTGGACCCACCACAACAGAAAAGGATCCAGGTACAATAAATGCACATTATCACATGTGAGTGACTCATTCATTTGAGACAACCTTTCTTTCTTAAAGAGGAAACCCAACAACATAAATTTGTGTTTGAACATCAAGAAACTGCTCTCTTCATTTTAAAATACCTTTCTACTTTTCGTACATCCCATGACAAAGTGAGCTATTGTTGGGCTCCATGGCAGGAAAACATTAAGGGGTTTTAAATGATATTACTATGATAACACTCTTTAATTTGCATCCTTTACATTTTAAACAACTGTGATTGTTCTATCAACAAGGCAGATTTTATGGAAATAAAAAGGGATAAAAGAAAAATGGTGTGCCTTTCATAATTTTCTTTGTAGTGATCCTGACGTTAGAGACAGCTATAATATATGTACAGAACAAACAGTGGTTTAAGCATATCACCGATGTAATAACAGGGCAGGAGTACTGAGGAATACTCTGTAAATGTTGAAGATGCTGAATAGACTAATCTCCAGCTCTCCCGATGTCTAGTCAGGGCAGGCATTCTGCAAATAACCTGAAAATTGACTCTCTGCAGTAACAGTTCCCTGAAGAACTGAAGACATTTTTCAGAAAAGAGCTCCACAACTTTACAGAAGCTGAACAATATGAAATAATAAACATTTATTTAATAAGGCACAGTTTAAGATATTTGATACTGTTTGTGCTGCATTTTAGGAAGTCCGAGACCTGGACAGTTGGAGCTTAACTAAAGTGATTACTTATCACACATTTAGTGTACGTCAGTGTTCTGCATTAGCCATCGCCTGTGTTGGTTTTGTGATTTTTGTAGTGGAGGGGTTCAATATTTTGAGAATTCAAATGGGAAGCATTTATGTTCCCGAATTCTCAGGAACTGTTGCTGGCCGGACAGAGGCAGTCCCAGCTGAGCCTTCCCGGAGAAGCCAAAATGCTTCAAGCGACACTGCTGCGCTCGTGGTCCCAGGGAGCGCAGGGCGATGGGGATGTGAACTGCAGGCACAGAGCTTGTGCTCACACAGTGGTTCAGGCTGGAAGGGCCCTCCAAAGGTCATCTGCTCCAGTCCCCTGCCATGGGCAGGGACCCCCTCCACTAGCCCAGGTTGCCCAAAGCCCCATCCAACCTGGCCTTGAACACTGCCAGGGAGCCAGGGGCAGCCACAGCTTCTCTGGGCACCCTGTGCCAGGGCCTCAGCACCCTCAGCGTAAAACACTTCTTCCTTCCATCCAATCTAAACCTGCCCTACTGCAGTTTAAAACCATTGTTGCCCCTTGTCCTGTCACTACAGGCCCTGGCGAAAAGTCTCTCTACGTTTTCCTTATAAGCTCTCTTTATGTGTTGAAAGGCTGCAACAAGGTCTCCCCGCAGCCTTCTCTTCTCCAGGCTGAACAACCCCAACTCTCTCAGCCTGTCTCCATAGCAGAGGTGCTCCAGCCCTCGCAGCATCTCCGTGGCCTCCTCTGGACTCGCTCCAACAGCTCCATGTGCTTCTTGTCCTGGGGACCCCAGAGCTGGACGCAGCACTGCAGGGGGGTCTCACCAGAGCGGAGCAGAGGGACAGAATCCCCTCCCTCGACCTGCTGCTCACGCTGCTGGACACGCAGCTCAGGACACGGGTGGCTTTCTGGGCTGCATGTGCACATTGCCGGCTCGTGTCGGTATCTTCAGCGCCCTGGTGCACCGGGTATTCCCTGGGCTCGCTCAGCCCCTCGGACAACATGCCCCAGGCTTGGGCCGGCAGTGTGAACTCCTGCGAGCTGCCAGGATGGTTGGAGGAGGGTTGACACAGCCACGTGCAATACCTGCACTTTCTCCCGCTTTTTCCCTCCAATTCTGAGCGCTCATCGGAATGGGCTCTGTCAGGCTTGGGTGGCAGGGGCTGCCTCTCGCCTGGGTGGGAGCATCGCCCACAACCCCAGCAGCCGCGGCTCCTACCGCAGGGACTGCCCCTGCTGCCGTCCTCCCCGGAGCCCGCCAGGAGCGGCCTGTCCCTGCGGACACGGGCAGGGCTGTGTGTCTGGGTGGTGGCCGATACCCAGCACGGTTCCGTGGCTCCAGAGCATTGGCAAACCGTGAGGCTGTCAGGTGGCCCCAGGCTCCTGTCACAAGAAGTAAAGCAGGAAAACAGCACGGGACCCAGCGGCCGGCAGAAAGCTCATCGGCCCTTGGGAGCAGGGAGCCCCCGGCCACGGCCAGGTACCCAACACAGCCCCTGCTGCGCTGCGGCCGCGGGAGCGCTGAGCTGGCCGGGAAGGTGAGCCACGGCTTCGGGCATCCCTGGGGCAGAGTCACTGCGTGTCCTTCCCAGAGAACAACAAAAACCCCCAGTGGCTTCCCCCTCCTCCTCCTCGCTTGCACCCCAGCACGCAGCGGAAACGCAGCCGCTGTGTCCCAGGGGACGCGCAGAGGGCTGGTGCACCAGCACCTCGCTCCCCCATGCCCAGGCCTTCTTGCAGTCAGGTTTTTCACATATACCTTTCATTTTGGTTCTAGCAAACGTGGCCCTTGGCACTAGACATGGATGTCCTAATGTGATTGCAAAGGAAACAAAGCTTTGTCCACAGCTGCTTTATTTGTAAAACTCAAATGCAGACAGAGGTTCATATTTCAAACAACTTCAAAATTCAGGCGATGGTCAAATCCACGTCAGATTTCCATAAACTTACATATAGACAGAGGCTATATATAGCCTAGGTATATATAGTTTCTGCCGATGGCATGTTTGCACACAAATGATAGAGAGGCAGAGTTGGTTCTATATACAAAAGCGATGTACTGGAGCATAAATGATGACAGAAGAGATGGAATATACTTCTTTAAACCAAGCTGTGCAGCAGAGAAACATATTGAATTTTTGTCATGTGGGTGGCTTACGTTGTGTTTGCTTTTGGCCCCCAAGATGTTCAAAGAAACATTGATAAAATCCACGCACGCAGAGGAAAATGTCCTTTTCATCACCATTGCTCACTATCTTGATTAAACATAGAGAGAAATGACTTGCTAACGAGGCTTAAACTGGAGCTCGCTCTCGTTACTCCACGTACTCATTTTGTCTCCACCAACGCAGGTGGCAGTTGGAGTGAACGTCCGGCAGCCAGGACTCAGACACCTCCAGCGCTGCCCTGCCAGAAGCGCTGCGAGGAGCAGACGGGCAGCCAGCGAGCAGCGCAGGGGCTGCCCCGCGCACCCCCAGCCTTTGTGACCCCAACCTCAAACACCAGAGCGCTGAGAAGAGAGAAGCGGAGGAGAGCAAACAAAGCCAACCTCCGGCCCTGCCAGCGCAGCGGGGCTTGCGGCCGCGGGGACCGGCCCCTGCCTCACGCCGAGGCTCTGCGCTGGCTCCAGCCCAGGGGTCCCCCCGATGCCCACGGCCCCCTCCCGCACATGCTGCAGCCCGCACAGCTCTGGGTGTGCTGGGGCAGGTTTTAGCCAAGCTGCGGAAAGGCAGCCAACTGGAAAGAAAAACCAGCTTCAAACAAAGTCTGAGCTTCTCCTACTCCTAACTGCTTAGTTAAAAACATACTGCGTGTGCCTGCAGCACTTCGATCTTCCTTAAAAAAAAATAAAATCCAAAGGCCTTGCTAGGTTGGAGGCATTTGCTTTAAAACGCTCTTTTCTTTTCTCCAGTGACCCAACTCATGGTATCTCACACCAACAGCCAAGCCAGACGTCCTTCCCAGGGGGTACTGATGTCTAAGCAGCACGCGAGCTGAGGTGAACCAGCTACCAGTTTCAGGGATCAATGGAGCACTCTGCCTCTGGTTAGTAAGTCCGTAGATCCACCAGTTATATACACGTGATCTGTCCTGACTTCAAAGGGAAGCTGCAGCCTAGAAACAGAGCAGGCAATTGAAGAAAGAAGTTGTATTTGTAGAAAAAGGGAAAGTACCTTGATGCATCAAATACGTAGAATCTTAACCCACTTTTCTTTTTATTGGTCCACCCCATCTATAACCTGCCAAAACACATGCATGAGCGCAGTTTGTCCCTCGCTTTTGCCACGCCTTCCCTCCCTGACTTTGACTCTAAGGAACTAAGCAGCGCTGTCTAACTGGATCATCAGCAATGGTTCGCCTAAAGTAGCTCAGACCATCATGGGAACGAAAGCCAAGAACGGAATGGAGAGCAGCCCAGTCCAGCTGGGCGAGCACTCTCTCAGGCAGCTTGAACATAGCCACCAGTTAGCAAACTAATGCATTTCTTCCTGGAAAAGGTAAGCTTGCTAGTGACCAACAGAAATACTGTGAGGATTTTTTTTTTTTAAAGACTGTTATGAGATTCTTAAACCTGAAGGGGGGGGTGGTTAATATAAAAATGTCTTTTCTTCTACATAAGAATAGCTGTACCATGTTTTATTGTTTTTACAATGTTTTTAGCCTGGTTTAGTGTTCAATCATCTGCACAGTCAATTGTGGTGGGTTTGGTTTTTTGGTTGGTTTGGTGGGAGTTTTTTTGATGTTCAGATGGAATTGTCTCTTGCCTTGTCACCGGGCACACTGAGAAGAGTCTGGCTCCATCTTCTTTATACCCTTCCCATGCAGGCAGGAACTTTTCATATTGATAGAAGATTTACCATTACAGCATCTGGTTCTACTAGCTGAAAACAAAGCTATTGTTTATCACAAAAGAGAAAGTAGATTACCTACATGGCTGAACAAGTTATTGTATGTGGCTGACCAAAGCTGCTTTGGTGGATGCAGTTAGCAGACCTGAAGGCATCCAGCTAAGACCAGGAAGATAAACTGGGCCCGCACCATCATCCAACATTTGACTAAGAGAGTCACTTTTCACTGACAACCATATTTTACTCCTGTGTGCAAGTCAATTCTGCAGGTTCAGATTTATCAAGAAGAGTTAGAACAAGGCACAGGATATCACACCCAAGAAGCACCACCTTTTTTTCTGAGCATGAACCCACATATTTAGATGTTATCCTCGTGTCACTTCACTAATCCGTTTCCTCAACACAAGAGTAAATTCCCAAAATAATGTGTCAAATGTGTCATTTGGGTTATGTCAAAAAGCCCGCTCTCCAAGTTAGAGCTGACTGTGATTGCACTGGGGTAGGTGGATAGGAATAAATTCTGATTTCAGTAATACTAGGGAGGGAGAGAAATCTTACTACACATACACTGTCTCCAAAAATTATGTTTTCTTAACTGTGATGGTACACTTCTGGGAAGACTGCATTAAGGATACCTAAATTATTCTGACATGCCGTTTATTATACTCAATTTTATTTCTACACAATTTGACACAAAATAAGTCATTTTTATAATAGTTTGTCATGAAGACTGCTTAGTAGGACACAAAAGAAGTAATATTACTTGGAAAAAGTCAGCAGTTATCTGCCTTTCAGCACTAGCAGTTACAATAGAAGAGGTACCATTATTGTATAATCGTATATTTTTGTAGAGGTAAGGGATTACAGAAGAAACAAAACTCCATAGGAAAAAAGCGTCATGCTGTTCCTTACCAAAGCTACAAAAACAAAGCAAGCGAGGAAAACAAGTTCTACTTTGTTGAAGGTACAACACTGATATTTGAAGCCAAGAAGAGAAAAATCCAGAATTTCACATAATTCAGTTATCAGGCAAGTTTTAAAATGAAAAATCAATTTTATGTTTAACACTATTCAGGTATCATATGATAAAAGAGAACAATACATTCTCAAAACCGGAATATGAGTTATCTCTTACCCTTATTGGCAATATTCCTTACGTACGCTACTGTGCTATTCAATTCAGTAATTTACAAGTGTTAAACCCCCACAAAATCTTCTTGTTAGGTTTGTTTTACAGCTAGGAACATAAAGGCAGAGCGGTTAACAGCTTGAATTCTAGAAACATACAGTCCCTAAAAATCAGGCCGCTCAAAATCAGGCCATTAGGGTTTTTTTGTCCCTACACCACAAAGGAGCAAGTTTCAAATTCAGAGAAAAAGGTCCGAGTTTCCATTTCTTAGTTCTTAATCAGAATGAAAGACCCTTTCTTGTCTATTTTTGTCAGATCACATCTAGACAACTTTCTTCAGGCACAAGTCTGACTAAACTCCTACAACTCACTACCTGTTCCAACCCATATGCTGTGTCCTTACAAGTACCGATAAAAACAGCACGTATGGTTGTGAAAAGAGAGGGTGCTGACAGAGATTAAAAATAATCAAGGAAAAAAACAAAACAAAAAGAGAACAAACAGGAGGGAGAAAGTGGGTTCAGATGCAGTACCACTTAAGAAAAACAACACAGCTTGCCAAGGAGTGCCTAAAGCTGCTTTAGCACATGACAGTCGGTGTCTTCCAAACAAGCAAAAGGCTAACTGAAAGCAGCATCTATTTAAGACAGTAAATATGCCATTGCATAATTAACCAACAGTCAAAAGCTTTACTCATTAGTTGTACAGTTTATTTAGTCAAGACAAAAGTTTGCACAGTTTTGTAACTGTATACTGAAATGAAAAAATCTGAAATATATTAGGTTTTTTCCCCCCTGTATATTTAACTTTGTACTTTGTTCTTGGAAGAGTGACCTTCTTTTTTTTCTTTTTTTTAGGATTCGCGTTTCAGCAGTACATACGCTCCCATTACTGCCAGAAGAGCATACTGCAAAAGAAAATAGAGAATAAAGACTGATTATAATTTCTCTTCATAGAAGCTCCGAAGTTACAAATTGTTCAAAGTGTGCCCTCTCCAACATTACACGTTCTAGATGAGTACACAGAGTTGTGTTCCTATAGAATTACAGGAATATTTTAATGAGATCATAAACACGCATCACAACTGTATACGCTTAACTTACAAAATTCCTGTAAATTAGATGTTTTCAAATGATTACAAATACTAAGTTCTACTGGGTAACAGACAAGCTAAAATAAGCAAGAAAATACAGCTTATTTCACATTAGGTACCAAACCACAGGAACAAATTTATTGATGTATTCTTATATGCAAGATTCTTGCTACCTTTACTTGCTATTTCATAGTTTTAAATAAAAGTATGCAAAATGTCCGTATACGTACCTTAAATTTTGGATAGTCATTCATTATTATAGTTACCATACCAACATAAGGCAAAAATCTGTAATTGACAAAACAGATGAATATAAAATTAACCCTCAAATATCAAATGGAAATGTTTCAATGTTACTCAGTCTTGAATATTTTAGATAATGGATTTCAGAGAAAAAAAACAGATAGACAGCAAGAGCTTTAAAGACAATATGTACTTAATGAAAATTTGTGAGCAAGATCTATCAGATTTCCCTCTCCTCCCATGTTTCATCTTACTGCAGGTTATTTGCAGCATTAAAAATACACAGAGATCCCAGAAATGGCAAGTAAATATCAGTGTAACGACGGGTACCCACAAAAGCCTAACATCCTACAACACAGGGGAATCAGCTTTTCAGGGTGTCCTGTGGTTCTGCAGCTATAAAAGCCATGTAATCTAACACAGAAAGGGTTTCAAACTAATAGGGAAAATATTTAAAATTAGCATTTAACCTCATCTACCAGCATTAAAGGGTTAGAGGGGCACTTGTTCTTTTTTATTTAACTGGAAGGCAGGAAAAAAATCTAAAAAAAAAAAAAAAATCAAGCAAGTAAATATTCTTGCAGAAAGGCATTTTGTACTGTTATGTAAGTTAACCCTATATTTATGAGGACATAAGGAACTCTTAAATTAGGCAAGAAAATACACAACTACTTAGCGTGATACAAGAAGTCCTACCTGCCGCTGGGTTTGGCCTATGACATTAATCTTAGCCTACTGAACAAAGCAGAACTCAGACCAAACTCCTCACGGCATCACTAACTCTCACAGCCCAAAAATACTCTGCCACAGACTCTAAGCAAAAGCATTTCAAATAACAGCGTAAAACAATCATATCAATTTTTTCCTTAAATAAAAATTTAATCAAGTTATTTGAGAACAAACTTAGATTTCATCTTGACTTGGGGAAGGGTACAAAGTCAAAAGCTCAAACCTTGCATAGAATTCCTGCAGAACGTGGAAATAATTTCCTAGTAATTTCTAGCAATTACAAAGATAAGTTGGTTAATTTTCTATTTACTGGTGAATTATTTGCTAAATGTGCTGTTTTTCCAAAAAATTAATTCCCACTCTCCACATCAGCAAGAGGACTTCAGAAAGCAACTTTTCCAGGTAAAGTAGGTTTTTTTTAAGTATTATTTTATTTAAGAAATTAAAACCCCACCATACCAGATCTAGTTTGTACCAACAGCAGAACTGATTTAAATTCTAAATTTTCTATTTTAATTATGAAGAACATAGACATTTTGCATTACTTACCCTCTTGCTCTTCCAACAACATCTTTCTTCTCTAACCAGTTCTGACCTTCTTTGTACAAGCCTCTATCATCAACTTCATTATTATCACCTTTAGTCAGAAATTTGATGTTCCCATTTTCTCTAGAAGGCAATGAGGTAATACACTAAATACCACTTAATTTAAAATCCTCAATTAATATCTACAAAGCACAATGAAGATGAAAAGCGCTACAAGATTAGATAACAATGTTTACTTCCAGTCCTGCTTATTTAACAAACACCATTAAATCATTAATGTTACAGACTTTACTGACACAGTCAATAGATTTTAACAAGAAATGTTTTTTAAAACACTCTAGATTGTCATTTGATGTAAGCAATTACACAATGGATGTGAAAGGGAAATTGTCCATCCAAAGCAGGCGCTAAGCTTCCTCAACAAAAGCAGCACGTGCCTATCTAGGGAAAAAAACCCCAAACCCCAACCCTCTGCATTTTCAACAGAACAGAAATTTAACTCTGAAATACTGAATAATACTCTACTAAGAGGTGGGGGGTTCTGTTTGGTTGGTTTTTTATAAGTTGTGGACTATAAGATCCTGTGAAGTCATCACACATTAGAGAATGAATTTAACTGAATTCAAATCACAATTTCAGATGACTTAGACCCTAAAAATCTTCTCTTAGGAAAGAAAGTGAGATAAGAAAATTCCCCTCAAGCATTGTGTTAAGATCTATACAGTTGTTTAACTCTTGGTAATCATATTTATGTCAAAATAAAGTTTTGTCCTTCTTTTGATGGAAGTCAGTATTGAAGATCCTCTAAAGTAGCTGCAAATTTGCATCACATTCAGTGTTTTGTCACAAATGCTGCAACGCAGTTTTAGGTCACTCGTTACTTGCTAAACAATCTAGTGAGTTCCAGGCAAACCCTCACTTACGTTTGATATTTATTCACGTGGCAAATAAAAAAACCCCCAAACACGTAAGCAATCTTTAAATAACATCAAGCGGACAAAACATGATGGGGGGTTTTAGGGGACTGTTGGAGACTGTTGGCCACGCAGAAGGCCCAGTCCTTCCTGTAGGAATCAAAGTTTAAAACCCTGAACACGCCCAAATCGCAACCTTTCCCCACCGTTTCAGATTAACGGTGTCTCTTACGCTACGTTTTGAACATGATATGCTTTAACCTCTGCTGTTAGGACACCTGCCCTGTTTCGCTCCCTTTCAAACATTAGGCATATGTGCAGGTGATGCATGCAAGACTTTGGTTCGACACTCCCATTTAAATAAAGTTATTAAGTTTACAGCCTTCCAAGTGATTTTGCTCAAGAAGCTGCTAATTGCAAGTAATGATATCAAGAAACAAGGAGGTTTTATGAAGACAAATTAGGTATAAAAAAAAAGAGGTAGTTCTTGGACATACGTATTTGTTTCAAAAATGTGTTGAAGAACAGATATTACTCAAAAGGTAAACACCTTCAGTTCATGGCCAGGACCTCCTGAGGAGCAAACGTGTCAATGCTTGCCACCTCCAGGTCAGCTTTTCGCTACGCAGAATTAGAAACAGGATTGCCTCTCTTTTGTTTGAGAAGGAACTGTTTATCATACCAGGCATATGCAATAAAGGTAAACCCAAGTAATCTACCTGCTGCTTTTCAGCATGAATTGTTGTTGGCATTGTGACTAACAGACACAAAAAGAGCAAGAATCTCTTCTTTCTTTCTGAGTCAAATCTCTGTTTTGTGGAAAACTTCAGTTAGCGAACACCACATACTTGTCAAACTTCATCTATACTTCTGATTCTGAATCTTCACCTTCTTTCAGAGATTTGCTTTTAGCAGTAGCTATTTCTCATAACCAAAATCCCAATTCTAAACCAGTCAGTACAGAAGCGGACTCGGCTCCCAAACATATTGCTACTGCTGGCAAAAGTGACAGGTACAGCCTGTGTTACTGGACTCCTCCTTGGCATAGGTTTACCTACTTCGAGCCTGAGCAACTTTGCTGAGGGACAAGTCAGGGTCTCAAGAAGCGTGCCACAGGATGTGGGACAAAAGCGGATCACATCCTACAGATGAGTTTTATCTTAGAGCATATCCTCAACTTGCTTTTTTCATAAAATACTACCAAATTAAAATGTAAGTGAAAGTCACGGTGAAGGAAACTATATTTAGAAACAAGGAAAATGCCAAGTTGTATTACTTTTCATGTATTTTGATTACTCTGTGAACTATTGGAATGTCTCTGCCTTCAACTTTAAAAACAACTATTTCACCAGCTCTGATTGGGTCATCATGGAAATTCGTTAAGAACAACAGGTCTCCCCTGTGAAAAGCTGGTTCCATGCTGCCACTACAAACAAAAAGAAAGACAGAGTTTATTAGGACTGTAGTAAATGAAAGAACCACCATGAAAGCAAGGAACATGTCATTCTTACAGATAAACTCACAATTTTAACTGAAATCTGCAGCTTCACCCATTCAGTAACATTACACGGACATTTAAGAGAACCCAAACCTCAGTAAGTCCCAAGCTGAGCCAGCCTATAGAACGCTTTGTTACTGCCTCAATGAAAGAAAGCAAGAAGCTGCATAGAAAAGTAACAGTATTGTAGCTACGATAAAGGAACAAAAGGAGCCATTCTGGTTAATAAAACCAATCCATTAGTGAAGAGCCAAAGAATGTTTCACAGTACAACAGGAAGTACTTCTATACATAGAAAGAGTTTACTTAACACGAGCAAGAGTTATGCTTACACCAATGGTTACTGCGAATGATCAGAAAATCCATGCCTTTTTTCAAAGCCAGGCAGAGTATCCTTTGGTAACAACCTTTAAGGTAGGATTCCAGATCCCATCACTAATGACATGAACAGACAATTGCCACTAAAATACTGTTATTCACTGCATATATTCCTAGCTGACACACATTCAGTTTCTGTAAGGCTACATCTTCCATGAACACGTTTCACTTCATGCATTTGATCAGCACTCAGGGATCTGCAGGACTGGCTCTTTATAGACCAGAAGTAAGATACCACTGAGAGAGAAACAACGCACCTATATAATTTACTCATAAAAGGAGTTTTACTGTAATACAATTTTAAAATAAATATACATATGGTAAAAAAAAAAATTAAAAAAGACTTGAAAATGTTCAATGGCTTCAGCAAGTGCCACGCATTTACTTGTTTTCTTCAGGAGACAACAGAAGCTTCACAGGATTACATGTATTTCCATTAAAGCAGAATTAATCTTTTGGAATCCTAACACCTATCCAGGGATTACTATCCCTAGGTAGCAATATATGTAAGTAATCTTGAGTAGTTAATCTATTCATTAAGTGGACAAACCTAGATTTTCAAACGTTTCATGTGTCTACTGTTTCTACAAACTTCTGTGAAAACTAGACTGCAACTATGAAAGCAGCCTTTGCTAAGTGGCCGAAAACAGAAGAAAATAAGTGTTTGAGTACTTCTTTAAGTAGGTGAGAGCTCAAACTCCAAACCTATCCAAGGGGGGTGGGGAGGAGACAAAGGACAAAACAATATTTGGACTTTAACAAAAAAGCCTTTACGCTGACTTACCTGAGCACCACAACAATAGGGCTTTCACTTCCAGTAATGACGATCAGCCCTTTCCATATCATAAGGGCAGACGACACTATCATAGCAAAATTTAAGACTTGGTAATACAGCTATATAAAACAAGAAAATTGTTTTTAAAAGTTACTGCGCTGTATTTAGAAGCGCAACACAGAGTTTCAACCCATATGCAACACTGAATCACAAGCTAGACACGTGGACTTTTATGCTAAAATCATATTCTGACAAAAGCCTCACGGAACAGATTGCCGTATCGGCAAGCCAACCATACAAGCCGTACCGCAGCATAAAGTTTTAATCCGTTGTGTGCCTCGATCCTGGCTTACTACACCTGTGCAATACCCCACTTGTTAGCACTAGAAACTAGTGAACTCACTGGCAAAGACTTCTAAAATATAGGAAGCTATAAGACAAATGATCAAATCTATTTTGATCACACATCCCTGACTCCCACCTGAGCTCCTAAGTATCCAAAACACACATAAGAAATACTATATTATAACATCTTTGTTTAAAAAGAGCAGCTGCGGGGGTAGAAGAGACACAACAGAGGATAACTTCCTGCTGTTGTCAGGCACAAATTTCTTACGTGGAAAATCTTTTATCGATTTGAGTAACAATCTTCCCCCAAATTCTACTGCTTCACCAGCCATTACAGCAGTGGATGTGTCTTCTTCACACTGTATCTTTTTCTTTTTTTCTTAGCAACATACAAAGATACTCTGGTGGAAAACAACCCTGCCCACCTCCACGTATCATGTGGCTTACCTATGCAAAATACGGAACCAGAAATTTCCAGACCGTCATTCTAATTTGAAAATATACATGCTGGGATTTTCAGGTACAGGACCAACCGAACTCAGCATTGGCCAAGCGTCAAAATCTGCTCCGAAGTGGCTGTTTGGGTCCTTTGAAACGACTGACAGGTATTACAAACACTCGAACAAGGAAGGCTCACAGCCTGGAACCCGGGGCTGTCACCAGCCTCGCGTTCTCCTTCCCAGCCGCTCATCTGCGTACTCACGCAGTAAAGGTAAGATAAAGACAGCTATTTCGAACTACGAGAGCCCAAAACCAGCCGCTCGCTTCCAGCCGCGGCACCTCCGGCACGAAGCGCACTACGGGCAGGAACGCGAACGGCCGTCTCCCCGCGGTAAGCCCCGGAGCTCGGCGCCCCCGGGCAGCCGCAGCCTCCCGCCCCCGCTGCTCCCGTGACGGCCGCGGAACGCCAGAGTCGTGCCGCCGGGGAGGCCGGGAGGAGAGCGGGGCTGCGCACAACCCCTCCGGAGGGGGCACGGCCCGGCCGGTGGCGGAGCGGGCCTCTCGCCGGCGGCAGGAGCGCACGACCCGGCTCTCTCAGGAGCCCGGCCGGCTCCCCGAGCTGCGAGCCCCAGCGCCCCGCACGGCTCGGGCCCGCCGGCCCGCCCCGGCCGACTCCGAAGCTCCGAGCGTTCTCCCAGCCCTGGGCCCGCACGCCCCGGCCCGGCCCCCCCCCCCGCCTGGCCGGCCCCGGCCGCTACCTGCCGCTTGTTCATGCGCCGCAGGTCCCCGAAGAGATCCATGGCGGGGCCCCCGGGACGGGCCGCACGCAGCCGGCGGCGGGAAGCTACCGGCGCCCTCCCGGGCGGCTCCTCAAAACGGGGCGCGGCGGAAGACACCCGCACCCCGAGCCCCCGCGCTGACCGCTAGCCGCGACTGCCGCCGACCCGGGGGAAGAGCGGCGCGGGCAGCCCCTGTGCTCCCCGGGAGTTGTAGTCTCCCACGTCCCTCCGCCCCGCTCCCACTCGGTGGGCCTCAGCGGCCACTTGGACTACAACTCCCAGCATGCACCGCCGCAAAGGGCCCTGAAGGCGAGGCCCCTCGCCTCCTGCCCGCGGAGGTGCCCGACCGATTTGCTCTCCGAGGCGGCTCTCCGAGGGGGAGCTGAGACCCCCCGATACGGCGGAATGAGCCAGACTCGTCTGTGGAGCAACACAGCGGCGGCGCCGGCCTCCCGCGCCACATCCTTTGGATCAGGCGGCTACCGGCGAGCTCTCTCCGGGGCCGTCGCTGCGTGTGCGCCGCTCATTGGCGGGCCGAGACGGGGTGGGGCCGTGCCGAGGGGCGGGGCCGTGCTGAGGGGCCTGCGGCACGGTGAGCGCGCGCTGCGCCTGGCCCCGGAGCCGCGCGGCTGTGTGACAGGGGCTCTGCCTCCGAGCGCTCGCCGCCGGGGCACAGCAGCCTGCCTGACGAGCTGCGGGAGGCGTCACCTCGGTGTTTGCCCCGGGGCCTTGAAAAGAGAGGAGCAGCGAGGCCTGGGCGAAGCTGTGCTTTGAGGGGGCGGCGGCCCGGTCCTTTCCGCAGTCCTGGCTGCCGACAGGAACGAGCGTGTGCCGGTCAGGAAATGGCGGGCGGCACCGCGGGGTGCCCCTCCAGCTGTCCGGCACGGCCCTCCCTTCGGCCTGCGGCACACGGCCGCCGCAGAAAGCCTGGTACGGGCTGGGATTGCCCCGCTTGGGGCGGGCGCAGCCACGAGAAGTAATGACTGAGGCGGGGGGATACGCAAGAGCAAACTGCAAGGTGGCTAGGGTGGAAGATTTCTGAATTTTCTTTGATTAATTAAAATTTTAATTAAAAAGATGTGGGACAAAGGTATCTATTCCTTAAGAACGGCATCTGTCCACTGAAATGTCTGACAGTTTCTTGTCCTGCGAAAGGTGTTCTGCAGTTCCCCTGGAGTAGGTTTTTCATCCCATGCTACTTAGATTCTTTCTAAAAATAGAGGTTTTCTCCTTTGTGTGCAGATCTGCTTGCATTTTTAGAAAAAAAAATTAAAAGTGGTGACTGGGACAAAATGATCAGGAAGTAGAATCAGTGTAAAGGAGACGAGCAAATCACATTCTCTTCTAGGTGACTGTTACCCACAGTATCTGGAGCTGCATATTTTTCATGCTGCTTCTATGACTTATTGAATCCTTTTGCAGAGTTTACAGAGGTGTCCGTGTAAGACAGAAAAGGAATGATAAAGGTGATGGTACAGTGAAGCTTTAGGAAAAGTCTGATTATCTGTTGGTTGCCTTCTGCCTGACACAAATGTGAGGGTTGTTACTGCAAGAGGTATTGTAATTCAGGTCTTTGATTTTTCATTTGCTCCTCTAAGAGACTAGCTAACTGCTGATTCTCTTAACTCAGAGTGTCTCACATGTTCTTCTGTTTCAAATGAGTCTCTTCATGACGAATAAACTGTCAGTTGCTTCTGTAATTGTCGTTAGATGCGTACTGTCATTATTTAGAACCCATGCCTATTTATGAGCCTGTAAACCTTTTCAGTGCTAGTTAAATCCTGCTTTTCCATGGCTGACTGCTCCCATAAATCCATTTCCCACATGTCTGATACAACTGGGAACCTATGATCACAAAACTACTGATTAAAATACATAACACATAAGCTACTCATTGTCTAATTACATTTCTCTCCCAGAAAACTGTGTCTTTCAAGCAAACAAAGGCCAAATTCTCATTTATACCGGAAATAATCATACCTGAAGTAAATCTAAAAACCTCATTGAATATATCACTAATTTACACTAGGGTGGCAGAACTGAGTTTAGGCAATTATAAACAGTCTGACAATTAAAACTTTGTTAAATATACTTTGCCATTGGAATGGAATCTTTATGTTGTTTCTTGTGGTTACAGATGTACATTTCACTTTAGCTATTAAAATAATTATATTAATGCAGAGTTTCATGTTTGCCCTAATATAAAAAAAAACCCACAGCAAACCAGCTTTTGTTCCAAAATACTGTGTACCACACCCAAATTCCTTCTGAAGTAGAATAGATTTAAACTTTACTTTGCATTTAATTAGACATTTACATTTAACAGTAAATATCTGACACTTTTCTATTACCCACTTCTAAGCAAGTTTATAACGTTGTTTGCAAGGTTATTTTACACTGGTTGTGATGTTCGAAGTAGTTGGGGTTGGTTAACAATGTCTCCTTCAATAAACTCTTTCAGACTGTTTCTTCTGGTTCAACAGCTGAACGGTGCAGTACTGTGATGCACGATTGTGACCCAGATCTCCAACTGCAAATGTGCTCTGCAGGCCGCAAATATTGCTACTGCAGTATGAAAAATGGACTGGATGGGTACAAGAAGGTATGGCTGATAAAGCTTTGGGCTAGGCTGACGCCTTGCTGTGCTCTCGTGTGGCTGCTGCAACCCAGAATAAGTCACGAGACTTTTGAGGCTGTTGGAGAATTTCGTTGATGCGAAGGAGACCGGAGGACTTAGGATGCGATTGTGGCTTCCTGCAAACATAGCTCTGTACGGTCTCACTGTAGTTAAGAAGTCACAACGTGAATGGCTGAAAATAAATGGATGAATTTGCATCCTAGACTAGAGTTGCAATGCTGCAACACACCGAATGAAGGCAAATGGCTGCGATAGGAGAATGATCTTGGAGTATTATTTGTAGGTAGTGAGTGCTTTAATTCTCAAAACAGGCAGAAAACGATTCTTGCCTTGTGAAGCAGGAATACAGTAATTCTGGAATTGAAAGACAAGCCGTTTCGCAGGGAAATGGCACTATCTGAGAGAAAGTAAATGGCAAAGACTGCTCAGTGTTAGAACAGTTCCTCGCAGTCATTCCTAATGGAGAGAATTGAAAGTGGAAGTTCAGATGATACAATCTGATTTTGTAACAAGTAGAGGGAGAAAGCAGAGCTAGTGTATGGAGAATTTAGAAAAGCATGAAGGCAACTTTGTGTTGAGACCCGGTAGGATTGAAGCTGCTTAGTTATTTGTTCACAGAGATGCTACGTTCTTATGTCCAAGGCACAAACCCACACTTAGTTCTGAGACCGTGGTGTCTTTGCCAGTATCTTTGCCTGTCAATTTGCTATTGATTAGAGTTCCAAAGCTCAGAAAACACTTTTACTCACCCATTTTTCATGGTGAGTCAAGGGAAACATATTAGGAATGTGCTTTATTCCTTTTCCACAAATGCTAGGAATCGCCCACGCTTCTGTTGGTGGCTTTCTTATTTTACCATCTGGATGATATAGATTCTTAAAGGTTACATGTATTTTGAAATCTTCCCATACTCTGGATGTTTGACTTCAATATTTGTACAGTAGATCTTTTGGAGCTCTGCAGCTAGAAAATTATGTTAATATTTTAGTACACAGAAAAATGTACCTCTTGACATTCTGGCTGATTTGCCAGACCTTTGCAAACGTCCAGGAGTCAGTGCTACCTGCATATATGCTATTTGAATTACAGCTCTTTGTTTTCAAAGAGATTGGTCATGGGCAAATAACGAGCAACTTGCACCTGAACTGAAAAATGTAGGTTAATAGGCAAAGCCACAGAAGTCCATTTGCAGCCACTCAGAGTAACGCGCAGAAGAAAGGCAGTAACTGACTTTCCCCAGTGAGCACTCTTCTGTTCCAAATACATTTGGAACTAATCTGCTTCCCGTTCCTGTTGCTCAGCAGGCTGTTAGAGCAGCCAGTAATGCACACAGTGCTGTCCAAAAGCAACAGGATGCCACTTACACCAATACCGCACTCTCTTCTGGATTCTTCTAATACTTGGAGCACTAAGCCGCCCATAGGAGTAGTTGCATCTGAGTGCAAGTAAGTGGAAAGCAGGCTCCTTTGCTCTGAAGGGAGCTTCCGCCCTATCTGCCAAGCTGTAGCGTTGAAAGGGAAAAGATGCGTCAGAGAAGGGATATATTTCAGAGGAAAGGGACTGAAGTATGAATGTCAACAGGCAACTTGGGTATTTGTTGAACACATCTCCTTTGAACCCGTGCTTTGGAAACCACGCTGGCCCATGTGCACGCTGCAGACAATACTGTTCTTCGCCTTCTTGGCCAGCCTCAGTTTGATTTTCTTTCACCACGTCCATAGGCAGGATCAAGATCCTAATACTTCCTCCCATTACCTTCCGTTTGTTGTCAGAGGAACTATGCGGGACCAGGTGTCTCTGTCTTCAGCTCTTGGTACTCCACGTTTTCACCCAACGTTACACACTTGAGCACAGCTGTAGGGGACTCCACACTAGACTCAGCGTCTACTTCAGTTTCTCTGAGAAATCAGTCTCTGAACATTATACCATTCTCTGAGCCCCAAAGCTGAGCTGACAACACGCGCTGGGATCGCCAGCTTACTGGGAATGTAACCCCGACTCAGTTTTCTCCTTCTGCGTGAAATCACGTTTCTGACAGAGACACGAGTGCTAACAGCTCTGCTGTGGCAGCCGGCAGGGAGTCTCAGGTACTTCCTTCCTCCTTGTTCTGTGGTTTACCTGTGGCTTCATTATCTTCAACACTCCAGTCTCAGCCGTTTTCGCACACAATAGCCACTGATGTGCTGAAGGGTTGGGTATTTTTTCTGTGAGTGAAGAACAGCACAGTGGAATATGACCCCAGGTACACACCTTTCCTCTTAAAAGTCATTTTTGAAGTAATTTCAGATGCTTCTGTTAGACTGCGCACCAAGTAGTCTCAGGCAATGCTGTGTGCCTTGCCTTTGAAATCCCATTAAGGTTCCTTAAAATTGGGCACCCAACAGGCACGACTGTCAGAATGTCCTGTCACTGAGGAAATGTAGGCCTTCATGTTTGGGGTTATTAATGGGCCTTTCTGGCTTAAGTCACTTTCCTGAGAGGCTTTTTTTTCAGTCACTGGAAATCTAAGTAAAGGCGTTTCCCCAGGGCTTCATGAAGGCTCTGATTTGTCTTTTGCTTTCAGTGCATGCTTCCAAGGGCATTCTTATTTTGCCATTATGTCTTATTTTGGTTTTGTATTGCATTCAAATTTTTCCGCCCCTTATCTCAATAAAATTCCTTTCTTTGATTTGAGGGCAAGTGTTAGCTGGACAGCAAGAGTTCTGTAATTTCAGACATCTCGGCAAGGACTCCTTTGTAAATAGCCTTTGAGAACTCCCCTCCTCTCCCCTTTGGAGCAGGTTATGGCAGATGGCACCTTCTCCTGGAGAGGTGGCTGAGGCAGGGGCTGCTGCCTACATCTGCGCTATCTGCAGCCGAGGAAGGGGTCTCTGTGTTCTCTGAGCAGCCCCAAAAGCACCATTTCTTTACTCAGAATACGTTGAGAGCAGTGCAAATGTCTAACGCCTTCTGGGGGCGATTCCCGAAGGGGGGTTCTGGTGCTTGTCCTGGAGGTGTGGCGGGTTTTGCCCTCAGCACAGGTCCTGCCTTGCCGCGGCTCCTGGGGCTGCCGACGGAAAGGGGTCCTGGTGCCCCCCGCACCGCCAGCGGCAGCAGCCCCGAACCTAGAAGTACTTTCTGCAGAAACAGGCTTGCCGTTGTCCACAAAGTTGTTTTGTCTCATGCTGCAGTGCCAGGAGACTGGTGTTTCTTTAGAGCAGTGGTCTCCAAATGGTTTTGATTGCACACCCCTATAAAAAAAAAAAATTTGAGCATGCACCCCCCCCAATCTTTATTTATTTATTTATAAGTTACATAAATGTACTACTGTGCTAATATATTATGCACATTATAAAACATAAAAATAAATGAAAAAAAGGATGAGATAAAGATGAACTAAACATTTTATTTTATTATTTTTTAATGGTACCGAAAAATATTTTCTTCCCTCACCCCGATGGGTGTGCACACCCCACTTTGGAGACCACTGCTTTAGAGCATGCATGGCTTTTGTCTTGTGTAACTTTGCTCATGGATCTACTTACCTGTCTGGGTAGCTGGCAAGGATCTATCGTAGGCACAGTTTTCAACCAGAATGTCACTTTGCATGGTTGTATTTCTAAATGTATGAGTCAACATTTTTAGTCTGCTCTGCAACCCAATATCTGGATAGCTAACCCAATTACAGCTGAGTAGATTTGTTTCAGGGAATAGTTTATTTGTGAATATAATTTCTCTTTCTGGGGGAAAAGGGGAAGGAGAGGGAGGGATCAAGCTATCTGAACATTCAATTGAATTTAGCAAATAATATTCTCTTTTCCTTCCCCTTCCCTCAAGGAACAGGAAAAAAAAAATCAGAAATAACTTGAAAAAATGTTTAGGCTTTTCCAAGTGAAAAAAAGTTCAATTTTTAAAATTGCCCAAGAGTAAATGAGGGGAAGGTAAAAGTATTAAAAAAAAAAATTCTAACAAAAGGAAATAGTTAATCCTTATTCAAGACCAATCTCTTGGTGAACTAAAAATGAGTGCAATGTGTTAGGTTTCGCATTTTTGCTGGGGAGGGGAGAACACTGAGACAGCTTATGGGATTTTTTTGTTTCTTTTTCCTATGAAAACTGCTAAAGCTTTTGCACAAAACCAGCTTGAGTCCGAAATGATCTGAAATGCTCTCGGCCCTCTTTGTGCGCGGGGAGTGCCCATAAAGGTCACCAGCCTCAGAAAGGTTCCACCCAGCCTCCTTCCCAAAGGCTCTCGGCTCTCGTGACAGGCTTAATTGTCACTCACTTGGTTCTCTCCCCTTGTCATGCCTTGTGTCGGCCCATGGACACGGTGTCACGGGCATAATCAGATTCTCAACGCTGCATGACATCAAGAGACAGTACAGAAGCGATGCCCCAGCAGCAGAACTGCTGTCTGCGCCAGTAGCTTCCTGCAGAACGTTTCTGCAAAATCTGTCCCTTCAGCCGTGTCCCGCGGCACGTGGCCCCGCGCGCCCAGCTGCGCAGCCTTGTAGTCCGGAGGTCAGCGCGAGGCGGCGGCTCCCTGCAGGCACGGCACGGTACCTGAGCTGAGGCTGCCACAGCTCCAGCCCCCTCTCAGTGGAGTTGCACAGTATGGTATTTGTAGGGGGCCCGATGCTCAGTCAGGAGCAGGTCTTTCAGTGGCTTCAGGGCTCCTGTTCGCTCTGATACAGCCCTCCTCAGGGTGGAGGGTGAGCTGGGGGGAGGGCTGATTCCCTGGTGCTCTTCTCTACGTGCTTTTTCTGTGTGATGCAGTGATTCCGGGTCACGGGTGACGGGCTTGTGATCGCAGCAAAACCAGACTGTTGGAAATACCTGACACAGCTCCTCCTAAAGTTGCCTCATTTGTACCTTTCAAGCCCACGATTTGTCATCTTTCTGTGGATCTGCTCTCCTTTGTGAGCGGGGAACGGCCCGTCTGCTCCTCCTCAAGCTGGCTGAGCAGAGCCACAGCGCCTGGGGTACGTTCGGGACAGCCACCACACCGCGCAGGAGCTGACCAACGGCACCGCTGATGCCTCCGCCTCTTCGCTTCCTGCCACTGCCTCGGCGTCACGCCTGGGGTTTGGGCCCCTCGCGGCCTCCTCTCCCCCACGAGTGCTCGGTGTCCCCCTGTCAGCAACTGGCTTGGGAAGGGCTGAGGGCAGCGGGACCCAAACGTCCCTGCCACCGGCCTCGCCTCTGCTCTGCCTGCTGGTGCCCACAGGCCGCTGCCCAGGCAGCAGCAGGGGTGGGGGTGAGGGCACGTGTTTGGGGGACAGTGGTAGTTTTCAGCAGCACTCTGTGCCTCCCCATCTTCCAGCAGCAGCAACTGGTGTGCCAGTGCTCTCTTTTGTGCCCATCCAGCTCCCGCCTTTCCCGTGGCAGCTCACCTGCCCCGTGGCTCAGCCGGGAAGGCCACGGTGGGCTCTGCCCGTGCCGCCAGCCAGCCTGGAGCCCCGTTGCCCGTCCCCAGGGCTGTGGCTCATGGCGAGACGTGACCATGTCTGCCCAAAAAAGTCACGCAGACGGAGCCCCGGAGAGGCCCTGCCGCTGCGTCCGCCACACGGAAGCACTGCAGAGCAGCACGGAGCAAAACACCGTCATTTATTCGAGTGCAGGCTCGCATTATCACTTTTTGATTAATCACAATAGTGATATTAATACCTGACAAATATCCTGTGAAGCAGGCAAATAGATTGCCTTGGGGGGTTATGGTAAGTGTAACCAATAAAGATTAATGTTTCTTGGGTGCTTCTGTGACGTGCACACAGGCATTGATGTGCTGATGTCGTCTTTGTGACGGTGACGTGGTGCACGTGCCTGCTGTGAGGTGTTTGCTGTCGTCTCCCCCAGATCCCTGGAGTAACTCCGTACAGATGCGAGGAGACGGGCCTGATGTATGGTTAAATCAAGAGCTCTGCTACTGCCTTCCTGGCCGGTGGTTGGTTCGCTTCTGGCACAGCTGAATGGAACGTCCTTAGAAAACAGGCTGGCCCCACTGAAACTGCTGCTGGAAGGGTCTGGGGGCTCCCCTAAAGCTGAGGCTCCCCTGCCTCAGCCTTCACTCAGGTGAGGTGAGCACGGAAAGGCAAGGGTGAAGATGGGGAGGGAGAGCAGGAACATCTCAAAAACCTTCCAGACTGAGGTATGACTCTGTTCCGAGAGCCACAGCCGTAAAGCGCTGGAGGGCTTAGAGGCTGACGGTAATTTCTTTATGGAGGAAAGGTCACATCGCTTCTGTGCCTTCCCAATACATTTTAATTCCTAAACAGTTTTGAGGTTTTTTTTTTCCCCAGAGTTTATCTGCAGCTCTTAATTTCTTGTCACCTCAGTGTCTTGAACTATTTATGACTTTTCCACGATCTCTTCTGTAACTGTATTACCTGGGAAGATCAGCAGCGTTGCAACAGCGACCAAGCTGGCTGCTGCTGATACTAGTCTCCTTTGCTATTTGCTTAACCTGCACTGAAGGATTGAGGCTAAAACACTGCTTAGGAAAACGAAAAAGAAATTACATACGTGATGGCACTTGACTACCTCCATCATAGCACCATATAAGATGATCTGGCCCCTGGTGACCGAGTTCACGGTATTTGAATATGAATCAATTCAGTCGATACGAATTTGGCCTCTGGCCGTAGAATCTGCTCTTTGATGCTTGTGCCTTGACTTTTATGAGTGTTTGGAAAGTGCTTGACATTACAGGAGTGGAGCACATCACGCGTGGGAAACATCTAAGTGAGGTAAACTGTCCGGAGCAATGCTGGTGCTGCCTGATGAAGAGATGTTTCTCTGCATATAAAGGGCTCTGCTCATTTTGCTAACAGCACCAGTATGCAAATGTAATGACCGAGTGATATTCTGAGACAGTAGCTCCTCCAATTACAGCCTGATTGCATTCGTCAGGGACTGCTCTGCATTCTAACTGAGAAAGTGACAGTCACTTAAACCAGGAAATATTGTTGTACTTGACCTTCATCAATATTAATCTGGCACACAGAGCTATGGCAATGTTAGCCAAGTGGTGGACGGACTCAGAGAGAGCAATACTTATAATGCGGGGCATCCATATCCCCGCCATCATATTAGAGTCATTGAATACAAAATAGCAGAATTTGAGAATATAAAAGAAACAAAGTGGATAAAAGCTTCTGCCAAATCACATTAGGGGGCATATCTGTGAAGGATACAATGCTCAGATTATTTTGCTAATAGTCACATTACTGGTCCAAATACATTTTTCCCTTCAAAGTAGAAACCAGGGGGTCAGAGAAGAAAACTGTAGTGCCTCCAGGTGATTTTCCCGATGACTTTGGGTCATTTCCAATGCTTTGCTTTACAGGTCTTTGCAAAACACCCGCCAGCAGCGGAGGAGGGCACGGTGCTTCAGCACGTGGCTCTGCTCTCACCCCTGGCTGTCGTCAGTCGTCCCGGATGATGTTTTCGGTGGAGATGCGAATGCGAGGTCTGCGCTGGGTGCCCGTGCGGCTTGCTGGAGGGCTCGCCACGGCCCAGCAGCTTCTGCAGTGAGGGCTGCCCTGTGAGGACAGGGTGGCCCTGTCCTGTTGGCAGCCCAGGTGGTCCTCTCCTCACTGCAAGGTGCCTCACTGCGATGCCCTCAAACGGACCATTTGGCCCCTGGGGACAAAAGCTCTCTTTTTTTCCAGCTATGAAGGAAACAACATTAAAAACAGTTTTTGTACAGTCACCGTTGAGGAGAAAATACAGTTTTTTTCAGAGGGATGAAGTGCTTAGGGAGGAGGCAAGAAGTGCTCCTTTTTTCACTCTCCTTCTGCATCCGCCTCGGGCTACAGGACCCAGTTTGGGTGCGCAGCTCGGGGATGTAGGTCGGGTACGCTTGGGCCTGCTATGTTTGCTATGTTCTGTTCTTATTTCTCTTTCTACTCCATTACCCACCCTTTGTCCTTCCGGGCGCCTAGACAGATAACCTTTTACTAATAATCTGAAATTCAAATACAAAGAATGGACTCCTGAACTGCCCTAATATTTGAGAAAGGTTTTAAAATAAAATAGGTTTTTCTGTGTCCCATTATTGGCCTGGCAGCTGCGTGTGTATGCCAGGTGTACTGAGAAAGGTAATATTAACAGAATGAAAAGGTCAGAGTTATATAAAAATCCTTTTAAAACTAAATAGACCTGCTGTACTGAATTCCCTACAGATACACAGAGGTTAAGAACTGAAGAACATTCAGGCCTTTGGCAGGTCAGGTTGTACATCTGTAAATGCCCTCCAGAAATAAAAAAAACCCAGACAAGTCTAGAAGTACAGCGACTGGGGTCAGCCAGATTCACCTTCTGCTGTACCTAACTCTGCAAAAAGGCCGGCTGGCCAAGACAAGGCTACGTACCTCCCTGAGCGGGCCACGACCAGCCCTGCGAATACCAGGGGTACCACGGAGCCAAGTGCCATACGTTACAGGTATGCAATACGTACATGCATCACGCCCAAAGTCTCTAAAGCCATCCTGCCCAGATCAGACCACAGGTTTGTCTAGCTCAAGCCCATCTCTGACAAAGCCCAAACCACTGGATGCCTGGAAGAGGCAGTAAGAACAGGGAGCTCCCAAGCCAGAGAAATTGGTTTTGTCTTTAAAGAGCCCTGAGTGGGTCTTTCTTCCAGGAATTTGTCCAATTACTTTTTGACTCACATAAGCTTTTAGGATCTGTAACGTCCCATTGCAGAGAGTTTCCCATCTTAACTAAATGTTTGATGAAGAAGCACTTCTGACCCCTCCACCTCATTTGGATGCTCCCCTTTCTCATGCAGGGAGCAGTCATTCCCTGTTCATCCCCACCACCACGGCTCTGGTAACCTCTGGCATATCTGCTTTGGCCATCCCTTACTCAGGCCGGTGAGCCATACCCCGTTTTGACAGCCCCCGTGCAGAAGTCCTCCCAGCATCTGTCCTTCCCTGTGCCTATCCCAGGTCTGCTCTGTCTTTTGAGGTGCTGGTGGGGAAGTCCAGCTGCATAAGGTATTCCATATGCAGGTGTTAATGGATGTATTTAGTGGTACACCTATGTTTTGTTTGTTTTCGTATTCCTGTCTTACCAATCTGTTTGCATTTTCAGTTGCTACTATGTGCTGGGCTGACAACTTCACAGCGCTAGCAATTGCCACGCCAAGTCTTCCTGATCAGCAACGGCTGCTCCAGGGTCTGCCATTTGTATGGAAACTCAGTCCCATTTGTTCACTTCTGAATCACATTGCAGTTTTCTACATTTCCTCTGATGTTTTTTCACCTTTTTCAGTACCGCGAAGTCCTTTTGCAGTGCTTTGCAATCATTTTTCATTTTTCCTCCCCTGTGTGGCTTAGTGTCATAAGCAGCCTTGTGACTCCCTTTTTCAGACTGTGTGTGAACAGTACAGCCCTCAACCCAGACTCCTCTGGGGATTAATTCAAGACTATCCTCCAGTGAATAGAAGTATTGTCACTTCAAGATGTGTGTGTACACACCCCTTGTCACTGAAGCACTTTGCTCTCTTCCTCTTGTATTCTTATGACGAATTCCTATTTCGGTTGGGTGACGAAGCAGTGCCAACAGCCCAACCAAACCTCGTTTGAGACCCTGTAGCTAAATTACGCTTTGTGCCACTGTATGTGCGAGGGTGAAAAGCAGGTTTCCACCTGCATGGAAGTCAACGGCCTCTGACCTTAGACTAGTTGCATTAAAACCATAGTCTAGTTAGCCCCGGCGTAGTAACTGCTGCCAGAGCCGGTCTGGCTCAAGATCGCATTATTCCAGGTTCTTGCAACGTGAACAAAGAAAGAAGCCCTACAGGGCAGACACGAGGTAAGCTGGTTTCTTGCATAGGTACTCCTCTATGAAAAGAAGAGATGGAGGAATCCTTCCAAAATGTTTGTATTTCCTATAAACACGTTTCTTACCCTTGCTGAAACCTTGATATTCATCATTTTCTGAGTTCCACTCTTTCTTTGTGTGACAGAGAATACGGCTTTTATTGGCTTTGAACTTTCTGTTCCTTGTGGGGCACGGTTCCCCTTGTCACATCGTGATGAGTCCTCCGCACCACCCACCGTGGCCATGCTCCAGCCTGTTCCTTCTGGCCACGCTTTCCTTTGAGCTGCAGCCTTCCCGTGGCTGTCCGCGGGCTGTCCCTCTGGCACAGGCAGCCAGCCTGGGCAAGCTGGGTGGCCGGAGAGAGGAACCACCGCCTGCCCGAGTGTGCCATCGCCTCTGTGCACTGTCCCCATGCCAGCACGTCCACGGCACCACGTGCTACAGAGTCCTAGCGGCGGCCAGGGCTCGCACCGGCGCAGCGCACGCCGTGGGGCCTGGGCACCGGTCCTGGCGCCAGCTGGCTGCGCCTGCCAGACGCCGGTGCCCTTGGTGCCGTCGCTGTGAATGCCCAGCGGCCGGGCTCAGCAGGAGGGGTGCGCCGCGCTCGCCTCTCCTCCGAGCCCCGGGGCCTGCTGTGCCGGCTTGCTTTTCCCATGGCAGAGCGTTTTGCTTCCTATGGGGCTGATTGCAGAGAATGAGGCAGCTCTGGCTGACCCGGTGTCCCACTTCTCCTTGCTCATTGTTCCTTCTGGCTGGTCTCACAGCCTTTCTCAAGGGCATTTTTGTTGCTGGCAAATTGAACGTTTTGGAAAGCGTCTCAGTACGGCCCTGTGCACAATGTGAAGGGCCGGCTCCATGCTGCCTCGCTGGGCTATTGTGAACTCCCACGCTGTCATTTTCTGTTGCTTTCCCACTGATCAGTGAGCGCGTGTCCCCGTCAAGATGCATTCAAAACTTTCCCGAGTGGTTTGTGGGGTTTTTTTCCACATGTACTACAGCCTCACCGGCTTGTTTCTGTGCCGGTTCCCGATGACCGCACGCATGCACAGCCCTGAAGACAACCCGAGCCGGGCAGCGTGGCAGCCGGGCACTGCAGGCAGGTCTGAGCCTCGTGGCGCAGGGGCTGCACCGATGGCTGCCTCCGGGCCAGGGCAGGCGCCGGCTGCGGCTCTCTGGCCAGGCAAACCTTCTCCTGCCCGGCCTGGCCCTGCCACCCTGCCTGCTCAGCCCGGCTGCGGGCGCTGCCCGGCGCCATCGGGACGTGCCGGGTGCCCAGGCTTCAGGCAGCTGAGTCTGAACAGGAGAGGTGGGACCCGCTGTGCCGCTGAGGAGCGCAGCTCCAGTCAAATCGTCACTGTGTCACCCGAATGGGTGGCAGCAGTCCTGGTCAGGCTGTTCCTCTGTAGCTGGATGCTTGGGAAGAGGTCTCAGTGAGCTCCCTTCCTTGCTGACGAGCAGAACCGATTGAACGAGAAGGCAGGCAATGGGAGGAGATATATATATATACACACACATATATACACCCCCCCGCCCTGTCAGGCACTGCCTCCATGGAGCTCAGAAACCCCTGCCGTTGCACAGGGTGAAGGAGTGAAGCAGGCCTGTGACCTGATGCTGACGCTTTGTTCTGCCTGCCTAGATGCTCCCTGAAGCCTTAATTAGTATTTCTGTTCTAGTCTGCTTGCTAGAGTTGATGTGCAATGCTAAGTACCTCTGTGTTCAGCCAAAAGAGTGGCTGCGAAACAGTGGAGGCTAAATGATCCCTTTCCAACCTCACAGAGAGATTTTATGAGGTTTAATCCATTACTGTTAAATCCTCAGAGGAAAGAAGGTGTAGAAAAAAGAAGTATTGTCATCATTGTAATTGACTGTCAGTGTCACAACATTAATTAAAAGAAAACAATTCAAATGTCAGATCTCATGTGAAAATATGTTTAAATATTTTCTTTATAGTTTACAAGAGGAAATAGTTCCCCTAGGCATGCAAACTCAGAGTTTTGCCTTTTCACTGGTGTCTCACGTTGCTTTACAGTGTGCTGTTCACCTCCAGGTCGTCAGGAAACCATCTTCCTGTTCGGACGACCTGACAGACTCGCAGCTCCACGTGTACAGTGCAGATCGGGGGCTGCCTGGTCTTCCGGGGCCCCGGGGTGTTTGCGACGGCAAAGGAGGCCCCGCACCTTGAGACACTCGGCGCTGGGAGGCTGCCGGCGGCGGGTGGCCGCTGCGTCGGCGTTCCCTCCCCAGGTCTCCCAGCCCTCTTTCCTCGCTGCTTCGGCCTGTCTGGTTTCCGTGCCAGAGCCCAGCTGCTGCTGGGGCTGGCACTTGGGGTTTGCTTGTTGCAGACGACCAGGTATAACGAGCTGCCCTTGGTGGGTGTCCTGCTGTACGCTGTGAAGAAGATTGGCCTTCCTATCGCTCCTGTCCTTCCTCCCATTCCCACACTTTGGGAGCCTCTCCAGAGAATTCGTAATTCAGGGCTTGCTTCCTGCTCCCGAGAGGAACACCCCGAACTCGCAGCAAACACACCCCAAGCTGAAGTTGCTTGAATTCGGAGAGCAGCTGTGAGCGTCATGGCTCAGGCTGTGCCCCGGCAGGAGCCTTGGAAGCCAATCTGTGTGTTTAGGGTTAGAGCTGCTCCTTTTCAGCCAGCACAACTGACAGCCAGGACGGAAAAGGAGGGGAGGCCACAGATTCATTCCGTTTCGTTCCCTCTGCTGTGGCTCTCCAGCACCTCTCCCCGGGTGCCCAGTGTGCTGTAGCTGTGCCCAGCTGCTTGCTGCTGGTTCTTTGGCATGCAAACGCACAGAAAACTTCTTCCCCATTCCCTTCCCTGTGCCATCCCTGCTGGCTCTACGGCACCGTGCTGTCCCTTGGAACCCCTTCGTTTGACACGCGCCTCGCAGCAAGGAGGTGGCCTTACCCCCTGCTCAGCCTCTCCCGCAGAGCAAGCGAAACCTTCACCGGACCAGCGCTGGATACGGTGACTAGCCACCCTCCGAGTCAGTAACGAGTTCATTAATAAGGCGCTACACTTCCAACGTCCCCGTGTTGCACGTGGGGCTGCTACTTGCTTTTGCTTTTCCGTCTGATAAGCACGCGTGTCCCCGAGAGCTGGGTGGGCAGGGAGAGGACATCGGCACGCTTAGGACCACAACAAACTCACGCTGAGCAGTTTCGGGCAGCAAAGGAGCCGTGATTTCTGAAAGGGTCAGCCAAATAAAACGTCAAACTTTCTTCGCCCAAGATCGAGTAAAATAGCAATAAACAAACAGGTTTGTCCTTACCAGGGAATCTCTGCTTGAACTTCCAAGCAGAAGAATCTCAAAAGGGAACTGGCAGAAGCATCACTCCTGGAGCAATGCTTGGGTGCTGCAAATCAGCCCTGGAAAGAGGGAGGGAGGTACCCAACAGGCCTTTTTCTCTACTAAAATCTAGGAACCTTGAATTACTCAGAAGATACAGAAGGAAAATCCCCCACGTCTGGAGGAGCTGGAGGACTAGGCAAGAAAAACTACGTGAGAAACCTTATGATATTAATTGTCCCACTAATCTTCTTTTTCTTCTTTTTCTCCCAGGTCTGGTATTTGGAAAAAGCCACGGTCCCCAAAAGAGGTTCTCCCCCTTCACCTGGTTGAGTGGATTTCTGCCTGCCGAAACCGTTTACCTGCAGGAAAAGTCACACTTTCCTGCCATACACGTGTGTGTTTGGCACATGTCTAGAGATTATGGGCAGTTCAAGACCCACTATCCCTTAAACCTTGCAAGAGATTACTAGGAGGGGAGTTAAATCCATCTTCCGATTAAAAGTGAACGGAGCCTACTGCCAAGTGCCGGCGGCCAAACCAGCTCCCGTGCGGACACGTAGAGCCCGTCACGGGGGAAAGGCGGGGGGGGGGGCCTTGCACTGCACACATCTGACCCGGGGAGCGGGCTGCGACCGCGCAGTGATTCGCATCGTGCCCAACAGCTTCCAGATGGCTTGGCGGCAGCTTTTAGCGGTTTGCCTCTTGGCAGCACCAACGACGATGTAAGTTACTGGTTCTCAGCATCCCTTGCAGGTGCAAGACAGTGCAAAGGGAAAACAAACAAAAGTATTAATAATGGCTGTGAAAATTTAACTTTTATTATCTGTTCACTGTATACAAAACACCATTCTGCATAGTGATAACTCATTTGTTGTACAGTTGACAGTGCACATCAACAAACAAGTGTTCAAGAGGTATACACTTAATGGAGAGGGCAGTGATGGCCAGTGTACGTTACACGCTAAGATCCTGCGACGCCAGCTGTATGCCTTAGGATGGAGAAGTACCTCATAACCACTCAATATGCGAGTAATATAAATGGGGTAACAAGCATTTACCAATGAACCAAATTAAGAATGAGGATGGAGAGAGAAAGCAGAACCCATGTATCCGATACACAATTTCCAGAGCGATTAAGAAGTTTTACAGAGGTGGCCGAGAAGGATCCATATTTTTTCAAACACTTCAATTTTTAAAACTGTTAAAATTTAATGATAAATAACAGAATCTCACAAATCTTTAGGGGCAAAATGCTCCACATTTATTTACATATGAAATGTGTTTAATACAGCTGTAATGGACATAGTGTATAGTAACATCTGACAGCAGCAAGACTTTTAAGGAACCAAACAATTACTACTGTATACCATGCAGCTATCTATATATACACAATTTGTTTTAAAAAAAAGTACAAAATTTTTTTTTAGGGATACATACAAGGTATAAAATGCAAAAACAAACCGAAAATATAACTCTCACAGAGAACTATATATGAAAGGGACAGTATGGTACCTTTTTGTACTTTGTGGTAGCGTAACTAGTGATGTGAGCTACGTTTGAAATGGCGGAACTAGCTCCTGTGGTCTGTGCTAAAGCTGAAAGCCCCGATTATACTGACACAGGCTGGTGTGTTGTGTTAGCCTCTCGACAGCTGTGGCTGTATGTGACACTGAGCACCAGAACATTTGGCATTAGCGTACAGAGCTGGGAAATACCAACCCCTGTAGCAAGGGTTAACTATTTTCTTTCAAGATCCAGAAATAAAGGAAAATACATAGTGCTGCGTACTTACTTCTATATAATGTTTAATAAATTACATGACAAAAAACATCATCATTATAAACCTATTCCTCTAATGACATCTTATTTGTTAAATCCAGAGCAGCCTCAGCCCTTTTGTAACAATTGAGCTTTGATCACAAGCACCTGATGGCCTAAAAAATCACTTCATGATACAGAGAGTTGTGCAATTACACTTTTCAAAAGTACTTTAGCATTCTAGGGGTCTGCACCTGTTCTGGTGTTGCCACCTAAAACCAGCACTGCATTTTACATATGCAGTGGTACTTTTTTTTTTTTTTTAAATATGTATTTCCTAAGAGAAAATTTAAAAGCTTCCTTAGCCATTTAGAAGCACAAGTTCTTAGAATTTAAAATCTCCCCTTAGCTTGCTTCCCTTCCCCACTCCCCTTCAAGCACTGCCTCCTGAAGCTCTTCCATTAGCCGAACGAACTTTCAGAAGCATTCAAATAAGAAACAGTTTAAGAGAACCTAAGGAACTGCCCCAGCCTTCAGAACTCTGTTTTAAAGAAACTTACTAGAAAAAAACAGAAACAAAACAGAAAAACCCAAATTTTCCACTAGATACCAATACAAACACATAACAAAGAGTATAAAAGTTATTTAGTTTAAATATATACAAACTCTTTTCAACTCAAATACTGCTTCAATGGTTTTGAGGGTATAGACAATGAGGTGAAGGGGACACTTTTATGCAGAATATATTGCAACAGCCTGAACAGTACTGTTAACACTATTATACCTTGAACTTTCTGTAGCAAAAATGTCATTAGTATTCCAATGTGGAGAGAGATTTCTGCGTCCCAAATAATCTGATCACTTTTCAGCTGAACTCATTCTTTTTGACTTAATGAAGGCCATGCCATGTGTTCTCATGTGAGTGTTTAAGGCCGCTTCAGTTTCAAAAGTCTTTGCACACACTTTGCATCTTCTGTCTGATGCCGTACTGTCAGATGATTCATCCTCGTGATTGGGTTTGTTTTCTTGCTGATTATCCTCCCCAGACCCATTTTGTTTTGATACTGGCTGAGGCTCCTTCAGCTTATGTACAATGAAGAGATGTCTGGAGAGGGACACGTGAGATGTGTAGCAGAGTCCACATTCCCTGCACTGGTATGAGGAGCCATCAGATTTATGCTGAGGAATATGTTCATGAAACTGGAGAAGATTTTCTGTTGTAAAGCCACAAACAGCACACTTGTGAACTTTAAAAACATTTATCTTTAGCTTCTTCAATGGCTGAGTGATTGCACCTCGTGGAGGCCTGAATTCCAGGACAGGTTCTTCCAATTTACGCTTCGGACTAGGAACCTGCAAAGAGCCATAAATGCTATATCATATAAGCATAAATACGCAGTTCTTTTCATAACTATTTGTGACTTGCAAGCTGCAAAAACTTTCCCTTAGTAGATTCCAGTACAACATTGATAAATACAACATTTAAAATAATACAAGCAAGTGCATGTCGTACACGTTGGAAAACTAGGGGGTTTCTTTACTATAAATTGCACATAGAATTTGTGCTGTCAGCTCTGATAGAGGTACAGTATCTAATACATTATATTGAATAAATATTTGCTAGCGTAACTGCATCCAAATACACACACCAATGAGACATCAATTCTGTACAGAACAGAGAGTACCAGTCTAGGAACTTTTCAGCACTACCTTCTGGAACTCCATTTTCATTACTTCATATTATTTCATGCCTGAAATTTGACTTCACAGATTCTCTCCTGATTGTTAGTAACCAAACTAACATAGTGCCAAAGGATGAATCAACATGCATAGGTTTTTTAAAGTAAACTGATCATTTTTTATATTATCCTTGTTATTCCTCTGACATGAATAACCCTCAAGAATCCTCTGCATCCTATGCAGCTCAGTTATGCTCCATGATGTTTATGAAGACAATGTATACAGCTGCCGTATTTTCAATGCTTAAATAAGACGACAGTATGTTGGGCTGAGAGAAAGTCATATAAAGGACAATAGCAGATTTTAAAAAACGTGTATGTTTGTGTCTGTGCTGTCAGCTTGGGACATGCCATCGCAGGTAAAATTCTGTATCATATACAGCCCAAAACACTTAAAAGATGTTGTTAATCTCTGCATGTAGCAAGTCTTTGGACAGTACTGTCATCTTATTTTTGCTTTCCTCCTAACCCTCGTCATCAATAGAAGAATATTAAAGAATGGCTCAGTTGGAGGGGACCTGCAGGCTCCAACTGCCTGAGCCCTTCAGGGCTGACCAAAAGTTAAAATGTGTTATTAAGGGCCTTGTCCAAATGCCTCTTAAACCCTGACAGTCACAGGGCATTGACCACCTCTCCAGGCAGCCTGTTCCAGGGTCTGACCACCCTCTGGGTAAAGAAATGCTTCCTCATGTCCAGTGTGAGCCTCCCCTGGTGCAGCTTTGAACCAGTCCCACGTGTCCTGTCGCTGGATCCCAGGGAGAAGAGCTCAGCACCTCCCTCTCACGTCCCCTCCTCGGGAAGCTGTACAGAGCGATGAGGTTGCCCTCAGCCCCCTTGTCTGCAAACTAGACCAACCCCGAGTCCTCAGCCGCTCCTCAGAGGACATGCCTTCCAGTCCTGTCACCAGCTGTGTTGCTCTCCTCTGGACACATTCGAGCACCTTCATGTCCTTCTCCAATGTTGGGGCCCAGAACTGCACACAGCACTCCAGGTGAGGCTGCACCAACACCACGTACAGTGGGAGATCCTGCTGTATTTCAATCATCAGACTGAAAGCAGTTTCACTATAAAATTTGTATCAAATAAGCTCAAGGCTGGGTATTTGGAAGAAGGTCACAATGCTTCTACATAACCTGTGGCTTTTCTACAGCTATGAGAGGACTTGGTTGCAGAGGTTTTGAAAGGTGCTCTTGAAACAAACCACTAAGGGTAAGTTATATTCTCCATCATTCAGTGATTAAACCAAAGTCTTTCCAAAAACATGTTCTAGTTCAAGCATGACAGAATCTGCAGGAACCTTTGAGACATTTTTTGGGCTCTGTTTCACACATCATCAGACATTTATAGGATCAAAATACCTGCATCTATTTAAAGATCCCGAATGTATACCCACAAAAAATCACTTTCAGTGATGGAATGAATCTTCTAAGCGATTACCTTTGTGTCTTCTTTTACTTCCCTTTCTTCCATATTGGTTGCTTCAGTCATTTCTTTCACATCAGGGTCTTTAATGCCATGCATCAACTGAATATGTTTTTCCAACATCAACCGTTTGGTAAAAGTACGTCTTGAATCTGGGCAGTGCCTACATAAACACAAAGCAGACATGCACACGTTCAAATGCCATGCTTAACAAAAGTCATAGTATTCTGAAGAATATAAATCAGACTGGTAAGTAAATCCAGACTACAGTACAATCTACTGAAGATAGCAACAATGTTTTTCCTACCAATTGCACGGGTAAGTATCAGAAGAAAATGAGCATAACTACGAAATAAAACTAGAAATGTTTGAGCAATTTATATTCAGAGCAAATGAGAAGTTCTCTGAAGGTTATATCCAAAATGGTACAAAGTGTGAGTCAGAGCAAAACCTGGGAGCATCCGAATTTGTTTCGTGGGCCTCTGCTAACATCACCAAACTGTACATTCTATCAGACACTATCCCAAGTTGTCTTTCATTTAAATTTCATAGGGAAAGCAACTGCCTTCCACGTAGGATGAATGCTAGCTCCAAATGACACTTAATTCTGCATTCAAATCCAAGTATTTTAACTCCTTGGAACCAGTAATTCCTTCTCACCTCCCTTTCCAACCTCACAGTAACCAGCAGAACAAACTTGTCTTTCACAATCTGTGCTTTGTTCTCCCGCACAGAATGAGCTGCATCACTTCTAAACCTCTCCTGTGCTTTTGGGAAGTGTCTTTCTCCTGAGCTCCAATGTTGTAACATACCGTGCAGGCATCTGGAGGAGGGATGGCCAAACAAGAACTGCAGGGGAGAAGTTAAACTGTAATATTCTCTTTCTGAGTCTCCCTCCTAAGTTTTAACTTTTTAAATACTGTTTCATTTAACTTTATTTAAAAAAAAAAAGGAAAAAAAAGAGAGTACTGTAGGCAATCTGAAATGAAAGCAGAGAACCATAATAAGCTTTCTGCTCAAAGGGTATGCAAAAACCAGACACTTGCTACTTGTCATATACCAAGACAAAAATCTCTAGGCTAGCCAGCTCTTGTGGGTTAAGAACAAATTAAGGGTACATTAGAAACAATCTGATGCATGGGTCGTGTCAGGCAACCACGGCGCAAGGAGACGGGAGGTTAGAAAGCACTTTGTTGGAACGCTCTGCTATGCACGGCAGTCTCCAGTTTGTCGCTGGCCCTCGTGGGCCTCCTGCTTTCCGTAACGGAGCAGAGATCGTACTACGGCAGAAAAGGGGCTGTTAGGATCTCAGCCACAGAGAACGGCTGCAGCTTGCAGCTCCCTTTTCAGAAGTTCAAACTCAGTCCCACAACATGCAAATACAGACAAAACTATGAATGAAGAGATATAACAGAAAGTTTGTATTATCTATCTTACCTGATTGACATGGATTTTTCTATTAAATTATGTATCACCTCTCCAGCCACTTAAACATCGCTAAGAATTTTTAGACATTACACACAGTTTTATGTATGAGAAAAATACTAGAAATACTGGCTTTTGTAGATTAGAAGAGTGGGTTGTATATTTGAGAGACTATTGAAAACCACGTTCAGCACTGTAGAACTATCAGCCACGCACTCTCAGCTCAGTGGTTTCAGATTTGCTTGCCAAAGCCCCTGAAAGACAGACGACTTTATGTACGTGCATTCTCAGTAGCCTGCTATGTTTTATGTGTGCAGGATAGCCTAGATAGTTTGGCCTATGCATCTAAATACCCGATTCATTTGAATGAATAAGACACTGCCGTTTATACAACCATGGAAAGAAATTCAACTAACAACTTTTTTTGTTGGTTTATACTCTGTTTGTAAATAAATAAAGTAGAACTTACGAGCACGTATAAACCTTCCTAATGCCTTTGTGCTTGATACGATTGTGACGACATAAACTATGGGATGAACTGAAAGATTTGTCACATTGTCTACATGGATGTTTCTTCATTTGCTTTAAAAAAAAGAAAAAAAATACATTAATTAAAAAAACTCAGTAAAAATAGTTCATGTGCCGAACCTTTTAATAGGAAAGAAACACCACTTACCAGTGTCTGGTACTGCATCTTCGAGTACACACCACTCCTACAGCAACACTGCGCAAGTCAGAGGACCTGGACCTCTTTCAAGGCAGTGTGGCCAGCATGAGCTACACGCGTCTATCACCAGTTGCAAACCAGTGTCACAGACTGGGGACAAAGGGAATTTCTCCCACCAGAAAAGAAAGGAAGATCAGTGGATTATTTCTGGATCAGTGAAGGTGGCACAGTGAGAGATTCGCTTTCACTATAACGTACCCTTCCCATCACCAAACTAGGTCTGCAGTTGCTGACTGGGAGCCTACCAGTCACCCGCAAGGAGGGGTGAAGAGACCAAAGCAAAACGTCACGGACACTGACACACTAACAGTGCTCGGAAGAGTCATGAAGAAATGAGAGCTGTGGTCCGATGCCAACCTGAGCGACATCTGTTTGGGGAATTATGTGGGGTTTATATTACTGTTTGGTAAGGAGAAAGAAAAGGAAGCTGAAAAGGACGGAGTGATCTCCATCTATGTCATTCCAGCCGAACATGGCCACAGGAGCTCTAGTATCTGAAGACATTACATCTCCAAAACTGCAGACTATACAAGCCCCAAGAACGAATGACATAGCCCGGTCCCTTAAATTCCATCAGCCCTAGAACTCAGTTCAAATAGCACGTCTCACCAACAGGAGCAGCTGCAGTAAGGAAATGGAAATATCCCGGTCAGATTTCCTGCTTCCTTTCACGGGCAACTAGATTGTTCAAGCTCATATCTGTAATTTTTGCTGTTTTGGCAGTAACAAAGAAATCGAAACAACATCTTGGAAATTAAAATCTAATTGAAGCCCTTTCCAGATTACTTTTCCAGTTTACTTTTCAAAAATCCAGTCAGGGCCAGGATCCCACACTTATCACTCAGTATGATTCCTGACAGAATCAAGGTGTCCTGGCTCTGAAGAACAAATGGATTTTATTGGAACCTCCCCAAAGAAATCTGGATCGCATGGACCCAGATTTTGAGTGTTCCAGTCTGACGGAGGGCTCGTGCCTGCTAGTCAGGTACAAGTGAAGGAACAGTTTCATACAATCAGTCAAGTATCTAGAAGGAAAATCATGTTCCACAGATTCCTTTTTCCTGCTCTAGCAGCAATCATAGTTTTCCTTCATAGTTTAAATAACATTCTCTTTCCTGCATTTACTGGGAAACTGAAAAAAAACCAAATAATTTTATTCTACTATTCCAACTGAGGCCACTGAGCAAAAGACTTGGATCAACACTTGAAACTGGACCCTTCTTGACTCTTCTGGAGAATCCATCCAAGATCTGTCCCTATGTTCCAAAGCACTCAATAGCAAAGATTGTCTTCACAGAATAATGTAAAGGGTTTGGCTCACTTATTCTTACCTTCTGAGGAAGCAACAAATTCCTAAACAATGGAGATGCACAATAATCCACACGGACATTTTAATATGACAGGAGTCATTCTCTGCTGCCTAATATTAATCAGTAATAGTAATAAAAAAAGAAGTCTCAATCCTAAATACTAACAAGCTCAAGCCATACAGAAATGCTTAAGGAACAGAAAAACATCCATCTTATACTTGTGTTCTGTGCTGAACTTTATGTTGATGTTCATATTCTCCCTAATGGCTACATTGCTCAGAACAGCTACAGACAAGCCAGTGGAGATCTGTGGCGATCTGTAGAGGTGATGTCATTACTGAAAAATTATCATTTACTGCAAAGTTTGGAGTGAATGGTGGAAGGTTTGTGCACGGCAAAACGGGATGTCTGAAACAGCTGAAAGAGTACGAGCTCTTACAGTGAGATGAGAGACCTTTTGCTATCAAGACCAAAATCACATTGAGTGTGGGTGAAGGAAAGAAAAGCGGTTTTGAAAGGTCATTCACGCACATGTGAAGCAGCCCATTAGGAAACATGATATGGTAATTTTATTGGGGCTAGTCAACATAACGCTATTAGAGGCACAGTACTGTTCAACCTAGACTTCCTTTTCATGTTTAAAGGCCAATTAAAACCAAAGGAAATCAACATAGTTTGCTCTTAAATTGTAAAAGGTGAAAACCTTACAGTGTGTACACACAGTGCGTACTCATTAATGCTAATGCATTAATCAATAACTTTTGCAGTATGCTTATGATTGCAATGCTCTGGAAGAAAAAATAAAATAAAATAAAATACAAAATAAAATGTCATATTAGGGTTTCTATCAAGAAACAGCCCTGCATCATGCTGTGCAAGCATACAAGCTCAACCAAGGCAGCTCACGTACCTTTGCAAAGGCCACTGCACAGTGCAGATGCATCAAGCGCTTTGTCAGAAAAGCAGCAGGAGGCCTGTGCTCAGTAGGACCCAGTCCCTCCCAGAGCACCAGGGCCACTACCTGGGGTATCCAGTCATGACACCACACTCGTTCTGAATTTGTTGGGAAGATTCTGGATAGAGACCCAAATAGGATTTTGGATGCATTAATCTCTGCAATGACAGCCAAACCCAAAAGAACTGAACAATTAGTTCTGTAATTAGGTGCAGGAGGAGCTGTTGTAGAGCATCCTGTCTTTATGGGAAGAAAGAGGATGTTCAAGCAGATGCACAGCAGCTCGGAATTGGTAAAGCAATTCCTGCTTAGAAAACATCTGTCTTTTCGTAGAAACACCCTTACACACAAGCCCTAGGAAGCTGGACATATGTCTGCCCGGCTGAGTGCAGACATACACGATTCAGCTTCAAGCCAGGAGTTGTACAGACTTGTTAGAACCACTCTCTGTCTGGGCTAATAACATTTATTATTATTTTTTAAAACAGCACTTTTAAGATCAGGCACAGTCACACCGAGGTGGCCACAAATTTTCCTACCCTACAGCTGGCTTACCTTCAACCAGCTCAAGAAGTGGATACAGAAAATGTGAATCTATCTGTCTGTGTAGATATTTCCCAGTAAGGTCTGGAAACCGAAGAATCTGTCCAAAGAGGATATACATGGCAATACCTCTCCTATGAATACCTCTGAATAATCCAGCCTGGGATCAGCTAAGAAGCATTACAGCTCCAGACTTTCACTCTGACCCTGCAAAAGCAGCAATTAG
This sequence comes from Balearica regulorum gibbericeps, assembly GCF_011004875.1. Classification (NCBI taxonomy): domain Eukaryota; kingdom Metazoa; phylum Chordata; class Aves; order Gruiformes; family Gruidae; genus Balearica; species Balearica regulorum. The sequence goes on along the minus strand of NC_046220.1, from coordinate 87,458,667 downwards.
AAGTTTGAAACTAGTTATTTTCAAATACCTTACATGACAATGGACTTTGTGAATAGCTCATTAATTGCTTCACTGAAGTTTTTAACAAACATTCTCCACAGATCATTTTAGAGCTTTTAACCCACACCTATTACTCTTAGGAAAAAGAGACTATTTATTAGACCCATTTCAGATACTTGGTTATATTATGCTCATTTCTAGTCTCTCTACAATAAAATGTATCCATAAAAGTTTAGGTTTTCAATATAGTTATTTTGAAAGCTAACAATTACTGAAAATTTCAAGAGGTCTGGAAGGAACATAGCCACTGGTCTTTATCACCCATTTCTGAAAGACATGGAGCTGTCTATTCATTTTTTTTTATATATATATGCCTCCTGTGTTATTCAACAAACCACTTGAATAGGGATAAAAAAACCACATAAATGTAAGCAATGAAACAGGCCTGTGGGCCAGTGTTTGAGTGTAACAGTTATCTAATATTTCATAATAAGGGCTGTTCTTGAGGTAACCTTGGACATTCTTATTAAACATCAGAGACGGAAAGATACATATTTAAATCTAAAATTTAGAAAGCATTATCAATGTGTTACTAGCCTTATTTTACATGCCTTCTGCCACCTTGCTGTAGATGTGATCGGACTGGGTATCTTTCTCTAGTTCGCTCTGAAGTGATGGTTTCATAGGGAGGTTGTGTTAAGAATTGCATCAATGTAAAATGCATCTGGTCTCAAACTTACTTCTGTTTGTCGGTAAAAGCACTGATGGATTAATATTTGGACTAACAGACAAAACAGAGTGGACCAACAGTTTGTATGCTGCTAAAGAGACCGATTTTGACATTTTAACAGTCAAATGACTGTATGAGTGTTACAAGATGAGAAACAAGTATTCAGTGCATAGGCATGCCACAGGGACCGTAACACATTTTATGGAGTTTCTTTATAGACACTACCTAGCAGAAATGACAGGAATATACCTGCTAGGCTTGAAACTGAAGCAATTAACAGTTCCTCAGTGACTTAAACGGACAGAAATGCAAAAATGGTCTTTTAAAGCAAACAGAGAAATCAAATGGAGTCCACATAATCTCAGCTGTTTGTCTACTTCTCATGCCCTCAAGCTGCAAAAGGAGAACCAGATAAATGTGGTTCTGTGAATCATAATTTGTGTGTTTCATTCCAAGGGGGACTGGCAATGCAGTTACAGGACTCTACAGCAGGAAGGCTGAAAGACTAGAGTGGGAGTTACTGAAGGCAAAGAGAAACATGGAAATAGTCTCCTGTCGGTCAGGCTTGGGTGCTATTTGCTTGAAGTTGTCTTAAGAAAATTAGAGATGACACCCAGTAGTCTGGCATTTTCAGCTTTTCCATAAAATGTTTATAAACAGAATAAAATAATTTGCACAACAGCTTTAGAGATAAGCACTGTAATTTGAAGGGACACAGAAACCTCTGGAAATGTGCTATCATTTATTACAGCATATTAGCATCCCGAAAACCACCGATTTTCATTCAGGATTACTCTTTGCCACTTAGACAAAGTAAGTCTGCTTTCCCTTCCAGTTCTGCTCTTCTTCTGCAGTGCAGTGCAGCGCAGTGCAGCACATTAGTTTAATTACCTGCCTCCCAACCGAGGAAAGAATCAGACCATTTTCCCTAGCACAGACTGACAGGCAGGACTGGACAGCAGACAACTGCTGTGTGTCAGTATCAGGCTGGAGCTTATAGGATCCCAGATGGGTTTGGGTTGGAAGGGACCTCACAGCCCACCCAGTCCCACCCCCTGCCGTGGGTAGGGACCCCCTCCACTAGCCCAGGTTGCCCAAAGCCCCATCCAGCCTGGCCTTGACCACTGCCAGGGAGCCAGGGGCAGCCACAGCTTCTCTGGGCAACCTGTGCCAGGGCCTCAGCACCCTCACAGGGAAGGATTTCTGCCTCCCATCCCATCTCCATCTCCCCTCCTGCAGCTTCAGGCCATTCCCCTTGGCCTGTCACTCCCTGTCCTTGGCACCAGCCCCTCTCCAGCTTTCCTGGAGCCCCTGCAGGGACTGGAAGGGGCTCTAAGGTCTCCCCGCAGCCTTCTCTTCTCCAGGCTGAACAACCTGCTACAGCTTCCTACGGTCTGTCTCAAAGGCAGCTAAGAAGGATTCGTTTCACTATTGCCTACCTGCCAGTCTTCTCAATTTTGTTTAATTGGAAAAGCCATGGGATGCAGCAAGGATGTCAAGTTGTCCTTCTGCTGACCTGAGAATACAGCATTCCCATCTTTCGCTTTTAATCCATTTTAAGTAAGCTATCTCAAATCCAGCTGCTTTAAATACAAAATTCATCTTGTTCAACTCAGCTGACTTGTTGGCTGAAACTACAGGTCTAAGATTAGAGCAACAGCTCGACCTTAGAGTGAGTCTACCTTAAAATGAAATGCTGTTTGGCACTCATTGGACCAGTAAAACAGGACTCCATTCCCCAAGTCTAACAGTTATTGAACTTTCAAGAGAGAGAGGGAACTGAGAAGGCACAAAGGAGGAAATAATCAGAACAGATGACTTGGATGAAATACTGGAATATCTTTTGCTCTTTCCATCTTGAAGAAATCTTGGTACTGGATGAACAAGCCTACAATTAAGTAAGAGCATATGGATTTTCTCAGTGGAACTATGTAGAAAATGACAAAAACTAAGCAGCCAAAGAGAGAAATATGAAATAGATACAAGAACAGAGAAGAAAAACGATGGAACTTAAAGGAATTATTTGCAAAACCACAACTGAATTTGGAAAAAAAATGACTTCATATTTCAGGTTTAACTCACTTTTTTGTAATTGAATATTATTCATTTACCTTTCCATGTTCTTTCCTCATGTGAGAGATGTAAACGTCTCTCTGAGTGAAGAGCCTATCACACTCCCAACATGTCCAGCCAGGATTAGCGACTTTTTTAGGCTCAGCTTTCTTTATGGGAGAAGGAGATTTCTTCTCCAACTTTTCTGTTCCGTTGATGGATTTTGTGTCCTCTTTGTTGTGACTGGCTGAGTTCTGAGTTGTGGGTTTAGTACTGAGAGGCAGATGTATCCCCAGGTTTGGTGGCCCCTCAACACTTTTCAAAGTTCCATGCATAGACTACAATAAAAGAGATAAAAAAAAAGTACAAAACTAATATAGACATATACAGCTGTATTGACAAAATGCAAAGACTCTCTGAATCAGGTCTTCACTTACGTCGTCATACTATTATCAGAACACATTCTTAAAGAAACATGATTAAGTAAAGGCAAGGCCTGGCGTAGAGAGAAACTGGCCAACAGCAATAACAGACACCACCTATAGCTAAAGAAAAGTTTTCTTCAGTGGCTAGATGTTTTCACAAAAAAAAAAAAAAGAGACTTTGTAAGTTAAGTTTAAATTGGTGTTTAATAGGCAAGACAAAAGGGCTCAAGAAGTACTTTATGTCAAGTTTAATTTCTTGCTTTACTTAGCTAACACAGCTAGTTGAACATCCTCATTTCAAACTATGTGACTAGAGATTTCCAAGAAGGGAAGGTTTTTACTGACAAATTTTGATCTGGCACATTGGTTAATAAGACAAGAAAAGGCAACTCTGGAAAGATCAGGCAACTATATTGTTTACAATATATTAGTATTTTATGTTGAGGCTGAGTTAAGCCCCGTCTTATTCCACACTCAGGTTACAAGCACCCTAACTTAGGGCTACATTGCTAACAGTCCTTAGAAGCAAAGGTGTGTAGGGCTGATGGGGTCCCCAAGACCGGGGACAGCTAAAAGGCATCTAACAAGGTGTCTCAAGCCCTCTGCAGCTCTTAGGTTTATGTTTCCTCACAGATTTATTTCTAGACTTTAAGTAAACCATCAGTAAGAAGGGAAGAACTCTTCCAGCTCCTCCTTCCCCAACTTCTGGAGCCAGTGTCATATGCTGGTGTGATACCTGAGCATACAAAAAGATGACTAGTTCAGGAAGACCTGGGCTTCAGCTGTGTGTCTGAGTTTCATATATGAACATGGACACAGGAGGAACAAGTCAGCAGGGTTCTGGGCCAACAAAGATGACTGCAGCCCAGACTTAACACAGTTGAACATGGATCCCACTATTGAGGTCTCTTTCACATCTAAAAGACTAGCCATCCCAAACATAATTATTTTTCCTACAGGTAATCTCAGAAACAAAAAACCACTCAATACATTCTTGATTCTGAGAATATAAGAATACAAATCTGATACTCCAGTATAATACTTCACTGTGAAGTTCATTCGTAAATCCTGTGGCTTTTGGGACTACCCACTGGCTCCACAGCAAATATCAACCTGATCTGTAGAACATGTTCTTCTATTTAACAACTTTTTAAAAGAAAAGCCAGTAATTAAAAAAACTAAAATGTTATTAAAAATCAAAGCACACAGGACCAACTGACTGGCTCTAAGTACAAACTGCAGTTGTGTAGCAAAGGAGGAGGTTGCCTGAAGTATCCCATTGCACCGGGACAAGAAAGAAGCACGCGGTAGGGGGGAAGGAGGTTCCTGTACTTTCAGGCAACTGAAGACTGACCTAGAGCTTCCATCCCTGCATGTAAAATGTTAGTACTCAACTTTCTAAATGTATTTTAAATACAATACTTGAAATTCAATTTCTTACTTGAAAATAAACCAAAAGCATTAAAGCATAACACGGAATCACAGTGATCACAGCACTTATCACCAGCAGAACTGGGAGCATTACACCTCCAGTCTAGACCTTCACCACCAGTACTCACTGGCTGTTAGAAATTTTCTGGTAGCTAGCCATTACGGAAAAATGAGACATACATTTTGCCAACAAGAAACATTCACATCTGCAGGAATTATTCTAGGTTATTTTTTGTAGCTTTAAATAACCTCCTTCTGAGCTCCTTTCTGTCCCTTTCTGTTCTATTTTCATCGAGGTCTTCTCTGCCTTGATGGTTTCTGTCTAGCCATACCAATTACTTTTTGTGCAGCCCCTTGTCTGGCACTCGTCCTCTCCCTGAGTCCTTTTCTGTTTTTACCTGCACCCTGTTAATGGGGTTTTTCATTCCTCCTTAACTGAAGTCCAATTTATACTTTTCTGCTGCTGTCCCTACTACTATACGCACATCCTAAATATAAAAGCACCAGCAATTCTGAATAAAAACAGTAATACTGTTACTGCATGTGTACGTTCTAATCCTCTAATTTTGTTCTCAAAAATGTCTGAATCATTTATAGTGAAACAGGCTAAAAAAATACTAGTTAAAAGTACAAACACTGGCACGGAATGCTAAAGCCAGAAGAAGACCATTTAAGGTATCTGGCATAAACGTAAGACAATTCTTACAGTAAACATGAACTAGTTCAGAAACAAAGCAAATACCCAGTCCTTGTATTTCTGAATGTCTTGGGTCAGCCATGCCCTATCTCCTCCTCAAGTTTAAGATCGGCTTTAAGACCAAGTGTTTTTTCCAAGACTCGTGATCTCGTTTTCAACACAACTTCAGAGACTTCTGAGGTTACAAATGCCATAGTTGAGACTAAAATGTAAAATGATGGTTACAACAGACAAGAAAGATGTCGGTTTTTCCATTACTCTAAATACAGGTTTTACTAAGTCTTATGTGTCACCGCAAGAGAAACCCACTGAATTAAGTGCTACCATTCTGGGCTGCAATACTGTGCAATGGTGTAAATAACCTCAACTGTTACTAGGCACCAGATCATGGTAATAAGGCATGAGAAATTTCAGCACTGCTGAAACAGATTTGATATATATAAACAGATTTGGTATATATAAAACAAGGTGACACAGTATATTTAAAATACACAGCTAACAAATTATAGCCAGGGGACTGCTGATTCTTAGTAACACAATTTGCAAGGATGACAGTAAATCTTCTGCAGTTGTAAGGGTATTAATGAGAAAACCCACTTTAAGTTTTTTTTCCAAAGCATAGAACCATAGAATTGTTTTGGTTGGAAAAGACCTTTAAGATCATCAAGTCCAACCATCCATGCATGTGTTCATGTTCGTATGTGAACACACACACACACAAATAACCTCTACATCTATTCAAGAAACATACCGGTTCCTACCGGTGAGTTCTGAACATCAAAGGTTTGATTTTACAATGTACTCAGCATTCTCAACTCCTAACAACTGGAAAAATACTTAGAATACTGTAAATAAGGCTCAATACTTATTAGGATCAGACTAACTTACTTCACTATACTCATTATTATTTTGATAAAATGACCTGTTAAATGCAATGCACTGACATATTCCTAGCATACCAAAATCAACATTCATATAGAAAAACCGATTACATCACAGATACACTGAAGACCACACAAAATATAACATTTTAACATTTGAGAACATTATTCACAGATTACTCTTTTGGAATTATTAACATCTCTCTCTTTCAGCAGTCGTCTTGTTATTCAGTGCTTTTTTTACAGTATTTTCTCACAGCATATATTGCATGACATATGGTATCTACGAACGAAACAAGAGAAGATGCCTACACACCTTGATATGATCCATCATAAGCTGTTTCTGTGCATATAGAAGAGAACAGTCTGGACACTTGAAAACAGACACCTTCTGGTTTTCAATGTGCTGATCAAAGTGGCGATAGAGCAAAGGTTGTAGAGTAAACACAGTGTCACACATAGAGCATTTATATATTATTCTAAAAACAGAAGTACAATAAACAATGTCAGTCATGTTGATGATCTATTTGCAAGAATCATGATGTTAACTTTTTTTTCTCAGCAGAGATAAGATCTGACATGTTTAAGCAATCATTTCACACTGCCTGAAAAAAGTTAAAATTAAACTAATTCAAAACATCCTCCAATTTAAAAATATGGGAGCAGCAGAAAAAAACAGAAAAACAGAAAGAAAAATCATTTAAAAGTGCAAACAAGAAGCAGAAAACAAGAGCATATGCCAGTTGCATATGTAACACCAACCCTGAAAGTTATATGTCTTCAGTTTCTGAACTCACGTTAGAACTAAAGGACAACATACCTGTTTCAGGTTGCAAAGGCAGTATGTTTAAGGGAGTGGACTGATTTGATCATAACTGGTAATACACTTCAAGATAAATTTATTTCTGGCAATGTATATGGCCTTGAACCTCCTGAATGCCAAGCCTAGACTCTGTTAATGCTCTGAAGCTGAAACTTCACAGGAGGGTATTTCCCTGTTTTGCAATTACAAGTCTTTTAAGAATCTGTCTATCGAAGCAACGCAGAGACACCACCAAACCCACAACTTCCTCTCTCAGAGCGTCTGCAACTTTGAAATTAGCTACCTACATCTCCCACTCTGATAGGCAACATTCCAACAAAAAATGTAACAAAAGCTATTTATGTTTTACTAGCTGTGTAATGGGTGAAGCAATGCATCTATTAATACCATTTCAAAAGTGCTTTAGGAATAGATATACCAATTAACAAAGAACTAGGTAAGTACTGGACACTAAAAGCATAGTCCCCTGAGAAGGAATATGGCAGCCAAAATTCTATATTACAACATCCTAAGAAAGTTATCAAACAATCCAAAAATAGTTGTATTTTTAGCAGATCCTTGTCAAGTGTCTGTCCAACAGACAAAAACCATAGGGAAGCCAGAAACATAATCCTCTGATCTAACTGCTGCAACAACTTCTACATGACAATAGTGTGAAGCTTGTTTCATTCTGCTGATGATTTTTATAATGAAAATTAGAGTTTAAATTGCACTCTAGGTAAGATACTTTGCTTGTTGGTTTTGCTGGCAACTAGAGGTGAGCCACAAGATTAGCCATTCACACTGCAAGTCTTTAATGTATCTATTTATAAATAGTAAATATTTCTAGTCTTTCTGAAACTTCATGCTTTTTTTTAACTTGGAATATCAAGAGAGGAAACAACAGGTGAAAGAAAAGTAACAAAGAAATTCCCATAGATCATGAGATGAAAGAGAAATCTAATCCATTAGCCATCAGCGGTGGTAATACTTCAGAAAAAACTTCCACTAAGACAAAAGAAACCCAACAGGAGGTGCTCCGTGCAATGACAGGTGCTTCCTCTGTGAAAGCAGTCTTCCTAATCCCACGATTAGAGGGCGATCTCTGTCCCTAAAGAACGACTTTTCATTAAAAAACCCACAACAAACCCTGCCTGCTAGAATGCTGAATCTTCTCCTATCCACATAAATGTTTCCAAGTCCTTTCTATACCCCTCCAAGCAATTATCATCAACAGTACACTGTTCAAGAGCTCTGAAGACCACTCTGCACTGTGGTGCGAGATGACAAGAGGGACATTGCTTCAATGTCCAAGCCATTCAGTGAGTCCAAGTATTTGAAATAACGAGAAATAGCACACTTAATCATATTAACTGTGAAAAATATAATTTTTGTGATATATCAAGCGGTCCCAGTTTCTCACATATAGGAAGATAAATTTATTATTCACGCAGCATCCTCTGACGACCTCTTGTACCGCTATTGTACTGCTTTCTGCGGTGCACCCTCTGCACGGGACGACGTACCCTGCCCAGGCACAGCAGAAGATCCAAGATACTCCTGCCAGCCTCACCTGGTGAGCACACAGTACTTTGAAAGGGCAGCCCGTCCCCATCCCCTGACCCCCCAACTACTGTCCATAAAAGCTTCTTAAATGTCACTCAAAACAAGTATTTTAGTTTCTCACATTATTACTGATGTATACCCCCTCAGAATCCTAACCTCTCAGACAATTCCCCTGGGAAAGGTGTTAAAGAGCTTGCCAGAAATAAGAAATGCTTCTTCATATTAACTGGCAAGAAAGAAACCCCAGGTTCCAAAAATGCAGTTTCACGTCACGTACTTCACATCAATATAAACCCACATATCTTACTAATAGTTTTAACTGAGATCGTAAGAGGCAAATTTCTGGGTAAAAAAGCCAGTGGATCACCACCCCAGGTGAACTGGGCACAGACAGAAGGAGAGTGAGCGTGGACCTCCCGGGCAGAGTGCTCCTGCAGGCAGGCTCTGTGGGACGCCCTGCTCAAGCTCCAAGGGGCAGAAAGACGCCCAAGGATTCACCGTGCCAGGGACCATCTCCCTTGGCCACAGCACACAGAGCTGCTGCGCCCACCGCACCATGCTCCACCATCTTAGTTCCATCTCAGCGGAGCAGTTACAGATAATTTAAAGCAGTGACTTTACTGTCAGCCCTCCTCACTCCAAGAAAAAAACCAGTTTTCTCACAAAAGTACTTGCTGCAGTTTTGTAACGAATCTGCTTGTAATGTCACAAGCTAGAGAGCTGGTACCAACCACACACAGTCCCTAATCCTGGGGCACCAAGTATTTGTCTTCTTCCCTTACGTCCTGTCCCCTTAGCACACAGTCCTACATCTCCGTCAGCACCTTTGTCCAGAAGTCAGGGAGCGCCAAGCCCGGTTACTAACTAAGCAGGGCATCGCAGCCTTTCCCCGGCAGGGTGATTTTCACCCTTCTGCTTGGTTGCTCACACGCCACCGCCAACATCCAGAACCCCAGCATTTGGGTGCCTGGTTGCCGAGCAGTCAATCCCATGGCTAGGTGCTAAAGAGACATTAGTGAAGTTACATTGTTCCAGGTTAGCAAGATGTACATAAAGACTGACAGAATTAAAAATAATTCTCTGGCTATTTCATGATGTGTATTTCTATTAGAACTGTATCTGTGGTGGAACTAGCTAGTGATCTCAGCTGGAACAATTTCAGGTCTGTAGTATATAAATTTATCATCATGGGGTTACATAATCTAATCAAATAACTATGATCTATTACATGCTTCAGATTCTTGTTCTATCTAAAGTACGGAACAGAAGACTACAGAATGGCTGAGGTTGGAAGGGGGCTCTCTTGAGGTGATCTTGTCCAAGCCCTGCGGGAAAGCAGGGTCAGCCAGAGCAGCTGCCCAGGACTGCGTCCCAGGCGGGTTTTGAATGTCTCTGCAGACTGAGCCCCCACAGCCTCTGGGCAGCCTTGTTCCAGTCTTTGACCACCCTCATAGTAAAAAAAACCAAAAACCCTGACTTCTTCTGTTCAGGTGGAAATCACGTTTTCAGTTTGTGCCCATTGCCTCTTGTCCCGCCTCTGGGGCACCACGGAGAAAAGTCTGGCTCATCTTCTTCTTGCCTTCCCATATGGTATTTGTACACATCAGTGAGGTGCTCCTGAGCCTTCTCCTCCCCAGGCCTGAACAGTCCCAGCTCTCTCAGCCTCTCTTCACAAGAGATGCTCCAGTCCCTTCCTCATCTCAGTGTCCCTTTGCTGGACTTGCTCCAGTACGTCCGTGTTGCCTCGCACTGGGCCCAGCACTGACTGCCCTGACCTGCTGGCAGCGCTCTTCCCACCTCAGTGACCACATCCCCGTGCAACGCAGCACTCGCCAGCGCTGACGGGGCAGAGGGAATCTGCTGCAAAGAAATGTGACATCTTCCCGAGTTCATCACGTAAAAATTATCTCTCTGAAAACACTAAGAGCTGAATATATGTATTTTCTATGTAAACTAGAAGACTTTACTCCGTTTTCACAGAAGCACAAGAACTATCTGGTAGAGGTCCAAATTTCAGACAGGTCTCTGGGAAAAGACTGTACTTGGTTAAATTCATACCAAACATACCTACAGTTTGAGTTGTGGCTATACACACTTTGAATATTTCTTTTGGTCACATCAAAGCATGATTTTTTCAATCCTAAACACATGCAACCGAGTATGCTGGTTTGTTTTATATCTGAAGCGGTCAGTAACATGTTACGGCTTAAACCCCTGTCCAGAGCTTACAGGCAGTTATGTGTAGTCAGGAAGTAACTTACAACCACCCCCGACTGGCAAGACACTTGGGTAAGGCAGGCGGTTCGACTGCCACCACCTGCCAGGGGCGTCACTCAGGAACCCTTCCTGCCCCACAGCGCACTACAACACAGGCGTGGTACGCGCACCTCTTCGCTTCTTGGAAATCCGGTTAACAGATTCACATGCCATCTTAGAATAAATACAGATGTTATCTCACAGGAAAATATTTTCATCATCACATAAAACATGTTTAGCGTTTTTGAAAACTTCTGCATCAGACTATGGTTATTTCTCCTTCCCATATTTTTTTCTCTAAAAAAATGTTACTTGTATGATAATACACTTTATACCAATAGTATAGTATATATCCATAAGCTGGCTTGATAAACAAGAATTGCTCCAATATCCAAAAAGAGATCAGCCATGAAAAAATATCTTAGTGTTGTTCCTAGGAAGTTACACTGTTACTGAAAAAGAAAACGACATATAAGCTTTGGTTTCCCATTAAAAACCATGTAGGAGCTTAGGTATGCTATAGGAGAGAGCTTCACAAAGTTGAAAGACAAGACAGCCATCCATTTCCCTATATTAAAATAATCTAATTTCATCCCACTGAGAATCACTGCACATAAACTTCATTTTTCATACACCACATGGTTGACTGTATCTGTTCTGAAACAACCATTTGTGATGTAATTGTAAATCACACGGTTCCAGTAAATGCCAGAGGCACACGGTCATTTGCCCAGCGAGCCCAATTCCTGTAAACACAGACGTGTGAACCAGCGATGAGTCCCCCAGGACCAGGCTGGCCTCAGCCCCCTTCCAGGACAGTAGGAATACATCTTGCCTGGCCACCCTGACGCAATGACACCCTGGGCCTCGCGATGCCCAGAGGAACACCTCGAAGCCAGGCTCCACGGCCACGCAGAGGTCAACAACATGTGCTCTGCCCGGTGAGGTTTGGAACTCACGTTCAAAGAGTCAGACACCTTTTATAAGCTCAATGGAAACTCCAAAGCTTCACACTTCCAAACACAGAACGCTACTGTACCCTTCCTTTAATTTGTTTTTTAAAATTTTTACTTCAGAAGAACAAAAATGTAACTGAGCTTATGTAGTCATCTCTATAGTGTTATTACGACTGTATCAACATTCCTTCTTCTTTCAATAATGAATTTGTTCAGCTTTCAAAACGTACGCCAGTCACATGCCACGTAGATGCTAGGTTATACGACAGACAAAGCAGCAGCAGATTGGTTGAAATGTGAATGTGCTTCCTCAAACATAACAGCGCTTGTCAGCTCTGCACGGTGCTGGTCAGGTCTGCACCTGGAGCACTGAGCACAGTTCTGGTCCCCACCACTCAAGAAAGACATGGACAGACTGGAGAGGGTCCAAAGGAGGGGCCATGAAAATGCTCATGGCTGGATGACTGAAGGCTGGACAATCTGCCCTACAAGGAAGAACTGAAGGAGTTGGGTCTCTTCTCCCTGCGAGAAGGCTGAGGGGGACCTCATCACAGTGCTCCAGTACTTAAAGGGTGGCCTGTAAAGCAGGACAGAGGGTCTTCACAAGGAGCCACATGGAGAGGACAAGGGGCAACGGGTACAAGTTGCACCAGGAAAGGTTTAATCTTGACACAAGAAAGGAATTTTTTATGGTGAGAACAATCATTCACTGGAACAACCTCCCCAGGGATGTGGTGGAGTCCACATCACTGAAGGCTTTCAAGATGTGGTTGGACAGGGATGCTAGATAATCTCATCTTGGCCTCCCTTCCCATGAAAGGCTGGACCCAATAATCTTTTGAGGTTCCCTTCCAACCTGGGCTGTTCTGTGATTTTAACACAGAACATTACAGCAGACAAACCAGAATTTCCGCAATTGTCACCAACATTGATGTCGACTTGACCAAGATATGTGAGAAACATCCTCAGAACCCAACTAATTGAAACAACAAAACCACTTCCTTTTTAAATTGCTGCTAAGTAGCAGAAATACATGTAGTTAATTCTGAGGAAAACCACAGGTCCTGATAGCTGAAATAGACCTTATTAAATGGTTAAAACAGCAGTCAACGCGAGCATCTTGAGTATTGAAGGCAACATTGTACTACCTAAAGATGCTTGTGAAATGAAAAAACTCCTGCAAAGACCAGGAAAATCCTACTGGTCACTCTGCATGCATTTAAGACAGCATCTTGATTAAAACTGCAAATGTAAGAAAACGTCACTCCTTAAGAGGAGCACTCAACTATGAATTCTACAATTTATTTACAATAGTACTTCATAAAATGTTTAGTCTTTTTTCTAATCAAAATAAATTCATAAAAGAATTATAAGCCACATCTATATGGAAAGAAAACTAATGAAAAATACTTAATTCATAAAGCTAATCAGAAACAGCTCAGCAGAATCCAAGCACAATTCAAGAAATCTTCTGCACTTTTCGTATGTGAAGTATCTTACACAAACGGTGATCTTAATCTTTCAGTTTTCTCTAATGAAACTTACGGGAATCTGAAACAAGTTTTAGATTAAATGTTGGTATTTCAAAGCCTCTCACTGACGATGCCATTCTGAATTAAAACAAGGTATCGTTTGTCACCTGGAGGAAATGTCTTAATTTGGTGTCAGTAAGTTTGTTGCCATTTTACTTTAATGTAGGTTTAAATATCCTAAAGAATAAATCTCCTGTTGGTATGATGGAAGAAATGGCAACAAACCAAATTCTTCTGAAATCTGGTTATTACATTACATGGTACCTTGTTTTCTCTCACCTGCCTTCTATTTTCTTGAGTCTGCAAATTGCTAAAATGCATTAGCATACTCCGCGCACCCCAGAGAAACAACACGGAGTGAAATACTTGAATGGTTTACTCTCAGTATTGCACTCATACTAACAGAGTGAGAAAGAAGACAGAAGAAAAAGTTCTGCAATGAGGAGGCATCAGGCCAAGATTGATGAGATCTGAAGCATTTTCACATGCATTGGCACCCGCAGCTCCCACTGGCTTCAGCGGAGGCCTTGAATGTTCAACATCTTCAAAACAAAAGACCCTGAAGCCAAGCCTCTACGCGTGCCCTGTGTTACCATCTTCAGGAAGCCACTGTGTTTAGGCACAACTTTCCTAGCTACAGAATGGAATCAGATCTGCTTTAATCCAGAAAAAAGAGATTATGTATTGGAAAAAAGCTTATATAAACAGCTCTATAAAGGCATCTATTTTGATTTGGAGGGGCAAGGCTGGAAGAGGTTTAAAGGCTGGCACCTCTCACTCAATAACAGACGGCAAACTGCTCTCCTTGAGAAATGACCATCTTAGGGAAGCAAAAACCTAGCTCACCGCTCCCAAAACCTACAGCTTTCATGGAGAAAAATCTAGTAGACAGAAAGAGAAGAACAACAGATCGTGCAGGAAAAACACCACCCGACAATGCGAGCGGCTGCCTTACCAAAAGAATAGGGTGTCACATGCGGCTGTAGCCAGCGGAGAAGTGCCCAAGGTCGGCCCAGACGCGACAACTACCACTTCTAAAACCCATCCCTCGCAAGTACGCACCCTGACCCCTGTGAACTGATGGCACGGAAAGATTCAATGTTCAAAATTCACCCAGATCACCATCTGCGAGCATGTAACAGAAAAAAAATCAAACCACTTTTTCCCACCTTTTCAACCAGGAGTTATGAAAATCACTGCATAAGCCCTGATGAGTCCTAGCACTTCTTTTTGGAATCCACACTATCTTAAATCACAGTAAAAATGCAGATGAGCTAAGCAGATTAAAAAATAAGAACGAGCAATACACTAGCCGCCTATCTGAATCATTTTGGTAATTACTATATTACTCTCTTGCAGTGCAAAGTGTTTAAAGAACTGCTGTTGCTGCATTCATGGAAGTTTAACCTTTGCCAAGTAAATTCCCAGCTAAAAACTCATGAAAACATTACGAACTCCACATGTTACCAATAGGATGACAAACTGCTGGCTGTACAGTACGTGACATTTAAGATTATAAGCACAGGGCAGAATGCAATTTCACAAGTTACTAAAATGCAGACAAGTGCAGTAGAAGATTAATTTTGCTTACTTTGGTTCGCCTATCTTGATACCCGGGTGTTGTGTATAGGCATGGGAGTGTGTACTGGGAGCAGATTTAAATGCCATGGGACAGATAGGACACTTGTAAAAGACTTCACAGTGAGAACCTTGAATATGAGACTTGAGTGCCGCCACATCAGAGTAAACAACATTGCAATGCACGCAGCTGCAAAAAGAGTGGAAAAGAGTCAGTTCAGCCTAGCCCAAAGCAGTACTGAAAGAAATGGAATAAACACTGATTTTCAAGCAAGTGGAAGAGATAAACATACATACAACCAGATAAATCTACGTTATCCCATCAATTTCAACAACCCAGTAAGAATCAACATAAACAGAGATTGGCATATCAGAAAGTAGGAAAAAAGAAATTTCCCAAATTTAATCTGAAAATCTGAGAGACATGAAGTCAGAACACGGTTTTATGGCATTACAACAAAACAGACCAGAAGGGTCTGACAGAGGAATATTCTATTGATTGTAAAAAGACTGCTTAAATCCTCTGCAAATTTGTGAAGAGATTTTACAAAATGCATTTTTATTACATGCAGTGGATTGTATAAGGTACACCACAGCAATTTAGAAACTACCACCAAAATGGAAACCAGTAAGGAAAACATTTCCACCATTTCCCTTGTTTAGATTTAATGAAGACAAACTGGTAATGATTTTTCTGTACAGGTAATCAAATCAGTGCTTGGATTTAAAAACAAAAAAAGTAATTTAAACTCAGGACAACTAAACCAAATCTCTACAATCAGATCAATCTATCAGATTGGAATTCTGAAAATATTTTGCAAAAACATACTTCTGCTGTGTCGAAAATTTGTGACCTTTCCG
The DNA here is from genome assembly GCF_011004875.1 of Balearica regulorum gibbericeps. Lineage (NCBI taxonomy): Eukaryota > Metazoa > Chordata > Aves > Gruiformes > Gruidae > Balearica > Balearica regulorum. Next base: position 87,442,900 of record NC_046220.1, on the reverse strand, counting down.
CATCTATTCTAAAAGGAAATGATTAAAAAAATGAATTAATATTAGTACATAAGAATTTCTATACATAACGGTCCCTTTTAGTGCCATAACATCTCCAGTACTAAATGCTACCAAGTAAGTCCAAAAACATAATGCAATAAGGAATTACAAAACAACCTGTCAAATGAACAAATTTCTTATTTACCAGTATTTTTGCAGTAAGAGTTTTACAACTTAAAGGCCTCTACCCTTGCAAAATTTTAGTTTTGGCATCTATCATGGTAGTGCGATTGTTGTCATATACATGTCAGGTCATTTTTTGATACTGTTCTAATGCCTTGATGATAGCAATAAAGGAGGAAATAAAGTTACATATTGCATTCAAGAATCCCATTTTCCTTGTAAAATGTATCACCTTTGAATTTTATGAAATGTCATCCTTTCTTTTCTGAGCACTTAATTTACATTCTTAATACTATTAATCAAGTTTGTATCTATCTCGTCTCCGCTTACCAATGCATTTTCTAACATAAACGGTCCTTGTCTTTTTGGGGTCTGTTAAGATCTTCTCTGCTTATACAAGGATGAACATTTCTTCATGGCGGTACAAAGCAGGATCCTCTCATTAATGGATCTACTCCTAAGGCGTCAGTTCAAGAGAGCTGGGGTCACATCTCTCACCTCCTCATCCCATCCTGTCTGGACTTTATTCTCTAGTGGATGCGACATAATAAAGATCCACCACCGTATATTAAAACAGTTCTTAAGGACCAAGCCTACCTTTCTTGGACTGCTGTAACAGCTTTGTTGTTTTCAACTTGGAAGGATGTAATTAAACTTAAGGTTGACATTTTCAGCTGATTTAGTTCAGACAACTAGCCTAAATCGCTGACATCAAACTGAACTCCCTCACAGAGGTCCTTTGGAAAGGGAAGACGGGTTATGCTGTTCCTCAAGCGAATGCATTGTGGTGATAAGGAGATGCTGAGGAGTCTAAGAAGGAAGACATTAACTTTCCCAGATATTGCTTTTCTTTTGCCTAGGTAGTTTTGATTTACAAAAGTTCTGACTTAGTGTGACATGACATGTTTATGATACATCTTGAAACTTTAATAACTTTTAGTTTAGATTTGTGAGTCTTCTGGTGTTACTGGGGCAGTCCCTGAACATGATTTCCACATGCAAACCCAAGACACACAGGCTAGAGGGAAGGAAAAGTAGAGTGGAAGTAGCAGACGTAAGAAATTTAGGACAAGACAAGAGTACTGCTTGGGAGAAAAGAATAAAAGAGAACGCAGAGAAATGCAAAGACCTGAGAGTTGTGTCAGCCCATGGATTCAATCTGAAAACAGATTGCCACAGCAGCTGGCTTGATGCAGTAAAAATGCTTTCTTCCCTTAGTGGAAGATTTCACAGCCATCCTAGTAAATGAACTCCTGAGAAGCTACCTACTGGTACGATTTTAAATCGCCCTTCTCCAGTCAGACAGGATGAAGTGGAAATGTTTTAGGAGTGCTGAGCAAAGCTCGGCTGTACACATTGCTCTTCTGATCTCTTGCTGTGCTGCCTGCCATTCAGTGCAGTAAAATTCTGAGATAAAACAACGTTTCAAGCCTTTCAAAACTTAACATTTCCACAAAATGCCTCTGATGCCCATTTTTCTCAGTGAGGTTGCCAGTACAGGGAAACATAAGAATAAAAGGGAAACGGAAGAGTAACAAAGAACCACCAAAAGACCGGGCTGTTTGAACGAGAAAGGTAATTTTCAAGTGATGTAAAGCTGAGGCACCTTGACTTCCCACAGGAAAGAGAGCAACCAGACAGGTGCAGTATGCCCATCAGCATCTCGATAATAAATTCTGCAGTAAATACTGAAAATGACTGTTCTACAGAGAGAACAATCTAAAATTCCATGTTTTTTGGAAAAACTCAGAAGGTTTTTTTTTTAAGAACCTGAAATTAAGAAAATACATCTGAATTCTCTAGACCTTATAAACGGTGAAGTCCTGAATCTGACATTTCATGGCTAGATGAGATTAGCTAATATTCTGATTTAATAACATACAAAAGTGGATGCCCAAAACAAGGCAGAATCCTAATGCGGTATTTATTCCAAAATTTGTACTACTAATAGCACTGTTGCCATGACAACCTTAAACCCCATGAAGCTGTATTCTACAACAATGCTTATGAAAATGGAAAATTACTTCTAAAAGCATAAATTATACATAAATTGACAACAAAAGTAATCATTATACTGACCGAAAACCAACTCTTCGGGTATAATGCAGGCAGTTCTTAGTGACATGAGTCTGGAAGTGGACAGATCTGCAGATTGCTCCACATTCAGGACACGTGTATGGAGATTTATGCTGATGAATTCTCTGGTTGTGATGCAAAACTGCACTGGTTAGGAAGCAGCATCTGGCAGATATTGCATGTCTTCTAAACGATAAACCAAAATAGATGAAACAAAAGGTTTGGTTCAGCTATACATAAACGTCTTGTGTCAAGCACTGTAATATATCAAATAAAGGTTAAATGTTATGACCGTGATGTGAACCAAAAGAAGTAGGCCAGTACTGACAACTCTTGTAGGACAGAGGTGGCAGCTACTGGCACCCAGACACGTGGGCATTCTGACACAACAAAGCGCTCTCACATACCACTGGCCATGGGCGATGCATGTTGGTTTCCATAAATTTACTTAGGTGCCTCACAAGATTAGCTTAATAGTGCAAGGTGGCCTAAGTACAACTTGAGAACCAAACCTTACGGTTTTAACTCAGTGCACCACATAAAGCAAAAAACCCCAAACTCAACAAATATACTATCTTCATTTTCGTTAATCCTTGCTCCTGATGAATTCTTATGGTAACACCCGTAATGCCAATTAAATGTAATATTATCAGGCAGAAAGTGCACAGATAATTTCAAAATATATTTCTCAGGCTAGACTACATCATCTGCATTATATCAACATATTGTGCATCTGAGTAAAGACTAGAGATATAGAAAATATTTATAAAGCTTTCCTTTGCAGGGCAATCTTTCTACGTGCAGGAGTAACTTACTAAACTAAGTCTTTTCTTGTGTTTTGTTACAAAAAAATAATTAAAAAACAATCTTCAACTACGTGTTGACCATATGCCCAATCAGAAACACTGAAATTCTTTGGGTGCTTTGTGCTGGTTTTGGGATGAAATGCAAATAATACAACCCAGCTGTAAACAGGTGTCACTTTTGCTCACAGTTGCTTTCCATCACTGGAGGGCACAAAGAGCCAAACCTGTAAAAGCATTCCAGAAAATGTTTCATTTACAATAATACATCTCTAAAATCTCCGAGCAGATAGCTGACATCCTGTATAGAGCTATGTTTCTGTCTAACTTGGATCATGGAAGTTGCTTCACTGACTTCAACAGAAACACTCCTGGTCTCAAAGTCAAGCACAAATACAAGGCTTTGCAGAACAGGACTTCAACTCAAATTCATTTCATAAGACTTCGCTTTGTAAGACTTTTCAAATTATTGTTTTTTTTTTTTTTTTTTTTTTTTTCTTATGACTCAGGACTTCGGAATCACACCACTGACTTATGAAGATTTTAAAAACAAAACTCCTTCATGACATGGGTATTTTTTTTTTAAAATGAGATTTGCATATTTTTAGAAATGTTGCAGATGTAGTGATGTGTACATTTTGCAAGAATACAGAACAAAACAAGACCTCCAGAGCTGCATTATATATTTATTTACTAACCTATGTATGAAGAAATCCGGAAATAAATAATTAAGTGATAGTTTCTTGCTAAAAGATAGGTGTTTCACAAAAAGTCATCCCCTTCTTCCAATTTAGGCAACGCTCCTTTAAATTGCTTTTAAAACCAATAAAATCCAGATCAGATAATAGCAGAATCAAAGCTACCATTGCAGAAGAAATAGTATAATGTTACAACTAGCTTTCATAGGAGTCTGACTTACTAGTATTAGCAACTACGCCAGTAAAAAAATAACCTGTTCCCATTTAATCAAGAGGAGACAGACACTAACTCCAAAGACGAAAGGAAAAAGCTTTTATAGTCACTGCAAAAAAGGATTTTTTTTTTTTTTTCAAATAGAACACTGTTTAATATCAAGGTTTTAAAGTGACTTAATTGCCTTAGCACTTTTACAATATTACTGCTATTCTAAGGACAATCTTGCATTACAATCTGTACACTCCATTTTTATTTTTTTCCAAAATAGCTTAATCTAAATGCTTTTTTGAGGGCACATGCAAATACTTTGGCTCTTTTTTTAAAACCAGTAATTTTAAGTAGAAATGCTAATATGAAACATTTTGTGGTCACACACACAGAAGCAAGAAGCGTATTTTCATATGGTTCACTTCTAACGTTTACGGCGTGAACACGGTGGCCTGATATGTTTGAACACGGTCTCCATCCAACATCCACAACAGCAAGATGGCAAAATGCAAAACATTAAAATAGAGGAAGTTAAGCAAAGAAAATCTACTACTACTCAAATTCAGGTTCACTATTTGCACTACTGCCAGCCCTAGAAGATTAGTAGACAGCACGGATACATTTACTACCCTTGCCTGAGGTTAACTAGCTGCAGGGATTTGGAACTACCAGCCTGATCAGAGCCTTTGTGACACAGCACGGCTGAGATTGTGTTCAGACAGTTATAAATATTTCACTTTGAAATGCCAAATATTTGTCCTGAATTGACCAAACAGCTGTGGCGGATCCACTGACTCATGCCCTCCACCACTGAACTGGTCTGGGATGTTAACTCTGTCTTCAGCTCAGGCTTTGAGGCAAAATCCTAACTGCAACTCTACTTGCCACATTCACACGGCTTCAGTACCACTCCTAAAATCTATCTTTTGCCACTTGTGTATTAATAAGCAGCAATACAATACTGGTGAATCTGGAGTATTATTTGATTACGTAAGAAAACAGCAAAACAGAACTTCTTGTTCCAAGAATTGACACATAAGGGGTTTTCATATCCTTCCAAAGCCTTTTGTCGGCAGCACTCCCAAAGGAGCCCGGGATGCTGCACCACAGAAGAGCCATACATCAGTCCAACCCCAACTAGGTCTATCTCTGATTTCGCAACAAGCAGCCTGCAAGATTCATCTGTAATGCTAGTAACTCCGACTGACACAAAATGCCAAGAGTCCTACTTGTTAAGGCCACTGGTTTGCTATTTTGATGAGTACAGTAAAAAGTTTAATTGTAACTGATTACAGTAGAACAAGGAGAATCTACTGTGAAAATCTGAAATTCAGCATGTTTGCCTTACCATTTTATTTTGGGCTTAAGGTGGCATTAACTTCCAGTTCTCTCATTCCAACCCACACCAAAATAAAACACAGTTTGTGAAAATCATCACCTGCCTGCATTTAAAGTCAAAGTTTCAGAAAAAAAAGGGTTAGAAGAAAAAATGGTGGAGGTGGAAAATAAAGATACACAAGAACTATGAGTATGAAGGGAAATGAGCTACGTAGTTTCCATGGAAGCTATACACTTATACCTGTACATAAGATGAACATTAACATTAATTAGCCCAGGTTTGCTACTTTTTTTTCCCCCCAGTAAGTAGATGAGGATTTCACTCTGCCAGGAAACCTGTCAGTGAGCGGTCCCATTCCCTTTAACAGGAATATTAATGGAAGTAAAATATTACAGAAAGGTAACAACTTTATAGGGAACATCTTTTCATTGCTAGGGCTGTTTTACTATCGTTTATTTAAAAAAAATTTCTACCTTCATAACAGGAGTTCAAAAAGAACAAGAAGTATCAACTACTTATTGCTTAGACTCATTGAAAACATAAAACGTATACAATTTCCATTTCAAGAGCAATTAGGTAGGCGCTAGAAAGAATGGTGAGCTGCAAAGAGTATTTTTCTTTCCTATTATTTGTTTGCAAAATCCAAATGTTTGTTTTTATTCTTTCTTCCTTCCTAAGCTAAAATATCAATCTCATCTAATTTTCATGTCTCCTTCCCACCAAAATAATGGTAGTTTTATGACAAAAAGCCAATGCCAAGCACTAAGGAGGAAAAGAGAAGTCAGAGTATATCCTGTCCGAGCTTTTCAAGGGCTAACAAATAGTGAAAAAATACAAAAAAGTTTATTAATAAATGTCCATACAGAGTCCTTCTTCAGCAAACACTACCCTTGCAGCAATGCTTGGGACAAAAACGGACAAAAGATAACAAAAAGTAGGATGTACTGCTTTAACACAGCTGCTCAGTTAAACAGTTTCTATGCTGGGCATTTCAGTATACCCACAACACTATAGTAGGTAATAAAACACAACGTAAGAAAAACCAGCACAGAATTGAAAACTGCTGCTTGATATATGAAAAGGACTAAGAAAAATATTTAATTAATTTTTAAGAGGATATTTCAACAAAGAATATTTAAAACTACGTTTATTAAGAGTGTTCTTTTAAAATGGAACAACATGAAAATAGCTTCTTTTCCTCCAGTGCTTTGCAGGATCAGGGCTGTTTTACCTGGAAATCCATGCCCAGTAAGCAGGTACTAAGGCCTTGTTCATACATCAGCTCTTAAAAGAGAGCAAGTTTCCAACAAGAGACACGAACACACCGACAGGTAGTAGGCAGTGCTGACTGCTTTCTGTACCTTCTCAAGCCTTCCTCCCTGAACAGCAGTGTCCGTGTACCCATACTTATCTTTCCACCTAACTGCAGTTATATTATGACATTCTATGAAGCTGTCAGTTGCTTTCCCGCAGTAGATCACCGGGGTAAACAGCACCCAACAGGACATGCATAGAGAGCAAACTCGGCAGCAACAGGGCAAAAGCACCAGCCAGAGGTAGCAGGATAGAGCAAAAGGTGTTTCTACACATCTGTTTAGTTTACCTGTCCATACAAAAAAGAGGCCCCCACAAAAAAATGAGCACATCAACTTTTTTATCTTTGTGCTTCTCTATTTTTTTTCATTTTATCCTTACCTCATCCTCCCAACCTATTCTCAGTATATATGTCTGTCTCTCATCCACTTGCTTTAGCTTGGTGCCGCCTTAATTGCTTGATTTCATACTATCAAGAACAACAAGAGTTTTCACAAGGACTACTGGATCTTATCTTATCAATCATAACTAATGGACCTCTTAAGGAAAGAAAGATAAATCTAACACAAGTAAGCACCAGCAAAGGAGTTAGCTAAAAAACAATTACTAAGTAACTCAAGAGCTAGTACAGATATACTCATGGTGAGCCATTAGACAGTGTTCAAAACTGCAGCAAGATCTAAGGACGGAATACATTCTGCTTTTTTCTAACAAAAAGCTTAAACAAACTCACTGTAGGTAAGCATAACTGTGATATCTTACAAATGGAAATTCACTCACATGGCATTTCACTGCGAATCCAGGCAATTTCAGCCTGTCTGCTAGCCAATTAGTAAGGAAGGAGCTAAGGCAGACCCACATAATCCATATAGTCAAGACTATTTCCACATTCAAATCTCTTTACATTACTGTCTGTAGTGGTGGGCACAGTGTAACTGCTTTACAGCCACGGAACAGGTCTTTTAAGTTTAGTGAATAGATTCTGACAGGAATCTGTCTGCGCTTCTATGACCAGTGCATTTTTTCCTAACCATGGGACTTAAAAACATTTATCCTGCATGTTGCTGTGCGATTCCCAGGATATTAAAATATTCCTGGGGTATTCCTGTCTTACCAGTCTGAGCATGTTTGCAGGTTTTCAGCTTCCCACATAGCAAGAAGCTGCAACACCAAGCTCAACTGAATGCTTTGAAACACACCAGAATCCCTTTTAATTGGCACGCCCCAACAGAAATCCAACTATATCATTTAATTAACCATCTTAACTCTTATAGGATTATAAAATACATCGCACACTGATTAACATTAACTTTTATTGAATGATGTGTTTCTTTCAGATTAGGCCACATACATTAGTAAAGAATTTAAAAATGGTTTGTACGTTTAACTCATTAGCAATCGTTAGAGGAAAGGAAAACCAACACAAATAAACAAATGGTCACACAGCAAGAAATGCATGCCAGTGAAGACCACTTTTAACTCCTGTTTAAGAAAGACCTGAAGAAAACAGCATGCATGTCCTTTCAGCAGAATCAGTGTGCCATTTATTCACTGCCTACAGTGCCTGTAGATAAGGGGAATGCCTAGCTCACTTATGGTGCTATATGAATATAATAAAAACTGAAGACAAACCAAGAATGAATCACTTACACGTGTCATTCAGATTGAATAGGCAGGCTGTTAATGAGGGTGCCAATTAAGTGGATTCCATGGGATACTCACATTCCAAAGCACAGAAAGAATCACTAAAAATTCTTAGTAAAGATCATTATTAATTTCAGTATTATAATGTTCAGCTGTAAGAAAACTAATGCTAAATTTTAGTAAAAATATACAGTGTAAATTTCAGACTTCAGGGCCTAAAAAAATTCTAAGAAAACTCTTATTTAAAAAACATTGACATTCACTACGTAAGTGCTTGCAAGACTTTTTGTGGGTTTCGTTTATACTTTTAATCATGGAGGTTCAGATAATTAACAGCTAAATGAAAGTAAAAGCATATCCAAAGTCTCCTAGACTTATAGATGAAACATTGGAATTTAAACGTATGATACTCTACTTGTCCACTTGTGTCTGCAGCCTGCTGGAAATGAGTTGCAAGAGATGTCTCATCTTGGAAAACTTCATTACACTCCAAACACTTTAGACTATGTCTACAGAGTTTCGACGGATCTTCGTCTAGTGGCATAGCTGGAATGACAGGTGTACTTGCTGGGGCTGATATTACTGTCCCAGTTATGCCAGACTGTATCTTCGTTACAGCATGCGTGCCAACTCCCACAGGGCTTTGAAGCACAGATGTAGCAGTATTGCTTGAAGGAGATGCTATCATTTGATCTGCTGGGACTGGTTTTAAAATCAGGTGTGAACACTGCATTACAACTCCTTTTTCCTTGTGTCCACGAGCATGGGAAAGAAGACTGCATTTATTGTAGAAAACTAAATTCTTTGTACAATGATTACATGTCACTTCAATGCGCACGCTCCTCCTGTCATAATGCTGGGTGAGGCTCTTCTCAAGAGCAAATGAGTCACCACACTCCAAACACTTGTAACCTCGTGTTGGTAACGTTATTCCGGCATTGGCAGGAGGACTAAGGTTTGGGATGTAAACTGGTACGGGATTGACACTGCTCAGCACCTTATTGAATGCCTCCACTACAGAACTTTGTAGAGATGACACCACCTGGACTCGAGACACTTTTTTAGAAGGCTGTGAGGCTGCTGCAGAAATTATTGCCTGCTTTATTTGTTGCTGAGGTTTCGTTAGCACTTGGCGGAGTTCAGAGGTGGTTTGAGCACCTTGAGGCAGAAGATTAAGGTTGGCAAGATGGACTGTCTTTGGCACAAGTTTAGCACTGGCAAGGCTTGACGCTGGCACCACAACAGTCTGCTGTTGTATAGCGTTGGCAGCTTTTATAATGGCGCTACTGGCACTCTGCACTGAAGCAGCAGATATTACAGTGGCTTTCACTGTAGTATTGTTAGCAAGCTTCAAATTAATAACTTGCGAACCTGCTGTTTTAACTGCTGAAACAGGCAGAAAGGCAGTAGCCACAGGTTTGATAGTGACCTGTTTTGGTGCAAGTTCTGCAGATGCAACTGCATTGGTGACAACTGTGGACTGGAGAGGAGCTCTAGGAGGAGACGAAAGAACAGCAGCAGAAGTGGGTGAGGACAGCAAAGATGTCATGGAAGTTACCATAGAAGCAGTCTGCTCCGGCTTTTTACCAGAGTCCAAATCAACTTCTGGCAACACTCTTGTAACAGTTCTCTTGATCTCCCCAGAAGAAGTCTTGATAGTTTTTATGCGAACTTTAGGAATTGCTGGTGTTGACCCTGCAGGAGACGAGGGAGACCCTTTGCTACTGTTTTCACTTGATACGCTTCGGGGACTATCAGGTGGTTTGACAGATGGCTTTTTAGCACCATCAATAAGACTCTGAGATTCAGGTGATTTTTCAATAGCCCGGGGACTTTCACTCATGTCTTTTGGTAAAGGAGAAGATTCTCCTGAATTAGACTGTAAATCTTTACTGGTATCGGTAGCTGCCTTTTTAGCACTGAGTGCTGCAATTGCAGCAATGCACGAAGAAAGCTTTGCTGATGACTTTGCTTTGGACTGTGAAATGCTGGCAAGATTTGTTTCACTTTTTTCAGTACTCAATTTACCATCAAGGACCCTATTTTCAAGAAGTTTCTCAGAACTGTCTTTTAGCAATTTGTCCTCTGTTTTTCGAGCTTTAAAAGGCTCATAGACACTCAAATTCATGGAGTTTGTCTCTGTCTCTCGTTTAGCAACTTTATTTTTATCTATACTACTTGAAACTGGAATTCCAGATTTAATCAAGTTCTCCCCTCCAAGCGCCTTTAGTTTGTCATATTCCTGCTGAGATACAGATCCTGCCAAGACATTTGCTCTGAAATTTGCACGCATCTCCTCTTTATCCGGAGGGTCATCCACCTCAATTTTTTCATCATCATCAAATTCTTCAGCACTTGATATTGGGCTAAACTGGTTGAAAGCTGAATCCTTCAGTGTAGTCTCAGAAGCTGACCCATCATCTTTAAGTGACTTCCCTTCATCTTTACTGTAACTGTCAAGAGCTGATGATGTTAGAAAGCCATTATGCAAGCCATTGCCCGTGGAATGGTGGCCATCCTTGTCCACTCCTTCAGAAGAATCAATAGTACGCACATTTTTCACAATGACACTCACACCAACGTCCGATGATGATGGGGCATGAGAATCTTCATCTGTGTGAGCATTTTGTTTTATGTGGCTTTCATGGTCATCATGTCCCGATTCAATAGCTGCTTTTGGATCAACCATGTCTGGTATGTCGAAGGCTGCAAGAAGGTCATCGAAATCTGGGGTCTTCATATCCCCCATGGTCATCTATTTGATTGTAAGCAAATCTGTAAAATAAGCAGAAAGTCATTATCTCAGTATTTTAAGCTCTAATAGCACAGCCTTACACAAAATAAGCATATGTTCACATATGGCATGCAAAAAGGTCCTATTTCACTTCTGAAGTAGTATTTTCAGAAATTATACATTAGAGAATAGTGCTCCAGTGGAAGCTGTACAGTCAAATTATTACACCAAGAGCTATAGTAATCCATCAACGTCACAGACTGTTACCTAGCCATTTCATCCCAGGCACAAATCTCTCTTCGGTGACTTTCCTCCTGTCCCCTCTCCCGTACTCCCTCCTACCCTCTCCCACATACACTATGATTACAGCAAGATACCTACACTTTCATGAAAAGAACGAGGTGCTTGCAATTCCTCCTAAGTCTAGGTTTTCCTTGGCATTTGCATTACCAACCCAATGAACCTTCTTGAACACGGTAACAAATGTGTTTCTACTAACGGCTTAAGACTGTTGCACTGTTTTCTATAAATTAAACTGCTTTATAAGAATTATAGAATAAATGTCTCCCAGTGTTCACAACGCTTTTTTCTGGCAACTCTAATGAAGGATCTGCTGTACCTACACTACTCCTGACAGGTGTCTCACCTACTTTAAAGACCTCCTGTAACAGAGATTCTACAACCTTCAAGGTAATTTGTTCCAGTCATTCACAATTTTCACTGTTGTATGTTTCCTCCTGCATAATCTGAATCTTTCTCAATACAATCTGAATGAACTACATGTGGTTCTATTCACCTATCCAATTTGAAACAGCACTTTACTCCAAGACCATTGCCTCCCTTCAATCTTCTCCTTTTTAGGCTAACCAACACCAGATCTTTAGGGTTTTCTTTCTCCTCACAGATAACATTCTCCACATCCTGTTCTTTTTGTTTGCCACTGGCCCCTACTGTTGGGTTTTTTCCTCCCAATTCCTAAACCAAACAGGTAACTCAAAACTGAAACTTTACAAATGCTGTGTAAAAAGAAAAACTAACTTTGAGTATACTTTTAGATTTAAATCCCACTATGACATTTGCCTTTTTCCACAGACGTTTCAATAATATGCAGAGATGCACAGGGGAAGCACTTGTAGAGATCTAAAAAAAAACAAACAAAAAACCACCAGTTACAGAAAGCACAGACAGACACTTTCTCCACTTCCTTTCATAACCGTGCATGCACAGGTATAATATGTATTGTCATGACGGAGCTGTTTTTAATGTACTTTCATTGTACAGTAATTATCAGGCCAAAGTCAGTATTCAATGTGGAAAGATACTTAACCAAATAAGTGTTATTGTTAGAAAGTGCTCATTTAGGAAGCATCCTGTCTGTCCTCCTGCCGTTATCATCAGCACTAAAGGACTGGAAAACATTCTGATTATATAGCTCAATGTTCTGTCTCCAGTATCAATTAACACAGGCCATCAGAGACCCACGGCATGACTAACTGTAGCAGTGCTCTCCAAGCTCCTCCTATGAGCTCAGATAAGCAAGAAGCCACATGCTCAATGGCAGAAGGTCTGTTGGCAGCCACTTGCCAATGGAGATACACATCCTACAACTTCGCTAGTTCACTTCCTCCTCCTCCTCTTAGCTCATTGTCTTGAGCTCTGGAGAGAAACTACTTGCTGACTGTTGAATCCAGCTGTAACAATGCTAAGAAAAACTAATCAAAATGCATATGTTTAAATACATATTTTTTATGCATATTATTATCAACACAGGCAGCGCTCTAACTGTTCCTCAGAAAGATGCAGTTTATTAAAATGGCATCATCCCTTTGCTTGACAGACGTCTGTACGATTTATGCATTCATCAACACTGGCTACCTGGAAGTTATTATGGACACTGAGTAAAGGAACTGAGGAATATTTATCAAGGATACTGGAATACACACGGACATTTTGTATAACACCTTCAAATACACATGTAATAGGTTTCAAAGTTGTTGACATGGTCCACTTAATGGTTTTATTGCTTTGTCTAACTTATTAACTCCTTTTCACTACACCAGGTGCTTCTGCAGAGCTGAACTCAGCATGTGATTCTCGAGAAAATATGAATATACCATTGCAACTGATTAATTTACTCTCTCAATTAGCTCATAATTCCTTTACTTAATGGACAATATATAGTAGCCTATCATGCTAAATGCTCATTATCAAGACTTCACTACTTTTGTAAAGCATGTGGTTATAATCCATACTTATCAGACATAGGATTGTTTCATAATGCTGGTAATTCTAGTTTTATTGTGTATTTGTTATAAAATTGTAAAACTCATTTGTTCAAAAGCAAGTTTCTAGCTCTCATGCATTTAAAACTAGTAATTGGGATAAAATGAACGTAAAGATTTAAGAAGAGAGACTAGACAAGTAACCAGTACAGCTCAACTCCCTTGCAGTACAATCAGAAGCTAACCCATTGTGTTCAGCATGCGTGGCAGCAGACGCCTTGCTATGTGAAAGCGAGATGATTATCACACTTATGCACAGTTCTGCAGGCCTGGATTTTAGTCTACCCTCTCAATGAAGGGATTTCAAGATCATGTGAAAGGGCCACAGTTACAAATGCAGTTATCTAATAAATACAAAAATACATACACACATAATACCAAGATTACAAAGAAAGTTTTTCTAAGAGTTAAATGGAAAAGATTCCAGAGACCAAAGCCTATCAAATCCATGTAAAATCACACAAACAAATCCTTAATTGACAGTTTTTCATGATTTGAGATACTAATTATTTGCACTCTGATAGTACATCTGTCCGTAAGTGTCTTTTTACAGTTATTATATAAGCTCAAAAAGAACTAGAAAGTCATCTAAAACTTCCTCTAATTACATATACTGGAGTTTAATTAACATTTAGCAATAGCAATGAATTAAGTAAAAGCACACTTATATAGTATTTTATCTAAGTATGTTTAAGAGCAAAACTGTATAGCAGAGGACATACATTTGTCCTTTACTAAGAAACTCGGTTAGGCTAATTCCAAAATGGGAAAATATCTCAAAAGAATTCAGAGATCTGCAGAGCTAAGATCATAAATTTATCCATAGAGAGCACACTGCATAAAGCTGCAACTGTCTTTCAAGTGTACACAACAGGAACAACTCCCATACTCTACCAGAGCATGAGAATGGAATGATTTCTTCTACATGGGGGACCCAGAATTACTGCTGCCCTTATGAAGAATCTCTCCCATTCTTCAAACTTCTAAAGCAATCTAAGTTAAACAAAACGGGACAAAAGACATGGCCAGTCTTGATAAACAAGTAAACAAAGTTGTAACCTGGACATTTTATTCATCTCTTCCTCACTATTCTAATATATTAAGATTCAGTATATAAACTACGTTTCTACCACAACTGTCGGGACTCTGAAGCCACATTCCCCCCCCCCAACCTTTCAGTAACTCCTTCCCTTAGGGATAAAACTCCGCCTTTTATCCAAGATCAAAATCAAATGACACCTTGGCTGCCAGACAAGCAGTTAGTCTATTCCTTCTCTGGGCCAACAGGATGCCTGTAAATACTTCAGAACAGGAAATGAGGCAAGGTGCTGGTTCCCTAGGAAATCATGATTTTCCAGGAACTGGAATTTCTTTGAGAACTGCTTTTAAAGTGCTGAGAGAAAAGCTCAGTGTCTCCAGAGACACACACGTAAAAATGTAGCATCAGAGGGCTGCCATTAAGATGATCTTCAGAACTGAACAGAGAAACAGCCCACAAGGTGTGTAATCAAGGACACATTCCTCAGACTAAATAAACAAGAACACATTTAAAGAAACAATCAGCAAGACCCCCACCTCCTCAAACATCTTTGTCCAAAATACAGGGTTTTTTATTTTTGGTTTCTGAAAAATAGAAACAAAATTCACCTCAAAACAGGGGAACGCTAACTTGAAGTATGTATGATGGACAGATGATACAATAGATTAAACACCCCTAATTTTGTACTCGTATAAAGAGTCAGTTCTTAGGTTTACTGACTCTGTCCAAAGTACTATTTCATTTTCAGATGACGGTGCCTCTTTGTAACATTCCTTTTCCCTCCTGTGGACTAGTTCCAGTTCCTGCCTCTCCACCTGGCTGTCTGCTGATGTTTACCAGGAGAATGCCAGAAAAAGCCTATCACTTTTGTCCTAAGATTTGCAATCTTTAGGGTGCTTCAATTACTTGGGAAAAGTTACTGAAGAAAATCAGTCTCTTCAAAAATTCAAGCATTACTTTGCTTACTGATTATTCAATTATAAAAGTAAGTAAAAAGGGAAAAAAAAATCTGGACATGGCCAACAGTAATTACACAGCTAGAGAGCCAAGAAGCAGTGAGGTATTTTTGACGGTGGGTGATAGGACTTCTGGGAAGATACCAGTGAGTCTTAAAAATTTAAGATAGTAGACTCTGAATATACTTACTTCAAGATTTCTATTAATCTCTTTGGTGACAACATCCACCCCTATGTACGCATCAGTATCTTAACGTAAGGTGCAAATTAAGCTCTGGGGGATAAACCAAGACTGTTTTGTTTGCGTTCATGCTTTGTTCAAAGCATGTGTGCATGACTTTCTACATTCTTCTTCCTCTGGAAACTCATCTCCTGAAATAAGTGCTTCCTCTCAACAGCATGACAAAAATGGGACAGGTTTTAGCCACAGGAAGATAACTTTATTGTTCCACTGTCTTACTTTTCCCAGTTAGCCTTTTTACTCCAGTTCATCTGATAACACATTCCAGTGAAGCACTCACCTGGGTAATTGTGTCAAAACATGAACCAATCCATGAGAAGTCTCTACTGACAGCAGAAGAAGCAAGCAGAACAAGAATTTGATGCTATACCCATGAGAAATAGTTAAATGCTTATAAACCTTTTGGGGCCTTCATATCCTGGCTGTTAAGACAGAAAGTCTAAGGAAGTATTCAAAGATTTTAAAAGGCCAATCTCCAGAAAAAGGGGAAAACATCTGCAAGATGCAGTGTACCTGGGAGCTTCTGCGCTATTATCTGGGATTCCAGAGACCATTTTGAAATACTGCTTTCTTACAGCAACTATTTGTGTAGATGGGAGGAAGGCTCAAATATGCAACAACATAAGTATCAACCAAAAAACTATCAGGGCTTAGAAGTAAACAGCTGCTTCTGAAGGATTAATAAAGGCAGTTGTGTTTTACTATGCGGAATTCTTGTCACACCTCCTCAGGCCTTGTATCTCTACCCGTTCCAGGTGGAGGGACTCCAGTCATATGAGGAAAACCAACCAAACCTACCCTTTCATGTACTCTGCCAAGGTGGAGGGAGCAGAGAAACATACAGAAGAAAACATTTTTTCTCACTTTCTAAATATGATTTATCTTGTAGCTTGGGCTTTAGGACAGCTGCAGATGGGGCACAGTGTTCTCCACAAGAAACACCAAGCTGCCTATAAATTGCTACTGAAATCAAAAGGTACTTTCTGGTGTAAAGCTAAGCAACTGTACAAACCAGGCTCGTTTTGGGGAAGTTCAACAGCCTAATGAAGACAAGAAAACAGAATCATCTGGCAGCTCCCAGACAGGTTGTATCTCCAAACTGCTCAAAAGTCTGATTTTTGTCTGTCAGGTACAAGAATAACTTCAGGCTTTTCAGGCCTAACAATGACAAATAATCCTCCTCCCTTTCCAATACTTTTCCAATTAATATTCTCTACGCATGAAGGCTTCTACCATTTCTGGATGACATGGTCTTACACGCTCAATTTTTATTCTTTTATTCAATCATTAACCTTTAAAGAATCGACCAACTTTTCCTCCTTGACACTCACTCTCCTGCTCATCTAAATCTTCATTGCTCAACCACAAGTCTGGTGACTCTGTCAGTACCAGCCCTGTCTTTTCTAGAGTATTAAATTTAAATTCCTACTCTTTGCTTTCAAGTCCCACATAACTGTCTATACTTACAACATGTAACTCCATGCTTTTCTTCAAACTACTCCTCAACTCGAGCTTCCCTCAGCAGCAAGTCTGTTTATTATTTAAGGAAATGGGAAAACCCCCAACTTTAATTTTCATCTACCTATGGAATTCATGTTCTTGTGATTACATTCCCTTACCTTCCCTAAACCCTTCCTACAGTTTTTACCTCCATTTGTACTATGTACAGTTGTGGACTGGTCATTCTTTAGGGCAGAGACCTTTTCTTTTGTAGGTTCTTCACAGAAAATCAGTGTTCTTTCCAGTGCTGTCAAAACAAGAGCATGGAGACACCACTTTTCAGTGTCTAGCACATGGTAATGTCTTGATTCTGGAAGAATAATTCTGGTATAACCATATATAATAATTACTCTGTTATAGTTAGACTGGTATAAAATCCCAGTTAGATGTACTATTCCAGAACAAAATTCTGATAATCTGGTATAATTACTCCACTTCTAAACATGAGTAATGATGCCTACATAACACCATGCTCATTCTGGAACAAAATGCCTACACAAGGAGTGCTAACCAGCATAAAAGTTTTTTTTTGGTTGGGGGTGTTTTCTTTTTGTTTTAGTTTGTGGTTTTTTTTCCTTAATTTCTGTATTGTTATGCCAAGAAATTTCATGAGGCTTAAATGATTCAATCAGAATTACAGTAATATATACCCTAACATTAGGCAAACATCAGCTTAACAAACAGATTAAGAGCAGTTCATTAGTTATTAAGCATGTATTAGTAATTGTGACTGACACTTTGAAAGCGAAGTATCTGAAAGAAAGACAAAACCAATATGCTAATTCAACCACCAAACCTCCTTCAGGAAATGAGAACCACATCTCAAATCACAACTTGGTGTGGTTTGAAATACTCAGCAGGCAAGGAGGATATGCAAGGGGCCACTTTAACCACGATCAGCAATGCCTATCACATTCACATAAAATACAGGTTCCTTTTCGCTTACTAACAGTCCCATGACTTATTACTGTTGGAAAACTCAGATAGATTCCTGCTTCCATATAACTTTCATAATAGGCAACATTTTGATTTCTTAGGATAAAGGTCTCATTTGCCATCCATGGTATCAATAAGGTCATGCCAGTCCTTATGAAAACATCTCTGTGAAGTATGGGGTGTTTTACAGTTAAAATTTATACCAAGCAATCTGATATTTCAACATTATACACCGTATCTATCTGCCTTAAAAAACAAAAAAGGAAAATCCAACCTGTCTCCGTGCATGAGCCTCAATGAATAATAGAAATCTGAATTTCCACCTGGTTTTCTAAGGCAATATTCTACCAATTTTCTTCCTCCCTCCTCCCCCTGAAAAAAAGCTTTAGAGGGTAAGTGTTAGCCCAGTATTTCAAGTATTAAAATTTTTTGCCTTTTTTTTTTTTTAACTCAATGCAGTAACCTTGCTGTTGACAGTTTCAGAAGATTTGAAGACTTATTCTTTACCAGCCCAAAAAAAGTTTTCAATGAGCATTTCACAGAATCTCAGAATAGCTGAGGCTGAAAGCGACCTCTGGAACTCTCAACATCTCTGCTCAAAGCAGGGACAGCTGTAGCATGGCTCCCAGGACATTGTCCCATCAGGTTTTGAGTATTTCCAAAGATGGAAACTCCAAAACCCAACAAGGCAAAAAGTTCCAGCGTTTCACCACCCTCACAGTAAAAAAGATTTAAACCATTAATTAGTATTCAGACCTACTCACATTCACTTGCCTTACCACCCACTTATGACAATATCTAAATGCATTTTCAGAGTGTACCATCAAACTGAAGCTAGCTATGGAAGCTTATCAAATCACTGCCCATACACTGCTGATCCAGAGCACAATCCCAGATCACGCCATGCTCAGGTACAGCATGTTGGAATTGGGACAGGGCAAGAAGCTACACAAAGCTCAGCTAGTGATTGTGATTTACAAGACTGTCTCTGCGGCCTGTTTGCACAGCAGACAGTACCAGTTCACAGTTGACTTTGATCTACTTTCATGCAAGCTGTACAATTAAAATGCTATAAACAAATCTGGATGCCGTAAGGAGGAAAAAACCCCTGAATGCCAACCTCTCTCAACTGTTAATCCAAAATATTGTTCAGTATTATACACAAAAGACAGTATTATTTTAGAATAATTGCTAAAGTATTTACAAAATGATAAAAAAATTATTTAACTAACCCATTCCTCCACTCATTCTACTTTTATCCATCTAGTTCTAGAATACTGCAGAAGCCTGTTAATTCGCACACTGGCTGCAAGAGTTGTTTTAAACTAGCAAATGCTGAAAACAAACAATAAAATCGTCAAAGTCAATGCACTACCAAGTATGTTCTGTTGATTCGAATAAAAGTGCAGTCTGGTTGTAATTGTTTACAATATTTTTAACTTTTCAATTCAGGAGCGTTTTCCATAGGAATTTTGGAAGTTCAAAAATCACATATACCAGGAATGAAAGCAATGGTAGCAAGTAACATTTGGGATGGCATAAGATGGAAGTCATGGAAAAAAATCAAAAAGAAATTGAATGGCACTTGCACGACGTTCATGCTGTAATGCCTAGCACAGAGACAGACTTATAGTGCATGTGTATGCACAGTGTCTTTTCCTGGTAAACATAATAATTTGGGAGTCCCCAGAGGCCACAAGGATGATACTTCTCTCCGCGTACAGAACACAGATGCAGCTGCAGCCAGACTAAAGCTGAAGAATTTAAGTTGCCTTGTTTGCTGTTAATTCATACAGGCAAAACTTTTGGAATTTCCAATTGGTTTGCCCATGGATTCAAGTTTTGAGCCTTAGGAATACAAGATCTCTGCAGAGGAGTTTCTTATTCAGTCTTTAATGTGAGGTATGTGCTTATTGCTTAGCTGAGTTTTGCAATTATGGATTACCAAGCCACGTCAAACCAAGAATTAAGACATCCCCAAAAGCAGCCCGAGTTGTTTTACAACTATAAGCATATTACCACCATTTTCAAAACACATCCATCTTTATAACAGATAATAAAAGAGCGGATAATTGTCTTTGTCCTCTTTTCTACTATATCCTGCACCTGATTGTGGATCCTTCTTACCTGATCTGTTAAAAGATGAGCCCTTTCCCCCTGCAATAGGTATAATTAAGTAAAGACAGTTCTTGAGATTGTTTAAGTAAATTTCCACGGGTTTTTTTCTGACAGCCAAAATAGAATTACTTGTAGTTTACAACTCCTTAGAAGCCTCATTTTGTAGTCTAACTCCACCATTTTTGAACTTGCTTATTTTTTTGCAAAAATGGGTATCTGAAGTTCTCTTCGGGTAGGAGAAAACAGGACGGGAAAGAGAAGGGCTATCTTCCAAAGTCTGTCCATTTCCTCTTCTTACACCACCACCGAACTACCTCTCACACAACTTAAACAGAACTGCATGCAACTGGTTCAAAGTTGACTATTATCAGCCTTTGGCTGGCAAAAAGAACAGGCGTATTTCAACACACAGGCAAGGTATCTCCTTACTTGCACCATATGGAGCTGAACAGACCATCTCTATCTACAGCTGGTCAAATGAAAACTACCTATATTTATCAAGAGATCCAGTTAAGGTTTTGGGCCTAGCAACTTCCCGAATTTTTCCAAAAATGATGATGAATTCATGAAAAGCAGGTAAATCCCCGTACCATTCTTTTTTGCACTCTACTTAAAAACGAATTATAAAAATGGTTTGATTTTGTTCTTCTGTATGTAAAATGGGCTGGGACAGTAACACGTGAATAATTTGGATGTACAACAACAATGAACAGACTTTTGAGATTCCCAATTTAATGCAAATTTGAATCATATTCTAAATGGCACTTGCTTCCTCCCTATTTCCTTTAATGTAATTTTTATTTTTTTTTTTTTTTTTTTTTTTTTTTTTTCCAGTGCATGACAATTCTTGCTCCAAACGAGTGTGAAGCAGCTGCAGACAATCTCGGTGAGAGCACTCCATGTCAGGCAGGGCCCGCTTGTGCAACGCTAACAACAAACAGGCCCTAAAACATTAGGATCAAGTTTTGGTTTTTTTTTTAAACATACATTCCCAGCAATCTGTATGCATATTTACATTTTAACACACATTCATGCTTCTAAGAAAACCAAAGTTAGTTAATTCATTCAAAAGAGGCTTGGAATTTGATAGATCATTACCCTTATTCTCAAGATCAAATACCTGAGACAAGCCTCAATGCAAAATGAGATCATGATCGCTGAAACAGAGGACCAACCCTCCAGCATTAAGCAGCATTTTCTGCTGGAAAGCTGGCCTACGTGCAAAATCAAAATCTCCTGGTGAAGAGCATTTACAAATATTATTAGACTAAAAAAAATAAAACTCACCAAGAGCGCTGCAGACTCCAGCATCTATTCAGGTTTCTCATCTTACACCCTACAAAAATCCCTGCACATTCAAAACCTCCTTTGCTAAAAATAAAAATTCATAGTACAGATTGTGTTCAAAAATCCAAACAAAACAGATACATTGAATTTCGTGACAATTCAAGCACTTACAATTTTAAAACTGCTTACTATTCTGGTAGAGAGAGAAAAAAAAATAATCTAAGAGGTGCTCTCATGTAACATATGAATTTTAGCTGACACTTGGAAAAGAACATGCATCATCAGCAGCAATAGATACTATTCCTATCATGCAACAAGAATTCCTGTTTGCAAGCATAATTTTACTACAGATGCCTATAGTCACATACAGAACCTCTGCATCCAAATGATGAAAAATATGAACAGAAATCAGCACAGTGATCTGTTAGGCATTTTGCTCCACCACACGAGCTATTTACTGCCCTATCAAATCTGAGAAACAACACATTGTAGCTGCATTAAAAACCACAAAACCATAATTTCCGGCTAAACATTAGCATGCTATTTTCACTTTTCTACAATTAATATCTAAATACCTTACGTAATCTACTGCAGTCAGAAATAAAAAGGTTCCCCTGTATTGCCACTGTCTGATGCAGGCACCCTGCCTATCATCAGCCACCATACAACTTACCCAATATCCACAACCTCTCAAGGATTTTAAGATTGTCTATTCTGTTGAGCACAGAGGAAAAGACCCTCATTGCACACTAGAACCGAATATTTTCACTGTGTTGCCTCCATATTTATCTTGATTGTAGATTACCAAACCAGCTAACACAGCCAGGACTAGTCAGATTTTTTAAAAAATCATACTGGATAAGATTCTAGAGTTGCTGATTTCCTGTTATAGGAAGTAACCGTTCTAGCAAAAGAATCCCCAAGGCAAAATGCTTAGTGTTCCAATGTGTAAGCTCTAACAGCCTTTGTTCTTCCCTTTGCTATATTCATTACTGCTTTCTTCTCTCTCCCCCTCTACCCTCTCTCTGAATCCTTCAGCTTTCACTAAAAGATACAAATGCCAGCTCAAATCTAAGTACACATTTATTTTTTAGATGAGGGGAAAAAAAAAAATAAATCCTAGCCGTTATCCGTTGCTTTGAGTTAAAAGTAGTCATCTCTCAGGAGCTGATGCACTGCCCATCCGGTTTCCTATTCTTATTTCATTACAGCACAATATTATAATTCATGCCACTAATAACCCACTGGAGCTCCATCAAATCTCTAAAATACATCTTTCCACTTGGCTGCTGCAAAATCCTTCCTGGGTTACAACAGTTTAAGAAACACCATCCGTACTATTTAGTTTATATGGGTTTTTTCTATGTAGGCTATACTAAGAACATGTTTAACACTGAAGACCTTAATTCAGAATTAAGTATCAGGTTACTCAGATATGGCCAAACAAGCAACCTTTAAATAATTAGACAGCAAATTCTGAATGTCTAATGCTGTAATACAACACAGAACAGTTCACTGCCATGTGGTCCACAATTTATGACTGTCACTCAGAGGCCTATTCCGTATCACTACACTGTGAAAAAAATGTATATCTGGATATAAGGTATTTCAATAATACTGTATTTAGCTAAGATATCAGTAAGTCTTTACAAATAATAGTCTTAATCCTATTAAAACTGGAGGATGTTAATAGCATTTCTTTAGTAACACTTAAACAATTGTCTCCTTACTGATGTGCCAAGTGTGCAATCAGGAGCCAGATTTACTTTTCACATACATGTACCTTCATGCTACTGTTATATTCATACCCAAAACACCACATCTCACCTTGTGAACCTTGACCTTTGAAAGATTTTTTTAGCCAATGCTCAGTTACTGCCACAGATGCATTACCTCTGCAAATATGAAAGGGTTAAAGGCAGCCCCAATCAATAGGCCTACAAGGGAAAAAAAAGGGGGGGGGGGAAACGAGTATGCCTTACAGCATCTCTGCAATGCTTTTATGCACAATTCTACAACAATATTGTTTCCTTTTGGCCTTACAGAAAGGCACATCACCCCCCCTCCCCTTAACATCTCCTAAAGAAGAAAACCACAAGACAGCACCCTGTAAATAAAACAGCATGCAAAGCAGCATTCTTCAGTCACAAGCATAACTACAATTACAAATCATTCAATCAATTTTATTTAGTTTAGTTTTAAAATAGACTGCATAACCAGTGTCCCACCCTTGCAAAGCAAAAATATTTTAATAAGGGTCATAAATCTCAGCTCTTGCCCATTCCTTAAGCATAAAAAGGCACGAAAAGCCAAAGTAATCTCAGTTACTGCAATTATGTACATTTATATACAGAATCCTTTATGACTATATTAGCCACATACCAGTGCTGTGTGTCTAAAGTGTGCATTCACATACTGTTTTGGGATGGTATCTTTCTGCAAGCTCCTCTGCTTTTGGCTGCCATGAAGGGAGGAAGCTATCCCACTGTAGTAGCTCAGTGACTGCATTGTGTTCAGGAGCTGATCTGCCTCAAACCAGTTCCAGCCGGTTCTGGTCACCCTACATAAAAAGCTATGGCAACCCTCGCTGAGTTGCCAACAAGTCCCTGAAAATCACAGGGGCTCTTTTTTCTGTGGCGGTGGGGACGGCTGCAGCCCTGTCCCCCGGCTCCCCTCGTGCCCGGCCCACGCAGCCCCCTTGCTCCCCAGAGCCGCCCCACACGCTCCCTTCCTCTCCTCCCCCACTTACCTCCCACAACCTGGCTGAAAGCTGTGAGTGTGTGCGTGCCTGTCTGTAGCTAACAAAGAGACCGCAATAAAAATCCTCATAGGATCTCTCTTGCAGCACCAGGCAGGCTCGGCCACAGCACTGGGAGACAGACTGCTAACCAAGGGCTGCTCCCCCCTCTCTGCTCCCCACAGCACAAGGGGTGGCTGCTGACAACGTCACATCTGCCCCCTCATGCCCACGGCCATGGGGTGGCCCGTCAAGGTCTTCTCCCGTCCGCCCTCCCCACCGCTCGCTGCATCTGGGGCCGCTCGAATGGCATTTTCTCCTCTCTGTACAGCCTTACTACAAAGATTACCCACACACGCACCTCCCTCCCCTCAAGAAATCCATTTCCGCAGCAGCAAGATGCCTGCAAAATAGTTCCTTTGCCCCCTCCTCACAGCACCGAGCTGAATCTCAGCAGATTCATTTTTTTCTTTTTTTTTTCTTTTTTGCTATTCCAACTATCCTTGAGGCACTGAAAAGCAGCAAGCTGCAGACCCACTCCTGACCAGCCCCCCCGCCTTCCCACACCCACAGCTGCGGGGGAGGCCAGGACACAGCTCTGCGCAGCGTGCTCGGCTCCCACCCCGCAAAGATGGCTGCTGATTACAGCCGTTTGCGCGGTCCCACGTCTCTCTCTGGGGCGATTCCTAACCAAGGTCACGACTCCCTGGGGTGCCAAAGTCCCTCCAGAGCAGGGCTCCGCACCCGCCTTTGCCTGTGGCAGCTGTGCTCCTAGCCCGCTCCCCCTTTTGTCTCTGCCACCCAGGGCCTTCCTCCTGCGTGGCTGACAGGCACCCCAAATCGAGACATTATTCACCCCGCTCCTGGTTTGGCTACTCACCCTTGCACTGGTAAAACCAGTAACTACCTCCGCCTACGCGCCAAGCCCCATCCTCTCCGGGATCTGCCGTGAGATGGCTCTTCAGCAAGGCTTTTCTCCAAGCCAGCTGCCACGCTAGGCTACACCAACCAGCCCCTCTGCTCTCCGGGCTGCACCTGTAACTGTTAGCAGAGGTCTCGGGCACAACCCTTCACCCCCCCTTCCCCTGCGGAGAGAGCTGAGATCTGGCACTTTCTCCACATCCCTCATCCCCACCCCATTCTGGGGAAAACGACCATGTTCTTCCGCTGCCTCAGCCCCGTCTTCTCCGCACAGGCGGCTCCAGCCGGCCCTCCCTCAGCCCCTCAGCCCGGGTGGGCTGCTCCCGCCTCTGCGGGCCGCCGTGGCCCCGGGCACCTCGCTGACGGGCCGCGGCCCCCTCCCCTCAGCGCGGCGCCCGCGCCCCCCCCGCCCCCGCCAGGCCCGCTCGCTCCCCGGCCCGGGATCGGCCCTACCCGAGCGGGCCCTGCCGAGCCCGGCCCGGCGCCGAGCTCCGGGCGGGAGGGAGGAACGGCCCCCGCTACGCGCGGGGGACGCCCGGGGAGGGGGAGGCCGCGGCCCCTCCGGCGGGCAGGGAGAGCGGCCGAGCGGGAGAACGGGGAGGCGGGGGGGGGGGGCAAGGCGGCGGGACGGCCACGTCCGAGCGATCACCCCCCTCCGCCCCCCTCACGCCGAGCCGGCCCGAAGCCGCTGGCTCTGGCAGCCCCGGTGCTCGGGTGGCCGCGGGGCTCCGGCAGCCGCCGCCCTCGCAGCGCCCCAGCCCCGCAGCTGCCCAAGCCGAGCAGGCCCGGCAGGCCGCTCCGCCGCAGCCTGCCCGCGGCGCGGCGGGGCCTGCGCGCAGGCGAGGCGGGAGCCGGGCCGGGAGGAAGGCGACCCCCACCGCATGCAAACTCCGCACCCCCATGCAGACACACCTGCTGCGGCCCCGCGGCCCGGCCGCGGCTGCTCCGGCCGGCGGCCTCAGGCGGGCATGGCTAAGGTCCGCGCTGCCTCGGCCGCCTGCGGAGCGGCCTGGCTAAGAGATGGTGGAACATAATGGCAGGGAGGCTCTGCCGGGACTGAGGAGAAGGTGGGGGTGGGGGTGCCTCGGCTTGCACAGATGGGGGAGACGCTCCCGTGTGATTCCCTGTGAAACGGCTCCCTGGAGTATGCCGGGGGCGGGGAGGGCTGCCGCTGCCTCCGAGCGCTCCGCGGGCAGGCGCCGGGGCCGGGCAGGTCGCGGCCTCCCGCAGCCCGTGGCGGGGGGGGGGTGGTGGGGGGTGTCCGCGCTCTGCCGCCGGCGCCCGCCGAGCCCGGGCGGTCAGGGAATCCCGCCCCGAAAGGGAGCGAGCGGCGCCGGCCGGCGCTCGGGCAGGGCAGCGCCAGCGGGCCGGTTCCGATCCCTCCCCCAGGTCTCCACCGCGGCCCTGCCGGCAGGGACGGGGCAGGCCCGCTACGACGACGCCGCCGGCGGTCCCGGCCCCGCGGGAGGCCCAGGCCGGCCGGCCCGCAGCTGCGGGGTCCTGCGCCTCGGGGCCCGCCGGGCCGGGCCGTGCCGGCAGCGTCGCCGCGCTCTCCCCGGCTGCGGAAGGGCGTCCGTTCCGCTGAGCGCTGGGCCTCGCAGCGCATCGGGGCGCGGAGCCACCGGGGCCGTGAAGGCAGGTGTGCTGCCCGGGGGCGGGGTGGGCCTCCCGCGGGGCCCCGCCGCCGGTGTTTCGGTTCTAAGTCAGCAGAGGACAGTAGAAATGACACGTTGTCAACTCTGACGTTTTATTTGCTTCACAAGCGAGGCTCTGCAGAGGGCTCCTCTGGAAGCTGACGGCCTAGGACCTGTTCTTGCTGCTAGCGAGCGCAGGTGGGGCCTGTGCCCGTGGGGCTGCAGGCCGGGCTGGTGGCACTGCCCGTGGGCACGCTTCAGGGCCGGGAGCCCTCGGAGGCTGTTGCAACAGTTTGACACAGCCTGGAACTTTGTCCTGTGCTGATACCGTCGTACCTCACAAAGGCGAACGTGAAATTGTTAGGTCTTTCCCAGAGGTAGTGTGGTGGTTTGGCTACAACCTCTGGTGACAAGCTGTGTTTGGTAATGGGCTTCTGTTTGCTGCGAAGCAACCTGGCGTTAATGCCGTTGTTGCAAAGTTTAACATGAAATTTCCTCCCTTTCTGTCATGAGAACGTGTGTTTTACAAGTGTGCAGCATGATTTCTAGAATTTACAGTTTTGCACTTTATGCGATCATATTAATGGCTTTAAATATATAACACCCATCTCAAGTTTATGCTTTAAGCTTGGTTTTTTACAGACTACGTAGACGTTAACTGTGTACTCTGGTTGAAATAATGATGTTTTATGAACATCTCAGGAGCCTGTTGGTGAGGCACAAAGGCGTTACTGTTAGCATGGCTCCTTCGGCGGATGACCCAGCAGAAGCCGGGGTACAGGCACTGAGCGGGCCGGCTCGCACCCCGGCACTCGGGACTTCGCCAGGCACAAATTCTAACTCCTTCCAGTTAACCAAAACGGCAGCGAACCGCTCCATTGCCAACCGTGGCAATCAGTGAGTCCGACGAGTTCATGGAATTTGAATATAGTAAGTTGATTTAGTAATTTATATAAAAAATAAATGGATTTGTATTCTGCACTAGTTTTAGTGTTTGAGGAGGGGCTTGAAATTCAGCTCGCACAAGGTTAGGGCTCATCCCGCAAGTGACTTGCAGAATTAGGCCGTAATACTTAAAACACCCTATTTCTTCCCAAGTAACTAGTAAACTGATTTGATTAAAAAAGTGAAAATACAGTCTGTTTTCTTAAATTGCATTTCTGTGGTCAGCTTGCATAATAGTGTAAAGAAGATGGCAGCTGCTACTACTACTTTTGTATTAATATCTGAAATGTTAATTGATTTCACAGTCTATACATGGCATAAAGGTCCTTGTGCATGCTGCCTTTGAGACAGATTTACTTGTTTTCCTTCCAGCCAGGTGTCCTTGACATCTCCATGGCAGAAAAAGTCTGTCACCCTAAATATTTGACTTTCAAAAAGTAAAACGAAGAGAATTTTAAGTATCATTTACAAGTGGTACCAGGCTGATAGATCTTCTCCAATGGCTTTTTAGTTCAAACACACAAAATAACAGGCAATTGCAATGCAGGTGTCCCTACAGCGTCACTTCGTGAGGCTTCGGTAGGTTTTTTAGCATGTTGACCTTCCATCTTAGATCTGAGATTTAGTCCTTAGGTCATTTCTAGCATGTTGTGACTCTGCAGGTAAAGCTGTTTCGGTTAGCTGCTGGGGAGGCGACGGGTGGTTTTAGGTTACTGCAGCATTTCCAGAGGTGGGAGCTGCAGTCCCTTGCTTTATCCCGTCTCAGCAGCTGGAGCTGTACAGGGACGTAACTTATGTAGTGAATTATGAGAGTTTTGGTTCCCCACAGCTGCTGAATCTCCCCTCTGAAGTTTCCATCTGAAAGTACTTCCTTACCATATTGCAGCCATCTAGAAGCGCCATACTTGGCCCCTCTCCCGGGTGGGGAAGGAGAAGACCCCGAGGATGGCTCGGAAGAGGACGGTGGGCTGGAAGAGCCCGTGCCGTCAGCAGCGAGGCGCTCTGGCTGCAAGCGCTTGGTGGCAGCACACGGAGTTGACAACCCAGATTAGACTAGGACTTGCTCTTCTGTATCAGGTGACGAGTGTCCAAACTAGAGGTGCTGTTCACTCCCCCGCAGGCACTATGCCATGTAATCCTTAGAACCAGCGGCGGAAGAAATTACTGGTTTTTAAGATGATTCTGTTTTCTCCATTGGCTTCGCAGCGGCCAGGAGCAAAGCCTCTGACACTGCTGTCCTCACGGTGTGGAGTCTCAGTCCAAGGCAAATGAAACCACCAGCATATTCCGTCCACTTCGACTCCAGAACAGCACTGAGATGGGATCTCCTGGTCACCTGCGCTGACGGAGCAGTGAGCTTCGCTATTGGGTCGCATGCTGTGTACTTCGTTCTCCAGGAACTGTGAATCTTTAACCCCCCCTTTCCTTTTTCCTGAAGAAGGAGCTCCAGTACAGCCTGCTATTGCTTGTCAGCGGTCAGCGAGGAGTGCTGCCAATTCAAAACATTTTCCCTTTGATGCCGCAGTGAATGCTGAACTTGTGTGCAATAATAACTTCTTAATCATTTAACTTCTTAAGGATTTTAAGGCTCTTGAAATCCAGAACTCTAAAACGTGGTGTATTCGTCCCACACTTTCTGTATAGGAATCCGTTTTAATTGTATCAAATATAAATAGCTACAAACATAGCTTTTACACATTAAAAATGTACTGGGACTGAAGAGGATTTTGCAAGTGGATTGACACAATAAAAAATAAGGTCAATTAACATTTAATTTTTTTATATCAGAATAACTGATACCATTTTTGTCCTCCCAATTCTGTTTGTTGTTTTTACTGAATAACAAAACATTTCCTTCCTGGCTGCTGAAACATCTGTAGCCTAAGCAAGAATGGTAACATATAGATCCCATATTTCCAATCCTAAATTTCTTTATTAGACTAATAGCTTTACAACTTTTGGCAAAAACTTAATACTATCTGCTACTTCAGTTGCTTTTTTAGGGTTTCACCTTAAAATTTCCTGTATCATATTATCCACAAGAGCAGAGCAGAAGCTTGTATTTCTGGTTTTAGAATACATATATTTTTCTTTTTGTCACTGTTTAGAATGCAGTGGTACTTCCACCACTATATTTAAACATTCAGTATTAAAAAAAGCTTACAGCTAAACTTCCCCTTTTCAGATGCTCCTATTACTATTCTTCAGATATTTTCTTGGCAAAAAAAAAGTCCCTTTCCTGGTTATTAAAATAAGTCTCCTATGATATTTTGGACTACAAGCTCTAGGATTGCTTTTAGAAAGATGAGATATATTAAAAGGAAGGGATTTCATATGAGATAAGGTGAAGGACTTTGGTTTGGAGAAATCTATAACCAGATTCAAAATACATCTTAACTACTACTGAGGTCAAGTAAAAATTAAAATCTAGGATGATTTTGAAGGGAAAATATCTCATTCTAGTAAATAGAGAGATACATGACAGATGCACACAAACTTGCATCCACATCTGTAGACTCTAAATTATAAATTTCTTCTGTTAGGGTAACTTCTGGCCCAGTAACACATTAAAACCTGAATTTGTCACGCAACATGTTCATCGAAGCGCTGTAGCGTCGTGGCACCTGGCCATCTGGTAGACTCCAGAGCTCTGATTTATAGCCAAGACTCGACCTGCAGGCGGACGGGGGCATTAAAATTATCCCAGTTCTTACTCTAGATGCCTGGATCTAATCTGCAGCCGGCCAAACTCCACACGGGCAGCAGCCAGCCTTTGGGGGCTGCGTTGGGCCCTGCCTCGTGCCTCCACGGCAGCTCGACAGCAGCCTCGGCGTTGCTCGGTGGTTAGGTTATTCCCAGGATTTTGGGAGTCAGGTTTGCTCCTCTGCAATCTCCCAGCCTTCATTCCTGACCTCCTACAGCGTACTCGGCTGGAAGGATATTCTGGTAGATGGTGCTTTGCTTCTGTGCTTGTAATCCTGTGTCGAACAGAGCAAGGAGAGAACGAACCCAGACCCCGCCACCGGCAGTGCGAGCGATCCGAGCTGAAGCCTCCGTGGATCCAGGCTGGACATGGCGAGCGAGTGACCCCCTGTGCTGCAAGTAAAGGTTTGCTGCTCCACGGAGGATGGAGCCTGGCTGGTTGTCCAAAAGTAAATAAATGAGCTGAGGACTGATGACTTGCTTTTTAGCTTTCACTTTTTAAAACCAAAATAATTAAAATGTGTGCCAGTTCTACTGGACTTTTGAAGCGCAGGTTGGTAATCCTTGTCCAGGATATTCTGCAGAAGCAATGCGGTTTGCGTTTTCCACTGAGATTAGCTCAGAAAAAAGAGCATGGACCTGCTGTCAGTAATAGCAAAACTGCAGTGACAGGAATGTGTGCAGACCGTGTACAGATGTATTCTAGCTCCTAAATCTTGAAGGGAGAGCTATGGTCTGATGAGAAAGGTCTTACTATTTAATAAAAATGATTTAGAAGTTGGTTTTAGATTTGGTGGGTAATGAAATGACTTTTAGTGCACTCATTAGAGGTTAATGAAGAACATACTTACATAAATGTATGAATAGCTGCTTAATTTAGGAAGCAAGAGGAGTTTTAATCTGCAAATTGTCCAACTCAATGGTACTTTTGTGGCAGTGCCTGTGTTGCAACATAAAAACCAGGCCCATTTTTCCGTTGGAGAATGTTCCCAGCTCGGGTCCTGTCGGGATGCATCGGGAGCATCCCCTGACTGAGGGCTGAGCCGCGGCGTGGCGGGAAGGAAGGGGTGTGACGGCATCCTCGTGGCGGGAAGGGGTGTGACGGCATCTTTTCTCCTTCCGTAGGACAGCGTGGGTGCGGCACTTAGGGCGCTGTGCTTACGGAGCCATATGAAGCCCAGCAGCAGCCACGTGGTGGGAATGCTTTTTTTCCTGAACAAGAGCAAAGAGAAGAAACTGAATATCTGAAAAGTGCCGAGTTGTCACAGAGGAAGGGCAGGAAATAAGGGAGAGGTATTCCTCATTGGAAAGGTACCTCATATGGGACACCCGCACTTCTGGATCCAGGCCATGTCCTTCCAGCAAGGCGTCCTGGGCGGCTGGATGCCGTGCTCGGCAGCGCCGGTGCCTTTGCGGTGAGCTTTCAATACAGCGCTCCGGCTTCTCGGCTGCTGCTGAGCTTGTATCGGTACCAGACACAGACCTGTGGCCAGCAGAGATCTGGTGATGCTCAGGCCGTCTGTTTTCACAAACAGCTTATGCAGCCCGCTTTCGCCTCTGAAGGGGACATGGGTTTTGCTCAGACCAGACAAAAGCAGTTTTCCTGCCAGAGGGAGAGCACGCACGCCGCGGGCACTCTCACACCCGCGTATGCACTATAGCGTGAGGTCCCAAGCATATTCTCAGAAAAAAACATTTTTGCTCAGACTGTGCACGTATCTAAGACCCACCGTTGCGCATACAGCAGAGCCGGTAGGCAGGCCGTATCCCTGCGACACTTGCTGGCTAGTCAGCCCCAAGCTGCCGCGGGGTGGAACTGGTGGGCACGGCAGACTCGTCCCCTGCCTCTCTGGGAAGAACTGGCACAGGTTTACATCTGTTGGCAGAAGGATGTCTTTAAGCCCAAGCATTTCTAGACAAGAAGTAGGAAAAATAAAGCAGGAAAACTTGTGATGATTTGATGATTGTCAAAACTTGGAAAGGCATTTGTTCTGCACCAGAGTACCATTTTTTGGGGAATCTAGGATGGAGATGAGTGAAGGGAAGGCACAGGCCCTGCTGGGAGCAGCTTGCTCCAGCTTCTCTCACACTGCTCCATGGCCCCTTGCCGAAGCCCATCACAAAGGATGTGACTTGGCTGGCATGCTGGCTTGCGTTATCCATGCTTCGTGCACACCTCCAGGCTACTCTTAGAACCACAGGTTCCCAGACCAGTTTGGGTTGGAAGGGACCTCACAGCCCATCCAGTCCCACCCCTGCCATGGGCAGGGACCCCCTCCACTAGCCCAGGTTGCCCAAAGCCCCATCCAACCTGGCCTTGACCACTGCCAGGGAGCCAGGGGCAGCCACAGCTTCTCTGGGCACCCTGTGCCAGGGCCTCAGCACCCTCAGCGTAAAACATTTCTTCCTTCCATCCAATCTAAACCTGCCCTACTGCAGTTTAAAACCATTGTTGCCCCTTGTCCTGTCACTACGGGCCCTGGCGAAAAGTCTCTCTACGTTTTCCTTATAAGCTCTCTTTATGTGTTGAAAGGCTGCAACAAGGTCTCCCCGCAGCCTTCTCTTCTCCAGGCTGAACAACCCCAACGCTCTCAGCCTGTCTCCATAGCAGAGGTGCTCCAGCCCTCGCAGCATCTCCGTGGCCTCCTCTGGACTCTCTCCAACAGCTCCATGTGCTTCTTGTGCTGGGGACCCCAGAGCTGGACGCAGCACTGCAGGGGGGTCTCACCAGAGCAGAGGGGCAGAATCCCCTCCCTCGACCTGCTGCTCACGCTGCTGGACACGCAGCTCAGGACACGGGTGGCTTTCTGGGCTGCACATGTACAGCGCTGGCTCATACAGTCTTGTTTTGTTCTGCAGTAAGATATCCTTAAACAAAGGAAATTGCGTACAGCATCTGTGCTAGCCACGCAGAGGCCCCACTGACCAATTCCCTGGTCGGCCGGCGTGGCGGATGCACCGCACCACGTGCCCCAGCAAAACAAGCAGTTTGAGGGTGCAGCGGGAGGGGGAGTGTGCGGGCAGGAGCTGCACGAGGGGCAGCACAGACCTGATCAGAGGGGTTTGCCCAGCAGCACAGGAGCGCTGCAGAAGGGCAGACCCGGACCTGGGTTCCCCCCGAGTCCTCCACCTGCCTCAGCAGCAAGTTACACAACAGGACCGCATGCATATTGCAAAATGTCGGGCTAATGGATTTTCCCATGAGCCCTACGGTCTTTTCCGCTTACTAACACCTTCCAAACGCTGAGCCAGAAACCCCTCAGTCAGCTTTCTCCTCCAGCATTAGCCACCTGCGTGATTAACATCCAGTATAACAAAGCTCATCAGCCTACGACGTTGAAAAATGCCTGTTTTGTTCCCTTAACGTGCCATATGTATGGGGTTTTTCCTTCCTTCTCCTGATATTTATTCAAGTATACGAGGATTATTTCTGAATTATTCATTATACGGTATCTGATTAGACTGTGGCTGTGCCGGCTCCCACTGCTTAATGAATGAGCCATTAGCCTTTTGCAGATGGTGCTATCAGCAGCTCTTTGAACGCTGCACGTTCACCTGCGTTTACGCAGCACTGCGAGCAAGAGGATAGAGCTGAACCCAAAAGCAGGGCTGGGAGAGGATTCGTTACTGTAATATCCGTTAAGTGTCACGCCACGTACAATACCCCCGGCTCGCTGGCTGTCCCAGTCCACGGGACGGCCTCGCTAGGCACTCCCTATAGGAGCTATAGGTGGGGTTTCCGCAGGGCACCTCCTGACGCTGGGTGCACCTTCTCCCAAGGCCGGAATCCTACAAACGGACCAGGAGAAGAAGTATTTTTGCAACACTTCAATTTTGGTTTAGACAGTAAATTTAGAAATTGCTAGCAGTTATGATCATTTACATATACGCTGTCTTTCTACCCCAATGCGTCCTGCACGGTTTGGTCACTGCTGCCATTTCAGAGCTGCGGCTCACCTGCAGGAGCAGAGGCAGAGACCGTCTGTGTGCTCCGGCTAGTTCCTAACTTTAGGAGAAAGAAGGAAGGAGTGAAAGGAGAAACTGTACTGGATAACCCAGGCAGGGGACCAAGAAGAGGCGCAACCGGCACAGGCGCAGCCTGGCTGCGGGAAGGTCTTTGACAGACGTTGGAAGACTTTATCTGTTGATCCGGGGAGCGCTGCATAGCTCAGGGTGCCGAGGAGCTTGCGAAGTTCAACCAGAGTACGTGCCGGGGGGTTCCTGCTGGCGCCCTTAGGGCCGGCCGGGCAGTCTGGCACCGAAACAGCTGGGCACGGGGGCACCAGGAGCCACCCGCCCTCACCAGGAGCAGAGCATCCCTGTCCCTGGGGGAAACTTCATCCGGGCGCTCGGTACCCGCAGCAGCAGTGCTTTACCTCTGCCTTTCCAGAGCCCGCCCCGTAAAATGGAACAAGCACATAATAAACTAGGGGTAAAGGGGAATCCGAAACGTCCAGAGCTGGACTCTGAGCAAGTCTGAGCAAGACCTAAGCAAACACCGCTAGCAGCCACTTGAGAAACCTTTGCAGCTGGAAGAAGCCCTATTAGGTGCAGCGGTTGTTCCCAACCAGAATGATTCCTCTGCTGCTTTTTTCCTGTTTACCTCAGAAAACGCTGTCCTCACGGATGAGGGTGTCAGCAGCAGCTTAGCCTGTCTGCGGTTGCTGATTTCGAGCTGCCCGTGATGTGTGATGATAAAAACAAAGGTGGCTTGCTGACTTCCAGCCAGCACAGCCTGGGAGTCCTTCATGCAATCTCAGACTTTCAGTGCTGGTACTCGGTATCTCCTGCCGGAGGAAGGACGTGTGATTCATCACCACCAAAGGCTACAGAAGATGAGTCAGGATTATACAGATTCCATTTAGTTTGTGTAACAACACTACTTTCTGTACTGAAAACTTCCTTTGCTGCTGCCATAAAGATCTCTACTGAACAAACCCCTCAATACGCAGCGATTAGCAAACCGTCACCCAAACCGGGGCCGGTCGCTTGTGCGACCTGTTTTTCGGCGTTTGT
The DNA here is from genome assembly GCF_011004875.1 of Balearica regulorum gibbericeps. Classification (NCBI taxonomy): domain Eukaryota; kingdom Metazoa; phylum Chordata; class Aves; order Gruiformes; family Gruidae; genus Balearica; species Balearica regulorum. The sequence goes on along the minus strand of NC_046220.1, from coordinate 87,407,610 downwards.
GGGAGCCACGGGCTGTGCGGCGTGTCGGTGGCGGCGAAGGGGCCAGCGGGAGGGGGCTGACGTCGAGGAAAGCAAACTGAGACTCAAGTGTCAGAAAAGCTTCTTGGCAGAGAAGCGCATCAGTGTGTGAAAAGCCTTCCAAGAGCAGTAATAGGCACCCAACCCTGCGATGAGTCAAATCAAAAGCAGAAATACCTTTGATCAAAACTTTTGATAAGATATGGGAGAAATGCACGTACAGTTTGCATTTGAGAAACTCTGTATACATTGATTTTAAACTCTGGATTAAATCCAGAATATCTAAAATGTTGGCAAGCTTATATTTATGTTAAACAGTTAATAATAATAATAATAATAAAAAAAAAATTCCCCAAGCCCCTTACAAGCTTTGCTCTTATAGACATCACTTTCCCTAGAGCTCATTTTAAGAAAATAGGATTTTACAAACGGCTAGGAGACATCGAAGTTCCTCAAAACAGTCTACTGACTGTCGAGAGCTCCGCTTAGTTCAACGCCAGTGGCACGAGGGGGAAATGATCCCTGCCTAGGAAAACCAGGTGCTATTATCACCACTTCCATTGCTTTCAAATTGCAAATATTGCTGCCTCTACGGCAATTCTTCCACCAAACAGTGTTTAGTAACAGCTGAGCCGGCTCCTGTGCTAACAGTTCCCCGGGAAACAGGTCAAGAACTCGGACAGGAAGACGGGCCAGGGACCAGCCCTGTCCCCACGCACGGCGCTGCAGAGGGGTTTAGAACTCGATGTAAGAGTTAAGGGGACTGATGTTGATAAAACAAGGCAAGTTTCTTTTTGCAAACAAACAGCTCTGAGGAAGACGAAAGGTCTGCAGCCAGTCCCTCGTGCAGAGGGACTTTAAGGGAGGTTGCAGGTTTGCAGACGTAACCAACGGGAACCAGTGGCGTTAGTAGCTTTTGGCTTGCTTCCTTCCACCGCTGGCCTGAACCCAAGGCCCAGGGCACACAGTCCCCCAGCTGAACCTGCATCTCCTGTCCGTACCAGTGAAATCCTTACTGGTCTTTGGCGTTACCCACATACGCACACGCCATCCTCGGAAACTTTGCAGGTATTGGCACGGCGAGAGGGAGGGAAGTTGTTCTGCACCGGAAACACCAGCGCCCTGCCTGGGCAGCGCTACAAAAGTCTTCAAAATACCCAACACCCTAAACCAGCAAAAACGTTTTGAAACACACGCGGGGTAGGGAAGCACTTGTGCTCGCATAACGCCTGGCCCTGCGCGTAACCTGGTGTGCGCGGCCCCGGAGGCACCCCTCTCCCCTTGGCAAAGGGAGGCAGGAGATGCAGGAGCATCAAGGGCTCCAGGACCGGGAGGGGGGGGAACCAGGGGAGCGTCCAGCCTGAGCGCAGCCCTGGCCCCCAGGGTTTCGGTGTTCAGCGGCAGCCCGTGCTCGTCGTTGTACCCGCCGCCTTTGAGGCAGACGAGCGGTCTCTGGTGGCTTCCCCACCGCCGCCCAGAAGGGCCGGTGGTGAGGCTCCTTCGGTGCGTTTCCCAGAAGGGACAGACGCGGGACAGTCACCTCGCTGACGGGGTCCCGGTGAGAGCACCGTTCCCCGCGGGAGGCGAGGTGGGGCGCAGCACGCCCCCGCCCCCAGCCGCTCTGCCCTGGTCACCTCCCCGCAAGAGGAGCGCGATGGCTAACTGTTATCCGTCGGTACGACGTGCGTTGCTGTCACCGCTGACAATGCTGGGGTCTGACCGCACCTGCTGCGGCCCCGATTAGATTGTGTTTAATGGCAGGCTGCTCAGGGAAGATTACAAGCACATCGCGGGCAACGGCTGCTCCAGCATCTGCGCACGTTGGCTGGGGGCGGGGGGTAATCCACCGTTTCAGACCCGGGGTGTCTCTTGTGTCTTTGTCCCTGCACCCCGCAGCGTCTCAGGAATTCTCTCCCACGCAGCCGCTGCTCCCTCCCCAACGCCTGCCCGCACCACGCGTTCAGCACCTGCGGCCTCCTCCCACCCTGGACCCCCCCCCGCCCCCCTGCATTGCCTCCTTCGCGGGGCGGCGGACACGTCCCTGGTGCCAGGGAGAGGGGTGAAGCGGCACCAGCCGCAGCAACCTCTCCGCAACATGGCGGCGGCATCCGCGGCAGAGGACGGAGCTTCCTCGGGCGCAGCCCCCACCTCGGGTCCCACGCTCGCAGCTGGTGGCACATCGCAGTCGCTGCGAGCCTGGCGAATACTTTGAAGGGAGTACAACCCCCCCCAAACCCTGCTGAAACCATACTGAAAATTATAGGTGAATAAAAATTTAGGTTTGACACGAAAGCACGCAGCACAACGTAGTTCCCACCCCAAAGGTTCAAGTGTTTGTTAGGCGCCTCGCAGGAAAGCGAGCTTTTAAAGCAATCGGCAGGGGTTGGAGAGGCAGCTGTCAGGGCGCAGAGGGTGGGGGCCGGCCACAGCGGGGCTCCAAGCCCGGGGGGCCCACGGGTGCCCCAGCGTGGGCACTGCCCCACGTCTGGCACGGGCAGAGCCGGGGCTGGCAGCAGGGTCCACTTCAGAGCCCCCTGTAATTTTGGAGGAGAAAGTAACCTCACAGCCTCGCTTTTATCGTTTGGTCCGTTAGAGAAGGGTAAAAAGTATTCAGCGAGCGAGTCGTGGGCTTGTGATAACAACAGGATGGTAAACAGCAAAACCTGGTCGAAACCCCGCTTGGTGCGTCGTACCTACGAGCCAGGTTCAGATGCCACGATGCAATCTTTGCGGGCAGAGAAGCTGGACCGACCCTTTCTGACAGCCTTTCTGCGCCTCCCGTCTGCGGGAACCACGCAAACAATTACACCAGCCCAACATGCAAGAAATGCCTCGGCTTCAGGTAAGGCAAAAAGCTGTATTTTGCACGGCATACATGCAAATAATAATCTAGGTAGCAAAGACGACTGCGGAGCGTCGTCTGTCTACTCACGACATTTTTTTAATTATTTCTTCTTAGAGCTGTCCAAAAATGCCCGTCTTATGTAATTAAAACCAACTCCAGTTTGTGACACATCAAAATTCTAATTATACCTTTTGTACCTTACACACACCATGGTTTGAACATCTTCAGATCTGGCAGGCAGACGAAGTTTAACAGGAAATATTACATCAACAGATGCTACTACCTAGTTATCTTTGCTCAGTCTGGGAATAAATTGAAGGGTAAGGCAAGAAAACATGTTTTCTTATAGAGCCACCATCTGCTAATTTGAGAAGCTGCTGTCACTGATGACTCAGTATCACTTGTATATGTAGAAATATTACTAATATCATTCTCAAGACAGCTATTATTATATATTAACTTTATTATAACTATTGACTAGCACTGAGATGACAGCAGTAAGAAAATATTGTAACTAATGAGTCTAAAAAGAAAATAATGTTAAATAGAATTAGTTGAGAAAGGGCAGTTATTTCTCTTGGGAACCTTTAGATAACAAACCTGGTTTTTATCCTTCTTATCTATCATATTCGGTTAAGAAAGGGAAATGTTTGTTGCTTGACATCAGACAGAGCTTCTCCTGTTGTGGAAACTTACAGTCTTCACACACACAAAAAAGGGGAGGTTGTTTATCAGAGCGTATAAAGAAAAGAACAGAACCGATGATCGGATTGCCAGCAGCAGAGAGGAAGAGTTACAATTATTTGCTTTATAAAACAGATGACGGGAGCCCACGAGGCGTTGAGGTGTCCCAGCACACACGGGGCACCAGGGGCCGGCCGAGCACGTGGCTCATCCCGCCGGGATTAGAAAAGAGAGAAGCAGCTGATGGAGGGGCGAGAGCTGAGAGAGGGTAAAACCTCCCATGCTTCACAGCCTCTAAACAGGGAAAAGCGACTCCCCAGAGCAGGAAGGCTTGCACGATTTGAATTCTGGAGCGAATACATGTATAAGCAAAGCACAAGTCAAACCCCGCTTTTGAGCTGGCAGACAGATAAGGAATTAGCTTTAAACCAGCGCGCTGCACCTCTGCGCACCCAGGGCGGGCACCGGCCGTCCCGTCTCGCTGCCCGGGCTCCGTCCTGTTCCCCCGCCCCAGCAGGGCACCAGCAGGCTGGCGCTGCTTCGCGACCAAAAGCAGAGGTAAATTTACGCGCCGGGCAGTTACTACTGTGCCATCCACAAAGAACCAGGCACGCTCCCGCAGCACGCCTGCGCACCCTTCAGCTCGCCCAAAGAGGAGGAGTCTTTTCCTACGTATGAACGTTGGACGCGGCCCTTGGACCCCTCCCGAGCTGGCAGATCGGCCCGTGTGAAGGGAGACAGCCGGGTCCTCTGCTCGTCACGCGTTTCCAGGTCTGCAGTTTCTCTCTGGTCCGTTCACCTGATAAAAGCGCCTGCTGCCTTCCCTTCCCTCGCACTTCACCGCCGGGATCTCCTGCATTGCAAGTGCCGTGCCTGCAAGCGGCGTTTCTTTTTCACTTCTTTTCTACTTTCGCCTTTTCTGCTCGTGCCCCTCTCTACCCTCTCCCTCTGGTTCCGCAGGGTCAGCAGGTCCAGCCTGGCTCATACGTGTACCCTATAGAGAACCCTAGGGGTTCTGGGGGGCGCTGGGACCCCTCGCAGCCCGCTGAGGGCTGACCCGCGGCTGTACGCTCCGTCGGCAGCTGTACGCTGCTGTTCTCCCGCAAGAGCGCGTGGCTGCGCAAAACCAGCCGGCCGCCAACACCGTCTGGTAAGAGACGGTATTTGTGCAGAGACATACGGCACCGTGCGCTCTACGAAAAGACAGGGACTGCTACGACCTCACGCACCAGGAGCGCCTTTTGTATTAGAGGGCTCCGCGCTTACCTGGGACACGTGGTCCCGCCTGGAACAGACGCAGGTACCCCGACGCCGCGCCCCGGGCTTTTGCACCAGGACCTGGCTGCAGCTCTTAGAGGCGGCGGCGGAACACAGACCCCTGCTCAATGACACGCCGACAGCAACGCTGGGAAGAAAATTCTTGCTTTTGATGTGCAAGTACACCATCAGAATAATTTCTCAGTTGGCTCTATGAGGCAAACTTTATTGTACGACTTAATTTTGGGGATTGAAATCTGCAAGCGCGGTTTTGCAATACAGTGAAATGGAGAGCGGTACCTTAAGCTAGCACGTAGCAGCGTTTCCTTCACAGTACCTGCACTTATTTTGTAGAACGTTTAAAAGCCAAATACTCTTAAGAACTATTCAGGGCTATTAAATTATACATTCACACGGTATAAAACAAGTCTTTTAAAGAGCTTATTTGAAAGAAGGATATCAGGCAAAAGGAAAAGCGTTCAGGCTAAATTCTCTGCAGACCGGCTGCAGCGGCACTAAGAGCCTCGTGCTGGCCACCGCCCGCGTTTCTGGCCCCAACGGGGCTTCGGTGCCGGGGCTGAGGGAGCGGGCAGATGCCGCTGTGTCTGCCGGCCCGCCTGCGGAAAGCTGCCTGCGGACTCTGCTGTACAGACCGGTCGGTCAGGAGTAACAGTCAGCCCCTCAAAGGACTGAGGACAGCACGAACCGGCCACGCAGACGTGAGAGGCTCTCCGGACAGACGCCATTTCCCGGACAGCCGCCACTTCCCGGCCTCTGCCCCGCGAGCTGCAGATGAGAGCAGAGCTGCAGACCTCTGCAGAGTCCAAGCGCTTTCTTTCGTAAAGCGCTGCCGTTTCAAAATTTGTTACGATGGGAACAAGAGCATCGTTTTAGTTTCCATCTCCAGATGGAGAGAAGGACACTACAGCCCACGGGATCGTTACTTAATGTAGCAGTGAGCGAGCCAAATGCCCATTCACATACTTCAGCCAAATCCAGCACCTGAACTCACGGCGAGCACAACCGTGGCGGCAGGTCCTTACCCTCGCTGCACGAGCCTCCTTGCCCGCGGGACGCCTTCTCAGGGAACCGGAATCAGACTTTTTGTTCAACCTCGACTGTAGTCTCCCTTTCTGGAGATTTGCTTTTGGGTTGAAGATATTAATGACAATTTTTCACGGCACCAATATGTTTTTTGGCAGAACATAGCTGTAGGCAGACACGTCTTTTTGTTAGAAAAGCTTCTTGCTAAATGTTTTTTTTTTTTTAATACTAGCTCTTGTCTTCATCATAAATAACTTTGGAACCAGGAAAGCAGCCAGTCCCCACCTCAGTAATACAGTCTGAATCTGACCGATTTATTGGTATTGCTTCAGGGAGGGTTTTAATAGTAATAACTTTCTCACATGAGATCTGAAATAAAAACTGCTGCATGCTAAGTAGAATTTGCACCCTAGAAATATCTTTTTTGCATCTCAGAGAACAAATGACCGCACAAACAGTTGCAAAGCTGAACAGAAGCCAAAACCCCAAGAAATTCATCAGCTGAGGAACATCAGTCCAAAGCTCGAGGCCAAGTTTGAAGGACCACCAGTGAATGAAACTTATAGATCCACACAAATTTCAGAGTTTGATTTATTGTAGATTATCTAGTGCTGAAGATCTGAATATGGACAAATCAAAAGCTACGGAGATCTGATCATCTATTATCGTTATGTAAAGCAGCGCTACAGTTGAGAACTGTGACCTCTTCCATCCATCCATGATCCAAAGTTCAGAGAATATACCTACTTCAGTCAAGTGCTTCCTTTACAGAGGGAGACCATAAGCCAACAAACTTCTTCGGCCAAGCTTATACAGACAAGTCTTGTGGACAGAGGGGGGTTCTAAATGCCCTTTGTTGTGAAATTAAATGGCAGAGTTTAATATTAACATTAACCACCAAATAGACTAGGAACTTTTCTAACCCTTCGTTAACTGCGGAGCAGGGTAGATAAAACCCGTCTCCAGGTCAGCCTTAGAACAAGGGGTCGCACTGCCAAGCGTTCGTGCATCCGCCAGAAAGAGAGGATGACACGCAAACCCTCAAGCAGGAATTTGGATGCAATCCCTGCAGCGTGAGCCCAGCGTGCTGGACTCGGAGCATTACGGCTGGAGAAAGAACGTCAAAGAGAACTTGGGACCTCAGTGGCTGAACAGATCACCTGAAGGCGTCCGGGGCTCTCTGGAAGAACGGTGCTGGCGCTTGCCAAGTCAACGAATGCTCAGGCAGCAGCAACAAACTTAGCTGCACAGATGTGGATTCTGCAACAGGTCATCGATTAAAAACCAGACCACGATGGAAAGGAAGATGAGAGTTCGGTGGCTGTTTGCAATACGCTTCTAATACTCTACAAGTAAGATTACATCTGCCATGCTTTCATTAAGAGAAACTATTGCACTGTGTTAAGGCCCATTTAAAACAATGAAAATCATGTATAAATGGGCACATAAACTTCATTTTTTAAACAAACACGGCATGCAGTAACTAAGAGTTATAATGCAAAAAATATTACCTTAGTTTTTAAAATTAAACTTATTAACAATCTACGCAGTTCTTCAAAAAGCATCCTTAGAATTTATGGCTGTAGGTGGTACCAGAGGATTTGATTTATCACTTTGGCTCATCAGGTAAGAGAGTTCATGACTTAATTAGCTCTCTGCACTTGAACGAGTATTTGTTTCACTCGTGTTTCTCCGTTAATCATGCGGTTCTGCAGGCATTTTTCTCCCGCTGTGCCCGACAAAAGCTAGCTCCCAGCAAGCAGGCGAGCTCCAGCACTCGCAATTTGTGCGCCTCCGAAGCGCTTCGTTACACGGCAGCATTTACAGCGGGAAAGTGTTAAGCGCCTGTTCGCCCCCCGCTCCGGAGGCCGCCCCAGAAGCCCGGGGGGGCGGGGGGAGCTGCCCGCGGGTCCCAGCCGAAGGTCGGCGCAGCCTCCGGAAGGGCCGCAGCAGGGAGCCCGGGGCCGGCTGGGTGTCGGCGTGTTCCTGAAGGGCTACAGAAACACGAGTTTCCTCTCTCCTCTGTGCTTCAGACAGCACAAACCCGTTCAACGCGGGGTTTCTGGCACTTGTACGCTGCGTCTGTCGGGCTGCAGCTGTCTCATCTGACCCCGCTCCTCAAAACAGAGGAGCCAAACAAAACGCGTTGCACGCGGCTAGCAAATGGTTTGCTCCGTACGTCCCATCAGAGCAAAGCGTGTTTTAGGACGAGGGGCTGCCGTGTTATAACCGGGATAACGCCAGGGCAGGTAGCACCACGGCGATTAGCCGGGAGTCTCCCACTGTAACGCGTGACGGGTCCTACCTCCGATTTACGTGCTGCAAACCCCGCTCCACCTTTCACCATCGTTTCCGTGATGGCAGCACAGTGTGCCAAGAGCCGCCGTTCCCCGCCTGCCAGGACAGGCAACGGCCTGGCATGAGCCATTTTCTGATTAAAATGAACCCGTTATTTCCACTAAAAGCAGAGCTGATAATATAATGGGTGTTTCAAATGTTTTCTTTGCAGCTGCAACACTGAAAGAGAGTCTGCAGCGGTTTTCTGCATATCACTAAGGCATAAAGCAAACCCTACCAAACTTTGAGAATCAGCAAAGCAATTATTTTATAGCTACTTGGCTGCTCTGCACTTCCTTGAAAGACTGTAATGCTCCTTACAGACCAAAAAAATATCTGTTTTGGTACATTCTGACAATCTCAAAGCAGTTCCTCGAGATTTCTGGACCCGCCCGCAGCTGGTCCCGAGGCGGGTTGGTGTCAGGGCACTGCTGCCCTTCCGCAGAGGGGAAAAGAAAGGCGAAAGGCGGACAGGCACGAAGGCGGCAGGGTGCGAACAGAGAAGAATCCTGGGACCACTTTAAATGTCTGCAGCACTGGAGATCGGGACCTTGCGAGGGGACCTGCTCTGGGCGGTCCGAGCCCTGCAGAGGCTCAGCGGGTTTCCCCGGGCTGCCCGGCGGGCACCAACGGCGAGAGGTGCCGACCTCCGGAGAGCGGCTCGCGCGCCCCAGCCCTGCGTGCCCAGCGTACGTCCTCGTGCGGGATGCCAGGAAGCAGAGCTGCCTCACCTTTGGGGGGGCGAGATAAATCCTACCCACCACACCGAGTCACGAGAGCCCAGGAAACACCCGAGCGCTGTTTGATCTTATGTATAGTGAAGTTATTCGCGAAACAGGTCGAAGGCTTTTCATGCTAATTTCAACTGACTTTGAACAATGAAAGCAGGGTGCTCGCAAACGACTGAAATGGCTCTGTCTAAAGAACGGATGGGGAAGTCCTCGGCGCTTCCTCCTGCGCCCGCGGCAGGTGCCGGTGCGGGGGCCGGTCGCTGTGGTAACTCACCCCCACACGCTCCTGGCATCGTGCTCGCTGTGCGTGGCAACAACAAGGATGAGAGACAGCATTTTTGCTTATTAGCAGGCTAAAATAAACCTGCTATGACTAAATTGCAGCAGTGGTACCTCAGAAATTAAATAACTGCTTAATTTCCACAACACGGAGGTGTTCTTACTCCATTCTGGGACTATTGCAAGTACTAAACTAAAAGGATTATCAAACTTAAAAAAACCCCAACCCAACCACCAAACCCCCCAAATTCCCAATCCCTCCTCCCATACCTGATACCTTAGCCCTATCTCCAGTTCTTAGCAAACACCTTGGACCTCAAAACGTCACACTCCAGAAAACGTGCAGAGCTTACTCTGCCTGAATTACAATCCTGTGCAAGGAAGGAGTAAGACTGAAACGCATTATACTTACAGCAGTCAGGACTATGTGTCAAGGTGAACGTAGCCCTGAAGCTCAATGTACGTGAGAGCTGCCAAAGCTACTAATTAGCTGACAGCATGAGGAGCAGCAGTTGATGCATGAACAAAAGCAGTAACTACAGAGACAGCAAAACCAGCCTTGAAATCTCTTAGTGCAGAGCTCCGCGGTGCAGATGCCTTCTGCAGCCAGAGACACAGTTTAAGGACTTGCAAGACAAAAGGTTCTTTTGCTGGGGAGGTAGCTTGCAGAGCTTTATGTAGATACAGAAGGTAAATTCACTCCTTCCATTTCTGTGGAAGATGTTTCTCTAATGCAGTACAAACAGTGCCTCGATGGGACTGCATCGGAAACGGCTCGAGCAAGGCAAAAGACGGCACCCCTCAAGTACCCCCTGCTGCTCAAATAGTTGCACCTACCAACAGCACCGTGATTTTAGAGTGCTATTCAAGAAACACCTCCAGCGAGAAACCTTCTGCCCCACGGAACTCGTACAAAGTGGAGAAGACAGAAACCGAAGTGGACTGGCAGAGAAAGATGCTGACGTAGCACAGTACGAACGTCTCACTGCCTACAACAGTACGGATCTCCTACGGCGGTTCGCCCCAACGCAGAAATCCACAAGAGGATGCTTACGCAAGGCCAGCGGCACTTGGTGCCACGTTAAGTCCCAGCACCATCTTCTACAGGTCGGAGAAGAGCATGGCCAGCAGTCGGCAAAGGCCAAGGATGTGAAATTCAAAATGCCAAACCAAAAGACCAAACGAATCCCAAGCCATTAGTTTTGGGGAGCTCTTTCTTCATAAGCCTCTTGTGCTCCTCTATTCCTCTCACTCGCTAGAAACAGGATGGCTCCTAGAAGTTTAATGCTGCATTAACAATAGCTTCTTGCATTTGAATTACCCCACCTCGCTGCGGCGCAGGAGGGAAACTGGAAGCAGCGTACTGGCCTTTCTGAACCATGCGAACTCTTCCTTTGCCAGAGAAGCCTGAGCTTACCTGGATTACCTTAACGCTTTTCTTCCAAACCTATTCAACATCCAAACCCAAATAACAAACACCTAAGACAGACAACAACCTACAGCTATGGATAAAGCAGACAGCAAAGTAACTTAGCCTAGCAGATACTTCAAGCAAAAAATAATTGCGCTTCAGTAAAAAACCCAGCACCCAGGGCTTCAGTTCAGAAAGGGCACCGCAAGCCAAAGAGAGCTTGAACAAATGCCTAGGTTTAGTCAGGTATGTTAATCCCACTGATTTCACTGGGATTTAAATGCTGGCTTAATTTATGCACACTGAACTTTTAAAGTGCTTTCCTGGACACGGGCCAAGGAAGTGGATGCCTCTTGCAGCTCGCCCTTAAGAGCCAGAGTATTTCACCTTAACAGCAATGATTAAACCAGTTCCCAAAGGCAGCGATGCAGTAAGGAAATGCCTTTCCATCACCATTCCCTTTTTAAGGAGGGCTCAGAACGATGAAGTTTTCCTCCACAGCCCTTACCGCCTCCGGTCGGTTGCCAGACGATTTGCACAGGTCCCTCTCCCATCTCAGCGTTCCGATGTTCTCTTTACCACGCTGGATACAGTTACGCTTCAAGCACCTTGGGTATAGATCCTCAATCTGTTCCCACCTAGGCTGGCAACGACCGCGTACCATCGAGAACCAGCCAAGGTGCGTTGGAGCTCGCTAGCAGCAGAAGACTCACCGAGCGCCGAGCAGCCATTCCGCCGCACCACGCCAGCGGGCTGCCCAGCGGTTTGCATCACGCCAGTGGTTCAGATCACGGTACTCACCTCCGTGCTGCCGCTCCTGGATGCCTTCCCGTGCCACGGAGCAGCGCACCTGCAGACAGACAGCAAATGCAGTTGGTGAGCTCCCCTGCCCTCCTCGGGACAGCTCCCAGGGCTCGTCGCTGGACTCCGACTCTAGCCGCGTTTCCCAAGGAAACCAGCGAGCTACGACCAAAGCTCGCTTGGGTATCTTTGGGAGGCGACGGAGGAGGATCACCTGGGTGTAGCCAGCACTACAGCGGAGGTATCGGAAGCCAGAAGGCACATAAGCTCGTATTAAAAATGATCTTTGAAGTGCATGGTTTGAGAAACCTGTACAGTCCCAGGGTGCAGATATGTTTAACTCGAGCTGAAGCTCACGATTCAGGTTTCCCCTTCTTTTTTGTTAAGGAAATTATTTTATTACATGCTTTGTTTTAATAAAGTTTGGGGCTTTTTAAAGTGGGAGGAGCAGAAGAATATAGCAACTATGTATGTACAGATATATAATTTTGTGGACAACAGTTTATTACACAATAAGAAATAGAAAAAGCTTTTATACAAATTAGGAAACTGTGACAAAGTATTAGCTAAATATTACAGTACTAGACCATGTCTCAAGCTTTAATTTTTGATTTATAAGTCAATTGCACAGGATAGTTAATGCACAGGTACACCTCATTCATCAATAAATATTTCACTAGTTAATTCCCTCCAGGAGAAAGGAGAAAATCAGAAACTCAAGCTCATTTGCAAATTACTTCAAGCACAGCTGTCATTCTGGAAATAATGATATTAATATCCATGTACATATATCCACCTTTCAGCACAGATGAATTAGACGATCAACAGTACTAGTTAACGATGCATTAACATTCCCCTCTGAAACATGTCACGACCAGCGCAGCACCTCCCTCGGTGCCCAGCCAACACGCCGTAAACTGCCAGGTCCCACGGAAGGCAGCGCTCCCAGCTGAACATTTAAACTGCTTTGTCCAGCACATCAATGAGATTCAGTTATTTTCATTTTTTTGATACCTACTAAATGAAAAGCGCTATGATCATTTTTCTAAAGTAAAGCATTTCATGATGGGGACCTTAATTAAAGCAATACTGCTTACCAATATTACCAGGACAGGAGAGGCTATTAACCATATCTGAAAACTTCCTTGAATTTTAATTACCTCACACCCGATATTTTCATGCTTCCAAAGCACCAAGACTTTTAAAGACCTAATAAAACATCACTGTTCTCACGCTCATCCACAGACACACATAGGCAAGTCACAGATTCTTCAGTATTTTGAAACAAAGCCAAACAAAAACCCTAATGTGTCTTTTTTGACCAAACTACTCAACCTGAATATGCAAAATACTTTGGTGAGCAACACTGCCCTTTCCCAAACCAGATCAATAAATATTGCATCACGTAAAAAGCTTGGCAGCTAGCCCAGGCTACGTCTATCTGTTCCCTTTGTTCAACGAGGCAATAAAGCACCCGATGAAGCAGCTCATTTGCCTTTCAGAAGAGGATCAACTGCCTCCTGAAGGTGCCAGTGCCTCCACCTCCAACAGGGAGGTTCTTGGGCTCAGAGGCCAAAGGACCCCAAGGACAACTTACTCCTGGCATCTAGTCCATGGGGAGATGAATCCCACCTTCGAGCTCTGGAGCCAACGCACACACGTAGGGCTATATAGGAAGTGTCAGGTCCCGACATGAAGCGAGCGTCCCTCACCTTTGGAAGACGACATTTAAAGCTGCTTTATCTTTTATAAGCGCGCTTGAAGCTTTATCTTGGGTTTTCACGCTTTTAGGGTAGACTTTTAGCATTTTTATTTGAATGAACAGAAATTCATTTGGCCTGGAAAACAACTGAGTAGGGGCTTTTTGTTTGTTTAAAATCACTCCAGAAAAGCAAGGGCTGGTGTCCAGGAACACACCCCTGTACTTCAACCTGAAGAACCCCAAAGTTTTCTCATCTTGCCCATTCACTTTTAGCCTTCAGCATGTCTTACTGCGTAACTATACAATACTTTGCTTGCTATGAACAGGCACTTTCCCCTCACATTTCCATTTAGTGTTCTTCCAGAACATGACAAGACCACCCTTCCAGAAATCAGATCAGCAAAAATCGTGTGTTACATACGAGAAAGACTACCATAATAAGAACAGTCCACACAGTATGAATCATTGCTCCCTCTGACAATTTGTAGTTCTCTTAAAAAAAAAAAAAAAGTGATAATGTTTGTTTACTGACTTGGTTCAGGTTTTACTCCCTTGCACAGCTCCTCATCCATCTGTTAGTTGCCGCCACACGTTGGCCATCTGACCGCGAGGGAGGAGAAAGCAGTCAAAGCTGACTATTAGCTACATCCAAGGGACCAGAATGTCAGTGACTGATCCCAGTACATACATGAGGAAGGAAAGAAACTGAGCCTTGAAGGAGACATATTCTGAACACTCGAATATTAAAACACCATTATCTTCACTCCTGTAAAAGCTCCCTCTCTTCTCAGTTCATTTATGTTATGTGTCATCTCATATACTCAACAGGAGGCTGTTACAACATATATAAACACATAAAACCTTATTTTAATGCGGGATGTAAAAAAAATCCCTGAATATTGAACAACTGAAACTGAAAGATGGAAGAGAGAAAGGTACAGTTATCACTTTGTGGCCAATGGATATTTTAAAAAATCATGTTGAATCATACAGTACATGGAAATTAATTTTCCTGCTTAATTCTGTCACCATTTTTTCCTATGACAGTTATACATGTTTACCTTATTTTTGTATAGGATGAGTGGTCCCTCTCTGAAAACAGATTTATGAAACATACCTTTACAGTAAACCTTACAACTCCAGTATGTACTGGAGAAGCAGCTGGGAAGACCCAAGGCTTTACTGTCTCAAGAGAAACTTTGACACCACAGCCAGGCTTTTGTGCGTTCGTCCCCTAAGAGATAGGCAACCTCCTCCCAGAAGTGCACGATTGCCTCTATTCATTAGCTGCTTGACTGCCAGAGAATGGAATAGGAAACTCTGACAGGTTCAGGTTTTCCTCTGTATCAAATGTCAAACGCTAGGAGGAAAAAAAAATAAAAATAATGCCTTTTTCATTCCTAAATCTATCAGTCCAGTTCTATCTCTTTGGATCTGAAAAATTTTCATCATAACCTCATTCCCTGTACCACCTCTAGACTCTCCAAGCCCTTTGTCCTGAAGCCCCAAACTCCAGGGGATGCAGCAGCAGTGTGGAAGGTCCCCTGCTCAAGGATGATACTCTGATCTATTCCGAACACATCACAGCTACTGCTGTTCAGAGAATCTGAGGTTGTCAGAGAGAAGGAATTCCAGTTCAACAGTATCATCAGTGGTCTCTACTGGTACGTTACTCTTTTCCACAGGGGGTGAGTAATTCAGTACTTCATGTCTTGAAGGTAGTACCCTTGAAGTCCCATTGCAAGAACATGTCTCTGGTTGCCTGATGCTGTCTGAACAAATACGGTTTGGATGGTAAGTGCCCGGACAGGAATTTGGTTGGCAATGACTAGGGACATAGTATTTAGCTGCCACTGGACTCGATTCTATTTGATTATGAAAGGGATTATTAGCCATGCAACAGGTCTGGACACAGTTATTATTTTTGAATCCATGATGAAGGCCTAATTTAGCAATAAGGGGCTTCCCAACATTAACTTCCTTTCTTTCATCCATTGTATCTTCTATTCCTGGATACTCATAGTGCAAGCAAACAGTGAAGATCAAGTGTTCCTGCAAAAGAGAAAAGCGAGGGGCGGGGGGGAGAAAAAGAAAAACCAAAAGGTTATACTTCCTCCCCAAATAAACAATATAGCAACACTTAAAGGGGCATAGTCTACTGGAGAAGGAGACTAACCTTTTTTAGAAGCTAAAGACATATGTTATGCAAGACTTGTTTACTGAGGACCTCTTTCGGCTAATACTTGCTCACCTGATAGTCTTTATTTCTAGCAGCACTTATATTACACCAGCTGCCAGAAGCACTGAAGAAGAGATACCAAGTGATGTCCAGCACAGATGCTCATGACACAAAGATACAGAGATAAACTTAACAGTGCCACAGTATGTTGAAGTGAGAACCTTTCAAACCCTGCACGCCCAAGAGCACAGGTTGGAATGGAAGGAGATGATACTAACATTTTCATCTCCTACTAATGACTTTGTAAGATGCAGCTCTGCTTCAGGTCACATTCTTATTGTGCTACAGGATATAGGAACATCCTCACAGTGCGCAACAGGTGATATTCACAAAAATAATCATCTTATCAAACAGGTGATATTCACAAAAATAATCATCAGTACAGGCCTAGAAAACACCAAGTGCCTTGCATGATGGTATCAGGATTGCATATGCATTGATTCCCTGGCTTTCATTTTTCAGCTAAGAAACTGAAGTCACTAAATTGTGCTATTAACCATTTTTCCCCTCCAAAGAACATGCTACTTACTATGCAGACAATACATAGCTGCCTCAATACAGCTGCAAAGCAACATGATTAACCTAAATTATCTGAACAGACTTGTGAGGAATAACAGATATTAACCCTTAGTTTTTGCAGTGAACTTAGCCTAGTGTAGAGGCAGTGCTTGGGAAGGTCCTTCGATACTAAATAGCTTCCAGTTTCCTCAGGAGTTCCTTTATTGGCCTCTTTAGGATCCACATCCAGGTCCTGTTACAAGAAAGAAATAAGAACTTAATTGAAGGTACAGAATTTGTAAATCATAAAATAGTTAGCAGTAGAGGGAGTGTAGTGACAGGACAAGGGGTAATGGGTTTAAGCTGAAGGAGGGTCAATTTAGATTAGATGTTAGAAAGAAATTCTTTGCTGTGAGAGTGGTGAGGCACTGGAACAGGTTGCCCAGGGAGGTTGTGGATGCCCCATCCCTGGCAGTGTTCAAGGCCAGGTTGGATGGGGCTTTGGGCAACGTGGTCTAGTGGAGGGTGTCCCTGCCCGCAGCAAGGGGGTTGGAACTAGATGATCTTTAAGGTCCCTTCCAACCCAAACCATTCTATGACTCTATTTCTTTTCATCAACTCAGCATTTTCTTCTTAAAAGGAAAGAAAACACCAACCCTGGATTACTGGCAAAACCTGCTGAAACCCACTGGTAGTCACAGGCAGAAGGGGTTAATTTGAGTAGGTTACCCTCTTTTGCTGATGGTTTCTGTCAAACTTGCTGTGCTTGTTTCAGGACTGCTCTTTTTTTACCTAACTTCTACTATGCAATACAGTACTACAACACTAATTCTGTAGGCTAAAAATACACGTATTTTTTATGCACATTAACAGAAATATTTTATTCATAAAGCATCAGAAGTGTCCTGTTTGTTCTACCTAGAACAGTTTCTCTGCGCTGTGTCCTCTTTCAGAGACATCAAAAAAGATGGTTTTCTGCCCCAAGGAGCTTTCCATTTTGCTCTGATCCTTCACTTTACTGTGATCAGCTGAGCAACATTAATGGAACTGGACAGCATCATCCAGGTGCAAAGAACTGTAAAACTAAAGCCTAAGAAACCTTGTCCTGCAAGGTAGATATGTCCTCAGCTGACACAGGAGCTACTGACATTTATCTTCTTCAAAGTAAATATAACAAATACTTGATATTAGACAATGAAAAACAAAGGTGACTTTCAATAAGATGAGCCCAGATTCATTTTAATATACTTTTATACGTATTAAAAATATGCATTAAAAAGAAAAAGGTAAATGTGTGTGTCTGTACAGACACGTGTACGCACCTCATTTCAACAGTTTAGACCCATTTTATTACAAAAGATGGAGGTTGACATGGACAGACCAGACAGTTTTCAACCTCAGTGGAGGGAGATTACCGCGACATACAGGAAACACTTACGAGTGCGAAGTCTGTAACGTAGGCTCTGCAAACTACTATTTCAGGTGGCTTCTTCACTATTCGTGTGTAGATTATCATGACATTGGAAAACTCGGCTGCAAACCCCAACTGAATCTGAACACCACATTTGAATTCAAGATACATACTTTCTGGAAGCTCTGCAAATAAACACGACATCCTTACATTCTAAACAAAACTTAGCATATGTATTTCCTATTTTTTTAAATGTCGTTTTTAAATTCAAAACTTTAAAAAGGTACAGACCTCCTCCTCCTGCCCTCCCTCTACCTATCACTTACATATTTACACTGAAGCCAACCAGGCAGCAACACTGTTTGCTAGCATCACACGGTAACTGCAGAGACTGCCAGAGCGCGCTAACTCAACTTCTGCTTCGCAGCTGGCTTTCCAATCTCCGTGCAACTAGCAAGGCAACATTTGCCGTAACTAGGATATAGCTCACTGACCCAGAAATTTGTTTCTGTATCTGTAATCAAACCAGTAAGGTTAATGCAGTATATATCCAATATATAGGTGACACAGCTATAGCGTTATAAGAACCTTTGAATTTGACAGCAGAACAAGTTTCAGGTTCATTTCTTTCCTTTCACAGCCTATGCACGCATTCACAAAGCCTAGCCTGCAGCATTTTTCTTCTTTGTATTTTGGAGCTTTCTCAATTCATAGGAACATACCTGGCAAATATATCTGACACTGCTCAAGGGTCAATGACATCATTCTGTGTCTGCAAGCTTTGTACTGATTTTTCTACTGCCGCTGGATGTGGATTATTTAACATTATCATAGACATACCTTTATACAAATATAAAGGCTATTCTCTTCCCAAATTCCAAACACATTCTCTTCTATGCATGGCTTAAAACAAATAAACCATAAGATAGCATTATGTCTTTATAATTTCTGTTTGGCATTTCAATCATTTAAACAAACAGGAATTAAGGGCTTGATTCCACAAATAAAAATCTACATCTGTGAAAGAGATGTATTTTCATCTCCTACTTTTGTAGGACTTTGTAAGATGCAGCTCTGCTTCAGGTCACATTCTTATTGTGCTACAGGGCATAGGAACATAACATGACTAGTTATGTCTTAAAAATGCCACCCCTGACCCTCTGCCCAATCTGTCAAAGAAATTTTAAAATGTACTCCACAATATTTAGGTGAAAAAAAGAATGAGATCTTAAACCTCACTGCCTTCTTAAAAGAAGGCTGGAACTGATCTCACAATTTAGTTTTCTTAGTTGTATACACTAAAAACTCCTTTTCATCATGCACTTTTACCATACAGGTCACCTGGATATTTTAGGTGGTGACTTTAGAATGAGATTAATTTTGTCTTCAAAGTGTCATTATTAGGCACAAGTAGACTACTGGGAGATCATCCCGGGAGGCAGACATCATATAAGACCACTTCAGCATCTGAGTGGTCTTAAATATACTTACTCAGGATGAATTCTGCACGTCACCTTGTTCATTATAATCTCACGTAGCTGTAAACGCCAACACACAAATTTCCAAGATCTGAACACACTAATGAAAATTCAGATACGAACTCAAATTTCTTCTGTTTCCGTTCAATATCACAACCCACAGACTAGAGATTACTAAGGAAGCACATGCTCTTATATTTCCAGTCGTGCAAGCAGGATAATCTAGAAGTGGACTGTACTATACCATGAGCTTTGGCCCACTGTAAGTTCCGTGCCAGAGACTCTGCAGAAGATGCGGTTTGTTGAATGGGATCAGTTAATGCCCGTTTCTCAGACAAACTGCTGCGGATCTCCAAAGCTTGCTTGCCTTTGGTAAGGTGACACTTGCCCATATCTAGAAATAAGATGCATATAGTTTCTCTCAATATCACCGCTGCTGAAATTCTACCTAAATTAAGTACATCACTGCAATGTTGTCTGTTGCTATGGTTATGCCAGTGTCAGCTCTTCCACAAAAACTTGCAGTTTCAGAAGCAGTCATTGCTCAGCTATTCATTCACTGAAGGCTAAACCAGCACGCCAGCTGCCTGCAGAGAATCCTGAGGGTTTTGCTTGCGGCCCAGTTAACATGCTCACATGTATTTCAAAACCAGTTTAAGCAATATCGCGGCTCTGATTCAGTAAGGTGCCAATTAAAGTGACTAATTTCAAGCATGTGAGTAATACCATTGAAGGGGATTTCTAAAGAATTAGGAGGTGACATATTATTATTATTATTACAGGGTTTCATAAAACAGTAACAGTCAGAATATCCCTGAAGGCAAGAAAGATGAAGGAAAGGGAAGAGATTGGGGCCTGCTTCAAAACGAAGTTTCATGAACGATGGCTTAATGGATTTGGGCCTAAACACAGCAGCTAGTGAGCATCCAGCAGGAGGAGCTTCATTAGACCTTCTGCCAGGCTTTCAGGAAACAAAGCCATGCTAGCTCTAGTTTCTACCGCTGCAAAGGAGAGGACACCAAGTCCTCAAATTCTTCCTTTGTATTTAGGTAATGGCAAATGGAGTAGTACTGTAAGCAAATAAAAAGTACAAATCTTAATGCAAAAAGCACTCTGCTTGACTGCACCTGGCAAAAGAAGAAAAAACACATTGGCTATTTAACTTTTCACAGAAACTTCATGGAAAGTTTAACAGATAAGACTGAAAATACAGAATAGTAAGTTTGTTTTATAGGATCTATTCAAGCAGCACACCAACTATAAGCAAAAAGACAGAGAAAAATACACCAGACAAACAAGCAAATGGTCACCAAGAACCATCCCATTTCAATTTACATCCTGGTGGTATGCCAGATTCCTATTGCCATCAATTTGACATAAAATCCATGCTTATATTTCAGCTAGTCAACCAATGATCTCTTCCCTTTGCTCAGTAGAGTACTGACAGAAGCTCTGTCAGTTTAATCTTTGCATTTCATTTTCAGCTGTCTGACCTGTTGACAGCAGACCTTCGCTGTGCATTTAGGATCCTCTTGGATTTTTTCTGCTTTTTGGATCCCTGTCAAAAGACAGGCTGGGCAAAATGCTGAGACCTGCAGTTGCACCAAGTACACACCAAGAAACTACAGCAGAGCTTGGCTGATTATGTACATTACCTACAAATAACAGAATCTTACACAGACAGCTCTTTGTTAATGGCCATTATCTATTTTATGTTTTGAGCAAGTGTTTGCACAGAATACATTTTCCCTCTACAGTTTTCACTTTAGCATTTCTCCCATCAATTATAAAAGACAATCACTGAACCAGGCATATTAAGACAGTGGATTGCCACTTATGCCTTTGATAGAGAGTAAATAACTATCATCCCTATGGCACTCTTTGAGGCAGGCAGGACTAAGTTAATTGTTTAAATGAATGTGGAAATGACTTGACTACCACTGGCAGCTGTCACCACAAGACAGAAGAGTAATTTTTGTGGATGGACAATTCAAGGCTCCATGCAGAAAGACACCTGGAACAAATAAGGTTTACTAAAAAGGACAGTATAAAATTGATCACTATTAAAGAAGCTCAAGTCCCTTTATAGTAGCATGAGCTTTGTTAATGTGCTGCCCAGTAGCACCTGCTTCTTGATAAAAGCTGCTATTTTAACAAAATGCAACAAGAAAGAGCTTAGTGTAACATATTTGCCACAAGAAAACAACATATAAGCAAAGAAATTTTTAGTAATGCAGGCTGAGAAGACTGTTAGTGCAGCAAGCTGGAGCTCACCTTCTGCAACCTCATCAAGCAGTACAGTAATCTTCTTGTCTTCTAACAAACGGTCCTTCAAGAACTTCATGAAGATTCCATTGGCCAACCCCGACTGCTGAATTTCAAAAGCTTCTGCTCCTTGGCACCTATGAGATCACCAATATCAGACAAAGAAAAAAATATTGAAACATCTGCATGAATAAGATCAACGTGAGGACAAAGGGAGTAAAGTTATGTTGGGAATGGGGGGAAGAAACCCTACAATTTGAAAACCAGGTTGTGTCTAAGGCCAGTCTGCTCCTCACGTTCATTTGGAAGCAACTCATCCTGGGAAGATTTCACTTACAGTCAAGCCACAGACCAGTGCTGATGTCAAACTATTTATTATGAGGAGCCTAAATTTCTCAGAGAAGACTTCATTAAAGCTTTTGACTACTTGTGTTCTACAGCTTTTGCACTTGACTTGAAAACTGGTAGAGGTTATTTAGCTTTTGGCAGAAGTAACCTAATAGTTTCAATTGCAGTTGTAACTTTATTCTTTACACCTAGAATAAGAAACACAGGGGCAAATCTATATACCGCTCCTCCAATAATTCATTAATTTATATGTCTACCACATTTTTTTCTAGATATTTAACTTGCATTAACAGAGGAAACATGTGACCGAAGACGGTACAGCACGTAGGTTATAGTTAGTTCATCAGCTGCTCCACAGTACTTGACCTTCTGTACAAGCTCACTGTGCAGTAAGTACCATTAGGAACACACAGGACAGAACTGTCCCTTCCCCATCAGCACAAAGAAACAGAACATTACAGGTCTGAGGGTAAAAATTGCTCTTTTCTTCCCTGAGGTTTTTTCATCTGTAATAAATAATACTTAGATGAGTAGAGCACTCCTACAAGTAACCAATAAAAAAACCGATCAGGAACACTGTTCAGCAGTTTCTGGTTTGCTGAACACAGTTCTCTCACTGGCGTTACCCTATATCCAAACGGGAACGTTCAATACTGGGAATTGTTACAAATGCATTTCCACAGTTAGACAGTGGAATGATTCAAAGAACCAAGTCGAAAAGATAGTATGAGGACACAGATATGGATATAAATTACTGGTCCTTTAACACCACAGTTAGTATGTTCCTGTAAAAAGATTAGCTCTGCAATCTCAGTGGTCACTTCTGGCTCCAAAACCTCTGTGGCATAGCAGGAGAAAGTTCCTTACGTTGCATATCCAAAAACAATGTTGGCCGTAACCTTCAGAGCATCTAAAATAAGAATTGTGTCGTCATATTCATTTCTGCAATAAATGGAAACACAAAAAAGTAAAATAATAATTTGAGAACTAATAACGGTAACAAACTCTACAGTTCTTTAAAATACCAGAAGAGCACAGTTCAGAAACAGTCATTTTTTTTCTCTCCTACAATTCTGGAATCAATCTTGACTGCTAAAAGACAATAATCAGCATCACCAACACTCTCCATGAAGACACTGTAAAAACACAGTCAGATATCACGCATTACTCAGATGAGGGCATGCTGTATTAACCAATATACAGTTTGGCTACAGCCTCTTCAAAAATGATTTCTGATTAACTAGCCATTTTAGGTTATAAGAAAAACGGTATGAATGTTTTATTTATTTCCAAAACACAGTGCCTGCATAATTAAGACAACGTTTACGTAGCAATATTTTCTAGTTGGATAGCAGACTGTGAAGCTGAATCGGGTCATTGGCATTTCATCAGTAGTGAAGTTTAGAGGCTCTACAAACACAAAAGCACTAGCAATTTTTTATTATTAAACATTCCTTAGAGATCAATTTTCAGAAGTGCTGACTGAAGCACTGATTTCAAGTGCAAGTTTTATCGGGCATAGTAGTCTCAATGTGGAAAGAAAATAGTACTTTGTTTAGAAAAATCCAATAAACTAGTTGATTTTTAACATCTAAATAAAGATACAACATCCCCAGAACAAAAGCAGTCCACAAAATCCATGCCTCTGAAGGAGTTCTAAAATAAGCACTTCACTTGAGCCCTTCCGTCAAATTAACAAACCTTTGATCATATGGATTCTCCTTCCTCCCTGAATGAAAGTAGTTAATGATGCAAGGGGAAAGGGTCATTTTTCTTCTTCAAGATGCCTCATTTCACCTTTATCTATTAAGACTGATGCTTTATAACTTTTAAACAACAATAAAAAAGAAGAAATAAATGTCATTGAAATCAAGAGGCAAGTATCTATCCATGGAAACAGAAAGTCTAATCACCAGCTTCACATTTCTATCCAAGGCCAAAGGCAAAGTCAGTCTATGAATGAATCCTCTTGACTTTAAAAGCACTCAGGTGTAAGCTGTGAATTCTCAGAAATATGAGCTTTCAAGTACAGTGAATTCTCAGCCTAAAGATTTCTCCTCAGCCTGGAGTCCAGCCTTCTCTCAAGATCCCTTACTATGCTTGCAAAGCGGCTGTTCTATTTTTTCATTTTTAAAATAGGCTCAGTTTTAATCTGTTGCTGCAGTGAATAAACTGAACTCCACAGCTGGTTCCCAAAACTACAGTCAGTATACCCTCTATCGTGAAGCAAAAACATCCCTCAAAGATCTAATGTCAGTTCTCACTATTCATGAATTACGAGATGATACCTTTTCCGACACATATCCAGTAGGAATACATTAAGTCCCGTCTCTTTTTCCTGCATTAGTTTGAGGATGTTCTGCACACACAGACAGTTTGCAGATCGGTAGGGATTTGGAGCATCGATAGGAACCATGAAACTGTTTCCATAGTTTTCGTAGCCATGGCCAGCGTAGTATAACAAACCTGAGAGTTCAAAATATATGTGACTGAAAACAGTTCAAGAGTACACTGGAACATTTCTATAAATTTAAGCATGGTTAAAAACTTCATGCACTATGTCCGCACCATGTGTCTGTGGGAGATTAAGATCATCCGAGCTACTCCAAGCAGTATTTTTTATATCAATACGCCTTTGTTAATACAGGAAGGAAGGGAAGGCGGGGTGGGGAACCACATTAACATCAACTTCACAATAAACAGACACAACATTAAAGAAAACCTGACTCATGCAATAAAATCAATTAGATATTTGAATCAAACACACAAAATACTTTGAGTTATGACCTCTAACAGAAATAATCTGTTATGTATGACATACAACTCAGAGATAAACAAGGAAATGTGCCAACTGTAAAACATCTTCTCCACATGCACTTACAAAGCTTTGAGTAGCAATGAGTCAGTGCAGATTTTATAGATAGAAAAAAATAACGCTGAACAGTTTGGATGGATTTTTTTCCCTTTTTTTTTTTAAATGAGAGATGCTGTCATCTTTAAAATTATTCTACCCCCCCCTTTTTTTTTAACTTACCATGAATCATTGACAATTCTATAAAGTACTTTAGCTAGAAAAAAACAGAGAAAAACCTTGCTTGCACTACAAGAGCATTTTGCAAGCTTTTAGTTTTGCTGTTTCCTCTGTACAGTCAGCTTTTCCATTTGTTTTTGTCTTTTTTATAGGGAGGGATATGAAATATTTTTACATTTAGAAGAAAAAAAAAGAAAAAAGGAAAAAAGTGAAAAAGGGGGGAAAAAACCCCATATAGTTCTGTGATCGTATTTGGTTACTCCAGAGCACCTTCCCATTACCGAAGTACCAACAACTGATTTTTAGTTGATTGCATCTACATCTCTACGGTTACAGACTCATGAATCTTGTGTCTACTAAACAAACAAATTCTTTGCATGCTTACCTAGACACAAAAGATTATCCTATAATCATCTCCCTCATGTGCCAATACACAACAGTCTACAATATTTTCAGATTTAAAATCTTCAATAAAATATGCAATAGTTTCGTATAGAGAAAACATATCAGGGAATTTAAAAAAACCCTTTTCTTAACCCTGAAAAAGGGAACTGCAACCTAGGGCTTATATTTTACCTACATGAATAAAATGTCAAATATTAAAGTCCTCTCAATTTGCAGTAAAATTAGATCATCTTAGCAGTAATAAACTCCACTGCCAGAAAATGCAGTTACCAGAAGGTTGTATGATTAAATGGAATTTTCCTATTGTCTGTTCCCAGTGCAGGTTTTGTTGATCTATGGCAACTCCCATCATCTAAAAAGAATTTTTATTTATCTATGCAAGCAGTCTATGGGTCAGATCTTCAATTAGTATATAGTGCTGTAGCTGAATAAAGTCAACAGAGATATGACAATTTACGCTAACTGGAGATAGGGTCATCTTATGTCATCATTCTAACTAAAAATAGCTGTGAAATTTACTCAACAAAACTTGAGTACTCAGAAAAAACAAAATATGCCTTACCCTAACATACTAACATGATCTACGTTGAAATCAGCTTGCGTAGGTAGCTATGCTGGATGTTTTTACCTTTTCCTTACAGACAGCTACAACAAATGAAAATATGTCTCTTGCACAGCCCTGCGCTTTTTGTAAAGGAATACCAAGATATAACTACAGCCCTTCAAACTAAGCCTTGGGTTCTCTCTTACTTGTAAGCTCTCAAGTCATTAACAACTATGCCAAGACCTTGCAAACTGCTCCATTCAATCAACAGAGTTCAATTTCTTTTTATGGGAAGCATGCATAGTCAAGATAAGCAGCCAGCAAGTGCATACAAGGTAAACTCCAGGACGCAAGGTTTCACTTAAACAAAAAGCCTGAAGGTTGCTCATCTGCCAGAGTCTTGGGAAAGGCAACAGCTTTATTCAATTGAAAGTCAGATGTCTAAAGGGCACAGAATTTAAAGTGTATGATTAAAAACCTAAACAAATAAAGGTACTATTGGGGTCTTTATAAGATTGCAATGGTTACCTGTGACCGAGTAGTTTCAACAGAGTTAAAAATGAAGTTAAGGGCCAAGTGCATGACTCCATGTCAGGTCCTAAGTTAAAAGGAAACTCTTAAATTTGAGTTCCACAGAATTTGAATCTGGACCTAAATTAAGGTTATATTTGAAATTATATACATCTGAGTGGACATTAGGTAAGTAATTGGACTGACTGAAGGAAATAAGTCTCATGTAAAGCACGATTTATCAGAGTATTTTCTCAATGAATAGAAATATTTCAGAAATAACAATGACATTTATTTTATATCCTTGAGCAGAATACTGTGCTGTGCTTATTTGATGAGTACCTGCAACAGTTAATACGTTGAGCTCAAGATCAGAAATAAATCTCTGCATACCCAGAGTAAACATGTTTGGAGGGCCTCATTAGACACTTTGACACAACAATTTTAAGTAGGCTCAAGTTCCTCACAGACGTCAGCATTTAAGTGATATCTGCGTCTCTCACTCACTTTTTTTTCCCTTTAAAACATATGGGTCTATGCTTTCACCCTTTTTGGAATACAATATTAATTACACCCTACATTTAGAACAACATAAACTAAGACACTAGAGGAGACAATCATGATCACTTTGTTTACTACTCCTGCTCTTAAGGAACAGCATCTGAAATGCCACTTTCCTGGCAGTAAGCAAGAATTACATAGTGTCATATTAGGCATCATGAATACGTGTAACAAGGACTGAACAGAAGTAGCCACTATGCCTCTTCTATTTGGAGCTATGCCCACTAAAAATGCAATAAATCATTATCTATTTGTGCACTGACAGCGTCTTTTGTATGCTTTAAGCCATTAATAGCCACTATCCAGAAAGAACAAAGCGACCATTTAAATCAAAGTAGTTAATGCCAAACACCACTGAAAGAATGCTCTGCTTACCTTTCAGAAATATCAACTTGCTGGAAAGATACAACTGCAAAAATATGCCTTGTAAGAGCATTATATGGTGCTGGTGAGAAACTCATTAAAGCCTTTCAGTACTTTATTTTCTAAATCTGTGCCAACAATTATTGAAAAAAATTGAGAAGGTGCAAGAATCTAAAAGCTCACTCAAATGTATAAGCACATCTATTTCCCAGGGAACAAAAAAAGAAAACCGCTATGAGAAAGTCTGCTATACTGCCATAATTAGTCTTCATGTCATGCAAGTTTTGGCTCCGACATAAATGTCAGACCAGCCAGTTCTGCACAGACAGAGCATCAGGTAACACACTGTTAAAAAAGTCATACTAGGAAATAATCTGACCTTGTGTTCCAAAAAAATCAAATAATGTTTTCTCGACTGGACATTACTGCAGGAATTCTGCAATATAAATAGGACAACTAGCAGAACTTTTTGGTCTCTGTTCTAAATCATTTCAGGAGTTGTTTATGCAATCTCAGCTTCTAGGAAAATGACAAAAATAGTGGCAGTCAGCAGCAAACTCCTCAAAGCCCACAGCAGAACTTTTCTTACACTCCACACCAGGTCATTCTAGGCCTTTTCCACGCAAGACAAAGGTTTTTGCTTTGTGCATCAATTCCACCATTCCCTCCCCCAGCTAGCACAGCCACCAGTTCTGTCTTGTGCTTCGTCCCTCAAAATCAAGTTTATGCAAGACAAGAAATCCCAACATATGAGTAATCATCTAAGAATCAAGGCATATCAGTAGTAGCAATGCATACCAGACCCCGCTGGTTAGTCATTATCCCAGCAGAAGGCACCTCCTGTACAGTATGTGGAGGAGAGCTTAAAATTATTATTAATATTCTATTCCAGGTATCTTGTAAGTGGATGTGTGACTCAAAAAAAAACTTACAGGAAAAAAATAAATGTGTTAAACACACATCTTTTAGTATGCCTACTTTGCTTAATTTGCCCTCCTATAACTTAAACCAATACTGATGAGATGCTGCAGTACAATCATTAATGTGATGCCGCAATTTAGAAGTCAGAGCCTTGGATTTTTGTGAGGTGTTATTTTTAAGTCTCAAGAGTTTAAGAAAAAAAAATAATGAGGGCTGTTGCCTGCTTAAGTGGCATAACCATTATTAAGCTTTCCATCTAATGCGCAAAGACACAGAGAAAGAATAAATTTTATACTCTATATTCAGACTTGCCACAGAGCTGTGAAAGAACAGTTGTACCTGAGCTCTGCCCAAACAGGAATCTTAGTATGCAACTCAGTGACAGGTCCTTTATTACTGACAACTGCAGAAGGTCAGGACCTGAGCTCCACAGCTCACCAATTTCTCAGTTAAAGCCTTTCCTTATGCAAGGTATATTCTGCAAAGGATAACGTGAATTCTTCTCTATTTTACTTCTTTAAAGTACACAGACACAACTTGAGAACTACGTTTTCATTTTACATAAACAAACTTTTCAGTTGGCTTTTTGAAGTAGAAATCCAGGTTTGCACAACTCACTCTCACTCCCTGTCAAGGACATGATGAAAACTCTGTGCTTGCCGGGCCAGTATCACAATAACTAAAAGGAACCAGCAACTCAGAAGAAGGATTTCTACTTAACCTGAAAACTTAGGGGAGAAAAAAGATTGCATCCAATCTGTTGAGTGTTATGCTGTAACTCTAAAGCACGATGGTTTTCTCTTATTTCCACAAGCGGGTATTTTAGTTTGTAACATGCTTTGCTACTCTGCCGCGCTGTGCTCCCCCAGCCCCAACACACCTGGTACCAGAGCGCAGGTCACTGCCAAGGCAAAGAGCAGCACCCCGCTCCTCTGTCCTGCACCGCGCTGGCGAGCGAGGACCGAGCACAGAGCAGCCCCTCACTGCGAGCACCAGGAGGACGAAGTCCGGAGGGACAGAGCATTCTGCAGACATCCAGCAGAAAGACAGGGGATGAGCGGGAGGGTCCCACCACCAAGCCAGAACACATCCCTCGCTGTGCTTGGGGCTGTTCCCCACCTCCCCCCCAGAAATGCAACCCAAGCATGCCAAGGGACCTGCCAGCCCATACCAAATCAGTAACTTGCAGGCACGGGGAGGGGGGCTATTTACCACGAAGTTTGTTTTGCTATCAGGTATAGTGAGCTGGCAGAGGTAAATACCAGATGTTTGTGTACTTGATAGATCACAAAACTGACCTAGTTCAGAAGAGGTATCACATGTTCTTACCATATACTCCTTTGTCCAGGAGAAGTAAGAATTCATCCACTGCATTTCGCATCTCAGACTCAGTAAGATCCAGCAAAGAAACAACTTTGAAATCCAGCTGTCTTAGCAAATTAGTCAATTCATAGACATCTACCATTGGAGCCTTGAGCTGGGGGTGATTCCAGTAGCTCATGTTTCCTATTAACAGAGCCACCTTGTCTGTTGCTGCAAAGGCAAAGGAAAAACAAAACCACGGCACATTTATATATTTCATGGGTTCAATACCTTAAATTTAATTTCTTCTGAAGTGAAACCAGTACCCAATCTCGCTTCAGACACAACATTTTATATACTTTAAAGTGTCATCCTACATCAACAATACAGCTCAACTCTCTTCTCATCCAAAAACCAAAAAACATTTCAGCGTGGCCTGACACTCAACATCTCTGAACTGTGATGCATCTCAGACTGGATAACCTGTCAAGAAGTGAGTCACTAAGGCTGTGTCCCATTTCTTTCATATTTCTCAAAGCACAGACAATTACTGAATTCCCTCATGCAAGAAGAAATTTAATAAACATAAAATTTCTTATGGCAAGTTGCCAAAGCTATGGCCAGTACACTTTCCCCAAACATTCAAATTTTCTTATGCTTCTTAAAAACCAAACAATAACCCTCCACACACAAAAGACCACTTTCACATCTCTATCTCCTATGTCCCTCTCTAAAACACAGTATGTTTAGGTGGAAACTTTTACAAGTCAGAAGTAAAAAAAAAAAAATTTTTTTTCTGTTTGTTAAGGTTTCTTTTTACTATTGTTCTGGTTAAAAACAATTACACAGAGATACACAAAATTCACAAGGAAGTCTACTGGTACTCTCATAGTTTGAGATACGTTCACTTTGATTTGAATCAAGTCCGAAGTAATTCTGTCATAACTAAACAAAGCAGCAATGAAAGAGGAAGGGAAGTCCCATTGACAGAAATGCTTTAGAGACCACTAGCCTGATTTTTATCCAAAAATTGCACACTAAGTTACGGAAAGGCACTTATTCAAAGCAAGGCATTTCCTCCCTGGTTTGTTACTTCTCCTCTCCAACAGGAGTTGTTGTCCTACAGCTCGGGTGGCAAATGAGGTCATGTGAATGCCCCAAATCTGCTCCAGAGTCAGCAAGCCTGCAGACCCAGATCCAGAAAAGAATCTCTGTCCCTAGTTTCAATGTCTAACATTTCACCTCCTTCAAACAAGATGTTTTCAACATTTTTGCAGCTGGAAAACCTCTAAGGCCTTGAACAGTGTAAACTATTTTGAACAGCAGAGACTGAGTGAAGGTGGCATACTGCCACTGAAAAACACTTTAAAAGGTACAAGCTTTCTAGTTAATTTAGTAGAGATGAACCAGGACTGGGGAGCACTTACACTCCCTCTCACACTGATGAACCTCAAAGTGGTAAAACTTTGACAGAGGCCAGCAGCCTTTCCACCTGGTTTAACATCGACAAGACAACATGCCCAGCCACAGTCAAGTCTACCACGCAAATTTAAGAATGCAATTAAAAACCCCCAGCAACTATTCTTCATAACACACATATGCTATCCATCTATCTTTATGAGCTTCAGCTCAGGATCAAAGCATCCACACACGGTGCCCAGGAAGAGCTGAGCGCACAGGGACGGCATACCCTTAGCAGACGGACTACCAATCTTTTTTATCACGTCATCCTAATACCACTGTCTCCAACTGTCCAAGTATTCAAAGTAATGGAGTAACATGCTTGCTACGGTCGTGGCCAGAGGAATTTGAAACAGTAAACTGAAACAGATGAGAAGTAGACGCTCCACCGAGTCACTAAAAATACTGGTGCCCTCACCACAGTTTACTACTGAAAGGGCATGCAAGCATTATAAAGGGCTATAAAAATACACAGAAGTCTCTCTCCCTGCAGCTATTTACACGCACTACAGTTACTTCACTAGCAGTGGCAGAAGGAGCAATACTCAGAAGCAGCAAAATCTATTTCCTAGATATGAAATACATATGTTCATTACAGCTACAAAACTACTTACCAACAGGTCTGTGATTTGATTGTTCTTGTAGGTCTGTTTGAAATAGATTAGAAAAGAGCAGATTGTCAGTAACTACGGTCATAGTTGCCACTGTCCAAAAAATGAACTGCATGTTCCACACAGCCATAGTCTATTGGTACTGCTCTACCTAACAAGTTACTAGTTTAAGACCAAAAAAATACTCTTTTTTGTTTTGGTGGGGTTTTAGGGTGTTGTGTTGTTGTTGACCTGATTTCCTTCACCCTCTTCCAGCAAACATAGCTTAATAAGTAGCTAGTTCTATAAATTAAGAAATAATAGATGCTTACAGTATAATTTTGAATCTCTCAAACTGCACATCAGCATTTTCAGTAACATCCAAAACAGTTCATCCTCTCCGAATGCAAGGCAGACATGCAAGATGGGGGACGATTAGCAAGGATGACTATCTGCTTGTGAAAATTCGATTATTTTGTACTGCACGGAGGGATGGTAGAGCCAATGCTCTGCCAACAGGAACAGGTAAGCGATACACCGAAGCAGTATACTTTGGATAACATGTTATGTACGTATCATGTCAGTATCACTTCAGGGCCTAAAACTAAGTCTTGGCAAAAGTAAACCTATCTTTGATGTCTAACCCAGGAAATTATATGACCTTTGTGATTTGAGATTTTGGGAACACGTATCAGGGATAATCCCTTATGGAGCACTATCCCCA
Source organism: Balearica regulorum gibbericeps (assembly GCF_011004875.1). Lineage (NCBI taxonomy): Eukaryota > Metazoa > Chordata > Aves > Gruiformes > Gruidae > Balearica > Balearica regulorum. The sequence continues at coordinate 87,375,850 of NC_046220.1, read as the reverse complement.
ATCTACATTTGTATAATAAACATCAAACAGGCTTCAAACCACACTAGCTCACTCCAGCATGAATTTAAGAAATATACCAATTCAACATATCATGGGTGGCAGTCTGACACCTTACATCTTTTTCACCTTAATCATCTGAAAAAGCAGCAATGTACTAAAACCTCGAGTCAAGCAAGCAAAAGATAATTCCTTCTGTATTTGTGTAAGTATACAGGCAGTATAAAAGAGCAGCTTTGTGTGATTTTACAAAGATAATAGGAACCGTGTGATTCACTATATTCAAGTTAATTCATTGGAACCAGAAAGCTGTGCTGCTCTTAACATGATATCTGCCCCTATCAAATCCCCAGTTATATATACTCTACATTATTTGAATGTATTTAATTGTAACCCAGCTAGGCTTCAGTGATTTGTAATAAAAAAAAAGATGCGAAATTAAAATGTTTCAAAACTTAGCACTTACCTGGTTTTTGGAGATCACTTAGATCTTCTGTGAGGAAATATACCAATAAAATCATAGTTTAAACAAGAAGAAAAAATACATTTTTTAATTAATAAAAAATATAATTAAGTGTCATGCCATTATTAATAGAAGCCGAATGTTAGAAAACAAACTACCTTTCTAAAATATTTTTGGCTTTGCATTTCTGTAAATCTAACCTTTCACATGTTTATGGACAGAGAAGAGAAAATACTACATCAATATACTAAGCTATGCTAGACACAGCACTACAATATAGTAGATCTCAAAACAAAGGGAGAAGCACATACGATGCCTCAGTCCCACAGGCACACAAGCAGCTTGAATGAATAAGGAACAAGGTATCAGAATCACCCATTTGAAACACAGACGTTTGAAGGACTGCTGAAAAAGCAACATCCTGAGCAAGAAATCTTACTTCATAAAGCCACATGTATTTGGAAAGACTTCAGATACAATTTTCAAACATTCTAAGCTACTAGGTTTCACCTATTTATTCTGAGAACACTGGAGGCTATGGAAAAGAGAAATAAACTCCCTGGGGCACCAGAGGTGTCTCGGAGCAGGCCTGCTCCCCGCCGCGGAGCCCCAGGCAGACCTCTTATGCCACAAAAGCAGACTCCTACATCCCCGCGGGAGACTGTAGTGACTGAGGTGATACTGCCGGAGGTGTTCACGCAGCTTAGTAGCAGAATGATGTTGCACCCAAGCAAACTGTCATTTGGGTGTAGACCCCCACAGACAACACAGTGGTTACCTTCCGCTTCAAAGGGTAGTTGAATTACGGGTAACTCGGAGGCTTCTGCACAGCACTCCATCAGGTAAGGCAGACACCCCCAAGCCAGAAAAGATGTGAAGGCTCAAAGACGGTCGGTCTCAGAGGCTACGCCATGGAAGTGGCTGACACTGAAACGTGCGTCACTTGTACATTCCAGTGAGTGAAACTACACAATCCCTTCACAACGTTAAACCTTTAACAAAAGGGCTAAAGGGGAACATCAGCTCTGGTTAAACTTTGAACAAGAAATGCTACAGAGCAGTTTAATTACAAGAAAATTCTACGATTTTATGAAAAAAAAACCCAACAGAGTGCCATTTATTGTACTTTGCAAATGCATTGGTTTTTTTCATTGCTGGTAGGTAAGCTGGGGAGGGCCTGCTCTAAGGAGCCTTACATTTTTATATATGATCCCCTATGATATAAGTATTACAAACTTTGAGATGCTCGGTAATCAAGGGATGGTATCAACATTAAAAGTCACAATACACTTCTTCCTTCCCATTGCAGCAATGCAAAGGGGAACAGAAATCATCCTAATAAAGTTGCTGGAAACATCTCTTGCAGAGACAGATCTGACAGTGGAACTAGCTCTTTCCAGCTATCTAAGGTCACCCAGGTTCCTAAACAGCTTCAGCTTTTCTTGCCAGGATGTTGCCCCCTGAGCCCAGCCAAAGAAATCTCATTTCACTAGAAACTGTGAGCACAGGACACAAAACCCATGCAAAAAATCAATCAACAATCAAACAATTTTGAACACTACAGAAGAAGGAAGTAGCTTGGTTTTTTCTCCCGTGTGCTCTAGATCACAGTGTCAAAGCAAAGGAGAGAGAAGCACATGCAGAAGGAATGTTGCATTGCACATCAGTGTTTTAAAACAGACTGAAGCTCTTAACCCATGCTTTTCAGCAACACATTCAACAATCCATCATCCCCATCACTGATTTTTAAAAATTGATTCACAACTAAAGATTTACTTTACCTTCTGTGCACTCCACTGCCACAGCTTTCCTTCCTTGTGTTTGGGGGGAGGGGGAATTGGAAGACAATTGCTCTCAGTTATGAGAGTTAGCACACAAAATGGAACACAAAGGTCACTTCCAAGCTTCTCTGCAATCTGTCTCATTTTATAGCAGTATAAATCAGCACTGACCACAACGCTATATAGTAATTATTACTAAAACTCAGGCATACTAAAGTAGAGTGTTTCTTAGGATAGGAAAAAACTTTTCATGTGAACTGTGCAATAGTATTCCCAGATATATCTGCAAGCTATACAAACAGATCTTCTTCTCTTCAGTTTACTGGAAATACACGCACAGGCCGTGACCATGTTATATTCAATTATTCTGCTTGCTATGAATAATCTCACTTGCCCTGATTGCTGAAGGACTCAGTGTAACACAGTGCATATCACCAACAAGGGTCAAACTGTTTTTCAGTTGTCAAAAATCATGGAGAAATCAGCTTGCAATCTGCTGACAAGCCATGTACATGCTAGCAATGCCAAAAAGTGGCAGCATTTCTATGCCAGTTACCATAAAAACCCAAAGCACTTTAGAATTTTAGAGCTTTCTCAGTTATAAAATTCCATTTGCTGCAAGCAAGCACAGTTATTTTAACAAATGGATAAACTAAAAATACAGAAGGCATGTGCTTGGCTTAATACTAAAAGCTTCAAAAATAAACTCCAATGATAGGGAAGAAATTGATAAATCAGCTGACCTATATCAAACAGCAAAACTCCTTACCTATAATGACTTCTATCTTCTTGCTGTCTTGATCTTCCCGGTCATTGAATACGTGACACCAATATGTCCCTTGATGTTCCACATCCGCGTAAGTTACCTGTGCAAGCATTGTCATAGTCATCCCGACAGACCCCAAAATAATGCCTGTATCAATTTCATTGAAGCCCACATGCAAGAAAGAGTAAACACTAAAAGCAAAGCCTAAACAAGTCCACAAGCTGCCCACACCCTCATTCTGTCCAGCTTACTGAAGCACGTGCATTCTAGAAATGCCTTCAAGAATTGAGGAAAGAATCAAATCCACCTCACAGGCTTGAGGTGCATTAAGCACTGAACGCAACAGCTCGTACAAATCCGAGTGCTTTGCAGCGCAACATAGAAAGAGAAGCTTTCACTTTTACTGATACTTAGTCTTTGTTATGTCAATATGTCACACCAATCCAAAATACACTACAGCCTTACATCCTATCACTACCATCTAAAACACATTCAGGATTAAAATTACGCACCCAAAAGCCTCAGAACAGAATGGGCAAGTGAGAAACAGAACAGTAGAACAACTCATAGCAAGCACTTCCGTAAGAGGTTATCAAGGCTATGAAGACATTATTTTCTTCAAGGAAGCTTTATGTGAGAAGTTAAAGGTGGTTACACATTAGTCCCCCAAGGCTGGCACTCTGCAGTAACTTACCATGTATACATTTTTGCTCCCGTTTGCCAAGGGAAATCCATTTCTGAACCACTGGTAATGAGGAATTGGGTTTCCAACAGCTCCACATTCTAGTACTAAAGCATCCCCCACTGTCAGGTTTTGTGGCTGAGGCTGAATACAAATGCGCAACTTGTTTTCAGGCAAACCAATTAAGCTCCCTTAAAAAAAAAAAAGAGGAAGAAAAAAAGAAAAGAAAGGGTGAGATAATCTAACCACATATAGACTAAAGAATTGATGACTGGCCACATCTTCCTGTAACTACAACAGACTGTTTTAATAGCAATGAAATTAAGCTACTTTCCTTTAAGAGTATGCTAAAAATGAGTAGCAATGGCTTTCCAGTTCTTCAGTTGAAAAGTAAAAAGGAATGCACATTAAATATAGTCCAGAAGTAAAAGCAAAGCCCTCTTTGCATTATTGATTCCTGCCTGTAGGATTATAAAGGCTCCAGAGAAAGGAGCAAGTACAAAGAAAAGTGGCTACTGAAGGATGGACTTGCAAACAACTTGTTTGCAAGTATGTGCACAGGAATAAGAATATAAAACTTCAAATCAGTTACTTCTAGCATATCCCTGTTGTTCTCATTCTAAACTGAGCATCAAACCTTATCGTAAATATACTAAACAAGCCCAACAAACATCAGCCACTGACATGAAATGACATGAAAGAAACCTATTCAGAAAACCCTAAATGCAGTAAAGACTGCATCTAAGTTTCTACATATGATAAAATTTATTGAAACAAAGTGCTGACATTAATTTTTAAAACATCCACTACACACGCAAGAGTGCTGCACTGAAAAGGTTTCTGATCTCTGCTTACTGAACAGTTCGATTACCTGACACATACCACAGCAAGCCCAGACCAACTTGTAAAGGTCACACTAGTGATCTTTTATCTCAGCTGCAAGGTCACTCCTCTTTACTTTTAGACTACATATGTGGACACATGTTTTGTCATCAGAGCTACTCATGACCGACAATTAGGGGGTGATGACATTTCCCTTTGCATAGTAAAATAAAGGGAGACAGTGATATAGATATATCTGTTCTAGTGTCTGAGCTGCTTGGCGCATTATACATTTGTATTTCAGAGATTTTACAAACAATGTCCCAGTTTGATATCAGGTTCTTTCAACAAAATGTAAAGAATTCATTTCCCTTTATGGCAGAAAGGCAGAAGTAAGACAAGATGGAAAGGAGTGGCTGTTGTAGTCAAATTGAACAGTATTAGTCTTTAAGACAAGGAACACAAAAGTTAGAGGTAGTGAAAGTGGACATGGGATTGAAAGATTAACATGGGTTCTGTCTCCAGTGGGACCCCTTACCAGCCATCTCACTTACAGGCCCTCAGCGGTAGAGCCCGTTGTTGTACGGCTCACAAAATACACTAACAAGCCTGGACCAGTATCTTTTGGAATGGTGTCTGGCTGCCCCGCTGATCACAAGCTCACAAGACAGCTATGAAAGACAGCTTTTACAGAATGGAGAATGGTCGAGCTCTCATCAAACAAAAAGCAATGAAAAGAGAGGAGGAAAAACTATCTGAGAAAAGAAAGCAACCAAGGGAACAGGAAAAGAAAAAAAACCAGCAGCTGAAATAAAAGATTTCATACCTAGTCAACATTTGCAAAAATTGTACTGTCAGCGTCATCTAGTTCAACTGAAACACCAGTAATCCCAGGCCAAGTGCTACAGGAGAAGGAGAGCATTCCTTCAGTGCAAACACTACATACCCCCTTTAGGTTTCTTTATAAGGACCCTAGGAGGGAAAGTTACAGGAAGGAGCAATCCATCCTGTCCCTTATCTTTTCACCCATCACCAAGACCTAAACACACTAAAATTCACTTCCACTATGGTTCCTTGTTGGCCAAGAGTCATGGAACACAAAGCAAGGCACTAGTCTGTGGATACCCGCTGACCTTTAGTCGCCAAAACTTTTGCCACAAGTGTGAAACAATATACTGCTGTTTTTCTCAGACTTTTTTTTTTTTTTTAAAAGTAGTCATTACGAGGTTATTCATCTCCGCTTCCTGGTGCGATTAGCAAGATCTAAAACTGCAGGTTTCTAACTGAATAGAACCTGAAGTAGGAGCAAAGGAAAAGCAGAAGAAATCATTGCTTAGATAAAGGACCGAGAATATGTTCGAGATGAAGATGTAGAAAGGTCGCCTCAAATGACATTGCAATAGCTTTTGATCTTTTACTGGAAGATCGGTTCTCTCTATCTCTTTTCCTGACATGAATAATTTTTTTATGTGGGATGCAAGCGGAAAACACCTTTGCCTTGTGACATAAGACAAAGTAAGTACTCTTCAGTCTGACGACAGCGCAGTTGATTTCTCTCACACATCTGTAGGCCACTAGCAAGCAAGTCCAGGCTATTCAATTAGAAAGTTCATAAAGGGTAGACTTAGTGCATGAGTCAATACCTATTTAATACAAGTGATTGTTCTGTAAAAAAACCAAAAACCCCCCAAAAACCCTACGCACACCAGAAAAAGGGACGCCACTCCAGCAGCCTCAGGAAACTGGAAACAAATGCACAGTAATAACAGACTAGACCCAAGAAGTAAATTTCCAAGGTTTTCTTTATGTTCTACTAACAAATTCCAGTACTAGCTGGATACTGTTGAGTAGCCAGCTATTCAATCTTATTTGGTCTTTGCTATCATTCACTTTCCTCACACTTCTTCCACTTCTGTACTTTCATATAACTTCATTTTCTTCTGCTTTAGTGACCAGCACAAGAGTCCAATAATTGGATTCTGCATTTTTAATCAGCCCTCTTTTACATCTGTGCAAGACAGCAATGGGGATCCAAGTTCCTCTAACAAGCGGGTGGGAAGACAGACTTTCAGAAGACAATGGTTTTGCCACTTACCATGAGATGTACCCTGGAGATCACAAACTTCAAGTCGTGCCCATCGACTGAACACAAAGGAAGATTCACTGTTCACTCGACAGATGTAAAAGCCAGAATCGTTTACGTTCACTGGATTCAAAACCAGCTCTGGAGAATTACCATGAGGAACCTGAATTACAGGTGAACCAAGAAATATTTAAATTTAGACTGATTTAATCTAAACCAGTAGCAAACATTAGAATATTTATTTCAATGTCGGTAACACCAGCCTCAACTCCTTCGCTTACTTGAAACTTTTGAATGAGAAAGTCTTGTTCTACGCATTTAGTAGCTCAGAGACAGACTTTCTTCCAAGAATAATTCATATGCCTCTATCTAAGACAATTCTGAGCTTTTACACCAGTTAAAAGGCTCTTCCTGAAATTAATAATTTTTACCTTTCTCCACAAATAACTCGGAATAATTTGTTAAGCACTACTCCAACCAGCATGTGTGTTACATTCAGCTCTAGTCTTAAGACATATTCAACTACAACCAGGAAACCATACCGTTCTTTCACAGAAAAATAATTTTTCACTACATCTGTGGTAGTTTAACCTTGGCTGGATCCCAGGTGTCCACCAAGCCGCTCTATCACTCCTCTCCTCAGCAGAACAGGGAGGGGAGAAAAGTAAGATGGAAAAAACAACCCCAAACTTGTGGGTTTTTAACTGTAATAAGCAGAAAAATACTTTAATCATAGTTTTTAAAGCCGTGTTTTGGATGACTTAGATAAACTTTTAGAAAGGCGTAGCAAATGAGTTAGAATTTTCACTCCTAACAGCAATTTAAAATACTATCAATGTACTGCATTTTTAAAAATAGTACTTAAAATAACATTAAGAAAAAAGCGTGTTCATCTTGTAGAAAGATAACCAGGACCAGAAACATGGGTATAAGTGCTGCCATTCAAATTCCAGAGACACCAGCTCCCACACATTCCAGTATTTTACTAAAGAAGTCTGTGGCACCACCAAGTTTGGGCCTTCAACTGTTCATTCTTAGGAAAAGAGTTCCCATCTGCCCAAGACCAACAGCGACTGGCATTTGTTCTGGTGTGCCAGTCTCTCAGTGGCCTGCATTAAGCTTCTTGGTAGGCTGAGAGACAACTAAACTTACAGTTTCCCTACTGTCACTTTCCAAGATTAGCCTCCAAGGATGAAGTGGTCTGAATACAGGAACCACCTTATTGTTTTAGGACATTGATAGGGTCATTAAGCAGCATTTCTTAAACTTCTGGGTTTTTAGTATATATAGCAATCCTCTCTCATTGTAAATAAGAGTAACAGTCTTAAAAAAAATAAGTATCATCCAAAACCATTACCTATTATTTTCACCACTTAAACCCCCCTATATTCTGTATCAACTGTTACCTCTTTTTCCTGTTTGAACCACTGGTAATGCACAAATGGGTGTCCTGTTGCCCAACAACACAGCTTGACGACCTGACCAGAGAGCACTGCTTGAGAGTCTGGCTGTACAACAATCTTTATACCTTTAGAAAAAGAATTTACACATAGGAAAGTTATTAAGAAATACAATTCCTCAATTTAAATTTGCATTTAAATTGACCTTTGAGCAAAGAAAGTTTCTGTCATTAAATATACTTGAAAATAATTTGTTTGTACTGTGTATACACACAGTTCCAGTTAGTTATATGACTTTAAGACATTCAAAATTGTCTTCCATTACACAAAATCCATGCTCAAATCGATCAGTACTCTACAGAGTTTATCCAAGATTTACAGTAGATCATTCAGACATTTTAATTTCAGGATACTTCAATCCCTCTTGCTCTCTTACTCACTAAAGCAAATAATATTTCCAATGGCATCACAGATCCCTTCTGGGAAAGGCATTCCCAGTTTTAAGAGTTTGCTCACTCCCAACAATTTCTTTGTTGATCCAAACAGTAAGAGTTAGTTTAACTACAACATAATGCATTTTTCTACTATTCCTCATGCAACCTTACTGCTTATGCCTTTGACTCCTGTAGAACACAGGGCTGAGGTTTTCTTTTGCCAATATGCAAGGTAAAGTTTTCCACGTCAAATTTTAACTGCCAGGAAATGGCATGAGCGAAATTCTGACACTGGTCTAATATGATCCAGTTATTTTCTTAACCTAGACCATTCCAGAGATCTTGTTACAGCATGACCTGAAAAACAGATCCACTGTTATAACCAAGGTCATCAGAAGAAGAGGAGGGGGAGGGAAAAAAAGCGAACTGCAGAACAGAAAGTTTAACCTCACATTGCTGTCAGAAAAATACATGGACCTATGACCAAGGTGTTCAGCAGCACTGAGCTGAGAATCCATCAAAAAATCATTATTTAAAGCATTATTTGCTATGCATGGTAAAACACATTTAACAACCCCAGTGGGACCACAAGCAATACTACACATTAATGACAAGCTGCTTCAATCCCAATGTCGTGGGTTAACCCCAGCGGGCAGGGAAGCACCACAGTCCCCACCCAGTGGGACAGGGGAAGAGGGAAAGCAAGAATCAAAACAAGAAAACTTGGAGGTCAAAATAAAACGAGCAAACAAAAAATAATAATTCTTTATTAAGTGAAGGATGAGTGGAAGAATAGGGAAGAAAACAAAACATGTGACACAAAGGCAATCACTGCCCACCTCCCATGGGCAGACTGACGCCCAGCCAGTTCCTAAGCAAAGGATGGCTAGGCCCTCCAAAAGGCCCTCTTCTCCCTTCTATTGCTGAGCATGAAAATCTAAAACACAGCACTGTATGAGCTGCTATGAAGAAAATTAATTCTATCCTAGCTAGGCCCAATACAACTAGTTAAAGAAAAAGCACAGAAATAGTACACAGTAAAGAGGCACTTCACTCAGATACAAAATAGGTACACACAGTAAAAATTTCTTTCTTTTTTTTTTTTTTTAGAATCAGTCTAATTTCCTTGTTTTGGGAGAAAGTAGTTCCTTCTTTATAGTTTAATGAAAACACATGGCAGAAGCTGAAAGCGCAGTCTGGTACAGAAGCAGTATTCCAGATTGCTGGGGGAATAATCTTACAGAAGAGTATGGAGTAAACCAGATGCTGTGTAAAAAAAAATAGCTGCAAAGAGATCGCAAATATCCCGGTACAAGACTCAAGATTAGCATTTGCTCCAAGCCGCCTTATTACAGTCTGCCAGGAGTTTTCTTTTTGTCTGCTTATTTTCCCTTCATCTTTAACAGCTTAGCCACACATCAGAACTTTTTCCTAACAGAGAACGTTTGAGCAAGGAGACTGTAACAATCTGATCAATGGGCTGAAACCTGAGCAGAAACCCATGTGGTCAACAGACTCAAACAGAGATTATACGACATTTGGAAATCACATCATCTTTGTCTAGCAGGGAAGTGGGCTGTATTAACTTCCTCCACACATAATCTTATTCTGAAATAGTTGATCACACAGGCAGCTACTCCAAAGTAGCTACAGGACTTGAAAATTCCCTGCCTTTCTTTCTCTAAAATAACTTCCCTCTATACCCTAGCCCTGAAGATCGCTACCTCAGCTCCTCACATAACACTTCCTCTACTGTTTTTCACTGTTAAAGAGAGTGTGTTAAGTACAGTTTTTGAGTATCACAAACACCTAACATTAACCATGACAAACAGGAATTACAATATTTCAATTTAAGGGACAGAAAAATAATGAAGACTTGCTCTTTCCAAAGACTTCCACCTTTTTTTTTTTTAAATCTCTCCTGATTTGCATCACTAACATCTCTTAAGAAAGTAGTTGAGAAAAACAAATTCTCTGAAAGATTAGTATTTTGCACTCCTTGGAAGCATTACGAACAAGTTCTAAGAAACATGATTCATAATTTCTTCACAGTTTCATTTATTTTCCTGCAATTCATTCAGCACTATACAGGTACTTCCTGCAAGCACCACAGAATTGAATGGTTCAAAAAGAAAACCTTTTGGCTCAATTTTCTGAATGATTACAAAGATACACAAATACTTCTTCAATTTTCCTTGGAAAATGCAAAGCTCAAGTTTTACCATTGAGGATGGCAAACTGACATTTATAGTTACCTGATGCTGAAACGTGCAGTGCAAATTAAGTACTCATAATCTTAACTATAATCCAACTGTTACATTCTTAGCTTACACACCGGTAAACATTTTCAGTCATTTCTGGAAATTCAGCCTCAATTACTCACATTCAGACTAAAGCGCCTAAACCGCTGCAGAGGAAAAACACCTCTTCGCTCTTGTTCCAATCACCGCAACTCAGTGAGGTTGCACAAGGACTAGACTGTAATACCACACATTGCATATTAAGCCTCTTTTCCTTCTTAGCCTGGGAGGAAGCTATTCACATTTCATTCATTTCCAGCAAGTTCACAACATGACAAGAGGGAAAAAAGGGAAGAAAATAGACAGAGTGGTGACCCAAGTAACAAGACGCTTAGGCTTTCTTACTACCAAAAAGGAGAAGTTTTAAAGTTACTATTACTACTATTTTGTATCTTTATAGGAAGATCTTCTGTGGTGCTAATCCAATGTGACAGGCAAGTCTCTAAGCTCTGAGACACAAGTTCTGGAACTGGGGAGTCTATGATTCTCCGAGAGATCCTTTGTATTGCTGCAAACAAAGCTACATCCCAGCTTGTAACGATACATCCCTGCCACAAAGGAACTGAAGTAGTATCACTGCCAAAACAGACCACTATGCACCATCAAACTGTACACTCATTAACCAGTACGCTCCTAGGCTCAGAGAGGTTTGTGTCTTTTTAACTGCATCAGCTAAGCTGGTAGAAAACAGTCTAACAAACCAGTATGACAGTGATAGAGGTCTTACATTAAACAATCCCATTCCTAAAGGAACTTGAGCAACACTTAAGCTCCTTTTTGTGTATTACAGCAAATGGGTAGTTATGAATTTGTACTTTGATGTCAAGCATCAACCACTTGTGAACATTTAAATAAACTCACTGCAAATATCAAGGCCTACCGCTTCTTTTTAAATAGTTTACAATTCTTTCTGACTTAAACTTTCTTCAAATACCCTTTGCTCTGGTTTCTCTTGGTCCCAGTTTCTCAGTCTCTATGAAGCTGCCCAGTCCTTCAAAGAGGAGGCCGAATCCATTCTATCATGGATCATACTGTTACACAAGAGATTAATTCATAAAAGACCACCTCTGCAGTTCCAAGGGGTCTTGACAAAAATCTGCTTATTGGCTTGTTCTCCTCCATACAAGGGTATCCTAGCTATCTATGCAATTCTCTAACTGATACCACTATCTCTCAATTCTGCTATGTAGCAAGTTCTTGTTTTACCCAGGATTTAGTCTTCATTACATATTTCAAAATGCAACTTGACTGACAGCCACACAAATATCCTCAATTCAACGGTGGTGATACTTGAGATGATCACAGATGAAGCAAGCACAACACTTTGGCTCAGTGCAGGCACTCTGCAGTACCAATGTGAACCAGGCCATTTTTGTTTTCAGTAGTCCCCCAGTAACCACCGTACGGAGAACAATAAAAAGGAACAAGCATTCATAGTGCAGGACAGCACGCTACCACCTATGTCTCCACCTCAACTCTTGCCACAATCCACTCACACCAACACAACACCAATTCCCCTCTCCCCGCCAAGCCTGCAGTATATTTAGCTAGACTGAGCTGACATGGAACTCAATCACACCTCGTTCAACACACTATGGTCCTCCTAGTACAATGACAAGCAGCAGCAACAACTAGATGAAACGGCTGCAAAGCATTACTGTAATTTACTTGAAAAATTCCACGGTAGTCTTAACAATGGTTCTCAGCCCACAGCTTCTTTCCTCACGCTGTCCAAAGAACAGGACAGCTCTCAGAATGGCAAGGAGCTTGCTAGTCTCATTTTCACTCCCCGCTCTGAAGAGCAGCTTTTGTAACTTCCTAGTAGGCTGAGTTTCACCACATCCTGAAGGAGGAGGACATTAAAAAGGGCCCTGGTTTGTACTATAGCAAGAAGTACTTGGCCTATATGGCGTTACCCATGAATTCCCTTGCGTTGCCCCACTTCTAGACTTTTTGTGAAGAAGCAAGCTGAATGTGTTAGCAGAAAATAATCTAGTTCTAAGTTGCTAATTGGACAGAAAAACAAAGTAAGTTGGACAGGATCCAATATGCACCAGAACTGGCACTAATTGGACCGTTCCCCTTCAATTAGGGTAAGCGATGAAACACAGTTAACGAAACCTGTAGCCCAAACAGATGGCTGGCAATACTACTTGTCTTTCTAACTCAACCATTTCAGTTCTATAAGCATCTCCTGAAGGCATAGCTTGACACAGAACCCGAGGCGGCAGAGGGAATGACAGCACCTGTCATATCCATGCAGCCAAGTCCAAGTCTACAACAATATTGCATTAAGTTTGCTTATCTACTTGGCTTACTTTTAATCTCAGAATCCTACGAGCCAATTACTATGGTAATCATATGAATACCAATTACTACAATTCAAACACTAAAGATGTTTTTACTTACTGCAGAAAACAAATCTTTCAGTGTTTCCAGTGTAAAGCACACAGTTGTAGTGAAAGCACAAACCAGAACTGACCTGAGTGGCTGAGGCACTGGAGAGCCTCTGTATGCTCCAGGGCCTGCAAGAACTCCACAAGCTCCACAACAGTGCAACCCCGATCTCCCAGTAGTTTCAGGAGACTCCAGCTGGGACTTCCTTCTGGCTCCAGGACTTTGAGGGAACACTGCTCTAAATCCAGAGGGCTAGAAAATAACGTGAGAAAGTCATGGCATAGATCTTGTTGGTACCTTCTCCTCAGAAAAGAGCAGAGTTAAAAATCACGTGTAAACAAAAAGATTTAAAAAAACCAAAAAGATGGGAAATTTCTAGCTGATTTGGACATACTTGCAGTCTTTCCTTCAAGTTTCTGGAGTTCAGAGGTTATACAGTGACACCACCACAGAGAAAGTAGTATTAGCCAGCTGCATGCTACAAAACAAGAGATGCTTGTCCCGAACAATTCTGACCAAATGTATTAAGAAATCTTCTAATTTTCACTTTTTAAAATCTCAGAAGAAAAACAAGTACAGCACCTTTTATTTTCATGTGCCTAATTCAGAAGCAGTAAAGAGCGAGTGAGAATCTAACTTGAAAGTCCAGGAAGACTTTGATTTCCAGAGTAGTTGTTAAAAGAAGTGACTGCTGCAGCTTAACTGATACACACAGCTACTGCTACAGTGCAGTCAACTGCTCCAATAAATTCATCTCCAGGTATACATGTGAATAGTTTTAAATTCTGGTGGTAAGTCTTCGTGCACTTTCAATCAGAGCAGATTAAAGTAACACAGATAATAAGGAAAAGAATACAGTTATGGACAGACAATGCAAGTTTATGTATTCCCACTAAAATGAATCATCAGTGTTTCTTTCATTAAATCACAGTGCCATGCAAACCTGGAGGTGAGATATTTTCACTTATCAAGTAGACCTTCATAGTATTTTACCAGATAATACAGAGAAACAAACATGGCCACAGGCCCTACAATATGACAGAGGAGTCACATTGTAGTCCTCAGGGTTTATTTCCCTATATTAATAAGTACAGTCATAATAGAGAAAGGACACATCTTCATAATGTATATTCAATGCTGCAGCTGAAATGGCTCTCTTTTTTGAGATACTACCCTCTAAACAAAATCTTGAAAAGCCACAGGAAGTGAAATGATCAGGAAGCGATCTAGAGAATGTGACCTAGGAAGAAAGAGTTGAAGAAAATGAATGTGTTCGCCCTAATATAGCCAAAAGGAGCTACAGGGAACAGTCAACAAACAATTCCCACGTTCCCTGTCTCGGGCAAGCAGTTGCCGCATTCATGCCGAGGCAAGTCAGGCGAGTGACAGGGGATGCTTTCCAACTAGGAAGGTGGCATAGCAAAACCCCACACTACCTGCACCCTGTTCCTTCTTCACTGGAAGCCCTCGTGTGGGACTAAGGAAACATCTCCTGGAGACGGGCTACGTGTCCTCCATCCCACCCGCCCCAGCGCAGGGGATGCTGCCTCCCTTTGTACAATCGAAGCAGGGGTTCGCGGGGAGGGACGGCGCTGCCGGCGCAGGCCGGGTAACTCCGGATTCAAGTAGGAGCGGCAACAAACCAACTGCAGCATTCAGCCGCGGAGTACAAACTTACAAAGGCGCTAGTAAGCAAACACAAGCCCACAAACCCGTTCCTGCTCCATCCTCGCTGCCCCGCCGCTGACTGCAGGCCCCACACCGCTCGCCGGCCGCGCCGCTGGCGGTCCGTGTGCTTTCAGCGCGGGATGCGCCCGGCGGTGGCACCGCGGCCTCAGCCTTGGCTCTGCCGAGACGGCCGGCCCCTCCGCCCGGGGGCCGCTCCACCCGAGCCCCACGGCTTCCCCGCCGCAGGAGCCCGGCCCCAGGGCCCGGCTGAGGCCTCCGGCGAGCCGCCTCCCGCCCCCCCGCCCAGCCCAGGGCCGCGGCCCCCCCCCCCCCCAGCGGTGCCCCCTCAGCTCCCCGCCCCGCTCCCGCAGGCCGCCCTCACCTCAGCCGGACCCTGCCGCGGCTCCCCGCTCGCTGCGCCAGGTCCCGCCAGCCCTTGCCGGGGGCTGCCCGGTCCAGCAGCTCGCTGAGCCTCCGGAGCAGCGGCTCCGCCAGGCGGCTGAGGGGCAGGGACCCCGGCGTGCTCCGCACCGGCTCCGACATCGCCCCTCTCCTGCCTCCCCAGCGGCTGCGAGCCACGGCCCGCCCGG
Organism: Balearica regulorum gibbericeps; assembly: GCF_011004875.1. Taxonomy (NCBI): domain Eukaryota; kingdom Metazoa; phylum Chordata; class Aves; order Gruiformes; family Gruidae; genus Balearica; species Balearica regulorum. The sequence goes on along the minus strand of NC_046220.1, from coordinate 87,360,467 downwards.
GGCGGCGCTCCCGCCCGGAAGGACACGCTGAGCGCAGCCGCACGGCGCGGTACGGCGGTTGCCTTCGCGCGCGGCGTAGTTCTCGCTCTTCGCTGAGGGGACCCTCGCCCCGTCCGTGCCTGCGAGGCCTGCGGCCCTTCGGAAGGGGAAGGTCCTCCCTCGGCCCGGGCGTGCGCGCTCCGGCGGTGCTGGCAGTGTGAGGGAGCCGGTCAGGGTCTTGTTTTACCCATTTTGAAATGGGAAAGATGAGTGTCCGAGGCCCAGACCTGCAGCCAACGTGGGCAGTGGGCGCTGAGGAGGCCAGACATGGCTGGAGAACTGGGAGCAGCTCTCCTGTAAGATGGAAAGGATTCGGGCGGGGGGATAAACCAGGCAAAAAATCATACAACACTGGGGGCAGAGGGCTTGTTTTGAGGAGAAACTTCTTTATCTAACCGTGGCCAGTGCAGCCTCTTCTCTGTGACACATGCTCTCCCTCCAGCATGCTGTCTGTTCGTAGGCAAGCAAGTGCCCGGCCTGAGGGGTCAGGCGAGGAGGCACTGCTCCGGAAGGGTCTCCCAAGGAGAGACGCTTCCATGACTGCTCTCCATTACTGCTAATGGACAGGTCTAAGGGGAATTCTTATCTCTCTGGAATTACAACTTGCTCAAAGTGGACTAAAGTGCCTTAGTAACTTTACTAACCTTTTTAATCAGTGATGGAGCATTCAGATGTGGCTGCCTGTGTTTCTACAGTATCATTTCATGTGACCGCGAGCTTGCTTTGCCTTCCCAGGGAGCGAGCTGGAAGTCAGGTGGCGGCAGTAGCACAGCATTGAGACCAAACTAATAAGCACTGCTGTGTAGTAGAATCTGTTGTCTTAGGGGTTGCATTGCACTAGTCAAAACAGGCTTACACCTGCCTGCAGAGCAGATGACATTATAGCATCTCTCCTGACTTCTGTGGGGTCTAGAATCTCTGAAAAACAAGCCATTTAGTTAAGACTCGATTTGAAGAACTTGCATTGAGTGGCTTTTTGCTGCATCCTTAGCCAATGGTTTATTTTTCCTAATTTAGGTACAAAACCAATCAGCGTGGCAAAATGGATAGAGGTAAGATGTGAATTTGACTTCCTGATGCTATGCAGTTATCCACAGCTGTGTATGACTTAGCTGCTAGAAAATCAGGCAGGTGCCTTTCACCCACCTCAGCCTTTGGTCTGTGCTTGTGTGTCTTCTGGCTCAGCCAGACCCAATACAAATGTCAAACAGTTAAATTATCTCAGGTTGAATATGGTTTTAAATCCTGGTCTCTCATTTCTTCAGGGATTACTTTGACTATTAGGCTATTATATAAAACATAGATATCCCTGCTGCTGTTCTCAAATGAGGGTGGTTGAAAGTGCTATATTTATTGCTGAACACACGAGTTTCCTATCTGGGTCTAGATAACGCTGGGAGCAAGAAGTATGTAGCACCATCCTATCTCATAACCAGTTTTAGCTGCACTTTCAGCAAAATGCTCAAGAAAAAAATTGGCACAAAGCTTGCTTTTCAGCCTTTTCTAGATCCTTTGAGCTCAGAGCAGTTTGTGCACTCCATTCAGGTTCCTTCTGTGTCAGGCTTGGCTTCCTGGGTAACAGGATGGGAATACTTTCTTACTTCAGGATTCACTTATTTGCCTTTGAGGAATGTGAATTGTTAGGTGAATTTATGTAGGGAGTGTTAAAAGTTCATTACCCACCTGTGGTTTCCTCAACCTGCTTGTTAGGGATTGCAGATTTTCTCATGTTCAGCAGAACTTTTGTGTGCTTAACTTCAAGCAAGAAAGAAATTCCCAAAGTGCCTAGCAAAGCAGTTAAGCACACTTAAGCATGTGCTTTAAAAAACAACCCAGTGCTTTATTATGAAAAGCTAAGCCCAACACTTCCTCTCTCTCAAGGCCATGAGGAAATTCCCGTGGACTTCTATGGAAGTAGGATGTACCCTCTCACCACTGCCAGCTCGCTCTCTCGCTCTGTCTGGCAGAGGTTTTCCCAGGAAGAGCCATCTGCTGCATGTAATGAAATAGTCTCTCTTAAAAGTCACACTGTTCTGTGATCAGACTCACTATACTAAGGTCACACTAGCAAAACAACACTGAAGCTTTCAGCTGGCTTTTCAGCTCTGAAACAACATGCATAAATTAAATGTCTTTTGACTTATAATACAGAGTCAAACCACAGGCCTGGCCCACTTCTAGAACTTAAAGAGCACTCAAGGGTAAGTGCACATTTATGGTTTGAGAGGTCAAATTGTTTATACTTTTAAAATTACTTGTCTACTTTTTTTCTTCTGTGTGCAAATAGAATGCGTATCATAAAAGATAAATAAATGCAGAAGAGCAAGTTACTTTATTTTTAATGCACTACATGAATATAGTGATTTGTACTGTTTTTGAACAGGAAATATGATTTGTTATTTGCTTCTGCTAAAGTATAGTCATTTTTGCTCATCTTGATTTTCTTTTTTTTTTTTTGAAAACCATGTTGCATTTAGAATTCTGCTAAATGTTTCTGAAATTACACTCTGGTACTATTTCCACTGAGTTTCAGCAGGACAAACAAAATTGCAAAAATCATACCAGAGCAAGCTTCCTTCTCTAAGAATGTGTAAGTGATACTAGGTATCCTGAAATGCGCATTTTATTCTTTCTAAATTCATATTGCATGGCTTAATACTCACTAGGTAAAAATTTCCTCCATTCCTGAGATAAAATCTGGTCACTTGGTAGCATGTCGATGATTATCAGGCTGCATGAATTGCTCGTGCTGGCAGTGTCAGATGCTTGACAAATGTTAAAAATAGATTAAGACAGATCAATGTTAAGAGCTGTGCTGTGATTGCTTATCTTAATTACGCTATATTAAGGTCTTTGTTAGAGATATGCAGAGCCAGTCATTTATTATTCTTACATTTGGCCAACAACTTATAGCTGTGGTGTTTTCTGTATATTGTGGTGCTGTTTACAACGGGTAGTACACTAATACAAAAGTTGTCAAAAAGCCTGTCCGAAGCTGAAGAAACACAATGTATCACAGTATATTTGGCAAGCACGTATTTTCCAGACTTCTGCTTTTTGAACAGCCAAAACTCCACTGACAGTTTTCTTATCCAAACCTTGTTAATACAATAGATATATGATAATTGGTTTAGATAGTACAGTATTTTGCTAGTTTGATTTCTGACATTACATGCTCTTGGACAAATATGCTGCTGTAAATGTTTGATTTGATAGCAATGTCTTGAAGGATTTATAGAAGAATAATATTGTTTGTGTTCAAGTGTTAGGAATTCCTGACAGAACTGAGTCAGGCAGAACTACTGCGAGATACAGAAACATACAGAAAGTGCAGTAGTCATAAATCCTTGTGTGGGGGGGTTCTCACTACTCTTATGCCATCAAATGTTAGACTCTATAGTAAGCAAACTGCTGTATAAATACTTACTAAGCCCTATCGTGAATAGACTTCACAAAGTTATAATTGAATTATAGAATTCCAGTTTCTGTTGTCTTGGAGATTTTAACTTTTACAAGGTAACAGTATTTAAGAATGTAGGCATGATCACAACATTTTTGGAAAATGTGTTTGTAGCTCTCTGGCACAATCACTTTGGAAAGCTTGTATAGGCTACGAGTGGAGGAAAGTGGATCAGAAATTTCATGTGAAGTTTGATTCCATCAGTACTGATGGATGCAGGGAAGAAAAAAGATTCACAGAAACATGCTGATGTTGATGAAACTTTTAAAGGAAAACTTTTAATAAAAGCTATGATTTCTGTTAAAGGAAAAGTTTAAAAAGAGACCGTGAAAACAAGCATTTAAATATGGCAAAACATGCATGGCAACCTTTTTGGAAATAAGAGTTGTACATTTCTGATCATAAATATATTGTATGTATTTCCGTACAGGGAATGTAATACCTCATTTAAGAAATCTAAATTGGTGTGGAATGTGTGTGTTTATTGTTTAACAGGAAAAGTCTATGTTCTGTTTTGGAAGAAGAAAAATGCTAAACTTACAGAATTTGGTACAAAATAAAAAAATCTATGTTGAGAGATGCCCTGGATGAGGAGGTGAAAAAAAATGTGTGTATGCCCATATGTAAAACAGTTGGCAGGCTGGGAATGGGGAGTGGATGGAATTAGGGCTATTGATTTCTTAGAGGGATATTGCAGCTATACAAACCGTATGCAAACTTTTGGAGGAAAGTTAAGATATATTTGAGAAGTATTTCTGGGGAGAATGGAAGGGGAATTAGCATTAATCTTGGAACATAACTGCGTTTAAGCAGGACATGAAGATTTCCCAGACAACTGGATGACAGGATGTGCATTATACATATGGTGCCATAGTTGGTCATTCCGGAAAGGATCTGTAAGGTTATTTGAGTGATTAGGCCAATGATGTCTTTGTATCTCTGCAAACCAAGAGTCAGAGTCATCAAAACACAAGCATAAAAACGCAAGCATAAAACTAAGCTTTGTTAGCAGTAGTGTTATATTTTAAGCTACATTTGCTACTGCAAGTTATTTGCTATGCCAGCTATTGCAGTAAATGTTATTCTTTCAGTTCTCATACACATGCTGGGAATCGCTGTGACTTTCTGTCTGTGGTATGTGGGTTTGCATGCCTAATCTTAAACAGTGCAGTCATACTTATTGACAAAAATGCATATAAAGTCATGTTTCCCTGAGCACTATAGAAAGCTGTAATTACGTACACAAGCCTTCTTGTGGCCAGCAAGACTGGCCAAACTTTCCTGTTTATGTCTGGACCAAAACACCTTTGCATTCCTCAGTACTGCCTCAGTACTTGGTCATGCAGACCGAGAACCCGGCCTGGCTGCAGCAGGACTCCGTAACATCCCGCGTGCTTGTGTCTTCTGTCTGGGCCAGTTACCGGGTAAGGAAGAACAGTGTGTATGCAGCACTCATTCCTTGTGATGCTGGTGTGAGGCGGGGGCATGGATACAGACCCAGGTGGTGGGAAGTTCTGCCAAGTCCCACCTTTTAGATGCTGCCCCTTTTAGAATTTTCTTGGGATCATGTGGTTAGTGGAGATTCCTTTCTGCTTTTTTTTTGTTGTTTCTGTTCTGCTTTTGCTGCTTTCTCTCCCTTTCATCAATATAATATTTATAATATCCTGCTGTCCATATCAGCTAGCTTTCTGATTGAATATGCATTGTATATGACCATTTCTGTTCATCATAAAGGTTTTGTGGTTATTAGTGTTTTGGTTTGGAGATTTTTTCATGTTTGTCTTAAATGAAGTTTAATTATATCCACTGGCTTTCCTTATGGTTAAACTACCTGCCAATACAACATCTAAGGGATGTATAAAAATGTCTACAGTATGCCCAGATAAATAGAGAAGGAGCTATATTGATAAATCTAAAGTTCAGTAGGATAGGCTAGGAGATAATACGTGTTTTTCAGAAGAGCAAATCCACATCCCAAAGTTTGGCCTATGGAGTGGAGGTGATAGAAACTCTGCTGGCATGTGGGGAATTCATTGTCTCAGACGAAGTATCTCAGAATAAACAATGAAGGACAGAAGCAAATACTCCACTGACTTTCTAAACAAGATCAGTCTGATGGAGAAGTGTTAAAAGAATGGGTGAGCAGACTGTATTGTGCATGCATCGACATCCTCCTCATATACACATATGTACAAAGGAAAAGGATTGTGCTTTGTCTATATAGGTTTGTGTGTACAAGTTCAATGAAAGTTAATCCTTGACCAGTTAAGCAAAAGGGATCTGCCAGATTTTGTGTGGCCCCACAAGTGTGGACAATGGCAGATAAGTTGCTGAAGACATGGTCTGTGTGATCTAAGGCTTTTACAAACACGCAGAATTTATGTGGCTGTCCATTTTTCCTGTGTTTTCGGGTATCCCAGACCCAGCGTCAACTTGGTATAAAGAGACCAAAATATTAGTTGGTGGAAGGATATTTCTTAATATGAAATGTAGGGGATTATCAGTTTTATTGCTCCTGTGTGTTAGCTAAGATAACCTTTTGCGTAGGCTACTGCAGGTTCTTTCCCACTCCTTTGCACAGTGGTGGGTGTAAAGTGGGTCATCTGCAGAACCGCACTGCCATACAGGGGTATTTATGCACTGATGTGGAGCTTTTAAAGTACCTAGACAATGCCTTGGTTGTCAAAGCATGTTTACATATATTAATTGTACCGCAGTACTACACAAGGTTTAGGCATAGATCAAGGCACTCATTGTGCCGGACAGTACGTGAATACACGAGTGGTCCCTGACCCAAAAGGCTTGTGTGGTAGTGATAAGGAGAGGGACAATACATGGGTATAGACTGGCAGGTCCTGTGCAGGAGCGGGAGGAGCAAGTGCATCTGATAGATAGGCAGAAATCCTACTGAATGAGGGTGTGGGCTGAGTAGGACTGTACAGAAAACAGAGATTACATGCTGAATAGGTAGTAAATAACAGAAAAAAAATTCAGAGAGGTAGTAAAAGGAATTTTTTCCACTGACTCCAGAGGAAATGAACCCCAAAGAAAGACACAAATTCCCCCCGGACTTGTAAAATGCATAAGCTTTCTGTAGAAATAACTTCAATGAATGTAAAATTGCTTACAAAGGAAGGTTTCCATTTTGTTTATAACCAAATAAAGTAGGAAAAAATGTAAGCAAGAGAGGAAAATTAGTGGCCAGTTTTAAAGTTTATTCAGATTTATATATGTTTATCAGTTAAAAAATTTTGACTGACATTAGAATTAAGACCACAGTTCCTTCTGAAATCATTAGAAGCGGCTTTGGGTCCAAAACCACCTGCAAAATGGCTATTCCTAAAAATTAAACTCATTTAAACATTATTCCTTCGATGTTAAAGTGTAATTTTTCAAAAATATTTTGGTCTCAGTTGGAATAAGTAATCAAATATTGAACATTTTTATTTAAAAAATAAGTTTCAAATTGGGAAAAACGTTGGCATTTTAATGAAAATAAGTTTGAACAATAAATTCATTTATTTTTATTTAGAATTGGAATTTCAGACAATTTTTTCACTATGGCTAATTTTTTCAAAACCAGTATGGAACTATGACAAACTATGAATTTTAAATTAAAAAGCATTTCCCCCCCCGAAAATTTACTTGAATTTGTTTTATAATATATTTTCCTTAGAGAAATGTTGAGTGATTGTTTCAGCCTTTTTGATGCTTTTTTCAGCCATTCTTTTGCATAATATTATTTGAAACTGATTGTTTTTCACGAACGCTTTGATTATTTCCTGCCATAAAAGGATTTTGGTGAAGCATCTACAAATGTCTTTACTGCCTGTTGCTGCCTTGTCAATCTGACCATTCCGAGTTTCCATCAATTCTTTACTTCTCCTCAATCATATCCAGCCACAGTTCCCAGGTTATGGTTTTCATGCTGCTGCCAGCTTTTTTTTCGCTTATCCTTCATTCCTAGGATGTTAGGCTTAGGCAATGTCAGAGTGTAGTGATGTGTGTGCAGTTCTCTTCTTGGGAGTGGAGACAGACCTGAGTGATGGGTGGAGGAAGGGGAAAGGGGAAGCCAACATGTCCAGGGGTAGTGAAGGGGAAATTCAAATTGCAGCTGCTCAGCAGTGGTAACTTGTGACCGAGGAGTGATCCGTCATGGGGGTAAGGCAGCCCAGCTGCAGAAGGGGTTAAGCTGGCTGGAAGCAGGAATGCCAGAGACCTACTCCCTGTAAGGGAGTGAAGTTTCCCTTGGTGATGAGATGAGAAACAGGCATAGCTTTGTCCTGCGGCCATCCTGTGATGTGAGCACCCAGGGGCCACCTTTGGCTAGCAGAGCTGGTCTGGGGAATGGACTGGCTGCTGGCTGAGGCACCCATGCAGCTGCTCGCTGGATTGGTTCTGGTGCAAGTGGAAGTAAAGAATGGGCTCGTGGGAATCTTTGCAGCCTCCTTGTAGAACTGCTTGTGGCGGTAGGATGCTGCCAAATGTATTGTCCATTTTTTTAATTTAGTCAGAAACGTGTCTTTAATTTGCCTCAAGGTGTACCATAAAAAATCTCAGACAATCACCACTGTTCTGATCAGTAAGAGGAGGAAAATATGTTTACAGATCATCAGAGAACCAAAACAGGCACCTTTCCTCCTATTACCTGCTAAAACCTGGTGGTGTTAATTTCTCCTGCGTGACTCTGCTTCACTGTCCTCCTGTCATTAGCTAGTACCTGATTCATCAAGTGGCATCATTGGTTTCCAGAGCAAGACTTGAGACAAGCAGCCAGAACACCCTTATACATTTAAATATTCTCTTGTCGTCTTTGCACCAAATGTTCAAAACCCGGTTTATTAGGAATTGAGCTTACTTTCAGATTACTAGTCAATAGCTGATGGTAAATTATCATGATCTCCCATTCATCTTTCCTCAGTGAATTTTATTATGCATCTTCTATCACAAGTTTTCTTGAGGAGCTAAAAGGGTATTATACTAACAGTTCTCTTTCTGATTTTAATCTAAATTCAATAATTGAAATTATGGTTTTATCTAATATCTTCTATTTTCTCTCCAGATTTAAAAAAAAAAACCCACACAAAACCGTGTCTCTATCTTGGGTGCAAAACCAGCATTTATTGCAGTTTTCCTCATGGAACATTGTTTTGCTTTAATTTCCATTGTTGGATCTGACAAAATGCACAGCAATCTAATCTAATTTTCATATCGAGAAATCTGACAGCTCTTTTCCCCTCGATGTCAAAATGCAGCTGAACTAAGATAATGATAACTGTATAGTACAATTGCTTTGGTAAGGAGTATTCATGAGTCAATCTGCATTAAAAAAGTGTTGCCAAGGCTCTTTTCAGCTGGGAAAATTACCAAGCTTTTAAAATAACTTATACCCTCCAAAAAAGAGGAAAGAGGCATCTGGTCTTCTGAAAAGCAAAGATGAAAGCAGATTTGAAAGAATGCAACAGGGAACATTAGGCAAATACATATTTAAGAGGAGATGGGTGAATGCTGGGGGTTAATTCCATGGCAGTGTAATGAAATGGATGAGGAAAAGATTAATCTCCACTGCTCTATTTTTTCCCTGTTAAATATTTATATTTCTTAGCGTTGAAATGGAAAGCAAAATGTGATCAGAGATCTGAAAGGCTGAAGATAATGGGATCTGATGCCTTTTTCCTCCAGGCTCTTGTTGCACGCATGCTCTAGATTGTGGTTCAAAGGCCTGCGTGAAGCTAGTGTAGAGTATTGGCCCAGGGCCAGTTGACAGGTGTCTGCATTATTTAAAACCACTACAATATGCACTGATGGTCCTCTTCTTGTTATCTTCAGCAGGGAAGTCCATATTACGAGGAATTTTGAACTAGACTTCCTGAGAAGCAGTCTGAGGAAGCTTACACACCAGCTTCCTGCCCTGTACCTCCTGTGTGGATAACCTGAAACCTTCCATATGCCAGCAATGCTTTGTACAGCAGTGTGTGCTTCCCCCTCTTAGTTTCATGCTGCAAAGCATCTCCAGCCAGGCCACTGCGACCAGGCTGGCTTGCATTACTGTAAAGCTGTTTTGTCATCTTCTGTGTGTTTTGGCAACTTCCCAGCTACACCTCTGAGCAGATGATACACTTTTGTGGCATGTCAGGCTTGCTCTTCAAACCGTCCCTTCCTGTTGGCCTCCACGGCAAGGCTGCTGTGGCTCCATGCCCACAAGTCCAACCAGTGCGGCTGAGCATGTGTAGTCAGTGGGCGCATACATGCACATATACAGCACACATATATGTTGTATGCTAGGAGAGGGTACTGGTCTGGTTCCCCCATCAGGTGGTGTTCCTCCTCACTCCTTTGTGTGCATGGAGTCAAACTCTTTATCACACAACCTAGTATTGCCTCTTCTAGTATCCTTCCCGTTAACCACCTTCTCTTCCTGCTTTTCTCTTCCCAGGTAATGCTGTGGAAAAGGTGTCTGTAGCAGCGTTTGCCTGAAGGAAATGAAAATATACCTAGCTGCTTTGTGCTCTTTACATGAGAGGCAAATTCCAAGCAAGCCATGCAAGCCCCTTGCTATTTCTGCACTAAGCTCTAATCTAGCTCCCACATATTTTCTTACTAACTGACTGCGGTGGACTGTGACACCAAGCTGGGTGCTGACAGGTTCAATGACTGCTCTGCTTGTGGCCCTGCAGAGAGTGCTTGAAAGGGCCTCGGGAAGGGTTCTGTGCTAGGGTGCCAGTGGCAGTCAGGAGAGAGACGTTAGCTAAGTCACAATGGGAGAAGGAAAAGGAGAATAGAGGTGTCTTTAAATTGCTTCGTCAGATTAGCAGGATGGCAAGAAAAGTTTGTCCTGCTGTTCTTCATGTCATACCAGTTCTGTGAATAAAAATAGGTCACTATTTTTCAGAGCTTTTAGTCTGGCATCCTTCATGAGATCAAATTTACTTGAAAGTCAGTTCTGCTACGCTACTTTCCCTGATGAGTGGATCCCTGGATGGTGGAAGAGTCCTGCTGTGATTAGCATGGACACTCTGTGTTGAAGAATCACCCAGAGAGCCTCTAGGAATATAGAAAAACATCTCAAGTATCTAAAATCCTAAGATTCGAGAATGCTTAGGAAACAAGGATTTTTTACAAAAAGAGAGAGATGATTACAAATTTCTTTGGATTCAGGTAATGGAAGCTTTTTGGTGTATTTCCCTTTGTTTTTATGTAAATTCTGCATTGCCACACCATTTTGGTACTGTACAGCTGCTTGAAAATAAGACTCAATCTGAACAGGAAATTGAAGCTAACCAGCCTTATTTCATTGTTTTCTCACCACAGAAATTACACAGAATTGCTTTAAACAGAAATAGCCCTATAAAATCTAACTAGACTGATTGTTTCAGGTATTTCTACAGATTTTGGAATTTATGCCCCTATGATGCCAATTCAAGGAATAGCCTGCTGTCATGCCAGTGCGACTACCAAAGTAGCAGGTACTTGGTACCTGTAGAAATCATGCACGTGTGAAACTTTACATTGTCTGCGGATTACTGTTTGCATTTAGAAATGTCTAAATGACATGTGCTAAAGTCTGTTTTTGTGGATGTGCAGGCATGCTGAAGAATTTGTTTTCCTAGCACAAATCACTCCAGTCAGTTACAATGTGTTGCCATTAAGCGTCATTGCTGAGATAGCTGGGTTATAGTTACTGCTTTAATGTTTGATCTTGATTATTAAATAATGATTTCTCTTTTTTGAAAATACTTGCAACTATGTGCCAGCTGAGCACCGTTTAGAAAATATGCATACCCATTTTAGAAGTAATTTTAAACTTCAGGTTTCTTTTATTTGCAGGTGCACAGAGCAAGATCCGCGCTTTATTGAACAGTACCTGGAAACAGACTGACAGCTAGAATGACCTGCTGTTCAACTTTTGTTGAACTGAAATCAAATACAAACCCCAAAACTTCCCCAGAATTCGTTGCTGACCTAAATGGCAATGTGGAAAACTTCAGGATAAAATGAGCAGAAGGAGAAACGTTTTTGTACAGCACAAGAGTTACCCCGTGAGGGTGACCCCATGTTAATTTCACCTGATTCTAACTCTTCAAAAATCAGCAGTTTATTGCTTGAGAAGCTCAGAAAAGCAGAAGTATTGTCTGCATTTGAGAAATCCCACAGATACTTGCCTAATATGGAAGACAACGTGGATCTAAAAAGTGTATTTAAACCCCAGGAAAATATTGGCTGCCTAAGGGATTTTTCAGAGAATGATGATGACCTAGTTCATTTTAACAGTATGGTCAGCGTCACTGCTGGAAAAGCAGAGAAATACTGCAGTAGACAGGTGCATTCCCACCCTACAAATGTAATCACTTACCACACAGACAACTGTTGCCTTAACACGGAAGACTCTGTGTCTGCTCAGTCTCTGGCAGATCTCCAGGCATGTGAAGAGACTGGGCTCAGCAGGCCTCTGACCACGAATACCCTGTTCAGTGAGCAGGCAGATACTCCCATGGTAAATCACAACTATTTTGTAAAAGATGATTCTGAAAATTCTGCTGCTACTCTGGAGATTTATGCAGAGAAAATTCCAAGGGTAAATGATGACCTGGATGATGATGACCTGGAGTATTTTGAATGTTCAGATGTGCTGACAGTGCATGAAAATGAAATCTGGAAAAAGAAATTACAGTTTTTATTAGAAAGCGATGATGAAGATGATTTAAAGCTGAGTAAGGATTGTGATGGGTGTGCTTACTTCCTCAGTGAAATGCCTTGTCTGTTCCAAGTGTCAGATAACACTACGCCTATGGATACCACCATTGGCTTCTGTGGTCATCACTCAAAATTCAAAGGAATAAATGTAAGGAGAGACCCCTCTCCGTACAGTCAGCCAACTTTGCAGACAGGGATGACTCTCACTGTTGTACACCACCAAGATAAAAGTACCAGTTTGAAAGACAAAGAAAAGTATAAGGTGCCTGTTGCATCTGCAGCCATTGAAAATGACCATCCCAGAACTGAAGAATTAAAAAATGGAAGTGGCCACTCAACTGCAGGTTTCCCAACTGACAAATCAAAGAACAAGGACAACGTACGTGCCAAGGCGGACTCCTCTACTAATGCCATAGGGGCTTCTTTGACAAATCAGGCTTCAGAGACAATGACAGAAAACAGTACGGACAAGGACTTGCTGGGTGAAAGCTCATTGCTGCTAGAGGAGGGGGGAAGAAATTTGCCGGAGGAAAATGCAAGGCATGCTGTCTGTACCTTAACAGAAAGTCTAAGAAGAAACCTTTTAAAGTTGTTAAACCCTAAAGAGCTTTGTAGATATGTAAGTAATATAGGGCAATCTCTCCAGACTGCAGCAGAGGCTAGGGATTCCAGTCAGGAAAGCGTCATTTCAACACAAATCCCTGAGGAGACAGAAAGCTTGCAAATGCAGGCTGGTTTGTGTTATACAGAAGAGGCAGATAAAGACTGTCATTGGGAAGGAAAAAGGACTTGGGACCTGTCTGGGCAAAATCAGATGCCAGATGAAAACATCTCACCCAAGGTAAGTAAAGTGTTTATCATTTAATAGAAAGAATGGCTTTACTGATTTGAATGCATTTTACTCCTATTTGTCACAAAATAATGTAAATTTAAATTACTTTGAAAGATACTATTCATGTACTTCTGAATGACAGCTACGGCTGGGAAGGAAATCTGGTTTTGAAAAAGGCCCAAATAAACCATAAGCTGTTCTAATTATAGAGTGAGACTGATAATAGTAAGAGGCACTAATGAGACTCTGGACAGCTGGATAGGGAAATCCGATATGTAGGCTATTGCACAGGTCTTATCAAAGTAAAGTTTCAGCCCAGAAAGTTTCTCAAATACCTATTGTGAGCAGACAATGTTTAGATCTACTTTCTTTTGAGTTTATACTCAAAGAATAAAATTGTCATCCACTTACCTTGAAACCAAATCAACAGGGGTTTGCTCTGAATTTATAACAGGGAGGGCAATTTAATCCAGAGAGTTCACGTTACAGAGGTGAACGGAGCTTTGCTTTTTAAAAATAAAACAATGAAAGAGACAGATATTCCAGTTGAAATGTAAAAACCAGTTAAAAATAAAAAACCTGAAGAGGTACTCTCCATGTACATGCATATTTTATGCTGTTGGTAGGAAATCAACTGGGGAAATCAGTATAGTTGTACAGACTCATATGATGCTCCACTAGTTTTCATAAGTGGGAGAATAGGATCATACTTTTTATTTCACATAGTAAAGACTCAAGATCTAGAAATATATATGTATGAGTATTAAAATAATAATCTTATTATCACTGATTTGAAGGTGCGTAGCTAAGTGCACAGAAAAAAACATTTATGAAAAATAAACATAAGCTTTTTCCAGTTTCACATGCTTTTCTTCATTTCTATTATTTAAGCAAAAATGTCTCCCAGTTCTAGGAAGTAGACTGACGTTAATCTCACCGCTGGGGTGTCTTAAGCAGTCAAAAATCACTGACTTCTTCTGCCTGAAGAAGAATCCATAGGTTTCTCTAGTTTTATAGTACCTAAAATTCCAATCACATTTTAGCAGCACACAATGTTCTTATGATGGGGAATACCCCCCTCTTGAAATTAACCTACTGAGAATTTCTTGACGGTATGTATTGCCATGGTTTGCAAGAGGCATTGTTTCATTTTTTTCCAAGTGCAGTATAATAATTTAAATCCTGGAAGCCTCTTAGCAAAGAGCAGCTGTTACATTACTGGAAGTGCCACAGCTGAATTTCAGACTGGCTGGTTAGACTCTTGCTACCTGCAGTCAGTATGTATTTCTTCTGTTTGTGTGTCCATGACCAAAACTTTACATTAGATAAAAATTAAGTAGGAAAGAAGTATCGGTGTATGCAAAAGGGCTAGAGATGAGCACAAACCAAACCCCTGGTTTTAAACACACGTGAATGAAGATGAAATTTAGGTGTAGGTTCAAAATTATGTGATCTCGAAAATGAGCCAAACAAAAGCATCCCATCTGGAAACTACCTTCTATAGCACACAGAAAATGTGGACAGCTTCTCACAGCTCTCATATAGTAAGCTAGAAACTCCTCAGGAATCTGCTTGTGTAACCTAAGAAAGGCAAGAAAGAATCAACCTGCTATTGCTGCACACAGGTTTACGTAAAAGTGCACTGAGGTATTAGCTGGAGCCCAGCATTTGAGACAGCTCTGCCAGGAGCAAGGTGAGGGACTCGTAGCAAAAACCACAGCTGACTGCTTTTGAAGAGCGTTGTATTTTCCCTCTCCATGTGGTGAATCGGGTCTGCTGAGAGGTACGTAGCAGCCACAGAACCACAGCACTAATTGCCCAAGAATTTACATTGCTCCGTAGTGCCAAGTTGCCTCCAACTGGAACAACCTTTGCAGTCTGTCTTGTGCAGCACCTGCTGTACTGGATGACTTCTTCCATTAGATGGTCAAGGTGGGAGGCTCCTGCCTCCTCTCATGACCTCGTGGTCTAGCCCCAGGTGAAATTATTTATCTAATGCTTCAAAGCAGCTTAATTAATAATAGGTCCTAAAAGTGAACTGTGCCAGCTGTGTGCTATTGCATACTGTACAGAGAGCCAGGAGACTTCAAGTTTGCAGTGTGTCATTCAAGAGCTGGTCCCTGTTTAGTGTTCAGCCAGCACCCTCAGCACAAGGTTCTGGTGTCACTCCTGAATTACAGAGCCCATGCCTATGGCCTGCCAAATGCCAGTGATGTTGGTGAAGTCCTGCTGGAACTGGCAGGATCAGAGGGATTCCAGGGCATGAGTGAAATACTTAACATTTACGCTGATACCCAGGAAGAATGGCATGTTGTGTTTGTATATTTCTTGAGCATTTTTTATCTGTTTATTAGATCTACTGTACATCCTGCCATTATTTTGTTTTCGCTCATGTCAGAACAGCTTGCTCTTGTAAAATTTGAGAGATACTTGGTTTGACCTTCCCAACATAAATTCAGGTCACTTCTAGATAAGTTTTATCGTACAAAAAGGAGAGAAGCAGAACTGGCACAGAACTTCTGAGTTATCAGGTAATTTGGTTGTGCACAAAAAGTATTTTGCCCAGCATGTCATACCTCTGCTTTATTAGATTCCAGGGTAGCCAAAATTCTAAGAACTACATCAGTCGGTGAAGCTGTCATCTGTTTTTGGCTCCTGGCCCTGTTCGGTACATTAGGATGGTAGCTATCTGCCATTGTGTGTGATCTCCTAGAAGCTGCCGTGTGTAATGAAGAACTGTGATTTAGAGTGTTTCGTTGCTGTGGCACTCTAGAGTTAGAGCTCCCTACTCTGCAGTTAGTACAGAAAAGCAGGTGCTAGTTATGTGCACTGCACCCCAACACTGTCATGAAGGAGAAGGTGTGTGCTGGGAGCAGCGTGCAGAAAGATGTGGCAGAAGGGTAGAAAGGTAAGAGAGGAGGAAGGCCCTGGGTTACACAACAAGGGAAGAGCAAAACGAAACTATTTGAAAGGGTGTCAGAACAGTTATGATGGGTTAACTCTGCCCACAAGGAGTTAGATTGAAACCCTGCCAATAGTTTCACATAGGCCAATAAACAGCTATTGGATGGGAACTGGTTTAATGGCTGGCTTTGAATACAAAACGAGCGAGGGCTTCTGTTCCAAAACAGTAATGAGTAAGAATTACTGTGCATGCCCAACACATCATTTTCAATCAGCTTGAAGTTGTTTCGTTTTTCATTCAAATGTTTTTAAAGTACATCTCTGCGTCTTGTCTCACTTGAGTGAAGAGTTGCTGGAAAAAGGAAGGTTTTCTGGTTATCTGAGCTCAAAACCTAGTCTGTTAGAATTTTTTATGAGCCATGTATTCTTGCGCCCTCTTGGCGCAACTTGCCACCACTCACAGTTCTTTTGCTGGAATTTTGAAAAAATGGTTTGCCTATATCTGTTTCCTATGACAGAAGAAGCTGGGATCTTTGAATCTTGGCAGAAATTATGACTCTCATTTCTCTAAGTTTTTCACTTCATTGTAAAGTTTTGCACTCTGTATAAAATACTTCAGTAGTCCTTGGGTGCAGAATTAACTCTCTGTCAAGTGGTTAGCATGCTTTGTTTCTGAATATTATATTCAAACTGTGTGCCACAGATCCAAGAGGAGAGTTTGAGAGGCTACACCTCATCCTTTCCAATAGGCTAGAGTGGTCGGTACACTCACTTGAAAAAGTGGTCTTGTCTCAGGCTTTTGCTCTGAGCCTGGCTTAGATGAGAGCTGAATGTTCCCAGGGGATGGTCCGAGCCTGAGCAGCGCGCTGAGGGACAGGACCTGTGCGTGACCGCAAACAGAGGAGTCCTGGCCAGAGTAACGAGAGCTCATGCAGGCTGCGATACCAACCCTGCTCATTCAATAGGATCCGCCCGAAGGCTGGCAGACAACATCCTGTTTTGTCATCTGGGTTCTAGTTGGCTCCAGTCTTTCCTGGGAGACGTACAAACCACCACCCATTGGAAAATCCTTACCACTTCAGAGCATGGACCTATGACAGCTGCGCATGGTCAGATGTGGTCCTAACTGTATTTTGTTCAGGTCCTTGAACTGCCCCAATCTCCTTAGTGTCCGGCATCATTTGGCCTCTCTGCAGATGGTTTTGTTAGATGGCCCAAACAATGATTGATGGAGGTAATTACCTAAACTTCCCTCTGAACACCACCGATGATCTTTCCCAGTCAGGCTTCCTATGCTGCGTTCCTGTTCTGTGAATGTGGATCTCAGAGCATCAATTCATCACCTTCCACAGGCTGAATTATTTTCTCTTAAAAATCGTAAACAAGCTAAAAATGAAAACCAGCCACGCTCGGGGCTGCACCAGATGGAAGGTTACTTCTCTGGCACAGTAACTGCTGTCTGTGACTTTGGGTCCATTTCAACCCAGGCACAAGTCTGGAACTAGAGTACCTGTAGGACTGGTAATGCAGTAATGTATGTTTAAGCACAGCCAACCTATACATTTCTTAGAATGCCCCCCAAATATGTGGTATTGCTTGTTAATTCAGTGTTATTTAAAGCCAGTCACTGAACAGCAGCACACAGCCTGCAAAGATTAAGAGCCAGTCAGATCCAGAAAGGATCTCTTTTGACTTCAGAGACGCTGTCATTTCCACCGAAATGGGATCCACTGCAACTCATGAAGACAAGAGGGAATATGGGCTACTGGGTGCAAATACCAAAACTTGACTGCTTAGCACCAACTAAAATATTAGTGTGTTATCAACCTTATTCTCATCCTAAATCCCAAATACAGCACTATACCTGCTGCTAGGAAGAAATTAACTCTATCCCAGCTGAAACCAGGACACTGTGTTATTACTTATCGCTCCTTCATTCACAGTAACCACAGCTTTATAATGAAAGTACATGGACTGTATATTTCATGTATGAGTTTAAATACAGAACTGTGACTTCATCTTTCTGTCAAGCACCAGGCAGTTTGTTACACACACTCAAATTAAAATTGCTTGTTCTACTACATTGACACAATTAAATTCTCTAGTTTGTTGCCCTTATTTTGTCACCCCTGGAGTTGAGCAGGCTGTCCAGTAATTGAAGCAATTGTTACAATGTGTGGCATTAAACCTTAGAAATCTCTGAGAACAGGGAACAGAAAACCAAATCAAGATGAATAGTTCTAAGACTGTGTTAACTGATATAAATCTAATCTAAGAAAATACCAAAGTTAAAGCCAGCAAGGTTTCCTAAAACATGTTTAAAGGATTTGGATATAAGTACTTTCAAAACAAAAAAAAAAACGTGGAGCTGATTATCACATACCCTAGGAGCACATATCCCTTTAAATATCAATTAAAAGATTAATAAATGTGCCACTATGAGGCTTCAAATTGCAACCTGCTTTCAGGCCTACTTTTGTCAAATGCAAGGCACTCCATTACAAGCCCTCTTTTGTCATTGTATTTATTTTCCAGCCATGAAAATGTGTGTCTAGACTCTACAGTGCTGCATGTCTATAAATGCTTGAGACAGATGCCAACATGGACAGACCCACAGATAAGACAGACAGACAGATAGATAAAAGGGTTCTTGAATCATTTCCAGTGAGCATGAGAGAGCTCTCTATCTTCAGTTTCATACCAACAGCAGGTAGGGACTGACTGGTCATATGTCTAACATACTTAGCAAGGATTCCGCGGGTTTTAGTAAAAGCTGTGATTGAGGCTGCTGTGGCTGTAAGGAATAGAAAAATAAACTCTGCTTTCCAGAGGTTTGAGGGGGAAGTGGAAGTGGCAGAAGGAGTACTAGGGTCAAACCAAATGCTCAGAACCAGCTGAGAAGAGAAATGGAACTGACCGTAGAGACACGTCCAGGCTCACGTCCCCCTTGACTTGAGAGAAGGTATGCGTCTAGACTAAAAGACCTAGAGACTAGCATCTTCTCCTACAGACCAGACTTGAGCAGGAGACCAAGGCATTGGGACTCAGAGGGGACTGCAGTTGAGGAGCTAAGGTTCCTAGGCTCAGGGTTTCTAGGTAAGTATGCACTGGCCAAGGAGTTTTGAAGACAGTGTAGCAACTGCATGGTGCTTGGGGTGGGAACAGCAGTTAAAGTCATTGACAAAAATTTTCTATATCTCTTCCTTCCCCATTGTCCACAGCATGTAGTCAGCTCCACATCCTACTCAAGCTGAATGGAGAAAAAGAAAAGATGAAAGGAATTGCAGCTGAAATGGGTGGCTTTTGCAGCAAAGGAAAGCAATATTTACTACAGCCGGTAATCCTTTTACCATGAACTTATGGAAACTAAGAACCTAGTGTCTGAGCAGCCCATGCCTCTTCCTGAACACACAGCAACTCATGGGAAATCCTTCATTACATATCCTTCACTAAGTAACAACACTTGCTTCTTTTCAGAATCGCTTCTCTGCATTACATGTCTGCCAGCACTCATGACACCTTTGCAGCTCTGCTGTAACCCAGAGGACTCACCTGTTATGTATCACAGAGGTTAATTTCAGCCATCCAGCACATCTTTACAAGTCAACAAATAACTATGGATGGAACTGGGAATCACGAGGGAAAAAGCAATCCAAAACAGTTATGAAATTGAGTTTGTGGCTGGATAAAAGCTAAAAATTTAAAATTTTCTGCAAATATTGGTTGTTTTTAAAGTCAGTCTGATGTTTTTTAGCATTTTTTCATTTCTGCTGGGAATAGGTACAAAGCTTCAGACAACCACTAGAAAGACACATGGTCAAATGTACAAACTAATTCATGAGGTCTATGTTGTTATATCCTGTTAGTGGCTATTTGTAAGTAAATATTTTTTTTCAAAGCTTGACTGCTAAATTGCCCTCTACCTTTATAGGTTGTTCTGGCAAATGGATAGTAACCAAAAGCATAAAACGTAATTTGTTTAGGAAACAATGTATTTTTGTCTAGTAAAAAATGTAGGCTTCTGTATCTGTGATTTGCTGTGGGCGAAACATGCTCACCACCTCCATGGAAGTGATATAGTGCTGAAGAGGATGAGAGAAAATCCTGGAGAACAAAAGCTTGGCAGGGACTCCGGAGCAAGAATTTAGGAGTAAAAGCTCAGTTCTGAGGGGAATGGTGAACAGTTAACAGATTTGTATGCCAGGCAGATGGCAGCACTTTCTTCATCCAATGCAAGCCCAAACATCAGCCAGCTGTTCTCTTTAATAAGGTCTCCACTCCTTGCATAAATTAAATTTGGTTTGGCTTAGTTTATTTGAGGAATGGATTGTTTCTACATAAAGCAACAATTTGGAATATTTTGATAGAGAAGAATAAAAGGGATGCAGGAGGAATATGGATTTTTATCTCCTGCCCCAATTTTCCTAGCAGCACCCCTAAAGTTGCAATGTGTGTCTTATTGGTAGAGGAGGGCTGAATATGCCACTGGGACAGAGGCAGGATCTGCAATGATCTCTGGCACTCCCTTTTGAAGTGGGTCTTTTCACCTCATGGGGTCAGAGGTGACCCAAGACAAATTTCAAAGATGGCTTAAAACTGACCCACTTTCTTGGTAGCAGCCAGTTTCTTGGTAGCAGTCTTGTTCTGAAGTACACAGCACAGTGGACATGGGAGGTGCATTCTCTGAAACTTTTCAAGACTGATACGTTTAAAGAAAGCATCTTTGTGAAACTTAAGATAACAGTGCCTGCAATGGAAGCGAAGGGGAAGGCAGGCTCCCAAAAAAACTAGTTGGGTAGTTCCAGAAACTCATCAGTTTGGATATGTGATAATTACATAAGTAGGGTGGGACGCTCCAAATATTAGCAAAAGACATAGACATTTTATTTTAATTTATTTTATTTTATGTTTTTAACTAGCTGGACTGTATTAGTCATTGATCTTCATCTGATTAAATTTTATATTTCTCAACGTTTGGATCCAGATCTGAAACTTGCCAGGGTTCAAGGCTGTTAAGACCTAGGAGTTTGATTTCTGTCTGTTAGGTTGATAGCTACAAGTCAGAAACTTGACTGTTGGTGAATTCTAAAAGAAAAAAAAAGAGGTACATCCAAGCCAGGACTCTAGTTCAGGCCTGTGTCAAGCAGCAATTCTAATTTTTAATTATATTTGTCTTTTGTTCTTCTTTGTAGAATCAAGGTGCTAATCTTAAAATCTTTACCCAGAATTGTGAGAGACTATGTATGGAGCCTGAAATAGAAAAGGAAGGCATCTTCATGACTTGTGAGAGTGCAGGAAAAATCCATCCAGCTTCAGAAATGCTCTGTACTGGAAAGACATTACAAGCAAAAAATGCAAATTTACAGACCTATTCTCAACACCATGCTCCTTGTGATAAGAGAGAAAATCTTCACCAGCAAGTCTTCTGTGAACAAGGAATTAATATTATTAGTAATGACAAGAAATCGAAGAGTGTTGTTTCACATTTTTCTTTATGGGATACGGACTCTGTTCCTGACAAACAAGAATGTTTATGTGCTGTTCTCTCTTCTGCAAAGCTATGTGATGAGCCAAGGGAGGGAGAGCAAAGTTATAATTTTGACTCTCATGATAGCAACAACACAGATATTCTCTGCAGTCTGTCATGTGATGAATCTGTGTTTGAGGCTAATCCCAAGTTAGTCCCGGAATCTGGAGAACCTGGATGCAAAGGAGATGCTGATATATCTGCAGTGCATGACAAGCTGTGGAAACTTCTTCATGAAGATGACTCAGGCTATCAAATCCCATTTGAAAATCAGGGGATCACAAGTTTAGAAATTAAGCCGACAGATATCCAAGTCACAGAACTGAACTTTGTACAAGAGATCTGTTCTGATCATCCTTTGCCAATAAATGTGATAGAAGAGCAGGAACCTGTTACACAGCCAGCTAGTAGACAAAGAACAGAGAAAGACGACTGCAATGTTTCTGGTGTCCTACTTAAAACAGATGAAGCCTGTAACAGTGCATCCATAGGAGACGTTTGTCTTGCACAAGTGGTAGAAACAGATGGTATATGTCTAGATTCTAACACTGGAAATAAAACGGAAACACCATCCATTTGTGTTTCAGCAAATAGTATCGTCTTAAATACAGGGGAGTGCCTGGAGCAGAAGCCAAATCAACCATTAACTGACAGTAATGGATCCATTCAAAAGACTGTTGCTTGGGAAGGAAAGCTTACCATTAATAATACTTCCCACACATGTGATGCAGATTCACCTCAAAGATTTAAAAGTACTCAGAGTAGTAATTTAGCATGTGACAGAGAAAACCCAGCTTATGTGTCAGGTAAATCGCATGGGACAATTGGACGATTACTTCGTACTGAGTACAACATATCCTTGATAAATGACTCTGTAACTGGTAATGGGTGTCATTTTAGAGACTGTTATCCAGCAAGAAAAGAACGGGCTTATTTCCCTGAAGAGAAAGACATTTTCCCCAGTGAAAATAGCAATCAGTTTACACACGAAGAACACTCTTCTGTTAACACTGTATGCAAAAGTTACGAAGAGAATTTACAAGAAAAAGGAAATCACTCAGACTTGAATGCACAGAATGACAATAATTCTGACAGTTGTCATCTTTCAAAAAATAATGACACTCAAGATTTTCAGGTTGTTTCTGAGGCACAGAAATACGGTTATCTAATGCAATTGTCTAATTTAACTAATTTAACTCCTGAAACCATAACACGTAAGAATCTACCCCAAAATATAGACAAAGTGATGGAAATGGAAAAACAAGAAGTGTCATTCACTCCCTCTTCTGAGGATCCATTTTTAAGAGGTTTTTATGTAGAAATGCCCAGATATGAACCTTGTAAAACAGGAGAAGAACAGAGAAAGATTTGCATAGGTGATGAACAAAGAGCTGAAGCTTCCTGTGACTCAGGAGTCAGTCATGTTTCAGAGAGTCAGACTGCAGTTTCCCCTCATAATACATCAGAACAACATGTATTTTTTGTTGACAGCACCTTCAAGTCTGATGAAGAGTTAAAACCAGATTCTTCAAAAAATCACACATATGCATCTGGAAGTGTAACATCAGTTAGTACCCCACTGCCTAGAAAGGCTCAAAATGAGTACCACAGCATCGCAAATGAGGACTATAGAGATACCAGTAATCAGTTAGATACCCATCAATGGACTGTAAAAGAAACATTACCGTTCTTCACACCTGTAAGCCAGTCAGAGGGCCTTCTTACCAGTGTATCAGCAATGGGGTGTCCTGGCACAGGACATCATGTGAAAACTGAATCCACACAAACTGCGGTCAAAGTAGATGAAAAATGGAGTATGCTGGAAACTTTCTGCAAAGCATTGCAGGATCAGTTCTGTAGGGTACCTGAAGAAAACAAGAAGGAAGTAGTCTTGTGTGAAAATAAACAAGAGATTCAAAGAGCTATTGAATATAACGCAGATGAAGCTGAAACGAAGTCTCCTTTACACACTTCAGTTAGCTCCAAGGCTCACAGACAGGTTATGGATATTAGCACTAAGCAGTCCTGTCCTGTCTTGATCTCTTCCAGCAAGCTAACTAAGGTTGATAATTCAATTAAGTCTATTGAGTGTGATAAAGATGAAGAAGTCATGACATCAGAGAGTGTAGTAAGTAGTTTAGTTAATTTGCCACCAGTTGATTCAGGGAACAACCACTATTTTCAAGAGCAACTGCCCTCCAGCAGAACTCAGCCATTCTCCTTAGCGTTGACCACATGCGATCCGTTCCCAGCCAATGCAGAAAGGCTAGGAAATCAAGAAGGGTCAAAATCCTACCAGCCATCATCAACTGTTGCTGAGCCTGAGCCCATCAAATGCAAACAAGACATAGCAAAGAGTGGGCATTTAGCTACTGGAGCTAAGAAGAAATTGCCCCCAGCAGTACTGTCAAAAAAACCCCGGCTGGAGGAGAGAGGAAATATCAGCAAGGATCCTAGCTGTGTTAAAGAGTCTGTGAAGACTGAGGCAGGCATGATTCATAAAGAAGATAGAAAAGAGCAAAGGAAACTGATTTTGAACAAGGATAGCAAAGGTAAGAGAAAACTGAATTTCATTTCTGTCCTTTCTCATTGTTCTGGCTACAGTATGAAATTCAAATTCATTAAACACACTGCAAGCTTCCTTTGTCTAAATCATATCAGGTAAAGGTGTCGTGCCCTCACTGATATTGACTGCCAGTTCTGTGAACTTAGCAACTACTGCTGTCCCCATGCCACAGAGCTGAATATCTATATCCTAATCCCTCTCTAATATCCTTTTCCTGGCTGGCAAATGTATTAAATTTAGGAACTTTTTAACCTGTTTGAAATAGTTACTTCTTCATTTGTCTCTTCAAGTAACTTTTCAGGGATGTATAGCATAATGGTACCACCTAACTGCACGCAATATAGCAACTTGAAGCCCCAAACTTGCATATTGTTACGTTCCTGCAGGGCTGTGTTCCCAGTTATGCTCCTATACTGTGGCTCCCAAATGCAATTACCCTCTCTTGGCTACCAAATGGTTTTATTACTAGCAAAGTAATATTGTTATTAGCAGGGTGCCACTGATGAACATAATGTTTTGTAGTCCTGTCTGATGACTGGTGGCTGGCTCGTCATTTCTTTTCACCACTGCTGGTCATAAATGACACTGATGAAATTAGCAATATTAAACTGACATAGAAAATATATAATTGAAATGAGATTCAGGATGCTTGTTAGTGTCTCTAGGAGGTTGCTAACAGGTAAAACAAAATGCAGATAGGAGTAGCAGCAGTGTATCAGCTAGACAGATGAGCTATTTGTGGTTTCTATGGATACTTTGCAAGGACCAAGGTCTTATTTTTACTTTTTGACATGACATTTCATGTTCACATCATAAAATAATATAATAGATCAGAGCAAGATTGAACAATGACTAAAGATACGCTATACAACTATGAACCTCTTCAGAGATTCTAATTACAGGGTGGTCCGGTGAGAGTTCTACTTTTCCAATATCACATTTAAAAAGCCCCCAAACTTTTCTCTGTTCAAAGATGTGTCCTTTGCCAGAGAACCAAACATGTGGGAGAAGGGACACATTCCTTCAAAGCAGAGCAAGGAAACTGCAGTTACTGAGAAATGCCTGATCTTTTTCCATGTACCTGAGGCTATGCTTGAAAAATGTTTTAAACATTCAGGCTTGCATCAGATAAGACTGAATTTTCTTAATCTGCTTCTGATCTGCTTTAGTCTAGACTGAAATGAATGTATGTTTGTACTTTAGAGAATTGTATGGACCTTTGCCCAGCATTATGGGAAGGTTGGTGTGGTTAGTCTGGTACATACATACTCAGTGTTCTCTTTTCTATTATTTTCAGCTGCGGGAGGGACGACTTAGTGGTTAGGGCAGTTAGTTCTATTTAAAGTTCTGTCACATACTGTCTGCGTCATTTTAGCCCTGATTCAGCAAGATTCTTAGGCCTAAGGACTTAAGTGACTGGAAGTTAACCATAGCAGTGAGTTCCAGGTGCCTGACCCTTCGAGATGGATGCAGCATTCCTTCAGCATTAGATGGGGAAAGTTAGATGGCTGGAATGAGATCCCCGAGGGAGATGTGTCATGCCAGCTCATTCAGAGTGCAGCAGCTCAGAATTAACATAGTAGGAAACATAACATCTTGCATTTTACATCCCTTACATCTAGCAAGGATGTCTCACTTGAGCGCAGGGATGTGTCACGATCCTAAAACCTTTCCTGAAGTGTATGCTGATTCACTTTCTTTCCAAGTACCCTCCATCCTCCCACTCATGCCATACCCACGTGCAGAAGACGCTGGAGCATGCTGTGAGCCAGAAAACAAGTCTTAGCAGAGAACCAGGTTATCAGGACCTGCCCCAGACTGGGCAGAGTGCTCTTTTTTGCAACCTGCATGACTCTTGGATTTGTTCTGTGCGATGGCCAATATGTAGCAAAAGAGCCATGCATTGTGGCTGGAAAGGTAGGGACTTTCCTTAGAGGTGGGAAATTAATCCTTTGAAACTGAAGAGGGAAGCAAAGGCCACTGACATTACCAAATGCAGATATCTAACCACTAAATGTGGGTTCCTCCCTCCAGCTGTGTTTTAGAGGAAATGGTGCCATCACTGCATCTTGCAAAGAGTCTCATCCTGGCAGTGTGTGTTAGGTATGTTCCAAGAACACCTTGGAGACTGAGCATCTCCTGGGACTTAAAGTCTTTTCTCTGAAAGGTTGTGATCAGTTAAAAAAATATACTAGTTACAAGTATTCAGTTAATATGAATTCTCATTATGTAACCATATGGTATGCTGTACCTTTGTGGTGTCTTTTTTACTGATAAAACCAGCTGGTCCTTTAGTCAGAGAGAATGTGTTTTGATGAAGAAATTATTTTATGTTGATGCCTTTTCAGTCTAAAACTTCACTTGGGTCCTCTTCCATAAATTCAAAATGTTTTTCCATTGAAAATATTTCCATTGACTGTGCAGGGCACTGAATTAGTCTTTTAAAACCTCCATATTTTAAAGCCTTTTCTTCATCAGAAGAAATCATAATTATTTACAAGTGTTGTCAGATTCATATTCTTAACATCTGCAAATCATTCTGGGATTCCTTCAGAATGCCAAAACAATATCATTATCTTCTAATCCTAAACTGTGGCTCTTCTGTTTCAAGCTCCCAAGCTGCTGAAGAAAATCCAAGCAGAGTTGTTCCCTGACTGCTCTGGAAATATTAAGCTATGCTGTCAATTTGGTCACATTCATAGTGACTCCACCATTACATGGACTAAAGATTCTAAGTTACTAGCTCAACTGCAGAGAAGGTGAGTGAATGTTTCTGAAGGACTGGTAGTTTCTGAATAGCTTTTGGGAAAATATGCCAGTGATTCACTTTTGTACCTGCTAACAGGATTAGTGTGATGGGTGCAAAAAAAAAAAGTTTAAACAGGGTAATTAAGAAGCATATCTTCAGACAGTGCATTAATATTGGTAATTCCTCTCAGCCTGTTCATAACCAATCTCATCCAACTTTCAAGTATTGTAAAAGATCAAATTAAGGTTGAGCCTCAGCACCCAGCCAAACAACATAAACACACTTGGTTAATATGAAGCTGCAGGAGGGGAGATGGAGATGAGATGTGAGGCAGAAATCCTTCCCTGTGAGGGTGCTGAGGCCCTGGCACAGGGTGCCCAGAGAAGCTGTGGCTGCCCCTGGCTCCCTGGCAGTGGTCAAGGCCAGGCTGGATGGGGCTTTGGTCAACCAACCTGGGCTAGTGGAGGGGGTCCCTGCCCATGGCAGGGGGTTGGAGCTAGATGGGTTTTGAGGTCCCTTCCAATGCAAACCAGTCTGTGAGTCTGATTCTACCTTGAACTTCATATTCGGTATCAAATGGAACTTATAGCTGATTGGCTTCAATGATGGGAGTTGTATTTAAGGAAGAATGATCTCTCCCCTGAAGCCAGCCAGGTAACCTGACTCTGAGTGTCTAGAGGCAGTGCAGTGAGAAGGGTGGAAATAAAAGCTTGTTAAAAAAGATTGTCAGGGTCTTTTCCAGGTTTTCTTAAAACTCCATTTTTGTGAAATGAGTTACTTTTTTCTGCAGCAGTCGTGACATTTTGAGCATATAACTCTTAAAATCTGTTTATAATGTTTCAAAAATAGAAAACTAACATTACCCAAAGCAAAAAAAGAAAAGATTTTTCCATCAGAATGCACAATTCTGCAAAATTGAAGAAATTTTGGAGGAAGACACCTTCTAAGATGTTCTTTTAAGGGGGAGAAAAATTTGCATGAATTGGTTAAACTTCCCATGTCATTCTGGTTCTTGTTGTTTTAACTACCCTGATTTTGAGGACTGTATTACAATACCCATTGCAATATTAGTATATATCATTATCTGGTAAATAATTTTGCAGTGTTTTAACAAATAAACAGTGCAGAGAAATCAAATTTATCATTTTTTGCAGTAAAATATGTGATAACATTAAATATTTGAATTTTAACTTCATAGGATAAATATATTTCAAAATGTTGGCATGAAGGTGAAATATATAACAGAGATTTAGAGTAACAGGGATTCCTATTTACAGTTTTTACTTCATAAATGGTCAGTAGAGTTCAGTGGAAATCTCCCTTCCATCACAATCAAAATCTAACTAATTGTTTGTGTTTACCCAAGCACTGTTTATTCTTTTGGAAATGTACATCGATGTACAGAAGTACATAATCTGGACTGTTTGGTACATCTTAGCTTTTACTTTCAATAGGAGGCATTTATAGGAAATTAGGCAACAAATCTTTAAATTTTTATTAGCTGTCAGCACATGGAAACATGTATATTGAAAAAATACACATTGCTAGTAATATTAATATCTGCTAAGTAATTTAATTTAGAAACTATTGTTGGATAAATAAGTTCTCCAATGTGCCAAAATGTCATAAACTTCATGTTGCCAACAGAACTGTGCACGCCTTCACTAATTCACTGCATAAAAGCTTTAAAGCACTATGGCCAGGTCTCCTTAATCCCTTGCCTAGATTGTCTGGTTTGCTGACAAATACTTCCATGGACATCCACTGTAGTACATTGAAACTCTGAAGGTCTAAGAGGACTTTTCACTCGGGCATAGCGCTGTTTCAGTGCGGTTTTATTGCTGCCAGAGCCAACTTGGCTCTGCAGGTGCTGTAACTGCATTCACATGTCACTGCACCACTGCTAACAACATCTGCCTTTGACCCATTTGTGAAATTGCATACCTGGACATCAGAGAGTAAATACGTAGCCTGAGAAAAGCAAAGGGGCAGAGAAAGCTGAGTGAGGCATCAGTATTGAGGAAGAGCACGTAGCATTTTGGGCTTTTATACGTTCACACTTTATATATTTGGCCATGATATTGATAGGAATGTTAGAATGCCTTCTGGTGTGATTAAATTATTTTTTGATTTGGTGGAGGTTCTTTTCTCTCAGAATGTAGTAGGATCATCTGTTGTGAAACACGTCATAGGCTGAATGCTTCTAAGTAGGGTGGAACAAAATGTTTTGTCTACTTGCATCATATTTGAATCAGTCTTTGCAGTGAGGGACAGAAATTCCAGGGTCAGGAGGAGAGATACATGGAATAATCAGGAAAGATCTTTTAAAAGTATTAATGTAGAAAATTAACATATTCTGTTCCAGTGCTCAGGATGACTCTCCCGTCTCTTTGGCAATAGCTAAAGCCAGTAACAAAGACCAGGGAATGTATTATTGCTGCTTGAATAATATATATGGAAAGGCAACTGCTGAGTTTAACCTGACTTCTGAAGGTAAATCCCAGTTTATAATTTTAATTAATAATAATGACAATGGCAGTTTCCTTTTTTTTTTTTTTTAACTACAAAATCTGTCTGTTTATTTCCTTGCAGTATTGGGACATCTCTCAAGTTTTCAGAATTGTGAAGGTAAGTACACACATCTGTTTGAAAGTGTACTCAAATCCTTGTCCTTCTGATTTCCAAATAGAACAAAGGATGGAAAAATATAACCAGACTGAGACATTTTGACAGTTATCCTATGGGAAACTATGGGAATCCCTTGAAGCCACTGAATCAGTATTATGTTTTTGCTAGCTGTCTTTCCCTTTCTGCACTTACCTTTGCTGTACCATCAAAGATAAAATTTGCTTTAATTCATGGGAGTTTTGTAGGTGAAATACCCTCATGTGGGGTGGAATTGTTTGTGCAGGGTGATGGAGTACTCGCTGTGACAAACTATCGATTTGAACTTGACTGTGTAACTTCTAGTTAGCTTGATGCACTAGCACTTGACATACAGTAAGCAGTGAAATAGCATTGCATCGCATCATACAGAAACACAGACACACACAGCACTGAAAGCTCTTTGGCAGAAAAACTAGCTGGTGGTGTTTGAACACATGGTCTTTGCAAGTCACCTGCTATGTAACTTTACTCCAAGAGAAAGATGGGCATGAAGATTTGGAATGCTTTCCCCATATGTTAACTTGTGTTTAATGACACTCGGCATATGTCTTGCTGTGCTGCAGCTAAAGATAGACAGGGCATTGCAAGTTGGTTTATCATTTGTGAACACACTGTACTAATCAAGTACTTCATTTGGCCAATTGATTTTTCTTTCTGTTTCTAGAAGAATAAAATTAAACATTTCGTTCTGTGTTAAAATGAAGACAGGATTTTTAATGTAACAGCACTTTATAAATTTTAGGCGGAGTTAAGGAACATTCTAATTCTAGCTTTATATGTGCACTGTTTCCTCTGTGTTTCAAAAAGAGGCAATAATGTACAGAGTCTAAACCAGAGAGAACAACAAAGGGGCACTGGAAGGACTTCATTGCTGCGTAGTATACACCTTTTGTTCTCCTATTTATCTTTTCCACTAATATTCCGTGAAGTGTGGTGATTAGAGAGACTTGAAGTGCAGTTGGAATTTATTAGTTTCTTTCAGTGCTTAACCTTAACTGTTTCTTTTTCACCCTATATTTTTTTTCCATTTGTATTCCAGCGATCATTTAAAAGGGTGAAATCCATAACCCTGCTTGATTTCAGCTGTAACAAACTTAGGCACACATTCTTATGCTACTGGTACCTTCAAAATCCACAAGTGGGAGCATAAAATAAATGTTATTGTATGAATTTCTCCTGAATAGAAAGTCCTGACATGCTCCTTTATAGAAATGTGGCTCTTCGTCAAAATCACTTAAGAAAAAAAAACTTGTTATTTTCTTCTACCTTTGCTAATGAACGTCTTTTTAAGCTGGTGCTTACCAGACTGTAAAGAAATAAACACTTTAACATGCCACTCTGCAGGACTGGAGCTGATGTAGTAAATGTGGTTGGTACTGGGAAAGGCAGGTTTCCATCATGGCTGTATTGGATAAGGACTGAGAGCTCTTTCACCTGAGTGCCTCTACGAACATGTTGGCAGAATATTTGCCTGAAAAGATTCCAAGCTGAAAGCTAAACCAAGCTCTGGTTGTACCAGCAACTTCTGGCTTTTCTGAAAAGACAGGCTAGCTTCAGAAGAATGTGCTCTGAGCACATTGGGCACAGTAGAACTGTGTTCTACTTTTAAATTCGTATCTACATACAGTACTGCACATTAACTTTTTTACTGTCTCTGTCTTCCCAAAAAACCAGAGTTGGCACAATCTCTGTATTCCTCCAATGCCTCTTTAGTTCTCAGTCAGCTAGACTTGCTTCACATTCATTTGAAGCTCCAGTTTACAACTCCCCTGATAGTTTTAAAACCAGCTTTTGTGGTCTTTACCTCTATTTTTTGTTTGCTATGCTCTGTATTCTCTCTTTACGAACCTGAACTGCCACCTGTCTCCATGCTGGCTTTAGACGGTACGGGCAACAAGCTACATTTAGAGGGGCAGGGTCCCAACCCCATATTAACACAAGTGAGGCCATGTACTCTGTCTGTTGAGCATTTTCTTTAATAGTCTCTGGAGAGATGCATGAGTTCTCCCATGCCCGCCCCTTTCCATGTAACTGCAGAAGGATGTTGTGCAGAACAGAGTGGTGTTGTGTTTTAGGTGTGGAAGAAATTGAATTCATGCAGCTCATCTTTAGGGAAGATTTCATCAGTGACAGCTATTTTGGTGGGAACCTGCATGGAATAATAGCTACAGAAGAGCTTCACTTCGGTGAAGGCATGCACCGGAAAGCCTTCCGAAGTAAAGTGATGCAAGGCCTCGTGCCGGTGTTCAGTCCTGGCCACCCCTGCGTTCTCAAAGTGCACAATGCTATCACTTATGGGACCAAGAGTAAGGATGATCTCATTCAAAAGAACTACAAACTAGCACTGCAGGTAAGCTTCCCCTGTCCTTTGTAAGCAAGAATTGTGGGGAAAAGTTGTCTTGCAAATATTCAAACAGATGATCTGTTAAATGTTTTGAGTAATACTCCATAGGCATAACTGTTTGTAATATAGGAATGCTATGTCCAAAATACTGCGAGAGAGTATGCAAAGATATATGCAGCTGAAGCGGAACCCTTGGAAGGCTTTGGGGAAGTACCAGAGTGAGTATATATATATATTTTTATATACATATACATGTATGCATATATATATTGTCCTGTGCCACAGCTGCCCACTGCTTGGAGTGATTATTAAAGAATCATAGAATCATAGAATCATGGAATGGTTTGGGTTGAAGGGACCTTAAAGATCACCTAGTTCCAACCCCCTTGCTGCG
Organism: Balearica regulorum gibbericeps; assembly: GCF_011004875.1. Taxonomy (NCBI): domain Eukaryota; kingdom Metazoa; phylum Chordata; class Aves; order Gruiformes; family Gruidae; genus Balearica; species Balearica regulorum. The sequence continues at coordinate 87,328,291 of NC_046220.1, read as the reverse complement.
GGCAGGGACACCCTCCACTAGACCACGTTGCCCAAAGCCTCATCCAACCTGGTCTTAAACACTTCCAGGGATGGGGCCTCCACAACCTCCCTGGGCAACCTGTTCCAGTGCCTCACCACTCTAACAGTAAAGAATTTCTTTCTAACATCTAATCTAACTTGACCCTCCTTCAGCTTAAACCCCTTACCCCTTGTCCTGTCACTACACTCCCTGATAAACAGTCCCTCACCATCTTTCCTGTAGGCCCCTTCAGATACTGGTAAGCCGCAATTAGATCTCCCCGGAGCCTTCTTTTCTCCAGGCTGAACAATCCCAACTCTCTCAGCCTGTCCTCATAGGAGAGATGCTCCAGCCCTCTGATCAGCTTCGTGGCCGAAGAAAGAGGAATCCTGAGAACAGTGTTAAAGCTAGAGGCATGACCTAAATAATACTGAGTGGTGACAGAGATTCCATTCTCATTAGGGGAGGATAATAAGGAGTAAAGACAGTAAATAGCAGGCAAAAGGCATGAGTTTAATACCAATTTAGAGGGTATTATTCAGTTAGTTAAGTAACACCAGTAGGTGATGCTACTAGCATCGTCTTTGTGAAGTAACACCAGTAGGTGATACTACTAGCATTGTCTAGTAGCAGCAGCAGGGCATAAGTCAGACCTTCCAGCTTTCCATTAAAAATGAAATCTTGAGAAATCATGAGCATTCTGAAGCTGGTATGAAGTCACTCCTTAGGCAAGTTTTCTATGTAAAGGGACAGAAAGCTCAATTCTGATTCTAGGTTTTCCCAAAAATTGTTTTGTTACATATACGAAGTTTTCAGACATCAGACAGTAACTCAATACAGGTTCACCTTTGCCTCTGAAGTGGCACCCTGAAGATTTGGTAATAGATCTTTTTCAAAGGATTTGCTGTTCCAGTGTCAGGCTACTATGTAGACCTGAATTTGCAGTGGATGGTTGAAATTCCATCTGCCTTGCTTCAAGGATAAGACCTACATGCTTGACAGCAGGCTAAATCTCCATCTCCCTTTAGATGACACAAGATCTACTCAGCTGCACTGATTCCCTGAAAAACAGGACCACTTAAAACACAGGCTCTGGAATGATTCCTTAAAGCAACCTTTTCAGGATTAGAAGTAGTGATGGAGATGGCAGTGAAATCTTTCAGGGAAAATATTTGTGCAAGTCAGCTTCTTTTCTGGAAATCTATTGCTCTTGGTAAAATTTGTGTTTGAGAGATTTCTGTAGGCATGGAATATAACCTCTAGTTTTGATACGAGAGAGAGACCGAGCATATACCCTATGAAAACTAGAAGTCTGGTGCAAATAACAGGCACATGGAACGTTCAGATCTGGTGTTTTATTCTAAACAATTGGCTGGAAGGCAGCAGCTAGGAGCAAAAAGAGGTGATGTGCATGTGCTTTTGGTTTGCTTTTTAATTTCAAAACTTTAAGGTTAGATTCCTTTCTTCTAGCCAGCCCTTGTCAGACCAAACTTGTATTTAAAAGAGGGTATATTCCTTGCAACACTTTATAAGAGAAATAGAGCAAGAGGAAAGTTGCCCACATTCTCCACAGTTAGCTTTAAAGCTACAGCCTTAGCCTTTCTGTGCACGTTTGACTGTAGGAGGAAGCTGGGGGGAGGATAAAGAAAGCACTGCCCTGTAATAGTCAGTGGCCTGGCAGCTAGACATTTATAGCAGGGCAGGAGCGGGGGGGAGAGAGAGAGAGATTCTGTGGTCTTGAGGTTACTTAGGATACTTCCACAGTGGAGTAGTACTAACATTTCTGTTAACCAGTGACCCACTTATTTTCCTTTCAGTGTGCAGTAATAGGAATCTATATGGATATTTATATACTAAGAAAAACTGTTCACTTTAATGATACTGGTAGAGTTCAGCTGATATACCTTGAATGAGTAGTTTAAAACTAGACAAGTGCCTACAGCTGCAGCGATTGTTCCTTAGAAAGAGAATAACTACTGGTATGAAGGCCATTTGTACCAGTTTAACTGCATGTGCTATAACCATAAGGGTAAAATGTCACAACAAATAAATTAATGGTGTCAGTAAAGCTTGATTGTGGACTAGCACTGGAAGACTTATACAGAAGTGCTCTGGTTATATGTGGTTCTCTGTCCCATGACTAATTCTTCCAGACCTCCTTTCAGTGTTCATAGAGCACATATGTACATTCATAATTCTGCCATTTCTGGAATCCAGTGCGAGTGTGTCTGGAAGCAACTTAGAGCAACACCCCTTTGGCAGTGTTGCTCTAAGAGATGAGACTGTTTGTAAGAAAGCGAGTAACTAAAAATGTGTTTTCTGGTGACAGACATTTCCCCCATTTGTTCTGAGATACTGCTAGGAGCTCTTGTGAGCTAGCTGGTAAAATACAGTTATGTTCTGCTACCAGCTCCAGCTGAATGGCTTTCCAAAATGACCGTATCTCAGAGCAGTATTAAATTCCACTCTGGTATACACTGATACCTCTTTTTTATTTAAAGTTTTAATTTTGGAGATTTATACTGTAGCATCAGTGTGCTGCCTAACAACAATGTTTTTCCAGTGGAAGTATAAACAGAAGAAGACTTTCTGGGAGGTAGAACACTGCTTTCCAGGAAGCAGGAACTTTGGTAACCAAGAAGTTCATGTTGCCAGTAAGACAGATACTTTCCTCCAGACTATTGTCATTATCACTTCACATTCAGTCTTTCTCTCTCGGAAGACCATGAAACCCCAAGCAAAATTTTATTCGGTATTGGATGTGAGTTTTTGGCGTGGTGCATCTTTAGACATAAATGGACCTAGCCTGTATTCCTACAAAAGTTTGTAAGTCGTTCTGGCTAAACTAGCTCAATTTCTAAATGAATAAAATGAGACAAATTTTGTCAAGTGTGCAATTTTCTGAAAACTTCATAGAGAACTAGCTGAAGTTTTCTGACCTGGATCCAAACTTTGCCAAAGCCCAAGAATCTTCAGATTCTAGATGTTCACTCGGGCCAACTTGTCTTGAGAATCTGATGATCTTTCCAGAGACTTTCTTGTTTTCTCTTACTTTTTGGTAAAGTAATTGCTTTGTATTTTCATTATCAAAAGTGTTTGCTAATTTTGGATGTGTCAAGTTTTAGAAGTCTAGTCTGAGAAATCCTCCACTTACATTGATCTTGGGCAAAGCTCTTTCTGGAGTGGATCAAATTTGCAGGTGCTTCACACCTCAAAAAGACTGAATCATGTATTAGTCAGACTGAGCAGCTAAAGCAGTGACACTCCAAAATAAGCAAGTGCCCTTTATTCTGCAGAGTTTAGGTTTTGGGATGTAGTAGGATAACATCAGAAAGTATGCTTTGAAAAAGTGTACATCTGAGTAATTAATACAAAGAAATAAGCACATAGAGGATAATGCAATTGTGTTCTAGAGCTACCTAGAAGATCTGAATCTTACCCAGATGTCTCCTGGCTTGGTTTAGACTTGGTAGCTGTTCATTCCCTCTCTGATATCACTGGCCACTTTGTCTGTTTCTTAGTCCTTCATTGACAGAACTCTCTGGATTTTATTAATTCTTGTCCCTTGATTTCAGGATCATTCCTATTTTTCTTGTTCATCGCCCTGCTAATAATATCCCCTATGCAACAGTGGAGGAGGAGCTGGTTGGGGAATTTGTGAAATACTCTGTCAGGGATGGCAAGGAAGTAAATTTCCTGAGAAGAGACTCAGAGGCTGGCCAGAAGTGTTGCACCTTCCAGCACTGGGTGTATGAGAAGACCAATGGGAGCTTGCTTGTCACAGACCTGCAAGGTGAGTTGTCTGAGCGAGGGCAATAAAATGGCTTTCCCACAATACAGGCTGTGACCACTCACAGTCAGTCCCAGTAACTGCAGAACTTGCAGAGGCTTATTTCTGAGCGACGTTGTTCTTGGCTTTCTGTGTCCTGTTGGCACTGCTGAATGTGCTCCTTCCAGAACCTTGGAAAGGGCAGAGTCTTCTCCAGATGTGGCCAGTACCCACAAGATAGGAGTGTTAGGATATATTACTTTCTCGCCTCTTTCAAGTGCACTGTGTTTGTTTTTGTGTGTTATACCTAGGGAACAGAAAGACCTTAATTAATTGCCTGCTGTGGCAGCAGGGGCAAACATGAACTAACTTATGCAGTATTCTGATGTTTATCTAATCAGCAGAGAAAGGGATATTTTACGTCTCTTATGTTCTTGTAATAAGACAGTCTGGAAAAGAAAAAACAAATCTTGGATTCTTAATGGGAGAGTTGTTCTTCCACATGTCCCCTTAGTAAATCAGGACACTCAATATGTGTCAAGTCTGGCTTATTGTCTCTCAGGTTAGTGAAATGTCTTGTGAATGAAAGGCTTCCGTTGTTAATAACATCCTACCCCTTCACTTTTTCTTCTATTTAAATACTTACCAACAATCTCTGAACAGTGGCATGCTCCACATTCAGGTTTGAAGAAACATGTTCCTTCAAAAAAAGATGAACGGTGAAGAAATGCCCTCCTCGCATTTACAAAATGCTGCCCTTATGCTCCTGTGTGTGACTCCTCCTGACTGCTGAAATGCTGGGTCTGTACTCAACACAGTATGCATAGATGTATTTGAAACAGAGAAAGACAGACCCTTGTTAAAGAAAACCAAAGGAAGGTGGAATCTTAGAAAATAGCCCATATTCTCTAACAAGGCAGGAAAATTAGCATCAAGGCATCTAAACAAGACCCCTGAAGTAATTTAAAGGGAGAAGAAGGAACAAAATCCTAGCCTGAGGGAAGCACAGCAGAAATGGTATCTGAGCCTCTATAATGATTGCTGCCATAAAGGACAATATAGCTGCTGCTGTTGAAGAGAAGCAGCCTTCCTCTCTGATCCTCTTCTCATTTGAGTATGTAGGCTGCATTTTTCAGGCATACCAATTGAGATTTCTGAGGGTATTCTCCAAGGAAAATGGTCTTGAGACCATCATTTTCCTATACAGAAAGAATTGCACTCTACAGGACTGGTTTTTGCCTATAAAAAGTCAACAAACAGACAAGTTAAAAACCCCAAGTTTTTTGGAAATATAGAATAAGAAAGGTATTTTGGATCTCTCACCTAAAAAGTAAAAATAAGGTTGACTGACCTATTGCTATTGGATTAGCAAAGCAAATGTGCAACTCCTACTGATAAACGTAGTAGTCCAAGTTTGCAAAACATCAAAACCACAAACCCCATAAATAAACATACACATCTCAGGGCAGGTGCATAAACAATGATTTTGTATGTTTCTTAAAATGCAGTCATCAAAGTGTAGCCCCTCCCTCCCCTCCAACTGGCTGTCCAGCACAGGAAACAAGTTATGCTCTATTTATCACGTTGCTATCTGTAAACTACTGGTATGAGACTGACTTTTAGAAATTGCTAGTGATACAGAGCACAAACATCCTATTTTTAATTTGGGTACTTTAAAATATTTTGAAGAAATGGTGACAAATAATTAAAATTAAAAACATGAATCAATAAGTAATAGTTAATGCCTCTCTATATGGTGCTCTTGAATCTGAAGATATTCCTAGAAATTCTAGTGTAACATAAGCTCTCTGTTTCCTTGATGCCTTGTAGGTGTAGGAATGAAGTTAACTGACGTTGGCATAGCAACATTGGCCAAAGGGTGAGTGAAAAATTATTTCTCAACAGCATGGGTTTGCTTTACACATCAATCTCTTCACAGTGAAAATACGTTGGGGGAGGGTGTACTGGAAATTTATTCTTGCTTTAAGTTTGGAAGAAAACAGTCCTCATCTGACTCCTTTAACTTCTTTTTGTTCATATTTATGAGAACCCACCTATACGGGGAGCACATTTATTTTGTTCTAAAAGGATGGGGCTACACTGTAGATTGGGCTTTGCTTTTCCTTCATGTCTCCTGTAAAACAGGATTATTCAAAGGGCATTTCAAGAGTGAAATCAAGGTCTCTGGTGACTTAAAGCAAGGAACGCATTTTACTTGGCACATCAGCTGGAGGAAGGTAGGGCTGAAACTGCAGGGCCAACTCTGGCTTCAGCCTGGGGTACAATGAAAGACCTGGTGTTTGTGCTGTCCAGAGCTGCTGAGCGTAGAGGAAATACCTCAAACCCCAGCATGCTGTTGGAGCCAGAGCTCCAGCTGGGCTTGCACTCACTAGCACCTGCCCCAGCAAATGCAAATACAAGCGCATATACCTATCTAGCCCTATTACTAGAGCCCGCTGCCAGTAGCCAAGGTGACCCTTCTCCCCTCCTACTCTGCCACTGGAAGAAGAAAGAATATCTACTACAGTACTGTGGGAACTAGGGAAGTAGATGCCCTGAAAGGGGCCAAAGTTTGTATTGCCCTTTCTGCAACTAATTTGCTGGGACTGCATGAGGGAACACAGCCGAAAACCCTCTTGCAGCCAGCAAAAGTGCCATAGCTTTAGAATATGTATTTATGACACAAGCTTTTGTAAAGACTTCCCGGTTTAAAACTCTCTGAGTTACTTTTCTTCCTGTAGCAGGCAGTGACCATAAGCTTATCTTGAGCCTGTGTTCTTGTCAGCTGCATGAGTGGAGAGAAGATGTCTGTTTAGCTTTGTATAGGCTGCTTACCTGATAAAAAAGGAAATGTGTTAAGGGGTTTGATGGTATCTCTTTCCCTCAGGAGGGAGAACATACATAGTCCTGCTTAACTAAAAAATAGTATATGATACTGTTATGATTTTAACTGTATTGTTAGAGAAGATACAAAACTGATTTTTTGGTGTAATTCCCTACAGAAATTCCCACAGTTTCCTCAACTTCTCTTTGCAGAGGTAATGTCCTCACTGATCACAGACAGGTCCTCTGCCTCCAATTCTTCTAAGCCTGGGCCAATCACATCAAGGCAAACCAAAAATATCCTTGGGAAATGCTTCTCTGATCCTTGATGAATGGAAAAACATTGCTATTGTTCCTGGTTGGAACAATTAAATTAAATACAATTCTAATTTCACTCTAAGATAAAACTTGTGATCGGGGTAAAAAACGAGTGAAAAAAATCCATCTCCCCCACCTTGCCATGCTCATAGTGTAATCAAGCTTTCAAATAATCTAATGTCATAGTACAAACTGTTATTCATGAATTTGCAAAAGCAAATACGGCAACTGTCATGAATTATTCATGGCCATTATTTATCCCCTGGTGGTTCTTGTAAACCAAGCACAATAAACAGCGTATATTAAAATTTTGTACCTACAGTCAGCATTGCTCATTGCTGTTTATGATTTTTTCCGGGGTCCAGACTCATATTCCAAGTCTGAACAAGCGTTTCTGGATGATCATTTATGTACCCTTTGTGTTCATCTTCCCCTCCTTCCTGTAGAGGCTATGGAGAGATTGATGTTTTCAACACTTAACACTCTTCAAAGTATTTTTGATCTTTTATCCTCTCTATGTCTGTTTTACCAGTGAACTGGAAACCAAAGGGCCAAAAAGGGTCATTTATTCAGTGCGCTGAAGTAGCTGCAATACAATTTATGTCAGTAGAGGGCAAAGCCTCACTAGAAACCGAAAAGCCTGGAACATGTTTTTCGTTTAGCCACTGGGGCGCACCAGAGTCAGGCAATCAATCCTTTGAATAAGCGATTTCGTAGATTCTTTGGCTAACCTAAACAAAAATAATACAACACAGTGACTGGCGTCTAAGTGCAAACAGTGAGCCAGTTTAGAAGCTGTGCGCGAGTGCCCAGATATTTATCCAAGAATGGTAAACACAAAGATGAAGGAATCAGAAACACAGTGACCCACGGTCATGATGATTAACAGGAGTGCTGTTTGCCAAATCTGAGTCTGAAAGAAAGGGCATTGACAAATTTAGTTTTACTCAGCATGGCAACGAGGCATTGGGGAGCTGAAGCCTCGGGACAGATCCAGCATTGCCCCGTCAGATTTAAGGAAGATTTGGTTTGGGCCAACCCCAACTGTCAAGTTTGGGAGATGGAATTCCGTCCGGGTTTTATTTATCAATCATCTAGCCCGTGAATTAATAGTGCGTGCTGTGCAAAATAACAGATTTGTATTTTTCAAGGCTTGGAATGGTCAGTGGTTTGGTGTTACTGAACACAAAACATGTGAGCGCAGTACGGACTGTACAATTTATAAGCCATTCGCTAATGGAGACCTTCCCCCACTTACACATACCACAAGCTATAACAGCACAGAATGGTTTGAATTAAGCTCACAAGTCCTGCCAAATTACAGCAGAGCTACGGTCATTGGGTCTGACCAGAACAAATGATGCCGGCTGGAAGCACACAAGAGGGACTCTGTGGAAGCAGTGAATAGCAAACAGCAAACAGCTGGGAGAACTCCGATGCACAGCTTTGGTCTCACATCTGTACATTAGTTTTTCTGTAGCCCACTATAAGACCTGGGGAAGTCTGCACACTGCAGAGCCAAACCAGGCTCGTTCATGCCTTGTCCATTTCCAAAATGGACAAGGAGTGTTACCAGGGCCACATCTGTAGCCACAAGATCAAACACAAACCTATTATTTTAAGAGAAGGGAAATGAGGATGGCTTGATTTAGCAGCAAAGATAGTAAAATAAAAATAATGACGTGTTTTTAATATAAATGTTCTGTCTCTTGTTCACAAGATATTTATGCTCTTACTTTTACTGCAAATATTTCTGGCATTTGTTGAATTTTAAAGCTAAAGTTAGTTAGCAGAGCATTCAATTGTTCATTAAAGTGGCTTTTACTCATAGTATCATCTGAGCAAATGCTGCTGTTTCTGCTCTTTGTTTAGATGTTCCTTCAAAGACATGCAGGAAGTGACAAATACCAATACAGATAGGAGAGCCATTTAGACAGACTTCTATTTACTTCATGAGAAAAGTGAATTTTTTTTAGTTTAACTTTTTATTTCCAAGATGGATTTTCACAAAGAAATGACTATTATCAGAATTTTATAGCATGAGAAAAACACATGAAGAAATTTTCTTCAGCTGCAACAAAATGGCAAGAACAAAAACAGAGCAAGAGAAAGTGTGCAGTCATTTTGTAGCCACAAATTAAAATAGCCAGTATACAGTGCAGTGAAACTTCTCACCTAATGTATAGCCATGGAGGTTACTTATGGCTAATATTTCTGCCAGAACACACCTACCCTAAGTGCAGGAGAAGTGCCTCTCAATCAATCTTGCAGCAGAAATGGAGAAAGTCAGCTATCCGAGCAAGCAGATGCTCCCCAGGGCTGACGGCCAAGGAGCCTTGTCTCCTTGGCCGTTGGCAGCTGCCACTGCGTTACACACCGCTGCAACACCCAGCCAGTACACACCAGTGACACACCATGACAGTGGACCGTGCTGTAGCAACAGCTCTTGCTGCCACTGGCCTTCACTGGAAAGACCCAATGGTTAATGGAATATTCATGACAAATTAATCAAAATATTTTGGGCTGAGTTATTGCTCTTTGCTGGCAGTGCATTGCTCTGCTGTAACTAGTTTCTGGAGTCAGGATCAATGCTTCATATAAAGAGGTTTTCTTGCTGAGCACAGGCATGTTTGCCCATGGAACTTAGGTTCTGCTGATGTGTCTGGAGCATACACCTGGTGGCTCCAGGAAAGAAGCTCGAGTATAAAATCTCAGGTCTATTATTTCTCCAAAGGAGCGCGAGAACAGTTCATTCTCTTGCTGTTCATTCTCCAGGGTACAGTCCTGAAGTAACAATGGCACTCCTCAAACTTCCTTTGGGTAAACAAGCACATAACTTACTTGGAGAGGAGAGGGAAAAAAAAATTCTTAACCCTTTGAGGTTCATCTGGCAGTTTATAGCACACTAGCTGAGTGGTTTCTCTAGAGTAGGGCAGTCTTACTGCCTGTGGGTAACTTTGTCTGGTATGAGTAGCTTCACATGACAAATAGTAGTAAAACACATTTGGAGCTTTATTTCATTGAAATACATATTTAACATTCAAAAACTCTGATTTCAAAGAAGAATCTGAAAATGAAAGCAAAAAGGACTCCTAAATACTTACGATGAGAAAGTTGAACTCCCAAATAGTTTTTATTATGGAATTAACCACCAGCAATAATTTAATTCCTTAGGAGATTAAGGTCTGCTGTTCACCTTCCAGTTATCTGCAAAGTATTCATCATCATGGCTGTGATAGCTTGTCCAAAAGAATTTGGAGTCCATCTTCCCTTGGCAGGCAATTGTGGCAGTGCTTAAAAGCAGCAGCAAAATGTACAGATGACTCTTTTTGGCTGCAAGAGGGCCTGCCAATATACATTACCAATTTGGTACGTGCCCACATAAATATTTACCTTTTAGATATACTAGAGAAACTTTCAGAGCTTTCTTTCCTCCTAGGCTGGAATTACTGATGCTAAGGAAAGCAGTCAGCCTGAGGTTTCAACTTCTCTGTTTCTTCTCTGTAGAGGAACTCTAGAGATGCAAAATAGGACAGTTAGATCTAAATGGAGGCAGATAGCATCCCCTTTTGTTGCGAGGTATTTTATTATATCTTCAGCACTGGCACCATTCTTTTGTAGAAGAAAATTTGGCAAACTATGTTGCTATAAAGATGCTTATCTGTCAGAAAGAGTTTGACCTTCTCAGAGCAACAATGTTTTCTTTAGCACTATGCAATCTGCATGAGGAAAGGAGTTCTCTGGCATGCTGTGCAGTGAGCCTGTTGTCTTAATTTCAGTGCTAAATCTTGTTAGTTTGTTTGGTTTGCATGCAGTGATAACTCACAGTTCACATCTGAGGACTTTGTATGTCCAGTGAACCAAGGAATAGGGTAGAGCATGCACTTGTTAAGATTACCGAAAAAGGAGAGGAGCACCCTGGCCTTTCTTCTCCCTTCTCCATCCTGGTAATTTGCCCAAAAATGACTCCTTTAAAAAGCAGATGCAGCTTTTAAAAAAAACTGATGCACCTTAAAAAGCAGGCACCAGAAGGAATGTTGGCAACCAGCGGCAGGGTGAGGAGCAGAGGGATGCATGTGCTCTGGCTTCTCCCTGGCTTTGCTAGCCCACTGAGGAAGGGAGAGGCAGCAGTGGGCGATATGGTGGTGCCTTGGGAACGGTGAAGGCTGGACGAGACTGCCTTCCTCTGGAATGCTCCTTGCATCCTTCTTCCCCAAGGGGCTTGGCTCCATGAGGTCTTGTATTCGAGCCTGGGGGAGGGAGGAGTGTAGTGCACAAGTTTTGTACATGTTTGGATGAAAACAGCTTCTGGTTCTAACAACACCTCGTGCAGCAACCTTGTCTCTTCCTGATAAGTCAAAAGACCTGTTTAAAGAGAATGATGTAGAATGGATTTCATTTATGTATTACTGAGACAATGTTAGCCCACAGACAATTATATTCCCAACTAAATGAAATGACAGATAGTAGCAGGACACGGACCGCAGAACTATGCCTCTTTAACCCTTTTCCCTGTTCTGTCACTACTTATTACCCAGTTTCCTTCACCTCTCAATGGCTTGGGTTGATTTTCTGTGACAGTGCTTCTCAAAACAGCATGGGTGGAAGGGACTTGCTTAATGTTTTCAAGTTGCTTATGAGTCAACAGTCATACTCTGCCTCCCTGTGCTGAAAATGAATCTCGAAATCCCACTTGGCTTTTTTTTTTTCTTTGTTGCTACAGATACAAAGGTTTTAAAGGCAACTGCTCAATTTCCTTCATTGAGCAGTTCAGAGCCCTCCACCAGTGCAATAAGTACTGTGAGATGCTGGGGCTGAACTCTCTCCGAACCACTCATCAAAAACAGAGGAAAGCAACATCCATGAAAAGCAAAAATCTTCCAAACTCATCGACTATAAAGAAAACAGTGCCCAAGAAAGCAAGAGAACCTAGAGACTTCATTTCTTCACAGCACTGAGTTGCACTTGTGAAAACTCCTCTCAAGGATACGTAGTAGTGATAGGCACCAATGACCAGAGGAGGGAGGGGGGCATAACTTTAGTCTTTTGCCTTATGTCATCATTTTGAAGTTCATCCTGATGCTGATGCCAGCGGCAAAGAAAGGAGCTGATTCTATGGTCTCAGTACCTGAGGTTTAACACCAGGGCAAGGTTTTGAAGACAAACTAAGCCATCTGCCTGGAGTATCTTACAACCCTTCTGTGTGTTGGTACCTGCACATTTTGAGTCTTGGACATTGAGTGCACCACAGGTCACTGGAAAACATCTTCCCTTCTATGTGGCTGTGCCTCTGACCCTGTGGTTTCAGCTGCTATGTAAACGCCAGTATATTTAAGATGCCACTTAGTAAAAGTTTTGCACAGTATTATTGCTCAGGCTGCTATAGAAAAATAGTTTTCTTTCCCAGATTTTTGCATCTTGTAATCCTACTATAATCCTATTCTTGTAGTTTTTTCTCCCACTTACATGTCTTTTAATAGAAGACAAAGCCATTCATGATTGGACATATCTGTCTTCTGCCCCCCCCCCCCCCCCCCCCAAATTAGCTAGCATCTTTAAGGTCCTCACAAAATGATGTCATTGGCTTAAAGATGAGCAACTTGTGTGATTCGCCATAGAATTTCTTGCTTTCCATGCAAACTTCCCTGATACTTCAGCGAACCCCATGGCACAGTACTGTTGTGCTTGCACTGATCCTATTGTAGAATAGAGGTTTGGAGGCTGCATGTTGCCAAACAGCTACCATCTGAAATAAACCATTACGTACGGAGGGTATTTCAGTACCTTGCAGCACTTTCAACTGGAATAAGTACTGTGTAGCATAAAGTTGTTTTCTGAAGGAACATGACAGCTGCCCAGAGGCATGATTTATCCAAAATGCCTAGGCACAGCCAGAACTGAAAAAAGATACTGTGCTCCATTAAACTTAAGTGTAGCTTATGAGAGATTTGCAGCCAGAGGAGGGAACTATGCAGGTCAGAGGATGCAGCAAGTTTACTGGAGGTGGCAGTTGGAAACCCAGCCTGCAGTACCTGACGCAGAATAGAAACACTGATCATTGTCAGATGACTTATCCCTTCTGATTACTGAATGACAGGTGGTGCCAGAAGCCAATACCTGTGTGTAAGAGTCCCATCAGTGCTGGGGAAGAGGAAAGCAATTTCAGACTAGGTTCTGCTTTGTGTTGATAAGCAGCGAGTGCCAAATAAGAGAGAAGCTGCTGGGGACTACCTGACACTAGGGAGAGAAAGTCATCTGACTGGAATGTAGATGTAACATCTAGGCTTCTTATCCTGGGCTCACTTTACAGTTAATGGAAGTCTTCTCAATGGAATTTGGAGCAAAGTGCAGGTCATCTAAAAAGCAAACATTTGAAATAGGTTAGATTAACTGTGCCAAAAAAGTGCCTATGTCTCTCCATTGAGGGAAAAGACATCTGCGTTTTAATTCCTACTGCTACATGGGGTGAAGTTCTCCAGAGTTGTTATGAAGCATTTGAATTTTTAATAGTTTTCTCCTAACTTAGGTGGAGGAGACCAACTACAAAACAATATTGCAGAAATTAGGATGGTATTGTAGTCCATTAAATGTATGGAAGACTATTTGAAAGATGCATTTTTAAATAGAAAATGCCAAAGGAAGGTGAAAACTTTTAATGTGACTGAAATTTGGGCCAAAACATTGAGAATGAAACCTTGACAAAACAATTACAATATATTGAGGATGGGAAGGCATTCATTTCAAAATAAAGGTGAATGAAAATGCTGTGCTACTGCAGAGAATCTGAAGTGTTGCAAGAGAATGGAGGCAGAAAAGTACACAGAGCAGAATCGTTGAAGGAGTTGTCAAACACAGCAGGCAGAGGGAGATGTGGCACGGATGAGGCAGATGGAAGTATTGATGCTGGCTGTGCGGTAGGGAAGAGGTTTTCCCAGGGAAGTCCCGCTATTCTGGTGTCTCAGTTGTTCAAAGCAGGAATCAGTCTGACTTTACCCACATCTCTCAGCCAAAAAGAAGTCGGTGCGTGTGAGAGAATGAGACACCGTGCACGGCCAGACAGCATACCTCGCGATGGGGATGGCAGCCACTTTCCACTGCCACCTGGCAGTCATCAGTGCTTTGTTTATTTGAGCCTGGAACTCTGTACTCTGTGGATGCTTAGTACTGCTTGTGGTTCTGGCTAGCTGTGGCGGGGAAGAGAAGATGGTGGGAGTGGGGCATTCAGGTGCTCTGTCATGGGTCAGCCGTGTGCTGGACGGTGTAACGCACCCCAGTTGGAGGCTGCTTGCTCATCAAAGCCAAAGGACAATGTAAGAAGCTGCATAAAAAAAGAGGCCTGGTATAGCCATTGAACTTGAATTCCCTCATGTGCTGCTCTAAATAGAGAAGGCTCACTTGGGGGTTACTGCCTGATCCAGGTGCTGCGTGTGTGCACATGTGCATGTGTGTATGTTTGCAGGCCACCCTTACTTTACCTAAGGTACTCGCTGTCTGTCACGTAGGAGCTGAAAAGTACTTCCCTAGCTTTCTAAAACAGACAGTTTCTAGTCATTCAGGAAACTCCAGGTATGACAGTGGCATGTAGCATCTTTGGGAAGGAAATTTGCTCCTGTTTCCCCTCTTAAGTGTTCAGCTTCCTGGTATTTCTGACCTCTCAGAGACAGAGTATTGGGAAACCAGTGCTTTCACACCCCCACAACTTCAGACAATTAGTTTTGTTGATGTTTCATGCCTGTGTGAAAACATCACCTTACTGCGTTTACCTGGTGTGTTCAATACTGATGACAGCACAGAGACAATGAATATTACCCTTGTCTGGAAAGATGGAGGTCTCGATCCTGCAAGTGGCCAAGCTCAGATGGATTCTCAGAGCATCCGTCTGTGACCATAGTTCTATCCCTGCAGTTGTTTGCAGGACTGAGTCATAACTTTTTTCCTTATTCATTAATCAAAAACTTGGAGAAAATGTTGTTTACACCTGTTGGCCAAAATAAGCATAGCAGAAACCATAGATCTGAATGAGGATGTTTATGCTCCACATGTCCATGGAACACAATACAATGAAAGGCTCTGTGCTCTGTGTGGCCTTCTAAAGAAAAGATGATGATGACATTCTTGTCCCCTGGCAGTGAGCATAAGCGAATCATAGAATTTGGTTTGGTTGGGAAAGACCTTTAAGATCATCAGGTCCAACCGTAAACCTAGCACTGCCGAGTCCACCACTAAACCATGTCCCCGAGCACCACATCTATGCGTGTTTTAAATACCTCCAGGGGCGGTGACTCAACCACTTCCCTGGCAGCCTCTTCCAGTGCTTGACAACCCTTTTGGTGGAGAAATTTTTCCTAACATCCAATCTAAACCTCCCCGACACAACTTGCAGCCATTTCTTCTTGTCCTATCGCTTGTTACTTGGGAGAAGAGACCGACCCCCACTTGGCTACAGCCTCCTTTCAGGTAGTTGTAGAGACCGATAATGTCTCCTCTCAGCCTCCTTTTCTCCAGGCTAAACTTGGTGTCATCTGGAAGCTTACTGAGGGTGCACTCGATCCTCGTTCAGATCATTGATAAAGATATTAAAGAGAACTGGCCCCAGTACTGAGCCCTGGGGAACACCACTTGGACCAGCTGCCAACGGGATTTAACTCCGTTCACCACAACTCTTTGGGCCCGGCCATCCCGCCAGTTCTTTACCCAGCGAAGCGTACGCCTGTCCAAGCTGTGAGCAGCCGCCTTCTCCAGGAGAATGCTGTGGGAAATGGTGTCAAAGGCTTTACTAAAGTCCAGGTAAACAACAGCCACCCTCATCTACTACATGAATCTTCAGAATGTTTTCCTCTGTGGGGAACTGTCCTCCAAGCCCACTGATGCAGCACTAATTAAGGACTCAGGGCACATTCTGGTTTGATGGATTTGATATTTTTCATTCACCTTTCAACTAGACATCTGCACTCAAAAGCTAATTTTCTTTTTTTGGTGTTGTTTCTCTCACGGAGTAAATGTGTACATGGAGCATTATATAATAACAAGCCATCGTATTTGGATTAAATAGACATACGCACAGATAAAATGGATGCTTTCCCACTGCTCAGGAGTTTATTGAATGTGTTTTCTTTGTTAATAATACTGTGTGAGTCACAATTCCTGAATTTCTGTCAGTGGAAAGTCTAAGTGATGATAATAGGAAAACCTGGCAATACACTGCTTTCAAGCAGTCGTTTTTCTGTAATAGAACAAAAGCTTCAATTATAATAATGTCACATGACCCTGTTAAAATTCAGTCATTGCCCTTGAGTTCAGCTTCACGTGCAATTACATTGAAATAATTATACATTAATAGCTACCAAAAGTAGAAAACACTTGACTGATTACCTCAGGTTAAAGCCATCTTGACAAGTTTTAAAACCTTGCTCTGTCGTGGTACTCAGATGATTGCTCTTTGGCGTATCTAAGGGAAGAAGAGACCTGAGTCTTTGCCTTTTATTTGTTTCCTTGTTGCCCCATCCTCTTTCACACTTGCTGAGCTGTTCTGCCCTCCTGTCTGTCTTGTTTGACAGGTAGGAACTCTGGGGCAGGAATACCTTGTCTATGCAGGTCCTTCTGAAAAACATCCTCAATTCCTTACTGACATTTCTGGGTCACGATGGTAAGAGTTTAAAATGTAGGTAGTCTGACAGTGAGAGAGAGCTCCAGTGTGCTTGTCAAAAACTGATGGGAAATGATGATTAACAGACTGTTTGTCTGCCCGTGTCTCAATTTTCATGTCAGATTTTTTTGAAAAAGACTTTGCTAATAATTGCTTTCTTTGTAGACTGATAACTAGCCACACTACCCACCTTAGTCTTGCTGTTACGTATTTCCTGGCACTCTGAAAAAGAATGAAAGCCGAGTGCATCTAAACTCAACTTCATACAAAGGTTTAGACCAAGAAATCAGACTGGGAAAAGAAAGTTTGGTCCTATTTATGTCAGTTGACTTCAGTGGCAGCAGAAAGATTCACCAGTAGAACTATGGTTTTACCTTGGTGTACCTCTGTTACCAGTATGCTTCAGCTGGATGTCTGCAAAGTCATAAGCAGTGAAATAATTATTTTCAGTAGGGTAACCAGTATTCTCATTGGGCTCTAGATTTAATGGCCCATTGAGGCGAATGGGAGAAACAGCTACCTGTTTTACAGACAGAGCTTTTTGCCTTTTACAGAAGGGAACCCAAGCATGGGTTTTGTGAGCAAGTCAAATAAAGATGTATTCTAATCTCAGCAGAGACATCAGCAAAGCAGAAACTGGAGCCCATTTTTTAAAGTTAATTCTTGCTGCTAGAAGTTGTGTTACTATATTAATAAACAGTATTAAGCACACACAGAATGAATGAATTGCACTGTGTCCTGATAGCAATTTTAAAATGTTATGCTTTTCATAGGGCACCACTGTAGTTTAGGCTGAAGCACTAATGGTTTGTGATTTAAATTCTATTCCACAGACTAACAATGATAAACCACTCAAGAATGGAGTCAATAAAGCTTCTACAGGATGTTTCTTCTTGTTCAAAAGTAATTGATCACACAAATGGCCTATAGGTACTGAGGGTTTAGATATATGTGTCCCTATAGATAAATGATAATTCTACCTGTTGTTTCACAGTTTTTAAGTGCTTTAAAAACCATCTGAGCTCCAGTGATAATGTTTTTCAAAAACACCTAAGAGATTTCAGTGTATAGGTCCATATCCACAAAATGTTAGGCACCAAATTCATATGTTGGTCTTTTTTCCAAAAGTGTCTGTGATCCCTGGAACTTTATTGCTCAGTGGAGACTGGCCTCCTCAGTCCCTTTTGAAATAGAACCTGGAGTACATTTGAAAATGTCACCAGAATGTTCAGAAGTGTTCAGTGGTAGTAATAAATGAATTGGAGTACATCAGTCCTCCGCAGATTCAAGCAGACAGCTTGCACCTTTGAAGACCAGTGCACAGTTGCTGGGAATCAGCTGCAGGCTCTGGTTCCAGCTTTAGATCTTAAATTCAGTCTCACCCACAAGGGGAAAGTCAGTGGTACAGAAAACAGTCCGCCTGCTCCTGAAATATGGGGAGATATGTCTGGACTGCAGAAGAATTTCCTCCAAAACTGGAAAATTGAGAAACTTCTAACCAAAATGTCTGCAGCATTTTTTAACCTGTGCAAAAAGATAGATCCGTGCTATAGAAGCTAGATTATTCTTCATTTCAAATTTCCAAATGAAAGGAGCCAGACTGCTAAGATTCAGGATTTGAATCTATGACTAGTCTTGGATGAATAGATCATTGCAGCGCTGTGTACATACTCCCTGTCCTTACGCATATACCTGCTTTACAAGTTGCTTGGCCCCAGGTCCAGAGGATGCAACTTCAGAAGGCAGCTGATGTATTTCGAATGCGGCGCCTTGAATGTTTATCCACTTAAAGGAGATGTGAGATGGAGAACCCCACTAGAAAACAGGCAGTATGCTTCCCAGTCCATTCCCTATACCACATAGCAAGAGAAAATTGTGTGCAATTCTTACAGGAGAAACTTTTCAGTGTAACTCCCGCTGCTTCACCTTGTAACCCAACAGTGAACTGCAGGGATGCAGCTCCATTATGCCTTAATTTCTTTTTTTTTCTCTTCAAGAAACTTCAGTGTATGTAATAATTGTGTGGGTGTTGTAAAGGTCATGTTGCTCTACAATAGAAGCCTCAGTAAATAACTTCAATTTTGAGTTTTAAGACCACAGTAATAAGAAAGTAATAGGGAGGGAGAGTTAATCTACACTGCTGTCCTACCACAGAGCACATGGGAAGGTTAGGACCTGTTTGCCCACATGGATGTTTGACTCTTTTAAATGGGTATCTGTTAATAACATCAGAAGTGGAAGCTGGCGAGCCTGTACTGCCATTCCACCACTGGAGTACCAGCAGTGGTGATTCATGTTTTGCATCTCTAAAAGAACGAATGACGTGGAATAAGCTGTGATGACATTACAAATTGTGGCACTAGTCCAAAATGACAGACCTAATCTCCAGCTCTTTCTGTGGTTATGCTATGGGTATTGTGCTCAGGCAAGCAGCACATGAGGCTTACTGAGTGGGAGGAGAGAAACAGCATAAGATGTTCTTCAAATAGGAAAAATTGCAGTGCCAGTAATCGGGAGAAGGGCAAGCAAGGCTGGCACAGGCTTCCTAGAAAGCACTGCAGGCGTGGGGAGGGAGGGATGGGACTTTCTGCATTTCTCTCTCAATCAAAGGTTGAGAAGAAAACTAGCTGCTGCGAAAACATTACACAGGGACAAGGGCACTTTTGCTTTCCTCCTGGAAAGCCGGAGAAGAGGGATTTCCAGCTCTCTTGCCCACCGTTGTCCCCCAACTTACCTGCACAAAGATTCCCTCAGCTAGAAGCTCCTTTTCAGCAAAGACCTTTTGAAAAAGCCATAATTATCTGCAGCTCTGCTGATTTCACTGTGAGTCTGCCATAAAATATTGTGGGTGTGAAATTACTGTGTTTTACTGAGTCTTGGATGGCAGGAGCATACTGGCTTTGGGAGCCTTTCTGTTGCTGCTGGATTCTGGCTGGGTTTATGGATGACTGAAGTTGTTTTGCAGCGGTGGCAGAGCCATGTCTCTTGTTAGTGTTAATGCTTAGTAGTCTTAGAGTTGCCTACTCTGTGCCAGATTTTTGGATCTGGCCCACTGCATCAGTCTTCCCGATTCATGATCTGCTCCTTTCAGACACAGGATAGGACCCAGCCTTATGCTATGGGACAGCCCAGAAGGCTGGTAGTGCTGCTACAGAAATGTGTTTGAATGAGCTTTCTGTGTAATGTAGAAGGGAGGAATAACATCAGGATATGTCTGTCCGTCCATTCACGCTTTATCTGGTAGCCAAGATTAAGATTTATTGTTCCTGAAAGCACAACCGGACCAGGGCAGAGGAGGCCAGCTGGTGCAATAGATGCTGGAAGGCTGATGTCAGGGAAGTGGGACAGCAGTGGATAAGCATCTGGCACAAGTCTCTCAAAAGAGACGTTACGTCCCCCAGAACGATGCTGAGGGAATGGGGAGCACAGGTGGTGTTCTCTGTCCTCCCACTTGGAGAAGGGGGTTCGAGAAAGAGGAGATGAACAGGTGAAGGACTGGCGGCGTGACCGGTGCCATGCTCCAGGCCTCGGTGTCCCGTATCCTTGCTTTGTCCCCGTGTACTCGTGTCCACTGCCGCGCTCCCACCTCTCCTCCACCTCCTCTACCATCACCCCTGCTCCTTCCCCTTCCCTGTCACTGTTCCTGATGTTTATTTGGGACAGCAGGGTTGGAAGAGGAAAACAAGCACCAAAAAGTCAGTCATCTTCCTGTAGATAGTAAGCTTTATCTTCTTCCTTTTGCAAGAGCTGTTCTGCACTAATTTATCAGAGGGCTACTGGATAACTCTCCATTCAGTCACCTTTTGTTGCTGTATCAGATACCTGCCCAGAGGTATCTGATATAGCAGGTTTTCAGAACAGATGGTCACAAAAGGAAATTGTGAATGCAAAGAGTGATTAGGATACGTATAAGGTTTAGGTAACCTATTCTGGGTTCCTCTGTGAAGCCCTGTTGTGTTATTGTAATTTGAAGTGCTGAGAACGCTTTTAAAAATATCTAGATTGGAACTCAATTTTAATGTACAACATTGTAGTTCTTCTGTTAATTTTCAGCAATACATCTTGCTAATGACTGTTCCACGGCAATAACTCATGGAAGAAAACAAGGCTTAGGGAATAAAATTAAGTAACTCATTGAAGATGTTCTGTTGGGAAACACTGTGTAATAACGTTGGTTGCAAATGGAAACACAGTATAATCTATAAATGATGAATTTCACATATTCACCTATGCTTTATTCCAGCAGCACTCTCCACATCACAGCCATAGGAAGCTTCCTATGCATTATGCATGCCTGGTTACTTAGCACTAGAAGTCAGAGGAAGGGTGGAGTTTGGAACATGCTGCTGAATATTAAAGTTATCACTCCCATTGGAAATCAGAGTGTAACATTCTGTGAGCCTAAATCTTGGATTATTGGATGGGATTTAGGCTTCTCGGTGCGGTGTTGGTGCCTGGCTTTCATTAAGCCCTTTTAAAGTGCCTGCAGATGATTCCTATTCTTTACAATAGATTTCAGAAGAATTTCTATGAGGAAATTGTGACAATTCCCAAAACACTAAGTTGAGAATACAAGGCAGTGGACTTGAGCGTGGTGCTCAAATCGTGCACACAGTTGTGATGTGGAAGGGAACCTGACTAAATGATGTTTCAAGTTAGAGGTAATAGGTTTTTATAAAAATTTTTGAAAGTGTTCTGTTTGAAAAATGCCATGAGCATCTCAGTCAATTAATGTTCCAAACATCTGTTTCAATTTGGTGCCAAAATAAGAGCCATAGTTTCACTACATCGGCTAATTGGCGTCAGTATTGTGTTGTCCTGGTCAATTCAACAGGAAAAAGAAAAGCCCAAGCTGGCCTTGTTTTTCAGAGGTAATCACAACCACACTGATTCCAATGAAATCCACATTCCCAATGATGACATGATAATGATGATTCCTTAAGATGACTCATGTGCATTACAAAGGGAATCTGGAAGTGCATGTAGCAGAGTATGTACTTCCCACAGATTATGGTGCTTTTGTGTATAAAAGAAAGAGCAGAGTCATCCTGACATACATGTAAAAATGTTATTTATTCCTCAGTGCGGTGGGAAAATGTATTGCTACAGTTCCCATACTTTTCTGAATTGATGTCTTGCCTACCAGTAGCTATTTAGTGTGATAATGGCGTTTGATAGACTGGACACAAACACCATTGTCACACTCCACAGCTCTGGCAGTAGTAGATCATTAGTCCATGGAAGAAGTAATATACACATATTGCAAACTGCAGCACGGAGGCTTCAAAGATCTGCAAAACACAGAGAAAAGACCATGCTTATGCATATTTACACGTGGTACATCAGGATTCTCACCAAGGGAGTGGGAGACAGGATTCTGAATTTGTTTGACGTGACTATTTTGTCTCAGCTAGCTGTAGTAATCTAAAAGGTAAGTAGCTTTAAGCGTGCCTTTTCAGGCAAAGGCGATGGACAGGCACCTTGAGAAAGTAATCAGTCCTGTCCTAAGGGACACATTTGTGAAGGGAGGGATGAACCGTTCTCTGCAAGGACCGGTGTCTTTCTCTTATTGATGGAGACAGATAGGAATAAGTGCCTGGCTTTTATAGAGCTATGTTAGATCTGAGGAATCATGGTGCCAAAGATTGTATCTGTTTTCCACATACTTGTTTTTACCAGCATTTCAGAGCTAGCCCACTTACAAGACAGCAGGTTGGGCTGTACTCCTATTCCCACTTCACCTGTTTTACTCAATGCAAGTTGTTCTGTGACACATCACCCATGCAACAATGAATTAAGCAGCGTCACTAACATACACATGACTGTGGTGTTTCTTTTCTTCCCAGGACAGTGTTTTCAGTTTAATAGGACAGAGTGTGTCTCTCTGCTTGTTTAACCTGCAAGTCTAATAACATTTCTGCACCTCCTCAGTGGGGTTAAAATAATTCCGTAAAAGATCCTGTTTGTCAGGAGTGGACTAAGCACACAAACAGTAACTGAGGGTCTCATGATGCACATTGATTTGTAAAGCCGTGGAAATTCAGTTACGTGTCATCATCACACCTGAATACTGCAGAGAAAACAGAGAGAGGAGCACAGGGAAGGGAGGAGATTAGAAACCAGAGTTTGGGTGAATAGCAGTAGCCTTTGTATCTTACTCTTCCATCTATCAGCTTTTCCTCAGTCTATAAAGACTGTCAACTAGTATGATCATCTGTGCAAGATCATACTGGATATTAACTGGAAGAAACACTGACCTGTGCAGATATAATGTAGCTTTGTGAAAGTGCAAGCCAGCTAGTGAATGTTCATTAGTAGGAATAAGAAAATAATATTAGTAACTAATTTATAACTGTAATGAAGTCTGCTAACTGAAAGAAAGGGAAAAAAAAAAAATTCCACAGAGTGGAATTCCTTTATTCCCCTGGAATTGGTAAAATCTTTCAAGGAGAGCAGAGTACATTAAACGTTAATGTTCCATTTTGCATGAATTTTGGAAGATTTTGTGTGTGCTGAGTACCAAGATGTTTTTTGTAGCTACGATGACTTGAACTTTCTGACTCAAAAAGAATGCTGTATGGACTAGTTAGAAGCACCATGGGCGGGATGGAGTTGTGCCAAGAGATGAGGACAGAACGTCTTGCTATAATGCTTTTAAACTATCCGCCTCGTGTGTTTTTAAGCTCAGTAAATGCATTCTCATTTTTACAGAGCATTGGCTCCCCATATGTAATAAAACTAGGCTCTCCAATGGTCTTCTGGATCTGGTTGTTTTTTAGCAAAAGACTGTTAAAGCATTCAGAACTCAGATCCCCAGAGAACCCCTCCTATGGGCTTAGCCTTCCTGTCAATCTCATTTTTTATCTTTCCTAATTCACTGCCCCGGTGATTTGTCACTCCCACGCATTAATAGCCTTAACGCCTCTGCTTTATTCTCAGTTTGCTGTCAGCACTCCCATCGGGCACTCCAGCTGAGAAACGAGAGAGAGGCACAAATCTCTATTATCAGCTGTTTGTAAAATCTAAATGTTGGAGGTATGTGTGCTCAATGTGATACAACTATGGAGGAAAATCACATTTCTGTGCTTGTTAAGACCAAGTGGTCACCATGTTAAATACCAGCTTTTGTAAGTGGGAGAGGCAGTCCCTTGTTTGACTCAGGGCGTGCAGTCTGTAAGAAGTGCAGCTCTGCATGCCCCAAAATAAGAGATTGTGTGGGGGCAACTAGCACTAGGTCAGCTGAAGCACTGGAGCTTGTGGGGAGTAGGGCATGGCTCTCTGAAGGAAATGATCCAGAAAAGAATCTGCTCTCCAGGTAAGATGCAGGTTGAGGGCCACTGCAGAAACAGCAGCTCTGGTTTCAGTGGAAGGAGCTGTACCAGGGAATGATTAAGGATAAGGGCATAGGGCTCCCAAATCCAGGGGTCTGTATGCAGATCATCAGGTAGGGAAATTTAGCTCGCTCTACAGCATTCAAAGTTGAGGTGCCAGCAGAGGGGAGATGCTAACGCATACGAACGAGCTGGCTGCCACGTGCACCGAATACACCTGAACCACCAGCATACTCTGCACAGTGTAACAAGTATTTCCACTCCAGTCCTTACATTTGATCCAACTCTGTGTCTTTTCTGGGTCTTTTTCTTAAATATAGTCTGGTTCAACCAGTGAGGATTGGTCAGTGCAGACTCATTAGGGCTCTGCACCAGTTGAACTACTGATTTGCAAGTACATTTAATCGAACCTCATGAAAGCATGCACTGGCAGTATGAGCTGAGTTGTGAGTGGCCCTTGGCTGGTAAATAGCAGAGAAATGAACCTTCACTGGCTGGTTACCAGGTCAGAGTGGTTTGATTTTCAAACGTGGTTATTACAATTGCTCTGTCATTCCCATCCTTGTCAAGGGAGCAAGCCTATAAATGTTTGGGCAGGGCTGAAACTTTTCCAAGTGCTTTTCATCTTTCACTGATTGTGTTTTGAGCCTGTACGTGCTGCAGTGGGAAAGAGTTGTGCATTTGAATGCATACACAGAACTGGCAGGCTCAGGTGGATTTGCAGATCCACAGGTCAGGCCACTGTGCAATCGTAGCTACGAAGGACACATCTCTAAAAGAAGGAAAAAAGCTGCAGCATGCCCTGTGCATCAAAATGGCACTGAGCCTGTTGAATTAATGATGGCAAATACACAGTCACACCCTGAACATACTCTGTCTAGCCAGGATGCAGCTTGCAGTTGTAGACCTGAGGTCCACGAGGATATTTTTAATAAATGTGCATATGCTTTAGCTGGTGATAATGAGAAATGAATGCTGAAGGAACATAAGCACTGTACATTGCTTTGTAATTCATCACAATATCAATGTTTTTTCCCCATACCTTTCCTCATACACATTTTACTCAGCTTTCTCTCTGCAGCAGAGAAGAAAGGTCAGGCAAGATCCTTCTCTAATTATGCTCTCTGAGGAAAAGTCTGACAATCCCTGGCAGATGCAGTGCAAAGAGCAGTAGAGCCCTGGCAGAAGTGCCTCTAGACTTCACTGTGACAGTGATAGTCAGGCACTGATGCAGCTGCAAGCAGGCAGTTCTGTAGTTCACAACCACAGGGAAGCTTCTAGCAATTCAACAGGAATATTTCCAAGATGAAAGGTAATGAAAGAGAAATGGCCACTAGGTTTTAGTACTGCGATGGAGAAAAAACCCCAAAACAACGGGAAAGCTACAGGTCAGTACAGGGAGAAAGCAAAGTATAAACATCAGAGAAAAAAACAAACCACTTTTTGCTTCTCTTCTGCTAGATATTTGTATAAAGAATATTATTGGGATGGTCCAGTTGACAAGATCATTGTGAAGAACAAGAGGGTTTTTCAGCAAGTATCTTGGATGGATCACAGAACCTGCCCTTTTTGTATATCCGGACTTGGAAGCATTCCTGTAACCCTGGTGAAGTCTAACCACACCTACTGTCAGCTTCCCCACCACCGTTTTTTTTTAAACAATAAACATTAGGGTGGCTTGCCCACTGACACTAATAAAAGCCTACTCTCTTTAAAAGTGCAGGCAGAGATCACTATGTACCAGACATCAAATCCTGTTAAATTGCACAGGCCGCAGACATTTGTGGATATTTTGGTATGCCGAAGTGCTTAGTATTCAAAATTCACCTGCAATGTTTTATTTTTCTTAATACATATTAGCGTTTCCTTTTCTTGCCATGAATCACGCAGAGGAAGGCACTTACCATCTGACACAACTGCCAAGTGATCTTCTGGTGTGTCGTCAGGGCTTGCCAGGACTGAGATTCTCTAGCGTGACGTTTTGCCGAGTATCACTGTGTTCGGATCTTTGGAGGGCTTGGTTTTCTTTTATGAGTTCCCAGCAGTGGTCACCTGTCGAAAGCCTCTGTTTCCAGTGGACACCTTTCCCTCGCCCTTTATGGGATCCTGAGGTTTTAAAGTAAACAATTCATTCTCTTTCTGATAAGTCATATTAAAATATTGATCTGGGGGAGGGAGATGGCCCTCACTGCACAGAGCCAGAGTCACCTTTAGTCAAACAGACTAAGGAATGGAAAAAAAGCTCTGAAATCTCAATTTTCTCTGTCCCTTCAGAGACAGCATATGTGGGTAAGGAAAAATGCAAAATACAGGTTTTTTTCAGCTGCCTGTTTTGCTTAGACTTGAGATGAAGAGTGTTTACTCAGTCTTCATATTAATTCCTTACTTCTTTCGGTGAGACTGACTTCATCAATTCCTCAGATCACAGTGCTACTCTTACTGTTCACTGCTGGGTCTTACTGATCTTTTTTTCATTTTTTAATTTTGATTTATTGTCTTTCCTGCACAGGATTTTTCAGAACTCTCAAAGAGCCTGTCACATTTTTAATGGGATTTACTTTCCAGCACACCTGTGAGATAGGGGAAAAAGTTGGACTTCAGCTGACCTGAACACCAGTGGCAAACCCGGGAATTAAACACACGTTTCAGGACCTCATCCAGATAATGAACAACTAGGCCATTGCGTAAACCCCCAAATTTAGGGCATGATATATTTCACATTTGTTGGGAAGGCTAGTATGGGATTTGAACCTGAGATTTCTCTAAACCTAAATTTAAGTCACACCTTCAGCACGATAACCTTCCTAATAGTTAACTCATTGGAATTTCATTGCTTACTTCCAGTACTGTGCGTCTATTCCATTAGAACATAAATATTTTGTAACAGTCTTAAGTAATAGTAATTTTTTTTTTTTGAAAGCAAAGTTTTCAATATAGTACTTCACAAAAGTGAGGAACCAGGCCATTTTACTGGCTTTGGCTGGATGTGTCCATGCAGTAGCAGAAAACCACTGTGAAATCAGATCTGGAGAACATTCTGTGTCTTGCACTCTCCTTGCTTTCTGGCGTCAGTATAACTAGACGTTTGAAGAACACGAATGCAGCTTCTGTCCTTGTTAACTTACCTTCCCTCGCCACTGCCAGGGTGAGATAAACACCCCTCTATAAATGAGCTCTAAGAATCAGAGCTCTCCTTTCGTGAGAAGGGTCCTGCACATAATAGATTCAAACTCATAATAAAATACCATGTAATGGAAAAAAACCCTGAACTACAAAGCCACTAGAACACCCTCATCTTTACCAGTTTATGGCATGTCATGTATTTGGACTGCAAATTTGTCATGGCAAAAAAATATCTCCTGCTGTTCCCTAAAATGCCGTTCCCTAAAATGCTGTTCCCTAATGACAGTGTAGCTGCAGTCTCAGATACACCAGTAATACAAATAATAATGTCAGCAGTCATGAATAAAAGAAGGCCCTGAACTGTGCTTTCTGTGCAATAAGGAAGCTGTATTTATAGGTTCTTAGCAGTCTTATCACTGCCTATACAGTTTGAGAATAGTGTTTTCCCC
Source organism: Balearica regulorum gibbericeps (assembly GCF_011004875.1). Lineage (NCBI taxonomy): Eukaryota > Metazoa > Chordata > Aves > Gruiformes > Gruidae > Balearica > Balearica regulorum. Next base: position 87,300,832 of record NC_046220.1, on the reverse strand, counting down.
TTTTGAAAAACTCCAGAATTTTAATTCCGAGGGATTTAATGACTTATTTTTGTAACATTAGTTGTAAAAGCAATGATAGTTGCCTAATGTAGATAATCCAACTGCTTCACTGTACCCTTTTCCAGTTTTGTTAAAGATTTTAATTAGCACAAAGCACAAATTAATAATGCTAACAGGTAACATTTAGTAGGGAAGCAGAGAATTAAATGAGACAGGAAAGGACAACGAGCACATGCCTGAGTTTTGGCTTTCATAGTCTGTGCTGTGTGACAGGGTATTGGAGAAACACAGTGAAATGAAGAGTTTTGTAACAGCACAATCCTAGTCGCTTGCTTTTAGGTTAAAGTGCCAGTAATCCGTGCTACCTCACTTCAGGCGCTGTACAAGAAGGGGGACCACGGACACATGCCCATCTCAGCTAGGCGGCCATGTGGATGCATGGCTAGTGTCTCGGCTTTTGTCCTCCTGAAGGCCTTACAGGAAGATGACTAGGGAAACTGCGGAGTGAATCACTATCTGGCTGATCACTAAAGGTCAGACAAAACATTTCCACTAACTTCTGAAAGATCAGGGTAGCACCTACAGTGCCACATGTCTGTATATTCTTTGTGTATGCAGACATCTTGCGCAGTGGGGCCCGGCTGTGCCATGATAGTTAATGCAAACAGACTTCCTGTAACAGTAGGAAAACAATACCCCCAGTTACAGCTATTTTCTTTGTTTCGAGTGCCAGTGGTTAGGGCTTTTCAGTGATGCTCTACTGTCTGCCCTTGATCTATTTAGCAAATCCCCCTGAAGCAGGGACTGCTTTTAATTTGGTGTTGATACTGCTTGGTTTTTTGGTGAAAAGTCTCTCATTTGGGACTTACACATGCACAAAATATGAAGATGACAGAAACTACTAGTAGTAGTACTAGTTCATAGTCTGCCCATAATAGCAGATCAAGGTTTTACAATTATACCAGAATCCTGTGTGCAAACTCCATCTGCCATTCTGAAAACATGGATGTGCATTTTAAGTCTACAGAAGGTATCTGACAATTTCCTTAATCATAAAAAAGAGGGCAAAAGACCTCAAATTAAAAAACAAAATGCCACATGTTGTCCAAAACCAGCAGAGAAAGACTAAAATGTGCTACTTTTAATCACAAGGGAAATACCACGTACTGGGTATTTGTGGGGTTCTGTTTCTGGAAAATAAAGCTGTTTTCCTCAAAATGGCGATCTGCAATTGTAAATGAAGTACTGCTCACTACACATGGAGCCACTGCTGTCTGAAACAGCATTGCAACATTAGTTACTGTTGCATAGCAGTTTGGGTCCAATTCCTTGAAATTAAATACCAAATTATTTGGAAATTCCTGAAGAAAAAAAAAAAAAAGGAACTGGTTTGTTTAAATATTACTAAAGGTGACACAAGGACAAATAATGCAATACACATTGCACATTCATCTGAGGGCCAAATTCTTCCCTTGAAAATAAGTAGATATGACCCCAAGCAAAATTATCTAACTTTGAAGTTCAATTTAACGTTGAAGTTGGCACTGCTCAGAGCAGGGGACCGAGTGCTGTGACCTCCAAAGGTCCCTTCCATCCTGGATTAGTCCGTGATTCTGTGATTCCATCTTACGTGCACAGCTCCTGTTGACTCAGCTGTCCCTATACAAAGGACAACATTTGATCCATACAAGAGTGCTTTCCTGTCATTTTTGTTATATAAAATGTGGAGGATACGAAGAGTGAAATAGAAGTCTGAGGAATGGACTCTCTTCTATGTGGAAAGGGTGAAGGAACAATTCCAAAACTGAAGGAATAGTAACTTACCACAGGAGCAAAATTCGTGCTATCTTAGGAAGTTGTTCACACTGGAAAGATTTAACAAACAGTAAGAAGCTATGGTTTGGCTATGCAAAACCTTAACTGTGAAATTCTTCAATTGAGAACAACAATTTTGGCAAAAAGACGTTGAATATTCTGTGCATGAAGATCTCACTAGTGTGTTAGGAGAATTGTTTTACTCTGTTTCAAAATGATATGGGCCTACAAGGGTTTGTGAGTGGTATAAATCCTAGAAGAAGAATAAACCTTCTTTGCAGCTGGTTAATTTTGATCATAAATGCATTACGTGTTCAACAAATCGCATTTAGAAAGGCTGTGTGAAAGGCCTTTAAAAACACAATTACTTTGTTTATTTAGAGTAGATTTCAAAAGCCAGTTTCACCATTCAGTTCAAACTGAACACTTTCGAATCAGGGTTCATTTACATGACCTGCAGGAAACTCACCTGAATCAGTTCTTTTTTTTTTTTTCTACACTTAGAACAGTATGAACTTTATATGAAAAGAAAAATAACACAGAGGAGGATCACGGTGCACATGTGGAGTATGTGGGGAGAGGCGAGTGGATTGGGAAGAGCGTTCTCTTCCCCATCTGGATGGCCGAAGCCCCCATGGTGTCCAGCTAAGGTATCACAAACGCCAGGGTAAAGTCAGTTGCTGTTTTGAGGGAGATGGGAAACTAGACCCACAGTTGAGGAGGGAGTTAGAGCAAAGGATTCTGATCTGAAAAATCTGATGCTATAAGGTGCAGAGGTTTAAAAAGAACTACTGAGGCAGCAGTCCAGGGAGAGCCCAATTCTGCAGTCCTCTGGAACCCCGCTATTTAATGATTTTCCTTCCCTAGGCTCCAGCCTCAAGACTGTTGCACTAATGGCCATTCACATATGAGAACTTGAGTTGTACTCCAGCTCTATCTTAATGAGCATATAATCAATACTGTTAAACTACTTTGGGGTTGGCTATTTCATCAGTGGAAAAATCCGGTTACAATCCGCCAGCTGTGGGCATGGCTTACTTGGTTTAAAACTTTCAGACAAATCTGGGTCAAAGATTTAGGCCGGATCCTTTTATGGAGAAAACTGACACATATCCAACAATATAACTGAATTCATCCCTTTGCTATGACCTATTAATTTCAGTGAATCTATGCTGATTTACATCAGTTTAGGATATGACCATATAATATTTGAAATTGCTACAGGAATTCTTGGGCTCAAAGAGGGCAAAGCTGGTATTTATCTGTTTATCCCAGATTACTACAGTTTTCAAGGGGCATCAACCTTAACAACCGCTCAAGGAAGCACATTTACCAGCGCTAATACAAGTTAACAGACAAAGGCGAGGCATCTGTAGTGCTAGGACAACTCAGATCGCAGGAGGGAAAATGTTGTCACCCTTGTGGGACCAATGGCTAGGGGTTAAAGATTACCTGTTCTGGTCATTCTGACTACTAGGTAGAGAAAGATTAACTTAGAGCAGTGTAATGTAGAGCAAAGGTATTTAACCTGGAAACCACGATCTCTTCTGATTTCTACTGGGGCTCAGTAAACGAAATTGATTTGAGTTTCCCAATCCTCAGACTCGTTACATCAGTTCTAGATCATCCTGGCATTCCCCATAACGATTCACTGACACAAAGAATTCAGGCTGAGGACTATCGTCAGATTAAGGGTGTAAAGTCTGACTGACAATGTATCGTCCATGAAACTTCTGTTTTCCCAGCAAAATAGTTGTGGATAGAATTTAAGCAATTTTGATGAAAGCAGATGGCTAACAGATAAAACATGTTTATTTACTTGTCCTTAGGGGGGAACTCCCCACTCCCCAAGAAAACCCCTCCCTGTTGTGTTTCTTTAACTGCAGACACTGTTATTTGGCTCCTTAGCTCTAAGTCTTTCGCCCAGGTCAGCGATACTGCTTCCATAGCCTGAGAGATGAACTGTCTGTCACCGGTTATCAAAGGCACAGAGCTTCCTTCTTCCTGTCAACCACTGCTGCAGCCTGCTCATTTTGGGCAAAGCATTAATCCTATAAATCACAAACCACAGCAAAATAAACTACTTTGTAACGGACATTTACAAAGAACATAAGATTTTTGTAACTTCCCTTCCTTCCTACATTGTACCAGGTCGATAGGCCTCCCTCTCCACGTACACGAGTGGCACGGCCATAAACCTGTCCTGCCCCACATTATATTCAGTATTTTTCTGAATTTTGGTCAGTGAACATCAGTTCACTGTGCTGCTGTAGAGTGATTTCTTCTTGTCTGGCAGCCATTAAATGCGTGGACCTTAGTTGATATGCCATAAGCGGTTCTCTCAGAGAAACGTATCACAGCCTCTCTCCTCTGTTGTCCGTGACTTCACTCTCTCCGTACCACAGTAGGCACTGACACACTACATGTGGGATAGAGAAAGTTTAACCTTAGAACAGTAAATAAAGGCTAGTCATTTCAAGACTATTGCCCTGAATCATTATGGAGTCCAAGTCCCAGTAGGATTATTGTGTTCAGGAATCGCCATAGTAAATCAAACCTTTGCTCAGCAGTGGCCTGTGCCGCCTACCTCAGAAAAGACAAAAACCCCACTCAGCATTTGCTACCTCCTCTGGTCTGCAGATTACTTTAATATCTTACTAACTTCTGCTCATACGTATTCAAGTGTCATGTATCTGTGTGATAGCTCTACGCTCAGCGGTGTCCAGAGCTTTGCCTGCGGCATCTACCACACGCAGCAGGCATGATGCAATCCATGCACCAAAGTGGATTCGAGGTGAGCATCCACTATCTTTTCTTTAATGCCACATGAGATGCACGTAAAATGGAGTAGACAAAGCACAATATGCAGGTCTTTGATGCAGATGAGGATGAGCAACTTTATTCATTTTTTATATTTGCAAGCAAAAACCCTGTTGAAATCCTCTTCTCAGAACTTGAAGAGACTTTGGTGGCCTGAAATCTGTTAGTCGCCAGTCTAATGACCTCAGAAAAGAGGCAGAGTCACAAGGCCACGGACCAGAGGCCCAGAGCTCACCCCACAACAGGCAGCAGCACCCCAACCCCTGCAGCCCCCCCCCACCTCGGGTTCTGAAGGACAATGGCGCTGCCTGAGGGGGCGGGGCCAGCAGGGGCGGGGCCCAGGCAGGGGCAGCAGAACCTTCTAGAAGGGGCAGGGCTGCAGTCCCACTGAGGAGGTACATGGTCTTTATTTGCCTGTTTACTGCTGCCTTGGGCACCATCTTGCTGTGTGTGCCCACAGGGTGTGGTGAGTGCTGCTGGGCAGAGCTGTCCTTGCCAGGACAGGGTCCCTTTCTGCAAGGGAAGGTCGGACTGTCTGAGGGGATGAAGCATTGCACAGGAGGATTCAAGCCCAGCGGCCAGCACCGAAGCAGTTAGTGAAAAGGCTCAGGTAGAGAGCGTTAGAAGTAGGGTGGAAAGGGCACTTGGTATTTTTTGCTTGCTGTAGCCAACTATAATTAACCATTATTTATTTAAACTTCTCAGTCATTGGTAAAGTTCATTCCAGGTGTGAGTAGTCACAGTGTGCTTTTCCCCTGCCTCCCCTTGTGCTTCAGGTGAAACCTTTCAGCTTACACAATTAAAAAGGATTCAGTATAGACTTTCACATACTTCTTACCATTTTTGCTCTTTTGATAAAAATTGCAGCCTCAAAATTGGTTTGGTGTATTGACAAAATGACAGAGATGATGTTTTTGTAGCTCCATATTGAAACTTCAACCTACTCTTCCTCTGCCAGTTTGACCTGGCTCTGGCCAAATGGTGACTGGAAAAAGACCTCCCTACAGCTGAGCCCTATGTGAAAAGGGCACAAAGCAAAAGCCAAGAAGTAGCCAAGGTAAGGCTACTTAATCACAGTGTGGTAAGATGGGCTCTTTTTCTATATTCCTCTGCACCTGTTCCCGCAAATAAACAGAAAAATAATGTGGCTACAATAGCGATGTTTTGGAGATAAAGAGTAGTGACTAAATAAAAAAAACACAACCCTCATCAAGTGTTTTATGTGCCATTGCAGACACTTGCCTTCCTAAATGTAAACTTTACACAGATACCATATTTAGTCTAATCAGTTTACTAACTTGTATACTATCCCATGCAGCATGAAATTGAATTTCACATGGTTATTCTAGTCCTGGATGCCAGAGCTCTGCTGATCATAGAATTATAGAACCACAGAATCCCAGACTGGTTTGGGTTGGAAGGGACCTCAAAGCCCATCTACTTTGGGCAGGGACCCCCTCCACTAGCCTTGAACACTTAACACTGAACGGAAATATTTTTCACAGAATCATGATTTCAGTACCTCAGAAAATGAATCTGCTGTTTCTTTTCTAGTCTGTCTGTGGGTAATCACTGTTAATGTCAACAGGATGTGTCGGGCAGGGTATAGCCTTCTCAGGTGCAGCTGCTCTCTGTTTACTTAGATTAATGCAGGTGCTGAGCGTCAGGCATCCTAAGTTCTCTTTATGTGTTAAAAGAGATTTCTACAGCAAAAAGAGAAAGGGGACTGAAGCGGGGAGAAGAGTTCTCTCCCTCTTTCAGCAAGAAAAGTTTATTTGTTATGCTATGGGAAGGATTTTCTTTCAGTGAGCAGAAGCTGTTTTCAGTTGGAAGCCTGAATGGCTCCACCATTTAACTGGCCAGTGATAACTACCAGTAGTTCGCATGTTGCAGATAACTTGCACATAGAAACAACAGGTGAGTGAAATATGGATCTTGAGCTCAAGATAAAATGAAGCAGTAGCACTTCTTGGCCTAGCACTGAGAATTGCAACATTATTTAACAAGAATATTGGAAGAGGAATCGTTACTCTACAGGCTGTAGAAGCAGGGTCTGGGAGTTACACAGCTGTTCAGACAAAGAGGGAATTAGTAAGGCTTCATTAAGATCAGGTGTGAGGGAAGCTCTGAGACCTTGCTAGAGATTTTTGAGTTGGTGATACTTGGTGTGGTTAGTTCTTCAGAATAGTCTCTCTTAAATTGGAGGATTTTATTTAATACTCATTGCACTGGGTATTAAATTTACTGGGTAGTGGCAGTTCTGGAGTCCTTGAGACTGCTCTTCTGGACTGACTCGGCTGGAGCGAGTAAGCTTACAACTGACAAGTAAGTAGCCTTCTAATCTCTGGTTGTAATGGGATGACTCTGATGTTCCAGTACTTGGCAATTAAAACAGGAGGTGGTGTTCCCTTGGCATGTATTAGATTTGATGCCGTTTATAGAATGGACATCTGTGGGAAATGAGCTGGATTAGAAGTAAATAACCAGAAATCTTGCCCCCCCATCCTCATGCTATCTCTGAGGGTAGAATAAAAAAAGGGTATGGTTAATGGCATCAGGGGTGGCCTCGTGTGTGCCCTGGGCAAGCAAGGTAGTGTCTGGGTCCCTGCCACCTCTGTGGTTTCTGTGCTCTGAATGGGAGGGAGGTTTTCTGGGTGAGGTGGTTAGGGCAGAATAATGGGGCCTTTTCAAAATCAGCTCTTGGAAATTGCTGGGTTTGCAGTCTGCTAACTAAGTGGTGTGGCAGAGAGCTCACAAAAATATTTTGTGGAGGTGTTATCTCAAAGACAGTGTTGATGGACTCGGCTAAGGCATTCATGTCCCAGCAGTTTAGAAGACCTAGGCCTTCTAGAGGTCACCTTCTCCTTTATCTGAGAGTCCTCCTTGACTGGAGACCCTTCAGTGAAAGGTTGGAGCATAGCTGTAGAATGCCAGGTCTTGTGCAGGCATCAAGGGATTGTCAGCCAAAATGTGGTCTGGTATGTTGTGAAGCTGGGGAGGAGGTGAGATTTAGATGAGTTTTGCTGAGGAGCTCTTACAGCCCATGCAGTGTTTTGAAGACCAGTGTTTAGGGGTGCATGGGTGGCTGAGCGTTGCTCTCACTGGGGCAGAGCAGATTCGTAACAAAAGTTACCTGGAGCCTGGAGGTACGTCACGCTGCCCTGTGTGTTACGAGACTTATCTAGTGTTAACAGAGTAATGCTTACCTCATGGGCTTGTTACCCTGGCCAGGAGGCAATGGGTGGTAGCATATGTAAATGTATTTTTGGTGGTGTGCCCTGCAACTCTGGAGTTTTTAATTATTTTTTTTTTTAAGTGAGTATTCTCAACAAAACTTCAGGGGATGCTTTTGCAGGTGTCTGAGAATAAAGAACACCCTATCCTCTACCTCACCATGAAGTATCTGCCATGAAAACAAAACCATTCAATAATACGATTGTTCTTTGTGCATATTCTTAGAATACACCGTTGATATGTGGCTCTCTGCAAATATGTTGGCTTGTTTTCAAAAGAAGGAGCTTGAGCTCAGTGTAAAAAGGAAGAGTTTCTCATTGTCTTGCTGGGTGCGGCGGGGGGGGGGGATAAGTGATTGAGCTCTTTAGGAAAAACACCTAGCTTTTTTTAAAGCTAGTAGGAATTGGATGCAAATAATAGGAATTAACTGCCTATGTAATCACATAGCAATTCAGATCAACAGAGCTTTAAATCTATTGCCATCACCTCACTGGTTTTCCAGGTTATACAATGTTGTGCTCGTGATACAGCTAAAAGAAGAATGAATTTGAGACTTCCTTTTTTCTATGCTTCACTTCTTAATATCTCATTGCATTGGTATTGGTGTTTGAAAGAAGAATTAGTTGGCTGGTCAAACTAATTTCTTTTTTTTTTTTTCTTTTGAAATAGAAAAATTTTGTGAAAGAAGTGAGCTTTTTTATTTATAAAAGGGAAAAAACAGTGGGGGAGAGGGGAGGAAAATTCTGTTTGGTTTGCAACAAATGCCTACTTTGAATATCTGTGTCTTAAAAACATTTTTATTTTGAGATACTGCTAAGATGTTACAGTAATATATTTTTTTGTGGACCAAGGTATCTGCTTTATTAGTCTATAATAGTCCCTATAGGGATTCTATTTCATAGCCACCATATAGTCCCCATAATGCAATACGACAGCCCTCTTTTGCTGAATCATTGATAGCATCTTGATGTTGTCTCCTGGAACGCAAAGCATTCATCTAAGCTGAAATTCTCTTTACATCACGTGAACTTTTTAAAATATATGTTTAGTCTCAGAGGAGTCATCTTCAGCTGAAAAAGCCTGCATTTTCTTGTTTTATTTTAAAAGCTAAAACTTTCTACTGGCACTAAAATAAAACACCACTTTCCAACTTCTTGTTATTTTTCTGTTGTATTGGAAATCAATTCAACATATGAATTTCTTGTTTTAGTAATCTCAGTGAATTATTTTTTATTTTTATTAAATAGAAGATAGGTTTGAGTTCATATAAAGATCAAGTAAAAATCAGTTATTTTGATGTCCAAGTGAAGACTCTTAAACTATGCAATTTGCAGTCATTTCAACATTATTTACTGTCAAGGGTTTTTCAGGGATTCAGAGATCATTCTCTCTGCTTACCAAGTAACAAAAAAAAATTAATTTTATGCTTACAGGATAAATTCTGTATGAAATGAAATTCAGAACTCACCTGCTGTTCCTAGAATACTCCTGAAAACTTGTTTTTCTTCTGAGGAAGTTTATTATGACTGGAAAAACCAAATCTTAATCTTTATCCCCACTGGGAAGTGGGTTATTTCCTCCAGACATTAGCTGATGTCTTCCCAGCTTACATGAGAATGTTATCCTACTGCCTGTGTCCTGCAGCTGCCCTTACCACTGTGCATAGGAACGGCGCCGTACAAAGGTGGCACTTGAGTCTGCCGTGCCAAAGGCACCGACTGCGTGTGCTGCTCTGGGGTCAGAGCCGACCCTTTCCTTCGGCTTTGTTAAAGATTACTCGGTCTAAAATGTATCAAGCACAAGCCTTCTCTTAATTTGATTATTACTGTGGGTATTATTTCTCCAGGACTTGTCGGTCTGGACTGACAGGGCTTCATTTCTTGGGGTGGTTCTCTGGAAGAATTCATTGCAGTTTCAACACCTGTCAACAAGTTCGGTCTTGTTGGGAGCCTGTTACAGCTGTTTGAGGCTGTGCAGTTTTATGAGCACAGTGCTGCTCTTTGGTGCCTCTGGGGTAAAAGAAGTGGTAACTGTGGTACTCGGACTGTCTTAGCAGACTGACAATGTGCTAAACTGAGGTATGCTGTAATACTGTGTGGTCACTGGTGCGGAGAGGAAGATACATTTCAATGTTGTGAAACATGCCTTCTGGTGGGGAAAATGCACGTGTATTTCCAGTGTGACTGGTGAATTAAGGTACAATATTCTCATGGATGGCTTGTTGGAGCTATTTCACGTGTGTGAGCTTGAAAATGTTAAATATTAATCATTCTTATCAGCTGTCTGTAAGCAGTAAGCCAGTGCTCTGTTTTAACTTCAGGTAAATGAACAAACGCTCTGGGACGATTCATAAAACTAAGTGGTTTGTGTGGCAAGATTCAGTTTGTTTCACAATTCTTAAATGCTAGTGGAACATAAAGTCCCATTTTAATTTAGGATTAGTGAGTAATTCAACCAGACACAAGTACCATACTGCTGTGACAAGCAAGTCTGGGAAATTCCTGAAGTTTGTTGAAGATAATTTTGTGTCACAAGTACTCAGCCAACTAGGAAAGATGCCCTCCAGCACTTGTTATTTGTGAAGAGGAGGACTCGTGGGAGGTGTGATGGGAGGTGGCTGTGTGGCCACAGTGACCACAAAATGGTAGAGTTTAAAATTGTTGGTGTAATGAGAAAAAGGTCAGCAGAGTTGCTACCCTGGATTTCAAGAGAGCAAACTTTAAGCTACCCTAGTAAGCAGTGTCCCCTGAGAAACTGCTTTTGGGGGCTTAGGGGTTCATGAGTGTTTGGTCAGTCTTTAAGAACTGAGGTTTTTTGTGTTGTGTGGTTGTGGGTTTGGGTTTTTTGTTTGTGTGGTGGTGAGGGGTGGTTTTGTGTGTTTTTGGTGGTTTTGTTTGTTTGGTTTTTTAAGAACCTTGCACAGGAGCAGGCAATCTCATTGTGTTGAAAATCAAGCAAACGGGGCAGATGACCAGCTTGGCTGAACAGGGAATCCTCTTGGATGATCTCTGGAAGTTAGGTCAGGCTTTGAAGGAAGATTAGAGCTGTGGTTTGCCAGCAGTATTCCTCAGGGCTCAATTCTAGGGCCAGTGCTGTTCAACATTTTTATCAATGATCTGGACGCTGGAGTTGAATGCGCCCTTAGTAAGTTTGCTGACGATACTAAACTGGGAGCTGCTGTTGACTCAAGGGACAAGAGGCCTTGCAGAGGGATCTAGATAGATTGGAGCATTGGGCAATCATCAATGGCATGAAATTTAACAAGAACAAATGTTGGATTCTGCACCTGGGATGGAGTAACACTGGGAACAAGGATAAATATTGGGAGAGGAGTGGCTGGGGAGCAGCCCTGCAGAAAGGGACCTGGGGTGCTGCTTGGCAGCAGGCTCAATAGGAGCCAGCAGTGTGCCCTGGTAGCCCAGAGGGCAAGCCGCATCCCGGGGTACGTTAAACATAGTACAACCAGCTGGTCCAGAGAGGGGATTGTCCCGCTGTGTTTAGCACTGGGGCGGCCTCACCTTGACTACTGTAGGCTCCACAGTTTTAAAAAGGAAATTAAGGTACTTGAATGTGTGCTTGAATGCAGAGAAGGGCAACAAAGCTGGTGACAGGACTGAAAGGCATGTCCTCTGAGGAGCGGCTGAGGACTCGGGGTTGGTCTAGTTTGGAGACAAGGGGGCTGAGGGCAACCTCATTGCTCTGTACAGCTTCCCGAGGAGGGGGCGTGAGAGGGAGGTGCCCCCATCTCTTCTCCCTGGTATGCAGTGATAGGGCACGTGGGACTGGTTCAAAGCTGCACCAGGGGAGGCTCAGACTGGACACGAGGAAGCATTTCTTTACCCAGAGGGTGGTCAGACCCTGGAACAGGCTGCCTGGAGAGGTGGTCAATGCCCTGTGACTGTCAGGGTTTAAGAGGTGTTTGGACAAGGCCCTTAATAACACATTTTAACTTTTGGTCAGGCAGTTGGACTGGATGGTCACTGTAGCTCCTTTCCAGCTGAAATATTCTTTTCTAAAAGGTGTGTGCACAAGCTGCCTTGGTTCTATATTGTAATATGCATTAAGTGAAAGTAAGAAAAAATGGGATGGTCCATATTGAATTTGTGTGATAATGTGATCTTGAGAAAACAAGCTATGTGCAGAATGGCACTGAAAATCCAAGCAAGGTTAGTTATCTCTCTTCTAACCATGTCTGACTTCTTCCTATTGAAACAATGAGAAAATAGCATCACTCTATCAGCTGGTAGGACTACTGAGTATTAGCTGTTCAGTAAGATCATAGGATCTTAGGATAATTCAGGTTGGAAGGGCTGTCAGGAAGTCTCTTGTCCAGCCTCCTGCTCCAAACAGTTAGCTGCAGGGTCAGACTAAGCTGGTCAGGGTTTTATCCAGTTGGATCTTGAAATCCACCCTAGATGGAGTCTGCACAAACTCTTTCAACAACATGTTTCCAGCTTGAACAGATGTGATCCTGTAGGTCAGCTGTGTGACTACTAGATACCAAACAAAATAACATCAGATAAAACAGCCGCTCTCTGACCTGAAATATTCCCTAGGAAATTGGTAATACAGTTGCCTATTTTTGGACTTACACACAGAACATCAGTTCTTTATTTCATATGTCAAACCATTTCAGGTGAGCTGTATTGTTGAAGAGCAACCTGCTCAAATCAAGGGATGCTTTCTACAGAATGTAGGAGGTGCAGAGACCTCTGCCCTGGAAGTCTGCAAGATGTAATGGACAGTGGCTACAAGGTCTGGGTGACCAGGAATTGCATGCTTTGTTCCACAAGATGATCAGTTTTGTGGGTGGGTAGCACTGGCCAATGCATTCCTCTGTGTGCTGGTTGAACAAAACCAGAATGTCTGAAGTTGCCTGCAGTGAAAATGGTTGTTTCTTCCATAAGGTTTTTAGAGTCTCAGTAACAGATGAATGAGAACTTGATGAAGAACCACAAGGAAACAATGAGAATTTTCATTCTTTTAAATATACTCGCAGTCTATCTGCTGTGCTGTGTTGTGGGGTTGGGTTTGGTTTTGTTTTTGTTTTATTCTGGGTGGGTTGTTTATTTTTGTAGCTCTCTGAAGAAAGAGACAATACAGAGGATTTTGAAGGCTGCTGATATGTCAGTGCTCTCAAACCCCAAATATCTGTTCTATCAGGTATGAAAGAATGAAAGTACTTCATTAAAAATTGAACTAGCGGGTGATGGGTCCCTTTCCATAGGGTAGGCATGTTCTGGTGTTGAATGGGAGTGGATAGGAGTTGGAGGAAGAGTTTATACTTGGGCTTGAGAAGGTTTACAAAGCAAGATGATGTCATCAAAGCAGAAGCAGGTGAGCTCATGTTGAACGTTGTTTCAACTATTTTTTTTCCTTGATTTCACTACTCAAGCCTGCTGTACCACCACAATATGGATAGTGATACTGCCTTCAGGGGCCATAGAAGAGGAAATGTCAAATGGCATAACTATTAGTAAAAACTGATTAAAAGGAAGATCAGAGGTAGTAGTTAGGATACCACAGACTCAATTTGCTGAAGTTACTTTGAGGCTTATGTCAAAATCTGAAGAATATTGACTGAGATGCTTTTGTAGGGAAGAAATTATGCATCCCAAATCTGAAGGATGCCACGGCATTCAGAGAGGGAAATCTGTTTGATATAGGGCTTCTTGCATGTGCAGGAAATCTAACAGATTCTTAAAGAATTGAAGCTGCTGGGGGCAAAAGGGGGGAGGTCTTTGTATAACCAAGTATCATGCTGTGGGAGAGAAAACAAAATGGAGGCAGTAGTTGTCAGTTTTGTCCCTAGGAGTTTCTCAAGGATCTGTAGGGGGCTTTTCAATGCATTTTAGGATATAATTCACATTTCGCAATGTGAAAGGTTTTGCTGAATCCCTGGCTTGAGGTTTTTGGGTGTTGTTACCCTCCTGCCCCCCCCTGCCCCCATCTGCCAATAGGAGCTGATATCCAAGAACAAACAAGCTACTCAGTAAATGACCAGATGAAGTGACTGACTGGTCATTGGACTCCTGCCCTTCAGGATATGGACAGATGTGCTCAAACAAAGCTATTTAAACAGATGCCAGTGGCACAGATAAAAGGTGGTGTGGATATATGTGTATATGTACATCGGCCTTAGGCAAGAAAGAAAAAAGGCTTTTTTTTAATTGGTAACTGTCCCACAGGAAAACCTGATGACAATTCTTTCTGCAGATTAACTTAAAGTTGCTGTGACAGTTGACTCAAGAGAGTCTCAGTTATCTCTGTTAAATGCCACTCATGCTGGTATTCCGTGTTAGATATCGCTAAATTTTAAAATGTTGGGTAACACTTAGTTGTGCATGCAGTAGGTGTAGAAAGACCTGTAACTCCCTGGAAGATTGTGCTTGTTTCCTGAGTGGGTAGTTTGTTTCCCTAGTAGTTTGATATGGACTGCTACTTACACTGTCAGTTGGACTAGTTCTTCCGTTGTTCCCCACACCCCAGTACTATCTTAGCTTGCCTGGTTTCTTTTTCTGGGCAAGAGATACATGGGTCCATACCTGAAATATTTCCATAGAAGTTGCTGTAGATTGAACTGTCATTCAATACAAAATGTAAGAAGCTGTCACTTCCTAAACTGTGATGAATATATAACTGCGCTTTGAATTGCTTCCATCCATCTTCTCTTTCTGTGAGTTTAGGTATTAGTGATAGGCTTGGTTTTGATTTATCCTGTGAACAAAGGAACAAGAGTAAAGGATGCAATATGTTCAGACTTTTTGAACAAGAGCTAAAATAAGTTTAGGAGTGGATGTAGCATGGTTTCTTCATCGCTTTCTTTTCTTGTAGAGCCAAGTGAAAGATGTGTAAGGTAATGTCAAGAAAATGCATCTTTGGCAATGAAGTTGGAAGGAATGTTCCTGTTAGTATCATTCAGGGCCAAGTCTGACTCTGTGCTTGTTGCTCTGTGCAGCTACTGGGGGTGACAAATTAGCTTTTATCACCAGAAAGAAAAAAATAATACTGAACTACTTGTACTGATGCTGTTAGACTGTGTTTGCCATGCAACAACTAATAACTTTGTAGTAAGAATAAGCAGAAAATGAGGAGATAAAGATATACTTCACAAATCTATAATTGTTTATGGTAAAATTATCACTATGTATTGGGTATGTATCACCAAACCATATTTCAGGGATTTGATGCACTCTGTAAATGCATCAGAGGTTTGGGAACTGGATCTGATCTGAGTTTTCTGGCTCCTGCATTCAAGACCTGAGAGAGGCTAGACACAAAAGCAACTGTTAAAAATTCTAAGGAGAAGGGGTCTCTTTGGGTATTTTTTCATTTGGTTCATTCAGTTAGAGATAAAGCAAAATCTTGCTTTCAGGAATCCCCATTGGGAGAGAGTCAAATTGCAGTCCAAACTTCTGGTTTAGAAGAGCTGATACTGACTCCCTTTGTGTTTGTCTCTGCATTTAAGTCCTGATTAATTTCTCTGTGTTCTAAAAGCCACTGAAGAAAGTACAATGCGGGTGGCAGTTCAGCATAAAAAGGTGTTTTAAGCAAGCAGTACATCAGCTTCTCCATTATTCTGAGAATCCAGAGTCCAAAAAATGTGAAGATAGTTGCATTTTTTTATCTTACTAGAGTCTTTACCAGTTCTTTATGTCAGCATGCTGCCAAACTGTAGTGGTTAACAGCAGATAAGCATAGAGCCTTTGTACCCGCACTTCAACTGTTCCACTTTGTATTCTTCTAGTAGCGTGCCACTGCCCACACATAGCCAAGGGAGCATTTGTCAAATCTAGATTGCTGAGGAACACTTTGATTTGTCTCGGGCTGCTTCCTTGTAATGGAACACTACTGCCTTTCTGTCTTGTGCATTAATTATCCCTGAATATTGGATGATCTGCAAACTCTGGGGTTGGGGTTGGTGCTGTTGTTACCAATAAAAGGCAGGAAGACGTGACAGGGAGATATTTCCTGCCTCACTATCAAATAACAAAATCCTCTATAAAAGGGGAAAAAGAATTCATAATTTGGATTGCTCCTATTTTTTCTTTTTTTTTTAAAAACCTAGGGGCATAATTTGGGAATATTGAGAGTAGTCCAAGATGTGCATGTTGTAACAAGCCATTGAGATAACATGTAATCACAACTTCAATTTACATTATCATTAAATAATCAGAGACAGTGAACCATCTGCATGCTTGATTAGGAAGTAGAACTGCCTAAAACTTGACAATTTGCTTAAAAGCTGTTGTTCACAGAAATAAAGCACTGGAGCAATGGAAGTTACTAAGATGTTAGGGAAAATGTTTTCAGTTGTGGGAACAAGTAGCCCTCAATTCCCTGAACTCCAGACAGACTGCAGAGGAAGGAAATTCCTAGACTTGCACAAAATATTAACCTCTAGCTGCTTCAAAGTGTTTTTTGTTCTGTGTAAAGAAACCCTTAAAACTAAAGATATGTTCTGTATCAGCATATGGAAATATTTAGAGGTACAGCAGAGAAGCGTCTGTCCACTGCATGCAACTAATATTTGCCAAGTATTGATCTAGCGTCCGTCTCTGTTATTCTTTAACTTTAGTCCATGGTTCAAAGTTTACCTTTTGTTTAAAACTGATTTCACGGGGAGGTCACGTCCTCTAGCTAATCCAGTGGGGATAGAATGAAAATTGAATTTACCGCAACTTAGAGGAAATCTCTGAAGCCCATACAGAAAACCTCATGCTAGTTTGCAGCAATGGTTATTGCTCACTTTGCTGTGTAAATGTGCATTACAGCTAGGGTTGGTTGGTTTGTTTGGGTTTTTTTGTTTTTTATTAGCTGAGAGTGCATTCAGCGTTCCATGAGATCAAGCTCACTGTATTAAAGGCATAGAATCGCAGACTCACAGACTGGTTTGGGTTGGAAGGGACCTCACAGCCCATCCAGTCCCACCCCTGCCATGGGCAGGGACCCCCTCCACTAGCCCAGCTTGCCCAAAGCCCCATCCAACCTGGCCTTGACCACTGCCAGGGAGCCAGGGGCAGCCACAGCTTCTCTGGGCATCCTGTGCCAGGGCCTCAGCACCCTCACAGGGAAGGATTTCTGCCTCACATCCCATCTCCATCTCCCCTCCTGCAGCTTCAGGGCATTCCCCTTGGCCTGTCACTCCCTGCCCTTGTCACCAGCCCCTCTCCAGCTTTCCTGGAGCCCCTGCAGGGCCTGGAAGGGGCTCTAAGGTCTCCCCGCAGCCTTCTCTTCTCCAGGCTGAACAACCCCAACTCTCTCAGCCTGTCTCCATAGCAGAGGTGCTCCAGCCCTTGCATCATCTCCATGGCCTCCTCTGGACTCGCTCCAACAGCTCCATGTCCTTCTTGTCCTGGGGACCCCAGAGCTGGACGCAGTACTGCAGGGGGGGGGTCTCAGCAGAGCAGAGGGGAAGAATCACCTCCTTTGACCAAAGGGTAATTTGAATTGTATCAGATCTGAGCATCTAAAAGCTAGGGAAAAATTTAAATTTAACTTGATGGTTAACCTGATTGCTCTCTCTGTGAATATATATCATTCCCTATTATATTCCCAGAAATAAGTTTCTGGGACCTAACTCAGCAACCAGGCTTCCTTAGCTTCAACAAAATCAATGGCAATTGACTGTACAGCCACGACAAATCATCCAATAATTTCCTTGCAAAGTCTTCAGCTTCCTGAATGTTCGGACCTGCAAACCCACCGCATCTGTCTGCTGTTCAGGTGTTGGTAACTGTCAGGTCTCACTGACAGCGGGATACCTGCATACCAGTGGAAAATCCAGCTACGAGGAAGGTGGCTGTTGCCTTCCTCTTTGCTTTCGGAGTATAACATGCTGGAAGCGGTAGATGTTTCAACCAGCTTCTAGGTTATTAGCAAAAACGTTGTGGCAAATTATTAGAATTTGAAAATACTTGAATTTGAAGAAATTGGCTACAGGCATAAAAGTTTAAAGTGGTTGCATTGTTATACACTACTGATAGAGAATCATCAAAGTGAGGAAAATGCACTGAAATTTAAAGTAAAAAACACCTTGTATTACTGAGGTTGAGTTATGATAGGGTAAAAGATAATTTGTATATTTGTAATGAATATATCTTAAGTTTATATTGCATTGCACTTTAAACTCAGGAGTCTATTCTGTCGAGCTAAGGAAACACCCACAGCAAACGGCAGAAAATAAGTTGGGTGAAAATAGCAGATGTATTTGAGCAAGAATAAATTGAACAAGGCTCTCAATCAAAAGCTGGGGGAAAATAATCAATGGTAATCATCAAGAGATTATTTATCTTTGATCCTTGTATTGGAGATGTTTGAAACAGGAGCGTTTCCTGTTGGGTTGCCATAGCAAACCCTGGGTGCCTTTCTCATGATAGTGTTGCGTAGGAATGTAAATGATAGCGGGTTTTATGTAGAGCCAACCCTGGAGTGGAAGAAAAGCATGAAATTCAACTTGTCATTCAGTTGGATTTAAATCAATGAAGATTGTTGGAGCAGGGAAGAGGTTGGCTTTGAGAAGAGGGTATGGGCCTGATTTTTTTTTTAAGGCCTCAGCTTTTTGTGATTGCCAGTAGGTTTTCAATGCCTAAATATTAATTAAATATAGTTATAACTAAGTCTTCAACAATAACTGTAATTCTGTCATGCACAACTGCTCTACTGTGTTGTGCCTACCTAGTTAATGTCCTAATACACACAATGGTTTCTGGGCATTAGCATATACGAGTTGCACGGTCTATCTGCCCTGCCGTTCTGCGGGGTAGATGAAGCGTAGCTGAGCACAAGGCGCAAAGAGCAAGTGCCATGGTGGCAGTGGTGCCTGACACTGACTTTGGCACTCCGGTGTCCTTTTTTCCCCAGCTATGCCCTGGAAGCTGTTTTCCACCAGAGTTGCAGTAGGTAATCCCAAATGTTACCAGAAGTTCTTTGCAACCTGCAGAGTCCATGGACTTGCTGTTCAGGTTGTTGCCAGTGACATGACTGTACTTCTTGGTGGTTTTGTCTCCTGTTGGTGGGGTCCTGAATCACTGCTAGGACTAGTTTCTGTGTGGGGGAACCAGCCCCAGAGGCTGTTTGCATCGGGCTTTCTTGCCAGAGGCCCGTAGCCTGCATTTCTTTGAGAGACGTTGTGTGAGGCAGAGGTGTCAGAGCCTGCGCTGACATCCGTGTGGGTTGGTAGGAAGTGTTCCTCTGACAGCCTGCCAGACTGGAAGCTGCGGCAAGCGTGGGGACCCAGAGCCCCCTGGACTATATACAGGGGGTAGAGGGGTCTAAGAAACACATGGGTGAGTGTGTTTTTGATAAAAGATGAGAGGTGTCAGGGTCAAAACAAAGGGAAATACTCCTTCACACTGAAATGATCACGGACACTGTGTTCGAGCAGCTGCAAATACTAGAATTTCCTATGACACCAGAAGCTATTTATTGAAAAAGTATATAAATTATATGGCTATTTCTGTGCAAAGAAAAAGAAGCTATCACCACTGCAGTAGGTCCTTGAGCTGCATGTCACTCATATTTGAAAGTGCGTTTGCTGTAAGCATGACTATTTGCCCTACTCTTGAGCTGTTTTGGCAGACTCTGCTAATCAGATACATGTCCAGCTGGACCTTTGATTTGATCTGGTATGGTTGTTTTTATTAATAAAAACAGGCTTAAAGAAAGGGAATTAATTTGGATCGTGTAGGATTTTCCCCTTGTCAGGAGTAGGAGAGCAACCAGGATTCAGGGTTGGAAATAGGAATGTCTTCACAGCTAATACAGTAACTGCAGCGTCTCCTGCGGGTGGCTGCAAGTAGTGTTTGTATGTGAATATTGGTTTGGAGTTTGAATATATTGACAGAGTTTGGGGTTTTTTTGGTTGGTTTGTTTGCTTGCTTGTTTCTCAGGGGCAACAAACCCTTACTAGTCATATACAACTAACATTTAGTAAGGATTTGCACGTTCTTTAGCCACTTATAACACTACCTTGCCACAATTTATTTTTTATTTCCAATTACAAACAAAAATGGAATTGCTGTGTTGTTTTTTTTGTAGGTGATTTTTGTCTTGGTGTGTTTTTGTTTTGTGTTGTTTTTTTTGAAACCTACTGGATGTAACTATGCCAAAACATTAATACACATGTAGGTATCGCTGGAAGAGATGTATGTTGAGGTGGTTTTTGTTTGCTTTTAAACCTCTGTTGTAAAGAGTGCTGGTTAATCCTGTGTTTCAGCTTTACACAGAGTCTGTCACTTTACAGTACAAAGATGTTTGCTCATGTAAAGGAGTACATTAACAACACAGCTGAGTTAGTTCCAGCACCAGGGAGGCTGCACTATTAGCTGATAGAATTAACTTTGAAGCAAGCTGCCTGGCTGCTCTAGCTTAGGAAGAGGTGGTGGCTTGAAGAAAGGGGAGGAGGTGGGCAGCCCTTTCAGAAACCAGTGCCCAAGGGAGGAAAATACAGATGGGCACAAATAAAGTCTATACAAAGTAAATTAGTTGCTGCTCTGTGGTGTTGATACAGCTGAACAGTAGAGAGACTAGTGCTTTAATTAATAAAGCAGAGTAAGTCATGCTGCAATTGCAAGTTGAGGCGATGTATCACATCATCACACACGTGCGCAAAAATAACTCCATTGCAAAGCTTGATAGGCAGACTCATCTAGGGGTTTGGTGTCTTTAAGAAGTCACATGGCAGCATTTGCAAGCTCCTAGTATGTTGATTCACAACAGGTATTCCCATCTATTGGTAAGTTGAACAGTGTTTCTGATGGCAGGTGGTGTTTCTGGGTCGTATGAAGAGACTTCTGTTTTTCCTAGTCACCTTGGCCGTTCTTGTTCCTCTTCCAGTTCCTGGGCACTTGCTTAGGCGGATGATGGGGGGGTGAGTGTGGTGGTGTGTCTTTTTTCTTCTTCTGCAGCAAATTGCAGCTGCAAGAGTATGCTGCGTGAGCCCTGCCATGTATTGGTGCAAGTCAGGTCAGTGTTGCATGTAGGCTGTGCTTCATGTGAAGCTCAAAAGCCAGAAGACCATTTGTTACCTACTAGTTCTATATTTAAGACTAATAGATAATTTCATCCATCTGCAACTCTCTTGAGCACTGATATTAGCAAAGGAGGAACGTACTGTATTCATGAAGTGAGCTGTTAAGTCAGAAATATGACTTGTGGGGCACTTTTTTAGGTTTAGTTTTTTTGTGTGGGTTTGTTTTCATTGTGGTTGGTTTTTATTTTGTCTTTTGTTGGTTTTAAGTTAGGCGTTCACGCTGATTACAGAAAAGGCAACATTAGTTCCATTCTGTTAATAAGAAGTTGTTCTTAGTATACAACATCAGAATTGTAACACTGAAGATAAAAACAGATTTGCTAAGGCCTAGTCTTGCATTGTTAAACTGAACTTGGTCGAGTTTGTTCCAAGTAGAGCATTTTGTTTGCAGTATATAATTATTGTGGGCTGCAGAAAATTCTGCTGTAAACATAGAAAATATGCAATAAAAATGATAGAAGGTTCACACTTATTTCAGGTATGGCTTCAACAGAAAAGTTCGTAAGTGTGCTGCTTTGTATGGTCACGGGGAATTGGACAGTTTGAAATCAGAACGTCTCATGGAAGTCTGACGGAGTGTGAACAGTCCTGTGGAAGTGGTGATGGAATGGCAGAGATGCCAATAAGAAGTTGGCAGAGGTGCAGTGTCTGTATTTCAGCTGATGATGCTCCTTTTGGAGAACACTGTGTGATCACCAACCTTCCATTAATTGTTCAAATCTCTGAGAGAAAAACCACCTTGACTCGTGCCTTCCAAAGGTGGCTGTGCACCAGGGACCAGCATCTGCTGCAAACTTTTCTCAGGGAAACATCACACAGAGCACTGCTTCATGGATGCAGCGAGGATCATGGGGAAAGATTTGGGAACCACTTTTACAGAAGGTGAAACACATGGATGGTGTGTTTCATCACTTCAGAGTAAATCGTGTGCAGACCTGACGACTGCACGTCGGCTCCCCCACTGCATCCCTGGCTGTCAAATTACGCTGTTAACACAATTATTTTTTTAACAAAACAAAACAAACCTTCAGTTAGACAAAAAATATATTTGAAGTATAAAATGCTGTAGCTTCCATAATTCTTTATTAAATACTTAATTAAGTTGCATCATTTCATTACAACAACTTCATTTTGTCACATTGAGCTTTTGCTGTCAGGAAAACAAACTAGTTTCTTTCACTGCTCCTCAGAAAATAAATGCAAAAACTGACTTTTGTCCATTAACAAATCCTTCCCCACAGTTTAAAGCTATATTAATTGTGAAAATGAGCATTGTTTATAAGTAGTAGTGAAAAATCAATTTTAAGGTAGTTCGGATAATTTTGAATAGCCTTCTAGTATGAAGTGGTTTTACAAAAAAAAAAAATTATTAAACAGTGAATTTAATCTGGAATGTTTGACACTTTTGCATGTTTGGAAATATTAATAATCTTGGTTTTAAATTTGATTTTAAATTTATGTTCACAAACACAGAACATAGCAACATCATTTCTTGGAGTTTTCCATTTGGGTTTTGAGAATCATAACCTATTTGCTATTGCGTGGCTGTGACAAATGTGCCAGGGCAATGGACGACCTGCCGGGCTCTTTAAATCCAACACAACACATTGACGTACAAAAATGCAACACGTGGTACTGTGTGTGGGTGCATATTGTGTGTAACTTTACAACTACATATTAAAAAAAATTAAGGACAAAAAGCACATGGTCTGTGTGAAAATAATACAGAAAAGTAAAAATCCAACGTGTAGGAGGATAAACGTGGATGAACAGATCGTTAGAAGTTTGCATTGACAGATGTATGACTAAATAGGGTTTGCAGTGATGGCATGTGCTAGGGTTTGAGGTGCATTGACCGGCCCTATGGGTGGATGACATTAATATGGTTAAATTTCAGTTTTGTGTTTCCTGTGCATTTCAAATATGCATTACTGCTTAGTGTAACATTATAATGGGGGGGGGGGGGGAGAGGGAAAATTGTAGGGTTTTTTTTCTTTGTTGTTGCAATTTTACATCCAAAAGTTTTTGTTTAAAAATAAGAAAACCAATGTACACTTAAGCTGTCCAATCTGGTGATTTTTTTTTTTCTACTATACATTACTGATAATTAGCCCTTGCAATCACATGGATTTGATCACTTATTTTTAACTTAAAAGTGCTAACTATCCTGCTTCCCCTCCCTGGCTCCCTAGTCTTCACAATTCCGGGCCCTGTAGTGCCATGTGAAATACTTCACCCAGAGCCTGGGGAAGAGGGTGCCACTGATGCTGCAGTCATGATGGCCAGTTGGACAGGGCTGAGCACCCGAGAGCTGCGGGGTGTCCCTGGGGGTGCAGCGGTACTCTGCTAATTACAGCACCTCACGCTGGCGTGGCACTCGTGCTCCTTTCTCTCACAAGTTGCAGAGGGAGAGGTCAGCACGAGAGAGGCAGAAATAAGGTAATTCTTGTGGCAACAGGGCAGTGTTGTTACTTTTGGACTGGAAGATAAAAAAGCAGGGGTTTCCAGAAGCTGTGTGTGCAAGCAGGAGTTAATGATGTAATGGGTGTGGTGTGCAGGAACTACAACCTTACAAGGCACACATGTGTGAGCATCAATGTGAACAGGAGGGGAGAGCTGCAGATCCTGGTTTCTGTATGGTGACTAAAACTTTTATGAAGTAGTTGCCTTCAGGCTTCTTATGACCATACAAGTAATGGTTTGGGTATCACTTTTATGATTACCATTTATTAACCAAAAAAAAAGTAACTGCCTAGAACCTTTTACAATACTGTTGGGCCATTTTGTGGTGAATGGGCTAAACTGTCAGTATACATGAGCGTGCTGTGTTAAGAAAGGCACAGCACCATGGTACAAGTCCCATGGGAATGGTCATTGCTTTGTGTTTTAGATGTTTTAAGTAAGTAAATGATGTTGGACTACCTTTTTTCCTAGAAAGATTCTTACAAATGTAGCTCCAGGAGGACTCCTAGGTGGAAGGGCTGGAACCCAGCTTAGGCTCTTGGTAACAGTGCCATGGCTTTACATTAAGAGCCCTGCAGAAGAAAATCCATTTCCTCTGCGGCTGCTGCTTTGCAGAGCTAATGCCACTGACTTGGCCTCACGTAGTTTATTGCAAAACTGAAGGTAACTTCCCAGGTTTTGTCATAACATAATGATCTTAACTTTCTGGCTGAGAGGGGCATATCTGCCCCAGGGCTTAGCCATCACCATAGCCACCAATAATAAATCTGCGGTGTGTGGGTACAATCCACATACATTGCTACAGCAACAGTAGGTTTGCAATGCAGGTGGCAGCTGTGGTTGCAGTGTCTGGGGCACAAGAAGCACAAATAGCATTTATTTAGCTATTTGCACTAATTGCAAGCAGGCCAAAAAGACTTGTACAGCTCCTGCTGAAATTTGGGCATGTTGGGCCACATTGTCTGCTGCCTGAGTGAGGTCAGGTCTCTCTGTGTGCTGCGCTCAGCTGCTGCTCTAATGGCACAGCGTACCTTGAGGGAGTTGTGGTCTTGCTTTTAACATCCACCTGTTCCCTAAACGTGAAACCCCCTTCTCAAAAGTAAACCACACCAGTCCAAATGCATGTTAATTGCTGTTCTTACACTGCAGTTTGCCTCACTACTTTAATACCTAGTGAATGCTTTTGGAGTGTCTGTCAGTTTGAGAGATAAGAGGATCTGAGTAGGAGTGGATTTGAAAAGATGTTAAGCTAAGTCATTTTAAATTTTCTTAAAAAAAAAAAAAACAAACCACAAAAACCCCCAAACCCTCCAAAATTTCTCTTCCAGTCATATGTCACTATGTAATTCTAGATAGCTGGAAGGGCTTTGATGTAGGCAAGTATTAGTAAACCTGTTTCAGAGGGTGAGGGAAGGGACCAAAGCAAGATCACAACAAGAGGAAGGGCAGATCCTTAAACATGACCTGACTTGTGGTTCTACCTCAGCTGCACTACTGCTGTACATGAGATTACATTTCAGTTTCACAACCAAAAAAGTCTCAGGAGTTCTGAAGGTTCTGGTACTTGGCATTGGACCAAAAATCCTCCAGGTTAGGACAGAAAGAGAACAAATTTTGGAGTATGGACTCCCTCAAGGGAGTCTGTATTATAACTGACTGCCCTCAACATGGCTTTGCCTCATCCTCTGCTCCTTCCCACAGCTGAATGACCAGCATGGTGTTTACCTACTTGGATGCAGTCCACTTCCTCATATGTTCAAGCTCTCATCAAATGTAAAAGGTCAGAAAGGAATGTCAGGAAACATATTTAATAGAAAATGAATCTTACCCTGTGTTTAAGTAACAAAATAACCTTCCTAGTGCCTCTATCAGCTCTTCAAACTTGCTGCTAGCACACAAGCATTTGCTGAGTGTTATGAACATTAAGGCTTGTTACCAGCAGCCCTTTCAGCTGAAGTATCATATTATTCACCTACTAACATTTCTGCAGTGTGGCTGCTTACTCTCAGATGTAGACCATACGTGCCAGCGGGTACTGGGGAGGGGTAAGGGCAGGGCTGAAAAAACCTGCTGGCAAGAGGTGAAGTTTTGTTTTGGCATGTGGTGTCATCCCGCTTCATGAGCGTTAGAAGGGTTCTTGGGGAAAAAAGCTGACCTACAGGTATGTATGTGGGCAAAACTTACTTACACAACTGAATGTTAAATTGCTGACCCCTCAGACCTACTCTAGTCGTATTGTAACCATTTAACTTCAGTGGATCAAATACAAATCTTTTGCTTTTAATCTGTCGCAAAAGAGATGCAACTCAGACATTATAGTTTAAGCATGCAACATGTCATAGGTAACAAAATTGATTAGATAGCAGTGTATATTAAATAAATCTTTGTGATTAAGTAAAAAATAAATCACAAAAACAATTGCTGAGAAACATGTCTGCAGGCTCAGCTCTACATCTGTTTGTTGTGTTGGTTTTTTTCAGCAGCAGCCAAATTCACAATTGATAGATATTGCACCAGAAAGACATGTGCAGTGAGAAGGAATATAATCACATTAATGTTTATGATAAAAAAACCAGATATGACTTCCATGTGTTACATAAAGTGCCTTTAGAGTTGGTGCAGTTAGAAACAAACAAAACCCCCGTTGTTATTTAGATATCATTAGCAAACGCATACAAATAGGAGACAAAACAGACCTGTTTTCCATAGCGCCAAATCACATAGTGCCAGGTTTCATTCAAAGTGCCTCCGTTGCAAACGGTAAAGAGGAAAGGATAATAAAAGAATCACTATACAAAGATAATGACAGGGTTAAGCATATTTTCCTAAAATGATTAATGCCAACCCTACCCCAAAATGCTTTATAGTACATGTAAATACTACCAATAATGAGGCAATTTCTTTACTGAACATGAGATTTGGCATGCTATGTTATGATTCTCCCTTGACTTGTAACTATTCTAATATTTATACAAAAATGCAACATATCCAGTCCATACTTCTGGATACAGAAAAATATTTATGTGCTCAATGAAAGGAGTTGCTTTCGATATATAGCCTGTGTAGAGAAAATTTCCAACGTAGCTTGCTTCTACTTTCCTAATGGTTTGGGAACACAAGGCTCAAAATGTGCTTTGAAAAAATGACACTGGCATCAAGTCTGGTATGAAATTAAGAAAAATGCTCTTTTTTTCCAAGTGTATGATATTTAATTGTAATGAAATAAAATCTGAAAATGTCTAAATCAATTAAAAAGTAAACATGAGTTGTAATACTATACCTGTAAAATGATTAATTCCATTCATTGTCATTAGAAATTATGTAAAATATTTATTAAGGGCTTTGCCTACAGAGGCACAACATAAATAGAGTAAGTCCTGCTGAAATGTGATCAGAGTTCATGTTAAGCAGTTGGTAATCTGCTGTGGACATGTCAGAAAAGCCACCTGCAGATTACAGTCCGGCCTTCTGGAGTCAGGCAACGGCACCGTCGAAGGGTTTGCTCCATGAACCAACGCTGTGCAACTGTTCTGCCATAGTCCCTCGGTCAGGCAAACGCAAAAGTGCAAGCAGAACTTGCTTGAAGAGGGGAGAAAAGGCGACGTTTTAATCCACTCCCTCAAATCCTTGAGCGTTTTCAACTGCCATAAGAAGCTTCTCTCGCAAATCTTCAAAAGATTCATAAAGAGGTAAGTCTAGACGATTAAAGCTGAAATTTAGAAAGAAAAGACTAATTTAATAATCCATGGGAAAATACACATCATATTAAAGAAATAGAAGAGGTTAAATAATTTGGAGGCCTTAACAGAGGAGATATCTCATCATCTGAACGGGGGCAATCTTCCATGTCCTTTGCAACCCCATCTCACGCTCGAGTTCCCCACAGGTAGCGCCTGCAGCCAGCCCTGCCTAGAGCAAAGTGAGTTTTCAGAAGTAACCGTGCGCCTCCTTTCTTTTCAGAGCTGAAAGTGGAAATTTGTTAAAAACCACTGAGGAAAGGAAAAAATGCACCAGACCCCTCCCCCCCATATTTAGTTGCTGGAAACCATTTCATTTTGTCAAAGGGGTGGTTTCCTAGGACTTGGCAAAGATGTTCTGAATTCACAGGACAGGCCCTCTCCCCCTCTGGGGGAAAAATAATACTGATAATAATATCCAAAAGAAGGTCTTGAAAAGGTCCTGTAAAATCTAACAGATAATTTAAACATAAAGAGGATGTGGTGATTTTGGAATGTTTAGGGTTTTTTGTTTGTTTTTTAAATAAAAAGTCATTTGATAGAATTATTATGTTTATGGAAAGATCCCCATTCTGTACTGATGTTCTAAAAATTAGTTTTCCTATATAGTGTAACTTAAGTTTACCTTAAAAAAGCCATATTCTTGATATGCAACAGAGCAAGACAAAGATTTGTATTGAATGCTTTTAACATTTGCAAATTGTAGGTATTAAACTAAGTCAGCTTATGACCTCACACTTTTAGTGACCTGTCCAACAATTTATGGCCTGGGTATAGCATGGCTTTCTGTGGCTATGTTTTGTTATGTCAGACTTTCTACAGCTCATTTTCCTCATCCTAGTAAGTGGGCATATATAAAATCATGGAGAATGAGAAAGGGAAAATGCTGGTAAGAGTAAAAGCTGCCTGCAGCGTGGTACGGGTTTGTGAAGTGATAGCTGGGGTAGAATCTCAGCACCAAGAAGGAAAAAAGCATCAAGCCCTATTTGTACAAATCTTTGTGCTTTTCTTTCAATGTTGTAGTTTTCCAGGAGGAAGAGGTGATAACTCTCTGACACATACAAGATGACAGTGAATAGCATCAGCCTTACAAGGTGAGCTGCTACTTTTCCTTCCATTGTGCCCTGTGTAACTCCTGTTGCCCTTCTAACCGTCTCTCTTGGACAGCTTATTGCCCAGCCTCCCGTTAGCAAAGCCTTTGGGACTGGCAGAATGGAAGAGAACAGAGCCTCTCTTTTAACATTGATAGAGAAATAACCAAAGCACACGGTGTAATAATTCCTCTTGCTGTGGCGAGTACCTTACATGAATGGATTCTTATGTATTTGATATGGGGAAAAGTCTTCTACTAGAAGGATTCAAATTACTCCAACAGTGTCAGAATATCAGTTTAATTGACCAGTGCTTGAAGCAATTTGCAGGCTGCTATACAGCTTCAACTACAATAGTTAACATTTGGTATATATGGGTAGCAAGTTCATCAAATGTAGTATAAAATAAAGTGGGGAAAAGCTCTCTCTTCTCTCTAACGCACATTCTAATATGCAAGCAGTTACTAGAAGTCCTGAGGTGAAAGGGTTACATGGAGTACAATAAAATAGACTTTTTCATGCTATCAGAAGGCCCGTGATGGAAAGAATGTATTCTGGATTCATTTACCTGCCCTGATTGCACAACGCCTACACCTACTGACTCTACTACCACGTTTCACATGCCCAGGGGAAGGCAAAAGACATGTTGTGTAGAACCTCTGAGGAGCAACGGCGTGGAGTGAGCCCTGCTCCCTCCTGGAGTTCTGCAGCTGTGTCCCCCAGATAAACACTAGCTGTTCTTTGCCTTTGAAATGCCTACCTACACACACACACACGTGTGCAGAGGTTTCAGAGTATCCCATTTTATAAGCAGCTGTATGATCCAGAGCTAAAGTATGTTAGAGATAAGCATGGTCATCAGTTCCCCCCTTTCTTGGGAGTGTGACAATACAGAAAAGCTACATAATTTTAGGCTTCTGTGACTTACCATGTGTGAGCTCTGGGCAGTTTATCTGGACTTCCCCATTGCTCTATTGTAAACAGCTGAGGACCATTTGAACCTGGTTGAGAGTGAAAATCATATGAAATATAAATTGCTGGACACTGTAATAAATAATATATACACTAGAATAATATAAATATTATTTTTAACATTAAATATTTGCATAACTGGTAGGCTACAAAATACCTGGTACAAACTCTCATAATTAAAACTATATTAAAGCAAAGAGGAACATGGTTATTTATTTCCAAGCCTGGTTAGCTTGTTAAGTTTATCTAACTACCTTTGCATAGATTATGTGTAATGCAAAAGAAGTCAGCTCAGACATTAAACATTTAAAAATTAAAGTGCTTGGTTAAACATGCATTCTCCTTCTTCATGTGACATGAATATTATTCCTGTTGATAGCTGAATTGTTTTCTGTGGGAGCTAGGAGAGCATCTACGTAATAGCCGTGGTGTACAGACCTTTACTCCTCCTCAGTGTGCCCCCCAGTTCTCCAGAAGGAGAATTCTTACGTGGGGGCCAAAGGTTGGCTATGACTAAATGTCAGCAGTGTTTTCTCTGCGCAGCCATTCTAGCGGGCAGGTGAAAGGAAGCTCACCGTAAAGTTCAGCAAATCCATTCATAGGCACGCGTGACGTCCCAGTAACAAACTGCAGTAATCGAATCCGCTTTTCAGCATCCATCAGTAAAACGGCCTGTTGACAAACATACACAGTCGCAGTCTTTTCACTTTCACAGCGGTAGATGTTATTATTAAAAACCAGAACAAAACCTGAGGAAGCGATCTATTTGTATTAGAGGGTAACAGCCGTGTGACTGAAAGCTGTGATACAGGGCACGTACCAGGTTTCTCTGATTAAATAGCGCGCACTGCAATGTACGTGTGTACGCCTGAGAAGGAGCACAGAGAACCAGAGGTGACTGAAAAGCCTTGAAGGGCAGACAGACCGCAAAGGTTCACAGAAAATCAGAGCAGCGCTGCAGGACCTTGGACTCAAGCCTTTTGGACTGCTACAAGTACACAGTACCACCCATGGTGAGGAAAATGATATAAGAAACCCAGAAACAAAGTTGAAGTGCATACACAAAGCTCTAAGATAAGATTCCTGTACTTTTAAGAAAAACAGACACTCCTTTGAAAAATCTACAGCTATTATGGGGAAAAAGCATTTTAGTCATTTTTCTGGGGACGTACACTTTTCAGAAGAGTATTTTGCTTCACAAATACTGCAAGACGCTTTAGATGAAACCAGTATCATGGGTCTATTTCCAGTACAGTCTGTAAGGAGTAAGTACCAGCACTGTCATTGCCAACATACACAGACATATTCTTCAGCAGTTCTCATCAAGCAAAAAGATTTCGTAACGGACTCCGAAACCAACACAGTAACTGTCACTTTTAGTAACAGAGAAGCCAGATGTGGTAAAGCAGTATTACCTTCCAGAACCACTGGATCACGGGATGATTTGGGCAGTAACCGTTTTTGTAGATGGTGTGTTGTCTCCAGTCATTAACATCAACATCGCCGAGGCCACACATCAGTAACTACATATGGAAGTAAATTGTTATGGCATTACTTGACGATGGTATTGTGTTATCCTGTACCCTCTGTCAGAAAGACACGGTTACACTTTCCCTCTGTGGCCTGACCTTTTAAACAGCTAAGCAGTGTGAATATAAATGCAAACACCCAGAAGAGGATTCTCAAGGATTCTCTCATTTTACTGGAGAAACACTGTACGCTCTGATGTACGGATGCTTTGTGTGACAGCATCTTTTAAGGTATTGTGCTCAAAATGTGACTGGTATAGGCATAAGAGCATGAACTCTGTGAGCTACTTATGTGCTTTTGTATGCACATACTCAACCACTGCCCTGAATAATTACAACTTTGTGCTTTTATGCGATCGATAGATTTATTAATTGGAGAGAACACTCTCATTTCCCATTATAAGCAAATTATCTTTGTCTGCAAATTCACTTACAAAGAGTTAAGTGATGAATGATGAGCCTAGAACATAACACGTCTTTTTGTGATGAGCATTACTGATCTGTTGTCTCTGGATGCCAATTAAACAAACTCACCTCTAGTTCATTTTCATCAAAAATTTTAATCAGATCAATAGGAAGAAGTTCTGTGAATCCCTAAAAGAAGGCAAAGCCAAGTTAAAACTCTCATACCACATAAACTTAAGTCTTTATCTATCAGGATCTTTGGCATCAGGAAACATAAGTAAAAGAGGACAAAGAAGGGTTTTGAAAATGAAACACACAGTTGCTGAAGTATGAGTCCTAATTTAAAAAATTAATCACTAAATTACTTCAAGCTTAAATAATTTAAACTTGAAAGACAATGACCTTATTCTTGTACGGGAAAGATTCCATATTCTTATACAAGGTAAAACTGGGAAATCATAAATGCAGCATTCCAGAACTTGTGCAGTGATGCAGAGCTCCCCCCTCCCTTAACGCAGACAGTGATGTATAAAAAGTCTGCATTAAAATAACATAATTTTTTTGGGGAAGAAAAAGCAGCTAAAGAACCTTACCTCCAAAAAAGCATTCATTTGTTTCTGAACTCTGTTTACAAACCTCCACTGGATGACCAGGCTACAGCAGACAACAAAAACACATAAGCACACTCATTAGAAGGCTGCAACTAAGCGTTGAGAGGTTTTAACAACCCAAACAGCTTCCACTTCTCATTCACACCTTCAGCCACCTCCCAACCGCACTCTGATGTTAAGGAAACAGCAGCGTGTGCTTAACTGTTCAAATTTATCTTGTGTGACTGATCAAATTGTTGAAAAAAAATCAGTGACTATGAACAAGTGATAGGATGACTACTTTCACTTTAGCATGCAACACAAACTCAACACATACACTTCCACATTTTATAGCTATGACTTTTCTACATCACCAAGAATTTTTTAATGTAACACACTCAGATGATAAGACATTAACCATTTTGTTCCTACGGAGGTTAACTCAAGGATGGACATGGCAAAAAGGCTTGCCTGTGGATCGAAACAGCCTACAGATTCCACGCTATGCTTCCTTTCTTTCCAAAGGAGGCTGTAATCCAGACTCCGGATGATGTATTCACTGGTAGTATTAGGTACCTAAATGACTAGACATTTTATTCTTCCAGAGCTCTGAGTGATTAGCAATTTCCAATGAAGTCTACAAAATCTGAGGATAGATGTAATTACATACAACAGCCTGCCTATAAATAAATAAATAGATGAATAAACCGTGCCATATCAAAGGAAAAAGCTTGTATTCCAGTGCTAACCACCTACAGCATAAATACCTTACAGGTTCAAGAACAATGCTTTAGAAATCCAATTCCCTTCCTACCAAAGCATATTTCATTCCTAATTTGCATGAATATCACAATTATAATGTTTTTCTCCCTTTTGAAGGGGCACTAATTAAAAATGCCAGCAAGTATAGCTGAATTTATTCTTTTACATTCTGGTAGGCAGAAAAACCGAGGAAGCTTAAAATTAAACAATTTAAGATCGGCCGATGTTTGATAGCAACACTGGTACTGACGTGACAGCTCTGGTCTGTGTAACTAGAGAGGAGGATAACAGGGCAGTGGCCACGCTGGAGAGCACTTCCTGGTTCAATTTACTTGGGTGCTTTGAGCCACACCGTGCCGAAGCACGTTTCCTACGTGGGGATTTCAGGAAAACCGAGCAGTTAATTTAATTTATTCTACTTTTTTTCTTATATTGGCCAATGTAACGTAAAATGAATTTTTCAAGAAGGCAGCACTGGATACTGTTCATTTGATGGTGTCTAGAAAATTCCTAGTGTGGTTTTCTCATAATGCTTAAAGAAAGAACATTGATTTTTAGTTAGCAGCTATTTAGTCAGTTTATCTATTTTCCTTTGTTTCTGCAATAAATATCACATAACAAAATAATGCAAATAAACCACCAGATTTCCTATTAGATGATGATTCTTCATTATTTACATGATATCCCATAACCACTACATATGCATGAGAATGCATCACTTGGATGTTATGTTAAGACACAGAGGCAAGAATAAAATTACATTTGTGACTACACCTGCAGTCTGGTGGGGTTTGGGTGGTGAGGGGTTTTTTTGTGGTTTTTATTTTTAAGTGTAACAACTAGAATAGCTGTATCATAATTAAGTTGCATTAATCATTTCCAGATGAGGAGCACACAATTGACTCTATAAAGTTATAAAAATACTGTGACTAGCCATGAAAGAATTATCTAGATGTAAACCTAACTCAGTTCTGAATTTTGTCCCACACATTTTCAAAGAGCTTTTCTTTTCTGCACTGTATTGAGATGATAGAAATAAAAAAAGTTTATGATATCCAAGATTTTGCACTTGAAAAAAACCCCAAACCCCTAAACAATTAAAGAGCTGACAGTGCAAACAGGTTACAGACAAAGTAACAAAAAAAGTATCATAAAAGCAGAAGTTTCTTATTGTTCCACAACACTGTGAAGGAGATTAACAAACAAGTACAAAGTTCTCCTCTTAGAGGAACACTTAAACATTTACAGCGTTCCTTGAATGCAGACACAAACTTGGTAAACTACACAGACATCCTATTTTCAGTCTTTTTTCTAGATCCAATTTAGTGCCTAGATTCTTGATTTGTATTCTGTAACCTGGCAGTTCATGAGGAAAAACTAAACCCTAGGGTGGAAGGCATCACCACTCTGTTAGATCTACAAGCAGAGCTAGTTACCCCAGGCACTTGGGCAACAGACAGCAGCAGGCGTGGAACTCGGCAAAACTGGTACGTCTACTTTAACAGGAGAATATTGCACCCAAGAGGTGCCATTTCTTTTCGTCCCATAATTTAGGTGCTGACGTCTGTCATTTAGAGCAATCCCATCCCTTCTTGATGTTCCTCGTGCCTACCCATCAAGAAAATAATTTCCTACTACGTCACAGGCTCCCCCGAGTAGTGTAATTCATAGAACAGTAAAGGTTACGATTCAAACTTCCTGAGGATTAGGGTATAAGCAAGCAATGTTAACAATAAGATTTTCTTTTAAGAGGATCTAATGATCTGGCGTAGTACAAACTACAGTAATTGCAGTAGGATAAATTCTAAGACAAGTACAACTGTGCTTTCTTATGCTCAGGATAAATCCCGTAAATGTGTACGTACTCAATGTATTCCCTTTTGTTTTCATTTGTTACCATGATTTCTGACCCATTTGGCTTCAGGTCGACTTGATATGTCTGTATTTCAAAAGAAAAAAACCAGAACAAAACACAACATGACATTATTTCAGGACACATTTCTCACAAAATCCACTCTCATTGAGCAGCATTTTACAAGTAGCATCAGAAAATTGTTATGCCATAATACCTAGTGAGACATCAAAACATTCCACATTTAAAGATGGCATCATTGGGAACAAATTATTCTACGATCATTTATAAGAATGGACTCTTGATGATATTCATTAGCAAGTGAGCAAACCATTCAAAAGCAAACATTTAGTCCTGAACAGCAGGTTTGTTTGGGTAAAGAAAATATACATTCCATTTTAATAAGGGTAGACAAATGCCTTCTAATTTTTCAAAATGCTTGAAAAACAATGATTACTTAAAATCCACAGAGCAACTGTTTCATAAAAAGGCTGAAGAAGTGAAGTTAAAAAAACAGATTACAGAAATGGTTAAGCACAAATTTGCTAAGGGTGGTGTCACCATGGAGGGTAAGACTGAAAACACCAAATTCATTACAGTTCACAGGAAACTACAGCAAGTCCAAATAATGTATTTATTTCTGAAGAAAGTGATCTATTGGTAGGAATTCACAGAATCAATGCTGGCTAGGTAGCAGGAAAGCTAGAGGCTGGTGGCTTTTATCAGGTAGTGCTACCCAACCGGGCACTCCATAGCTGCGGCTATGAAGAGGTGTTTTTCTGACTGCAGATCCTGGTGTTTACATACAGCGTAGGCACGAGACTGGATTCAATTCTTGTACAGCACGTGTGCTTGGGAGCGCTTTTCATGTGGGCAGGGGAGAAGGAAAGTCAAGTATTTTGTTGCTTTTAAGTCGTCACTCTGTTCAGGTCAACTTGTTCCATCGCTTCAAACCCATGGTTCCAGTGGAAACAACCAAGACCTGACTCTGCACCCACATTCATCCAAGCCTATTTTTAAAGCTGTTACTAATCTTTAATAATTAAATCAGATGATGTGGTTGAGTAACAGTAAGACAGTAAATTCATTAGCTAATAAATGGAGCCGTGAAAGCAGCAGACTGGAAAGCTCTTTTCAGGACTGGATTAATACTGAATATCTCAACAAGGAGAAAAACAGTACAGCAGGTCTATGTGAATAAATATACCTATTACTTATAGGAAAAAAAAAAGAGATGACTATACTATTAAGGAAAAGTAATTAATGGGGAACCCACACACCTCTGAAACACTAGTTTATTTGTTCCATGAAGACCAGAGAAGACAGGCCAGAACTAATAAGGAAAAGGTTTGCTATACTGTCAAAGTTGAACAGGATGAAGTTATGAAGATCCAGACACGATGGCACAAACAAGTGGCTTCTTGGTGCTCATTTCCAGTACTTGAAGGGGCTACAGGAAAGCTGGAGGGGGACTGTTCACAAGGGCAGGGAGTGACAGGACAAGGGGAATCGTTTTGAACTGAAAGAGGGTAAATTTAGATTAGATATTGGAAGAAATTATTTACCTTGAGAGTGCTGAGGCCCTGGCACAGGGTGCCCAGAGAAGCTGTGGCTGCCCCTGGCTCCCTGGCAGTGGTCAAGGCCAGGTTGGATGGGGCTTTGGGCAAGCTGGGCTAGTGGAGGGGGTCCCTGCCCATGGCAGGGGTGGGACTGGGTGGGCTGTGAGGTCCCTTCCAACCCAAACTGGTCTGGGATTCTGTGATACATTGTTTTTCAGAAATAAGTAACAGTGTTCCAGAGCTATTAAGAACTTAGAAGAAATATGGACCTTTTCTTTCTCTGCTCTTTGAAGATAGCTCTCCATCCTTTACACGCTGAAGATACCTACTGCGTATTTCTGACTTGTGAGAACTACCAAAACAGTATTTTTGGTTATTAAGTAAGGAAAAGTAATAACAAGATAAGGGTTATTAGAAGTTTCTTGTTTTTCTCTAACCCCAGAAAAGATTTTGGTGATAAATGCAGTATAAATAAATATAGAAGCTTATAGCGATGCAAACATCTCCCACTTACATACACAATGTCCTTGTGGAAGCAGTATCGTCAGGCTCCCAAGGGCACTTTTATGAAGTTTCAGCAGATTAGCAGTAGATGATGCAAAACATGTGCCACTAGTGAGTCAGGGTCCCCTGACTTCTGGTAGTCCCCAGAGTGCTGGCAGTGGCCCATGGTGCATGCAGAAAAAGCCAACGTAGTCAATATTTGCTCTGACTTCTGAATTGCTGGAAAGCATCCTATACGCATTTGGACTGGTAAGGTCTTTCACTCTCTAGCTGAATTCCTCCTGCCTTTATTCCACACCCCCCTCAATGTTTCTCTAAACAGGACAACGCCTGCCTCATGTACTTAAAATTATATCACGAGAACTTCCCCAAAACATACTGTAAACACATGGTAAAATATTACGTTTGAGACAAAAGAAATCATAAATGCCATTAATTACTTCACACCCATGATACACAGAAACAACACAGGGAGAGATTTAATAAAGGGGTAGAGTAAGAAACGAACCAGTGAGCCTGAAGCTGCAGCTGTTTTTAACACCAATTTGTAAAGTTTCCCTGACAGCATAAGCACCCCCAGAAAGGCTGCCATCTTTTTTAATTAGCTGTCACTCCTTAGCAGTGATCTGCTTCTTGCCTATACAGTGCTGACCTGCTGAAGAATGGCATCTAAAGATTAATCTCTTTGGGAATCGGATGCATCTCTTGTAAATCAGACAAAAATCCATCTTGCTGGCAATGTCAGAATTAGCTATTTGAGGTATTAAAGAGTTAGGAGAAGAGCAGAAAGTATCTCCACGTAAGTTGATTTATGCTTTGAGTCAAAGAACAAACTTCTGCCAGCAGCAGTGAAAGCTGGCAGTGAAAGGCTAGGAATAATTTGAAGCTAAATCATTACAGAACAGAACACAATGAAAATTACCAACAAACAACCCAGTGTGTATTGCAGAAACTTTTCATCCTATGCCTTTAAAGTTCTCCCTGATTTCCCACGTAACAGATAAACTTATGTTGCTTCAGGAAAAAGTAATAAGCATTGTGACGTGGATCAGAATGTTCTTGACAGTACATTGTGTGCACGTTTTGAAATTTTGAAGTCGGCTTTTAAAAAAGTCACTGTGGTCCACAACACCAGTGGTACCTGGAGCCAACATATCTAGGTCTAAGAGTTAAACGAAGTGCAGAAACTAAAAAAGGGCATAAAAGCCTATAAGCAAATTAATTGAAGAGACACAGGCAGGTATTATTAAATCCCCAAATTGTACAAAATCAGTGTATGTTTTAGTCATTTTGTGTGTGCATGCACTACAAAATGGTTCAGGTCCATAGCCTGTAAATAAATAAAAAACCCCAGTCATGGTAGGCAAGTAAGTTCCAAGCTCATGTAAATAAACTCATGATTTATTTGCCTTTAAGTCCTCAGGTTAAATTTAACACATGTACTTACACACAAGACGTTTATCTGCACCCAAGTTATTCCCATCCAAAACCTGATACAGATCTCTGCAGTTTGTTTTAATAGGATCCTCTGTAAAGATCGACTGTAAATCCAAGACAAACTGAACCGTAAGCTGTTGTTACAGCTTCTGCTCATAAAATGAGTTACGACTTTGGCTGATGAATTATATTCCCACCTAGTCACTTCTCAATTGCGACAATTCTCAACACGCACCTAACATTTTTCATGTGTAACAAAGAAAGTTATCCACAGATGTGACCCTTTTTGAAATAGACATGCTGGCTTTTGCTCTATCATCTGCCTGCACTACAGCGAAGACACTACAAAGCACTTAACTCATTATAATTCCAGCACTTACTTTGTCCTTTGAGAACATCTTCAACCTATAAAACCCCAAACAGCCCCAGGCTGAGACTACAGTCTAAAACGGACCGTGCGACACCTTTGTTACTCCTCATTGCGAGTATTTTACTCAGGTTCAAGTACTGCTTTTCACAAAGATGTCATATTGCTCGCATCGTTTCCTCCTTTGGCATGCCCCGTCTTACGACAGTTCAGGGAGAGAGAGAGGTTAATACTCGTAGTTTGCCTATACTGACCAGTAACATTCAGCAGTCCTGGTCAAGTTCACAACCATGAGAGTCTGCTCAGTATTTAATGACTTTTTGGCGATGACTAAGATGGAAATAGGGACTTTTGGGGTAACTTTTACATACCTGTCCGAAGTTCTCCTCATCTATGCAGAACATGAGATCCAACTCTGTAGGGTCATTTTCCAGGATCCACTTCAAAGAGTTGTAGTATTCACTGTCCTACAGCAGATTAAACAAAGTTTGAAAATGTGAACATTAAATGTATAGCTTAACTTTAAATTGAACAAATAAAACCATCTAAAACTAGAACTCCAAAGGGACTGGAAAGATGAGAAATTTATTTGCACAGCTGCTGTAAAGCAGAGTAAGATGCATTACTTTATTCATATATATTTTTCTTAGATACTGTATTTTTAGATTCATGTAACTTTTCTTAACTGACTTGTAATTGCATTATTATACAACACAATAAACTGACTCCACATACCCATTAGGTAAATATGTATATAGGGGTGTGAAATAATAGGTTAGAAAATGTCTTCTTGACAAAACTGTACATTCTTTTCAACACAATTTATATGCCACTTCATTACATTGATAATATACAATATCTGATTGTACTGTTATTATTAAAAGCCTTAGAGTTTGCTGTATAAAAGATCCCTCTAATTTCCTAAAAGGTTGTATCTTCATCATGTATTACATTAGTAATTAAAGACTGACCCAAGAAAAAAAGGGGGGGAAAAAGTGTAGTCATCACTAAATATTTCCAAGGAAGAGAGCCAAAAAAACCCCCAAAAAATTCAAAATAAAGTTAAAACATTATTTACTCATGTATGCTTCAAGAGAAGAACGACCCGTGAGAATTTGATGACTATGAGATAGTGGGAGCTGGAGGGGAGATTAAGCAGTTGAACCAGCGTTATGTCAGTAACTGAAAATCTGTAAAATTCATGGAATCATACACTCATTTAGGTTGGAAAAGACCTTTAGAATCATCGAGTCCAACCGTGACTAAATAGGCTGAACCTTCTGCTAAGGGCATGCAACACACTCTACACCTTTATGTCCAAACACAGTTTAACATACTTCAGCTTGAGCTGACAAATAAACTGCCCATGAACTTCAGTGGAAGTAGAGAACTGAAATTCCATCTTCAATGTTTTCTGAAATCTACATTAAGATGGACTGCAGCATCAATGCTGAAATAGCAATGACGTCATTTAAAATCAAAATACATAAATTTAAGCATGCGTTACCGGCCTTTTAGAATGGCTTGCAGTACGGAAGAATTTTCTAATAGAAACTTTAAGACAAAAAGAAGTATTTTTTCATAAAAATATTAGCTACTTTCACTGCCACAGCAGGCTCTCGGCAAACAAGTAAATTTGATCCTATACATATAAAGAGGATCAAAATATACCACGTAACCAAATCCAAGAATGACAGCAATAACATTGTATATTAGATTCAATAGTGTGGCTCAAGGAAATCCCCAAACCACTAAATCCCAGAAGAAAACATCTGCAAACCTACCTTTTTCCAGACAATCACACTCAGGAATCCTGACTAGACCTTACTGTGGTGCAGTATATGCCTTCTGTGCCAGACAGGCTTCGTGTAAGCTAAGTTCTAAGCTAAGTACGTATCTTTCTAAAGCTGTTGCAACTATGACCTAGTGTTTTCCACCACGCAGTTTACTGGAATTGTTACCTCTTATAAGTTTCCCCAGAGGAAAAAAACACGTAATTGCTAATGCTGATACGGTTTAAATGTTATCTTACCACTGACTCCATGTCTTTCAGAGTTATTGGTTTCCCCAGCATCATCTTGTAAAAAGGTCTGATGAAGAAGCCTGAAAGAGAGAGAAGAGTTACCTCCGCTGTTGTGCGTTTTCACCTTACATAAAGATATGACTGCTCAAGGACAACACACCTGAGATTTCCTATAATGCTGGCAAGAAAGACATTTTCTGAAAGTAACGGGTTGTAACTGCTCAAGTTAAAACAGCAGGCTCATTTTGTATTTAGGCACAGAAAGTCCAACTTTTCAATTACAAGAATTATGCCATTAATTACCACATGCCATTAAACACCATAACATTAATGGTAGAGAGACACAAAAGATGGAGAATGGAGCTCAAGGTACTCTAATCCACCTCAAATTGCCATTCGTCTCTTAAAGGAGATAGTAGAAAAACAGGACAGTGAGCTTCCTCTTCTAATGTGCTGCACTATTGCTAAATAAAATACAGTTGGTTTATGTTTGCTTATTGTGGGGTTTCAAAGTTCGGCTGAAATCATCTTTTCTCGTTAAATCGTTCAGTTATAATTTTACAGATCAAAATATGCTGCGACTGACACCCACACAACTGCTTTGGCTGCAGGTTTGCGTGGAAATGGCTGATAGAAATGTAGTGACTTTCCTTTATGGATAGCGATTATTTAGCAATGCTGATTCAGTAGTTTTAACACAAGTGGAGAAAGGAGCAAAACTTTATATAATAAACTTTATATGTGTTTGTTGAGTAAGACATTATAATTTTTGAATCACCATTCACATCAGGAATGCAATTTCCAACTGTTCCAGTTCCATTACTTTCTCTCAGACTTTGTCTCCAGAAATACTACATTCTAAAGCATACGAATGCTCGAAGTTATTCCCTTTAATAAAAATCCGTTAACAGTAGCATAGCCATACAGTGTAATAACTCACCATCCAGTAGCTTCCCGTGATATACTGCCAGACCAGCAACCCGACCAATAAATGTGAAATACGACAGATGATCTTCGTTACAAAGACCTGAATTAGGATTAATCTGAAGTGTATAGTTGTCCCTTTTTTGGGGAAAGAAAAAAAATATCTAAATAACCAAGCCTTTAAATAACCAGATATTCAGATATGTTAATAAATAACTTGAGCTTAGGGCCATTTCCTGTTCATTTTTGTGAGAGTGTAATAATGCAATTTATCCACGTGTTCCTCAAGAGAAGTATCTGCCGGTTTGCGGGTAGGCTGACCTAATCAAAACTGTCTTGCTACGACCGTAATGATTATTTGCCACAGGTAACCAAAGCTCCTGCTTGTGGGGTAACAGGATTCCACCTGTGGCAAGTGCCAACTTCTTCAAAGGATAAAAGCCTGGCATCATTGAAAACAGCAACATTTTGCCATCAGCTTGAGTGGCGTGAAAATTTCAGCTAAGCTATCTCTTCTGCCGGGCTTAATTATTCACTCTTTCTAGCCAAATTTCATGGCTTAAAATATTAGGATTCTCTTTTGCAGTAGGTGCTTTTAGTTCTTGAAATACCTGACGGTACTGAAGAGGAATTAAGTATAGGCCCATGGCCCAACTGTCCTAGGATAAAGAACATCTTCTTACCAACATCTTAAACTGCACATACTGGAGAACATCTCTGAAATACACTTAACCCCCAGAATATTGGGAAAAAGCCGTCAAAGGACTAACACCTTTTTTAAGTGGGTAACAAAGCATTAAGACTGGTGTGAAAGCGTGCGTCACAATAAGACATTAGTGTAAAAGCAGTACTTTTAATTTGCAGTATATTCTTAATCTGTGAAGAAATATATGGGGGTTTTAAGTAATTTTTTTTCTTATTTCTTAAATTAACTAGTTAGATTTCTGAACCTAAAATGAAATAAAATTATGTTTAAAATATCTACAGTGACTTATATCCCATAAGTGGAAATATTTCAAAACAAAAGTTTATCCAGTGAACTCTAATAACACACGGGTGTCCTGTGCTGCGCAATGTTGTTTCAGTTGTGTTTCCCTTCAACAGCAGAACGTGTGAGACACAAATGCGAGAAAACTCTCCTCTATGCAGTCTTTGCTCATCACCTTTACGATCTATTCCACACTTATTAGAGAAAGGAGTGAGCTTGATATTGACATGAGGCCATTAGAGCTACTGCTTGCAATTAAGAAATCCATCCTCACTGGAGCTAAGTACACAATGAGGAATTACGTACAGCTTATTAAAACAAATGCACTTTAAGCAAGAGACTTGTTCTCTCATTTACACTAATGGATTGCTCAAAGATTTCAAAGTTGGACAAAACCAAATTTAAATTTATGTAAGGCCACTACTGTGCAACTACTGAAATGTAAATGAGAAGCTGGTTTATGAGCTAATTATAAAGGAGTACTATAATTCCGGATGGCAGATGTTTTACAATGTAATGGGAGGGCAGGAAAAGTCTTTTGTCTGACATCTCTCCTTTCACTATTGCTAGCCTCAAAAATCGCACTTTTGCTCCAAACAAGGCAACACTGAATATTATCTTAATAATGAAAATGTTTGATGAGATTTCAACAACAATTTGAAAGGTTCTCTGAAAAGCAAGTAAGATATGATAGCACAGAACAGAGATTTGCCTGAAGAGTGCATACGGATGCACCATGAAGGATAATCTAACTACTTTCCAGTGTAACTCTGCCTCTTACGCAAAATCTAATGTATATCCCTTATGAATGGAAATATTTTAATGGACACTTACGTTGCTGAATATTCAAAGAGACCATAATAAGGGTTAAACATCTCCTTGGACAAGAGAAAAAACCATTCTCTGGCCACACCTCCATAGTCAAGTCCTTTTTCTGACTCAAATTCGATCCAGAGCCTGGCTTTTAGTACGTCGGGTCTCTTCACAGACATAATTCTTCTGTAGGACTCCTCAAAAATATTATTTCTGTGTAGCTTCATCTCAAATCTGTTCGGTATATCAGCCTATGCGAAAGGAGATTATATTATACTTGTTAGTCTCAGTAAATAAGTTTTCAAGCAAATTACTGACCAGTGGTAACAACTAAATGACAGATCAGACATCCGATGTATAGAGTTTTCCCTCATTTTTGTTTTCTAGTGCTAAGTCCACAGGCTGATAGCATATAGTGACTGATTCCAACACAAAGCGGCACGTTTCTACTCACTGGTTTCTTTAACTTCTTCCGGAAATAGTCATATTTCTGTTTGAACTCCCTGGAATACGGAACTGCCTATCAGAGAGAGAATCATAAATAGAGATTATTCCAGCTATTCAGCACTTTGATATTCCAACATTATTTAAACAACAAAGAAATTTAAAGACATGCTATCTACATATGTATGCCATAGGTTCATCTAATAAAACGCACCACGCATGAAGTACAGCAGCCAAAATTTTCCCATTTCTCAGTGTGAATTTGAGTGAAAAGGTATGAAAACTTTTGACCCAGTTGTTCTGTTTATCAACTGCTTATCCTCATTTTTTTCTTCTTTGGGGACAGAAAAGAGCAAAACCAATTTTTAACACAGAGAAAAACATTTGAAATGTATTGCTGCCCTCCAAGTGTCTCACTAGGAAATAGCGAGCACGCCCTAAGGTACTGCATTTCAAAATGCCCAGTGTTACCACAGAATATGGATTTGCACAGCCGAAAGCGTTAAGCATTGTTAGGTGCTACTCAGAAGACACAGAATTCAAAGAATTTTGAACATGAACCTAAGAACAAGTTAAGGGGCTCCAGTAAAGCTGTGACATTAACAACAAACTGTTTGCCCTCCAAGAAGCGCAGGGGACAATGCTTATCTACACAGCAGAGTTACCTAGGGAGGGGAATGTCCACGGCTAGAAATTATCTTTTCAGCCCAATGTGAATCATTCTAATTCTCAATAGTTATCAAACTATATCAAAACTATTTTGTAAACTACTTATAATGAAAATATACACTTTCATAATGTCTTTAATCCAGAATCTGAAAGCATTTCATGAACAAATTAACATTCTTTTGAACCAAGTACAAGTCACTGCATAATATTTATCTGAAACTCACTCAATGCAGCTGCCTGTGAGTTAGATCATATTTTCAAGTAACAGCAGCATAACAGAACAATTTTAGAAGTTTAAAAAAAAAAAAAGGCACAATGAAGGTTGGAAGAATAACATTAATTGGTTTCTGGCATACATAAACACTCCCTAACAAATGCCACACGTCTCTGAAACATGCACAAACGTCCAGAAAGGCCAAGCCTTTTTGGGCACCACGCAGCCAGACGCTGAAGTGCGTCAGCCAGGCAAGAGCCATCCATAGTCCTGACCGCCAGTCCTATGACTGCAACCCACAGCATTCAGCCTTCAGCTGAAATGGCCGTAAAACCAAGTTGTGAATTAAATGTATGAACGGGAATAGGCCGGAGAAGTGATACTGTGACAGGTACAGGTCTGGCTCTACCAAATAACTGCTAGGTATTAAAGTAAGATTCCTTAATT
Organism: Balearica regulorum gibbericeps; assembly: GCF_011004875.1. NCBI lineage: Eukaryota > Metazoa > Chordata > Aves > Gruiformes > Gruidae > Balearica > Balearica regulorum. The sequence continues at coordinate 87,256,140 of NC_046220.1, read as the reverse complement.
CTCTGTGGGTTTTTTGACAATTAATTTCTTGAGAATTACGAATCCTTAATTCTCTAGTTTTTCACACCATATACAACATCAATTGAATCAGGGTTTGGAAAGAGCCTTGAAAAAAATAAGAAAAAAAAAAAAAGGCTTCCTGGCCTCGATCATAACATTTTCCAACTAAATCCTTACTTTCCTTTGCTCTACTATTCCTTCAAGATGAAAGAGTAGACCTAGTAAAACTAGCTAAATAAATGAAGTGTGATTTTTTGGGAGCAAAGGACTGATTTTGAATTCCACAGGACTGCAAAAGTTACATTCTCTGTTCCCTGAAGGCTGAATCACAAATTGCAAAGCTCTGGTTCAAGTTCAGTTTCTGGTCAAGGACTGGAATTTTGGGGAGGGAAGGTATGGGCTGGTCTTGGAAGTAGATTCATGACTGGATGTAGGCGAGAGTGGGAGGTAGAAATATTTCTGTATGAGTTTTCTCTTGTGGACAATGAGACATGAAAAATGAACAAAAAATTGAACTAAATCATTTTACTCTGATGATAATATGACTTTACTACAGCTATAAAATAATCTTTCAACATGTTTCCATTGTTTAAATGCAATGTGAAATGCAATTTAAGGAGTTCTTTGTTTCTGTCATGGCACCAAGAATACTATTAAAAATGTTAAGATGAATCCTTAATGCTTATATGGCTGTAAAATTGATTTGATCTTGCTTTCTCTTTAAAAAAACAACAAATAACTGTTATTTACTTAATGGGATCATGATTGACCCTTATCATCATTAAACAAAATTTCCCAGATAGTCTTTCTCATTTATGCTTAACATTTCTGGGAAAATAAACGTTAAGAATTTGTACAGCATACTGTATAATAGTATCTCAAGCACTAAGTGCATGATAAATGGGTAAATCACTCCAAAAGCAATTATCTTCCAACAAGTGATTATTATAATCTTATTAATAAACAAGAGCAGTTGGAATTACACCATGCAGTAGATATCTGCTGTGTTCTGAGACCCTTAAAAATCCTGAGGATTTGCCCAAAATAAAAAGGCATTCTTGGCACCTGGAAACATCTTAGGGTTGCAAGTATGATCATTCAGAATACCATAAAACGGCATAAACTAGCATTAAAAGATCAAAGAATCACTCTATATATTTGATGTTTTGAAAATTTGATATTAAAGTAAAAGCATGTATTTATTCTTTCCAAGGCTGATATTCTTGAAATCTCTTAGTTTACCTGCAGGAAGTTTTATGTCCCTTAAAACTGATAGACCCAGTTTTTGTCTTTTTTACACTCTGAATCCATATAGTCACAACTCTCCCACATCGAGTGGAAATAGCTTTTTCTTATTGAGAAATCCAAAAACGAACAGCACAGTGTCTCAGCTCAGTAAAATTCCATTGTCAGTACTGACCCCGGTAATGGGTAAATTCTGTGATGTACTGTCGTATCGACTGATGAAAAACGTTTCCTAGACACTCCGAGGCAGAAACCAACTTCACACGCTCATGGCTACAAGGCAGGAATCATACCATACCACTGGAAAAATTTGCTAGCTAGGTGGCTACTGCTAGGAAAGCCTCCGAAGCCCATCAAATTCAAACCACCTGCCTGACCTGGGAAGTGTGTGCACAGCACTGTAGTTCCACATGTGCCAGAGACTCCCCATCAGCCCACTACTGCCCTGGAGCACTGGCAGCAGGCTGGAAGAGCCCCCAGTGCACTCCAGCCGGTGCGGAACAAAACAAAATAGGGTCCACAGAGTGGTACCACCATTTGAATGCCGGGGACGAAGCATCAGTTTTGGGGCACAATGGCAGCTCCCCCTGCCCTTGCAGACTCACAGAAGCCGGCACCTGAGCCTCCCATGTCTGTCAGGAAAAAGCAAGGCAAAGGTCCTGCTTCTGGGTCTGTTCATGAGGTAGACTCTGACCTTATCTGGAGCACAGGCATGACTTGCTGCTCGGTAATGCCCCCTGCCTATACCAAATGTACGCACGTCACAGCATTTCATGGAAGTAAACATAGCAGTACTTACTGGACCAGTAATCGCCGGGTTCTGCAGTCTGGGGTCTTCCCACTGGGTAATTTTATTATCTGTAAATAACAAAACAAATTATATCATCACTTCTCTGTTACTACACTGTGAATTTATGTTGGTTTTTTCTCCCTACACCTGTATTCCCTATCATTTCCACAACTTAGTATTTCAGGGTTAGAAAAGGCTGCATTCACCCATCTAAATCAAAACCCCATCACACTGTTTAGTTGAAAACACTCATTCAAAAATGCAAAATTACAACAGAATCCAGTGTATTTACACTGCTTTTATTTCAACGTCTGTAGCAGTAAACATGTTCTATTTGAACATGGTCTTGGATTCAACTCACATTAGAAATACACAGACTTCACGCCTGAAAGGTAAAGGAACCCCAAAACTTTGTCAAATGACAGACAAGTTTACTTGTTTGAAATTTTGCATAAAGATAGCCAAAATGTAATGCTTTTAAAAGACAGACTATATTTAAATTTGGAGGGAATAACATCTCTTTAAAAAAAAGTCCTAGACACTGATTTAATGAAAAGGTTATAGGACCATTAAGGGAGGCAAAATTATACAGTTACGGTATAAGAGATCATTCAGTTTTGACCAAAGGAGATTTTGCCAGTAACGCAACAGAATCCAGTTCCTTTCATCTACAGTTTTAAGAGCACCAGGAGGGTGATATGGTAAGGTTATACAGGACCACGAAGAAACTCCCTGCCTCCAGACAACTGCTCCTCACAAGATTCTGAACACAACAGAATCACAACAAAATGATGATGTTGCAACAATAAGACAATGCTCCAAAAACCAAACTAGATGCCACCTGCATTGGCAAGGTTTAAGTTGTCCATTTCCTGCACTGAAAGGGTAACAATAAACATCGGTTTGTTACATGCGCTGCTTTATGAACTGTATATTAAGAAGGTAGTCCAGATTTTAAGTTTTGTAATAGCTAGGTTTGGGAATAAACACACTAAGTTTCAAGAAAATTCTTTTTACGGCTACTCTAGGTAAAAGCAAAGAACCAAACCCACTTAAATTAAACCACAAGTATTTTCCATGTTTCTACAGCTGGAAAAGACCCCTAAGTTTTGAGCATCCCAAGCTAGTTTTAAAACAGACCGGGATTTGAAAGGTGACATTCATTAAATGTTAACTGAAGAAAATGAAAAAAGATCCCAAGCACATTTCAAGAAATTTGATCAATTAATTTAATATTAAACCATTATTTTATTTCCCTTTACACATTAAGTCTCTTTAGTGCTTATCGAAATTATGGAGGAAGGCTGTTAAGACTGACAAGCTCCAGAAACCACAGGAGACCCACAGAGCAGAGCTGCCACAAGGGCGTGACGCCCGATCCGGCCCTTTCCATGGTGCTTCAACCTGGTCAGTCACATTTCCTTCTATAAGGTTTACTGGGTTTATATCAATTCATTTCTTATACCTACTTGACCTTGAGAGCCACAAATCATGGTGGTAATTTTCTATGAAATCAAAGATAATAGAACTGGAAATGACTCCAAGTTTGTCAATTCTTTTGTATTGCCCTACGTACTTAAGAGAATACAATGCTACTGACAAATTGTTGCCTAAATTTTTTTCAGAGTATTACAGTGACAGGGACTTCATACTATAAATGCTATTCCAGGGCTTAAATGCCCAACAATTAGAAGGGTCTAACGTGAACCACTCTACCCGAATCATAGCTCAAGGGTCTCTGTCTTATCCAAAGTGGATGTGGATAACAGCACATTTTTGAAAAGCTACCACCTCTCCTGAGTCTTCACACAAACACAATACTCTGTCCTTCCTCGTAAATCGGGCTCTAGGGCCTTTGAGGATTCCCTCATCTCCCCTGCTTCCTCTGGTCCCTTGCCCAGTGGTGCACTGTTTTCCTGAGGTTTGGGATGCCATGCTAGATACAGTAGTATCATAGCCAACATTACCAGTGCTGACGAGAGCAGAAGGATTACTTCAGGTCTTAAATAAGAGACTCCTGTTGATACATCACAGGATGAGTTAACTCATGTCCAGTTGATGATATTTTTCAGGCCCTTTTCAAGCAAAATTCTGCTAATTATTCCCATTTTTAGTAATACTTTGCAATTCTTATTAAACAGCATCTTACCTTACACTACAGTGGCAATTTGCCAGATTCATTCTGATTCCCCATCCTGTTCCAGTGAGCACCTCTCACCTCTCCTACACTGTGGTTTTCTGCTCAACTAATGAGTATGTTCTGCTTAATTTGTTGTTCAAATCCCTAATGAATATATTGAAAAATGGTGGATGCAAGACAGACTTTGATAACTGTTCTGCGTATGACTGGAAAACCTTTATGTTTTCCTTCATGGTACCTTCCAACAGGTAAATCGTAGTTTTCTATAAGGCTCCTAGGAAATGTACAAGTATATGCATGCTACAATGAATACAGAATGCTATTTTATTCATGGAGGGCAAATAATAATGACTTAGCTAGCTAAGGACCAATCATGGAGAACTGGAGACTGTATTTTTTGTTAAAAGATTGACCGCTGCAGAAATTAGAACTGATTACAGTTAAAATCTAAGAATATTCTTTATTCAGGCTACTATGTTACAAGTAATACCTGAATTATTTTAACAGTACTTTGCTTTACTAGTTTGTATGGCCTGCTTAACAGCAGTTTGTGTTGCTCCACAAGAGGAAGTTTCTGTGCTGGTTGCATTACTTTTTTACACTTTCTCTCAGGGATGAGAAAAACATTTCAAAAATAGGACAACAGTATTGGATGATTATGCAAAAGAATTACAAAATGTACCTGGGGAACCAGGACATTAATAGTAGCTGAATCTGTTAACAATTTCAACTTTTATACTGTATTCTAACAATTAAATCAACTACATTTTTTGCATCCTAACTAATCACTGTAGCAGAGAAGCACTGAAATGATGGCCAGTTTACATGGTGATGGACACTGAGACTTGCATATTTAGGGTGAGCACGGCTGATCGCACCCATGACTGATTTCAGCGTATGCTCTCAAGTTAGCCACGAAACAAGCAGGAGTCAGCAGGCTCAGTCACAAACCTATCGTTGTGGTCAAATGTCATCGCACTTCCTTATCATCCTGCGAAAGCAAATGCTCAAGCCACGTCCCTGAGCACTGAAAGCTGTTTGTAGTCGTTCCCTAAATACTGAGCACAACATGCTCGCAATGGAGCTGCAGCGTGTCCGCTGTAGTACCGGCTAGCACCACCTCTGCTCCTAGAGTCTGCTTGTAATTGTAGTGGTGTGGCACCAGGCTGAGACTGAGAGGATATTTGCTGGAAACAAGTAGCATTATAAAAAAACCCCTCTAAACTCTTGTAAAAACTGCTATATAAAAAGCTAAAACTCCCTCAGATCAAAAGAGGGACTAGAGAGAGATTTCAGATGCAAATACACTTAGTTTCATAACAATTGTAAATTCTTTGGGGAATTTTAATTAATTTACAACTTTACCATTCCATTTCCAAGACTAACACAAGCTTCAGTAGTCTTAGGAGACTGAAAAATTAAAACTTTTTAAAGGATGTTGGGAGGCTCAACAATTATAGAGATATTTCAAGTGAGACAGTTTTATTCTGTGGCTCTTCAGTGGCAGCAGTTTAAAATAATTTGCCATATTTAAGTTTCCAGATATCTGTTGGGAAAAACAATTACAGAAGGTACAAAGAATAATAATTCTCTACTGATGTTTGAAAGAGGTTAATCTTGTGCTTGACAACTGTATTATTTCTAATTTTTATTTGAAACTATTTATACAATTTCAAAATTCGTATTACTTTAGAAAGAGTCTTTTACTAATGATTTAATAATGTCATATATACAACTACAGATAAGCATCAGAGTGAGCGTTACTGATACTGAAGGAAAAAAGGTAATACTATCAAATAAGTGTAATAGTTTCACATTTTAATTCTTAAGTTTTGCATGGCATATGTACCCTCTTCTAATGGTTTTGTGAGTTACCTATTTCTGTGAAGATTATGGCATCAGTAGAAATAATCTCTCACTAAAAAGTCCAGCTGAAGTCTTAAAAAAAGGAAGAGGAGGAGGAGGAAACCCCCCCTTTCTGGGCTGCTTTCTTTTCAAACAACAACAAAAACTCACACAGTAGTTCTGAGATGCTGTAGTAAGACAAGTCTACAATGAAACATCACTTACACTAGAACTTCACTAACAGAACTGAATAATATTAATGGGCTGGGTGCAGTTTAACATGCTATAAATAGGAAATAAGATCAGAATCAGCACTGCCACAAGATCTTCTTAAAGGAGAGGAAAGAGTACCGTTATCAGTGATAATTTCTCCACTGCCTATATGTGGAGTTGTGGCTGTATGGTCTTTTCTCATCTTATTTTCCATTCCTAGTGTATATTTTAATTTATTAAGTGCAAATAAGCCATGGGATCATCAACAACAACAACAACGAATCCAAAATATCAACAAGAACAAAAGAAACCACAAAGAAGAAATGTTAATGCTTCACAAGTCAGAGAGGGACAAAGCTTGATGAGCCAATTAAAAGCAAGCTTTCAGTGAATATACAGTACCGTATGAGGGCACTAAGTCTCTGGTATCAATGTCTCCACATATCAACACCTGGCTTCCTAAATGAAGAGTAAAATTATAAAGCTTTCACTTCAATACTTATTACCTCCCTTTGTCTATTTGCTGTAGTACCTGAGTGCTTACTTACTATGGTCTATATAAAATGTTCTTCCATCCAAATGTATTCTTTCCTCCCAACCAGGCTGGAATTGGGAAATAAAAAAAAAAAGGAGAAAACAAGTGAAACACTACCAATCTCACAAAGGATGAAGCAATACGTTATGCACATCTATTTAAATTGTCTGATAGATGCTTGGGAGGTAGAAAACACAAAATGATCACAGATGCATTATGTCAAGGCCAAAAACCTGGGAAGATTCAAAGAACTGGCTATTTACACAGGTAAGCGTATCCAATACAGTAAATATGTTTTTAAAGCTTGGAAGTGGAAAATTCCTGTGTCAGAGTTTAAATCCATTTCCTACTACGAGGAAATGATCACAAAGAACAGATTGTCCATCATTGGTTAGGTTTGAGAGTTTCTGCTTCTACTTCTGAAACACATGTGGGTTATTTACAATAAAAATATAAGCCAGGATCCCATTACAGTAGGACAAGAATGTCTAACCAAGTCCTTAATTCCTCCCTTTTTACCCATTCCCTTTTCTTATCTTCCAAATGACTATAGTACAGAAAGGAGGATGCATGGCACACTGTCAGTATACGCAATGCTGCCCAGTCTAGCACCCATTCCACCTGTATGCCCTACCTGAGCTTCAGACTGCTTTTAAACAGAGATGAGAAATTATTTCATTTCAATCTTTTTTGAGAATCCCAGACTAGTTTGGGATCCTCCTCTAAAAAAAGGTGGTAAAAGAGGTTACCGCCCCTCACCAAAGGTAGCATTTGTCACCACTCTTACCCAAAAGCAGCACTCACTTTGTTCTGCTGGCAGAGCAATTCATCTAAGTAAACTGTAACCCAACTCAGTGAAAATGAGTAGGATTAAAGACTGGTTATTCAAACTGTTTAAAACTAAAATAATTTAACCTGCCATGTCCTGTAGGGTGGGACAGAAACCTCTTCTGGTGGCACAGCTGTTTGCAGACAGCTTGTCCATAACACGCTGGAGCAATGAGAATGCTGATGACAATTAGTGGCGTGTTGTCACTATGGTTTCCAGCGTTGCAAGTACTATTTCAATGGCATTTTCACAAAAGTATGCTTAGTATGTATGGCACAATGAGCTGAATTAACACTACATCATAAAAACGAGACCTTAGAAAAAGTGTTTGCTTTCATAGACTAGTCTCTGCCATTAAGGATGCAGGTTTTTTAAAAACAAAGCAAATATTTGACATGACTGTAAATCACTATTATACTTTGGTTACAAGTGTGACAAAACTTCTGATGTTAAAATGATCTTTTTTTCCTGCAGAATATGGAAGTTTCATTGAAAAACTCAAAATGTATTTAGATTTCTGAATGTCAGTATAGGCTGGTACATTAATAGAGCTCATTTTGAATCATCTGCTCCAGCAACAGGTCATTATCTAAAAGCACACAGCCAGAGAAAAAAACAAGGTACGTTTCTTCAAAGTTCAAAGCTTCAGATAAGCAAAGAAACACGCAGTCATTTCAGAACTACTATGAGCTGGCTTCAAAGAGCCTGACTGATTCACAGATCACAATAAAGCTTTTTGGTGCTATATATAAACATGACTGTAATATCTCCAGAAAAGTGATGACAGCAACGTATGTGTCCACATACAATATATGACTGCAATAATAGATCAGATCATGTAAGATAACAGGTATATATTGAAATGCATACACATTATCACTTACAGGAAGAGGGCCCAAATCATTAGGGTTCAAAGATGCTTTTGATCTCAAATGCACTGGAAATTTCAGTCGTGGATCCTCCTGTAACAGAAATAGAGAACTGTAAATTCAACAGATCAAGTTAGATCCACATACTAAGTCAAACACAGAATTATCTGGAAAAGAAATCTTCCTACATTAGTTACTCTTTTATTATTTTATTTTTTTTTTAAATAAAACAGATAAACCAAAACATATAAAGGTGATAGAACAGTTAGTATTTGGATGTGTCGCATACTTCATTAGGATTCATATACTGAAATTATTTTTTAAACATTAAGAGTGAGTTAGGGCAATGTAAGACTTTGACTCCATTAAGTGTCTCTCTCCAGAGATATGCTTCAAAAAAATACAGCCCTATTCTTAGGAATGCATGCACTCCCATAAGTGGCATTTAGATACATACGCGCGTTTTTGGCTCTTAAAAACATAAGGAAATAAGCCATCCTATCATAAAAAGGCTTGAAAAGGATGAAAATGAGCTCCTTATGTTTTTATTAATGCACAGGTATTATTACTTCGATGTCCAAACGAGGCAAAAAGGGACAAGTAAAATCAGTCACAGAAGACAAATCTAGACAAAAAATGCGTGAGATTTCCACACATAAATTTACTCACATGCACCTGGGAACACCATTAAGAACCACCATTAAAAATACACCATGTAACTAGTGGTCACCGGGAATGTGAATGATGCCTAACAAATTAAAGTGCAACTTGTATTTCAATGGTGATGTGAAATGTTGGGTCCTCTTTGATGGTTTTTCCTAGCGTAATTTTATTTCTGCAATTTGTTCACCAAAGTTACAGAATTATTGAAAAATGGACCCTCATAACATAAAACAAATACTAAAATGGATTCTGTTAGCTGAAGATGATGAACATACATTATATTACTAAAAAAGCAGTGCTAGTCACAGTGAAGTACAATTATGGACAGCCTCAAACTAAACAACGATCCAAATCTCCATTGGGCTGTATGCCTCTAAACCCCAAATTTAGGGAATTTAAAGGACAGTACTAGTATGCAATGATTTGTCAAGTATAAAAAGGTCAAATACAAAACGCAAAACACTATTGCACGGTACAGGACGCACAAATGCACCAAAATCTAAGAGGATATGAACAAATAAGTTTCCTTTCTCTGAGTGCAGCAATGGCAGCACTCGAGTCACGTCACGAAATTCAAGTCTACTGCTACTGTACATGACTGCATGGAGTGACATCAGTGAGATGTCTGCATCAGTTTTATGAAATCCCTCCTTAAACATAAGACAAACGCCACAATAAAACAGGCGGTACATAGGCATGAAAACAAAGACAGGAACATTTAAAAGACTGCAACTAATTTAAAATTCATTATCTAGAATTTTTCTTACCCACGTAGTAGTTTTAGTGTTGTGGTCAATGAAGAAGGGCCTGCCATTGGGTGCTATCCGCATCTCCCAGCCAGGGGGAAGGAAGCTTTGTGCAACTTTGTGTTGTGGTTTAGGAGAGTTGTAAGGTGAGGGCTGTGGAGACTGTGGATTGGAAAGGGTGTCCTTCACCGCTCTGCGCACAGGCGAGTCCTTGATACCCTGAAGAAAATGAAAGTACTAAGATTTGTCAAATGTCCCTCAATACTGTAAAATTAATAAAACTTGGTTTCACAGCAAATAGTTTTTCATTCCAGATGTAATTAATACTAGAATAAAGTGCTGGGACTGATTTCCTAGAACTTACTTAGCTAAATTCTGCTCCTTACAACATACTGAGCTTTTTGCTGTGAAGGACACAGCCCTCTGCAATGATAATGTCCAGAGTATTTTACATTTGATTATATATTTTACTGCAGCTGCCCTGTACAGGTCAGCATTTCTTTTTACAGAGGAAAAAAATAAATGCATTGCTTTGTGCTTCATGGTGCAATATATCTCACTTTACCACAAGAGAGTATCCTAAACGTGAGGTGCTGTTATCCACTTTTCAAAGCATTTCTCAACTATAACTTCAGAGAAAACAGTAAACTATCAACTTAAAACAAGCTGCTAAAATAAACGGAGGTTTGCAATCAGATTTTGGACTTTTTTTTTTTTTAATTAAATATAAATGATCACAGCAGCAAAACTGCTTCACTGATCACTGCCTATGGGTTAAATCCAGAAGTTACATGATGTGGGTTTGCTTTTTTTTTAAAAAATTTCACTGGGAACTGCACATTTAGAGGCCTAAACAGCTTGAAAAATGTGATCCAGATTTACTCACCTTTGAACACACAGGCTATCACAATCAGAAAACAAGACTTATGTACCATGTTTCAATCTTGTTTGCATTTGGGCTTTTCAGTTACTTTCCAAAAACACGCTCTCATTAGCTGACATGTGGTAACAGTTTGTTTGCTAAATATTAAGATTCAGTAAATCTACGCATGCTTATTTTGGCAACTTAGCCTACTTTTAATTACTATTTTTTGAGTATTAAATTAGAAAATGAGGTACCACCACGGATATTTACAAAATTATTCTAGTCTTATTTGTGCCTTGTTTTGAGCTGCATTTGGATGGAAAATGCAGTTAGATTACAGTGTTCAAAAGCAGCATTTAAAGTATCTTGCATTAAACGAAAGCTTCCGTATGTCTTGTACACACAGAAGTTGAACATTTTACAATAAAATAACTATTTAAACAAAAGAAGTAACTTCTAAAAAGTTGAACTCTTCCCCCCCCCCCCCCCCCCCCCCCCTCGTGGTTGTATCCTTTTAAGATTTTATTATTAGTAAGTCTATGCCTTACTTTTAAAAAAAAATATTTCGGAGGTGGGTATAAGGCAGCAAGTTTGTGCTCTTCAGCACCTTTGTGGTTTCTGAGCATTGAATAAACTGATTAGTTGAATATTCTGAAGTGAAGAGAATACTGATTTTGTAGCTATGGAATACGGATTGCCCTTAAAGGCTAGCTCGAGTTTCAGACGCTTAGTCTGAACTGCTTAAACTGTCAACAGCAAGAGGAGCGCCCTTAATGTTTTAGTTTCAGATATTCAGAATATTTTATTTATTTAAATTACAACAAATGGGGTTTTCAAAATTAACAATGGCAACGGTAGCTTTAAGTAGTTCATTGTGAAAGAGTTTATCTGAATTACCTCTAAGTAGAAATAATTTATTTTAAATATGAACTCTAATCACCTCACTACAATCTGTCCAATAATCCTACCTCTGTTTAACAACTTGCTCAATAGTTTGAGTACTTTTCAGTATACGGAACCAAGAAGAACGATGCATAAAATGAACTAAATGTTACGATTTTTACTGGATTGTTGGCAAACTTTTGCAGGGGTAAAGGAGACCCGAGTAGGAAAGAGACAGTGAGAGAGGACAAAGAAGGTGCCATACTTTCAGTTTGAAGAAGAAATCTTTAAGAACTTACTCTCCTCACCACAGCCACGTTTAACTGATTCAAGAGTTTTAATCCCACTTTCAGAAGTAAAACACATGTTGTCTTTGGTTGCGTAAGAAGCCTCTTAAGTTATTCTTCAGACATGTTGCAGTGAACATCATTCAACAGTACTCTGAATTACTTCTAAAGATACTTAAATTAAATACCCTTTTGAAAGACGAGGACTATAAAACCCAATCAGTATCTTAATTGAAAGATTTTCCAAACTCAATTGCATGTATTTTCAAAGTTGTCAGCATCCAATAAATGTTTCAACTGAAAAAAAGTCTGACTTTATAACTCATAGCACTCGAAGGGAGTCACAACAATGTATGTTTCAGACACACCCACAGATTACGTTTTAGCTGACCAAACCAAATAATCAGGGATAAAATACATCATTCAATGACCATAAAAGTAATGCTGTTGCACTATATAAAGATCCAGATGGAGAACTGCTAGAGAAAACAGCAATATCTTAGGGCAAAATCAGTAACAGGAAAAAGCGGCAGGTTGCCCAGGGAGGTTGTGGATGCCCCATCCCTGGAAGTGTTTAAGACCAGGTTGGATGAGGCTTTGGGCAACGTGGTCTAGTGGAGGGTGTCCCTGCCCGCAAGCAGGGGGGTTGGAACTAGATGAGATCTCTGAGGTCCCTTCCAACCCAAACCATTCTATGATTGCTAAAAAGGAAATAAAACGTTGTAAGGACAACAAGGAATCGGAAGTCAGACATAAGTGACCTTTCTTGGTAACAGCGTTTCTCACCTCTAGTGGAGCAGATAAAGTTACTGTGGGTGAACTGAGGCTACGAGGCCGTCTTATCTGGGGTTCGCTTAAATGGTTGCTGCTGTTTGCTGTTGACCCGACCATGCCATCTTCTGCAAGCTATTTCAGAAGGAAAACCAAGTCAGCAAACTGTCAGAACCACAACTCATCCAGAGTCAGGACACTTAAAACCCAATGTAATTGTTTATTATTGTTATTATTATGAGGAAATATTAACCATACTTTCTTAAAGATCAAGTATTTAATTTAATTCCATTAGAATGGCAAACAATGTATGGTACTATCAATAGATCAACACAACTTTCAAATTTAATCCTAAGAATGCATTTGCCTCCTTTTATTAGTTCATATGTACCTCTCTGTAAATTCCTCCCATTGTAGTAATCAACTTAATCTGTACCTTAATATTGTTAAAAAGTAGCAAAAAAACCCCCAATCATTGCAATTTTTTATGATTATCCTGAGTTGTCATGACAATGCTTAGGATTATTTTTTTAAAATTTCAGACTTCTGAGGAATTGCTTCAAATTATACGCAATACATGCTAAGCGTTTGCTCTCTAAGCATTATAAGAGATCTTCATACCTGCATAATGGGCCGTGTCCATGTTGTGGTTCGATTGTTATGATTGACATAGTAAGTGCGGCCCTTTGCATCCTTTCTTTCTTCCCAGCCTGAAGGTAAGCCTGGTGTAGTATGTACATAGGCCACGGAAGGCTGTTCAAGCAAGAAAGTACTGTGTTGTTATTTTATAATAGCTAAGAAAAAATAATTCATAATTCTGTTATTTAAAAAAAAAAAAGGAACTTGTTAATTTACAACATTCTTAAATGCAACAAACGTACAGGAAAAATATGGTTTCTGATTTCATTTAATAAAAGCTCTTCACGTACGTGTGAGTCAAATAATTTTCTTTCACAATAGATCTTTTGGTTCACTTTTGCACAGATTCAGGTATCTTGTTCAGAAAACAGCCAAGCTTATACGCCCTCAAACTTTTTAATTTGTAGATTACACATAATGACAAAAAGAAACTTTGTGTTTTAATGATTTTTCCTTAAAAAAAGTGAATGCTTTTCCCTTTTATTAGTATGGATGTATAAGTAAGAACTGAAGTAACCATGCAGTCAAGATATCTCACGTTCTGTTCTGTTCTTTACCACAGGGTGTCTTGAATGAGTTGCAAGAAACTATTGTAGGTTTAAAAACTGAAGTTTAACCATTTTGTTATAATTACAAATGTTGCATTCAGGGCTAGGTGTCCTGAAGACACAAGATACACCCCAAACCGGAGCCCCAACTTCAGTATGAAAAGATTTTTTTTTACTAAAAGTTCCACAAGAAAGACATTGTTCTAACAAAACCATAAGGATAATGATAACTGTGCCAAATAACAGTGGTTTAATTGTCATTAAACAAGTTATGTCACTATTCAATACAATAATTATGTCATTGCATGTTGCTGATGTTGTCTTGTGTACCTCCTGTGAGGAAAATATTCAAGGCTTAAACCAACTGGACATTTTTTTCTGGGACATAGAGAGGGGAAAAAAAAATAAATGCATTGTAGCACAAACAGCAAAGCTTCTTGAAGAAAAATAGCCAGAGAGGATTTTTAACACTGAGTCTGTCTGCATCTGCACATGTATTTAAGAAGGGGAGGATGCCCAGGGAGATACAGTTTTTAGACTGTACACTCTACATGAATCTACATGTTTATTATGCTTAGTTACTACTTTCTAGTTTGGGACTCCTCTTAAGAGATCACTTGCTTGTATAACAGATTAAGAACAGGTATCCTGGCTGTCAGTGAACCAAACAAGAAAATCAGAGTACTCAGGAAAGGCTTTTTTCTCAAGTTATTGATGTAAATACAAAGAGCTAGAGAGATACAGGAATTTCTGTCATTCACAGTAGATAGAAGCAAGCTGCTGGACTCTGCAGGACAGTATTTTTGCTCTCTAATGAAGCCCATGTATTAATAACTGCATCAAAGACTTGGCACGTGCAAGGTGCTTTTCAGTATCCATGTCTTGATCTTTGGGTCAATATGCATTTGGTTTAGTTATCAGATTAATTACATTAAAATACACATTCACATATTAATTGTCAGGAGACTATAATGCTGGAGATTGCTTCACTCTTTCAAAACACCTGCCTTGCTAGAAACCTAAAGGTCTTTATTACGTGACAGAGTAAAGCACAGTGCTGAACCGCGCTGTCTTACCATTTTGTGCAGTGCTTTAATTCATCATCAGTAACATTAATTCCTTTAGAAATAGGCAGCTTCATAGTGCTAAGAAAAAGCTTTCATCTAGCAGTCTGCTTTTATCATGGCTTCCCCTGAACAGGCTCCAGCAATGTACATGGCATTTTTCTTATGGATGGAAAATGTGAATTCACTGGTCCTTAAAGAATTTCAGGTTTAAATGCTGACAGGTAGAACTGCAAAGCAGCACAGCAGACAGAAAAGCAAAACTTCTACTTGAGCTTATTGTGCTTGTTGCACCTGAACAGGAAATTTTCTGCAACGTTGCAAATTCTTGAGCTGATGTAGTAGTTAATGCCAGTGTTCAGATTAGGAAGAAATGGTCTTGACGTTTTAGCTAGAGAAAGGACTTGTATCAATGTCCAAGATGCAGAAAGCAGCTCTGGTTGCTGCTCCTTCCACCCCCAACCATCTGCTGCTTACAAGAAGATTTATGAACTCTTTTCAGACTGCTTGGAAAAGAGATGGTTTTTACAAGACCTTTCCTGAAAGAAGCAGGATGCTGCATTTAAAAGCATGGTTTGAAGACTGACTGACCATAAAACCACATGCCTGACAACAGACTGGACATAACACGGGAAGAAGGCTACGAAACACAGGCATACTTGGAATTGTCATTTGCTCTAAAGGTCAAATTACTCCAATGCTCATCAATCCAATTCACCTCGCAAAAGACTACATATTTAGGGTAACTACCTACTGTGGAAGTCAGAGACACATCTTTATTTCAGACAATACTATTCTTTATGTTAAAAAAACCAAACCAAACCAAACCTCATACAACACCAAAACCCCTTTTTTCGGTGGTAAGCCCAAAATGGAAAGAATTCTGATTTACAGATATGCTTTCCTTCTGTCCTTTCACAGAAACATAGTTACCATGTATCAAACGCAAAGGCATATCATTTTCAGTTCTGCAATTTCAGGGTATCTCCTGGAGAAGATGTGCTGCTGTGCTAGATAAGGGAGAAACAGACCACACAGACTGAAGTTTCATAGAGAACATTAGATCTTTTGTTGTCACTTCACGTGTGGCCTTTGGTCATTTTGTTAATAACAAGAGTCACTTTAACTACTGAGAGTCAACTTCAAATTTGGAAGTCAATACAAATTCAGCACTACACAGTAACAGTATGATTTTAGCATCAATCCTGACATAGATACGGGGTTTTCTTTCATGCCTTCTTTGGGAGCCTGAGTTAAACCACTGTGGGCAGACACGTATGTGTATCACAGTAATGATATCAACAATTCAGAGTAAGCAAAGGTGTCTCTGCTGTGAGCTTTTTTTGAGTATTTTGTCCCAATCTGAGACGACCACCTGAAACACAGCCCCTGGTGCAGGGCTGATTCATATACAACAGCCGAAGGGCAGGGAAAGGGAGATGAGCTCTGCGGGCAAATCGTCTTGGTAAACATGAATGAATGAAGACTCAGTCCTGCAAAGTATTAACATTCATACATGGCTCTGAGCTCTTAAACTCTCACTAGGTGAATGCAAATTTGGTGGTTTATGATCATTCCATTTAAAAACATGTCTACAGTGGAAAATTACTACCCAAAGATCAAAGATGTGAATTACATTGCACGGTAGGATGTGATAACTCTCTTTAGGCCTCTGAAGGCTCCTGTTGAAGTTGAGGATACATTCTTTTTCTACACTCTAATTCTTTGTTCCAGCAAGGTAATTAACTGTAATTCTTGTTCTTGCTTCATATTCTTAAGACCTCTTTCCCAGGACTCTTGCTTAAGTCAGTATATTTGCTTTTTAAGAGAAGAGCAGAGTTGACACAATGAGCTGGAGAACTGCCGAGATAATAGAGAAGGGAAATGAGAATCAAGATACTGAATGGGTCAGAAAGTTGACATACTACAACAGGAAATAGAAAACAGAGGAAAACAGATGAGGAAACTAAGTAATACCTATTGAAACAAACTATGGGACTCTGATTTATTTCTTTCCTTAGCAGTCAAGCGCTGGAAAGACTATGCTGTTTTTCCACTTGTCAGATGAGTTCAGACAGCTGGCAGGCAATTATAAGGAGACCACCTTTCCCAAGACTGGTCTAATGGTTTCCAAACTGTTCATCAGTGGTCAGTAAGGCAACAGTAAGTGGACTGAAAACAGTCCACAGACAATGTTTTAGTTAAAAACTAGATAATTAAGGTATCTGATAGTCTGGGAGAAATTGAGAGGGCTGACAGTGATTCACAGATTTCCTGGACCAATGGACAACTGCTACACATTCTCACCTTCGCTCTATTCAGGCTATTAATATTGTCTACAGTCCAGAGTAAACATAAGGTGTGGGTAAGTCAGAGATTTTAAATTAAAACATTGAATCATTTAGTTGTAATAATCCACAATCTATTCACTCTATGATGGCATGCTGCAAATTATTGACTTCGACTCTGAGGATACAGAAACGCAAGACAGATGGCTCTAGTTACATCACCTGATCTTTCCTTTCTCTTTAAAACTCTACCAAAATAAATTCAGCTATCAGCAGCCTTTCTCCTTACTATTTATTGTGGGTTAATGCAACCATAATGCAATCTGAAAAACAGAGTTTGCCCTTCAATCTCCTTTCCATAGGTTAGATACCAGTGTAAAAGATACACTACCCATGAAATAGAAATTTGGGAGATTTGTCAAGAGCCTTTTACCCAAAATCCTGTACATTACAGTTCAATATAGCGCACATTTTAACTAACGATTAACAAGTCAAGCAGGTTTTGCAAAGAGACAAAAAGATTTATGATTTTCAGGAACAAAATATAAGTATGCTCCTCTGATTCTAAAATTCAAACCCCAATAAATATAGACAGTATTACAGAATGATGTATTAACACCCCAATTAAAATCTGGTATTAGCACATATAAATAGGAAACATACCAAGTTTAAATTATTTTTCTTTCCCTGTAACAAACTATCTAGGAGTGCATATATTCATAAAGCTATTTATGATAGTTATTGTAAAATTATTTCCATGAAATAACTTGCTTCAGACTGACATTTAATCAGGTTTAAAAAAAAAGGGAGGTTTTTGACAAAGTCCAATATAAATTAAAACCACTTTCCTTGTATTACACTTTCAGAAAAGCACTTCCAGAATTTTATTGGATGATCAACGTAAAAATTCAGCCGTGGACTGCTGAACAACTACTGGAAAATGAAAATTGGCATTAAATAAGACCATTAAGAGCTATATATCACTGTACCTCCATGGTTCTCAAATTAGGATCAACTCTAAGAATTGAAATGAATCAGTCTAACGGAGAGTAAGGGGAGACAGATGCAAGCTAAAACCACAGCTACATGTGTACTGATTTGATGTCTCCAATCCCTGGCTCTTTCAATATCAGGTATTGCATCTTCCATTTTTTAGAAGCCTATGGTATTTCCTTAGTGCATAGCTTTGTTAAAACTCAGGGGCATATCCACACCATTAAAGACTCATAGTATTTGAGTGAAATTGCAGTGTTTTGAGAAATTTTGAGAAAATCTGAAACAACAAAAAATGTAACTATTGATTCAATGGCCGTATTTCATTCAACACACTGCTGCTTTGTGAAAAAAGCTCCTTATTGTACAAGCCCTCAATCTACCCACATATTATTTATAGATAGTGCTTGATAAAGAGTATTATTACCGTTGGTTCCTCACCACCTGTGACAGTTGAAGAACGAGCTCTCCTAGATGGACCACTCTGCTGTTAAATGATAATTAATGTTACAGATAAGTACATTTAGTGATGAAGGTCACAGATTACTGTCACATCTTTAGGAGTAAGGAATCACAGACACTTGAATTTCTTACAAGAGAGCAATTAGATGGAAGTAAGGTTTAAGATAATAGCAAAAAACCTGAGTCATCAATCACTGATAACCAAGACAGAAACTCATACAAAAACCACCAAGGGAACTAATTTCAAGAGTTCTTGTATCCAATTCTAAACGTTCAGCATCGCTAATGATAATAAGAACATTTATTCTAAATGAAACATGATTATTATCCCCCCCCCAACAAATTTTGCATGTTCTGCCCATAAATATAGTATTTAAGAGCAAAATGGATACATTCTGGTCATCAATGAGTGCACAGAAGTCAGATGAAAAAGATGGAACTGATACTTGAAACTGTGAATTTTCAGTAAGGATTAATACAGTCAAGAGCAACACTGTATTTAGAAAGAAAGTATGTATTTAGTTGCTAGAAGATAAACTATGATTGGCTCAGTAAGGATTAAAGATGGTTAAGATCAGGTTTTAGAGCAATGCTTTAAATTCTGCTGTTTTGAACATCTGCTAGTGAAATGAGTGTTCTACATAATACAGTGAAAGACATATCCTCAATCCCAGTCTGACTACACCAGTTAAAGAAGCCCAGACTCCATAAAGTGATATTAAATCAAGAAGCAGAACATCTCTGGAACAGACTGCATTCGGACTCATTTTGTCTAGGAGAGAGAGAGAGGACAGTGAAGGTGTAACTGTACTGGAAACCACACCATTGTTTAACCGGAAGAGAAAGTAAAGAGAGGGATACTAGTTCAGAAGCAGTTCTTTGAACAACAGCTATTACATGCATCTGCAAGCAGCAAATGTAGAAACACTGAACAACTCCTAGAACACGTGAAAAAATGAAACTGAAAAACACTATCGTTATTGTAAATGTCTGCCCAATAGCAGTAGAAAGAATAAGCAAAGGAGACATCAACTTTAACAACAAACTTATTGATATATCTATTTACTCAATATTTCTATTAAAAAGACACAAATTTGCTATTTGTAGATTCATATGTAATATATTTCTCATAAAAAATTGGGGGGGGAATCTTGGATGAAAAGTATAATTTTTCAAAATATTAAATTATTTTGAAAATCTGACCAGTTTTATTCAAAAGCACATCTTGCACAATCCTGTTTTAAGTAGTCTCTCTACAGCCTACCACCTTTGCAATCCTCATACGCGGGTTGTAGGACAAAACATGTAGAGCTTTCTATCAATTAGATCAAAGGCATGCATGATGTGAAAGAGAATCTTTTTTTCAAAACCACCTTTGTATCTTTTCCTCTTTGAAGAATCTCCTAAAATAAAATAGCAGAAGCAGCTGCTTACCTAAATCACTCAGGTTAAAAAACTACCACAGATGCGATTCTATTCAGTTCTATCATGCAAGGACTATCACAAAAAGGCTCCTTTCAACTATGACTAGGTAATAATAATAACGCCAATCCTTTTTAATGTTACACAGATTTATATATTCCAAGTAGAATCAATTTATGGGACACAGAAATACACCTGATAGGAGAGTCCTGTGGCTGCTACAGTTCCAAGTGTAGATAGTGCTACTGCCCTCTCCTACACCAGCTGAAAACAGCCCTTGGAGGATTTTCTCTCTCCACTGACTATATAGCCTAGTAAACTAAATTTCTATGTTAGATAACTAAAGTTAGTGTACTATGCTGTCAGTCTCAAAATGTTTTTCTCTCTCGTGAATGTCCTCATTTTAGTAGCTGACCATGATGGTATTAATTTGGTATCCATTACAATTTGGGATAGTCACATGCCCATAGTGGTTACCAATCTTTTTCTGACTACAACTGGCCTACGATATTACTGAGAATCAGAGAATGTTCAAACAAAAAGAAAGCAATAGAAGTTAGCTTTGGTTTACCAAGGATAATTGACACTGTTCGGCAACGGTGTCTGTTACACTGCAAGACCTTAATCTTGAAGAAGGATCTCTTTGCTGGAAAAAAAAAAAAAAGAAAATGTCTTTAAGTTAAGGTGTCTTAAAAACATGGTGCTTTATTCAGTAATTTTACTTTTCTCCCATTTAATCCAAACCCCTAAAAAAATCATATTTATGTTACAGCGTCTTTAGTTTTAATACTTCTACAGAAACGTGGCAAGCAATGAAAAATCTGAATTCACAGCATTCCATCCTGGGCTGCTTCAGATTAACTGAGAAAAGTACTTGGATACACATCTTGTACTCATCTTTAACATCCAAGCTACAATGTTTTAGTAACTTAATCTAAGAGAAGAGGATAGGCCATCCCATCTGGGAAAATATGCAGGAAATTAACAGTTGTGGAATCAGCACTAAAGGGGAAGATTAACTAAAGACATAATGGAATGTGAAAATGCCATGGAACTTTTGAAAAACTATTTTCAAATATCTTTGGAAGACATCTTAGAGAACCTGGAGGGAACATAAGCTGAATAAGGAAAACGTAAAACTTCTGGCTGAATATTGCCAAGGTAGTCTTTGGAAAAATCAACAGGCTACAGGTAACCAATGTCTGCACATGGTTTACTGCACCAGTTAACACCTGTATTTGTTACTCGCACAGAGGATGCCCATTCCACACGGGGAATGATTACATGGTTCTCGTGTCCACGACATCCTGAGCCTGTGGCTGGGAAAGCAGCAAGTCCTGCAGAGCTTTCACTGGGATTACAGCCACAGCGGGAGCCTTGCTGAGATCATCCATTGGCATATTAAGAAATTTCCAAATTTGCATCTTAGTACACGATGCTTAGCTTACTCTTCAATAATAACATAAGAACAGCTTTAAAGCGTACTGTTTAACAAATGGCAGAGAAATGCTCACAAGTTTGCTGGTATATACAATTTCTCTGTTGACAGTGACCCTTCGTATATATTATAAAATAAAAAAAAGGGCTCATTCATTTTTCTAAAGGAGAAATGTAAATTTGAACAAATTCTGATGGAAAAGAAATGTGATTTCTTTCCCTCTACTAATATAAAAGCAGTGGCAGAATGCAGCAGTATTACCCCAGGCCAAAATACTACCTTTTCTGGATATTAATGGTATGAATGTAAACGCACTAACAAACAAGCAAATGACCTAGCCTATTTATAACCACTCACATGTACCACTGAAAGATAATGAAGCAACACCATGAAGCAAACTATTTGAGAGGCATATCAAAAACCCCAACTCTTTCTTGAAAACATCAGTCCTAAGATCACATTCTGTTAAAAGATCAGTGTCTAAAAAAATATAGAAAAAAAGATGTAATTACACCTTGCTTCTATGTTATGCTAAAGATTAATGTGAAAGGATTTGTCTGACAAATGTATTGACCAGCAAGTGTGAAGTGTGTTCTGGCATTACGTAGATATATGAGGAGAGTGACAAAACACTTTAGCACACATACAATCACTCATCAACTATCTGTTGGCAATTTGGCTGTGTTGTAGATTAACTATGTACGGATGTAGAGACATTGGAGCGCGCTCTGTGTAAAACAATCAAAGGTCAGGCTGGATATACCAGGTTTATAAAATCCTAACATAAGAAAGCACATGCTTTAATATAAAGATGCACAGTTAAAATACTGAACTTAAGAAATAATATCATGTCATAAAATGAATGATGACTGAAAGAGCATCAGCAGTTTTTCCTCTTTCCTTTGGAAATCCTCAGCTTGATACTCTCTAGTATTACATATTTTGTTTCACCAAAGGTATAGTGGCAGCAGAGTCTGAAGTTAAACTCACACAGAAGAAAACATTAAATCTAAACCGAGGAATTCTGCTGTTCAGGGAAGTTTGCTCTACAGTGAAATTATTTTGGAGTTTTTGGAAGATAATTTTAACCGTATGCTCAGGTTTTCCTGAGACCACCAATTACTACCCATCTGTGTAAATGATTCAGATTATGTCAAACCAACAGAAGATTACAGTAATAGAGCTTTATGTAGAAAGAGTAACGTGTCACGTACAATCAAAGAACTGAGTTGTTCCCCATTGGAATCAGGGGTGACCTGAAGTCTTCTGCTCAGTTCCTCAGACAGCTCCTGAGGACTGGTACGGGATACTGGAGATGCAGGAGGCGGCGGCAATGACAAGCTTAAGGAATCTCCACTCGCACTCGCCTCCTCTGAAATGGTTTCCCAAGGCTAACAAAAGAGAAGAAACTACGTTAAGGATTTATAAAGCCAGACCGAGTCTTCTTTCCCTTTGCCTTCTATGTGACCACTTCATCGGGAGCCTTAATATTTAAGGAATTACGCCAATCCCTAGACCACACAAACAAGCATTCTACTCAGTGTGAAGTAGTCACAGGGAAAAACAGTTTTCATGTTGACTTCAAAACAATCTTCATGTTGATGATGACACAATGCTTTATGATTCAACACAGAACACGATGTAGATGAATAGATGCATAAAAAAGATCTCATTAAATGAATTCCATCTGAAATTTTGTTCAAAATGTAACCAATTCTGCAGTCTTACTAAAAACTTGAAAGAAACTGTCAATTTTAATTTAGAATGAAATGCATAATAGAAAGTACTCAATTAGTATCTGCAAATCAAATATTAACAGGTGATGAATGCAACAATTGTTTCAGCAATCTATTTATTACTCTGAATAACAATCAGTGAACCAAAACTAGCTTTCACAAAGAATTTTGTCTGTGATTCACATAATAAAATATTCCCTAAAGATGAATGGGATCAGAGCTTTGCACAAACTCCCACTTAAGCCTACAAATATCTACCAAATTTTATTTAGTCTAGCTATAAATTAAACAAACACTCACCCTGATTAATAAGATTTCAGAATTCTAACTAAACCCAAGTGTTTTGGGAAAAAAGCCAACAGCTTCTCTTTTCTCTAAATCAAGACACTGAAGGAAACTGAAGTACATGGCAGTTCCAGTCAGTATGTTTCCCTTCTTTTTACAACTTATTCCAGTTATTCAAAGTAGAATATTGAAAGTGTTTCTATCAATGTATTTATAACAAGCAATGCTTGGAATTATAAGTGTTTCTCCCAGCATTTGCGTAGTATTTAATATTGTGCATCTGCTATCAGACACCCACAAATGTGTTGGACCTTGAAAGTATAGCTCTGTTGAGGATTTTTATTGTGTCACTGGTATTTTGCTAAACCAATTTCCACAAACACCATGTAAAAATGTTACTATGTACGTTGTATAGTAATTAGCTTACAAACAAGAAACACATCAGCTTGAAGTTTAGTCAACTTCTTAAACCCAAGACCTTCACGTACCTCAGGAATGTCTCCACTCTCCACAGGTTCTGGTTCCAAATCCTCACTGATGTGTCTCCGAGAGCGGAACCGCCTATGGGCTGCTTCTTGGTTTATTTGTCTGATAGTGTTATCTGAATCAGATCCCACATCACTGGGTAGTGGGGAAATGAAAGTATGTGAGGAGAAAAGAACAAGAAAGTAATGAATGTTAAACTAAAACACCTGCTTTGTCCACTGCTTTCAAACCCTCATTAATGCTTTTGATTATAAAAATCATTATTCTTGCCTATGTCAGGCTTCATAAATGGAAGACTGTTTAATCCCTAATCCAGAGTAAATTAAAGTGGAAGCACTTCACGACGTCATAGAATCATAGAATCACAGAATACCAGCTTGGAGAGGGACCTCAAGGATCCTCTGGCCCAACCTTTCTGAGCACAAGCACAGTCTAGACAAGATGGCTTAGCACCCTGTCCAGATGAATCTTAAAAATGTCCAATGTTGGGGAATCCACCACTTTATAAATCTGATCATAAGAAATATACAATGAAGGCTTGAAGAGGAACTCCACAGTAGCACAACAAGTGTACATAGGTAATGCAGTCTATACCTGAATAATAATCAGGATCTCCTTGGAGCTGATCAGTTTAACTTAATTAAAGCTTAATAGAGTTGATTTTTTTTTCCCCTTACCTTTTCAACAGTGTCTACAGAAGAAAGTAATTTATTCCTGTTAAATTACTTCCTGAAAAATTTCACATCTGCCTCCCAATATTCTAAGGTATGTTGTTAATGTACTGACTTCCCTCCCACCCCTTCAGATTTCCTAGAGTTTCCCAGAATACTTATGTGTATATGTGATTTGCTGTACAACTGTGAAAATTTTTGCATGAATAAAGTATAGTTTCAGATATGTAGCACAGCACCAAAATCATGATTAATCTGTTACTGAATAGTGTGCCTTTATAAACTGCTTCATAAAAGTCTTGCTTAAGACCTTTTCCAGCCTTGAATTTGTAAAGTCAAAATGGTTATGTTAGTTGAAAAAAATCACTACCCTTACTTGTAATTTTGCACACATCCACAAAACACTGCACTCCACTGCCACTTACATTAAACTTGGTCGATGCCATTGAGTAGTCCTGTTGTTATGGTTGACATAGTAAGTTCGCCCCAGGTTGTCCACCTTTTCTTCCCATCCAGGAGGCAACGGAGGAGGTGGTAACTCCTCCTGACGTTGAGATGCGGAGTCATTGGAATCAACCACATCCCATCCATGCTTAGGAGTGAAAAAAAAAAAAAAAAAAAAAGAATTAAAATTTTAAAGTTCCAGTCAAAGAGAAGCTATTTCATTGTTGCTAATATTAGTGTATAGGTGCAGGTTCTGAATTTTTTCCACAGAGAAGTTCAAAACTACTTCAATGAAAACCATACAGAAATAAACTCCACGGTTACAGTGTGCACCTCATTTCACTGACAAACCCCCTAAAAATCCCATCAGCTTGTTGCAAGAGGGATTCCCAACCGTATTTGGGTGGTTACTTGTTCTAGTAGAGGCTATTAGTAAGGCAAACGTGGGCTGACATTCACTTTGCCAGCCCTAATTGCAGCTAATTCTGAAAACAGATGATGGCTGATAGACTGCCGAGAAGTATTTAAACCTGCTGTGCTTGCATGAGCTTTATTCTCTGCAAAGTCAACGCTGCCAAGGAAATAAAGAAAAATGTTACAACACCTATTTTGAAATGGCCTCTGAAGAAGAGGTACCTAATACAGACCATTATATGTTTACAAGTTACTTGCATAGACTTTCTGAATTCTTCTACTTGGCATGACTTCCACTTCTACTTGCTCACAAACTGAATCAGACAAACTTTAGAATTCATTGTGGCAGCTGAAATACTTTGAAATACTTGAAATGGTTGAGAAAATATCAGGTTAAAGTAAAGCTGGAGAGGGGGAGGAGAGTAAGCTGCTACTTACACTGCTACCAGGGTTTTCTCTTTCAGAGTACAACTTTTTCTACAACTACACTTGAATCTCTAATAACTTGAATGTTTTCACAAGCATTAAGCCTTACCTCAGATTCATCCCTTTGATCATTGTTATCTTCCTCTTGGCCACCATTTTTAGGCATATAAGCCATCTTCAGTCTCAAGAAACCCTTCACACGAGATTTGTGGCTAGAAGACAAGGAGGTACATTTCATTCAACAGCCCTTAAAATAGTTGCAAATAACAAACCTTGAAGTAAGAAATGTATTAAAATACAAAGGTCCTCCCCCTCACCTTCTTGGTCTGAGAAGGAAATCCTTAAATGTGTATGGCCTTTCCATGGTTGGGTCTTCAGTCTATAAGCATTTAAGAAAATGGCAAATTAAAGGGCTTGCCCACAAGCACAGAGATATATAAAGAACATTTTCACATCACAGATGCGGCAGAAACGCTAGAGAAGACGTTTAAATACCGCGTGACCCTTGGATGGTAAAGCACAGCTGCAGCACGGCCCACTCGCTGTCCCTGCGAAGGTCAACGGCTGAGCCACCTCCTGCTTGGCAGTGTACACAACACCCACAGTCAGAAAATGGAGGAGAACACCAACTAAACTCCTTCAACATTTTCCAGGCACACAACAGCAGTGTCAGAAAGGTTGCATCTATTTTGAAGTAGTATTTTTTTCTGCACGTTAGAAAGCAATGAAGTAAAACTCCTCAGGTGGCTTTCATTTTTATTTCATAGCAGTTGAGACTTCCAAAAATAATTAAGACTTTGAAATCTTTTATGATGTACATAAGGAATATTATTAGGCTGGCAGATTACATCTTCTGATGAAATTCTATTCCATTTAAGTTTCATAAAGCCTTAAATCTTGAAAACTTTCTATTACACAAGAATTTCAGCTTTCTTATCAAGTAAAGTTACATCCTTCATGTCTGCAAGAACACGGATGCTGTAAGTACAAAACTAGGAATTTAAAAATGACAAGGTAAATAAAAGAATAAGAAATCCATATACCTATTTAATCTGTTGATTGTTTGGGGTACTTTTTTCTAATCGATCGTATGATTTGGGCTGACAAAACTGGAGGCATCAACTGTTTTACATTGGCAGAGCAAGCACATCATCATACGCAGTCCAGTAAGACTAGAGATCTACTACCTCGGCTTAACACCAAACTTTCTTAAAAAGAGCACTAAGTTAGCAGGTACTTCTCAGAATGTTGTACCCGTCTGCCATCCATTAAAAAAATGATAGTATTCTCTAAACCTTTCTAAACACAGAACAATCTAACTCCCAGACTATTCCTCATTGAAAGCTTTGTTTTCTGTTGCATTTCGAAGTCAATAAATAAGAATTTAAAAATCAATCCTAACCCATTAGCTCAGATACTGTATCAAACACCATACAGACATTCTTTTCACTGACTGAACTCTCAGCCTGCAAGGCATTTCCTGCACTGAGTGTCCACTTAATCTGTGAGGCATAGACAACCCCCTTTTTCAGAGAGTCCATTTTAACCAAACCAACAGGACATCAAAGCATGCATGATGAAGCACTGCTTTTTAGTATTCAGCTGTCAGTAACATACACAAAATAAGAAGCTGTATATTTTTACCAACTTTTGTAGATAGTAATTAGAGAGAGAGAAAACAAGGATTTTGACAAACAAATCAGCAGTACTGCTAGAATGAGAAAGTCAATGTTTGTTAATAAATACACCACAATGTCTCTTATTGAGGTACTGGAAGAATGAATGAGGACAATATTGAGTAGAACACAGAGATACACAGTGTGTTTCCCAAGCATCAAAAACTAGTACACACACCTTAATAAGCATATTAATAACTATTATAGCAGCGTATGCAAACACACTGGTAAGCACCCTGTGGACACACTGCTACAGTGCAGCTATAGAACGAATGACTGTTCTGAGATACGCATTGTGAGTTTTCCCACAGGAAATTTTCTGGGGGCTTCTGGAGCTGAAGAAATTCTCTATGAAGATGGAGAGTGAGGAAGGGTTTTGTACAGGAATCACATTGACTTTCTAGTGAGCCTAGAAGGAAATGGGAAGCTCTGGACTGCAACATTTCATCATTTTAACATAATGGATTTTATTCTTCAATGGCAGTTAAGTAGCTGATCTGGGAAATTTTACAATCTCGCATTTTCTATGTAAAGACAGACTTTAAAACAAATTGAAAAACTTTAGCCTTCCACTCAAATATGAGCTAGAAAGAGACACGCATGCTCATGTTCTCTGCAAGTCCCCAGTGAGACGAGAGTTGTTCTCTTCCTACAGAATACGGAAGGAAAGCAGAAAGCTGCTAATTCCTCAAAACAGCTCACAGAAAGTGACATGTCTATAGCTCTATCTCAAATCTTGCTGATGATTTTTCATTATTAAAAATAATGTTTACTAAAAAGGAACTTCAAAATACTAGCTGACTCTGCAAAACAGGCATGCACTAATACGTTCCTCATCATTTTATATTCCACAGTACATTGTCTGCAGAGGACACGTAGCTTAACACCAGAGGACTTTTTCTACAGTTATATCCAGGCTACTTAGCTAATGTCTGTGCATATGGATACACGCAAGTTTTCCATGCATTTGCTGAAGCAAATCCTACACCACCTCTTGGTGGTTTTTTTTTTTTTTTACACAGAAGTTTTCTCGGAGCATAGATGTCCATCCCTTTCCACGCAAATCTGATGCAAACCAGCATAACACACCTCCATGTCACCACTTCCAATGATAATGCAAGCTGGTAATTGAAGTCATGAATATGTCTTTCAGCAGTGGTGCTGACTTTCGGAGTCTCCCCTCTGGTGATTATTCCTGCCTCAAAGCAGTACAGTTGTTTGCATGGCCATTTCATAAACTGGACCAAGGAAACAGTACGAGTTAAAAAAAAACCTATCCAAAACTAACTAGTTACGAGTAACACAGATCTAGTTCACGAGGTGAGCATGAAAGCCAGGATAATTAAGCAGGCAACAAGAGGGTGTGAATTAACAGCGGGGTCTGCCCAAGCAGACATCACTGCTTACAGAAATGTGCACTGAACTGCATACCCAGGAGACGGCGAAGCCAGTACCTACAAAACCCGGGTCTGCACCCACAGTACGTGTGTCTACTGTGAACAAAACCTCTCCCTCTCCTAGTCAGAGTTCATAACCTACGAGGAGAAGCAAGCAGCCAGGCACATGCTGGCCCAACGCAGTGCTGCTGCAGCTCTCAGCTGATGCGCTCCAGTCATCTCACAGCTCATCTCTTACGTGTAACAGAGATGCCAGATGTTAAGTTGTCATATCTCAGAAAGTAAGACTTTACCTGTCTGTATAGAGTGAGGTACCTGTACAATGATATGTTTGGTGTTTCAGAAAACATCTGTAAATGACACTGAAAGCAGGCATCAACCCAAGTATTTAAAGTCTAACTTTTTTAAAAAATAGAAAAAACCCCTCCAAGTATCAGCTTCTCTAGTTTAAAACTGGGAAAACATCCAAAATACATACTTTCCTATCATGTAGGAAGGGCAACAGGCACGTACATGCCTCTTACAGAAAAACATCTATACGCATATAGACATTTGAAGTTATAGATATGCATATTAAAAACTGTAATGTATGCTCTGACAATATCACAGCTTGTATAATTATTATTATCAATAATGTCTAATGTCAATGTCTAATGAATGTTGTTGCATGTGCAATGGCACTCATGAGTATCTCTCTATTTCCATTATTACTTAGGAGTCCTTCAGGTAAGTTTGCTTTCAATCAGTAATAAAAACAATAATTTTACTCAAATTTGCTATGAAGATCAGTAACTTTATAACATCTTCAGAAGAAACAAATCTTTGTAACTTCTTAAGATGCTGTCACGCTGGTTCAGCAGTTTCTCTGGTTTCAGTCTGTGGCTATTGCCTTTACATGGTTTGAAGTAACATCAAAGCGTACTATCCACTTTCCTAGACAGAACCACTATCCTATACCCTTAACAGCATATTATTTAGACAGAAAATCAGACAGATAAACGGGACCCAAAAAATGTCTTTTTTTCAATTTTTTAACAAAAGTTCTGGAGGAAACAGAGTTTTCTAGGGGAGAATACAGCTGGTTCAACCATAAGGGAAAATCATGAAAAGGAAGAAGCCAGAAAATTAATAGGACAATAATCACCAACGGTAAGGTGAGAAACCACCAGTCTATCGGCCATATGTCATTTGTGAACTGACTCTGACAGACAAGGGTTTTTAAGAAAGAATCAGGATGAGAAGTGAATCTTGGATGTTGAGAAATTTAACAGATACCAGAGAACAACTGTGTTCGTTCTCCCTGCAGAAGGAACCATTTCTCACAATTCCTGTGCATGGAGGGGCTTCATTGTCTATAACGTTGTTCTTTAAGCCTGTAATGCTATGCTGGGAATGCTCGCTTCAAGAAAATTTAACTGGACTACTTATGGAAATAAATTCCACACAACTTGGGGATTTTCACATCTGGTGATGACAAAAAAGAACACACTGAGACAAAAGTACTGCTTACCGGAAGGTGACTAAGCGGCACATCCACTTGACCCAGGAAGTCGTCTCTAGTCTGTCAAATAGGAAAAAAAGGCAGAAAAAGGAGTAATTTTACATCAGAAGAGGAAAAAAAAAACCACCAAAAAACATCAATTCAGTCACAATGAAACAAAAATAAATGGTTTAGTACCACTATTTTAGCAATTACTCCTTTCCACCTCTTCATTGTTGTACATTGTCTGTTGTTATAATTTATCTGTTTCAGCAGAGCATTTTCTGTGACAGCCCAAAATGGCTTCTTAGTCCACAGTACGTGTGTTAAGTACTGACAAAATTCAAAGCACAAAGTATTAATCTACTCTTTCCATGAATTAGTCTCCACATGCATTAAAAAAGTGAGTGAAAGTACTGTTCACCATGTCATTGAAATGTTCATGTCAAACCTTGGTGGCTTTTTCTTTTTTAAGGAAAACCTCATATGCACATCTGACAGGGAAAGAAGGGGAACCCAACAGTGAAGATAGAACTGGATGAATTGTAAACATTTTCCCCCCAATAAAAATGTGGTTTATGACTTTATCAAACAGAAACCAAAGTATTACAACTTTTGGGTTTTTTTAAAGACTGCTGTTCCATTAATTCAGAATGCTTAATTTGTGAGGAACAGTTATACACCCTGCTAACCAGTCTTTTGAGTAATCCTGTGTTTCCCACTTGAAGACTCGACAGTTCAAGTTAAGCATGCGGATGTGGTTATACCGACATTTGGGCCATGCAGCGCCATCACAATTTCACTTATGCACAGTTATGGCCATATAGAAGTGATAAACACTACTTTTCTGCAGGTGCTTCACTCTGATCATCACCTTCTCTCAGAGTGTCACCTGAAAAGCAGAGTTGCACCGGTACCTTTTATTGTCAATTAATCTACATCTCAGGGGCGAGTTTTCTTTAAAATGTGGCTGTTACTATCCATTCAACACATCCCTGCGCAAACCAAAAGTGCAGGCCATCTCCCTGTTTGCATCACATACATGGATCAGTTGATCTTCCCTGCTGGTAATTAATAGAGGGAAACCCAGAAATAAAATCAATAAAAAGCATAGACAGTTCAGTCAGGCACTGCGTGGAGAGATTCCTTCCTGTCTCTTCGCGCTCTGTTACCTCAAAAGGCCATGCGTCTGAGTAGCTTACTGGTGTTATAAAGTACCCCAGAACGTGACAGAGTACTCACACACTGAAAATGAATCCAGTCACATGCTCCCATCCAAACAGAGTTCATAACAAGAGTCAGACCACAGGCAGCAGTGTACTGGCCTGGGATGCCAGGCCCAGGTGCTCTCAAGTGCTGCGAAGGGAAGGGGTACTGACTGGGCCAACGACATGCATAAGCCGTGCAGACACCAGATAAATACTCCAATTTCTCCCCTATTAACAGTTCACCTTTCTGATACCTTTTCATTGACAGGTTTGCATCTCACTGAACTGAACGCACAGTGTGCCACACTGGACAAAATCTAGGGGAGAGTATCTTCAGAGCTGTATGAGATTTCCCATATGGTAGTGATGTGAATGTGCTTAAAGATGGCAGTCATCTTAATCTACTCATTGATTATGATTGTCATTTGCTCGTTTACAATGGCAATTCACTGTTATAGTGACTCAGATTAAGATTCTTTCCTTCCTTCCTGTGACAAAAGTCATTAAAAACATGGCAAAAACCCCAACAACCCAGAAACTCCACAAAACCACTGAGAAGCCCTAGGCGTTTTCTGTCAAAGGGAGAGGCTGTGGGGAGACAGTCCCAAGCCTCCCTTTGTGACACCAGGGGAACTGGGCAGCTTCTGGGCCCTGTGGGTGAGACAGCTGGACCAGGGGCCGTTCCTCTGAGCCTTCACCAGAAGCAGCCATCTCCAGCTCTTTGTCCCTCAGGCTCACCAAACGCCTACCCCCAGGGCTGTAAAAGCTCTCCTGAGGTGAGCACAGCCTGGTGGTGACACGCTGCTGTCTCTACACTCTTAATTCCCACCAGCGCTTATTACTTCTTCACAATCCACCCACGATTGAGGAAACCTTTCATCTTACAATAATTTTGGCCTGAAATGTGGCCAACCTTGAAATAAATCACCTGAAACGCAGATACTTCTTCATAAATCGGAACCACACAGACTGTTCTAGACACAGGCTAAGCCCGTGAGGTGGCCGTATGGACAGCTGTCACAGAAGACCTACCCAAAAGCAGCACACAGACAAAACGAGGCCTAGGCTCATCTCTCATGGACCAGACGAGGCTGGTGTGGGCTGGAGAGCGAGACCAGAGATCCCTGCCGCGGGGAGGGCGAGTGGAAAGCTCTGCTGAAGGAACCTTGGGTGGCATGGCCAGGGAGGACCAGGGACGCAGCGCGAGCAGCCCAGGGCCCTGCCACGCGCTCAGGGCAGGAGGCTGGAGGGGACAGTAACCCAGGGACCCGCTGATCATCTGCAGCATGGGGAGCAAGCTGCAGCGACCAGCCGCAGCCCCTCCTCTGGAGACTGCCAGCGGTGTGCCGGGGGAGCTGGGGAGAAGAGCAGAGCGGAAACAGGCCCACGCGGTGCAGGCCGGCGGAACCACCGGGCAAAGGCGGGCTGCCGAGGAGGACACATGCCGTGTCCCCCAGCCCACGGCACCAGGCAGCACCGGGCCACCGCAGGGCCAGGCCCCCCCCGGCCCGTTCTGCTGCGGGGGGCAAACAGAAACCTCCCATGAGAAACCACCACCTGCTCATGGCACCCAGGTTTTATTAATACATAAAACATAAAATTCATGCCACTGAATGGGGCGGTTCTGTTCTTGCAGCTACTCCATCCCAAATTACTCTATAAGCATGATGCTACACATCAGATAGCAATAAGTTAATATAACAATGAAGCAGAAAGCACTGATTCGTGTAGCTTACAAAGAGCTTCAACAATGAAGGGAATAATTTTCCAAAGATTTTTAAAAGCCTATTTAATTGAATACAAATATATAATGTTTCCTGTGCTATAGACACATGCACAAATTAAAATTAATTTATCTTAAAGTCAGACTTAAACCATATCTTGACAATCCTACACTTATCAATAAGTTTAATATCTTGCCTAAAATTGATGAATGCTTTTTGATCTAGATTGGAAACGTTACATTCAACAGTCAAAGGAATGAAATATTGGCAGCAGATAAGGTATAAAGTAATTAAATCACATGTATGTGTTTGCTTCGTGAGCCGGTCACTGTGCTCAATGTATATACTTGGTATTCATTAATAAGATATGAATTTTTGAAATAAAGCATATTGCATTCTTCAAAAATCAACTGCGTGTCAGGGAAAACAATTTCTCCCAGATACTGTTTATGATACCAGATATCAGGCCTAGTGATTCCCAAATAACCTCCTGCTTATTTATAACCATGCTATGCACAGAATTCCAGGAAGTGCATACTGCTGCTCCAAAGCCAAGTTTACATATTTCTCATAGCAGCGCATTAGGTTTAATATTAAAATTCATATTTTTTATGATATCATTGTCAGAATTCTTTTTCAACTTCAAAGATAAAGTCCTGCGATCCCTAAACCATGGACACATACTGCTGTCCTATATGCCCATGGAACAACACAAGAAGAATGTCTGCACCAAGGAGCCAGCATTTTTTCCAAATTCAAGTAAAAATAGCTAATAGATTTTTCATTACAAAATTTTGACTATTAATGTTCTTCCTAGTAACTACTGGATAAACCTGGTAGCATGCACTGCTTTTAGAGAATTTACATCTTTCTCCCTTAATAGTGGCAAATATCAGGTACCTTCTACCTCCTGCTTCGATACAGTTACTCAAATGTCAGCTACTCAGAAGAAAATATATACCTATTTTGAGATCTATTCAAGCAGCTTTAAGTTCAAGAAAAACACAACTCATGGACATGGAAAATGTTCAGGTTGGTTAGAACTGCGACCAGACATGGATGCGGTTTCACTATGTACATGGGGAAGAGGGTCCTTCCTCTGCACCTGAGATGGGGAGGAAACCCCACCACGAGTTGGTGGGGACATAGAGATGAGTCTACGAAGTTCCCTTATGGTATTTCTCATCAGATGCACACACAGGTGACTTACATGCAAGTACTGAGCCTGCGATAGCGCATTCTGTGAGCAGACATGCTGTAAGTACATCACAGATTTTAACATATCTAGGAATCATGAGAACTGCTGCACCTACACGTAGTAACTGATTTTATCTGGTGTTTCCAGATGTTGTGCAGCCTGGCTGTGGCTACAGCCACAATGGTAAACTGGGCTGTAAGAATTGTGCAAATTCCAGACTGATGTTAAAAGTGATGTCATTTCTACCCAGGCCAAGTTTTCAGGAGGAAAAAGTAAACCCAGCCTTAAAAGCAGCTGAACCAACAAAACCTCTTTGTCTGTAGTTTCGTATGGAACTAGGAAATCCTTAGTTCTGCAACTAAGCTGCAGTGAGAGTTTAAAAAATGACTTCCTCAGCTACTCCTAGGATGAATATGGTCATCTTTACCAGTACTAAGGTTCTTGTAAAATGGAACCTTTCTGTAATACTTGACTATACACATACAGTTATAAGAATAATTACTTGGGGAGGGGGGGAAGTATATTCATATTTAGCATTTTAGGACATTTTTGTTCTGTGAAAAGAATTTTGTCTTGCAGGCCTCCACATTTCTACTATTTAGGCATTCTCATCTTGGGGTTTCCTGCTTCCAGAAAAGGCACCTCACAAGCAACATGAACCTTCTTCCTGCTCTATCATGTACTGAATTTCCAGTACCTTATTTTTCACATTTTTCATCATAACAATGTCTGTTTCAAGAACCTCTTTCTCACTAGAATAAAAGGCCTACCCGATCCACAGGCTTGCCTGTGTAGTTTGCACATTTCACTGCTACTTCCTGCTCAAGGTTGGTAGTGAGTAATCCACTCTTAACCACTCTAAGGATGCAGATGCTTATTGACCTACAACTTGAAATGGATTTTACCAATGAGAATTAATGAACTATTTTTCAGAGCTATATGCATTATTATAACCTTTATTTTATGTAGGTTTTTCAGGTTATATGCATTATTATAACCTTTATTTTATATAGGTCATTATATGAAGGTAAGCAGTTATTTTTTTAAGCAGCAAACAGAAGGAAAAGTGAATTCACTGGAGAGAGAGCCTGCAGCTGCCAGCAAAATCTTTACGGCCAGTTTTATTGTTGCAGGTTTATGAGAAAATCTTAATGAGCAGCTGGAGCTGTCAGAAAGAGCCACCCTCAACATCCAAGTTCCTCTTCAGAAGGCGGCGGCAGCACCCCGGCGGTGTGACGCCTGGAGCTGCTCTGCCCTCACCCCCCAGGGCCAGGCTGCCCGCAGCAGGCCCCTGCCTGCACTGCCAGTTTGGTTGTGTCAAACACCAGCGTGAGGCCCTGCACGAGTTACACAGCTCGGGACAGGCCACGAAGGGACGGTAAAGGCGCCAGCGTGCACTGCCTTTCGGAGGGGCCAACCCCTGCTTAAACGTCGTCGTTCCCTCAGAATTTATTCTGTGCTATCTGTAACGTGGCGTCTGCGTGGGTCAGGTTAAGACAGGGAAGCAGACAGCAGGGAGGGGTAGAGGCACATCTCAGATGCTTTACCAAGAGTCTTGCTGCAAATCCTAAGTATACAAAAGCTATCCCAAAAGTTCCTATTTAGTCCAATTTAAAAAAGTTTTGCTCTGTTCCAAACGACCACTTGTCAGAAGGATTTTGTGGGCTTGGTTTAGTACGTTTACTTCTGAAGAGAAGAAAGTCAGTGCAAAGATGAACCAATCTGCTCGGTAAAGAACAGTCTCCTAGAAAGTTTTAGTTTTATTCTGCATGCCACATCACAAACTGAGAAGTATTCCTCGCTGCCCATTTTAATTTGGGATCCAAGGAGGACAAAAGTCCACTTTAGAATAATGATATTGGAAAGTAACAAAAAAGTTCATGACTATTTGAGTTCGTAAATGAGCATTGTTTTTTAAATCTGGTATTTATTCAGTTTTACAAAGGATGTAAAATCTCATTACTTCAAGTGCTGTCCTATTTTCCTGCTAGCTCTCTCAAAATAAAGATAATCACTTCTATTTTTTGGCAGACATATAAATACATCCTCTCTATTTAGGAAACCCAAATCTGTCCAACCATCTAGTTTATTTATGCACTGATCTTGTAGAAAAGCAGTACTAATGCACGAATCCTTTCATTGCTCTTCTGCTTGCTCAAATACATCAGGCGTGTTAGATATTCTGTACACTGAATTTTCTTGAACACGTGACAGTCACCCTTACATCAAGACACACATTACAATGAAACCCGGTCACGATCGCTGAATCCCACGGGTAGACAAAATCTCAGATACTCAGCAAATTACAATGGAAGAAAGGATGCTTAACCTGTGGAGGTTCATGAAACCCATCCAGCACAATACACAGGTGTTAAGTGAATAAAGGGAGACAGTCCTGCTTCAATACTCAAATGAGTCAATTCTACGTTGAAATAGAATCTCATGTCAAATGTTTCAGTTCAATCTGCAAGTTAAACTGATCACCGAATATCACTTGCCTCAAAATCAATACCAAAAATTCAGTAAGTCCAGCAGCTGCTGAAATGGTCAGGGGCAAATTTAATAAAATGCAATATAAGAACCACTCAAGATAGACCCTCAAAGTTCCCAGAAGTCCCAAGCAAAATTAACCTCCCATTCTAGCCCAAAACTCACAAAAATTCCACTGCAAAACCCAAAAGATCACACACAGGTATGCCATCCCATTGCAAGAAAGACTAAAGTTGCATGGTGAGAGCCAACAGAAAGAAGTATTTCGCTATCAGTCACTCAACCCTTGTGCGTACCTCAGAGAGCCAATACAGACGGTAGTAGAAGCTTAGAAAATCCAACAATTAAAGAACGATTCACATCTTCCTTGATGCCCTCTATTCCCTCCCATCCCACCTCCCACAAACCTCAGGAAACTTCAAGGTCAACAAATTGCTTCCTCTTCAGCACAGCACAGACTCTGCGTTAAGGAACCATTACACTGGACTTTACATTTGCATACTCCTAATTACTTTTCCCTTCCAAAAGGAAGTAAGTCTCAGAATTGTTGTTAGGAGCAGTAGGAGTGGCAAGGTTCAGGCATCCCATTTTCCTTTTAATTAAGGTGATACAGAAAAGGATGTGAATGCAATTGAGGAAGAGAAGGACAAGTAGCGTAAGTACTAACTGCTGGAAGAAAAAAAAAAGACTTTTTTAAAATAGGTATAGAACAGAGTAAATGTATGTGTAATTTTACCAGGTAGTAGAGTTTGTCTGTATTTTACCTATGGTATCATTAAAGATCAAGATTAGCAGATAGCTGTCAATAAAGGCAATGGCATGAGAAAACACTTCATTACTAAGAAGTGTTATTAGTAGTCAGAGACTTAGAAAGCTTTTAAAAACAACAAAACGACTTTAAAATTCTAACTGTGCCAAACAACTTACGATGTGAAACAACTGTTCAGCATGTGAGATTTAGATGACAAGGTGACACTCGCAAGCCAAATGCACGTAAAAATTAGTCTGCAACTTGATATATATCCAAGCTGCAAAGCCAGTAAGAAAAGCCTGGGATAAAGTTGCACCAGCCTAAAAGCCCTTAGTCTAGTAAAATGTATAGAAAGGAGAGCACCCCTCAACATCTAGGGACAAAACATGAAAACGTACTTGAAACTTAGGATGGTATACACGCACCGCAATTTTGCTTGGTTGGTACTGACACAAAATGGGAGTCACATTTAAAAAGAAAAAGCATTAACAAACTGTTGTATTGATCTTAATTTCAAATATTTAAATTTGCTGTTTTCCAGAAGGGAAAGCGTCTATAGTTAACAGTTGAGCTGTTACAGACCCTTAACAATCAACAGTTAATTTTTAACAAAATTACAGAATAATCTCAAATTCAGAAAGACAACGCTTCAAGAAGGGTTCTAGTAAGCTTCCAAGAATGAGACACACACTACTTTGTCTGAAGAAGGGTCACAGAGATAAAGCAGCTTTTAGGAGAAGGAAATCCCAAGTAAATCTGGAACGCTACTCGGTATGCATGAGATTCCGGCTAAGCACCTATCAATGAAAGTCTTCCTCCCCTCATATTTTCTTATAAGACATGTACTTGCAGGAGTACCTGCTTATTTCAATTCTGGAATAAAAGATAAATATTACCTCAGATGTACACCCATGGTTTAATCTTAGTTCTTCAAGCATGCCTAAATATAGTATTCACCGTAAGATAAAACAGGACATTACAGTAACCATTGCGAATAGTGAGTAATAGCTGATCACATATGAGTAACTACTACAGGCAGCTTAAGTCCACTTAGCTTTATTCCAGCCTACATAGAAATGAAAGTTCATAGAATAACAGAGGTACAAGCAGGTCACTCAGGACTTTCATCAAAAGGGTGCTCGAATGATGTGAAGGCTCTGCAGGAGGAGTGGGCAGATCTCCTGCTCAACAACGGGCTGCCACAGCTGGTACTGACAGCCGGGATTAAGCTTTTTAGCTGTGTGTGTGGATATCCGACTGCGGGGCGCAAAGGAGGTTCAGCCAGACCCAGCAGTGCCCAGCGACCGGACAAGCAGCAACAGGCACAAATTGAAACACAGGAAATTCCGTTGAAACGTAACCCAAAACTTCTTTACTGCGAGACGGGCCAAACCCCGGAACGGCTGCCTGAAGACACTGTGGATTTTCCATCACCGGAGATACTCACAACCCAGCTGGACAAGGCCCAGAGCAACCCGCTCTCTTTGACCCGGACTGAGCAGGGGGTGCACTAGACAATCTCCAGAGGTCCCTTCCAGCCTCGCCCATTCAATGACTCTGTGACTGTGAAGCAGGAAACAAATCCACTTTTCTAATTACTTTAGCTTGGATAAGATGGTATGGTCATGTCTGAGCAGCTGCAGGCGTACGACGTTGAAAGATGGCCCAGCATGCAACTGCAACTCTCCCTAGGAGCCGTGTTCATGAGGAAGACCTACCTCAAACATAACTGCTGAGCTCAAGTATGTCAGGCAACCTCCAGTAGATAATTTCCCCTATTAGTTATTTTTAAATACACTTTCCTGCTGAATTTTCACACATACCTTTCTGGTTTATGTTTTTTATTTTCATCTTGCATCTTTGTAATGATTATTCATATATATTTCCACATAAGGTCTGGGAGCAGCCAGATGGTACATTAACACATTATCATTCAACTGATATGTCTTAGAGGAACTTGAAAAGCAAAAAAAATCCTAGTCAACCCCATATGTGTACACAAAACCCCCATATGTGTACACAAACACTCCTAATAGGCACAACTTCCTCCCAAGCAAAGACTTTAATGCTGCAATTTAGTAGTAGGTCAAATTGGTAAAATCCTGTGTTGCATCTTCTGATGCCTAAGATACACTTCCATCATGGACAACTGTCTCAATAGCCCTGGGTCTTGCACTTTTGAAAATCTTCCTGTTTCTAAAACCAGAACAATATATCATGTTGTTAAAACTGATCAGCTTAAACTTCTGAAAGTGCCTGAAATTTCTACAATGTCCAAACAGCAGTAAAAAAAAAAAAAAAAAAAAAAACCCAAACCAAAAAGTACTTTGGCTATGCAGCAAAACCTGATAAATATGTACTTAATTATGCCAAATGCACAACTCACTCTTGCATATCTTAAGACTTTATTTCCACATCAAAGAATTCATGTCAGGGCTGTGAATCTAAATAGTCAACAGCCAGGATCCTTTGAGTGGTTTACAAGTGATCACCGGAGATGTAGTACCTCACACACCTACACACTGTTACGGTATCAATGCAGACAGAGGATTGTGAAGCAGGGTGACTCAGGTATTCACAAGATACTCTAAGTAGCACATCAACAGCTGCATCCAGTCCTTTACTAAGCAAACATAAGAAAATAATTTAGATAAAGGATTGACTGATGTAAGAGTTCCAATCCATGCAATGCAATTCCCATTTACAATCATTACAATTAGCATTTAGTGACAAAAGCAGATCAAGTCATTCCTGATCTCATTCTTTCTGCTTGTTGCCTCCCTGGCATCTTGCACCTCCCATTGTGCTTACATAAACTAGATCAAGAAATTAAGCTGGCTTTAAAACCAGAATATTAATTGCCTGATTGTGGTGGGTTGATCCTGGCTGGGGGCCAGGTGCCCACCAGAGCCACTCTATCACTCCCCTCGTTCACCTGACAGGGGAGAAAAAGTACAATGAAAAGCTTATGGGTCGAGATAAGGACAGGGATCACTCACTGATTATCGTCACCAGCAAAACAGACCAAACTTAGAGAGGGAATTCATCTAATTTATTACTAGGCAAAACAGAGTAGAGGAATGAGAAATAAAACCGAATCTTAAAACACCTCCCCCCACCCCTCCCATCTTCCCGGGCTCAACTTCACTCCCGGCTTCAACCTCCGCCCCCCTCAGCGGCACAGGGGGACGGGGAGTGGGGGTTACGGTCAGTTCAGCACACGGTGTTTCTGCCGCTTCTTCATCCTCAGGGGGAGGACTCCTCTCATCGTTCCCCTGCTCCAGCGTGGGGTCCCTCTCACGGGAGACAGTCCTTCACAAACTGCTCCAGTGTGGTCTCTCCCACAGGGTGCAGACCTTCAGGAGCAAACTGCTCCAGCATGGGTCCCCCACGGGGTCACAAGTCCTGCCAGCAAACCTGCTCTGGCGTGGGCTCCTCTCTCCATGGGGCCACAGGTCCTGCCAGGAGCTTGCTCCAGCACGGGCTTCCCACGGGGCCACAGCCTCCTTCAGGTGCCTCCACCTGCTCCGGCGTGG
The DNA here is from genome assembly GCF_011004875.1 of Balearica regulorum gibbericeps. NCBI lineage: Eukaryota > Metazoa > Chordata > Aves > Gruiformes > Gruidae > Balearica > Balearica regulorum. Next base: position 87,214,684 of record NC_046220.1, on the reverse strand, counting down.
GGTCCTCCACGGGCTGCAGGTGGAATCTCTACACCCCCTCATCCTCCCTCCATGGGCTGCAGGGGGACAGCCTGCTTCACCATGGTCTTCACCACGGGCTGCAGGGGGATCTCTGCTCCGGCGCCTGGAGCACCTCCTGCCCCTCCTTCTGCACTGACCTGGGTGTCTGCAGAGTTTCCTACATCTTCTCACTCCTCTCTCTGGCTGCAAAAGGTCTAACTGGTTTTTTTTCCTTCTTAAATATGTTATCCCAGAGGCGCTGATTGCCTTGGCCTTGGCCAGTGGCGGGTCCATCTTGGAGCCGGCTGGCATTGGCTCTGTCAGACACAGGGGAAGCTTCTAGCAGCTTCTCACAGAAGCCACCCCTGTAGCCCCCCCGCTACCAAAACCTTGCCACGCAAACCCAACACACTGATCTAGTTTGCTAGGTGACTCTATTTATAATTTCACTGGCATAACTGAGGAGGATGGATGGTACAGGAGAGGCAGGAGCCAGACCAGGAGGGGTAGCACAGAGGCATGCCGGGAATCATCCCAAACAGGTTCCCACTGAACGCTCTTGTTGTGTGAAAACCTGCTGTTGGTTGCCATGGCCTAAGAACCAGCAACACCCGCAAACCACTGGAGTGATGTCTCCTCACCATTTGTAGGTGAAACTGAAGTACTGGATAGAGAGACAGGGAAGATGCAAAAAGGAAAAAAAAAATTAAAAGATACAACCCAATCTGTAGTGCTGTATGCTGACAGCCCCCTGTGATGTGGAGGTGAGCCCCGACCAGCTCTGGTTCTCAACAATCCCACAGAGGTTTTCAGATGTGTTGGTTCCCTGGCCAAATACCAGATTGGGTAATAACACTCCACCCACTTAGGATTCTCTTGGGATTTTCAGTTGATCATGATGTTCTCAGCTTCCTGACCTAAAAATTGTTGTGTACTATTTCTGTGCACTGTTTAAACAGATGCCACATTCCAACCCAGATATTGCTTGATTTCAGAGCTGGGTGGCACGATCCCTATTGATGAAAGTAAAAAACTCAAAGTCCACACTCTTCTCAGACCGCAAACACACTGCACTGTGCTTCAGCACATAACTATGTGCCTAAATTATTAGGGCCTGGACTATCCAGGGCTGCTGGCTGAAACAGGCTGATGAGGTTCAGAGCCCACCTTGTATTTAAGTTTACTCTAAATAAATTAAAGCTATGTTATTTCCAAACTTTTCAAATCACTGAAATATCAGTGGGCAACGTGACGAGAATGGTAGTGTGAAGGCCACTTGTGGGAATCTCACCGGGTGGCTCTGGATCACACCACAGGTACCTGGGCAGGCAGTGATCTGATGGATGTGCTTTCAGGCTCAGGTGATGAGAAAGGGCGCGCGATACTAAACTGCTCCGAGATCATCCTCTCCCAGCAGTGCTCCATCGCAAACATATGGGATGGAGAGATAAACGCATGGAAAAGACTGCAGATCTCTGTGTGCGCACACTTCTGCATTGTACTCATCAATACTAACTGGGTTGTACTGGAGGCATGCGAATGCGAGACCTTCATGCTGCAAACAGAGCTAGAGAATAAAAAATACAGGATGTTTTCTATTACGAACTCAGGTCTCATGTCCTGTGGGTGCCTAAGGGTCAAATCTTTATTTTCTGTTGCTTAGCTCCTCATCTCTCTTTCATGGCGAAGACCAGAGCTCCTGGCGCTGGGGGAGAGAAGGTCACGCAGTGCCCTGTCACCTAATCAAACAAGGCTGAAGGGCTAGTATCCTTGTGGGACGGTTTTAATGAAGGCAGCCTTACGTGCAAAGAATGATCGGCATGTCCGTGTAAATCACCCCCTCAAGGTGCAGAGTAAGTACACAGGGCTTTGGGGACATACAACCAAGCTTTAAGGTGATGCTTGCTGAAAGCCAAAAGCTAATGGCACAGTGTAAGCTGGGAGAAACTGGCAAAACAAATCAATCTGGCAAAGAAAACCATGACATTGTAAAGAGGCGACTACACCTCTGAGCAAATCCAGCAGCCAAAGTGTTAGAATACAAAGTGTAACATTAAGCAAGAATTAAGTAAATTTTACTTATGTACTTCTTAAGCGCTGCATTGAGATACGGTGTACCATCGTTGCCAAGTGCCAGAGGAACTGTTCCAAGAGCTTTAAAGACTCTCTCACTTGTATAGCACTAAATTTTCACAACACAAATACAATAGAGTTGCACATACCAAAAAGAAAAATACTAACCCAATAGCAGAAAATACCTGCTGCCTTTATCTAAAACTACGTGAAATCATACATTTTGCCTTGAGAGCGCGCCCCTAATTTCCCCCTGAATTAGAAGGCAGAGGAACACATTATAGTGATGTAACACTGTAACAAAGTCCTCGTTTTGTTATTTCATGACCAAAACCAGCACTCATTTTATAAGAGCAATTATTCTAATGTAGGAAGCCATTGTTGCACTAAAAACGCTTTTACAGATAACACAATAAAAACCAATCATTTTGTCCTCATCAACAGGGGAGTGTGTTTAAAGAAAACAACTGAAGAAATGACAAACGATGACACATACATTCCCTTCTCCTCAAAGTATGATTACATCTCCAGTTTCCTTAACATGTCTCTTAACTCCTAGAGCCCTTGATTTACAATAAGGTAGCTGAATGAGGAAAACACGACATTTTACTTTTACTGAAGCCTTTAAAAATAACAAGGAGCCCAAAAAACAAAAGAGGATTTGTGTTCATATACGTAATTTTAATTATTTTTTGAAAACTAGCAGCAAAACATGATTTTTATTAATTGAAACAAAGCACATTCATCTTTAACTGGTTTTGACTATAGTCCTTAAATATTAATTAGTCATAACAGATGTCTTTCTACACCTAAGGCATATCAACTACCTGATCTCATTCACATGAATAAAACTACAATGATAATTTTATTGTATTAATTTATCATTAGATGAAAGGAACACCAAAATTACATTCTTAGCTGGCAAGTTTCAGAATTTTTTCTTTCTTCTTACTAACCGAACTGGAACAAAACTCTTCTCTTTTATATACACTTCAAGGAATTCTGGCAGTTGCCAGTGTAACCTCTCCTTTCTGAAGGGAAATATTTTCAGCAGTGCTTCCTACTTCCCAAGCGTAACTAAAATTCCAGCTTTCCATTTGAAAGGAATGGCAACTTACTACACTTTTGCAGCTAATCTATGCAACCTGGCCACAAAGATTTTTACTAATCTATTCTTAATCAAAAATGTTCTAACCGATTAAGGTTTGAAGAGTCGTATCTTAAAGTCTGAGCTGAAATTAAACACGGTTATCACTTTACAGTAATATAGAAGAAAGCAAAAAGTCACTCTCCCCAGAATTTGCAGAAGTTTAACTGAAAAAACTCATTTAGCAAGACATGAATTCGAAGATTACTTCTGTGACAATTCTTGAAATCATTATTATTCCAGTGTATTTCAAGACAGCCACCTAGATTTGTACGGCAGAACCTTAAAGTCTGTTTTCTATTAAGGAAGAAACCTCACCTACCAGTCTAATTAGCTCATTTGCCTAACTGTACTCGCAGTCTCTCCTTCCTTCCACAATCATGATAAAAATAGCTCAAAATAAAAAAGAACAACTGTCACTGACTCTGCGTTTTAGACCAAATGAAACACTTTCTTCCTTTTAAAATTATTCCTGTACCAAGCTTTTATTAAAATTGCATTATTACAAAAGTAAGGCTAAACTTTTCACATACAGAACTCGTGCTTTATTTCTGCACTTAAGACATGACAAAGCAGGAACTAAAAGCAAGAAGGAGGGATAGTCAACACTAAAATTATCAGATTAGTAATCACTAGAGGAGAACTAATTATAGTTTATTACTACTGGAATGAATTATTAGAACTTTTAAAGGTGGCATTTTTAATTGTATTCCAAATACCAACAAAATAGATAAATATTCATCAATCTAAACTTAGCGTTCTTCAAAGGACAACCAAGACAGAGCAGCAGTTACCTCAGTCCTTACTAACTGCTTTCATATTTGGAAAGGCATCGCAGTGTAAAAATGTTTTTCTCATTACCCATGCTGCCTTCCCAGGGAGCTAGTTCAACAGCAAAGCAGAGATACCCTCTCCGTTTCCAGCCTCGCCAAGTACCGAGATTCCTTGCTAAAAGCCTGGCTGGACTTCACAAACCCGAGTACCATATCCGCGTTAGATGGGAACTCACAAAGCAGGTAGTGTCAGCACCTTGTATCTCACCCCCGTCCCGCTGTGCTCTGCTCTCGCCTGGAAGCATCCTGCCCGCCATCGTTTGCCTTCAGGCCAGGTGGAGAGGAGGCAGGCGTGTAAAACAGGCAGCAACAACTCAGACATTTAACTAAGAATTTTTTCAGTAGTACCTTCGCGACATACAATTTGACTGCATCTTTCTTAGGCACATTAAAAAAGTTCTCCTTCCCCCATGGCGCACTTTGAAGGAAATGCAAAGCGTTGCTTTGTGCTAGGGCACCAACTGTACCAGAAACCAACTTGTGACGAGGCTGGCCAGCCCATCAGGTGTGCTGGCGTCCCCAGTGCCCGACACACTCGCTCTTCTGGCTAATTACTACCAACCCCACTCTTCCTAGGCAGAATAAAGCAGAAACAAGAGGCAGCCTCTCCATTGTGCAGGGCAGGGCACGAGAGCAGGAACTGCAGCGAGCGACTGAAAATGACGGTACGGTTGGCTTTTACTCCTGGTTCTGTCACATGGTGATCACAACTAAGGAACACTAATTATTCATACGCAGGTTGCAAACTGGTTACGACCAACAAAAAAAGGGAGTTACTAACTTCCCCGGTACAGTAAGGATGCAACTAGAAAATTTAACTCCCAAATAAATACTGCAGACTTTGTGTTTCTGTAGAACCAGCTTATGAGGCCGAAGCCTTGGGGTCACCCCTGTAGTAAGGCAGGCGCCCCAAACAAATAGGGGACGTCTTTTTCTGCTGGCCAAACCCAGACCCCTGACCACAAAATGCCTCAGCTCTAGGGAGCTGAAGTTCGGTAAAATTATTTTCACCCTAAATTTCTGGTTTCTTTTTTTAGTGCCTGACCCAACGCCTTGTTCGTGACATTCAGGATAACAGTACTTTTAACGAGTCTATTTCCTAACTAGTAACAGCTGACTTGACAGCACAGATGATTTAGTGAGTTGCTTCTGTCAGGCTCTTTAACTATGTAAATACTATCTTCCATTTCTCAACCAATATATCTGAATGCTGGATTTAAATTTTTTAATCTACTTTTCCCACCATTTCTTTTTGTGATATAAGATTCAAGATTTTTTTTTAAAAGCTGTTTCAGTAATTCTTTCTAGAAAGCAAAATATTTTATAAAAATATTTTATATTGCAAACTTAAGTTTTGTTGTTGCATGTATAATTTTTTTGCACTTGGTATTTTCTATTTTTAATTCATTTTTACAAATAGCTCTGCTGATAGAGGCTCTACGTGAAATTTTGATTTGGGGACAGAATTTACTACCTAACAGTAATCTAAAGTTATTCAGTGTTTGTATTCAACTGTAAGGCATCCAATTGAACTATGGAATAAAACAGAATAAATTCTGGTGGTAGTGGGTTTTCCTATTCCAAATATCTAAGTGAAGATAGAGCAAAATACAAAGACTATTCTATTTCCTAAACAATTATCTTCTGTTATTCATTTGTACAAAAATAAATAAATACTTACTGTTCCTCCAACAGTGTTCACAGAAACTTAACACAAGACCAGTGCCAGTTATGGTTTAGTTTCCGCGATACTTTCTTTCTCAACACAAATTCAAGTCCGTTGTGGGGACACACTAATGTGAACAATGCCATCCAACTATGGGTGAAACTTTTTTAATCTGTCAGTTTACAATGCCTTGTAACAACTCAGAAACAGTAAAGAAAAACCAGGGTACATCAGGTATATTACTAGACTCCAATAGAGTTGTATGTATTGTTCCACGTGTATCCATGATACTCCCTACAATACTGCTGCACATCAGAATGAATTTATTCTCATTCAACCAGACCTATCACATCTTAAGACTTTTACTTTAAGATTTAATTACTGTAAGCCCTATGGTATCATTTCCATCCATTAAGTATACTTTACGATGAGGCACCGCACAATTGGTTCCCAAGATATTACACACACTTGTGCGTGCTTGCTCAAGAGGAATCATCTTTGACAAGACAAAAACGAGTAACATGCAGGCAGCGGCCCCTCCTGAATCAAACTAGAAATAAAATACATCATATTTAAGTTACAATTTCAGAGACGAGCCAGTAGTGCTCCAAAATTGTCACAGCTAAGGGAAAAAAGTCTATTTTCTAGCAAGCATGGACAGCCATGACAACTAGATCCTTACTTAAATGGATTAAGCAAGCTGCAGTACATAAGCATAAATTATTTAAATTCTAAAATATTTCTCTTGTGTTGCCACCGCTTATTTAAGCGTATTAAAAACATTGGGCACCAATGCCAAGATCTGGTGCATTCCTGAAACATGAGTAACATCCAAAAACACAAGACAGCCAAGAAAAAGACAGCAAGTTAAAGATTGATTCCACTCATTATAATAAAATGGCTTCCCATTTAGATCCCTATTATAATTAAACGTATGACACACAGGAGTGCTGGAAACAGCCTTCTATTTCCTCGCTCTAACACGGGTCAGTTATAAAAGGCCGTATCTGTGACGTACAAGAGTGAATACCTGCTATTATTAGTATTACTGCATTACAAGCAGCCTCTGAACGGATGCGACTGTTTTTTCTTCCGATGTTGAACAGACCAAATGGGGAGTAAGTAAAGGAGTAGCCTTGGCAGGAGAGGGAGTGGGTGCCGGAGAGATCCTTAAAACAGGCCTAAGACATGAAAGCATTTGGAAAACAGGAACAGCACCAACGTGCCTAAGTGAAAGAACAGGTAGAAAGTCTACCTGTTAAATGTGTTCAGGCAGTTTCTGTCCCTTGTTCCATAAGAAGTGAAGGAACTCTTGACAAAGAAAAAAAATCTCAGAACAGAAATGAAATAATCTACTTCTGAAGTTTGATTGTAACTCTTCAAGAAAGAAGAGCAAGGCACAGCGAGAAGACGACAAGGAAATGACTACAGATTCACAATGGGATCATCAAGTCAGCACCACAAAGTTCCAAAATATTCAAAATACCGCACATGAGCTGATTTCACTTGCATCCCAGGAGTTGAAATCATGCTAGTGACAAATTAAAATGAACAAGTGAAGCTTTAAGTCTACGGCTTCTCTTTAAAATTAGGATGGGGAATCACCACACAGAAGGAGCCATTACTGGAGTCCTAATGCTGAGTTGTACATTCTTGACGACAGAAACTCATCGGTCATTGCACATGGAAGACAAAGCATGGCAAAAAATGGAACCCTTACCAGTACGTTCCTACAGCCTTACTCCTGTATGGATCTGAAGTCTCTCCTACCAGCTTCTGTTTTATTTCTGCCCTCCTCTATTCCCAAAAGGAAATCCCTGTGGAAGTTTCTCATGGCAAAAGGTGAAGTATTCACAGCAAGAGCTGAGCTGGACAACCACAACTGTAGAAAGGGACATGCTTAACCTGTTAGCAACATTTAGCTGTAACTTTTCTTTTAATCTAAGTTTCTACAGTTGAAAAAAGATGGGACAAATGTCTCTCCATCTTTAGCGTTAGAAGCTAGGCTAGTGGGGCAATTTAGCACAATAATCCGCTCTACGACCTAATAGAAAAGACCTGACCTCTCCAATTTCTATCAATAATTTCAGCACACGATGCTAAACGAGCATTCCCATAATAGTCAGCTGCAGTAAGGGGAGTAGCACAGAACTAAGGAACTCTCTAACTTGTCCAGACCAGTTCATTGATTCAAAATCACCAGACTGCATGTAAAGGTATCGTATTTTGATAGTTAATTTGCAAAACTGCATAACAATGTAAGCCAGTCTTAACCTGTTTACTTCATGCTGGTTTTGTCACATTTATGAAGAGGGCAGCACTCACTGTAAGAGCAGTTTTCCAAAGAACTCTTGCCGAAACCCTTTTTTCTTGGCAGTTAAATGAAGCAACTTCAAGTTGCACGTAGTATAATCCTGCATACGTACCTAACTTTGATGATGGCATTTTAAATCAAGGTATCTATATATCTTAGCAGCATTAGGACACGATGCTATAACCCACTTTGTGCAAGTCAAATCTTTTTCATTTCCCTGCGACATGAGAGCATTGCAAGCAGTCAAAACTTCTGAGCCATCCACCGGCTGGATGCTGGTCAGTAGCAGTACACCCTAGGCATCGCTACTGGGTCCTGCAGTGTTTAACATCTTCGTTAGTGACCGGGACGAGCAGAGAGGATGCACCCTCAGCCAGTCTGCAGATGAGGCACAACTGGGAGGAGCGGCTGACAGACCAGGCGGCTGTGCTGCCATTCAGAGGAACCTGCGCAGGCTGGAGAAACAGGCAGAGAGGAGTCTTGCCAAGTCCAAAGGACGCGCCAAGTCCCGACCCGGGGAGGAGTGACCCCGTTCCCTGGGAAGGCTGGGATGGTGTGGCTGGGAAGCAGCCCTGCAGAGAAGGATGGGGGGTCCTGCCGAACACCCGCCTGACCAGCATCACGACCTCACGGCAAAGGTGGCCGACAGCCTCCTGGGCTGCCTCAGGCAGGTCAGGTCGAGGGGGGTGATCCCTCCCCTCTAAGTCCTCAAGCCTTCCTCACCTGAGTTACAGAGTCAGAAAAAAAATGGAAGAAAGTAACAGTCTCTCCTGATGTCAGATTTGGAAAATGTTGCTCTTCAAAACAGCAAAGAAACGCTTCTTTTATCAAGCACAAGTAAAGTACAGAGAGTACACGCAGTGCTCCAGCAAATGGTATATAACACAAACACGTGCGCATCCCTTAACAGCCGAGGAATTCCTCAATTTCCAAAAGCATACTGCTCGGACTTAGAGGCCTCTCCAAGAACAGTGTACTAAACTCTGCTTGAAATTCTTGGGTGTTTCAAGATACGAAGAATCAAACATTGAGGAAGGTATCTTAGCAATCTACCATTATGCTACCGTTATTCTTTTCATTAATACTCTTAACGGCTCTAAAAATTTTTACTGAGTGCCCCAACACTTTTTGCCCTCAAAGCTGTATGCTGTCTTTACAGAATTAAATATGTATTGCCACTGGAATGGGGAATAGAGGCAAAAGCATTTTACATACTGTGAATACGTTTGAGACTGTGCAGAAGGATTCACTGAGGAATTGCTATCCCTCATATCTGACAGTAAACTTGACTCACATTCTATATTGTTGTGTATGAAAAGGTACAGACTTTAGAAAACAATGATATTCAAAGTTGAAAAATTTTAGATGAGAAGCTGACGGTAAAGTCAGCGAGCACAATGAAGGCAGGTTTACAACAGGAGGATTGTTCCGAGGAAGAGAGGCTGCTGGGTCTCCAAAGTACAAACAGCTGCACTTTACTGCTTGGAACTTTCACAGAGGCCCAAAAATTCTTCATTTGCTCGGACTCATATTTAGCATTGCTTCTTACCGGGGAGAGGCAGGCCCTGGGGAGAACGCACAGGGGCATACTACAGCGCACAGTATTTGTGCACTGACACACAACCGACCCACACCTACTTGTATCATGTAACTAGTAACATAGGTGGGGAATGACCTTGAAATTCCAAGTTTATACTGTAGAAAACTGATGATAAATCAACACAGTGTGAGACACAGAAAACATCAACAACCTTTTTTGTGACCACGTGAAGAAAATGACTAAACAGTTAGGACGTTTCACAAAAAGCTGTGAAATAGAGTTAAACAGAAAGCATCAGATCCATCGTTGTGGGATCCAGTGCGGTCCAATTAAGGATCAGAGAAATGCTTTTTTTTCTTTCAGAGTGCAGACTGGCAAAGGTGTAGAAGCCTGAGAAGCTAGGTCAAGTTCTGTTCTAACTGACCTGGACCTCCAACACGGAAGGGCAGCTGCCTTCAGCTCCTTCTGTCAGTGAAGAGATGCAGTTCAGTCCCATTAATGGATTTTTAGATCTGCTTTGACCTCTAATGACGAGAAACAAGGCTTGCAGTCACTGCAGCTCTCAGGCAGTAGGTGCTCGAAGTTAGCTGCCATGGATGCAGGACCTTGCGCTTACAACACATGAATTCTGTGATCCTCCCCACAGAAGTACCTGCTGTATTTAAACAGTAATTCACAGAACTACAGGGAATGGATTTCTGAAGTGAAGAGTAACTGTAGCTGGGAACTATTTCTGCTAATACTGGTAAGCAAGTCAGGTAGGCTTGGGAAACTCTGCTATGGTGTACAATATTAAGCAGATTAAAAAGTATAATTAGCTGGCAAACTGTTCATTAATGTTGCCTTGTGTTGCGGACACTGTGAACCATTCGAATGACACAGACCTTTTATTGTCTCTATTACCATTTCTTCTTTTCTCCTCCTTGCTAATCTACTTATCCTACCTTTTCTCTTTTGCTCAAAGAGATGTCCTACTTTTTCCATTTCTTTTCCTCATCAACAGCAGTTCAGCCTTTTATTCAGACTTTTAGATTTCACTATACATCTGTCATGACCAATTTTTCTATGTATGTGCTTTCTTGGCAGAAAGCAATTAAGACACACAACCCTCAGAAAAGCCAAGTACTCTAAGAGTATAAATGCTTCAGTGTGCCAGGGGGACGTATATTCCCCTAAAGCTATTCCAATGCTTATAATATATCCTGGAGAACTGCAGCAACTGAGATCCGAAAGACCTAAGAGCTCAAGAAGCACAACATATGCACCTCTTGCGACCACGCTGAAAGATTAGCAACAGGATAGCAAAAAAAGAAAAAAGGACATCGCTTCCTCTTAAAACGTTAACTTTTGCCTCCTGCTGCTTCTTGAAGAAGGCAGCTGAAAAGTATGACAGCAATCTTTTCCTGCGCTGTCTTGACCATACGCTAAGATTTGACAGAGGGAAATCACAGATAGGGTTAGAGCCTGTTGGAATGCAGCTGCCTTTGAAAAATGTTAAGACCGTGACTTCTATGGGAATTGAACATGAACAAAACTGGAAAACTCCAGAAGTCATCATTTCTTTCTCTTAAAAATCAGTCAAAAATGGAATTGCTATTATAATAAAGAGCTCAGAAAAGAGAGAGATTAGTGGAGCATCACTTCCATGAGGCATAATGCACATATATTCTGCATACGCATATGTTAGCAAGCAAAACAGCGTACTTTGTAAATTTTCTAACTACTGATTCTTCTCTCTGCAGCTCTTCTTCCACAATTTCCGGTCCAATTTACTGGCTTTCTCCATATAAATTAGAATAATTTTCAAGTAAGGAACTCTGTAGCAAAGAACTGATTCATTGGTGGAAAAGAAAGTTCTTGAAGAGCAATCATATTTTTAGTCATCCATCACACACACACATCATTACACTGATGTAATATTCCCTTATTCCTGAATAGTATTCCTGAATTCCTTTTCCTCAATATGTACACTACTGTACTAATTTCAAAGTAGCGGTAAGAAAACATGAGTCAAGGCGCAATAAAAGCCCCCAGCACTCCATTCAGTAGACACGCTAATTTCTGCTATTTCATACTCCCCTTAACCATGCTATACACTTGGGCATAAGCCACTATCAACAGTTCCAGGCAGCCTGAAAGACCAGTAATCCCCACAGGGCTCTGAAATTCACTGTAACTTGACCACATAACACAACGTACTCAAATGACCAGAGACAGTTTTTGAAAGCCACTAAATATTTATCTGACCCCTTGTGAACTCTTAATAAAATACTTGGCTGTGTGGGCAGACAAACAACAACTAACATTTATCCAAGCTACAATTCCCACTGAGAGCTATTGGTTATGCCCAGCTACCAGAATTACAGCTCCTTCACCTCAAAGCTGAATTCTCTCTCAGTCCAGAGAAGCTGAAGGCGTGTCTTTATTAGCAATGTTCTAGAAAACTGAAGTCAGCCTCAGTTAAAATGGAGGATCCAGCTTTTGTTTAAAAATTACATGCTAAAGCTCCAGCAGTACTTTGAAAATTCTGTTCCTCCTAAATGATGTGTGACTGTCCTATAAATTGCCAGGGATGAAAGGGAGCAGAAGACACATTAAGCACCTTCTCCAAGTATTCAGTTATATTACGTTGGGACCCATCAACACGTTTATCTTGGACTGTGATGCAGTACTTTAGGTATGTGGCCGATGGAAGAATCATAGACTGAGGTTAAAGAAAAGAGAACAGTCACAAAGAAAGAAAAAGTCCTGAAAGTATCAGGAGGCAGAGAAATGAGATAGCAGTAATGGAACCAGAGAAAGCATGCTGGCATAATTCAGGCAAAATCTTCCAAAGGTACTAAGTTTGTTCTTTCAACTGTCTGATCCAAGTAGCACTTACATTCAAGAAGGCATTAGACTTGGCAATAGTTGAGGTAATATTTTTGCTTTAATGATTTTCCTAATGTTAAGGGAAAAACCCAAATACATGGTAAGAATTCTAAACGCTGAGTTTATCTGACACAAGAATGCATTGTACTTGTTATTCGTTAGGACACTGAGGGCAAGAAAGAGAAAAGGACTTTATGTTGAGGCCATTGAAGTGCTGACTAGCACACAGTCTTAATTTCCTTAAAGGAATGATCATTTACACCAATACACAGTCAATCATTTTTTTTTCTTATAGAATCATAGAATGGTTTGGGTTGGAAGAGACCTTAAAGATCATCTAGTTCCAACCCCCCTGCTGCGGGCAGGGACACCCTCCACTAGACCACGTTGCCCAAAGCCTCATCCAACCTGGCCTTGAACACTTCCAGGGATGGGGTATCCACAACCTCCCTGGGCAACCTGTTCCAGTACCTCACCACTCTAACAGTAAAGAATTTCTTTCTAACATCTAATCTAAATCGACCCTCCTTCAGATTAAACCCTTTGCGAGACAAAGAACCTCGAGACCTGCTGAATTGCAAAGGTTAGAAATAAGCCATTTGCTCCTAACAGAAAGGATAGCCAAGATTATGTTGGCTTAGTGCTCCTTCCCGTTCTGAAACGGGCATGCCCATGCTTCCCTACAAGAACCTGTTTGGGACTCCCTGTTCAACTGGGACTGTATCTGCATAAAGAATGCAGTTTGCACTTTGGATTGTTTGATGAATTATGCTCTTACTACACTGCTCCTCAGAAAGGACCTTTTGGAGAGTTCACAAGCTGATACAAAACCCCTTCCAAACCATCTATATTCTTACCTGAGGTCATACCTTATGACAGGAAACCAAAACCATACTGATTTTAACTATTTCACTTGGTCAATGATTTTTTTCCTCTAATATAACTTGTTTCTGATGGAATTCAGGAAGTTATGAAAACTCAACTTAGAATAATGTGATTTTTTTTTGTTTCATTAATTCTTCAAGAAAAGGATAGTTACTAGTTTATGTAGATCAGTCAATAATATTTACTGCAAAGTCTTTATGGTGGGTATTCATTTAAATTTCAGTCAATAAAAAAATCAGTAGGGTAACTAGTAATATAATCTCTCAGGGTGAAAAACAAAAAACATCGAGGAAAACCTTGAAAAGTTTGTTTCATGTTGTGCATGTTTTTTTAAAATCAGCTACCAATCTATTTTGTCTGTATCCTGAAATTCTGCACAATGAGTTGATGTTTATGTACTTAAAATTTGACTACAAGAAAAAGCAGGGAGGCCAGAACTCCAGAAACATTTGCTGCAAATGTTTGGTCAGAAACGCTAATCCCCGTGAAATTCAGGAACATAACAAAAGGCAAGAAAGAGTTCTCTCCAACTACAAGCTCACAGAAACCCAGTTGAAGCAGACTGCATTTGCTGTGGAAGGAACACAACACAAGGAAAACACACACATCAGCTCCATGGAGAATGGAGCTGGCGCTGCAGCCCAGCAACTCCAAATTCTTTTCTCCCTCCTCTTCCCGCATCTGTTTTAGCCAGCATCTGACACAAGCAACCCGGCTGATGTCACCTGCCCAACCCAGCGCGGCTGTAATGCGCTGCTGGAGACAAAAACACAGCCGAGGAGCAGGCAGACAGCTCAGCAACTTGGGGCAGGAGAGGCCGTTTGTGTGCCCGAACGCTGCAGCGTAAGCTCACCAGTGAGCGCCCTCCCCACCCGCGACTGCTGCTCCGTCACCTCCCGGGTTCCCAGCTCTTGCTCTTTAGTCAACGGCATCTGGTGGCGTGTGCGGGGGTCACAGAACAAACCCATCGGTAACAAACGCTCATTGTTACAGATGGAAAAAGAATCAAGAATTCTGAAGTCACGCGCAGGAACGGGTCACGCACAGGCAAGCTCTCAGACACAAAGCGTGTTTAGCAAACCAAACTCGCAGACCCCGGATTTCCTGTAGGAACGGAAGGCGCTGCTCTGCCAAACGGGGACATACCTTGTTGCATACCCCCAGATACAAAGCTGAACTGCCTTCTCTGTTTCCATGTGCTCTTAGCTTTGTGATAGAGGAACCATTTCAAGTAAGATTATACTCCGTAACTCCAAACAAGTGATAAATTAGATGCATACTGTAATAATACCCAGTTTTTAGTGTCAGGAAAAATTAGGCAGGATTGATGAATTTCAAAGATTATCTGGTCTTACTGTGGGATAAAGATACATCTATTTAATGGAAAGTAAAAATATTTTACATTTTTACATACAGACGCACTCTGCAAAGTTGGGCACTTAATTGCACTGAAGTCACAGTAGGTACAAGTCTATATAGGGAGAGCAACCAAATTCTCTACAAAAACCCCCTCTACCCCCTTTTTCATTTCTCCTAAGTTAACAGAAAACTAAATATCAAAACAAATAGCAGAATTCAATGCTAACTCCCTCATAAAACCACCACAAGGTTTACTGTGAGAATGGCAACAGTAAGACACAGTTTTATTTTCAGTTCTCTCATTAAATATAAAGCTGGTAAGCTTTGCTTTTGCTTAAGGTGTCTGCATTAGGGCAGATCTGCAAGGCCAAGATGATAGTAAAAAATGGTGACGTCAGACAACCCCTAATCTATTAATACCAGTTTCCCACATGTAAACAGTTACTGTAAGGATTCCCATATTCAGCTAGCATGTCATTATCCACAAAGCCCACATCTGCAAAGCATAAAAGATTACATTTCACTTGCTCAGTTAAGATCAGATATTCTAATACAGTAAATTAAAAACAAGCAATAGATCTCAAATAACAAATTAATTGATTTCTGAAAACCCCTTTGGTTTTGGCTTTAAGCACCAAATTGTAGCTCCTTTTTTTGCACTTCATGTATTACTAAAAACTTTCAGAAGTTGCTAGTACGCAGCCTCCCTTTAAAGAAACAGTAATCCTTTCAAAATGGATATATATTTCATTATGAAATATTTATGCCCAGAATTGACTCACAAAATCGTATTTAGGCCAAAATTTACATCCAAAATGATAATTATGTTTTCAACTACTTCCATTGTAATTCCTAATATTCCTCATTTTACTTGTTCCTTTTGAGTGCTGTACGTGTGAGTGCAGACGACTGACTGGAGAGCAAAAAGGGCAGCAATGTCAGAATCAAGGAGACCGACTCTTCAGTGGACATACGTCACGAGATGAAAGTAATCCCAGAGTTGGCATCAGATTTGTTTTCTAAAACTCAGAATCAGAAGATGAGTCTTAAAATAAAAGGTCTGTCTTTGAGGTGCTTACTGAACCATAAGGCCATAATACCTTTCATCCTGGAATCAGGAAAAAAAATCTTCGACATCTTTCTGAATGCAAATCAATAAAACAAGCAAACATTAAGTACATTGATATCTCACTGTCAAAGAAACAGCAAAGTCTGCCTTTTCAAAGGTGTATCAGCCTGAGCAACACCAGGAAAATGCAGACAGATTTGCATGTCTCCCTCA
The DNA here is from genome assembly GCF_011004875.1 of Balearica regulorum gibbericeps. NCBI lineage: Eukaryota > Metazoa > Chordata > Aves > Gruiformes > Gruidae > Balearica > Balearica regulorum. Next base: position 87,198,714 of record NC_046220.1, on the reverse strand, counting down.
AAACAGTTTTTCTTCCCTGATGGTTGCTATGCAAATAGAAGCAACCTTTTATTGAGAGTACAGCTTGTCCCTTTAGATGAAAAACCGTCTTCAGCACATTTCCTTCCTTTGGTAGCATTTGTTTACTGAGTCTTTCCCACCGAGAATTATGTTCAGAGAAAGCTCAATGTACAGTTCAGAGGGGGTTTGGTTTTTTCCCTTTTTTCCCCAGAGCTAATGATAACACTTTTTCTAGAGCAGGAGAGAAAGCAGACAATCTGCAGTATGTCGCCAATATATGAACAAATCAAAATCATTTTTCCCTTTAAAATATGTGAGAATTTAAAACTCTTCCAATAAGTCAGAAAGATTGATAATCGCTGAAGTTGGCAGACATAATCCTGAGGATCTGCTGCCACTTTTGAAGATGTTAGAAACTTCTGCGTGCTCCCCAACAGAGAACAGAGTGAAATATATAGACTCGTTGCTGAGCAAATTCTGCAGCACAGGTGTGCTGACTGGCGAGCTTTCCTAGCAGCAACCAGGTAATATTGTGCTTTGAAGATGTGTTGCTTCAGCAAAGCTTCTATCTGCCCCAAATTGTCCGTCTCCCCTCTCTGCCTCCCCTCCGGCTGTTTGAAAGGACTATTCGTTTGCTGCTGTGCCTCCAACAGCCCTTTGGCTGGAATTGCTGCATTGCCAGCACAGTTTGTCCCACGCTCTAGCAAATACGTGTTTACATGGTGAGTAACCTTGAAGCATGGATGGTACCTACGGTGAAAATGACCTCTGAGTAGCCAGTCTGAGCAGCTTCCGTTACCTTAGGAGAACTGTGGAAGTTCATGAGTGCAGCTTCAATTATACGGATGTGAGTAGCAGAATTCCTGACAACTTCACGTGGGTCAAGATTTAACCACATACCTTCAAACCATACAAACCAGCCAAAATCTTACATTGCTGCCTCAATCTTCCATGCACACGCGTGAAACACAAGTGAGTTGGACTCCCTAGAAGATCAGGCACAGACACCTTGGCTGTCTTCACTAAACATTGGAGGTTAGAGCGGTTATGATCGGTTCTTTACACGAAGCAATTCCTACCCCTCTTTTTTGCCCAGACAGTTTCTCATTTACACGTGGTAGGTTTTATCTCAGCCTGCAGGGATCAGAAGCCTGTTCCTCTGACTCTCTGCAGCTTGGAGAGAACAACTCAAACGGCAGCACAAAGCACTCCCAACATCAGGAAGGACCTTTCACAAGTCTGAAAGTGAATTGGGAAAGCTGATAATGTCACAAGTACCGTAAACTATGTAAATAAATAAGTAAAATCTTTCAGAGTTACGCTGTAGCTTGTTTAGTGTGCCTTGCTGAGTATCTCTTGCAATCCTATACCTTAAAATGTCAAATAGTAAAAAAACCCCTTCACAAATCTGTCTAGGGCTAGAAACCCATATTATGGATTACCCACTTATGAAAAGCTGAATGTGAGTAAGCACACTGCTACATAACGGCGAGCTGCATCACCACATACGCCGCAATCATTTCCCAACAAGTCTCGCTCGCTTGTGTTTATAATAATTCAGGGTGCTGGCAAGCACTCTCTGATAGAGTTTCTAAAAATAATGAAGTGTAATACAGCAACTCCAGCAGCCTCCGCTTTCCAGTCTTTGGAGAGAGAGCACAAGACTCTGTGTACGCTGAGGGAGAGTCTGATCAACTTTTCAAAAATCAAGTTTTGTTTCAAATTCCGTGAAAGTAGAACTAATGTGTGTATTGTGGTAATGTCATGCTGTGAAGATAAAGCCATGCTTGAAGCAGATTTCAACTAAGTAAATGGTTAGCATATTTATAATTTAAAGTCTTTATAACACTAAGTACTAAAAGATAAAGGTATTACTGCTAAAATGCACAAAACCTAGTTAGAGGAGTTTTTCACTATCCAGGATGGTATGTTCAAAACATATAGATATAATTCTTAGCTTTGATAAAATTTAAAGCATTATTATTTAGCAACATGAAAGTATTTTAAATAATTGTGATTTAACATAATTCCTCAAATAATGTTGCTATTCCCACATCTTGATATGCTGTGGTTTTTATCTACAGGATGTGGAGTAGAAACAATTTTAAAAGCAGAAAAATGTTTTGTTTGTTTCTTTCTACATTATGTAAACTGTTTTAAATACTCTAGGTAAAATTTCGGCTATAACTTTCTCAGGGAGGATTATTATCAGCCCCTAAGGTCTTGTTTGAAAGGATTTTCACTGATGAATACCTTTATTTTAATTTTAAAATAGCTTGCTTTTGATAAAAAGCATTTAAAATACCACACTCGAGTTTTATGCTTTCGTGCATGTGTCCAGCAATCTGTTGAATACTAAAGTTAATGCTGACTAAGTAGGGTCGTATTGCCTTATTTATTATAAACAGTGATTATATATTATTCTTTGCCATTAAAAACCCCTCTTTACGTAGTAGGATTAAGAATATAAGACTTCAATAAGTAACTGAAAAGAAGGCCAGTCAGGTCATAGAAATTTATAGCAGAATCTCCCTTTTACTGAAGATAAAAATCCCACCTTACAACAAAGTTTAGATTCTCTTACTCTTTTCCAGAAAATACATAAAACCCAGCCTGGAAGTGCTAGTCACCACGGAGGTTACTCTTTTCCCCAGGCTGAAAGGGAAGATGCAGCTTTCTCCCAAGGCAACAGAACAGCTGAATTCACCCCACAGTATACAGTGCAGCATGTATTTCATTTGCACAACTTGTCTAACCAGGAGAAAATTCTTCATTTGCTTTTCACTCCCAACACACTGTACCCCGCTCACCTTGAGGCTGAGTTGTCAGAATGGCAGATCTGGAAACCAGAACGGTATTTTGGTATCGACAACACCTGGGCCTTTAACTCCAGAATTAGCTTTTCCCACGCATACAGAACACAGCCCAGCATCTTGCTAGGTTGATAATATCAGAGGATGTAAATAGAGCAAAGGTGAGTTTTTTCCTTTGTATTTATTCATTCTTTCTGGATACAGAAACCTGCATGGTCATACTGCTGATTGTATTAACATATTTTTCTGTGCACAATTGCTGACTTTTGGAAGCTACCAATGCCATTCTGTTAGATGAAAAAACAGATAAAGGACCAGATTTTAGAGTAATGTATACATTAATATGCAGTAATACATTTTACAATGAGATTTGATCTGGAAACTAAGGATAGATTTGGATTTAGAATAGCTTTTTGAACTAGAACAGTCATAAAACATGCACGTTGCTAAATTCTGCATTAGTTGTCAGCCTTTCTCAAATAGGAAAACAGCTGAATAGCACAACAAGCAATCTGGACTCTCCATCAGGTTTATTATCTGTAATTTTCTGTGGCTAGGTCTATACCAAAGCTGCTCTGGCTGGCACCTTCAGTGTTAAGACTGTGTCAGCATTTCCATTATAAATTGAGGGCCTTATAAACTCAGCTTTAAAGAGATCACTGTGTACTGAAACTGAGCATACAATTTTTCCATGCAGGAGCAAACAGTTTATTACTGCTATTAAAGTGAGTGATGTTATTTCCAGCTCTTCTGGTCGAAGTTTTATTCTCTTTTCTTTACAGAGAAATACCAAAAGACACAGCTTGCAGGGAGAAAAACACTTAACAATGAATCCTAATAAAATCCGGAATTGTTTCCCAGGCAACTTTGAGAACATACAGAGATAGGGTAAAGACAGCACTGCCAATTCTTGACTCTCTGAAAACTTGAGTAAAAGTTACGTATGGATTTCTTGATACTGCAAGCTAATTTACACTACTTGCAATGTACTAGTTGTCCTCCACTCACATTTGGGGGGGTGGGGGGTGAAGGAGCAAAAACCAAAAAATCAATCTGCTCCTTGGTATTTTCCTTTTTGTAAAACTAGCTTCTGCTCTGAATTGTGTTTGACATGATAGTCTGTCCCTTCCAAGACAGGGAGATCTTTTAAGAATAGATGTGCAAGCTGACAGAAAGGCTATTTAAGATAAGAAGAGGGGCAGGTGATTTCAGGGGGTGGGAGGAAGGCAGATCCCTGAACAGGAAAGGATGAGAAGAATGGTAATCTCCAGGCACAGTCTGTTGTGGTCAGGAGATACCTACCTTTCAGTGCAAGCCAGAGGTAGGTTTGTTGAGAGAGGAGGAAAGGAGAACTGATTTTATCCTTGACAGAAAACCTAGAAAGACTTGAGGGATGAAATTAATCACCTCTACCTGCAGATGTCAACACGGTCCTCATCTGCACAGAGCAGAGACTTGCCATAGTCATCTGCACTCCTTGTATAGCAAGCGGAGAGACGGGAAATTCATCGCACTATTCATTTGAGCTATTTTAAACATCTAGCTAAGGGCAACATGAATTATGTTCTAGAAATGCCCATTAGAGTCCAGACAGCAATCCCTGAAGTAGGTCTCCAAACTTAGACATGTGCAATAGAAAAGCTAAGGTCGCTGCGTAGCCCTGGAGGAGAAAGCAGCCTTTTAAAGGTGCAGAACCCTTTCCACACACCCCCTTTGCCTACCAACGCCCACGTGCAGGTGAGCTGTACAGACTCAGCTGTCCTTACAGATACCTTGCTCCTGACATAGCTGTTGCCTGCTTTAAAGACCTCTAAATTTTCAAGCATATGCTCCTGATATAAGGAAGGCTAGCAAATGAAGTGTTAACAATTTGACTTTTCTTGGTTTGTACATGCAGAACGCTGTACCGCTTTTGGTAAGGGCTTCTGAAATGGAAGATGCAGAAACAGTTCAGCAAGGCTGAGCCGCAAGCGTCACACGCTGTGAATGCAGCCCGGTTTAACCTTCTGGCACCGGTAACTGCCGCTACGCCGGCACGGATGGATGGATGAAGAGACAGACCAAAGGAAAGCCTCTAATGCCAAGTGTGTTTTCACTCTACATGTTAGATCTTAACAGAGTAACTGCTGGTTCTAATATACTTCATCATCCATAGGTTAGGCAGATAAAGTTAGATATATGTTCCTTAGGAGGAGGACTTGTGTCATTTTTGTCTATTTAGTATTTGGAGTTCTCAGACATTGAGACTTGGTTCAGAAATTACAAGAGAAGCAATCAAGCCTCTTTTCCAATTCAAAAGCACCATTTCCCAGACCAACTCAAGTTCTACAAAAGTATTGGCACGGGGGCTAAAGGTGACAAACAATGTTCAATTAAGTGCTGAATACTGTGACAAGGACAGGCTGGTGAATGACCACAGGAGTGGGCAAGAGCAGCAACACCAGAAGAGAAAATTAACATCTCTCTCTGTGGACTGCATTAGCCAGCCTGAAACAAATCAACTCTTGCAATGGTTATTGAACAGGGGAGAGGAAAAACCCCACCTTTTCATTTTATTTCATCTTTAAAGATTTCCATCAGTTTTCCTTGTGCTGATCAGCAATACATAAACCATTTGGTGTCTCAGTACCATCTCAGCAAAGAGAGTTTCAGACTTTGCCACAGTTTACAGTGCAGGATTTTTTTAAATTTATTTTTTAATCAAATGGATCAAGTTTATGTACTAAAGTAACAAAAAAAAAAATCAATCCAGAATTGAACTTCATACTAACTAAAATATGTCTCTTATTTTGCAAATCACACTGGTAAAAATACAGAACAGTGTTATTCCTCCACTGCCCTTGTTAACTGTCATACGGTGGTACGTGCTTAAAAATGAAGGCTTAGCGCAGGGCAAGTGCAGACAATTGCTACTTGTTCATTAGAGCTAGGTCAGGTCACAGGATGGAATTGCTAGTTAAGAAATTCTTTCCCAGCCCACAGGATCCAAGACAGACTAGAAATTTGAAACAAAGGGATAAGGAAAGGAAATACTATGGTAGAAATATGGCCTAAAGACGTGGCCAACAGAAGCTCCTCTACAAATTCATCACCTTCAGAGAACTGTAAACAAATGACATTTATTTCACTTTCTTTTGCTTCTTGCAGTGAAGGCTTAGCTAGCTAAGGGCGATTCGGATGTTTCTTCCTTGAATATAACTCTCTCCAGTTAAGACAGCAGTGATCCACGATGCCGAGAGTGGTAACGCAGGAGGCAATGATATATAGAAATATAAAGAAGATAGCATAGTAGCACTAACACAGATGCTTGCTATTGAAAACCATATAATTTGTATGACTGTCTACATAATAAATATTCAAGCTAAGAAAAGCACAATGTTGGTCATCCCTTAACTAGTCTATATTTTTTATTTAAATCTATTACAGTTTTTCTAATGTGTAAAATTGAATAAAACTGAGCTCCCTCATTTGATTTTTTTCCCCCCAGACAGAAAAAAACCCCTCCCATGACAGCCATATCATAGACTATCAATGTCTTGGAGCACAGTGTGTCAAAAGCCTTTGACCAAAAATAGGATAATAGTAAACATCAATCTATGAGGCAAGTTAATTGACATTTTTTCCCTTTTATTTGATAGCATATGATATAGTATGCCATTATGACATCCCTTTTCTGACAAACTGTTGTCAAGACATACAGCTGATAGGTCAGCTATATATACTGTTCTGCATGGAGAATTCGTATGCATTTCTGAACATAAGCTCCCATATATCATCTGATATTAATTCACAGTCAGTTCAACTAGGGCAGAAATATTGTTGTAGGGTTTCACTGTGTAAGGAAGGTCTAAAGAAGTGTTGAATTCTTTAGATATACATTTCTAATCCTAGGTAGAGCAGAAACATGCATCTTTTATAGACATGATTTAATATTAGATACTGTTTTAGTAACACTGTTGAACTCTAGAAAAGTTTTCACCAGCAGTTCCTCTAGATCAATCAGTAATCTCATTGACCTGCTTTCAAACCCACCACTAAATAATCCCCAATACGACTGGTTAAACAGATTCAACTCATAGCTCTCCTAGTGGGATATAAAAGAGGATGGCTCAAGGTTTTAAACTTGCACAGCAGTAGCAATTTTCTGAGTGGATTGCTATCTATTCTTTGCAAAGTTTTGCCCTCAGAGAAATCTACTCCAAATCCCAGGAAGTCACTAAGGTAAGAAGGGGTTACTAGCAACCTTTTTATGCTGAAACTAAGAAAAATGGCGAGTGGACCAAAAGAACTAAGAGAAGCATTCATCCCCTCTAGAAAAAATAAACTGTCAAAATCCATTGTGCTATATGTCATAATCTAGTAATGCATTGAAATACACTATTATATGATTCTGACTAAGAGTTACGGTGTTTCCTCACCTGCACTGCAGTCATGTAATGGTCAGCTGCTAATGACTAATCTGTAGGATTCTAGCAAACAACTCTGTCTTTCCCCTACGCAGCTTTATTAACAGGAGCTGGCTCTGCTCTAGGTAACAGAAATTATTCCTGATCAAACACAAAGCTCATCACCTACCCATCTGACGTCCACTGCCTTAATGACAGGCAGAAGTCTCCCAGGAAAGCATTTCCATGAGAACAACGGAACTGCCGTCCCCTTCCCCACCAAAATTCAGGGTATCAACAGAAGCGTGCAGTTTGAATGACCTAGGACAAAGGGCAGAGTAAGGCGGGGAAGTGGATGTTACAGCCTGCTCTAGTTCCTTAATTCCACTGAGTTCCACATTCTTCAGATGAACTTTGTAACCACTTCCCGTAGAGTCCATATGAACGCCATCACATGCATTGCATGCGTTCACCCAACCCTGCTTCCACTTTCACATAAAGGAAAGGTTGCCAAAGAGAGAGTCTCAGCTAGAGTTTAGGGCACCGATCGCTGGTTTGCTAGACGGCACCAGCCTGAACGAGGCACACTGCTTCAGTGCCTACGGTCAGGTCTGCTGCGCACTACGCAACACAATTTTGGCCCTTTGTGACTGCTGAACTGCATTTATCCTAGCTTGCTCTTTTTGGTTTACACACCCCAATCCCAGCTGGTATCTTAGGAGCATAAGTAGATTCTCTGTACTTTCACAACAGTATTTATTATTCTAAAGTTATTTCAAAGACAGGAAAATAAAAGCCAAGTTGTGAGAAACGCAGACTTACAGAGTCAAGAGTTGTCATTTCTGTATGTTAACTAAACAGAATTCAGTACTACTACTACAGCATTTTGTGAAAGCACTTTGTATTTTTATCACAACAAAGACGCTTTTGTCAGGTCTCTAGAACAGTTGTCCAATACATGAGATTTTTGTAATGTTTCCCACAAATACAGCTATGCACTCACAGACCCCAAATTATAAACAATGCATTTGTTATGTGCCACAGTATAGATACACACTTAGCGCTAGCCTATTGCATTACATATAAAATATCATAGTAGTCAAAAGAATTTGTAACAAAGCTCCCAAATAAAATTTGTCACAATTGGACATAAGCTTATACTTTACTTAGTATTTTATAATGACTTGTAATGAAATACATCCTGCTTGCCCCAAACCGCTTGTGTCTAAAACAGAAGATATTTGAAAGGTCATAAACACTTGGTAGCAGTAGGACTGCAGACGCCCGCTTGAATGTTTTCACTCAAGATAAATAAGGCTGTAGCAGCTGCTGCTTACGGCCCCAGGCCCATGCCCTATATCAATCAAATACACACAAACTTGTTTAACTGGAAGAGTCTAGAATATTTTTTTCTTACGCTAACAACTATAAAACATAGCAACTTTTCCCCTCAGCTTAACACAACAAATATTTCAGGCGCACCCTTACTTAGCATCATCAGTCCTCCAAACAAACTTCCGTGGGATAGATTAAAAATGACACCTTACTAAGGAATGTTTCACATGTAGACAAAATAAAGCCAAACTTTCACCAAAATGCTTTCATTCCCCATGCTTCCTGCGGCATCTTGCCTAGCCAATCACCTCTACCCACAACGGTTCCGGGCTTACTACAAATATGAGAAAACACCACCAAAAAGTTTTAAGTTTCAATTATTTATTTATTTTTGAAACTTTTTGCACTAAAGAATGCAAGTACCATTTGGACTGAGCGCCTCTGTGACTGCCATGCTTCATGGCTGACTAAATTGATTTCACATGGTAACTAAAACTAAGAGCAAGTAGGAACAAATTTCAGAATTCTCCTCTGGAAACAGTGAAGTATGGCTTTGGTATGTGAATCAGCACTACAGCGAAGATCAAACAACTCTCTTTGGGGGGTAGATCCTTTAGGAAAAGGAGAACAACTGCAGAGACACTGGGGCACATCTCCACAAGTCCCACAGATCTGTAACCCTCTGGTGCTTTTGTACTAGGTTTGACATACGGTAGCTACTTATACAATTGCTTACCGTGGTTCCCATGAACAGCTAGTACTGGAAAGGAGCAAGGGATAATAAATAGGAAAGGGAAAATCACTTTTTTTCCATTTCGTTTTTAGTATGAGATTTAGATTCATTTTAGTATGAGAACACCTAACATACTCTACTGCATACAGGAAAGTCAAATGAAGAAAAATCAGTAAAGTCTCTGCATACCAAATTTACTGCTGAAATGTTCTCAGGCTGGCTGGAAAGTAGTGTATAGTATCTTAACAAAATTGCTAGTTTATAGAGACTGACGCGGAACCTGTACTGGCAAGGGATTTTTTCATTTTTTTTTTTAAATTTTACTTTTTCAAAATAAAAGCTTAGAGATACTTTGTGATTTTTCTACTCACAATATCTATGGAAGAGCTAAAAAGAAGGTTATACTGGAATAACATGGAGACTATTAGCTTTTTCCTAGGAAAGCTGCAGAGTCATCATATGGCCTTGCTGCAGCGAGCAGCTGTCTTTCTGTGCTATGTTTCACCGAACGAAAGCGCAGAACGAGAGCACACAAGCAATGAAGACCAAAATCTCTTCCAGTGAATCTGTTTTCACAGCTGGAGACAGAGTGCTGACTATTCTATATACAGCATCACTGAGCTTAGGAACTCAAGTGGGCAGTGTTAAATTGCACAGTAAAGCAATTTAAGCAAATGACTAATCTAAACCCTTAAGTTTCATTCCTACTTCGGTCTTTTAAAAAGTGGCTTAAAAGCATAAACATCAATCCTCTCCCATTATAACAAGGGAAAAGCCTAAGAATAATTTTGTCATCTTACAGCAAAATCAAGGCAAATACAAACAAGAAGACAGTTTACTAAGTTGTGCCAAGCCACTTGTACAGTTGTTTGATCAAGACTTGTGGCACACAAAAAACAGGACATGCTTTTAATTCCCAGAAGGAAAAAAAAAAAATTACTATAAGAAAGATTTATTTTCTAACATCTTGGTACCTTATCTAAGTCAATATCTTGATTGGAATTATTGTAAGGTTTCTATAGTCTTAGCTACTCTTGGATTACAATATGCATTTTAAAATCAGAGAGGTACACATGTGTGTACATTATGCTTAGAAGGTGTCAAAGTATTTGTTTGTAAAAACAGAATGCATGAAGAATTCTTCATGCAGCAAGGTCTCAGCCAAGTAAATTAACACAAACACTTCATTTGCTGTTCGAATGTTCTGATTTTTAAAAATCTTTCCAGCTGATGTAACACTGAATTAAGAAACATGTAACATTAGGATCTCAAAATATCACCCTGGATGTAATCATAACTGAGAGCAAAGTTACGTTAGATTAGAAATATAGATTATTTGTGGCTTGCTCCAGGGAAATGCAGAACATTCTAACACTAACAATGGAAGTACTTCGCCTCAAGTCTAGAAGGCTTTGCATGGCAATGCTGTATTTTACTAGCAGGGCATACTCAGCATCATACTTACTGCGGTGCTGGCTGTTGTAGGACCAGGGGTGCCACGACCCTCTTTACCAACAACCTGATTTTGTTCCTCAGGACCACGGGTGACAAGGATTCTGAAGTGCTGCTGCCTCGTGTTTTGATCCGGTCTGATTTTAAACAAGCATCCCTGCCCTTGAGGAATCCGCTCCACTGAATTGCTTCTAGATATTTCTGACCCGTTCCTGCCATTTCCATGCAGTTCTGAATTCAATCCATCATCCGCAGGGCTACTTTCTTCTGCTGGTGGCTGGACAGGGTAGGAAGTACTCCTTTCTAGCCGTATCCGAGGATACCTGACCAATCTGTCCCCTTTTGTTCCAGTAAAACCAAAATTATATTCGCCTCCTGCACCTGTACCACTCGTCTGCGGCTGCTGTAACTGGAGAACAAAGAACTTTTTCCCTGAATTTGCTGACATATCTGGCACATGTTGCAGAGACCAGCGCCGGGGTTCAGGGGTGGGAGCATTATTTTGAGCTTCAGTACCAAAGGGCAGTAGAGTAACCTGAGGCACGTCTGCACTTGAAGCCCGATGCTGAATCCTCACACCACTTATGTTTAAACCTGAAGCTGCTTCATTTGCATCATCTTCTTGGGTAGTTGATGAAGCGTCCTCACTCTGGCTATTAGCAGGAATAGTATGAAATATTCTCTGATTACAGCAAACAGTTCCATTCAGCTGTTGCCCTAACTCTTCCGTAAGCCCGGGTGGAGAATTTTCAGGAGTCACCTCTGGACTGCTTGGAGAAGAAGAATGGTTTTCAACAGGGGACACATAACGCTCCCTGAAGTCTGAGAACTTACAAGGAAGTGTCTCCTCAGGAGATTCCAGGGTTGCGCACTCGTCCGCGCAGCCGTTCGCAGCTTTGCGCTGAAGAGAGATCTGCATTGACGAGCTTCTCGTTGGACGCACATCAATACTGTTCAGCAGCTGGGGAATAAACATGGATGTGCTCCTTTTTAAGGAGCCCACTTCTTGCAAATCACCACCACAATCTGCTCCGTGTCGGGAGAAAGCGTGAGGACTGTTCCTTCTTGGCAAAGTGTGGAATGCCATGAAAAAGTCATCTTCTCTCTCCCGGTCGAGGATCTCTGATTCGGGGGCTGTGTTGCTTCGCCCAGAGCCAAAATGAAACCGCAGCCGATGGGCCATGGTTTTACAGAGAGAAGAAAAGGAGAGGGAGAACAGCAACAATTCAGGCACTGCCAGAAGTTAAAAACCAAAGACATAAACTCCAAGAAAAAGTGTCCCATCTGCCAAACTGTTAGCACTGCAGCCCTGATAGCGACAGATAGCAGAAATAGCCCAAGTGGCAAGCAGCATTCCAGGCATGATTGGGTAAGAGCAATCAGCGCTCCTACACACTGTGACATAGGGTAGGATGGTGGGAGTCACGTGGCCTGGTTCCCCCTCTCCAATGTAAGCTAGTGGGGGTTTTGTTTTTTCTTTTTTTTTTTTTTTTTAATGCCAGCAAGAGCCTGAAACAGCACCTTCACAGCTGCTCCTTTTCCATCAGAGAGGAGCGGCCCCAGCGGGAGAGCTCTCACAGCTGACTGCGGCAGCAAGCACACTCGGCACCGCTATAAATCTAAACCACATCGTATTCACAAGGCACATTTGTATAAAGCACGCACAAAAATTTAACTCCAACAAAACCACTTCAATTCACTGTCAAAAGTTTAAGTCAACTCCACATGCAAGTGAGAAAAATTATTTCAAGCTTAACATTTTGGTGTGTGTTACAGCATTAGGCTATCATGGCAGAACACGAATAAATATAGCACGGTTATGCTTTCAATTTCAACTGTGCTCATAACATGATTAAGCAACAAACTTCTTGCCTTTAAAAAGCCCTAACTTTTACATTGTCCCTACGAACGCAATATAACCTACACTACCCTGCGCGGTCCCTTTTAGTAATTAAAAATTAGAACAAACAAAGCAATCGTACATATGGCAAAGATTCCTCACACAATAAAAACGGCAGAAATGTGCAAGATGGCAGGAGACAAAGTTTTTCAGTGTTACCAGGCAGTAAAGACGAGTGAAAACCGGAGACGGGTGTTGCATGTCGTTTTGTACTGATTTGTCTTAAACACCGCACAGAAACTCTGCCCATTGCTGGCCAGCCTCCAGTGAGAAAGTTAGCAATATTACCACGAGCAGGATTGCCAGCACGGAATACAGTTACGCTCTCCGAGAGCCAAAAGCCCTCAGAAGAGGGACAGGCAGACAAGATACACCAAAATGTAAAACAAACACCCTAAATCAGCTCTATTACAACGCAGAAACTCAGTGGTCTGAGGATACTCACATCTGAAGCGTGCTCACAATAGCACTTGTTAGTACAGACTAGAAAAGAAATTCTGGTTAGCGAGAAGCGCAGCCTCATTTCGATACACAGACATTTGCTCCCTAGGAGAACTTGAAAGTCTAAGTTTTGTCAACAGCTCTGAAAATTTGTAGGTAGAGGGTCAGTACTCTAGCTAGACATTTCAACCCCTGTTGGCAAGCAGCTTGTTTTCAAAAGACACAAAGTGACCAATCGCAAGAGAAATGGAAGCTTAAAATGATGTCACTGCCAAGAGACAGCACAATCCCCTATTGTTTTCAGTGGACTATGAGCCAACAACAAGAAAAACATGAATAGCTTCTACACAGCATCAGTACTGTAGACTGCCTAGTGGAAGCACAGGTGTTGATATGATTTTCTCTTACTTCTCAGATAAGAGGTATTATCCGAGGACACAGTCTCTCTGAGCACCGAAGATGAAGCTTGCATCATAAACTCTCTATTTTGATTGGGGGATAGAAAGGAAAAGACATACTGCAAAGACAGAAAGCGTTTTGATAATTCGGGAACATGAAGGAGAAAAAGCTCGTGCAATAAAAACCATGCACGTATTGACAGTAAGTATTCCAGAGTAAAGCTAAAATAATCAGTTCAGTGTCCCCTTATTCTGTAAACACAACCTCATGGAAATCTGCTACTCTAAAAAACTCAATGTACTTGCTTTATCAATAGCTTAGGACACCTTTTGAAAGGAAAGCAACGGCTCCTAAACCACAGGTCACTGCCTTTGCAAAGATGTTACAAACCCAAGGGCAGACAGTCTACAGAAGTAGGATCACAGGAAGAACAAACAGAAAATGGTTCAACAATAAAGAGTACCAAAACTGCCAGTGTAAGGCCAGTGCTGCATACAGAAACTTGAAAATGTTAATAATCTGAAACGGGTACACCGAAAGTGTTACTTCTCAGCTGTCACTACGTACAGAAATTCCCCTGAACCACCCCCCCCTTACCATCACCCACGGACATCCCCACGCAGGCCACAGCCAAGCCTCTTCCACGAGTTCTGCTTTGTCCTCCACGCCAACACAAACTTGCTCCAGCCGTCCCCCAAGACAGATGTGAGCCACGCAGTCACGTCAGCACAGTCCCGAGCCCCGGCTTACATGTTCTGCCTCACAGCTACGGTTACAGGATTCTGCTTCAGCACTGTTTGCATCAGCTGGCGATGGAAGAGGACCTTAAAGCTGGGAAGAACTTACCGATAAGTTCCTTAAGTTCAAAAGTTATAGGACAGTTTTAATAGTGCAAGTGATCATTATATGTCAATAAATATGCTCACAGTCAGACCACTCTAAATACACACTGTTGCAGATTTACTGATTTACTTCCTCCTAAAGGAAGAGATAATAATTTGGCTGTAAGTCCACTTTGTCCCCAGGAGATTAAAGCTTGTATGTTTTTCTTTGCTCTATATTTAATAGGAAGACAGAGGAAAAGAATGTATTTTTGAAGACAGATGTTCCCATACCGTTTGGGTTTTTCTGAATAAAGGACCTTCACAACACTGATCCTAATCTTCACAAAGCAAATAAGCTTAGTAGAGGTTGTACTGCACCCAACCAAGAAAACGTTAATACCTGATCTCATAAACAGAGAGATGGTGTTACACTTTTCAAAAGACAAAAACCCAAGAGAGTCATTCACCCAGCATGTCATTGCACTGGCATGTTTAACCTAATATGTTCAAAACGACAGTGTCACTTATTCCACGTATGCCCATGTGAAAACCTTATCTACTCAATCATAACAAAAGCAAGAAGCAGTGAGATGTTTGAAGACTTCCCTCAAAGAGCTACTACATCAGACAAATTAAATTCAAGACTAAAAAACACTAACAAAATGCTGGGCATTATGAGGCAGAGAACTGAAAACAGAACAGAGAGCATTATTTTGCCATTACCTTAAACCTTCATCTACCCTCATCTTGAGCAGAAGGTGCAGCTCTGGTAACCACATCCCAAAAACAGGTGCGGAAGTATTAAAAGGTACAGGAAAGAGACACTGAAATGATCAGGGGGTGAAGCAGCTGCTTTGTAAGTGACTAAAAAGGTAGGGGACTGTACTGGTTTGCAGTGGAGAGGCCTAAGGAAGAATATGACGAGGCTTTCACGGTCAGAACACTGGGTTAAGGACCACCACCTTGGTCTGACCCAGCAGGGTACTGCTTTTGTGTTTAATGCTCTGAGACCATTAGTCCCAAAACCAGATGCTTTTTATGCTTCCATCTGCATTTCTTAGCACACTCACTTAACAGACAAACCCACAGCTTTAAGATGTGCTATATTTTCATCAGCTGTGTTACACAGAGCCTTGCAATTAGTGAAACACAACCAAGACAAGCACTCACCAATCTGTTTTCATCAAACACTTCAAACAGGAGACGATGATTGGTTGGGTTTACCTATAGGAAAAGTCAAATAATGTCACTTTAGGTTCATGAGCTTGATGATAACAATTTATGGGTACTAGTTCATACAGTGATTAAACCACGGCAAATAGAACAGGACTAACAGGTTTTATGTAAATCTTAAACTGGAGCACTAGAACACTTTGTTTCTAAACTACACCCTACTACAACTAGAAATAGCTGAACAGTTGACATTACAAGCTCTCACACACTGTGTCCAATGCCCTTCTCTTTCCACAGAAAGCTCCGAAGAAGAAAGGCATGGCTGCTGCGTAGTGCCCAGCTGTGTGCATCCCTATGGCCGAGAGGAATTTGCAGAGGACACCCCTGGGCGAACTAGGCTGCTTCTCTCCCTTGTCGCCCCTGGTACACGCTGCAGCCAGGAAGCACAACTGGGGGGCTTTGCCAGCCCGGGGCAGCCAGCAAGGCTAACGTGGCCTCAGGAAGGGTGGCCTGGCCAAAGTGACCAGCTCTGTATTTTGGGAACAGGTCCCAGGCTGGACAGACTATCAGGGCTTTCGGTTCTACAGCTCCAAAGCTCAACTCAACTGTAGGGAGCAAGAGCTTTACTGTCTTTCAGAATGTCACTATTATCTGTACTGCAGACTGTCCATCGCTCACTATTTCTAGCCCATTTATCACACATGTCTGTGGAAAACCCAGCAGAAGTCTCTCCAACACTTGAAAACAACAAGTAGACCTCCAGAAAATTATTTACATTTAAATTAGAAGGACTGTCAACATTTAAAAGGAAAAAAAACAAAGAAACAAAGAACTCTGGTAGGAAGACAAAACAGCCACTACTAAACAAGAAATAAATTCTATAGTATTTGATCCACTTGATACAAAGTTTTTCTGAAAAAAATGTAAGTCAGGTTATTGTGTCCATCGTGTTTAATTAAGGAAATTTAGAAACAATATTCCACAATGGACTGATAATTCTGGGGGCTGGCAATGAACTTCCCAGTTTTGAGAAAACTAGGAATTATGACACACAAAAAAAAGGGTATACATTACTTTATAGATTCACATTATTGTTTAGGATTTTCCAGATCTTTTAACAGAGCTTCTATGAACTATATTTGTAGTTTAAGCAACACAAATTGTGGCGGTTTTGTGTATTCTCTTTGCCTGAGAAAAGGAAATTATTAAAAAGGCTACCTTGAATAGGATCAGTTAAAATTATAAGCATAAATATACATAACAAGCTTGCCTAATCCTGAGTAAATATATTTCACTTTAAAACACATGAATCTGTTCCTTACAGTCTGCCTTACAACTTGGCATGTTTATGAGACCAGCATTCATAAAGATGGGCTTACGAGGAGATCTCATCCATTTCTGAATCAGGCACGCAGTCGGAATCAAATCTGGGAGAGCTTGAAATGTCTTCCAATAGATACGCAGGCAAAAACTTTCTTTGACTTCCCCTTCCTGGGCACTGTGCATCCTGGGGCACGATGGTAATCTCTCTCCCTAGGTTATCTATCCTCTACGCTGAGGGCAAAGGCATCTGAACACTTCACCATAACATGCTCTAGTACTGGGGTAATGACTTTCTAGGAAAACGACAGTATTAAAATGCCTCTGCATTTTTACAGGCAGGTACCTTAAGTTATCCCAAGGTAGAGCCACCTCTGTAGCAAGAGCGGGGCTAACATCAAAAGCCACTCTGATGAAAACAGAAAACCTCAGGCCCAGTCGGAATTTAGCGTCAAGACAGTTCCTATGGACTCTGCATAACTTCAAAATGTCTAAGTCCATATTTTCCCTCTGAGCACATTATCAAAATCAAAATATTTCATTAGATAAAGATGATTTTATGTATGTGTTACTGCTAGAAAAACTATTTGGTACATGTTTAAAAACAAAAATTCCACTTGAACCTCAAAAACCTGTATATGAACAATTATACTGGTGGGAACTCTTTATCTGAAAGATCTATTAGCGAGACAGTCATTTGCCAAGACTCTATAAACAACGCTCAATAGGATACCCGCTTTTAACAATCTACACTCACAGCAGCTGTTTTAAGATTAAATTTTAAAACCCACTGAAATTCTACCTGACCTTTTGTGAAAGCTACAGCTGCACAAAAATTAAGTCATTCTTCTTTGGAAAAATATTTTCACCAACTAAATAACAAAGTTGTTACAGCCCTTCTCCTTCGTATTATGTTGGTTTTAATGACCACTGTTTTAACCCCTCCTTTACCACTTTCAAATATTTAAAATTATTTTTTCTGATAAAAATCACTCAGTTTTAGCTATAACTTGGTTTTCATTTTAAGAAAGATCTGGAAAAATTAAAATGAAACTACAAAAAAAAAAGTGTATTTTGATCTTTTTGGCAAGTAAGATAAAGGCCAAGAGAAATTACTTTTTCTGTCTTCCTTCTCCACATATGTAACTTCTCCACACATGTTCCCATAGTTCTGGGAAATAACTCTGATTATTTGCCACTGCATTAGCGTTTTAAAATGACAGCAAACATGCTCTGCTAAA
The DNA here is from genome assembly GCF_011004875.1 of Balearica regulorum gibbericeps. Lineage (NCBI taxonomy): Eukaryota > Metazoa > Chordata > Aves > Gruiformes > Gruidae > Balearica > Balearica regulorum. The sequence goes on along the minus strand of NC_046220.1, from coordinate 87,180,698 downwards.
GATACATTTTCAAGTAAAAAGAATTTTTCATTTGTCAGACAAGTTAACTCAAAACTTGCTCTCAATAACATCTCAAACTGTGAAACAGTCCATTTCTAATTAACCCTGTGCCAATTTCTGCTGGTCATTCCATCGCTACAGAAACAGAAGAGCAATTACATTAGGACAAGCATTTTTTTATGCAAACATATAAGCAACAACTAAAAAATAAGCTGCTTCTCAACCTTATAAAATGGCATGTGATTAATTGTACGTTATAATAACGGTTCCAAGTAAAGGGAAACTTACTCTAAAATAAAATTCTTCATTCCATTTTGGATTCAGTGTCTGTAAAAGAAATAAACATATTTACATTACTAAAATTTCTTTAGGTTTGTCATTTTGCAATCATCAAAATGTGCATGCAAGTGACAATTTTCTAGGAAAAAAAAGAAAAAAGCATGAAAAAAAAAAAGCCAAATTGTTTAGAAATTCTCTCCTGAGTAAACCAAACGTGGGAAGATATTTGAGTCAGATGATCCTAAAATAGATGTTAAGTATAAATAGGATTCTATGAGTAAAAGGCAAATCACTGAGAACCTGCTGAAATAAAACCTGAATATGTTTCATTCTCGAGATTCAGTTAAACTCAGATAAAAAAAAAAAAAGGAAAAAGAAGTATTTTTTTTAAACACAAAGATAACTTTAGGGATAAAAAATTAAAGGCAGATTTATACTGTAAATTAAACAGGAAAAAAAACAACCCCAAAAGGAAAGGTTATTTACTTTGAATAGGTATGATACTCTTCCTAATCTCCCCCAAGCCTATGAAGCATTTTTATTTTGTTTTAATAACCTGAATTAAATGTACAGAAAAACCATGCATATAGATTGCAATCTGAAGGGAGCTCAAGCATGAAATGATAAATTGGTAAAAAAACAGATCAGAACTACAAACATTAATAATTTGGGCAATTAACCTTTGGATACGTTTAAAACCAAGCGCGACGTGTCCAATGGTTTTGTTTTCATGCCAAAGCATTCCCTCATTCTCTCACATAGCAGAGATTTACCAGGAGAGCTGACAGTAAAAATTGGCTCTACACCCACCAAAATTTTGCTATAGCCACGGACGAGAAGCTGGGCTGTTTATCTTAACTCCTTGGTATAGATACAATAGGTTTATCGTGTCCAGGACATGGTGGCTCACTACACTGCATTTCTCTACAAAAGGGAAATATAGAAGTCACATTGTAGCTCAACACGTGCTCGTACGATCGCATCTCGCTGACAACTGCACATCCTCCTTTGCACTTTAAAATGGGGCTGAATCCTCACCCTACATGTATGTAATCTATGATCAATAAAATCCAATACTGAAATTCGAAAACCCTGTTCCAGAAAATTTAGGGAGAAAAGGAGGATAAAAAAAGGAAGTAACAGTATAAAAAAAGATCAAACTCAAAACCTATAGGAACGGCTATGCAGGTGGTTAACAGTTGTACTCTTAGAAAAGCTTTACCTGCATTTATCCTAAACAATCTTATGACAGAGCAGGAAAATATGTCATGAAAGAAAAGACCATTGTAAAGAGTAGATGAAAAAAATAAAATGAGGTTAGGTGAAGGGCAGGGGATAGGGGTTGGGGGCAGAGAGAAACTTTCACCTTTTCTCCTTAAGGAGCACAAATGTACTCAGCAAAAAAATAATGAAGTAATAAGAAAAAAAAAGTTACTTTAAATACTTCTATTCGTCAAATGTGGCTGTTACTGGCAAGAGAGGTTCCATGTAATTTAAGAAATGAAGCACGGTCTTGTACTAAATTTGAGGGTGCTACAGTCCATCAATAATGCATTAATTTTGAATGCTGCTAAACCACAAATTCAAATTTCAGGAAATATTTGCTGTATTAGGCAGCACAATTTTTGGTAGATGCCCTGGTAACCGGCAGAAATTTCTTCCACCTTTACACATCCAACAATTAGTAGGTCAAGCCAGAAAGTACAAACACTAGAATCCTAGCAAAGGAGAAAAAACACTTGTAAAGAAACGCTCCAGAAATAAATGCATGAATAACTTCATAAAGATATTAGCCGGGAAACAACGACAAAAAGACTCATCAGCAAAAAGACCCACATCCTAAAAAGGGCAAGTACTGTACAGATAAAGAACTGCCAAGAGTCAAGCTGAGTTAGATCTTCCACAGGATATTAGAACAAACACAAAGACTGTTTTTCAACCATATAAATAAAATGAGAACACAGAAAGAAACGATGCTACTAAGCAATGTAGCTCCATGGGGAGACTAAGCATAGTTAGATATGGGAAATTCTGTTTAACATGACGTATGGGAAGGGCAGAATAACTAAAAGGGACTGGTACGCAGACAGAAGTTGTCACAACTGATGCACAAGTGAAGTCTTCAGAGCTCAGTGCAGTCAAATTGAGGAAATCGGATAATCTTCATCCAGACTTTTAAAAGAACTGACATGTGAAATCACAAGCCTAGTAGCAGGAATTTGAAAAGCACCCTCAGTATCTTACAAGATCGTAAGATGGCAAACAGCAAATACAGCTTTTTCACTGCAGAAAGAAGGGAGCATTTCTAGCAGGCCATTGAAAAAACAGCTCCAGAAGGAAACACAAGGCATTAATCAAGTTTTACAGCTGGAATAACTCGATGTGCAGAGCCTCAGAAATTCAATATAGCTAGATCATGCCAGAGGAATCTGAAATTTTTCTGATACCTTTATTTTCTCAGAGTAAGGAAACGATATGCATTTAATTCCTTTGGCTGTTAAGTAAGCACTTCCTAAGGCCTGGTCCTGCTGTACAGTAGGATAGGGATCAGACAACTGCACAGGTAGGGTAAAAGGAGAATAAAAAGGGGAAACTGCAGTCCCTCCTGCCTTCTTGAAGTGCCACACAAAGTTGCCCATTAAACTGAGGAAAACAAAAACGAGTAGAAAAATAAGAACCTAGTGAAGGGTTAGACGCTATCATATTAAAAGTGACAGAGCTGAAGGAGATAATTGGCAGTGTCTTTTGGAATCACTCCTGGCACTGATTTTGCTCAATATTTTTTTGTTCATGAGTTTAACTGAAAATTAAGATATAATGATGATGTTTGCTATTTACAAAATAAACAGAGGTTGCAAGTTGCACAGGAAGAATACTGCTTTGAGAGCAGAAGTCTTGAGATGAAATGTAACAATTCAAACCAGAAATGACTAACTAGAATTTCCAATAGATGAGTTAATATTACTATTATGGAAATGACTGCAAAAGTCCAGGCTTTAAGTGACAGTTTGAAGAAACAGGGAGAAAAGGCAGATGCAGCCCCAGGAACACATCATCATCCTTTCACCCTCAGCCCTCTGTCTGCAGCTGGGCAGTGGCACAAACGTCCTTTTTCTCTTCCTTCCTAGGGCAGCACTAAGATCCACGAGTTTCTCTCTTCCCTGACACAATCAATACAATACTTTCACATCTTTACTACTTTTTTTTTTCTTTATGGTTGTAGTCTTAGCAGCTTTCTTTTTCTCCCTTCCCATGGATCCAAAGCTGGTAAGTACTGCTTCAGATCAGCAGTGAGGTTACAACCTTATTTCCATTATTTTCAGGAATCCCGAAGCCTGCATTTTGCAAACAAGCCCGTTGAAAGCAACCGCATAAGAAAGATTTCTCAGTACCGACACAGGTGCACTGATGTAATAGCTTCTCTTGAATATTGCCATTCCATAGTGAGACAAAGTCAGTCTCCCAAGATCACGTTAGCTAGGCTTACACCAGAATTATCATAGCCAGGTATTCTAGAAGAGCCTGAAAATGGCCTAGCAAGCCTAAGCATTTTCCTTTCATAGGATTTCAAGAACAGGACTTGGTTCCAGGCATCTATGTGCCTGGAAATGGCACGACGACAAGCATGCTCTCTACAAAACCAAGGTATGCCTATCCTAAGAAAAACCTCCCACACACTCATATGGAATTGGCGATAAATCTTGAATCTATGTCAAGGAAACAAAAAATGCCATGGTCCATGTTGTTACTATAGCAACGAACTAGGTACCCCTTTTTGGAAAAGTTAACATTTTTCTCACAAATGTTAATGTCTAAAAACTTTACATAGAACTAAGCTAGATGGGCTACAAGGAAGTATTTAAAAGGATACAATGAATGTAAAAAAGCTATTATGAAACAAGTACTAATGGTTGACAAGGAAATCTTTTAAAAATTACATCAAACATGCCCCGGGTCCTCAAAAAGTTCTGCTTGAATCTTCCATGCTTCCAGGATTTCACATCAGTTTTCTCATGACACCTAATGTTCTCGTTTTAGAACCGCATCACTCAATTTTGTATTTTCAGTAACAAAATTTTCCTCACTATTCTGTTTTGCAATACTGATTTCAATTGCATCATTGTTGAATCTAAGTATATTCATAAAAATGACAACTCATTATTTTTCCCTTTTCATAGGGGTTTTGTCATTATTCCTTTCTGCCATCACTACCAGTAAACTTAAAAAAACCCAAACAAACAAAAACCAAAAAAACCCTTCTAAAATCTTATGGCTCTGATAATGACAAATACCATCCCCTGGTGGAATTTTTGTGGAATGAAATTAAGAAACCAAATAAAATTTTATTTTGGTTCTAATTAAAATTAAAAACATTTTCAGTGCATTTCCAGGCTTTTCTTACAGCGTATCTTCTGTTATTTGGCTATTTTAAATTCCCATATTAGGAAAATATTTTGAAAATGGATATTTTGAAAGGAAACATTAAAGAATGATCATTTCTGCTAAAAGTCGAATAAATGATAATTAAAGCAGATATTCTTAGTTCTTTATTTCAGCTGTATCTTTCATTAAAATATGACTGATAAAAAGAAACAGTGAGTGATGTAAGAAGATTTGTTAAGTCAAGCTTTAGAGAATAATATGCAACATACTAGACCCTGTCAACAGATCATGCACACTGAAGATGCATGCACTTGTTTTCTTATTTTGGTTTGGGAAAAAGAAAAACAAACCCAAAACAAACAAGAACTCCACCTTATTCAGTTGCTATGCATGTAATGCAACAATTTAAGTAAGTGTTGTATTATGTTATAGAATTGTATTCCAGTATTCTTAATATTACCAAAACAATGGAATAAAAAAGAGTACATACATACCTTTTTAATAGTTTTTGTCTGCACAAGAGCAAGTTCTCTGTTCTCATCTGCTACATACAAGGAAAGTTTCACATACGGGTCACTGCAAAAAAAGATGTCATATTTAATGGGAATATAATTTTACAGCCAAATATCATTTCAGTATAACTTTGTCATTTAATTGGATAGCAATAGCAGCTCTAAACACTTTTAGTGAAAGTATTTTCAGTGAAGCCTAGTAACTGTTGTAAGCTCCTGAAACATATAAAGTGTTTGAATATGCTCAATTAAATACTGACCATAGCATTAAAGATAATTTAACTTGCAGCTTTATCCCATTGCTATGGACAAGAACCACTTGCTTGCATACAACTTCTGCTCACAAGCATGCACGTACATTAACATGAGTCAAGAAAAAAATTAGAGCCGTGGGTTTTAGAAGAGACTCGCTGTAACTAACCACTTGAGGTTGACAGGAAAGGGAACAGGAATTATCTTGAAGAAGCAGTTCCAATTTTATTGAACCATAAAACCAAGCTGCATCAGTGGTGATAGCAGTATGGCCCTTCTGTCCACCCGATACCCCTGCCCCTGAGCTCTCCTGCCCATACCACGGGTCTCCTCCTCACCAGCTGGTCCACTGTGGTGCTCGCTGCAAACAGATGCTCATCTCACAGGCAATCCACACTCGTGGGTCCCCCCCAAAATGCTGCCACGGACCCTCTCCCCAGCTGGTACCCCCATGCGGACCCAGAGCTTCCTACTCACTGGCTAGTCCAGCTTGGCTATGCTAGTGAACGGCACGGGTGCTCTCCCACGCGCACCAGGTCTGGGGGCGATACAGACACTCAACAGCCGGCACCAGGCTGTGACTAGCAGCCCCACTCCAGCTCAGATAATCTTAATGAAGAAGATGCTCCCACTTCCTTAGTGAACAGCACACTGATCCTGCTTCAGCTTTTCAGGCCCTTCTCATTACCAGGTCGCTGAAGATCAAGCACTATCATAAAGGTTTGCACAAATGCTTCAGCCTCCGTTCAAATCCAATTTTCAAGGTCAGTGATGCAGAGTGAACATTAAATTTGCAGCTATGGGGTATTATAACCACTACCTTGAGCTCTGCAGAGTGTTAAGTAGATCTGCCACTAATCCTGTTTGCCATTAGAGTTTACGTGCACTTAGGAAAAGTCTTGCCCACTGTGCCAGAACTAGCCAGCATAGACGAATCTGGCCTCAGATCCCCCCTGACTCCACTTCCTCTGTTCAGAGGGAGAAGGAAGTAGAGATATTCCTGAGACCAATACCTTTCAGATATAAAATGTGCCACTAAAGGAGGTCACTTCTTTCACCCTAACTCCAGCTGCTTATCACTGTTGCTGTGCTGCAGGCTTCTGCCCTCCAAATCTGGGCTTTCTGATTTCTTTCAGCAGGGAGACAGTAGATACCAGTAAGGGGTGATGTGGAAGAAGGCTCCATGACACCAGTATGAGATGACAATCTACTAGATCCTTCCCAGGACTGGTAGAAGAATACATCTGTTGGGAGGTCTAAACGTTAAAAGAACTCCACAAGGGAAGAAGGGAATCTTGTATGCCACAAGCAACCTTAAGTATGCTAGTGTGGTTTCTACAGTACTCGCAAATAATACGTTCAAATATAACCTTTCTTTTATGAAATAAACTATTATGGCCATGAAAATGATTCGAGAGCTGGAGCGCCTCTCCTGTGAGGACAGGCTGGGAGAGTTGGGGTGGTTCAGCCTGGAGAAGACTCCAAGGATACCTTGTTGCAGCCTTCGATATATAACAAGGGCTTATTAAAAAAGACAGACTTTTCACCAGGACCTGTTATGACAGGACAAGGGGCAGCAATGGTTTTAAACTGAAAGAGGGCAGGTTTAGATTGGATAGAAGGAAGAAATGTTTTACACTGAGGGTGCTGAGGCCCTGGCACAGGGTGCCCAGAGAAGCTGTGGCTGCCCCTGGCTCCCTGGCAGTGGTCAAGGCCAGGCTGGATGTGGCTTTGGGCAACCTGGGCTAGTGGAGGGGGTCCCTGTCCACGGCAGGGGGTTGGACCAGATGATCTTTTAAAGGTCCTTTCCAACCCAAACCATTCTACAATTCTATGACTCTATGTCAAAGACTGGGAGAAAACCATCCTGCAGAACCAGACTAACTTCATACAGGTATAATGTCAGAAAGTGGAACTGGAACAGTGTCTCTGCTTGAAGATAGGAAATGAGTGGAAGAGGGCACTGAACTGCTCTGATGCTTCCCTTTCAAGTTTGCAGCACAGTCAACTGGATGCCAATCCGGGGTTTCTTGAAGGAAGGATAAAACAACAGACATTCAGATTGCCAGTTCATTCAGAGATTCAGACACTCTCAAATACATTTGTCTGATACCTTTTAAGTTTAAAAAACAATTTTGTGACAGTATCAAGACAGAATAGTCAGCAGTTGAGTGTTCATCATACTAGATGCTTAATTTACTTGGAAAACAAATTACCACAGGTGAAAATAAAGTAAGAATAAACAAGACCATGTTAGATTGATTATTTCTATCAGTAGATACACATAAATGGATCTGCTTAAACTGCAATTAAATTCAGCATTAAGCACCAAGGTTTAAAAGAAAACCAAGCATCATTGTGATTAAAAAGAAATGCCGATACTACCTTGAATTGCTTGATGTACTGTGCTGCCTAATATTTACTGTCAAAATAGCCTATTACAAGAAGCAGTAGAAACCAGATATTCAATGAAGCCTGCAGTTTGCAGTGTAGAGGAGGAATCAAACTGAGCCCTTCTGACATAAGCCAACGTGAAGAAAGGAGTTTGTATGGAAAAAGGATTAAAAGGCAAAATTAAGGACCTTATAGGGCTGTGAAATGAAAGTCTTAACTCCAACACTGCACAACATTAAGAAACTAAAACTGACGGCTAACATTTGAATCCACAGAAGCATTTAGGCATGTTTGTGGGTCTCGCATGCAAACTTTTCTGCAGGTCTGGTCCTTAGTTCTAATTCAATGCTTAGACACTTAAGTCCACGTCTAAGATCACAGTCTTGCCTTCAGTTTTAGCCGGTCTAAGTCTGCTGCTGAAGTTAACCCATCCTCTCCTTCACCTCTGGCCACATGTTCCTGCATCGGTGCTAGTCCATCAGATCAGACAGCTGATATGACTGAAAAAAACACTACAGATATAACAACACTAACAATTACAAAGTGAAAATTTTCAGATATAAGAGTTCCCAGAAGACAAGGAGGAAGAGACATGTGCAGCTGGGATAAGGAGAGGGTAGGACCTCACTTTCAGTGGAAGCACAGACTCAGCTTAGCTTAAGCCAACTGTAAAACCTCACTCTTAGTTACTTCTGGAATTGAAGCCTAGAAAGTATTATTTTGATAGCAATTTTACTGCACAGAACACTGACAGTCCTATATAAAATGGAAACAAAAAGATCATATGAGCTGGACCTACATCTAAACATAATGCTACTAGCAATGCACACTTGAAAAATGCAATGGTTCTTAAAGAAAAGACTCTCTACTGCTAAGTAGGTGGGAATAACACCCTCCCAGGTTTAAGTTACCAATCTATACTTGGGCGACGCTGTTTTCACGAATCCTTAAGAAATACCAGAATTTTTTAATCCTAAAATATCCTGGATGAATCTTCTGTCTACAGAAAATGAATAACTGTGAAGGTGACAACAGGTTATTTTTTTTTAAATATGCTTTTTTTTAAGCAAGAGAATAATCCAGTTTATTACAAATTTCAGTAAGAAGATTTTGCCTTTACTGAACAGACCCTTAACATCTTTGCCCGCTCTAAAGGGGACAGACCGAGTCAGACTGAACTGTCCCAGCAAAGTTCTTGCTCCTGAATGCAAGGTGGGAATTTATCCACATGATTAGATACTTGAGACTTATGTGCATTCATTTACTTAAAATGAACACATAGCTGGACAGATGCTATAAACCAACCTCAGTCGCCACTGCTCCGAGTAAAGCTGTCTCACACCTCCCTCTACCCTGGCCCCCTGTGCTCCCCGTCACCAGTGGCAGACTGCCTCCGCACGGAGCTCTGCGCAGAGCCAGATCAGAGCAAGGATACAGGCTAAAGGCAGCGGGCAGAGGGGAAAGAAGCCATCCTTCTCCAGCTCCATCAGCACCCTGGCTCATTTCAGTGGAAGAAGGCAGACAGCAGAGGCGGGAAGGAGCATCAAGGGAAAGGGCAGAATTTTTTATTTAGTTAGGTTTGAAGTCACAATGTCATCTTGGTGTTTTCTAAAGTCCACCATCTAACTTACTCTGTTAAAAAATTAAACATTGCAAATAAAGAGAAAACAGCACTTGTTAAGGACATCTTTAAGCCAAGGACATCTTTAAGCCATGTGAAATGCACTGCCAGCTTGTTTACTAGGTTTTAGCCTTTTGAATAGCAATGAGCATTTAAAAAGAAAAAAGAAAACTGTTAATCAGAACATAAGGAAACAAGAGGAAAAGCAACAAGACCTGAGATTTACCACTACAGTTTCTTATCCAGAAGCAGTCACTGATGCAATTTGATGACAGCTTATAGAAAAAGTTGTTTAAGTCACATTATCTGCTTTCCATACTGCTAAATTCAGCATTTCATTCACAACTCTGGAAGCTGCAGCTGCCTAAACAAATCTGACAGGTGGTAATTTTTTTTCTGTGCTTTGAACTCCTGATCTGTCCTATAGAGCTGTGAAACTTCATGTGAAAGCTCTAGGAACTGAGGATCATTCCAAACTCACTCAGTGTGCCAAACTCATTTAGCAACAGTGGCAGAGACAGCATCTCATTCACAGACTGTAGCTTCCAGGCCGAAGTTCCCTAAAAGAATTTAGTTATCTGAAGAATAATCACCCCCCACACAACTTCTGTTCTAAGAGGACACAAGTATCGGATACCACAGAATAGAACACTGAATTTGTAACAGTTTTCTTCTCCACTTGGAATTAGCTGTAAAGAAGAAATATCGCTGAAGTCTGTTAGATTGCTTCTCTCACCACATAGTTCTAAATAAGCCAGCAAAAGTTTACAGGAAATCATCTATTTTTTTCTTCATTAGGATGCAGTACCATGGTAGTCACACTGAGTCATGGCAAGGGCTAAAACCAGACATACTTCCAAAATCACAAATCTGGGTATCTTCTGTGTCCAGATAAAACACAGGCTGAAACTTCTTTTCAGGCACCATACACATTAGTTCCTAGTTTAAGAGATATTACAGCAGCCAAATGCTCAAGGAAGTATTTCAGTCAATCCTCTTGAGCTACATCTTTCTTCAGAGAAAGCACTGGTTTTACATTACTCAATTCAAAGGAAGGTCTTAGTGAAAACAGGACAGCTTGTTATAGCTTACAGGTTTCAGCCAATGTCACTGGGGACAGGGTTCCATCACATCTAATTTCAGTTAAGTTAACGTCTAAATTAAATTGAAATATAGTAAAAGAAATTGTTCATAAATCAACAGTTTTTAAAAAAAAAAAAAAAAAAAAAAAAGCATGATTCAGGCATCTTTCTACTGCAGTATCTAGCCCTCCAGAGCTCAGGAAGACTTACTAGCTGAGATCAGCATTGTCCTGCAACTATTGCCAAACATTTGAATAGGGCTGTGACTTGGCTAATAAACCCACCAGAAGAGAAAACGCAGAGAAGACAGCAGATGTTCCATGGTGACTCTGCAAAAACGGGCTCTGCCCAGCAGGACCAGTGCCGAATTCACCGGATCCAGGGCTGGTGCTTCAGCCAGGTGCCTACGCCCTGTGATCTCCACAGCATCTCAGCACCCATCCTACTCAGGCAACGGCAAAACTGCAACATCACCGGACTTCCTTCCCAATAGCTCCAGATAGAAGCAATCTGCAGAGAGCAAGCCTCTCTTATTTCTAAGAACTATCCCAGACAAACCTGGTGAATGGCATCAGGATAAAGTAAATATTTACTGCAACTTTTCTCTAACTAGGTCTCTTTTCAAAATGCTGTTACATTTCCACAAGGATTTAACTTTCCTCCCATAAAACACCTGACTGATTCTTACAAGAAGATTGCTAAACAAAACTTCCAAAAATGACAAAATTGTGCTTGAACAAGAAAACAGACCATGTCAATGTTAAAGAGCATATTCTTTCTGAAGAGAAGGAGCCATTCAAGAACTGCCCCTGTAGAGGCATTGCTGTACAATAAATAATCTTTTTTATGCTAGGAACATACTCTGACACTTTAAGACTTCATAAGCTCAAAAACCTTTTCACATGAAGTATTGTTAAAGAAAAGGTCAAGTTTACAGCAATTAAGGTTGGGTTTTGATCATTTGTTTGGTTTGGGGTTTACAGTTTCGTTGGGATATTCCTCTTATAACCTGGTGCTGTGCCATCTTTAAACTTCTGTTGTTGATCACAAATGAAGGCTCATCCTCTGGAACTCTAGCATTACTTGCAGAACTTCTTCAGGAAATTCAAAACTTATCTCTGGGCAGAGACATGGGAGACCAAGGATACTGAATCATCTCCCTAATGAAAACAGACATGAGACTATGAGCCTCCTAACACAGTGAATTCACTGCACGATCAAAGGCCTGTAACTGCAAATGCCATGCCCCTATTTCAGAAAAGTAAAAAAATCTAAGCAAAACATCCAACTACTCTAGCCATGAAAACACAGTAATACGCATCCGTCACTAGAACACCTGCTCTCAGATACGGATCTAGCTCAGTAACACAAAACTAAACACAAACCCCAAACCAAACACAAACCCCCATATCTAACCTGTCTTTCTAGACTTCTAGAAAGAACAACAGAAACAGAAGAAATGAAGATTAAACGTTCAAGACTTTAGAATGCCTCTGAAATACATAAATACAGTCAGCCTGGCTGTGTTTCTCATGGAGAGATTGTACAGTGGAAACAAGCTACTCAATCCTCATCTCAGGCACTTTCCTAAAGGGCATATTAAAAGCAAAGCAGCAATGGTCGCCCCACTCTAGAAAGTGCCTGTTACCAGCCATTCGCCAAGCAAAATTCAGAACAGGTTACCAGACTCTGTCTCTCACCTGGTTTTACCATCCGATTCTTACTGCCTGAACACAATTGGTCAGGTGTACAGAAAGACGTGGAGCTGACCCGCAGCAGCCTTACCCTTCCTGGCCTCTCCATCCACAGTGCCCTGCCTCGCTGACCTTCAGCGTGAGCGCAGCTGGGCAGGGAAAGGACCCATGCAGATCCACTAGGTACGGAGGGCAGGGAAGGCACGACCACGGCGTATGACCGAAAGCACGCATCACAGAGGGAAGCGGGCATGCAATTTACTGAAGAACTTTTAGTGCTTGGAAAATACTTTTAATAATATCAGGGAAGGTGGAAAGGGGAAGAAGGGTAGATACACTTAATAACCTAGAGCACCATAAAAGAACATGCTTGTTATTGAAATCTTGTTTACTGAAAACTGAAAGTGAATATACAGATTCAACTAAAACAAAGTCAAAGCAAAACCCAACAGGGTATACGCATCTTTTTCCCCAATGAAGAAGTCTACTTTGCTTTAAAATTTCAGCTTGTCCAATTCAATTCTAGATGGAAGATATACCTGGATGATGCACCTATTTGAGATCTGAACATGCATGAACAGTCCTTTCCACTCACCTCCCTCCCCAAATGCTGAGATCCTCCAAACCCAAGATCACAGAACAAAGTAGCACTCGAGGTACTATTCACCCAAAATCTGGTAATGCTAGGAAGGATGATGACTATGAGCTGGATTAAATAATAACCAGTGGATTACAAAAAGACTTCTGAAAGAAAGAGAAGTCAGCTTGAAAACAAGTGTGATGGAAGCACAGTATTTTCTATTTTTTAAACAGTGCAGACAGAAGCGAGGGAACAACGCTGCAGTCAAAACCTGGTGTGACACTGCCAGGAGCTGCCCCACTGGCATCACCACCCTGTTCCAGGCTGGGCCCCCTCCCCATCGGACACCATGGGTATAAGAGAGCAGGTGGGCAGTCCTGGCTCTGCGTGCACACACGCCATTAGCGGATTATAGGGGACACCCTGGGTGCACGTAAAGCTACAGCAGCTACGTTTCCAACAAGAGGTGTTGTAGATCCCGAAATCCCCATGCTCCAAAGGGCCAAGGATTGCTTCTAACCCACATGGCCAGTGACAGAGGCTGCATGGGTGCAGAAGGACAGACAAAGAGATTAGAATGCTGGGGGCATCGCATGTGGACGGGTTCCAGGTGATCATTCACACTTTGTGAGCAGCTAGTATTGCTGCAACCTGTGAGACCACACAGCTGACCCTGCCTGGAGAGCACGGTTGGACCAGAGACCTTCTAAGGTCTCTTCCAGACTGAATATTCCTATGGCCCTATGATTATACTCAGGTAAAAATATTAGCACTCATTGACCCCGAAGTCAGTTTTTAAACACACAGATGCAAACAGCGTCACGCTTGGTCCCTACCATTGCTACTGCCGTTGTTTAAACCTCTCTGTACCCAGTGTACCTCAACACAAGTGGAAACAACCAGCTTCTTCCAAATGTAGAGTTTCAAATCACACTGTACGCAGCTCATTAGATTCTGTTCTATACAGAAGAGATAAAACACCTAAAAAAATGTTTATAAGCGTGTGGTCAAGGAATTGGCTATATTTTTAAAAAAATTTATAAAGCAGACAAAAAAATATAATTGAATAGTCCGAGTAATCATAGTGCAACTTATTCCTTAATCCAGCACATTAATTTATTCCTTAATCCAGCTGCCTCCCGTCGCTCTCCCAGTTTTGGTGCCACTCCCCAGTTTCCAAAGACTTTTGATTACATTTGGCTCCTCTGCACTGTGTGTTTCAGCAAGCCAACCCTGCAACATCGTGATCATTCTTCAACAAATTTCTCAAGCAACATGACAGACAATTCTTTACATTGCAGTTACATAAACTCTTAGTGACTAGAATATATCTGACTAATATTAAACTTCTTGTGTTTGGAAGTCTATAAATAAAACACACAGTAAAGCTTTTAAGAAACTAGTTACTTGGAATCAGGCTCAGATTGCAACAACTAAACAAACCACTTAAAAATTAAGTGGTGCTAATTCAACAGCTCCAGATGAAGTGTACAGGTTTGTACGTCCACAGAAAGAAAAGCCTCACTTGTCTGAAACAACTGCAGAATTAGAGCTCTGTTAGCAGAGCAAGGGCATTGAGACAGCCTTATAGCATTCAACATTAATCTTCCCAAAACAGACTCAATTCAATTTTAAAAAATTACATTCAGGTGAAAAATGCACAATATTTTAAACAATAAGCAAACAGTACTTTTCTATTCTTGTGGAGAAAATACTCAACAATGCATCTTGTGAAGTTTCTAAATAATTCTGCAGATGAAAGCATTCATTCCACTGCCTTTAACTGTTCCACACGTTTTGATGCGTAAAAGTCTTAAATCTACTCCCTGCCAATAATTTATAACTTAAAAATCTCTTCCTGGCATTAGAATATGTTCAACCAGAAAAAGTCAGAAGATTCTTAATGAACATTAAAACAAGCCTTCCATTGAAGAAAACAGACACATACCCCCCAAAAAAACCCCACAAAACACCCACCACAAGCTCTGGTTGCATAATGAATCCTTAGTACAACAGACCCCCAGATTTATCTTTTCTAAGATTATCTGTACGCATGAAGCAGGCGCTTCTGCTCCTCAGAAGGGCAAGACGGACCACAACTGCAGAGCACTCACTACAAAGCAGTGCACAGCACCACACCACATGCACTCGTGCTCGCTGGCGTTTCTAGACGAGACCTTCTCCCACACCTCTTTCGGGCGCGTTGCTGCCGGCAGCCTGTACGAGTGCTCAGGTGCAGGCCCCCAGCTGCTGCAGGAGCCACCGGCACTGCAGCCCCAGCTCCGGGCTCAGTCTGTTGAGATCTTCTGCAGGGAATGAAGGTGAGGTGACCAAAACATGCAACTCCTCCAAAAGCATGGCTCGCTGCTGCAGCAGTGCTGGCTAGGCTGCTCCCACACTCTTAAGTTTACTTCTTAACGTGCTCAGGTGAACCAGAGGTTGGGTTTACCTAATGCACCCGGTTGCAAAACGCAGCAGTTCAGGTGGTGCACCACAAGCTGTTCAGCTGTCACCAACACAGGGGAAAAACTGCTGCAAGGCAGACGGCAGAGAGCCAATGTTAGCCACCCCTTCAATCGAATCCTCACAAACTGCATGCCTACAGCCTTAGAGAAGGTCTGTCCCACCTCCTCGCTGCAGCCAACATATCAACTGCCAGAGAGCTTCCAGTGCCCCGACCACGGCTTCTGGATCAGCTCCTTTCTCCGTGACAGCCGATATTTAACCCACAGCCACCTTACAGCCCCAGTGTCTAACAAAACAGGGACATGGAAAAAACCACACTGACCATATCAGGAACAGGCCAGTTATGAGGGTACGGAGACAGGATTTTGTAACTCATACTTCAAGCCTGCATTACCTCAGAGTTCTTGCATGACCGTTAGTAAACCTCTTTTCTCTGTGCTTCTCAGCATCGGTAGCACTTGGTCACAAAGACACGTATGCAACTAGATGAAATTCAGCAGGGTGCCAAGCAAAATTAAACCAACTGTTACTACTACTGAAATGCACAGTCTCTTGTTTCTAATCTCTACAGCTGCCAAGTATACTAGACATCATGCAGTACCAATAGGTTTCCTCAAATACCATGAATACATACAGCCACGCCAGGTCTTACCAAGTTAAAATAATGCATGCCTAACATTGAAATATAGGTTAAAACCTGCAGAATGATGCTGGTCCCTAACTTCTGAGTATTAAGAAATCTCATCCCATGTATGTCTGTCATCTGATCTGTAAGTAACACAACAGAAGTTCCCTGAGATCAATACATCCACCAAGAAAAACTACCCAAGCTACAAAGTAAAAGACAACAGACTAGCTGAAACTTGGAGAGCAGACATAGTAAAAGCATTCAGCAAAGCAGTGAAGAAATCAAGGAGTGGGAAAAGAATGAAAGAAGCCAATCCACAATTAATACTGTACGACTACAGTAGCAAAACCAAATATATAAAAGGTATCCCAGAGAACAGACAGTAAATGTCAAAGTAGTAGTAGAAGCACTGAAGTAACTTTGCAACAGCTAATTGCACCCCAAGTCCCACCTAAAAGCCAAGCATTCTAGATGAATATGGCATCTTTGCACGGTAAAACTGGTACTGACATGAACATTAACTAGACAACATCACGAAGATCAGTAAAATTGAGGAAAATCTGCAGAAGAACCAAATATAGCGACTGATCTGTTAAAAAAAATCACTGGGAAAATTATCAGCAATTGGAATGAAAATACATGAAGACAGAGGAAATACCAGATTCCTGTCTAACGGCAGTATTTGTACGAGTGTTAAAGGAAGGAAATTCTGATGATGCAGATCACAGAAGACACAATGATAAATGAGACACCTGCTAAGAGTACTCAGAAATAAACCAAACCAACTAGGTTACAGGGAACTTTTGAGCACAGAAAGCAGGCTCACATCAGTTTGAAGTTGTACTTGCCAGGTATTGTCACCCTGAAAGTGATGGATTAAAAGGAGGAGAGACAGGGGATTACAACGAAGCATTTTTTTTCTTTACTTTTATACAGCAAACAGATTCATTCTCTAAGAAAACATTATTAAAAAAACAAACAAGCAAAACAAACATATGGCACTCCTGGAAACCACAATTACAAGTGATGTACAAATACTTTTGTTGTGCTCTAAAAATAACTCATTCCACAGGTCCTTGTGAACGTCAGTCTCTGACTTGAATCACTGCTGATTTGCATCAGGTTTTAAAACTGAGTGCTACGGAAGTTTAAGAGCACAACACTGGATGAGTAGAATTGAGCCCTTTAGTTCAGGTAGATGACATCATATATCTGACATATCTTTAAACTAACAGTTTTGCAATATGCTTGGAAAACTCGCTGCAGAGGTAGTTTTCAGAGAAAGTTCCAGTTTTGTCTTGGGAAGAGGGTAAAAGATTAAATGAAGAAATATAACAAAATAATAAAGTAGAAAACTACAAGTAGAAAACTTGATCTGTATGAGTTTTTACACCAGTACCATTGTAAAAATGCAATCTTAATGAAATCTGCAAGGTGACAAATTGACAAAATCATGGACTTCTGGAAAGCTGTTGAAACGTGTTAATGTAGTTAATATCCAAGGGAAAATTTACAGAGGTGTTCTAGTAGAATTACTGTAGTAACAGAAAGTGGATACAGAAAATGAACCGCAAGTCTGGAGCCGGGGGCCAGTACAGATGTCAGTCCTGTACAGCCAGTCCCATACCCAATTTTACACTGGCCAGCTTTCAAAAAGCAGGATTGCAACACCTGGGACACCAGCAAGGAGAGATGACAGACTGAGAAAGCCACAGCATGCGAGCAAGGTCACTGTGACCAAGAGACTGTCCACTAAAGAAACAACCCAGCTGTCACAGTAGGACATAAGCAGCCTATATTTAGTAGAACAAAGAGCAATGTTATGATACCCTCCTTACCTCTGTGAAGGTATTTCTTGATGAAAGAGAAGCTACTTTTATAATACAGATTTAGTAGGGAGGGGGGTTTCTTTTGCCTGCTGTAGGGCTCCTTCTTTCCAGATAGTGCTGCAGAAATGATACCAAAAATGCCAACCTCAGGTGCATTCATAATAAAATGCAACATAATAAAAGAGGGGGGAAACCAAACCTCCAGGTACAGTGGAGGAGACAGGCACAGCTATACGCACAGTCTGGAAGGCTACAGTTTTAAATTTCTTATACTTGACAATGTCATCACCCACTAATATCAGAAGTCAGCAGATATATTCAGTATGTGTTATTAGGCATTCAAAGGACTAAGCAGGGTTTTAAAGTCAGGATTTTGTAAAGACAAGTGAGCTCAGTCATTATCATCGTAGTGACTGGAGATGAATGGGAGTTGATTTCTTGAACACCTATCTATAATATTCCTCTTTACAAAATCCCCAAATGATTAAAAACAATAATCTCATCTATCCCGACATGATCTGCCTAAACCTAAAGAGAATGTCAATGCCTGCTCAGATTAGCAGAACTTTGAAGCTGATAACAGTTCTCTGGAGAACAAACCGTAATCCTAAAAAAATTATGTTAATAATAAAAGTTCTGTTAATCATAATCACAAGTTAGTGCAAAGAGAGTTTGGCAGAGCAACAGTCAAAAAAAAGTCTGAGGTCTTAAGCAATCCTCTTCCTGACCTTCTGAAATCCCTCAGACATTCAGAATTATCCATTTGCCATGGTTTGCCAACTCCCAGGTATTTGGTATTTTCTAAAAGCTCAAACAATTGTAGATATGTAATTGTCATCTTTCACTTGAACCTCAGCTTGAAAAGGCAAGCTTCCAGCTCTTCGTCTTGTGGAGGACGACAGAAAGCATTGATGACTTAAAAACTCTGAAAATAAAAAACCCCAAACAGATCAGCATCCTTTAAAAACTATGTTATTTCAGAGTACCGGGAAACTGGGGCTCATGAATCGTTTCCTATTTGTTCACTTGAGTTTGGAATTGTATTCTTGACCCAGCTTTGAAAGCAAGTCTTGAAACATCTTTTGCCAGTGACCCATTGTGTTGTTATTTATTTATTTTAAGCCACAAAAGAAGGGGGTGGAGAGCGCAGGCATATGCAAAAGAACAATGAAACTACTAAGCCCTACACTGCTCTATTTTTATTTTAAAAGCTGAAACCGCCTCCCCAAGTATAAAATTTAGTATCACTTGTTATGCAAGTGCGTGCATGCCAATCTTGTCACATGAAGGCAAACCTCATATTTCAAAATAGCCTTATTGTTTCAAAGGAAACAAGTCTTGTGCGAGATGGTAATTTTGCTTCTGTAAGAAATGCAGGCGCATTCCCTTTGTGTTCTCCCTTTCCCGCCTCCGTTCCACACACATAAAATGAACTCAACAGCTCATGTAATCCTGTCTAGAGAAATACTAACACCCGCAGACATGAAGGCAGAGGCTTTTTCTTGAAGCGACATCCAAGTTCAATTCTTTCCATGGACCGGAGGAGACCTCTATCTGGCTATTGCTCAATTTTCATCCAGCACCTTTTCCCACCCACTCACTCTATCAAACCCATCTGCACTCTCTGTAGTGCCCAGTGGTGGGGGATACAATAAAATCCTTTGTAAGCCCCTTCAGGCACATGGCTCCCTCTATTCCTGAGTCATATAAAGTTGGATGTTTTAACATTCCCCAAAATGACTAACTTCAGTTTTATGTCAAGTACATTTGTAGACCTCAGATCATCTTCCCATGGAACTGGGAAGGCTAAGGTCTTGGTTGGTCTAGTTTGGAGACAAGGGGGCTGAGGGCAACCTCATTGCTCTGTACAGCTTCCCGAGGAGGGGACGTGAGAGGGAGGTGCCCCCATCTCTTCTCCCTGGTATGCAGTGATAGGGCACGTGGGACTGGTTCAAAGCTGCACCAGGGGAGGCTCAGACTGGACACGAGGAAGCATTTCTTTACCCAGAGGGTGGTCAGACCCTGGAACAGGCTGCCTGGAGAGGTGGTCAATGCCCTGTGACTGTCAGGGTTTAAGAGGTGTTTGGACAAGGCCCTTAACGGGCTTGAACTTTTGGTCAGCTCCGAAGGGGTCAGGCAGTTGGACTACAGGAGCGCTGTAGCTCCCTTTCAGCTGAAATATTCCATATTTCTATTCCATTCCATAGCTGTGACTCCTTCATGTCCAGTTCCAACAATCTATATGCAGAAGACTGATCTGTTTCTGCTGTTTAGTTTCGAACTCTGAGACTTGTCAAAACACTTGTTCTTATCACTTGGCAGAGAGAAGGAAGCCTGCACCATCCCGCCTGCAGCCCTGAGTCAGCCTCTCTCAGCTGTTGCAGAGAGCAGTCGCTACAACCCCTGGCTTTCACCAGTCACGCTTAACTAACTGAAGCAGACCAGGAGAGACAGAATTCCAGTATTTTAACTTAACCTCTGTGAAATTTGAAGGTAGGAGAATAAGCAGAATGCATCTGAAATTGCTACTGGCTTATACTATTGCACTGAAATTTGAGGAAGCTCTGCAGAGTTTGCCACTGCTTCTCCCCTCCTTAACTAGAACAACAGAAGCACACCAGCCAGCCACTTTCCAGGCATGACAGCTTAAAAACAAGAGAAGAAAGATGTACAGGTAGAGGGAAAAGGACACCAGCACAATTAAACCTGACAGAACTCACTTGTTAGATTTTTTTTTTTTTTTTTAGTAACATATTTATGTTACCCCAGTCAAAGCGGGTAATATTTGTTCTCACCAGGATATTCTAAAGATCAGAAAACACCAGCACTAGCACAACTCGTTAAATCCTCCCAGTTACTCAAGACAAAGCAAAGTCTAAAGTCTAAAGCTCCATTTGACAGTGAGGTTTGTGCCTTACAAGCAGCATCTCCCAAACTGTCAGACGTGCCTGCTGGGGAGGCAAAGAGCCAAGCCAGGACGTGGCTGAAGGCTGCTGCACGTTTCTCCAGATCTGCTCTTTTAAACTGGCAGGGGGGTATTATCTGAGCCAGCTTTCTGAGAAAGGGCTCAGTATTTCAAAGCCTTTGCCACATAAAACTTTTTAGTGCGAACAACCGCGCCCATCTTTTGGTACAAGCACCTAGAGATACACCTGTGCTACAGTCACAGAAGCAGACGTGTAAAGGTGTCAGATTTAGCTCTACCCATGGCAGCTTAGCACTTCGTACGAACTCATTTACTCTGACAGGACACTCAGGTAAATTTGCAGACTGCAGTCTGTATGTACTATTACGGGGGCACTCTTATAGCCAATATGCCTTCAAAAACATAATTTACAGATTCAGATCAGTAAAATATACCATCTTCAAAAATATTCATCTCAATGAGCCTCCATAAAATTATGGGAACCCCATGAACAACAATTAACATCAGAGCTGAAGCAGATTATACTTAGCAAGAGGAAGTTCCTTGAACTTGAAAATGTTTTACACAATCATTTAAACATACTTAGGGACAACTCTGTATGTACATGCACTTAGTAGAGCTTAAAAAGTGATTAGTAATTTTTAAAAATCCCGAAGTTTTGCCTGGTGATTTTTAGATTCAAAGAGATAATGGAAACAAACACCCAAATACACACCACTAAGTAAGGTTAGAATAATAATGACATACTTCTAACAAAGTTTATGAAGAGTAGTAAAAATGCTGTTATAAAGCAGAATATCTGTCACCATCATTTTCATCCCAATAACCATTTTCCCTGTTGAATTTATCCATTCCTGCCACTGTAAGAAGGGAGAAGTACAATGAAGATATATAGAAATTAACAAGGAATACTTCAGAGCATATCGCTCACTGGTTTTTATTTTAGCACAAGCCTTCTTGCCTTCATCTTCCTGTCTGTACCTTATAAAGTCCACTATGAGTGTTTCTAAGAGAGAAGTAAGATTTTGCTCTCACTGGCATACAAGTCTTATATATTGTGACTAAAGCAAAGCATGAAGTGACTAACCGCCTTAGAATAAAGGAACACCTGCTTTCAAGAACAGAGAACCTTACCTTATCCTTCACTGTAAAGCCAATCTTGTAATCCATTGTGGCTAAGCATCCTAAAATCTCACCTCTCCATTCTTAATCCCTGAGCCATTTTACAGGCCTCACATTTTCCTTCTAGTTTTTTCTTTTCCAAAGAAAGGCTCACACCTCATCTGGTGCTACAAGAAATCTAGCAAGGCTTTATTCAAAGAGCTGCTAGAGATAATGACTCACTTCATAGACAGCTGCAAAGAAGTGCCTGTGGGTGAAAAAGGGAGTTAAAAATTATGTATCAAACTCCACCTACAGTGCCTCCACCTTCCTAGGTCGTTCCTTTAAAATGCTGTGTTCAAGTAATGAGCAACAAGACCGATTCCTTTTGGATTTTTCCTGTATTGAAAAACTCCCAGAGCGTAAAGAAAAGCTCAGTTTTCTAAACATGTCTCACAAAAAAAAAGTATCTTTTGATCTTATAAAAAAAGATGGAAGTGTAAACATATGTATTTTTTTTCCATTTTCCTTGGGACTGTTTTTCATGATTGTAAGGTGAAGGTAAATGACTGCTCTAACAGAGAAGCTGCATACATCAGCCCCTAGATCTCAATCCTTCCTATGATGTTTCCCACTCCCAAAATATCTTAACAAGTTCTAAAATCCAGCAGGGAAAAAAAGACAAGACAATTCAATGACACCTGACTTTTGGAACAGAAAAGTTCAACACAGGAATTCCAGGCAGCGCCCCTACCCATGAATACCATGCACATTGGTTGTGTTTAGGAACAGGCTTATCCAGCTTGACACAACCACACAAGAGAGGTCACAGTTTCAGAGACACTCTGACTGACCTAATTGAGCACTGCTGCTAGAAGCTGGCTCACCCCACCGCTTGCTCCTGGCCCTGTCCTATCCCCTGTTCTGCCAACAAACACGCGCCTCACACAGATGGGGACAGATGGGGAAATGAACTTGGGTTAAACCTTCCTTCAGTCCAGGCTGTCATAAACCCAGACTAGGTCCTTCACCCAGCCCACCGCAAAGCCTCATAAATGCTTGTGCTGGCTGGTGGAAGACTGGGTGGAAGGTGGGACGAGCAGTTAAGGCAGAGAACGATGGGATTTGTCTCCACCAGGCGATGCACAGGTCTGCTGAGGCTCTCAGACAGGACTGCTGTGGTCTGGCCCTTCTGCCCTGAGGAGTGCCACTGCTGCCACCCCCTGTGTCGGATGGGACAAGGCGAGCCATTTCGCAGGGCAAACTGAAGATGAGCGTTAGCTGTTTCTGGCAGGTTTTCTGCTTGCAAAGGGAAGAGTGGTATGAGCAAGACCCTGGCAGTACTGATCTAGCAGGTGTCAGCTGTCATCTCCCCCTCAGCAAGCCTGGCTCACCACCGAGGGAGGCTCGTAGCCCAGCCACCAGCCGTATGTCACAGGAGCCCTCTGTGTCTTCAGCCATGGCAGACACGTGAATCCTGACATGGGAGCAGAAGGATATTTGATGAAAGTAAAAGGCAGAAAGCAAAGGAAATGTATAATTAGTCTGTGGAATTCGCTGTGGTTAGGGAATTAGCCAGGTTAAAAAGGAACCAAGTTGGTCGTGTGCGTAATAAGAGCAATCAGCTAATTACATCAAAAACTTTGGAATCTTCTTGCCTAAAGTCTGATGTTAATCTTTAGTTACTGAGGTGAAACTGAAACTTAGAGAAGCACATTACTTTCTTACTAATATAGGTTGAATTATCTGGTAGAGATCAGTGTGAAGGCCAGACTTCCAAAAACCTCAGATTAAAGAAAATTCAGACTTAAAAGTCTGCTAAGTATGAGGTTTTCAGTGCAAAATAAGGAGCTGGCTATCTTTTATCTAAATATATTCAGTGACCCTTATTCTGCAACATGCCACAGGAAAGAAAAGAATATCCTCACAGGCATGGAGTTATTTTTCCAGCTCTTTCATCCCCTTCCCATATCAAGTCTTTACCAAGAGCAAACAGGTTTCATGGTGACTCCTCCTCCTCTTCAGCACCATTCGAACCTACCCCACAGTCTGGGAAAGAAGATCCTAGGTTAAAGAGCACCAAGGAACAAGAAAGAGGAAAACGTAAGACTGAAAATCACTTCTTCCCGGGATGCTTTGTCTACCAGTCCGATTTCAATGCAGCACCCAGCTGCTGTTGGTGAGTCTCATTTATGTGTTTCAGAGAGAACATCTTTTTGTTTTGTGCAGGTGGAAACAACATGAAATTTCCTACTGAAGAAAGCCCCAAAGCACACTGTGTGTTAGTAGCAATGGGAAACCATGGTTACTACCAGAGCTGAAAAGTAAAAGCGATATGGATTGCCCCATATCCTATAACATCTTAAAGTGCAAAGTGTTGCCACGTGTTACTACCGGACAGACACATTTGCCAGCTTCCTTCCCAAAAGCACCAGGACACAGGAGGCAGCTGAGCTACCATAATTCACATTGCTGGAACAACCTAAGGGACAAGCAACATGCTGTGCTTGAGCTCACGTCCTGACTAGTGCTTTCCAGAACAGATGAGATCGCTATGAACATCCACGTTAAAAGCAACAGAAACTGCTAAGTTCTACTGAATTCCAAAAAGAGAGTGGTCTGAGAGTCACTCTCCCTTACATATCTACCTTTGCAAAACTGTAAATCTTATGGATGATAAAGTCACCCAAAACAGGTGAATGAAGACCTCCTCACCTAACATCGTTTCCCCAACATTGGACATTTTTAAGATCTGGCTGGACAGAGTGCTAAGTCATCTTGTCTAGACTGTGCTTTTGCCAAGAAAGGTTGGACCAGAGGATCCTTGAGGTCCCTTCCAACCTGGTAATCTGTGATTCTATGATTCTAATATAATTTGTCATTAGAAATTTACATGGTAGATCCCAAATAACATTAACTTCAGTGTTCTAAGCTGTCCCAGTGGAAGTCTTTAAACCTGCCTCTCTGAAACCATAAACATCATGCCAAGTGCAACCACAAATACTCTGCAAAAGACACAACTGTATTTCACACTCTGTTAGTCTCAGTGTTAACAAAATAAACTGAAGAAGTGTCAGGTGACAAAAGCAAACACATCACTATAGCTAGTGATGTTACCCCTATTTCCAATAACTAAGGACTGGATCTCCAGTTATTTCAGAAAAAAACCCACATACTGGTTATCTCAGAATTCAATGTAAATTTCTAACCAGAAATGTATACTTTAGCAGTAGCAATTTGAGAGACGTCTTGTTATAACCAGCCCCAGAAAGTTTTGTGTTTGACTCAATTCTATACAAACACAGGCAAAATGAAGAAAGTAGAACACTACTCAGTAACTTCTAACCTCAGCTCAGTACCTTCAGCTCTTTGGGGCTGTGTCAGGTATATCAGAACAGCCACTCATGCCTGTTCTTTGTCATCTGCATTGTGTGGAATAACTAACGAAGAATTAATTATTCACATTGCACAAACACATAACATCTTTTAAACCTTGACTTACAACAGCCACAGAGGACATAGACGAAGACAAACTAAAAAGTCACAAAATAAATGACATTTCTATAATGTTTAGATTTTAAGGAAAGTAGCAGAAGGAAAAGTTTCTTGCTATGTATCCCAAGTACAGGAGATAGCAAGTTCCGTACAAAAGCACTATCCATTAAGAGACTTGAACCATTGACCTCTACAGCAGGAGGGGAACTTGGCGACAAGGGTTGGGTTTAATGAATTAAATTCCCCAGTGGTTACTGTGTCAACAACGGAATGAAAACTGCCAGTTATGCAAACACCTCACAGAAGGCAGGTGGCCGTTGTTGTTTCCAATGAGCAGCAGTCACCGACATCCTACAGGTTAGGCAGCGATGTGCAGCCACATCCTTTGCTGATGCTGGCCAACACCGTTCACATCAGACACATAAACACGTAAATGGCATGTGCACTGTTAAAGGCCACAAACCTTTGGAGTCATTAGTAGGGGGAAGGCCAAAACTGTTACACAACATGAACGTTATTCAAACAGCCTTCCCCCCCACCTCCGTCTGATAGATAAACATCTATCTCTATTGTTTCTCCTTGAAATAACTGATTTCATTCTTTTTTCTTTCCTACGTGAAAATTGAAGAGCTTGTGATCTGCAGGGTTAGGGTGCTCTCTCAGCCACTGCCCTTGGCAAGCCAGCCTTTAAGGAACGCTACTGAAGGTATGGCAACACAACTACATGGAAGTCTCCACCCCTCAGAAAAGGACACATATCATGCGTGTATTGCCCAGAACTCAAATTTCATTTATTACTCCTACGAAATGCTACCTTACTCTTCACCCAACTGCATGAGGTAAGTCTGAACTTCCATCTGTATAAGCAGCCCCTTCCCAAGGGCTTTCTCCCAGAAATGCAGGAGATGTATACTTTTGAACAGAACTTACCCCTGATCTGAAGAAAGATTTTATTTTTTTATGCCTGAGTGCAGACGCAGCTACAACTTCAAGACAGCATGCATTTGTATTTCCAAGATAGTTTCCAAGACTGCAGTTTAATAAACTTTTTTCTAGATCTCGAGTGAGCAGGAACCACAGGTTGCCAAAAGTTCCCAGAAACCAACATTTGTGGGTGCCACAGGAAGTCTGCTTAATTAGCCAGGAATTTCTACTAAACAACTGAGAGTACCCCACTGAATACCACACCAGTGAAAATAAGCATAACCCAGCCCAGCGACATGGCGATTAGGATCGTCCTTTTGTCAGTCCCACACCAGCTCTCCAAGCCTCCCTCCAGCCCCAGCAGCTGACTCCGACCCTCTACACGAAGCTGCATGTCCAGCCCGGTGCAAGGCCTAAACCGAACACAGTACAGGTGGCACCCAGCACCCAGCGACTGATGTCGTTGATAAAACAAGAACTCCCGTAGGCAGACGGGTGACTGATTCAGCCTCCAGCCGCCCTGCAAGGCCTCGTGCCAGGCAGGACGCCCACGCACTGCCACCCCTACACACAACCGCTTATGGCAAACTAGAGCCTTCGGTTTTAACCACAGAGCTTTGCCTTTTTATAATAAAAGGCATCAAAAACTACGTCAAATGTGTTATTACATTCAGAAAGCAGTTAAAAAAAGGGCCAAACCTTCGTGTGCAGGCGCTGTGAATCTGCAAACACAGTCACACACGTGGCTGTGGGAGACAAAAGCAACTTGTGCACCTTTGTGTGCAACGTGCACTCACTTTCTTATTTCAGCCCAGTTTATTTTTTTCAGTGTTTAGCCTTGTTCTGAAGACCGAATGATTAATTTCCTCACAGACCTTTCTCAGGCTCCAATTTCCAGGGTATTGGAGTATTTCACAAGCATTAATCAAGCCTACCCCCTTAACACCCGTGGCAACCGAGGGCTGGCATTTTTCCACGTTTTACCATTGGTTATCCAAGACACCAAAAAGAAAAAAAATCACCAACAAAAAACCCCATACAGTGGTTTTCTGTGCTGCTTCTCCCACCTTGATGTTCACAGGGCTGTCTCCCTCACTCTCTGTCCCATGTCCATGTTCTTTCTTACACACACCTTTCCAGAGGTGCCTCCAGCACTCAGCTGTGCCCAGGTGCCTGCAGAACTGGCTGGAACCAGCCGGAACCTGCCAGAACCAGCCAGAACCTGCCGGAACCGGCCCTGTCCAGCTCCGGGCTCCCCTCAGAGAGGTGCCTGCTGCCAGCACCTGGGCACCGACACCCTGCGTGCCAACACACTTGAAATCCAGTTTTTGAAGAGTACTTAGTATTCCGCAGCATTTTACGACTACATTAATGTTGCTTTTGCAGGCAGATGAAAGCTGTTTTTGTACTCTGAGCCATACAAATATCAACAACAGTTTGCATCAGCTCTGACATTTGTGAGACAACATCACAAGCAGACTCTGTCAACACAACTCAACAAAAAATGATCTTCCCCATTTGCCACCCAAAAAGAAGGCTGACGACTTTCAGCTGGGTTAGTGAGCTGAAGTGGCTCAGCAGGCAGCCCACCCACCAAAGACCAGGTGCAGGAGCAGCATGCCTAGGGCTGCGGCGAACAGGCAGAGACAGACGTTTCCAAGATGGAGAGCTGCAGCCTGGGGGCACGTTTCCACTTCTCACCACCATCCTGCTCAGAACCAGTGGGTTACAGGGGACTGGAGCAGGCCTGTCAGGTTCACCTCAGAGACGGCACTTAGAGACATAAGGCCACAGGCACCCCCTCCATCTCACAACAGGACTTTAGGCACTAAGTATTCACCCTGCTTGCAATCACATCCAAAAACCACACAAAGCGTACAAGGTTAAATGAACTCATGCCATTAGAGGAACCAACAGGCCCATGCTTTAGGATGTTCAGAAAAGGCATGGCTTTCATCAAGTCTTCACCCAGCAGAGACTGAGGAGCTGCCACCCGCTGCCTGTCCCAGCCAGTTCCCATCACGTCCCAGCTGGGACCAGCTGCCCCACACCTGAAATCTTGCAATGCACAAGGCACCTTTAGTAACAGAAACACACTTAACAGTTACCTTCTGTATGCTAGAACATAAGGAAAAAAATCAAGCCAAGAAAATTCTTACTTATTTTAGGGATGATAGGAAATTTGCCATGACTCATCACCTAAGATTAAGTTCTTAGTTACAGAGACAGTTATTTGTCATAAGAACGTGTTTGTTAAGATGGATTTAAGAAAAGCTTGTGTGTACAGGGGTTACTGGTTGCCTGTCAAAGCTCTGCAGCTACATCTGTAAAAGAGAAGGCAGCTGCTTTCAAATAAGGCAAAGGGAGGCTGCAGACATGAACCAGTGAAGCACAGCTTAAAGAACACTAATCAAAAACTGCTGAGAGGGGGAGTTCACTTTTGTTCTTGTGTGCTATTACTCACTGTTGCAATGAGGGTTTGATGAGATTCACCATCACGCTTTCCATCTTATCAAACTCCTCCTTCTGGCAAAGGAGGTGCCAGTGAAGACGGTGGCAGGGCTAACATGAGCGACTTCCCCACAGGACAGTTTCACATCAGTCTACAGCATCCCACTCAGTAAATATTTACAAATCTCATCAGACATACAACTAACTGCTACAATTAAGAAGTGATCTTTTAAAATGGTTAGTTTTCCAACTCTGGTCACATAGGTCAACATTATCTCTGAAATATAGAACTCCTGAATAAGCAGAGTTCTTTGTTTTATTTCTACTTTGTAGATATTTATAAAATTTGTATAAATTTATAAAACATTCACATGCAACACAGCATGTTAAAAGCCACAGAGTTTGCTGTGTTAATAATGAGCATTGGGTAGAGAAGTAAGTGACTGAGCAGCATTTTAATTACACCAACAAAAGGCACAAGTGAACATCCAAACTACCAGGCAGACAAAGCACAATGAAGCCCTGTCACTTCACGCCAGCTCTAACAATCAAACTTACAGTCACTATCGAAATACCTCTGACTATCTGCTCAATGAACCGATGAGGAAAAGGACATGGGGTCCTGGTGGACACCAAGCTGGCCATAAGCCACGAGCAAGGCGAACAGTGTCCTGGGCAGGTTGAGGGAGGTGATCCTTCTTCCCCTGGAGAAGAGAAGGCTTGACGACCTCAGGCATGTGTATAAAAATACCTGACGAGAAGGGCTGAAGATGAGCCAGACTCTTCTCCATGGTGCCCCGAGACAGGACAAGAGGCAATGGGCACAAACAGAAACACATGAAATTCCCTCTGAATACAAGAAATCTCTTTTACTTGGGAGGGTGGTCAGACACCGGAACAGACTGCCCCAGGCTGTGGAGGCTCAGTCTGCGTGGATACTCAAACCCAAACTGCACGCAATCCTGCTAACCTGTTCCCACTGCTTGAGCGGGGGATGGATGGAGTCGAGTCTGCCAGAGCCTCCTCCAACCTCAACTGCTCTGATTCTCAGAGACTGAGCAGAAAGGTTTAGCAGCCTCTCATGTCAGCGTTCAATTTTGCACCTCAGAGTTGAGAAACATCTCACAGGTCTGTTAGAAACTCTAATTTTAAGAGAAATGCACCCCTGTTTTCAGGCACCCTACTCAGTGACGTAGCCATTAACTACAGGATTGCTCTGTCCTAACAAATTGGAATCAGCTCCTGAAAACCGACCTCGGTCTTGGGTTTCCATTTCAAAATACAAGTTACAGGAAACAAACTTTTAAATGAAATCTAAAGCTTTTCAAACTATGAGACGATTCTTAAAATCCAGATATGGTGGAAGTTATGCATTAAAGTTGTGCTCATTTCTATGGCAAAGTCTACAAGTACAGATAAAAGATATTAAATGTTACCAGAATAAGATTTTTATCTTCTGACAATCTGTAAACAACAGTGCGATATTTAATACCATCGCAGGCTTAAAAATATATGTTTAATTGCATTATATTATTGATCTATTTCTGCATCAATTTATTCACATTCATTTTCAATTAAAGTATTATATATTTATTCACAAAATAGGAGCTCTAGAGCAGCACTTCCATGTATCTACTTCAAGCCCTTTACAAAGGAACCCAAAATTGCAATCCTCTTCATACTGTTTGGAAGAATAAGGAACAGAAAAGGAGAGCCAAACCTCGGTCACCCACCTGGGGCCTTTTACTTTTGCTGAAAATTTAGCATTATGTTTCCTGATAGGTATTACTGAAATTTCTTCCAATTTACCTTCTATTTGTAAAACAGTTCAAGAACTTATTTTATTTACTTCTCAGAACAAGAACAGCAGCATCTTGGTTTTCTGTAGCCCAGAAACCAGTAACCTGATAGAACTGCCGCTTCGTAGACACATAACCAACACCAAACCCAGGATAGCTTTACTTTACCTAGGGTAGGGAAAAGGAGAAAGGAAAGAGGGGCTTTTTCTCATAATTTGGCCTCAACCTCTCCTTAGGTATGACTGTTACACCCAGTCACCAGGGCTATGTACAGGCACACACTTGCACACTCTGCAGTTCTAGTAAGCCTACTAAAAAAAAGGAACCAGGAGTTACGTCTGCCACCCTGTCCCTAACTCACCCCATGATGATTTCATAGCGAAGCCCTAAGAATACAGAAAGACTGAATGTTTCTTGGCAGTGTGTCCAAAATAAAGCTTCGGGCTGAGAGTGCGCATCACTTTCCTCCCCCAGTAGTGGAACAGCATTTATGGAGCAATAATACATGAATGCCCTGGGGGGGATGGACAGACACACGGACACGACCAAACAGGCTTCAAAGTAAGATGAAGTGGCAGCTGCACAGTCACACAGGCAACAACCACGCAGGCTCACCACCATTATGAAGCAGAGAACGGTTACTTGGGCAGTCTGGGTCCACGACCCCATTCAGAAGAGCGCTTTGCGGACCCAGCAGCAAGGCTGGTGACTCTACTTCTCAGCAGGGCTCTTGCCTTGCAGAGAGCGCAGCTCCCTCCACCTCTGGGACGTCTGCTGATCTGCCTACGGAGGGCAAGTTAAGGGCTGGCTCGGGCACCCCAATGCCATGGGTGACCGGCCCCGGAGTCTTCTGGGGCATAAACAGAGAAGTGAGTAGTTATAGTATCCTGGTTAAATTTGCATTAAAAACCAAATCAATTTAGAGGGCCAATCCACAATTTATTATCTCCTAAAACACGGACAGAGGTAGCTGGGTGGACACCTTCCCTTCTCTCAGGTAGCACTGACAGGCATGAAACAATAAATTCCATGCCACTATATTCAAGCTCCTTGAGATATTGTTTTTCAAATTATTTCAAAAATGGAGCTCAAGATTAGGACAGGCTGAGACACATTTATATCCTACTTTTTATGCCCATAAAGAGTAACTAGGATACATGAAACTCTCTGGATAGAGTCATCTTGACTGAAATCTATCCTCTACAAATATTAAACCTGCAACAGGATTTCCATCAAGGGGAGCGAGGAGGAAAATAACTCAGACAACTCATTGTCACTGACAATGACAAATGCAATGACAAAAGCTGTTGTCTTTTAATGCACATCAGAAGCACTTACTGCAACAGAAACTATATGGGGCAGCAGCAAAATCACAGAAATAATAAAAAAACCCCAACCACACCTGAACAAAACTAACCACCACGTTATACCTGCTCCAGTTATTCACACAGAAGTCAGGAAAAAATGGTAGTGCTAAAGCAGTTATTTTTGGACACGTTTGCATTTCTCTCCATTTTCTTCTCTGCACCTTTGCCTACAGTGCAGTGGCTCCTGCCGCCCAGAGCTTCCTACAGACCTCCACCTCGGCAGCTCCCGTGCCCTACTGCAGCCACAGCCCCCTCAAACCATTGCCCGGGGCTGGCTGCCCCCAGCCCTGCTCCCCTGACTCCATGCTGGGGAGAAGGCCCTCGCCGCGGCATCCCAGACTGTCTTGAATCGACCATTTGAGGAAAACGCCTCAAGAGAGACCGGCTGGCATTCACCAGGATGAGCTCACCTTTCACCCACAGCTATCGCTACACCAGCCAGCACACGCAGCGACGGAGAGGGTCCCCGATGTCAGGCAGCCACGGTCCTCCTGTCCTTCCCATTGCAGCCAGGTGATCCGCCACATCCACGAGCTACCAAGCGGCTTTAATCATGGCTGACTGCCCGCCAAACCATGTCCCTGAACCAACGTGCAGTCCTGCTTGCCCTTCTGCAAGCAAGCAGGTCCACGCCAGCAGGACATGGCAAGCAGAAGCAGGACTGGAGCAGCCGCAGCTGAAGTCAGCTTAAACTGCCTGAAGTGTGTGCCTACTGGTGTGAGAGCCAGCACTCTTCAAAGCTACAAAAATCACTGTTTAATTGCATCCACATGTGTTGCTCACCAGCAATTAACTGTTTGAACTCGTTATCAGCAGTACCGGCCACACATGCACCTGGCTGCTCCGAGCCAATGGCAGCACTGAACTGCTGCAGTTGCATGAGAAATGCTTCTAGCAACTTCATCCGTGGTGGCGTGGTTATGAGGTGTCACAATCTCCTCACGTCAATAAAAAAAATAACTGCTGTGCTCCCAAAACGTGCAAAGTGTTCTTCTAAGTTTTCTCAGGGCAAAAAGCATTGTTTCCAGCACTTGTATTCCCTATTTCGCTGGTCTTACCTGCCATAAAGCCTGGAGGATATTCTTAAGCACAAATGATGATTTTATTTACGTATTTACTTTTACCAGTGAGGTGAAGATTTGGACAACTGCAAGAGGGGCAAGCAAGCAGTTGGGAAAAAGGGTAAAGCTGCAGGGAAAGAGTACTGTCTGGGGTGGCACAGGGGCCCTCACACCACCTTCCCCACCACCTGGGGTTGCTGCTGCCCCAGTTGTCCCCTCCTGGGGACATCCATGCCAGCGCAACAAACGGCACCAGAGTGCGTGATGGGACACGTATCAGCACAGACCCCTTTGGCTATTAGCTACGCATCTGCAAGCTTCACCACCAAGAGAGTTTTATGATGGCCAACACAGCTGAAGTACAGTAAGCAAAACCTTGTTTAAAAATTTAACAGATTATTGAGAGCGCCAGACCTCACAAAGCAATCACTGACAGTAGCTAACAGCCTCAGATGATCAAGAGCAGTGGATTCAAAGAAAGTAGGGTGACACGGTCAAAGCAGCAAGTTAGGGAAATCGGTGCTTCTGCAAAGAACAAATCAGCAGATACCAACCCATGCAAGAGAAATGGGATGTGGAAATAGTTGAGATGTGCGACGGTGAGAGCCAAGGAGGGCTCCAACTTATTAATTTATGCTGGAGAAATGCGCGAACTTCACAGCATGGACGTGGTCACAATGATGCAGGCCTGCGACACAGGCGGTGACGCTGCTGTGAAGAGAGAAGTGTGAGGCAGCACAGGGCTCAGGTCCAAGGGTGAGGAAACGTTTTAGGGAAGTTCAAGCTGAAGGCCGGATATCCACAAGGGATCCAAACCAAAATCACAGCATGTATCTTGGACAAGAGAGGCAAGACCCGCACCAACATTTAGACTCACACATTACCAGCATAGACACGGCTGAATTTGTTGTTGCAGATGGGAAAATGAGTATGAGAAAAGTCCAGGAAACCAACAGGCCCAGAAGCAGATTCTTGTGTTTCACCAGGTGGTAGGAATATACCGAATCCACAGCTCTATATGCAAAAAATAAGCTATTTGGCAGCAATACCACTTCCTAGCCACAACTCCAGTCTTGCAGCCTGCTGACGGCCTTCCCGCGAAACTTCATCCTGCTCTGTTTCCTAGGGCCTCCTTCATACCTCAGGGAAGTGGAGGGCAGACCTTGGAAAGGGACAGATGGGAAGAAAGAGTCACAGAGCCCTCAGGTGGTCCTTCGTGCTTCAGAGCAAAGTGCCCAGGAAGGTCAGTTAGCAGGATCAAGCTGAGCAGCATGGAAGGAGGGAATCCCCAACCATCCCGCTCTCCAAAAGGTCTAATCGTACCTCCGTATGAGCAGCGTTACCGTCCTGTTTGGGGTCAAGAGCTGTGGACCCTTCACACCCGCGCGGCATTTCTCCTTTCTGGTTCTATTCACCGTGTTCTGAGTCGCGCAGGGAGAGGTACCGAGCACCCTAAAGATAATACCTGCTATCAATAGCATTTGACTTCAATAAGCTGCAGTGTTTAATGGAAAGGCTTAAGCAAAGGTTTTAAAAAGTTAATGATTGAGCAGCAACTTCATTTTGCAATGTCAGATGCAAAGTTTCCCCTCACAAGATACTTTAGTATTTTCTTCTAAGGCAATAACGTCTGCCTGCCTTTTACGCAGCCCCACAGAGTAGCATATGATCATGAGACAAGTGGTTTTTTTTTAAAAATGAAATGCCTGCCCTCATGTTGTTTCTTTAATAAAAATTATTTTTACTACTTCTTCAAAAAACAGGAAAATTCTCCTTTTTGAAAGGAAAAAAATATCAAATTGCAATAGATCATTCTGAATTTACAGGAGTGAAGTTTCACTGGCACTTCAGTGAAAAGCTGACAGAGCAGTAGAACATCTTCAACTCATTTGGGAGATCTGTGGAGGTTTAAGAGACACCAACGTAACATAAGCACTAATTCTCATTAAAAAAAGATCAAAAATAGAATAAGAGCTGTTTGAAATCTAAAAGGCCAGACATCCTTAAATGTATATGCACAATCCCAGCCCTGAAAATTTAGGGCAGAAAGAAATACTTCACACACAGAACAACTCCACAAAGAAAGCTTCTCCAAGCCTGACTGACAGCTGTCCTGGGTAAGCCAGCTGGACCTCTGTAATAAAATACCACCGATGGCTGCTGTATGCTTCCCACAACCTTAAGATGAAGACATAGTTATAGGCTCACACTGTTGAGCAGAGTAGCAATGTTTATGTTCATTCATCAGAGGAGAAACAATACATTATTCTAGTTCAAATGAAGTAGAAATAAATACACAATGGGTCCTGGGAAACTGTCAGATATGGGCAGTCTTTCAACTATAAGTTATGAGACATTACTAAGTTTAGGAGAAAAATTAAACTATATAAAAAGTAGAAGCTGCTGATCATTTCAATCCGTTGTGCTTAATGATTTCATGTGATCAGTAGAAGAAGAAGAAGAAGAAAAGACACAAGTTCTGCCTCAAATATTTAAGACCCAAAGGTTTTCCTTCGAAGATTTTGTCCACATGTCCCTTTTTCGTTGAGGGATATCAGATCCAGGTGCACTGGTAGACCAGGGTGGATAACCAGGTGGGATATGTGGAAAAACTGAGTGGCTGAATTCCTTTTCCAAACAATGAGAAGCATTTTACATTGTCATATCTGTACACAGAAACTTTTCTACTGAGCAATTATTATCAAAAATTATAGATTTTTGACTATGACATGATAAACTTCAGGAATTATTACTAAGTCCTCTTACTCATCAGCAAGACTGCATACTCGAATAAGCAGTATTTCTCCTTTTACATCCACTGAAATGTATACCCACTGCATCCTTCCTGAAGAGCATAATACGTATAAATGGATAAAACCCTGCTGGTTATGGTGAAAACCGTGAAAGCCTGATTTCTGCCAAAGACATCGAAGTGCCAGTTTGTGGTAAAAGCTGCAGAAATTCTCTGGTGCCCTCTGCTGCCAGCTACCAAAAGTGAACCGGCCCTGCAGCTGGCTGCTGGCACGCACCCTGCATGGGACTCACCGCCCAGCCGCCCTGCGTAAAATTAAAGCCACCGTGCTAATTTAATGAATATACTGATCCGCCGTATGCTCACACTCAGCAGCCTAATACTCCTTCCTTTCACTCACCTGTACGAGGCAAAATCAACAGTAGGGTTTCATAAGTAAAAGTACCTATTATCTGACGTATTTCTTCTGAGCAAGCTTTAATCTCTTCTGCTAACATCACCCCCATCCGCTAGTTACACATTTCGGGCAAGTCTTTGTTTCGCTGTTCCTTCACGTGCTTTGTTGAAGCAGAGCCCAAAACATTTTCTGTGGCCGTAGTCTGAGATCACACGCCTGGAACTCCTGGCCGGCTCTGCCATCGCCACTGCTGCTCTGGCCAGGCCGTGGGTTGCTGTCCCCTGCTGTCACACCATGGGACCGGGCTGTAAAGCCGGTCACCCTAGGAGCGGCTGCAGGTGAAGTGACAGTGCAAGGTCAGACGACGGCATGGGGCTGAAGGAGCCGCCGGAGCAGACAGACAGGAACTTGGGCTTTCTGTTCCTCACAAATCCAGACTGCAGCATCCTTACCTTTCTCCAGCACCACCATCACCAATGTCTTGAGGGAAACTGCTAAACACCAGTGAGGGGTCTGCCCCAGGACTACCCGAAACCACGATTATTTGAGCATCTCTCTTGCAAATCTCTCAGGAGAAGCTTAACCAGATGAAAAGTACAAGGGGACTTATGGAACAGTGGGAGTGAGAAGGAAGGAGACAGCTCTGGCTCTTGCAGTTCCCAGGGTTATATATTGCATATACCAAGGCTGTACTTCCACTGACACCTCCTCCTTTCAGCAAACCACCACCGCTGCCTCCATTTGGTCCAGTCCTCCCTTCCAGGCAGGCATGCACACCTGCCTGAGAGGCCACACTGCATGAGTGCATTTCGACATGTGCCCAGGGCTGCTCTGGTGGCCTGGTAGCTTTCATTTAAGCATGTGGGTTTACGAGGTAAGGCACAAGCGGTGCGTACTAGCTGAAGTAGTGCAGGTGCTACTCTGTCAAAGATACTGCTTTCTCAGGACATCCCCACCATCTCATATCCTACTGTCAGCCTCTGAACTTGTTTTGCATTTTTGTTTTGTTTTGGTGTGGAATTTTTTGTTTGGGTTTTTGTTTGTTTGTTTTGTTGGTTTTTTTACTCCTTTGCCTTCCAAAGTGCAGCTTGGTTTAGATGTAATGAAGCTCTCAACTGGTTTCTTTCCCTTCCCCATACTCTGTAAATAACATGTTCATTTCTACTACACTAGAACAACTTTCATTTGTTCATTGCAAATCAAGCTGCCATTTAGAATGTATTGCCAGTAAACTTCCCCCCTCCAATACAATGCTCTAACTAACAGCCATGTGTGGAATCATTCATCATTTAAAAAATAGTAAAGACAGTGGTAATAGGAACCCATCACAGTTTCATCCAAATGCCTACTAGAGCACTCATTCAAGGTTGCAAGAACAATAAGTCTTATTTAAGTCTTATTTTTGCTGAAGAACCATAACACATCAAGATTTTCTAATGAAATTCAACCTGTATTGCCCGGCGCTCCCTTGAAACATAGCGAGTGCATGGCAAACGAGAATTAAATAGCTACAGTGTGCACAAAGCAGAGGCAGAGCGCAAGCCTACTACTCTCCGGGTAAGACTAAACACTTCTGTTTATCAATGGCATTGCACAAAACTCAAAAAGTGAAAGGTCTGTATTGCTTTGAATATTCCATTTCTCAAAGCCTTAAACCAGCAGAAAAGTGGTTTTCTACACTTTTTTCCCCCAACCAGAAAAAGGAAGAAGAAACACAGTATGAACTCTATCCTATTTGAGCAACTGCCATCTAGTCAAGTGGCGTTGTAGATGTCGGTCATTTGGGAGGCTTGCAACGCAGAACTCCCCAGCTTTGCTCCACCTCCAGAACTCCAAGCCAGGGGACACGCGGTATTTTCACTCTGCAGTAGATGCCATTCTGCACTACTGAAACATTTCTCCAAAAATCACTTCTACGAATCTAGCTAATGTAACATTTTACTGAGTAAGATTTTTGACTAATAGCTGATGTCAAAATCCATTTCATTAGGCCCATCACAAAAAATTATTTAAGAGTTTGTGTTTTGTCTATTTTTACATACAGTAAGTAATTATAAAGGAAAAGAAGTTACAGATAAAACCTTTCCTGCTTGAGCTGTGTACTGAAGAGCCAGCAAAGCTAGTGTTCCTGCTCGCTCGGACAGCGCTTGTGAAACACCGAAGAGGCAGATTATTATGAGCCAGATTGTTTTTAAAAATTGTTTGGTTAATTTTTGAGAGCAACTCACTTCAATCAATTTGTCTGTGCTTGACAAGGGAGATACAAGAAGGAGAACAGGCTGTTTTCAAAACCCAGTTCCAAGGTAGCACACTTGCTAGGGGGGATAGTTCCAGAGGTATTCTGTCACCAGAATTTTTCCATTAGTTAAAACAGGATATAGTATAACTCAAATTGGACCAGAAATAGTGATAGTGGACTTAAAATATTAGCTAAAAGGTAAGCATCTGCTGTCTTTGTCACCTGCAAGGCATATTCAGTCACACGCGCTCTCCTTCCATCCATTGCCAATCCATACTAAGAGAAGACACACGAAGTGAAGAAGTCAGCCGCGTTTCGAGTAGCCTTGCTCTCAGCAGGGGCACACAGTGTGACTTGCAATGCCACCAGAAGCCTGGAGCCTGCGTGACCTGGCACTAACACCACTACCGCTAGTTGCTGACCTTAGATGCAGGAAGCAGAGCAGGAGAGAGGTTTGCATCTCGCCTGCACCATCCAGGCTGCAGCCTTTTCAGAGAAGAGCAGGTAAAAGCAATAAATCCAGAGGCAACCCATAATAAGCTATCATGTCATTAGAAGCGTAGCTTCCAGTTAATGAAAAACATCCATAACTTTAACTGAAAAGCGCTTTACCTTTTTCAACTTCCAGCCAGCCACAATTTCCAGTTGCTTCATGACTTAGAAGGCAAAAGCAGCACGTAAGAAATTCAGACATATGCATTTACTGTAGGCACACAATCCCTCCTTTCTTTCCAAACCCGTTGGATGAAGAACATCCACACCATAAGGGCTTACGTCACACAACCAGTAACAACTAGGAGACATTTTCTTCTCGTTTATACATATGCATTCACCTTTATTGCTTGTGAGTGCATTTGTGTGTATACGCAGAAACTGTATTTAGAAGTGTATCACCACTGTGCCAAACAACCCAAGAGCCACCCAGTGCTATCTTCGTAAGTGCTGTATTTTACTTATTCATATTTTTTAAAAGTGGAAAAAAACCCAATCAAAAACCCACATCCACACTGGATGTACCTTCAGGGAAAGATATAAACTTGTCCGCTAAGGCAGACTGTGCTCAGCAAATAGACTGAGTTAGTAGAGAAGTACTTCTACCTAGATTTCAGTAATATGTAAAGACAGGAGAGGAAATTTCATTCTCTATTCCAAAGTTCTCTAGGCAGTGACTGCATGTG
The DNA here is from genome assembly GCF_011004875.1 of Balearica regulorum gibbericeps. NCBI lineage: Eukaryota > Metazoa > Chordata > Aves > Gruiformes > Gruidae > Balearica > Balearica regulorum. The sequence goes on along the minus strand of NC_046220.1, from coordinate 87,141,288 downwards.
CGTGCAGAGACTTGCACAGGGCAGCCTCAGCCATGATGATACTCATAGCATCATTCCTAATATGTGAATAAAAACAAAATAGCAATAAATAATAATTGTTCGGTATGTTCCATAACTAAGATTAATTACATTATAATTTACATAATTACGTACAAGAATACAAATACTAGCTGAATTCATTAAGACATTATATTTAAGAAATTGAGAGGGAATTAAAAGGAAAAATGTAAAATAATAATGTATCTATTATAATACAGCATGTCTGGTGGTAAATTATGTGGCAATGCACTAGACAGCAACAAGATTGTAATGTGTCTTTCAGAGTTAAGCATGCAAAGCTAATACTAAATGCACAAAATTCCAGTTTGCAATATCTATTAGCCATCAGTGTATATCAAAGACTTGTAATTTACAGAACAAATGGTAAAACAGGGTGTAGAAATAAGTTTTTATAACTACTAGCCACTTACATCCACCTCAACTAAAACTGTAGATGAAATACATCACATTTAACCACTACCTCAGGTTGCTCATAGCTATTCTTTCATTCTACATCATAGTACCCTTTGTGTCACTGTAACCATAATTCTATACATTTCTGAACTCTTATATATCATTAGTTACTATCTAAATGATTTCATAAGCCAAATCCAAAAAAGCAAAATCAAAAGCATTGAGTTTTCTTTATTGTTACGGTCTTCAGAAGAAAAATACTCGTTTCTCCAGTGCTCCACACTGGTAAGAAACTTTCCTTGGATTTAATCAGGCAAGAAACAGCTTTCAGACTCTGCAAGCCTACAGGCAGTGTTTTATGATGGTAAAGTTGATTAAAAATGGTAAGAAAAACCCACTGAGATGCAAAACACGATGTCTGCCTTGTAGTTAATCTTTCACAGTTACATGGTAACTTACTATTCTGCCCCAGTATGAAGCCCTGTGTGACTCTACCACCAAGAGGCACAGCAGCTGCTGGGGCCGTAACTTTGCAATTCTAACACGTTTTCAAACGACTTTAGATTAACTCATTCTAAAGTGTGTAACTATCTAAAATATTTAGCAGTCACTTCACCTTCTTCCTCCCAAAAAGGACATCACAAAAATCAGGAATTTGTCCTCAACACTTGATTTAATTTCTGAAAAGAGTAAAAAAAAAGTATTTGTCCATAATCCAGAAGTGCCGGTTAGGAAGGACGTACAGAAATCCTAATGTTTCATAGCACGTGGGATACCACGAGTGTGTTAAAATCCTCGGACTGCGCTGCTGTGCCTTTGGGTGCTGCCTCTTTGCTGCGACAGCGGCAAACACACAATTCAACCCTGTAAGTCAACCCTGTTCAAACCTACACTGGGATGAATCACAAGGCATTTTCCTCTGCTCTCAAGTGTTTATTTTTCAAAGCAAGGCCTATTTATCAGCAAACTTCCAAAGCCAGAGCCCACTCATTGTGTGGAGCTGCCTCAGAGCTCTGCTCCAGTGCCTCCTGCGGGCCTTCCTCGCTGACGCACACCCACAGCCCAGAGTTTCCCGCCGTCCCGGCACCGTCCGTGCAGGAGGGACGGACGCCGGACAAGACGCCGCAGCGCTGGGGTGCTGCTCCACCCATGCGTCCCCGGGCAGAGGCCACCTCCCGCGCAGCATGGCAGGCACCGCTGGTGCCCAGGGAAATCCAGCCCCGAGCCCGCTGCCTGCGTGGCCCCGGGCCGGGAGGATGCTTGGGAGTCACCTCCCAGGGGCAGGGAGGGAGTTGTGGGGCAGGCAGTCTCCAACTGCTGCAGGTAAGAACAGGAATGAGGGAAGCAAGAAGATTTAGGGGGAGGCCGTCTGCTGCGAGGGACACCGGTCACAAGCACGGAGAGCAGGTTCAGGACTGCAAGAGCTGAGCCCGGCTGTTCCTCCCGGTGCTGGCTGCACCGAGGGGTGTTCTGCACCTACCCAGGGGACCCTCAGCACAGCCACTTGTCCTTCCACCCTTCGCTGCGCCTGCTGACAACGGTCCCGGTGACCACGCGCCGCCCAGCAGGCAGCACCTGCGGCACTTACAGATTCAAACGATTTACTTTGACATCAGATGTTAGCCTCTGGCTGTGTGCTAGAAGTTATACCATCACAAAAATCAACATGAAAGATTTGTGATCTCATGGAAATTATTTAAGGGAGAGGGAAACAACAGAGTGTCAGGGACTACATCCACACCAAGAGGAGAAAACACACACAGAGAGGATTAGTTATTGCTATTTTTTAGAGATCCTGAAAGTACACTACACAGGAAAAAGCCTATGTGCACAGTTCTAACACCCATAAAGTTTCCTTACCCTCTTGCTTAGGTGAAACATTACATGCTCCTCCTCCACCACCCCAAATGAGAATTTAATCATCTACTCCATACTGATCCTCAACAGAGCTGTTAATGGGATAGTTATTACACAACACACACTCAACAGCTATGTTAGAATGATACTATCTGTAGCATACTTAAGGTTCAAGCAGCATGAAATGTTAGTATCTCAGCAAGGTATGCAAAGCCCCTAAAACAAACAGAAAAATCAAATTGGAACTTTAGCAAAAAAAACTTTCTGAAAGCTTGCCAACACAGCAGTACAAGCATTTCGCTAAGTTTGTAACATGATGCTGTTAGTCTCAACGTTTACTAGAGAACTGTTTAAGACAAAGTTAAAAACATAAGTTGGGAATATGTTTTTAACTCTCTGGTTTTCTGCGAATCCTACTGACTTGAGACCGATTTATGTAAATATTTAAGGGCCACATCAATAGAACCAAGTTCAAATTTTACTTAGTTTTAACTATATGCATTTTGAAAGATAAAAGATATTTTTTCAATTTATCAATTCCTTTTGAACACGACATCTTAAATATTTACAAAAGTTCTATGAGAAGTATGGCTGAAGGAGATACTACAATGCCAGGGATTCTGCTGTAAAGTTTTCAGTGTATCCTTTAACAAATAAAACAAACGCTAAAGAGATTCCCACTTCTCTCAGATTACTTCTGTGCATTTGCCACGCACTTTGATATTTATATAAAGTTCCCCTTAATGAGCAGATTCAATATTCCAACCACTAGCTTTGCTTTTTTCAAAAGAAGTGGTAAAATTTAAAGCTCTGGAAATAATGCAGAAACAAAATCCAGCCAATTAAATATATCAAGTAAACTAAAACTCTGTAATCGTACGAAAAGGTCAAATTAAAGGTGATCTAGAAAAAGCAAAGTTAGCTCATAAATACAGCAATTCTGGGGTTAGTATTTACAATAGAAATCTTGTGTTCTCTGTGCCTTAGTCCCATCTCTTCTCTAGAATTTGCTCCTCCTCTCTGTTATTTTGGTACTGCAGCATCTCAACGCCAACTGCAGGAGCCTGAGGTAGATGCTGATGTCGTGAGCAGGCAGTAGTACTCCTATAGTGCGACCCAGCGACACTATTAACAGTACTACCTTGGGTCTCCTCAGCAAGCGCTACGTGTCCGACTACATCTACATATGAGCTGCTTCTTTTGTTGCTTGTGGTCAGCATCAAAAGCTGTTCTTCAGAATAGCAAATTTGGGCAAAGAAAATAAAAAAGCTTTGTCTTACCATATTCTGCACACAGCTACCAAAGGAACGTTTGTTGCAAATTTCACAAAAAAAAATTAAAGTTGATTAAACTTTTAATTGCTGTTTTCATGTAGTTCCAAGCTAGATATGCAAGCTAATGAACAATTTGTAAGCATCATTAAAGAAATACAGGAAAATCCACAGGGAAGCTCATTTATACATTAAGAAATCAGTAATTTCAATAGCAGCTAAATTGGATAACACTAATTTCAAACTTCTAAAAAACTTCTAAGTAGATTGGAGCATTTGCGGTAAAGAATTTCCTCACACTTAGGCTTGAAATAGCAAGAATTGCAAACCTGAATTAACCTTCAGGAAAAAAAAATTAATGCTTTCTGGTCTGTTTTGGCTTCAGAACCAGCTTCTCCTCCAATTACTACCTGATTCGATGCTTTAAGTCACTGCACAGCAAGCCTAGACTTGGAGAAAAGCTATTCCTACACCTGTGACTAATTCTTTCAAAACAAAAGACTTGAGAACAAAGTGACTGTATCTGTATCTTTCCATTTGACCATTTCAAACCAGTTTTCTTGTTTGACAATTGTTATTTTGGCCAAAGACCAGTGCAAACTATGGTCTGTTCGCCCCATCTTTTGATATGCAGATGAACAGGGAAGCAATCACATGAAGACTGCCTTAGCCACTCCAAAAAACTTCTCTTTTCCCTCTCATGACCCCAGTTTAAAACTCATGGTGGTTCACAGCTCAACTGGAATTAAAACCTGGACTTGCCATAGCCTAAAAGAAAAGCACTAAGTCAGCACAGGTCGCTCTGAACTCTTTTCTAATCAGTACTTACACCTGGCCTTCTCGCAGCACAGGCTGAACAGGAGAAAATGCTTTTTTTGCATTTCTCTCTACAAGGTGGTCTCAATGATCCCTATGAGTCCCTTCGAACTTGAGATATTCCACGATTCCAAGGTACCATCCTCAGGAACTGCAACAGTGGCACCTGGGTAAGTCTGAGACCAAGCCAACTCAGCCTGGCTACCAAGTCAGACTTTGACACCTGGCACCAGAGAGACTGGTCCTGAAAGCCAGCAGGGAAAGCAGAGCTTCTTCAAAAAGATGGAGAGGGGCTGGTGACAAGCGCAGGGAGTGACAGGCCAAGGGGAATGCCCTGAAGCTGCAGGAGGGGAGATGGAGATGGGATGTGAGGCAGAAATCCTTCCCTGTGAGGGTGCTGAGGCCCTGGCACAGGGTGCCCAGAGAAGCTGTGGCTGCCCCTGGCTCCCTGGCAGTGGTCAAGGCCAGGCTGGATGGGGCTTTGGGCAACCTGGGCTAGTGGAGGGGGTCCCTGCCCATGGCAGGGGTGGGACTGGATGGGCTGTGAGGTCCCTTCCAACCCAAACCAGTCTGGGATTCTAAGACAGAGGGTACTGCTGGCTTTTGGTCATTCTTGCATTCTGTGAGGCATTTTAGGTATTGCCAAACACTGCCCCAGTTTGAGCTGCTCCTCACACGCTCACAGAGCTAAGGCAGACGGTGAACTTGGGAACGGCTTTCTGCAGTGGGAGAGGGCATGAACAGCCACTGCTGTGATGAATGGCTTTCTTGCCAACACACAGTCTGTAATTTGCATTGGTTGTAATCAAGTAATAGGATCTCTCATCACGTTTATGATCAACTATAAAGCGTCCTTGCTCCGCTAAGTTTATTCTGTTTAAATGCATAAAATAGTCAATGCAGAACACCTACCTGGCTCCAAAGATGTCTTTTTTCGCTAGATCAATGCCAGAAACCACCTTTACCCTGAGGATACGAGACTCCTCCTGTTAATAAAAAAAGAAAACAGGTTTAATGTTTATTCTGTAATTCATTTTGAAGATCAACACTTCACAAGAGGTCAAGCTGTGAATGAACTCTCAGCCTTTAGATAGGAGGAGTCTTTCCTAGGTAGGATTTTGAATAGAAAAACCTCTTGGGAGGAGGCATGCACTTTATCTGCTGAAGAGCAGCCCCAATCCAAACGTGAAGAGCATTCAACCCTGGTCAGAGCTGTTAAGAGTTAAATAAAAGCAGAATAAGAGTAGATAACAGGAATAACATCATAGTAACAATAATAGTAATGAAAGTAGAAGACAATTTGCTGACCAGGGCCATTTCAAATCCAAAATGATCCACGCTCCACAGAAATTCATTCTGCTTAGATTTTCAAGTTGTCTCTTCTAACAGAAGGGAAAATATTCATAACACTTTTGTCCAATAATGCTAATACCTCTTGGTCAGAGAGACATCTGCAGTTTTACAAAAAGGGTACAAGACTAAAAATAAATCCTTAAAATTCCATTGTCTAAACCTACCTCACCCCCTTGGTATATACAGAGCTCAAAACCACCTTCCAGTGACACATGGCAATTTCCAAAGATGCGCATTACTAGGACATCAGCCTGATACTCAGCATGTCACTGCAGTACGTTAAACTCCTGAGGAACTTTGGTATAAATGGTATTTTTTACTGTTCCCCCCCCCCCCCCCCCCCCCATTTGACCAGCTTATTTTTGCTGCACACAGAGGCCACCAAAATTAAATCTGGAAAGGAACTACAGAAACAGGTTCTGCAGTCACCCGTATCAGTTATACCTTTTCTCCTCTGATAAGCCTTCCAGAACTGCAAGATCCAAGATTCAGTTACGGTAATTTGAGACTCCCTTCCCTGAAGCTTGTTCAGAAAACAATAACATTTTCCCACAGGTTTGTCATGGCATGACCATTCTACACCTACTCTATTTGCTCTAGATAGTTAAAAGCGAGACACAGATTTGTTAGCTGTGTTTGATATTTAGGAAGGTCAGAAACACCCCAGAAGCAAAGCCTAGTACCATTCCTCTGGAAGGAGTCAGAAACCAATTACTTCAGAGAAAGAAAAACAAAAGCCTCATTGCACCTGTCTGCAGGGCGAGTTTCATCCTGTCACACGTCCTGCCCTGGTAACTGTGCTGCGTTAGAACAAAAGCTCGAGGATTTCAACCCTTTCTGAACACGTGCTTGCTGGTATTCTCTCCAGCAGCACTAAACACTGTCCAGAGTAGTTTCCAGTTAAGAAAACAGGATTCCTTCCCAAAAGAGCCTAAAGCCTACCAGACAGGTGAACAAAGCGGTATGTGAAAAAGAACAATTCAATGGACTTATGTTAGTGGATATTGAACTGAATTTTTTTTACATGTTAACTTTTTTCAATCTGTTAATGCCAATAAAACACTTGGTCTTCCAGAGTGGTTTTAATAGGCAAAAGGCAACGAACTTCCAAATTGGAACTCCTTCACTAAAAGACGACAGCATAGAAAACCATCAGAAATGCAGACTATTCTGAGCTTACTGAAGGAGAACTAGAGGCTAAGAAGTTGTAATACTAAGTAGAGAGGGACGGAAAGAGGGATTTCTGACAGTTACTATATTATCAATGCTACTCAGATTTCCTCCCACAAAGTCCAACATTTACTTTGTTAGAGTGGCATCTTATTTCTGCACTGAAATCATCTCTGCGTAGTAAATGAATTTAAAAAAAAAATCATATTTAAGAAAAAAAAAATAATCACAGAGCAGGAAGAAGTCCAACTACGGAAGGATCACTAATTCAGGTTCTGCAAGACACAAAAAATGATGCTCCAGACTATCTAAATAGATAGATTCTCAGAAACATACTTGAAGTTTCACTTCATACATTACATGGACCAGAAGACATGACCCTGTTCCCTCTCTGCATGCAGGCTCTCAGCCTCTGCTCAAAATTCCATTTTACCAATCAGAAACAGTGCTTTTGAAAATGTTTGTTCAAATTTTCATATGCATGAAATGTGTAATATTTTTTTAAAAGACCTCAATCAGTAACAAGACCTCACCTATCTACCCTCAAAATTTTTCCTTCAGTAAGATACTTAGACAACATGATGTATACAAGGAGCAGAGTGAATTTTGGCTGATGGAAGAGCTCTTCTGCAGAGCATGACACTTAATATACAGCACTCAACCACGTGAGTAGCTGCTCAGACAGCTTGTCTGTAAAATAATTTTTCTGTAATGCACCAAATTTTTCTTATCTGTATCATTGTGTCTAAAAGCATTCACAGAAGCAGCATAACACCACAGGTGCATTCATGTGTGCTCATATACGTAAAAAGCATAACGAAAGAATATTCCAGCTCATGTGGCTACACCAAACCTCAAATGATATAGAGGAAGGGTTCCCAAGTTAAGCTTGCTCAAGCATCACGGCAGGTCGTAGTGGGTACCAGCAGCAGGTCCCAGCTGTGCACAGGCTGACACCTCAAATTTGTATTGCCCTGACCTCCACTTCCTAGCCGGGACCCCTGCCTGCAGGGAACAGCAAGACTGGAGGGTAGAAAAAAAAATAAGTTTTCCATATTCTTATGCTTGCTCCTTGTGTCTCAATTTCTTCATTTACCTCCAAGCATGCTGTGTCTACGTAAAGAAAGGAGTTAAATTTTCACACAACAGGGAGGTAATCTCACCTCATTGTCCACCACATAATCAGATAAAGGATAGCTTGGCTAGGCACAGCAGAGACTTGAATCACAGAGCATCAATCGCCTGACACGTTTGCACTCACCCTTCTCTGAAAAGGCTGTACAAGAAAAGAAAATTTGGATTTTGGTTTGTTTTTCTTGTAAACCTAGGACACAACGACAGAGAGCAGCCAAGACAAGATCACTGAAGTGAGAAGACCCAGGATAAATAAAGTGATCCTTGTGCAGCTTTGAGCCTGAGCTAACCTTTGGTTAAGCAGCACTTATGCTCGTTGAGATTAAGGACATGCTTACACATACATTTCTTTCAATGGAAAGTGCCAACTTAAAACAGCTCTCCCATCCAGTTTATTCCATTCCCACCGAGGTTTTTCTGAACCTAGGGCAACACCTTGAGCCAGTGGAGCCCCCGAACGGCACACCAACACAACTGAAGACAAGGGGAGGAAGAAATGGCCAGCCAGGGATGAAGGGTAGGAGGAGGCAGCTGCTTAAAAGCCAGCACTGCTGTGCAAAGATATAAGTGGCACCAAGATCTGAAACTCAAGGCTTCGGTTTACAACACTGAGTAATATTCAGCTGAGCTTAGAAAATGCTGACTTGCCTTTTATTTTTACTCCAAATACCGAGATTTCCAGGATGGGGAAGCCCTTACGTACAAGCACGGAGAATGTCTTCACTGAGCTCTGTGTCATCTGGACACACTCTCTGGATTAAATCATAATAGAAAAGCCAAAGACTTAACCATTGCTGCAAAATTAGCCAACTATAAACCAAGACCACTTGCCAGTAAAGCTAATGCCTCTTACAAGCCTTGGGCTCATTGCTCATGCTCTGCACAGTGCGACTGATGCCCCTGGAAAGCACCACACCTGAGCCAGTAATCCAGCGCAGCCCGGTCCAGCACCTGCATGTGTGCCCATCAGCACCCCACCCAACGCATCCTGCAAAGGCTGAGCTGACCGCATTGAGTAGGCAGGAAAACCCCAGACACCAGCAGAGAACAGGATGAGGAAGCAAATTTGGAGGATTAAGGAGAAGTGATACATTGTGGAGCTATGGTTCTTGGGATCCTATGCACTGGAGACAGGGCGTGCAGAGAGGTTGAAGGATATGTGGAGACACATACGGCTAGGGTTCCAGTTTGGAAAATGCGTAAAGGAACAAGACCACGCAGAGCAGGTTAACCAGGCTGATCAGAAGAGACATCTACGCCCAAAAGCTTTTCTACTCTTGCCAACTGCGACTGTTATCAGTGTAACAAAACGTATTCTAATAAAGTGGTCTAATAAAATATATTGGCTCCACTTACAAATCTTAACTTGCTGAGAACAATTAGGCCTGTCGAAGGACTTCTATACAAAGCAGGTCTGCAGTCGTCAGCATAAGAAACAGACAGATGAAAGAAGGTATGAAAGAAGTGCAAAAACTCACTAAAGATTTGGAGAAAGTAAGCATCTAACAATTTATTATACATCATTATATACAATTCTGAAAACATCTATACCAGAAAATTACTGGTTTAAAAAAAAGAGGGGGGGGAGAAGATATTTTCTGTTTAAATTCATCTAAATTCCTCATGACCACTGGAAGTTCTGAAAGATAAAAAAATAAGTTGTTACCAAAATGGGTCAGGCATTACCCATCCATTCACTGGTGACAATGAAATGCACCATCAAGAGAGCCGCTGCGTTAGAAAGTTCTTAAACCACTGACTGATGGAAAGCAGGTAGCTTTACCAGGGGAGCAGTCTCTTTGCACGTGTGTATGTATTTCTGTATGTATATAACGGCTCTGTTGTGCCCAGTGATACAGCCCTTGAAGGAGGCAGTGCCCTCAATTTCCCTCACCCTGCTCACATCTCCTGTCCGTTCCCAAGCACGGATCTGTGGGGACCTGGCTCAGGGAAGCGGGCACGCCAACCACACAAGCGGAGCTCCCAGGAGGAACGGCCATGCGCTTCTACACTCGCACGGTGCGCTGAGCGGAGGTGAGCAACCCTCGAGGGCCTGTTTCAACACCACTGCAGCTGAGCCACCAACAAACGCTGACTCTAGCGCCGGGTACCACGTGGAAAGGGATGCTGGAGATGTCCCTGGCCAGAGCAGGAAGATTTTTTTGTTGGACTTAAAGGCACTTGTTTAATTAGCCTGTACATGTCTTAAAAATGAAAGAGATGCCAGAAGACAATACTGTAATGCTGAGTTCTTTACAGATAAATAGCTTTAGGTACCACATGAACTGACATGCCGCTGAGCAAAAAGACATCCCTAAAGTGTCTAGACACCAATGCTGATGAACGCAGACCCAGTAGAACACAATTTATTGACAGTTAGATGTCTTGACTGACAGACTTTGCTAAGTAATCAATAACCTATGCATTCTCATAAAGCAATTTTCCCAACACACAAACTGTCATTTTCTGTACCTAATGTCCCTCAGCCACTAAAAAGTGAGAAGAGGCAATGGCTTACCACCCGCCAAAGTGGTCAGGCTCGAGGACAGAGTCTTGGGATACTCTCTCCCTCCCTCTCTGCACACCTGAGGCCAGCACCTACCCCCATTCACTCAACACCTCCCCCCCACACCCCCCCAGCTTCCCACTAGCAGCCAAATTTTCCTTCCTGCAACATCACAGGGAGCAGGAGGCAGGAACATGCAAGCGGGGTATGGTAAAGGGAAGACAAGGCTAGGAAAGCTGAGACCATCTCACAGAAGCATGGTCCTTATCGGAGTACTTCAGCTATTCAAAAGCCACTTGCTGCTCGAGTTGCCGTCCCCAACACGCTCTGAGGAACAGGCAGCAGTCCACGAACACTCCAGAAACAGTTCATGGTCTGCAGTCTCCCCTAGCCCACCCTAACCTACCCAAAATGAGTTAATACTTGGTGCTCCGAGGTCACTTTATTCAATGCCGCATGTTTTCAGAGCCTGGCTCCTTGTCAACAGGAACCACCCACTACACTGGTTGCACGGTCACACCACTTCCAACAGCATCTGCACTAAAACAACAAAAGGGAATATGGGAATCTTTTAAATCAACAAGATCCATTCTCCTCTCCCCACTTCCCCAGTACCATGGACGGGAGCTTTTGACCTGGATTCCCTCCTCTTCATTTTATATTTGGTAACCACAGAGAACCGACGCTTAGATGATTTAAATGCTATGATACCGACAGTGGTTAATACCAGCAACTTGTCTGCTGCATCCGTCTTCAAATCACTTTTCATAATCTTGCTAAGTGCATATATAAAAGGCACTCTGCTGGTTCTGCTCAGAGTTGAAAATATGTATCAAAGTACTCGTCTGGTGGTAAGATTAAGCCGCATCCACCTTCTGTGCAATTCCTGCGCTGTCTGAAACAATTAGTATTAGTCACTGATAAACAGCAGGCTAGACGAGATGGACATCTAGCTCTGCAATTTTTGTTTCCCACTGAATTCCATTTGGTTTGACAAGCATATATCCTAAGCTTCTTTTTCAAATGCACTGTTTGAAAAAGACGTTAAGCTCACCCCACAAAGGAATTTTTCCATCATTTTAAAACCCTGCCTGTAGCGTACTAAGCCTGGAAGGGGCTCCTTAACATGCCAGGCGCTGCCACTCCCCAGTGCCTTCCAGAGCTGCGGTTGAGCAACCAGCGGCTCCTGCTGCCAGAGGAGAGGACGGGGCGTGCTCCTCCGCAGCACCGACACCAGCTCCGGCACAGCCTGGGATCCGACACCAAACTTGCATTCCTCCCTCCTTCGGTTTTTTCAACTACACTGCAGAACATGTCTCAGAATTTAAAACTATGTTGTTCAGAGTACTTTGATTAAAAGATTCTGCAACGCTGCTGCTAGAAACCCGAAGCTGCGCACACGCGCCAGGACAGCTGCTAGCAGTTAAGCAGTAAAATGCTAACATTTACGAAGCCTCACTTGTCAAAGCTATTTATGCCGAGACTCCTTCTGTCCTCGCCCTGCTAACCTTAGCCTACCTCGCCCACTGCAGCAGGGAGGCCATAAAGTGCCTGGTTAGGTATTAATGTGGAGTTCTGCCCCAACCACATCCATACTTACTTCTGCTTTGTCCAATGATTAACGTGAAGTTTATGTATTCTCGCCTCCCCAAAAAAATGTCAGAGGTTACACCGTTTTCTTCTTTGCTGAAGGATAACCTTTATACAGATTGTGTTTTCTCATCTGCGATTCACACTGCCATTTTAGAAGACACAGCTGATTTAGGTGGAATCACGCTAGGAAACCAAAAGCCAATTCTGCAGCAACAACCAGACTTCACCGACAATGAACAGACCCCAATTCACCTCAGAAAACAGGTAAGAGAATACAGATGTGCCTACCGATTTAGGAGACTTTTGTATGTGTATTTATGTGCACAATTCACATTTTTTAATTCATTTTTAAATGAACAACACATTTTCTTTCTCCAGGTGCTCTGAAAAGCAAAGTAATTCCTAACACCTATTAAAGCATTCACACAAAGAAAATGTATTAATCCAAGGGCAGAAGGACTTTTTAAAAAAAATACCCTGGAGCTGGGAAGTTTGGGGAAGAGTCATGGAAACAACAGAAAGGCAGTGTCCCGGGCTGTGCGCTTCCTCCCCTCCCTCAGCTTCGCCCCCCAGACAGTAATCCAGGAGAGGTAGCCTAGTCCACACCAGCTAAAGCCAAACAGACGTGCTATAAAAAGCAACCCAAACAAGTTTTGGAATAAACATCTGTATGTTCTAAATACATGTAAGAAGAAATCCACAGCAATCCACAGTCCGGTGTAAGAAGGAAAGTGGTACGCATCAACTGCCCATAGGACAGAAAACCCCCTGGGACATTTAGAGTATGCAGTAAGAGAATGGCACTGAAATAACAATCGATATGGGCATAAAATTAGAAGCTTGGCTTTTTTCAGCGAACAGACACATGTGAAAGGCACAACATTTGGATCAATGCAAACCGATATTTCAACAGATGCCATGCAGACCAGACAGATTAAACGTGTAACCTGTTCTTCCACAACCACCTCATAGAAAGCACACAAAACCTTCCGCAAGTCACATCCCTCAAGACGGCCAAATTTCCCTTCCCATTTCCCAGGCCGTACAAAACCCCAGCCAGCCTTCGTGCACCTGCCTCAGGGGCACCAGAACGGGGCAGCGGCCCGAGCAGCCGCAGCGCGCCCAGACGTCGCCACACCGGCACCGTGAGCCGAACTTACCGAGCGCTGATGGCTGCTTTGGCGCAAGACCCCCACGCCGACAGCAGGCCACGGCTCCAGCACCACGAGACTCCGGCACCCCACCGCAAGGCTCCGCCACTGCCGCGGCTCAGAGGGGCCCTGGCAGCCTCAGCCAGCCAACGCGGAAGTTTCGCTGACGGAGGCAATAAATGTCCATCACCACGGCAACGAGGTGAAAGGACAGCAATCTAGGATTTCACCTGAAGAAGGCTTAACATGAACCGCGGCGGGGGAGTGTTGGTTTGGTTTTGGTTTTTTTCTTCTCTCTGTGTAGAGACATTTTTGATTTCAAACCAAGATAGGCGTCTGCGAGGGAAATTTCCACTGACTGGAAGGAGAGAAACCAGATTGCACTGGAAAGTTACCTGCACGCAGAGACTCTGTGAGTCCGGTTTCATCCACTGAGCACCTCAGCTCTATTTTTATTGTACCCAAAAGTTTGCAAAACATAATAAAACAGAAAAGACAACAGATCTTTAACTCAGTGTTTTGGTGGCAAAATACATCAGAACAGAAAAAGACAACAAATCTTTAACCTGGTGTTTTAACTGCTGGAACTTTTGTTATCCTGAGTGAAAAAGCACACACAGATCCCCTGGTGTGCTGGACATAATAAAAACATGCGGTCACCCAAGCATACTGCTCTTTAATTCTCCCCAATATTGTGAAAAATCAACTAGTTTTGCAGTTTCAAAACAAAATAGAGTATTTGTCATCTACTTAAACAGCAAAAGTGTTTTCTATAGCAAGCCCAACAACATTAGGCTATTCCTAAATATTTTAGCAACTGAAAACACAGAAGACAAGTTAGACTGCAGAAGAGTCATGCTGATTCTTTCATTTTTTGGTGGATTAAACCAACCCACGTTACAGCTGAGTGAAAAAACCCGTACTCTAGGAAGCTATCGACACCTTACACGGAGCATTACCAAGTCAGATCATCCTCTGCTCTGACATACAGCCCTCTACCGAACGTCAAACAACGTGAGGGCAACCCAAGAGGGAGGACCAAAGCAGGCCATCACCCTGGGGCAATGCCAGCTGCCTGCGCGCCGAGTAAGCCAGGGAGAACTCAGACTCCTGCACTGGCAACGTGCAAAAGCAACCACAGCTTGGAAGAAAGCCCATGAGCCAAGCAAGGAAGGCAGTCAACAAATTAATACCACTACCCTCATTATCTCCCAGCAGCAGGGGCAGCTGGCGCAGGGAGAAGCTGGTTTTCCTTCTGGAGATGCGGGGAGGAGAGAGGCATCGGGAGTGAACAGCTCAACCTCTGGGGACACCACAGGGATTTTCTGGAGGCCACAGCAACAGTACGTGATAAGTCTCAACTCTTGCAATATCTTAGTCATCTTGAAATTTGTCAGTGGCAATTTTGCAAACAGTCTTTGATAAAATCTCAGTTCTGCAATGAAAAGAGAAACAGGCAGCAAGGGTATGAACCACATCTCCACTCTCCTCTGAGAAATTCAGCACAGGAAAACAGAGTAAATGTCACTAGGTAACAACCACCTACTTATCTGGCTGAAGCACAGAAATTAAAATCTCATTTCAGGTAGCTTCACCACGAGCAACCTGGGAACCCAGCTCAGATCTTCCTTCAAGTGTTGATCACATTCCCCCTTACAAAGTCTGAGACTAAAACAAATTGTGCCTTTTCTTCCCTGCAGAATTCTCGACCCTTGTTGCACGATGCAACATATTTTTTTAAAAAAAAACATTAGTTTGTCTAAAGCAGATCTCAAAATCAGAGCAACTAAACCTAGAAGCTTTTGGAGGACAGAGCGCCGTGTAATGTGGGTGAGAAAGACCCTCCCGGCTGCACGGAGTGGGTCAGTTCACAGAGCACTAGCACCTGCGGTGCTCCTGAGCGAGTCTCCAGGCTGAGGCAAGGGCTTCCCACACCACATGGTGCCAAAACCCCAGACAAACCCAAATTCTGAGGAAACCAGAATTCTGCTGCCGAGCAAAACCTGACTTCTCGTCTTCATGTGACGGTGCCTTGAGTTGAGGAGGACCTGCTCTTTTTAAGCCTAGACCACGGTATGTATCCATCAGCTCCCTGTGTGGGAGCCGCAGGAGGCAGCGGCACCTTCAGCAGCACGCTCTTTCTGTGGGTGAGTCTAAAGGGCTGTCAGAAAACACAGGGGTTCAAGTTCACAGGATGGTCGAATGAAGCCAAGTTCCTCATCAGGCTATGCTTAACAGGTTCCGATTATCCCACAATGCTACAAAATTTATTGAATTATGTTTTACTGAATCTCTTACTAATGCACACCAGAACCATCACATCAACAGATTAAGCAAACATCAGTAAGCATTAAAAGACCTGCAGGGTTTAAAGAACTGCGGGAATCTTAATCTCATACAACAGAAAACTCTTAAGTGTTTCACAATAATGACTCAAGTCCTACTTCTAGGATTTAGGACCTCTAGGAAGAGGCACCATATTCGTGTTTTCCTTGGCTGGAGGCAGGAGGAAACGCCAGGAAAAATTTCAGAAAGACACGAGTTTGTCTTCAAGGGACATACCACGACATGCTCTTGCACGTGGACAGAACAGCACACAAAACTGAAGCGAGCAAGTGGAACACACACACATCAGGAGCAATGTGTGGAGACCAAAGGTACGCACGTACCAGCCACAGGCTTAGGAACGAGGACTCAAAATTCCCAGTCCACTGAAAGCCCACTCAGGAAACAGGCTCAAATCACAGTACTGACCTCATGAAAATCTGCTTATACAAGGTATTTTTACTGCATGTTTAAAAAAAGTGTTGCAGGTGAACTGCAATCTATTTTTATAAAAATCCATTGAACCCCATGCAGCTAGATATACTTGAGCAATTTTAGCAAGCATGTGGAACCAGGTCACCTGTGTTTTTTAGAAATACCTAAGAGGATGCAAAAGAACTTTAAATTAATGGACTTGCTGCACTGCACAAGACTTTATTCTCCTTATTTAACATTTAGATCTATTTATATCACTCACTAAAGGAATTCATCTAACCGACACATCATTTTCTGCACAGCCTAACTCTTCAAACACTCTGGTAGTCTCATGTAGGCTGTGCACTGATGTCTTCTAGATCCAGCTCTGCCAGTAAAGAAAAAAAACTCTTATCCAACAGCTTTCTTCCCGGTTTTTAACCCTGCCAGAGGTTACCATCTCCCCCCTCCAGCCGACAGCAGAGACCATGACAAAACAAGTGCCATTACTTTCAGGACCTCTACCAAAGGGGCTGCCACTATTCACTGCTTGCTCTTGTCTTCCTCCCCTTCTGGGCTCAGGCTCGGCAGTTAGTTGGATTTCTCGGCACTTCAATCTAAATAGGCAGGACCTGGTCTAAATACCTACGCCTGCCATTCATACTACACAAAGGACTGCCTGCGAGAAGCTTGCAATAGCAACAGGTTTGCCATAAAAAGCACAAGGATCACTCGTATCTGCTGAATTTAGCTAGTATCCCAAAGGAAAGAAAAAACCAATGTAGTACAAGGAAGGAGGGTACGTTTGCTGAATCATCTGTACACGTCGTAAATTTATGGTATAGGAAATTCTCTTTCCAAAGGAAACCTCAATCTGCTTTTCTCTGCACAAGCCAAGAGAAGTATTTAATCATTGGTGGCAGCAAAGAAACAGGAAAAGCATTTGTTACATTGTGCTATTAAAAATATACACAAAGCTTTGACTAGGACTTACTGGTGCATTTGCAGAAGGAGAGTCACTTTCAGGTCACAGACTACGTGGGCTTAGTTTTCAAAGGGAAAACAAACAAACAAACCCAAAACACAACAAAACTCGAACATCCAACCCTGACCTTGCACCGGAGATCAGCACCAAGATCATCTGCATCCAAACTGAAAATTTGCTGCAAGTTTAAACAGAAAGTTCATAAAGGAAAATCTGACAGTAACTTCTTTTCCTTCCCTTAGGGGATACAGAAACTCAGTTGATTCATTAAAACCTCAAGCTTTTATTTAAACAAATATCTAACTTTCTGGCATGCCAAAAAAAGCCCTTCAAGTATGAACTACCATAAAATAAAGGAATGAGGGTTTTACATGTAGGATGATTACATTACGCTGGCCCTGACACTCGTAAAAGCTTTGCCGACCAGAAGTGAAACAAGGCCAGCTGGTTTAATTTCAGATATTCATTATCCTCGGGTCAATGTCCGGATGGATCTATTACTTTCCAGCACACAGAAGAGAGCAGTACTTCAAAACCTATTAGTCAGAAGAGAAACACAAAAAATCCAATTCCCCCGTGAATGTCTAACAATTTTGCCCAATAATGAAGAATGGTCTAAATTCCCAATTAAGAGCCTGCAATAAGAAGTCACGGAAGGACACAACAGACTTGTTTTCAAAGCACCTTTTCTAGCATGACAATTAGGTTTTCACCTTTCAACTAAGCCAATCTCTGATACAGCTATATTTTTGTTATTTTTTTTAAAACACTAAACATCTTGAAATAGTGGAGTTTGATATGATGAAATCCACCAGGCTGTTAAAATTCAAACTTTTCTAAAGTGAAAAAATTATGAACTACACTTAATACAATCCCCTTGATTTTTCCTATGCAAAATGCCACACACATCCAGGTGTAACACTGTATATTAGATCACCAGTTCTCATAAAAATCCACCAATGTATCAGCAAGCCCATGAGTAAGCAGCACATTTGACCTCAAAGAGAATCACAGAAGGGACGAGGTTGGATCGACCTCTGGAGGTGATCTGCTCAGCGCCAGGGCAGGTAGAGCCGGATGGCCCGGCCGTGCCCAGTTAGTCCCACACATCTCCATGGACGGAGGCTCCACCGTCTCTGCGGGCAATGCCCTGCCTCGTGCAGCCCAGGAGGCCGCGGGCTGCCTTTGCTGCCAGGGCACACTGCTGGCTCGTACCCAGCGCCTTTTCCGCTGGGCCCCAAAGGCCCTTCATTCTCCGCAGAACTGCCTTCCAGCCAGGCAGGACCCATCCTCTCCTGGGGTTATCCTGCCCAGCTGCAGGATGTGCGTTTCCCTTTGCTGAACTTCACGAGATTCCTGCTAGCCCATGTCAACCCTCGGGTCTGTCAACCTCTCCTCCCAGTTTCTATCACCTCCATCTCAAAAGTTTGCTGACAAACAGCAAATTAGACTGGGGCACCAAGGGGAAGGCAGTGTTTTCAAATTTAAATAATAATACTACTACAAATGACAAGTTAGAGATGACTTGGAAACAGATAAAACCAGAATTCTCAGAAAAACAGCTTCAGAACGATTGCAGTTAAGAATCAGGCAGGTAGGAAAACATAAAGCTCAGGTTTCATTTGTGGGCAATGACAAGGAGATACGTTGTCCGACTGGTATTTGCAAGCACTTGAAAGCTGTTGTGAAAAAGGACGGCTCTCGCTGCTGCTGGGAATGGTCACCTGTCAGCAGGTTACCTGTAGCTGTGCTTTGTTATGCCTCCTGGTTTGCAAAAGCTTTCGGCATCACCCAGAACGGCACCAGGTCCAAAGTACTTCCAAGAAACTCTACTGTTAATTGTTTACACTGAATTTGAATATTCACAGTATCATCACACGGGGGCAGCCACAGCTTCTCTGGGCAACCTGTGCCAGGGCCTCAGCACCCTCACAGGGAAGAACTTCTGCCTCCCATCCCATCTCCATCTCCCCTCCTGCAGCTTCAGGCCATTCCCCTTGGCCTGTCACTCCCTGCCCTTGTCACCAGCCCCTCTCCAGCTTTCCTGGAGCCCCTGCAGGGACTGGAAGGGGCTCTAAGGTCTCCCCGCAGCCCTCTCTTCTCAGATGGGGGAAGTTTAGTTGTATTCATTCCAGTAGCCTAATTAGTTGCCAACTGATCACACAACTTTGTTTATATAACCACAATCTATATTCTTGTTAGATATTTAATGATTTGTGACCATAAACAGGCAGCTTTATCACGGCTGCACTGTTTAGTGACAGAACACGCATTCAATAAAAACACAATCCAACAATAAACTGTGATCAGAGGCTTATTTCTAACCCAGACTCCATCAGCGCTCCATTTCACAGACACACTCACAGATCACTGCCTCCCTCACCGGGGGGAATGACCCAGAGGGCAGGTGAGGAACAGGACAAGGAATTTCTTAAATTGGCTTTGCTGGAAAAACCTGGATAGCAGGAAAACTACACTAACTGACAAGAAAATGCCAGGGAGACTCTTAAATACCTCTAAAAGGAGAGCTTCTTACTGTAGCACTTCAGACTCAGAAAACACTATCAGGCACATTTTCAGCATGCGAATAGGCATTAGTCACTTGTAGGACTGGTGCTCTGAAGATCTCACACTGCTTTAGCAGAGGGCAAGACACACTTTATCTTCGTTCACTGGAATGCATAAATTAGAACTCTTGTTTTCAAAAGATCTGTAGATATGCACAAGAAAAACACCAGACATAATATATGAGCTTGACTGATTCCACACACACTTTTAGTCAAGAGGAGGGAAGAAGCTCCTAAAAACTGAACAACATTTGGAAAAGAGCAAAACGTAAAGAAATTTCCAAGTTTTTCATTTTTTTTTTTAAATAGTTTGATTTTTCTCTTCTGCTCAAACCAGAGATCAAGTATGAGTGTAATGTCAATAATTATGCCTTCCAAACATGAAATATTAATCCTGGATTATTACATGTACTGTAATTCACCCCAATGCACTCAGCCATGGTAACTTTAAGCATACTAAGAGAACAGTGCCATAGAAGATTACTGCTTAACTAACAATATAGTAAATTGTTAGGTATAACGTGATGTATTCCTATTCGTCCTAGTTTGAGCTGCGGAGGAAAAATAAGCAAAAATGTTAAAAAGCAATATGCAGTGCTAACAAATCCAAAACACGTATCTGAATGCAATTTTAGAAAGATTAGTGAACGCTGCTGGCAGTAAACCTTATTCTACAATTTCAGTGCTCAGTGTATTAATTTACGACAAAAAGACCTTGTTTGAAACTTGGTTCCTAGCAAGCCTGATAAACTGCAAAAGTAAAAAGGATGAAATATAGGCTGTAATCCCAGAATTTGATTGGGAGCTGGATTCGTGTGCTTTGGCGAGTTTCACCAATTTCTTTGTTGTTCTTTGACTGGAGTAGATCAAGATATTCTCCAGATTTAACTGTTTAAATGAAAACATTATACTAAGTCAGGTGAATGCAAAACACCTGTATTTTCATATATATACACACACATATGTATGTGTGTTGCCTAAAAGAAAATGATTTTTATTACTGTATTTTACCAATATAGAAAGGAAATAATTCAGTTCCTAGGGTAGAGAAAGAAGAAAGTCTGCAGAGACCCCATGATTAACATAGTCAAATGAAACACTCACAAAATAAAATACCATAAGAACTGAAACAAGAATAAGAAATTTGCAAAAAACGAGGTCTGTTTTGCAATACAGGAGATGGGAAGGCACCCAGGGATCACACGCCATCTGCACCACAAGCAGGAATCGCACATGTTGCGTGCAATCCAGAGCATTAGGTGTGGCAGAAGAAAAAACAACCAGAACATCTGTCTAGAAAATATTCTGGAAATGCATTGCATGGCTGATGCGGAACTGTCAAGACTGGTACTGAAGACCCTTAATGTGTGTATAAGGCCCGGCATAGCTGGGTCTCGGGTACCTTCCTCTGGTGAAGGACGCAGCCCTTCTCCAGCACAGCCCTTCCACGTGCTCAGCCAGCAATGGCCGATCACCGTCTCTGCAACACAGCTCTGCGACCCGCTGTGCTGCCCGATGACATACAGCAGAGAGAGGCCTTTGCCAGAGGGAAGAGCTGGTTACATGACTCTTACTTCAGGATATCAGAAACCACACGACACCTATCTTAATGGCCCACTGAGTGTTTGATGCGAGCCAGGGCTTTCAGTCCTGTTTTAGAAAGATTGGGGAAAAATGTATTTACTCCCGCGGAGGCTGCCCTGACGGGCAAAGGGTGCTGGAGGTAAACGCACCGGGAGAGGCTGAGGGAGGTGGGTTTGTTCAGCACGGAGCAGAGATGGCGAAGGGGGGGTCACCGCTGCCCATCCAACAGCCCTCTGCAGGGACAACGCAGCGTCCCCTCCGCAGGCCTGCGGAAAAGGCCGCAAGCTGAAAGAAGGGAAATGCCAGCTGAATACAAGGACACGTGTTCCACATCACCGTGTGGTTAGGGACTGGGCAGCTTAGAGCCGGGAAGGGAATTCAGCCTGCACTTTTCACCTATTCGTTACTTTTTTTAACCACTGTAATAACTCAGCTGCAGTAGACTTCAGCTCAGAGCAGAAATCAGGAATGTCAGCTTTCAGAGAAAGACTCCATTTTCTGACACAATTTGTTTTCTTGCATGAATCATCCTATTATCCAACCAGAAATGAAATCAGATCTTCCAGCTCTCTAACTGAAGTTAGTAATTAACGTTACAGTACCAGGTTCCAGTCTTCCCTGGTGAAGAAACTCTTTCACACACATTAACATTTCAATGCCTGCTGCTGTCAGTCAGCCCAGCAGTTCACTCCTCTGGCCTCTCTTCTCCATCTTGATCAAGTCCCTTTTTTGAAAAGGTATCCAGCCATATCCTTACAGCAAACCCCGAGGGTTGCTGGCTTTGGGGGGACGAATCGCTCCCAGACGAGGGAGGAAAAACCAGCCGCTCCAACCAGCGCCCCAGCCGAGGTGATGAAGAAGGGATGCACGCTCACCGTAAGCGTCCAGTGCTCAGGCTTTTCTAGCCTGGCTGTGGCTTTGCCGTTCCCAACAACTTGCACTCCACGTTCCACCTCTTTCTCCCCCTTTCTTTCCTATGCCTTTAAAAACACAGCAGCCCTTTGACAAAGACTTGACTTTTTTTGTTCACAAAGAGTATTTGTCATTTAAATGTATACTCTAGGACTAGCAAGCTCTTACGGTTGAAAACTATGGTGTCTCATGAGAAAATGGTGTGGTTTCCAATTCAGGCTTACGTGGGAAGTCAAGCAGTGAGCGAACGCCAAACCTCCCGGCTGGGAGGACGGCAAACCCCACCACTGACACACAGGAGATGTTAGGAACAGCCAAAGATGTGGACGGAAGTCCAGGTTTCGTGAAAAACAGCTGTAGTTTAAAAAACCACCAACCCAAAACTTATTAACAAGAACATGACCAATGCAGGAGACGAAATTTAAGTAATTTAGCTACAGAAGTTATTTCCTATGCATACATGCATTTAGGATGCTTTTCAGGAAGAAGAAAAGTAGTTATCTTTCTTTTAATTAAAGGACATACAATCACTGCTCAAAAATGCCAAAGACATTACACACAGTCAAAACAATCAATTACAGCAAGTTCATCACTAGCAAATCAACGGGGTTGGGTAAAACATATGTTACTTCTGCTTGGAGGAAAAATACTTGTTAAACAGTTAACAAATGGTTTACTGTGGCTTTTTAAAATTAAGGACTGGTGAGCAACGCACTCAGTCCAGAGGCAGCCAGGACACACTGGTAACTGTACTGTACCGTGGAAATGCTGTTAATATCCAAGGCATTTTTTTTTCCTTTAATGAAATATGCTCATCTTTTTCACATTGTAAGAGAAGAGACCCATATAAAAAAAGGAAAAAAATACAACGATACTGAGAACTTTTTTGTTTGTTTTATATAAATAATTTCTGGAAGCATATTGAGGGTGGAAGGCTTGGGGTTATTTTTGTTTTGGGGCGTTTGAAGCGTTGCTTACTTTGGGTTTGGTTTTGTGGGGTTTTAATTGTATTAATTGCTCATAGGGAACTCCTTAAGAATTTGTGAAATCCTATAAATAATTGGATAGCTGCTGGACAAAGCTCAGGGGTTAGCTCAGTCACTTGTTCCCAAAATGGTACTTGACACTGACTAGACTAAGAAACACTCATTAAAATATTCAACACTCATTATCCAAAACAAAGGATGGACTTTGTGTTCTGCCAGGCATTCGGGATGCAAAACGGGGCTCGATGCACCCAACAAAAGCCACATTCAGAACCAATGGATTGCAGAAGATCCGCAATAAGGTCAGTCATTCATCATCTCGGAGCAGGACCTCGTCCCAGAGAAGCACAGATGTGTGTTCTTGGAAGAAATAGAAAGAGAAGGGAGCAGAGGGCACAGCAATTCAGAATTCCTTAGCCAAGCTATGCGGCAACTGAACAGCTTCTGCCTCGTCTTCTGTGGCGTTAGCAGTGCCATGCAGGGTCACTGACAAGCAGGGAGAAGCAGTAATTTCTTCACCACAACTGGTTGCAGTCCCAAAATTACACAACCAATATAAAGGCTTCAAGATTCAGAGAGTCGTATTAGTTTCCTTAGCTGCCTCTAACTCAGCAGCCTGTGATTACAAATATAAGCCACTTCCATAACTCCTAACATCTTAGCTCACAATTTTAGACATAAGAGTTTTAGAATAACCTCGAGCCTAGTGCTGAAGTACGAGACTTCCTAGAGCAGCAGAAGCTCGCCGGTGAAGCAGCACGGGGAGCTAACCACAGCACTGCTCACGAAGGGTGTGCTTCTACCACCACCACGTCTTCTACTTCTAGAGAGCGCGGTCAGGACCATCGAGAATCGGGGACGGGATTTTTTGTTTCAAGACAACAAATATTATAGTGAATAAAGTACAGCAGCAAAAAGGTCTCGGGATCATACAAATTAACAGAAGTCTGAAGAATAAAGTTGGTTTCCTCCAGGCAGGTTTAGATGAAGTTATATCTCCTTTCAGAAATAACAAAAGCAACCTACAGAAAGTCCAATTTTGCTTCTAAATTATTACTGTTGCTAAACAAAGCGAAGGGAAAAAACCAGTGAGGAGCTGCTGCAGAGACACCAAAATCCAACTGCACACAGAATTGCCTCCTTTAACAGGCTACCACTTTTGTGCAGGTTGGGAGTTTCCAAACAATATATAGTCTTAAACATTTTACGTGATGTTATTTGGCCTACACACAATGTCACATTGCAGTTGCTTATATTGAATACAGCAAAATCTGCCCAGAAAAATCAGCTCCAGAAAACGCAACTCCTGGTGAGGAACTTAGGGCACATTCTTACTGCACACAGAAGGGGAAGAAAATGGTTTGAAAGGTTTGCTGAATACAAAATAAACAAGTGTTTGGTGAATAGGTGAGCTTCACTTGTTCAAAAATCTGCAACCCTCAACGCAGTGTTACATCAGGGACCTGGGAGAAGGAAGAGGTCGCAGCCACAGCAGAGCTGCCTTCTCCTGCGGTGGTCTGGAGGTCCACAGCAGTAATTCCTAACGCAAGCAGTCAGCCTGGCGTCCAGGACTACCTCCTATCTGCTGAATCTGGGCTTGCTTTCCAGCACAGGCTGTGGAGATAACGGAGCAGTCCCAGCCCTAGGCAGGGACAAGACAGTAGCTTGTGTTGCACAAATCACAGCCCGTTTCATCAAGGGAGGCTTCGCTGCCAGGGGAAAGCCGAACATCCCTGACCTAGAGACAGCCTGCCAAACAACAGCTCTACGAAGGCAGGTATCATCAGAGATACTTATTCTCTATTCCTGAGCATTTTCATAGGAAAGAAAAAAACCCACACAAAACTTCAATACCTAGTCAAACTGGTAAACCCAGAGCGATGCTGTAGGGAATGACAGAACAAGCAGGCTAGAGTAAACAGTGCTGGAGGAAAAGTACAAGTTCCTCCAATGTAAGGAGTAACCGCCAAGGGACGGAAGATGACTAAGCCAGAAAAAAGGCACAGCACAATAGGTAGGTTGCCAAAGATGCAAGACAGTAATGAGAGCGAGAAATTAACATTACTCACTAAGCCTTCAACCTTTTGCAACAACTTTATCTCGTTTCATTTTGATCACCTTGGAGGAAGAAGCACAACAGCTTCTTAGCTCAGTAATTTTCCAACTAGACCATCCTCCATCCCAGCAGCAGCATGACCAGAAGAACTACCGCTAAATTCTAAGTCAGCTGAAATAAATGGAAGAATCTCACAAGTAGTTTTTCCCAAGTCATTGCTTGAATGTAAAAGGGTAGTTTTTATTTAATACGCTTTAAGAGTGCTGGCCAGCCCAGCAGACTGTTTCACTGGCACGCAAAGCCTACTACTTAATTTGCTACTATCTTCTGCTGGGAATATCTAAATATCTCTGGACCTGCCAGCAGTAAAGTGCTATCTCCTCACAACATTTTTCACTCTCAAAGAGTGATATGGCCATCCTATTCTTTCCTCATCCCGCCTTCCCTAAGGCCTACAAGCGCGGTCAGAAAATTGCAAGAGATAACAGTAAATCAGCACACCCCCTGTCCTGTGCTCTCATACACCTCCTGCCTTTAATGCACCTTTCAGGTACTGAAAGCATTTGTGCAATATTGGGGAGTGGAGGGAATCTCCATGAAAAAGCTTTTCTAAGGTGATCACATTGTGCGGGTCATTCTCTGCTTCCATTTACCAACAGCCACGTCTTTCCATTTCACTGGAAGACTCTTGATTGTTCAAAAAGAAAAAATCTCTTTAGTTCAGTAAAACAGCAAGTACATTTCAGTCTAAGCTACACAAGACTAAGGACTTACATGACATTAATGGCCAGTTTAACAGTGGAGGAGGGCTTAAACCTCTACTGAAAAGTGCGATGAATACCACCTTTATCTAAGAGGACATAAAGAGCACAGATTGCACCCAGAGATCAGACATGAAATCCGAAGGTCAGGAACTGCACCCAGCCTCGAGCACCAGTCCCTAGCAGCAGGGACCAGATACACTTACTCTTCAAACCTTTGTTCCTAACTCAGTATTTAACATCCATCCCCAGTGACGTGGGGCGGAAGAGCACAACCGGTTGGTTTGCAGGTAGCAGAAACGACGTCGTGATACCCAGCAGGAGGAAAACCAGAAAGTGTCTTAAAATGAAAAAAGCTGTTGCTAGGCAAACACATGACTTGCGTGAATGCCAGAGCAAGAAAAACCCAGGAAGGCAGATAAGAGCTGCGGATGGCTTTTTCCACAGAGAGGTCCTAGATTTTCAGAGATATCGCACTTACAGAGAACATAACAAAAACAACACACAACATGTGTTCCTCATAACCGGCTCTTCCCCACACGCTCTGTCCTCACCGAGGCAGCCACGGCTGCTGCCTCAGAAGGGTGCTCAGGCACGGCAGGGAGCTCCCGGGAGCTCTGCCCTCCGGTGCAGCCCCGGCCCCCCCAGAGACAGGGCGAGGGTCCCAGCCCTCGGGCGACAGCCCGCCCCCGGCTCCCCAACACCCAGGAGAGAAGCTGGCAGAAGGTGCCTTGCAAAGCAAAGCCAGCCCCAGGACACATCTGAAGACCGTTTGATCTCTGATGAGAGCTACCTTGGCTCAGACATCTGGCAGCACCAGCATGGTGCTGGGTGGCAGCAGCGTGACAGCCCCGGCATGCAATTCCCTGCTGCTGGACGTCAGCTGCAATGCTGCCTCGCCTCTCCGATAAACATCGGGATGCCAAGCATTAAACACCCCGAAACCAGCCGGTGCGAACACTCAGGTTTCCACAGCAACACTAGCAATGACACACAGCGCTTCGGTAGTGCATTCCTGCGTTATCAAACACTACCAGCATGCGTACTCCAGCCTGCAGACTTACACCGGTTTGAGGATGCGAATTTCATTTTCCAAATGCCAAAAACCAAAGGTGGTCGCAGTGTTTAATGACACCCATTACCAGTTACAGGCTGCAACAGCCATTTCACCACTCGCCTTCCAACTCCCTCTCACACGGGGTTTGCTGCACGGGTTAATGGCTTTCCCTCTTGTGCAAGATTTAGGAATTTGAAACAAAAACTCTGTCCCTTGTAGGGCACAGACAAGTGAGGGCAAGCAGCACACAGCAGCTGAGCCAGCTCGCTGGTAGCTGTACGGCACAGACGGGACACTCGCATAGGTTACGGTTACCTGCGCTTTATTACGTATGTCTAATCACCTCTCACTGGAGTGAAATGAAGAAAAACAAATGCAGTTAGAACTGAACTGACTGGACTTAAAATAATTCAGCTTTCATGCTCCATGGCAGTAGCACAAGGGATTAAAGGTAAATTTTCATAGTGTCAACAGGATGAGTTTTTGCTAAATCAATTTAAGCAAGTGTCACGAGGCATTTCTTTAATAACAACGTCAATCAAAACACGGCAACTGAAGTCATGACTGAAATGCTTTAAAATATGCACCAGTTCCAACCCAAATTTTGGACAATATTCTAAGGAAAAAAGTGAGAGAGGTAGGTACACAATATCAGAAGATCTCCACAAGACTTGAAAACACGTTGGCTACAACCTTTACCATCTTACCTGTGAGGACTTTGAGGCTGCTCGCTAGCAGTTATGAAGGACTCATGGCTTTGACAGCTTCCAAAAAGGGCTCTCCCAGGACCTTGCATTAAGAGCATGCAGGCACACCGTGACAAATGACTTGGCAGGTAATCCACACCCAGCTTGTAACCCTTGAGCAGTAGTCTGTTTTACAACATTGGACTTTTAAACTACAGCAGAAACTAGTAAGACAAAAACAAAACCTGACAGCGTGGCTTCAATTCCCATGATCTCTGGTATGACACAGACATCCCTGGAAAGGGCAGCTCTCGCCTCATCCCCCAGCCCTGGCCAGACCCGGCAAGCCTGGCATTCGCAGGACAGGCAGGTCTGCTGGATGGTCCTCGCTGTGCCCTTCTCTCCCCATCCCTGGGGCTCCAGAGAAGCACAGCCACCACCCCGTGGGTGCGGCTGGGCCTTAAACTGCATCAGGTACCAGTGAAATCACATCCTCACATCAGGGCAGAAGAACACAAGAGCTTCTTTGTCATGCTGATTACACCACAGAAGGAGAAGGTACCTTCTGGATAAACAGCGCAGCACCATCAGGATAATCCACTTTGGGGAAAAAAAAAAAATGGAAAAAATACATGTAGTGTTAACTTCAAAAAAAAAAAAAAAAAGAGAAAGATCCATTCAAGTTAAGTGCCCATTATTTCTATCAAAGGCTGTTTTGAAATGCTACTGGCCCCCATGTTTATGTCTGGTTTTTGAAGCTTTAGCCCAGCCTTACCGTGGCCAGGTTATGCCCATTTCTTCTTCCACCCAGCTCTCAAGCTGCTGTGGCATGAGCGAGCATCCACGCAGCACTACCGGAGTCCTGACACACCACTGTGCAGGTATGCAGCCAGCCAGACCGGGAAACCCAACAAATCAAACAAAAGTCTCCACAGATTCCTTGAGCAAATGGTCACCGGGCAAAGGAGATGTCTTTTTAAACTTAGCTTTGATAGCTATTTTCTGTCAATTGGTTAGTCAGCCCAAAGCCGCCTCCCAACCAGTAGGATAAGCTGAGGCACACAACACAAATCTAGAATACAAAAAACTCCAAGTGTAAAAAACATGCTCTAAGAAACCATACATCTGTTACAGAACTTCAGCAGCCCTGCAGACTTCAGCATCGTCGAATAATTTGGATTGGAAGGGACGTCTCCAGTCCCAGCTCCTGCTCCCACAGCATCAACACTGACTTCAGACCAGTGGCTTGGAGCTCTGTCCAGTTGGGTCTTCAACCTCCCTGCCCCAGAGCTGAATGGTACTACAAACTGAGGAGCAGGTGCACAAGGAGATACCTGGCAGGTAACACATTCTGGGCTTACAAAAGGTGTCACCGCATGAAGTTAATGGAGCATATTTCTTTGATGAGTTGAAAAAAAAAAAGCTGCACAAAGTATATGTTGTAACTCTCACTCATCGAGACTTCAGTGAAGCGACAACGACAGCACAGAGAAGACTACTGATAGTTAAACAGCCGGGTATGGTCACAACCAGAGCGAAGCTTGTGAGGAAGAAGGAGAAAGTCCTGTGGTACTCTCAGGCTGCTAATACCCTAGGAATATCTAGTTTTTAATGAGAATGCTCTTGGAGTTGTCTCCTACAAGCCTCTCACCAACCCTCACTGTTAGAATTAGTACCAGAACTGTGGGCGAGAACCAGCACAAGATCTAGCCAAGGAGATGACAACACAAAAGAAGAAATCCCTCCTGCTGAGTAAGACCACAAGGTTCAGAGGCAGGGAGGTGCTACCAATGGAGAAGATGAGAAAAAAAAGACTCATCCAACTGACTGCGCTGTCTAATAAGCCTCTGCTCAAACAGCGAGTACGGGCCAGTCACCGTGACGGGGACTGTCAGGACACAGGAGTGTCACGGTACTATTGAGACCAGCCCACCCTGCAAGGGAAAACAAAACTGCAAGGCTCCTTCCCACGAGAAATGGAGATGAGAAGCCTCTCCTCAGCCCAGGCAGCAGGAGCAGGTATTACTCACCCAAATCCTGGCTGAACTTGCACTTGGGTTTTTAGCATTGTGTTTGTCATTTCCTACCTGACCTCCTGGAGTTAACTTTTTTCTATAGATGCTGGAAATGAGGAATAAAATATTAAGTGACAAGACAGATGGAATCGAACAAAACAAAAAGACAGCAAGGATGAGAAGAAAGGTCTGTCTCCTGCCCATCCAGCCACATGCCTCCGCCATTTATCTGAGACAACCGCAGGACTGTATGACTGCACAGCAGGCAAATTTAACTCACTGCAACAGCAGAAAACGAACCTGTCCTAAATTGTGATTTATTTCTAATCCTTTCTGGCTAAACTGTATTGGTTTACCTTGATATCAGAAGAGTGCCAGCACAAACAGCAGGGAAGGATCACAGCTGGAGCTAAGGAAGGGCAAGGGGAAAGCAAAGCCATCCATCCTCCCTACTTAGCTGCAACAAGATGTTAATTTAGCTCCTTTGATGTACAAATAATAAATCACATCTTAAAAGAAACTATTTTTGTCATAGTTGGTGAACATTTCCTAACCATAAGGAAAATGCTACTACTCAGTCAGTAACTTGATGAGATTCAAGAAGTTTCCACACGTTTAGATAAGTAACTGTACCTCCACAGTGACCAGACTGTTTGTGCCTGGTTTATTTATATTTGCAGCCACAAAAAATGGTAGAATTCCCTACTCAGTACAATGCAACATATAGTACTGATATACTTCTTAAAAATACAATACTTAATTTTTTACATTCTAATAAGAAAAATTGTAAGTAATTGGAAAACCACCCCAAAATTCTAGACAGGTAGTACTTTGAGCGTCCCAAAGTTCCCCAAAAGCCACTACAGCACCAATACAGAGCTATGCCTGAGGATACACAACAGTGAAGCAGCTCCTCACCATGGCACACACCTTCCCAGGTGCTCAGCTTCTCACCTTGCCGCTCCAGTCCACCTGAGTCAGCTTTCCCGGTGAGCGCAGGGAAGTTTACCATCCCAAATGTCTACCTGCTGATCCATTTGTGTTAGCTTTAGCACTAAGACTGCATTTTAAAAAAAGAGAGGGGGAAAAAAGCACAACCAGAGCCAGGGAGGTGAGCCCACTAATACTGAGACTTTAAACAATTACAACATTACCACGGTTATAAAATGAAATTGCATATATGCCGTTTGCGTGTTGCACACAATCTGCAGCTATTATTTAGTTCACTAAAGCCAGACTTGTCCAAAACAGAGTATTTTCTTTTGGCTCAATAGCTATAACCAATGGCCAAGTCAATATTTTATGATGCATATAACATCATCTTACCAAGAACAGAGGTTAAGCAAGTACACTGCTGCTTGCTCTTTCAAAAGCAGCAATTCTGTTGCTTTGTTAATAACAGTAAATCAGCGTAAGCAGAAAGCATAGACGCGTATTTTTGTCCACACCCCATGTGTCCATCTCACTGCTCCGGCCACCCCAAATGCCACCCCAGGCAAACTCAAGAAACCTTTATCTTCTCCACTTGTTTGCTGGGGGGGGGTTGTCCATTTAATGCTTCCAGAAGGCTACAGATTGAGCTGTCTTTGGACAAACTTACCACAGATTCCACCAGGGTCAGGATTTCAGCCAAGCTTTGGATTCATGAGATCCAAACAGCCAACTTGATAGCTCACGGCCACCACAGTCCTGCCCTACCTTCTTCCCGCACCCTCCACTGTCACCCCAGCAGCTTCTGCACATCCCCTCTCTGGCAGCTACCACAATTCAACAGCCCAGCAGAGAGACGGGCAGCTGTCTGCAAATTAGCACTTTGTCCTGCTTCACAGAAGGTCCCGAGATGCACAAGAGAAAACAGGACCTCCCTTTCAGCAGTGCAAACCCACTGGATGGGTATCAGCTGCTCCAGAAGCCATCACCTCACACCAGCGGCCTCGACTCCCTCTGCTAAACAGCGGTGATGCACGTGCTCATGCATCCCACTACAGGGAATTAGCTTTTCTAACACCTTCAGACTTTGCCATTTGACAGTTGTGTGAGGACTGAAAAGCTGTAAAAATAATTTCAAATTCAGTAGCATATCCAAGTCACACTCTGCAATTTACTAGACACACAACGTCAGCCAAGATCTGAGATGATCTCTGCGACCCTACGAGGCCCCACATCGAACCTTGGCAAGAGGTGCAACACGCATCTCAGAGCTTTGAGGCTTCCTGACCAGCGGGGCAGTGACAGCAGCTTTCCAGCGATCCCCACGTAAAACTGCCAAGGGGGTCCAGCCCCGCTTCGCAGGTGGCTGGGTGGCAGCACCCGGGGAACCCGTCCGCTCACCTCACTCCAAGAGCGGACCTAGCGCACCCAAGTCCCGCCACGATGCTGCTCATGCCTGGGAGCTAGTCCAGAGCAGCCTGAGACTTCTGTGGCCTCAGGGGCACCAGCTGGCTATTACAGAGCCAGACCATCCACCGGCCCTCGCCAATTTAAGTTCTAGAGATCTGTATTACCTAAGGAAGTATGCATGTAAATACGAAAAAACAGAAGGACGCAAAAAGACATCCTTTAACTCGTAGGCATAGATACACCAGCCAAAGGTACAACTGGGCCAGCAAATGGCTTCCTATCCTGACTAAAAGCAAACACTACAGACAACAAGATACAGGCAAAAACCTGGCAACATCCAAATGGTATTATCTCCTAACTTCCAGGGACTTACGGCTGAACGACCTTTCAGAGACCGAATCCGAATCTCTGAATTCAAAACCAAGAGAGTGAGGCAATCTGTTTATAATAGAAAGTCAGTCTTTTGTTTTCATTCAGGGGTTTTGTTTTTGGTTTATTACTATTATTTCTTTTTGGACAGAGCAGAATCAGGCTCCGATGACTGCAAGACTATAGTTTCCATTACGCACTGGCCAGAATGCCTCATCACTAGTTGGCTATAAGGAGGGACAGTAAAAACTTATAAAATCAGCCAAAATTTTTTAATCAATGGTCATTTATGACGTTTGTTCAAACAGACAAAAAAGTTTGAGTGAAATGTCTCTGCTTTCATTTAGCAGAAGAAATGAAGCAAGATTTCATATAGATACACCGAAAGCGAGGAAAAAAAGAAGCCTGGCTGGTGTTCAGCAGAAAAAAATAAAATACTGAGAATGTGAAGCAATGTCTCTATTGTAATTTCTCAATGATTAAAATGTTAAATACTTTTGTTGACTTATTTCAAAAGTTGATGACGGTTTATGTAAGTTACTCCACAGCATGGAGGAGACCTGATATTCTCTCTCATCAGAGAAACTGGATAAATAGAGGAGAACTGCAAGCAGAGCACACCACCAAAAAAAATTCCTTTGGCTCTCCTCCCTTCAACATATCCCAAAAAACTTCTTCCTTGCTGTTAGTTTATCTTCCAGATCACTTCATTCTTGGAAGATAAAATGCTTCTGCACCCTCCAAAGACCTTAAACAGGACCACAACCCACCCTGTAGACGCAGGGGAAGAGTGAAGCACCGTTGAGCTGTCACGAGCACCTTATGTGCACATGGATGCCAACGGCTTACGGAGCAGTGCGCTCAAGACCTCACATCCAGTCTCAGCAGGAAGAGGCCAGAAGCGGAGTTTTTCCCCGCCACACCGGTTACCAGACAGTCGATGAGGAAGTCATCCCAGCACACCTTCTACTGAGAGTTACTCATCACTCCCATCTCTCCAAAATGCTGCCATGAATGCAGTGTGATCATCTGTGTGAAGATGCTTTAAAAAAGTAAGACTTTGAACGGCTTTCAATTAAAACCACACACAGGAAAGCACAGATTATATCAACATACTTCCATCCTCAAAGCCAAGATTAGTCAAAACTGGGAGCTGCCAAAGGAGAGGGGACGGCACGACTGTGTACTGTTCTGAACACTTCTGCTCTTCTCCAGCAGATAAACTACATTAACAAAGGAAAACCTGTCTTGAGTTGGCATGACACCAACAAAACAACACTAAACCATGCAATTAGGTGCAAAAATAAGGTACTATAGCTTAATTGCAAAGCACAACTCATTCATGGAGTTATTTTTCATATCCTGCCAGCGTTCTCAGATTGCAGATATTTCTTTTGATTACAGGCAAGGTTCCTAATTCCTAGAAATCAGGATTCTGACTAATATCTACATCCTGCCAGTGCACAGGAATTAAGGTTAAAAGAATGGAGGGAGGAAAAAATGAGCAATTACAAATATACACATGGAGTTTGTGCCCAGTCAAGACATCATCTGAAAGACAGACATCTCGTAATACATTTCAAGAATCAAGTTTTTGGATTTGTTTTGTTGAGGTTTTGGGTTGTTCTGTTGGTTTGGGGATTTTTTTTTTTTTTAACTACTTTAACTGCAGTCAGCTTCCAGGCCTGTGCAACTTAACCACATCTCTATTTTAAAATTAATTACTAGTAAATTGCCGCTTCTTTGTGGAAAACAATCCCTTTCCTAAGGTTTTGTTTTTCTTCCTTCTTTATGGGAGGGGAGAGGAAAAGATGGAGGGAATAGGGGGAGGGAGCACTCCAGCATTAGGAACCCCACGATGGAAAAAGCTGGCATGACTGCAGGTAAAGTACCTCTGAAAGCTACAGCTCTAGTCCTGGCCGAAGGTAAAACCCCTGGCAGGTTTTAATACTGAAATGGCAGCAGCTCACATCCCGAGCCGAGCAGCCAGCAGTAAAACCACATTCCTTTCTCCGGGTGCACAAGTCGGAGAAGTCACCCAACCTGCCACTGCATTCTTACCCAGCTTACCGAAAATAACAGCGTTTACAAGATTACACTTCATTGCTTTCTAAAAGGGGACAGAGCTGCCTAGTAGCATTTCTCTTACTGCTACAGTAAAGCTCTTTTACTCAACACAATTAGAACAAACCTTTAAGAGGAAGTAGCAGTGAAAGCAAAAGATGAACAAATTTATGAAAGTGAGATTTTCTCTGTTCACCAACACCAAAATTTACAAAACTCTAACTAAATCCAGCTGCTTCTGCACATTGATATTGCACCTATGACTTCTTGTTGACTGATGCTGTTAGATAATCCATCCCTCACTGCCTAGAGGTTTCCAGCTCGCTCAGAAAAGTCCCAGTTTATATGCCACAGAGTTTAATTAAGCAAGAGGTCTTGGCCCCATATAATCCTCTGGGACCGAGAGGCTGTCAATTTAGCCTGATTCAGCTGAAATCAGTTAGCTGCCAAACAGGCTGCATCTACATCAGATCTTGCGACACAAGCACAGGGCTGCTTCGCATAGCCCCCACGGCAGATGCCGTGTTTCTGCTTCACGCAGCATCACCCACAAGCATGACATGAGTAAAGATAATGGCACCAAGTCCCACAATCTCTGAGGCAGCCTCCGGATCTTAGAGCACCTGCGGAAGTACTGCATCTTGTACAGTGAGCTGTACTTGGTCTAGAAAGAATAAATACTATAACCCGTTGAACCTCGCATTGTCTGAAGAGGCAACTCCAACCTAGAAGCTGCAGCGGTGCACTCTTTCTTCCCATAACATTCTAAGATACTACTTTTATTCCCTACTGAAAGGTAAGCTCATTTGGCACTCGTATCACGCCTGGCTAGATTTTCAAAACAAAACACAAAAAACCCTATGAGAGATGCATTAAACATAACTTCCAGAGAAAGCTGTGCCCCTGAGATGGAGAAGACTGCTGTGGCAGCAGAAAGGTTTTGCTCAACAGGCGTGGGGCTCACAGTCCATGTTTGCTTCCCAGGAAAATGGTATCTCTGCAAAACCAGATAACCTTGAGTGTACATTTACCATTACACAGTGCCCTCCAACGGCCGGCCCGTAACATGGATCTTGAAAATACTAAACCCAACAAGATGTTTGTCATCCCTTCCCCAGCAAGTCTTTGGGCAGTGATGAAAGCAATGGCTGAACTACCTGCAGCACCGTCCCTCACCTGCGCTCACGACTGTACAATAACCTACTCGCTTTACAAGAGAGCGGGGGCGGAGGGGAGACAGAGCTATCTCTGAATGAGCCTATATACAGAAACCCAAAATTTCTTTACTCCCTCACACCCACATTTTAATACAAACCACCTTAAACATCTTTACACGAATTTTACACTACAACTAGAATTTACCTAGGGTAATAGTGGCCGAAATATGCTGGTAAGTCATTAAAAGCAGGTTTAAAATGCAAGCTTTTATAAAAATCTATTGACCTGCTGAGAACCACAGCCTATTAATTTTGTTACTATGCCACAACAAGTAAATATGCAAGCCCTTTCATTTATGAAATGCTTCCTTATCTGGACTTTTTAAATCATCATTTAAAGTTTTACATGCTATCCCTGGGACGCCAGTGCCCTTAGAATCTATAAAACCAATTCAGATTTTTTTTCCCCCCATTTAAAAAGTCAATTAAAAAGTTACCATTGTGAATCTCTTATCACTAAAACACTGTGTCACTGCTGTGACCAAGGGAGGCCCCTGCTCACACTCCGATCCAAGAGTTAGGCTTATTATACAATAAGCAGAAACAACGGACCTCTCTTTTTAAAGAGCCTGCGTTCACAGCGTTGTTGACGAAAGGGGCATCTCCTCAGGAACTCAAAGGCGCTTTCTGCATGAAAGCCTCCTGCTTCACGTAAGCAGCGGGCTGAGCTGGGGGAGCCAGGTGATGCACCCGAGGGCAGGCTGGTCCCCTGGCGCTGTTCTGCCCGTTTTCCACATTACAGCTGGGACTCGGCAGCACTCGACAGGGAGCCGCGACCGTCTACGAGCTGCTTCGCGGGTACCTCACCCGTAGCCATGCCCAGTGCCCCCGTCATCCATCCAACGCTGTTCCAGTGCCACAACGCCCAGTACCCCAGCGCTGCTCCAGTCCCCCAACTGGGAACCAGTGCAACGGGGGGACGCGGCTTGAGAGCCCCTTCTCAGACACGAGTCCCTGTGGGGACAGCCCCTGGCCTCAGAAAACCTCTGGCCATACAACTGCAGCGCGGAAGCAGGGTGAGCAGCAAGAGGCAGCTTTACCATCAAGGCAACACAGGAAACATTACCTCGAATCTAATTACAACCATTTAGAACACAAACACTTCCCCCAACAACTCACCATCAGGCTTATTTCAAAAATTTATGGTTTGCTTAAAAGGCAAAGTGAAGAAATCCAACACTGAACTCCACTATGTCGCTGCTTTGTCATCAAGTCAAGTGGGGGAGGAAAAATTGAAGCCTTTTTCCTCAGTAGTAAATTGAATTGGTAAGCAGTGCAATAACGTATTCCTCGAAGCCTTCGTAGCCCCATCTCCTGGACAGCACCAAAACATATGCAGACGAACTTCATTACCACAACATTCAAGTACAGCGAAAGAGACACCCTCGCGGGAGATCATTCCGAGAAACAAATCCATCAGGAACATTAAACACAAGACACAAAAGCCAGCTTCCCACACCCCTCACTCTGAGACAGTTTGTCCATGGTACCGCAGCCATACTCCTTGTCACCTCATGGCCCAGGCTGTACTTCACCACGACATCCTTGCGACAAATCTTATTTTTATTCTCTCCCCTGACGGTAGATAAAGTATAGATAAGCCAGTGCTTTACAGAAATTCATCCTAGGCATGGGTACTATTTCCATCCTACCTCAAAATTGTTGTTGCTTGTATTTACCAAAAGCGTGCCTCACTAAAAACAGCGTGCCACAGAGGCTCCCGAGGTCTTTGGAATCCTTCAGGATTCATTTCTCACACACCATGCTGTGCCCCGTGCGGTACACAAGAACTAAGATGAGAAAAAAAGGTTAAGCTGCAGTGGCTCTATCCAGAACTATTTATTTTAAGGCATATGCAATTATATCTCATGCATCGAGATATTTTCATGAACATAAGCTCCTTTTTGATGATTTCTAATGCATGACAAAATGTCATCTCGGTAGGAAGCTTGTAATTTCAGTTTATTCAATCACAAGTCATGGAAGTTGAATAGAACTTGAAGAGGGAAGAATGCTAGCATTGGAGAGAGCAGTTTCACATAGGAACCTCTTTTTTGCCTCTATTTTAAAATATAAAAAGATACTCTTTCTTCAAGGATCTTTTTTCTGAAGACACATTATTTATTCAACCGAATGAGATGATACAAGAAGCTGCAAGTTTTTCTTCCACCCAAGCACACTGAGCAAGGGGAAGGGAACACTTGTGGAAGCTTCCCTTTTGTTTGGGCCACATTCAATTCCATGACTCTCAAGAAACCCAAACTGAAATGAATGAGAGGTGTACTTCTCTAAGGCACATATCATTTCATTTCTTCTTACGGGGGGGGGGAATAAAGATGACTAAAGAGTAAATTAAGTTTATGAGATTAATCCAGCAATTCCTAACAACGAATGGTCCCGGCATATTCAATGGTTCACAAACTCCCTAAACAAACGAACACCAGAAGCTGAGGGAGTCGCTCACGTCACTCGGGCTGGTGCTCCGGGTTTCGCTCCCTCTCTCCCGCTCCCGAGGCCAGCGCCGAAGACCCGTCGCTTACCAACGGGAGCATTTAACAAACAGCACTCTCAAACCAAGCACGTGCAATGGATATGCAGCTTAGGTTAGGAGGAGGAGTGCTCCACGTAAGAACACAAACATTTTCAGCTACTAAGGGGTGTAAGCTTTTAAACATCCTGGTATTTAAAGACTCCACGAGAGCACCTAAGCTTGCAGCAGCCTAGGTAAATATTATTTCACAGAATCACAGAGTGGTTGGGGTTGGCAGGGACCTCTGAGGTCATCTAGCCCGCTCACCCCCCCCCAGCTGGAGCTGGTTGCCCAAGACCACGTCCAGATGGCTTCTGAACAGCTCCAAGGAGGCAGACATGGAGACTCCACCAGCTATCTGGGCAGCCTGCGGAAGTGCTAAAGTCACCCTCACAGGGAAAGATCCGTAGGAAATGAATCTGACTTACAGCTATTTTTTAACTAAAGATTAGTCTAACATTTTTATAGCTCATATTTACAGAGAGGCAGATTTATGAAAACAACATCTGAAGGAAAATGTAGTCTGACAGCGGCTAAATGCAACGGTTGGCTTGTCATCTGTGACTCACTAAGTCCCTAAACTACCGAGCATCTTAACACCGATCAGAGCATTTGAACAAAACAAGAACAGACGTCCATATTGAAGGTATCCACTGAGAATTATAGCTATTTACAGAGACTAATGTAGGCACAAACTCTGCAAACACTTAAGCATATGCTTTATTTAAGACATGAAGTAGGCCTACCGGCATGTACATCTACTGTGCACGTAGAAATTAAGCCTATCCTTAACTATTTGCAAAAGATACTGTTATGTGTATGGGAAGCTATTAAGCAAGTCTAGCTTACATTTAAATAACTACTTTTTCCAATCAGCAAATGTGCCAGGACAGGTAGTCCTACACAAGGCCTACTTAAAACCCTACAAAGTCTACAACAGAACTGCAAACTGTATTTCAAACCGAGGTAGGAACAAAGGAAAATAACCTCAACATGTCTGCATATGTGGTTCGTCCTCTCAAGACTAGCAAAGAGATTTTGCTTTTCAAAACAAAGACACGAGTCAAGTCCAAGCCAACACTAATCATCCACAAAAGCTAGCGTGCGATGAAACTGAAAGCATACCTGCCTTTCTTTGCCACTCTTTAGATTTACCTTTAATGAAGGTTACTTATAGCCGCCCTCCCCCGGGAGATTCTCCTCCTTCAGTGCTTTCCTTGCCCGTACCTTTATCGCAGACCCCACAAGGGTTTAGGCTGTTGGCGTACTGATGGCGTACTGGAACTACAGCCCATTGGGCTGCGTGATACCACCCGCATTCTTCTCCACGCCCTTCCTCACCCTGTCTTTTTTTCCCTTTCTTCCATCCATTCCCATTTGCAGTATCCTGTAGTATTTTCAGATGATCGCTGCTCTGTTCTGTGAAGTGTCCGGCACCATCACGATCTACAGCCATACAGAAAACAGAACGGGTCCACTGTTCCTCACAGGGAGGGTGGCTGCATCCGTGACATAGGACCACCGTGGGTCATCACGGACAGACCAAAGGCTTGCTTGCCCAAGCAGGTCTTTTTCAAACAGCTTCGTTTTACCTCAGAAGGTGAGCGACAGATGCCTCTTCTTGCCTGGACCGCCATGCCCACGCACCCTTTAGCAGGCCGGGCCCCCCGTACCCGGGGACACGAGCACCACCATAGCACCCGCCCTTGCTCCCGAGATGCCTTCCCGCTCGGAGCCAAGGTGGAGAGCGGCACGCTGAGTAGCACCGCCAACAGCTGCGCCGCTCTCTCTCTGGGTTTCTCCGTGTATTCCTTCCTCTTTAACATTCTGTGCAAGTACCAGCATATGTCGGGGAAGGAGGCAGGGACAAAAGATATCAGCGAGTACACGCACAACAAAAAAAGCAGCAGCCAGACTCCAGCACTGCGTGCTCAGCCACCTACTCGGGACATGGCAGGACAGCTCACAGGTTTCCCTTTCCCTCACAGATCACGCTGATAGACCCAAACCCGCGAAAGCATGCGACTGCCACCAGTCAAGTGTTTCGGGGTGCCTGCGGTGGGACAGCAAGTCCCGCTGGCCCAGTTGTTCCTTGGGCCCGTGGAGCCCTCCAGCAGTCTGGGAGCGGGCAGGATGACCACACATTGCCCAGCAGCCCGCGTTACCTGAAGGGCCAGCCGACACAGAAGCGTTCCCGCACACGGGAGCCAGCCGGAGAGAGCTGCTCGGGGGACTCCTGCAGCATCGGCTGCGGTTGGCTGGCCTCATCCTCACAGGAAGTCTTGTGAAAACACCAGGGAGGAAAACATTCTCCTCCGATTTTGAGCTCGCTATCTTAAGTGCCCAAGGCTCTTGCAATGTGCTTTTTTCTCCCCTACTTTCACACACACCCCCCGAGCATTTTAATTCAGACTGCTCTCATAGCTTCATAAATCAACAAAAGCAGAACTAACCACCCTCCCCCCTTACAAAAACTCCCGCTCCAGCCAAAGAACCTCCTTTCCAATTAGGATTAAACGGTACAGTCATCTAGATTTGGTGCCATTCAAATATAACAGGTAATAAAATTGTCTGGCAGCTTCTACAGTCAGAACATTTTTTATGCCAGTTTCTTCTACAGCACAAAGACTGGCAGACAGCCCTTCATGTTTAGTCCCATAAAACCGGACATAATATTGTTACAATCATTACTATTCACGCCTGTAAAAATACAACCCGGGCAAGTAATATGCCTGATATTCAGTTGATGTGCTGAAATCACAAAACGGTGATCTAGCTTGTCCCTTTTCCGAGGCTTTATTACACTGCCTACTAAGAAAAAAAAATACCTCACCAAGGCAGTAAAATACAGAAGGGCATTAACTACAATTTTTAACACTCACGTAAGACGAAGTGGACTGTTCTGCTTATGCATATTTAATTTGTTAGCACTGCATATGGTTCTGCAGAAGACATCAGTTGATAAAGCCAGAACGCAGTGATTAGTTATCACGAGTCCTACCTAGTCTATCAAGCTCCATCTGCATTAGGCACCAGGCTGCGCTTGGCACCGGCTCCCCGGCACAAGACGGGGAAGAGGCACCAGCGGGTCGGCCGCGCAGCTCCTGCTCTCCCGGCGGAGCAGCCTTTCTCCGCCTGCCCCCGGCCGAGCCGCCGCACCGAGCCGGGCTGGGAAGCAGCGGCTGCCTCCCGCCTACGGCGTCCCGATCGCCACCCCGGCTCTTTGTTCGCCACCAGCCCCCGCCCGGGCCGCCCGGGCGAGAGGCGGCGGGGACCCGGCCGCGGGAAGCGGGCACGGCCCGGGACGCGCTCTGCGGCGGGGACCGCACATCGGCCTCGGGACACCCCCACCCCCCGCAGCCCCGCTCCCTGGCCCCGCGGCGAAGCGCCCAGGTCCGCCCGGGCGGGCAGACGGCGGACACGGGGCGGCCGAGGGGCTGCAGCCGCCCTCCGCCCCCTTCCTCGCAGGCGGCGGCCGCGGGGCTGCGGCCGGGCGGGCGGACGCACCTGCCGGGGCTGCCGGCGGCTCACCGGGACAGGACGCCCCGCTCGGCCCCCGCCGCCACGTCTCCCCGCCCGCGGCTGCAGCCGGACGGGGGCGCGGAGCCCCGCGGGGCGGGGCGGGCTGCGGGCGGGCGCCCTCCCGGACCAACCCTCGACCTTCGCCCGGCCGGCGGGGGCTGCCTGCCGGCGCCCCGCAGCCTCCTCCTCCTCCGCGGCTAATGGCGGTGGGGCTGCCGGGCGAAGGGCGCCTGTCACCCCGCGGCGGGCGGGGCTCCCCGCACCCCGGCGCACTCGGGCACGGGCGCGCACACGTGCGCGGGCACCGCGGGCACGGGCACACACACACGGGCACACACGCTACCGCCCACGGCCCCGTCCCGGCGGCGGCCGAGCCCACCCGCGGGGCTCCCGAGCAGCCCCCCCCCGCCCCGACCCACCTCGTCCTCGGAGAGCCCGTAGACCGGCTCCACCGCCGCGGTCGCCATGGAGCCGCTGCGCGGGGCGTCCCGCTCGGCGCCGCTCCCGCCCGGCCGCGCCCGGGGGCTTCGCTGAGGCACCGCCGGCCCGGCCCAGGTGAGCCGTTCGCCGCCGCCTCCTGCTGCTGCTGCCGCCGCCGCTGCTGCTCCTCGCCCGCGGGCGGCGGAAGGCGGCCGCCGGGAGCCGAGCGCCGGCGGGAAGAGGCCGGGGGCGTTGCTGCCCGGGGCCGCCGCTCGGGGGCGGCGCTGGGGCCCGCCCGCGCTGCCGCCGCCGGCCGAGGCTCACCGTGGCCGCAGGAACGCGCCCTCCCCGCGGCGGGGAGCCCCGGCGGCGACCCAGTGGGGCGGGGAGAGGGCCGGGCAGGCCCAATGGCGGAGGCGGCTGCCGGGGGCGGGAAGCCCCGCCGGGCCGGGCCGATTCGCTGCCGCCCTCCCCCGCCGGCCGCGGGAAGGGGGAGGGCTGAGGGGAGGTGTGGGGGGGGGGGGGGGGGATGTGAGGGGAGGGCTGAGGGGAGGTGTGGGGGGGGGGGATGTGAGGGGAGGGCGCGGAGCGGCGCGCGGAGCAGCACAAAGCGCGGGGGGCGGCGGGCAGCGCTCCCCTCACGCGCCGCCGCCCCGCCCCTCACCCGCGCGGGCTGCCGCGGCGGGAGCGGGCGCGAGGAGCGGGCGCCCCCCGGCGGGCGGGAGCGGCGCCACCGGGCCCGTGGGGCGGGACAGCGCCCCGGGGGGGGGGGGGGGGGCAGGCGGTGCGGTGCGGTGCGGTGCGGGGCCCCGGCTCGGCGGCCGAGCTGCAGCTGCGCGGGGTGGGTCCCGGCGGCCGTTCCCCGAGGGAGGTCCGCACCTCGGGCCCGCGGGGCCGTTACTCGGCCTCGGCGGACGTCGCTGCAGCTCGCGTCTCGCCCCCGGCGGTGCCCAGCAGGACGGCGGGTTGTGTCGCTGCTCCGAAAGGCGCCCTCCCGCTGGCAGACGTAGATGTCCGAACGGTAACGGCGAACCCAGCGCTGGGGAAGTGCCCCTGCCCCTCCCCGCCTCTCCGCGGGCAGCCGGGACACCGGCAGCCCCGGCCGGCTGCGAGCATGTGCGGGTCCTCGGGCAAGGAAGCGGGGGGTTAAACCCCGCACTTCAGCAGGGCTCGCCCCTCGCCGTCAGCCCGCGGGACGCACGGCTGTTCGGAGGGCATGGCAGCGGCTGCGCTGCGCCCGGGGGGGCACCGGGGGAAGGGGGGTTACCCCGGGGGGGGCACCCCGGGGGAAGGGGGGTACCCCGGGGGGGCACTCTGGGGGAAGGGGGGTACCCCGGGGGGGGCACCCCGGGGGAAGGGGGGGTTACCCCGGGGGGGGCACTCCGGGGGAAGGGGGGGTTACCCCGGGGGGGGGGCACCGGGGGAGGGGGGGTTACCCCGGGGGGGGGCACCGGGGGAGGGGGGGTTACCCCGGGGGGGGGCACTCCGGGGGAAGGGGGGTTACCCCGGGGGGGGGCACTCCGGGGGAAGGGGGGTTACCCCGGGGGGGGCACTCCGGGGGAAGGGGGGTTACCCCGGGGGGGGGCACTCCGGGGGAAGGGGGGTACCCCGGGGGGGGCACTCCGGGGGAAGGGGGGTTACCCCGGGGGGGGCACTCCGGGGGAAGGGGGGGTACCCCGGGGGGGGGCACTCCGGGCCACACCGCCAGGCTCGGCAGGCCGCGCTCGCAGTGCCAGGTTGGGGGTTTAAGATAATACCAGGCTCCCCGGGATCAGCGAGAGGAGCACAACCTGCCCGCAGGTCTCCCAGGCACTGGGTGGTGTTCGCCGTAGCTTTTTCACCGCTTAAGGTCGTGGGGTTTAAGGAAACAAAATATTCTGGGCATTTGGAGCGAGGTTACTTCTGGGTAAAATCAAGTCGCACTCAGTTCTAAATTGCTTCCTTATTTGATTTCTGCTCCTTCCTTAATTGGCTCTTGTCCCCTCCCCAGCCGTGCCTCACCCTACGCTAACCTCTCGTTTATTATCTATCTGTTATCTTTTGGCAATATGATAGTACTTAAGTAGAGGCTAATGAGCTATAGCTCACGTGAAATCTGCGCTCAAACCCATTTATGCTTTTACAGGGCGGCAATTGATTTCTACCACGCTTACTTTTAAGTACACAATGTGTGAATAGAGCCATGTGGAGCCAGCGACACGGGAAAATCTTGTGTCGCCACACCCCAAAACACGGCCGT
This sequence comes from Balearica regulorum gibbericeps, assembly GCF_011004875.1. Taxonomy (NCBI): domain Eukaryota; kingdom Metazoa; phylum Chordata; class Aves; order Gruiformes; family Gruidae; genus Balearica; species Balearica regulorum. The sequence goes on along the minus strand of NC_046220.1, from coordinate 87,096,935 downwards.
CTTTGACACCTCAGAGAGAGGCAGGCAGCCGCCTCGCTGCCTTCGGCTTCAGCCCTCGCTGCCTTCGGCTTCCGCGGCCTGGAGCAGGGCGGAACGACCAGGCTGGGTCGGTAAGGCAAACGGAAGCCAACGGCCGTGGACGTGAGCGAGCTCTGAGCTGCAGCAGCGCAGAAACTCGGCTCATCTCCCGTTACCTGTGCCTCCTGTTCAGCGAACTCCAGCAAAGCACTGGGGCTGTCCAGGAGGAGGAATATGGCAAATAGCTGGGGGAGAGCGGCCCCTGCAACCGGCCTGTCACAAACAGAAAATGATCCTGGTGGCTCAGTAACTATTTTCCCCTTTCTGTGTTTTTACAGCAAAGGGTACATTTGCCACTAACAATAAAACTTCACTAGAGGAGCTTTCAGCTGCTTGACAGACATACCAACATCTTTACATTCAGATATTTTCTTTCACTGGTGTTCTGCTCCGCAGAGCCGAGGGGAAAGGGAAACAGGAGATCCCTGTTCCTGGAGAGATTCCACAAGCAGTCCATAAGCCAGAAGGTTTTTTTCCAGCCTTTCCAAAAGCTCTTCCTGGGGAAGGAGGGATTCGACCTCTGCCCAGGCAGCAGCGCACAAGAGCAAAAAGGGCAAGCTGTATGGAGGCATTAGCCTTTGTACTCACATGAATGTCTCCCGGTCATAAACCACGAATGACGTCCTTAGTGACTGGCACGTCTAGGCCGGGGCTTCCCCAGCACCGTGCTCTGCCACTGCCCGGTTTCCCCAGCCTCAGGGGACCTGTCAAGGCGTCCCCTCGAATGGCCAGGTCCAAAGGAGCACCTGGGCACCAGGCTCTTTCGGCGGCAGTTCTAATGCTCTTTCTCCTGAGCTCAGCACATCATTCTCAAATCTAGGTCTAGCTTTTTTCCCCAGGCTTTTCAGTCACCTTCTTTGATGCCTGACCAGAAGAGCTCCGCCACTTCTCATCCCCCAGATGCCAGGGAAAGTCAGGATTCTCCCATCCTTCCCTCCCCTCTACCTTGCTTTAACTCTTCGTATTGCAGCTTCAGAGCTCTGAGCAGGAGCACAAGGCACTTTGGGCTTTTTCTCCAAGGGCCACTTCTTCAATAGTCTTCTCTGTCAGTTTACGGTTACACGAGCCCTGCCTCATCACTGGGGGTCCGACCCCAAGGCAGTGGTAAATGGAGTCCAAATCATCTGAAGGGCTAGCGGTGGGAAGTTCAGGTGGTACTTGGGTAGCTCAAACTGCATGATTTCAGCATTCCTTAAATTACGTTTCCTGCAGTCAGTTTCAGAACCTCCTCTCAGTTCTCTGCGTGCCTGGATCTGCAGGTATCACCAGCTGAGACCATGAGCTCCAACTGGAAACTCTCTGGCTGTCAGCAACATTTATGTGTCTGAAGTGTCAAATGAAAAGGAAATAGCTGACTGTAACTCAACAACTGTAACTGGACTGTAATCCAAACACTGTAAAGCTGGTGATTCACGGGAATCTCTGAATCCATAAGCTTTCCGTGATGCGTGATCACAAAGGATGAGCTCTGGACGTGCGCGCCAGGCCATCTCTGGGCCCCTGACACCGCAGCGGTGGCTTTTTACTTCCACGTTACAGCATCTGCGCTGCTGGGTTTGCAAAATCAGAGCGCACTCCCAACAGCAGGTTCTCCCCAAGGGAAAAACATGTATGCACGTAAGCTGAATGAAGGGATCTCTGATGACAGAGCAGAAAATGAGTATGCTCTGCCACTAACACATCAACCTTATTGGATTGTAAAGCTTTAGTATCAAATCTGTGATGGAGATTACTTGTTTATTTGCTTGTGAGTATTACAGGCGTAATTCCTCTTCAGAATTGTATTTGGAATAATAGATGGCCCCAGAGACATGTAATTCATTTGAGAATGCTGACATCAAAAATCCTTAGGTGCAGCTGAGATCATTTATAACTGGCCTCTTTAAGTAACAAAGGTCCATTAATTATTTACAATTCTCAGAGAAAAAAATAGATCAAATATATATTATGGATGGCAATTCTCAATTCAAAATTAGGCTCCATACAAGCGTATAAGACGGGCTGCAGTCGGGAGCGATGAGGACACGGCACTGCCTGGCAGGTATATATGGAAAGGTGTAACAGGAGGGATTCCTGCACCGGAACAGGCATCCCGCCTCTGACAGCGACGTGACTTTGATGATTGTTCTGAGCCTTCAGCAGTGGCCCTGACCGAATGAGCAGCACTGTGCCCGAAAGGCGGAGAGGGGGTTCCTCCCAGTCCGGCTCGTGATTAGCCTGGGGCTGAAGGATGATAGCCCTCCTAATTCCTTTAACATCAGCCTAACGGCAGACTACTCCTATTCACATAAATGCCTAATCCTTTTCTAAATCCCTCTAACCGCTTCCTCAGCAATATCCTCCAGCAGCAATGTATTCTGACTATTCAGATTAATAAAAAAATTTCAGCCCTCTCACGTATGCATGCGCTTGACGCCCATTCTTTTACTCATCCCAAATAGCCCTATAACACCAATACGTACTTCTCTGTAGAAAAAAGGAAACAACTTCATCTACTTTCCTGCACAGACCCACAGTCCGCTGGCTTTTAGTTCCCTCATATGGCAAATAAAAGTCATAAAAATATCTGAGCATGTGCCCATGTTTAGCCCACAGTCAGTTCTCTTTGGAGGACAGTGGAGCAAGAAGATAGAAGGGACCACTGCTAGTGACATGTGTTTTCCCATGCATCACAAAAATCACAATGGCATTCTCCTAATAGCCTGAGGTGTGAGAAAAAAGGGCAACACTGGTCTGAAGAGACACAACAGATTTTCCACAGAGCAAGAAGAGCACGAGGTGCTTTCTAAATCACTCTTTGCTGGGCACGCACCTGAAAGTTGTTGGGGCTGTTCAGACATGAACCAGCTCCAGTTCAAAACCTGTGTTGCCAGCTGGAGTTTAAGAGCCGTGCTGAGCAAAAGGCTTCAAGCCCATGCGCTGCTCTTTTGTTTGAGTACCACCCGGCTGCTTAAACCTGGCTGTACAGCTCCAGCGTTGCAACTGGATGGTGTCCATCGAGTTCAAAGCCATGGGCAAAATGAATTTACATCTGTCTTCAAAACACGTGTCCTCCAGCATCGATCAAACTGCAGGGGCAGGGAGAAGAAAACTCTTGTGCGGTAATAACTGTTCCCTAAGACCCAGACTAGCCCCAGCACACTCTCATTTGTATAAATGCCAGGCAGGCAGCACACAATGTCTTAATTCCTGGATCACTAGTTTTTAGCTTTTTCCTTAAAGAAGCATAAGCAATACACTTTTTTACTGCATTGCACCATCAACGTTTGTTTATATCAGAAACATATTTTTGTTTCATTTTTAGCTCAGATTTAAATATAATACTGTAACTTTTGTACTAATGTTGGTCTTACCCCTTCCCAGATAATTTTTCTGGTTTTCCCACAATGAATTGATGATCGTTTTGATCAGGGTCTATGAGCTATGAACTCCTCCAGTGCGAGAAAGCTTATAGCCCCGTTGCGCTTGAAGTGAATTATTTCCAATTACAATTATTACAGTTGCAATAATTACAATTGAAATAAACTTTTTGTAAAAATCTTTTAGGTTTTTCATTAATGAGAAAACATTTATGGGAGGTTCATGACATATTCTGCCATTTTCAAACAAATGTATCAGATTTAATGAAGTAAGCAGATTTTACTTTTCAATCACTTCAGCTCTGCGTTTTATTGCTGCTTGTTTCTGCAGTTCCATTTTTACGGACACAGGGATGGAATTCATCTGACCTAGTCGCTCTGGGATCCTTTTATCTCCAACAGAGAGAAACAGGAGCTTTTGAAATGCAATTCATCTCATCATCCTGAAGCAGACAGCTAAAAAAAGTCAAATGAATGTTACCATCAAAGTGCCTCTTTCTCTCTATTGACTGTACGAAAGCCCGAGGCAAGGAGCTCCACTAAAGGCATCCCTGTCACAGGCGTCCAGCTGCAGGTGGGAAAGGGATTGTCCTTCACAGGCAGCCCATGTTCACCTGACCCAATTTTCTAGATTTTTAAAAACTAAATGCAATAGTTTCAGAATGCATTTCCCTTCAACTGGTTGGAATTGGAGTATTTTAACTTCTTAGCAAGTGGAACAGTAACTCACCTAGCACCTGAACCATGGTTCATGCGGAGAAAAAGAGAGGCAGAATGTAACGCCTTTCCTGCTGCCGGGGCCTGCTGGACACCGTTCATTTCTTGTCGTTGAGATGGTGTCACATTAGCAGGCACCAAGGAAATGCACTTGACAGAAAACCTTTCCCTCAGAGCCAAGCGGTTGCCAAAACTGCTTGGCCACAGTTCAGCCAAACACTTACGTGCTTTGCGAAACAGAAAGGGATTTAAGCGTGTGCTTAAGATCAAGCACCGGCTGTACTTTGCTATGTCAGAGCCCCTAAGATTAACGCCTATATTTTTTGACATTAACTTGGAAATATTTCACAAACTATTCTGCATCAATTGCATGTTAAAAGAAGTTAAAACAACATATCTCTTATTAGTAGTCCAATCAGGTTCACTATAATGAACAACATAAGAAGAACTAAAAAGATGTTCCAAGCTCTGCTTCTTGTCTTGTGCTGCCAATATGCCTAGAAAATGTGTGTTAGCACCTGAGCAAATCCTTAATGTCAACATCAGTGTCATACGGAAAATAATTCCTTAAGTTTCCAAATTTCAAGAGGCTACTTTGCTGTACGAGCTCATCCGGGAGCCTTTCTCAGCAGAAGTAACCCCAGTATAAATGCAGAGCTCATTTCCTCCGGCTCGCTCTTCCAGAGTACGTGTGACGCTGTGTTGGCAAGTTAGGAACACTGCAGCACGCTATGCAAAACAGAGCAGGGGAATACCGTACCCACAGAAAAGTTAGTCCCTGTGCACTTCTTGGCTGCCCTGCTCCTTGTGCCCCTCTCCGGCTGGGGCCACTGCGCTCAGCCCCGCCACAACCCCAGCCTTGTGCTACCGTCTTCCCTGCCTCAGCCCATCCTTCACTTTTGAGTGTTTTCGTAAGAACATGTGGAAGGAAAACCAAGCATCACGGCTTGGGTTCACAGGCAATGTGTGTTTGTGTACAGCCCATGCTGAGCAATCCTGCGGACATACTGAAGTGAGGTCGCTGAGATGGTACGGGGCTGGAGGGCACAGGGGGCTGGGATGGTACGGGGCTGGAGGGGACTGGAGGGGGCTGGGATGGTACGGGGCTGGAGGGCACAGGGGGCTGGGATGGTACGGGGCTGGAGGGCACAGGGAGGGGGCTGGGATGGTACGGGACTGGAGGGCACAGGGGGCTGGGATGGTACGGGGCTGGAGGGCACAGGGGGCTGAGATGGTACGGGGCTGGAGGGGACGAGGAGGGGGCTGGGATGGTACGGGGCTGGAGGGCACAGGGGGCTGGGATGGTACGGGGCTGGAGGGCACAGGGGGCTGGGATGGTACGGGGCTGGAGGGCATGGGGGATGAGAGCCATGTGTGCTCAGCCTGGACAGAGCAGGACTCGGGGGACATCTTACCACTGGGCCAACTACCTAATAAGTGGGCGCAGAGAAGGTACACCAGACTCTTCTCAGAGATCTGCAGGGACAGGACAAGAGGTGATGGGGGCAAGTTGGAACATGGGAAATTCTGGTTACGTATGGAAAAAAGTTTTCACCGTGCGGGTGGGTAACCTGGAAGAGGCTGCCCAGACAGGCTGAGGTCCATCCTTCAAGATATTCGAAGTCTGACTGGCCAAGGCCCCGGGCAACCTGACGCAGGTGCTGCGCTAGCCGTCTGCAGAGTCTCCTGTCCCACCTGCGCCGTTCCGAATCTGTCACGGAGGAGCTCCCTGGAGTTCAATGGTACCTGTGCATGCAGGTATAATAAAAAACATTAACTAATGCCTTCTTGCCAAGTCATGCAACAGAATCTAAGTTAGTGTTACTTTCAGGAGAAAGACAGGAGAAAATGGGGCGGGGGGAAGACAAAAAAGAAAGAGAAACATTAGCCAAGGGAGCTAATTTAACATATTAATACAAAGCCTACAGGAGTCCTCTTTGGGGCCCTCGACAAGCTTGTTGGGGCAGATCTTTAGTGACTGCTTCATCATTTCCCTAGAAATACCATGCGTACTAGATACAAAAATGTTAACTAAACATTGCTGTGTATTTAACAAGAAAACTTCAGTAATTACGATTAAAAGAAAAGCCTAGTGAATAGGCTGAACCACTGCAAAAACTTTGCTATTTCCATTATTTGCAGCCATTATACACCGCAAAAGCTTAGCTACTCCCATTATTTGTAGCCGTTATTTGTTTTCCTGCTGGACTTAACTGTACCAGCTGTTACTCAAATACTGGGAGATGCTACTTAGAAGGTCACCGTAACATGCCAATATATAGACTTTGCACTGTAAATCCCTAGTACTTTTAATCATCCGCTGCCAGTAGACACAAAGAAAATCTAAACAAACCATGATCTTCACAAATACAGATGGTTTGGGTTTTATAGAATTGGCTTGAACAGATTAATAGAGCCACAACCTAAGCAGAAAATGCTCTTTAGGAAATCAGCTGGATGCTTCACCGGCGTACCAAACAGCATTATGATATTAAACTGCTGCCAGAGCCCCTCCGAAGTGACTCGGCGGGCCCAGGGCCAGCAGGAAAGCGTTCCCTCTCCCCCTGCCCGCCCGCGGCCCCACGCGCTCTGCTCCGGCTCTGCCGCAGTACGGAACGGACCCGTGCAGCGCCGAGGCGGCAGGACCATCGCCCGTACGAGAGGCACCGTGCTAATCGCTCCAGCAATCGGGCTATTTCTAAACAATGTTGTTACGATTGAGGTATCGAGCGACAACTGCGGAACGCAGGGATGGACCACCCGGCCTCGTTAGATGCAAACCGCAAATAGTCTGCCGTGAAAATAGGGCGCGCTGCAGTCTCTCTCCTGCGGCTGTAATGTCTTCAGATGTCATGCACGACACCAGTAGTTAAAAATCACGCAGATGAGACTACGTTTCATTTGATGGAGCACTAGTGGCATGCTGATTTCTGTAACTCCTTATTGCACTTTAGTGATTTCAAAGGAGATATTTAAAATGTTCTATTCACGATCTATCGCTAGTTCCACTGAGCTTAACAAATCGTAAAAGTAATAATGGAAAGTTACATATTTTATCCTACTGTCTTTTCAGTCCTTAGTTTAAAATAGAATTTCATTACTTCCACAGAGGAGCAAATAAATCTACATCATACTGAGCCAAAAGTAGGCTGTTTACAGGCACGCTTCAACATAGTTCAATATTTAATGTTGTTACTGAACAATCCTTTGCTCAAAAAAAAAGGCTTTTCTCACTGTAAAGCCTGTCAACAGTGATAGTTTTTCTCTTTTTTTTTCTGGAAAAATTTCATAAGGAATGTTAATATTTTATTGGGTTTATGTTTGAATGACAACATTGCATCTATATTTGCAGTATCTTTCTTAAACCATTATTAAAATGTCTAGGGGCTAGATACGATTCTGAACATGGAAAACTGGTTCCGAACGTAAAAGATTAACTATTTAAAAACATGTTAGTATTTTGTAATGTATTATTGAAAATGTCATAGAAAACTCATCAAAGCTATAAACCAAGTTGAATCAAACTCCCACAAAACATGAATAGCTTTTAATATTTTATTACTAAGTTGTTTTCTCAGTTCTGTGCTTTCCTGGTTTCATTACGAGGAAGAAGCAGTGATCCCCTGGCCTATACCCAGGTATCCTTTTGGAAAGGTTTGCGGAACAGCGCGGTACAAACCCCAGGTAAACACCTCAAAAGACAGAGACCTTCTGTTGTTGGGATGGGACTGAGCGTCCTCTACGTACGGTGACACTGTGCGTCAACCAGCTCGAAATGCCACACTACGATTTCCTTTGGCTGTATGTCACCAGCAGGTAACGTTGAAGTACAAAATACCTTCAGACAATGTAAGCTAAGCTTCAGAGCGGCCACTTCTTAAGTCAATCCATTTCATTACTCACTGAGTGCAAACGGTGGATTAATCTCACCTCTGTGCCAGGCTTTACCGACCCTGAAGCCAGTGGCACTGTCACCAGCGGTAGAAAGGCCTGACCTGACTTTGGCTGGGTTAATTGTTATTCAGTTTCCAGTAACAATACAATACTTGAGGCATGAGCAAGATGCTGGCCCCTCCTTTAACAGGATTTTACCGTGTCGTAACTTCCCTGTGGGTTTGAACACTTTGGATGTACGTCAAGCAGGCACAGGCAGGGAGTGCTGATACATTATACATAAAGATCTGCTTTCATAACTTCCTACCTAACATCAGCGGTAATGCACAATAATCAAAACACTTTCAAAAGAAAGACAAACCATTTTCTTTCTTGCCTCAAGATCCAGCACAATGTTGCTGAGTGCCAGCGTCAACAAAGGAGAGGCAGCAGACGCGTGTGGCTGGGGGTGCCGTAAGGAGGGAAAGCCCGAAGGACCCCCGTTGTCGGCAGCGGCAAGCCATGATTAGATCACGTCGCTGCAACGGCCAACTGATGCTGCACTGCTGCATCCTGCGTTGGGCTGGTGCACTTGGGGATCCCTCCATCTCTTCACAGGAGAAGAGGACTGTCATGGGATCAGCAGCTGATTCAGGGGTGACAAGAAGATGCAGTAAACACAGATTTAAGGAACACAAAGCAGAGAACATTCAGATTTACTGGGAAAATGTGTTTTCGTGAGAGACTACCAGGCAAAAATCAGTATAAGCATTGACAATTATTTTTGTCAGCCATTTCTTTACAAAATTGTTCCGCTTCTGAATTAATATTTATGCTGCTGTGGCATATTGAGACTGCTGTGAAAATTATATAATTTCTAAATAAATATTAAATAAAATCTGCCTGAAATCACCTAAGATCAAATATTTTACCTTTTTCCCTTCACTTTTAGCTCATTTCAACAAAGCATTCATTTTGCAAGTTGTCTCTTCTCTTGTTAATTAACTACTTTCTTCAATGGCCGCAGAAACTTTATAAAATTCACATCAATGTACTTTGCTTATAGGGATTGTAGGATAGTTCAGGAGAAGCGAGTTGATCTGCTTGACTTTCATTAATCAAAGCGGGCTTTTTTGTTTTGTCTTTAACAATGAGATTTAGGTACATCTAAATGCTCCTAGTTAGGACCTGAACTTGCAAACCCTGAAGTCTGAAGCCAGTTTTGTATCTAGGATCACTCTACCATGCACAGTCCTTTCCTCTTCCAGCAAAGCATACAATATATAACCTGATTTTGGTTATTGTGCTAACAGCTCTGTGCATTTAGTTCCAAAGGAGTGGGTTGAAAATGCATGTCTGAAACAGTGTTTCTCAGGAGTAGCAGGTTTTTTTACCTTCACGACAAATTGCAAAATTCTCTATTTCTTTGTAAATTTGAGTCAATAAGCAAAATTAACATTAAAGAAGTTGAGAGAAGGTCTGTGTTTCTATCAGTAATTCATAGTTTACAGGAAAGGAAAAAAAAAAGAGGGTTATTTTAAAGAGAGTCTTCATAGAATTGTATGACCTGATCTGCGAGGTGTGGTATCACAAAGGCTTTGAAAAGTGGCTGCTAATTATTCTGAAAAGTCTTTGATGTAGTCAGTGGCCTGTTTTTTGGACAATACAGGAAATCCTTACAGTTTACTGTCTCTCGTGGTATGCCAGTGTTCCGGTCAGTGGGTAACTTGGTAGGTTGGGTGAAGGGAGGATACGCATCCCCCGGGAGCAGTGTCGTGCTGGCAGAAGGCCCCGAGCTGGTGAGAGTCCTGCTGTCCCGGCGCAGAGGCTTCTCTTCCTTCTCGGTGATTAAGCTGAGAATGTCTTGCCTTGCTTAGTTTGTGAGAAATGCAAATATTATGAGATTTGTTATGCAAACTGTTTCTTTCACTTGGATTTCACGTTCTGTCTATGTTTAATGCACCTTGCGTTTGTTCAGATGACTTTGGTACTGATAATCCCAGGCAGACATCCCTGGGGAGTAAAAAAAAACAAAAACAAACCCCCAAACCCTGAAACCTTTATGGAAAAGTGATGAAAATTAAAGTTTCTCAGATTCACACATCCTGTCAGGCTCTGTCAGGGATGTGAGTCTCATCTCCATGTGACACTCCCCAGTGTAGGTAGGTGGAGGTGAGGGAGAGCATCCAACAGACCAAGAGATGAGATCTGATGACAGACACAGAAACTTTTTAACAGATTCACTGAGAAATACAGTTGTTTGAAATGAGTCACGCGCGACCGTCACTGCAGCACCGCCTGGTTCAGGCCTAGAGCCTCTAATGCCGGTGGCATCTCGAGAGCAATGCTGTCTGTCCTGTTACACCACCTGGGGCGTGTGCCACACACGGCACGTCCCACCAGCCAGGGCTGCTGCCCCCTTAGCATCAGCCTACCCCCAGCCTCACTGCCCGCTGGCCTTACTCATGCTCTACCTACTGTTCACCCCGGCCACAAAAAAATCCCCAAAGCCACAAGACTGGTGTAATTAACGTTCAGGCTTGTCTAGTTTGGAATCTTGTCTCTGCCAGTGGCCAGCAGGAAACAACAAGGCAAGCATGCAGCGACACTCCTACTGCCTAACCTCCCAGCTCCCAGTACTTGTAGCTCAAACCAGAGGCTGTATCCTTGTGTTTTGTAGACTTTGATGTTTTTCTTCTCTGAACCGGTCAAAATCCTTTTTGAAGCTATGTAAATTTTTGGCATTATCCTGGAATAATGAATTCCAACATACTATGTGAAAAATTACCTCCTTCTGCTTGCTTCTCTATAATTTTAACTACTTAAGTTTATTTCTCCAGGTTTTTTATATTATGGTTACTAGGGAATAATTATCAGCTGTTCAGCTTCTCACGAGATTTATGCGTTGACTGGCTCATAACCCTCCCTTTCGGTTCCTCTCTGGGCTCTGCAGTGCTCCCAGTCCCTCCAAGTACACAAGCTTTTCTTAACCTTTCCTCATCTCTGTGGGCCTATCACACCTATTTGAAAGTCTGTTACATCTTTTCCAAGCTTTAGTCTCTAGGATTTTGGGAGGCGAACGCTGGATGTAGTCACGGTGGGGGCGCAAAGGGCTTTATACTGTAGCATTTTAGTGTATTCTGTTCAGTTTGCTACTTCCTTCCTAGTTACTCTGAACCAGTCTGCTTGGGAGGGGCTGGTTGGGTTTTGTTTGACAGCTGCAGGGTATTTAGCTGGTGTTTCCATAAGCCTCCCTACAGCAACGTTAAGCACCTCAGTAAGTATGGCAGAACATATTGCTGATTTTTTTGTACTGGGGTGGGCTCTCTGTGTTACTCTGCATTTATCCATATTAAATATCGTTTTGCTGTACTACTGCCCGCTCACTCAGTAGCATGAAATTATTGTGCAACTTTTCTCAGCTGGCTTTTTTTAATTACCTCTAATAATTTAATCATCACCAGTAAAACTTTTCACTTCATGATCTTTAACAAATTATTTATGAGCATACCTAGTATTAGGTTGCAGCGCAGATCCCAAAGAAACTCTGCTTGTCACCTTTCTGCATGGAGAAAACTGATCATCCTGTCCCTTATTCTATAACCAATTACTGGCCTGTGGAAGGAGCTTCCTTTTTCACCTATGACCATCTTGAAGGTTTTCGTGAAACCCAACTCTGTCAGACAGATCGCTCCTGTCCACAGGTCAGTAAGTTTGTCAGAGTGATGTAGCAGACACATGAAGGCAACTTCCCTCTCCAAACGCTGTCGACTCTTTCCTGCTATTTTATATTTGCCGTGTGTTTATTGATGTTAACAGTTCTGCCAATCTGTCTGCAAAGTTGGACCTGTTGGAGGGTGGTTCCCAGGTTCCCTCCGAAGCCCTTTCAAAGCCGGTTGTCACCCGCCACTCCTCTCCGCAAACAGCCACGCGTTACCGCACCCAGCACTTCAGCAAATCCTCGCTTTGGTCCCTACGAGCACTGAACTAGCAGTTTGCTGCTGTCTGCCCTCACGGCTTTGCTCCAGAGCCTCTTCTGCAGATACCCGCCACTCCGGGACCTGTCCCGCAGAGCTGTCCCGGCGCAGAGGCTGCCCACGAGAGCAAGCACCTCTGAGCCGGCCGGCACCGAGCACCGGGGCGAAGGCTTCAGCCGGCTTTACTGCCAGGACCTCAGCGTGGAGTACTCCTTTTACGGGCCAGTCACCAAGTGATGCTGCAAAGTCTCTTGCTTTCTGATGTGTTTGAGAAACATGTATGAGCTTTTATATCTCTCAGTCTCTTGATTGTCTTCTTATCATTTTATATTTAACTTAACAAATCTGTGGTTTTCTCTCCTTTCCTCAAGTAGGCACAATCTAAAATTTGGGAGATAGAACCTTTTACTTAAGAAAATTTGTTGGTTTTCCAGGCTTCTTTGCTCTTTTCAAAGGTTCTTTCAAATCAGAAATACAGCCTTAAATTCTAATACAGTTTTTTAAAATAATATCCACCCTGCCTGCATGCAGTCTGCCCTTCTGATTCTTCTTTTTAATTACCTTTTCAACTGGCTTTCTCAGTTTTGTTCTTCAGTCAGAAAGTCCTACAATGGATCTCTTTCTGCATCTATAGAGGTATTCAGTCTGAGTACGTTGGGTCACTGAGAACCTTTACAGTGACCTTTAAGAAAATCCATTTCAGCATTTTTCATTCTAAGCAGTGCTGGCTTGGGTCTTGACTTAAAAATAAGAAGAGGCTTCTCTTCTCCAGTCTATCCATACACAGCTGATGGAAGGATTTGTGATTTAGATCTTGGAACATTTTTATTTCTCCATAAAGTATCATGTATGATTTTTAGGTTAAGTATAAGATATAAGATAGACGATGTCATCAATTGTGTACTCAATTACCATGCTGAATGCGTATAAGACTGAAAAAAGATCAGAAGACATCGTTTGATGCTATTGCCCTTCTAGTAGTCAGCCTGAAGCTCAGTTGTCTCGTCTCCCGCTTTGAATTTCCGAATGAAAGGCTTTTCCACTCCTCAGACAGCTAGCTTCTACATTTTTAGCTGCAGAGGATCCATAGCCTGATTTAGAAAATGGGTGAAAAAGGCAACTCAGCAGATAAGCCCCCACTCTCCCAGTATCTGCTGCAGGCAGGAAGATGCCTCTATCCCCTGTGCAAGAAAGGACTTTGGAACAGAGGGCATGCTAACGACTGTCCGCATGCATCGGTTCTGCATAACTACCCGGCAGGTGCACTGCACTAGCCAAAACCTTTACAAAAGAATATAGGGGATTTCTGTGAATGACTGCCATACACCTGCTAACAATCCAGCTTCAAGTTTCATAGTAACAGCAGGTGGTTTTCTTATCAATTTCCTTTTACTTTTCATCGGCGTGCAGCATGGAGGCAGGCGACCCATTCATTATGATCAACCACTGAGAAATGGCAAGCCTGCTTTTGCCAATTGAAATAGTCAAGTCACAAATGATGGCAAATACTATGCTCAGTATGGATTTAGATAAGGTCCTGGGGACAAGCACACAGTTAGAGACCGAAAATACCCCATGCTCAAGCCAGTATTTATTTAAAAACTCTGCTGGTTTCCCTCATTTTATGGCAAATGCGTAACTTGTATATTGGGAGATAGTTATACAGCTGCTGTGAGAAATCTTGCCCAAAAGTCATTATTTGCCATTGTCATGCCTTAACAGGCTGTGCCTCAAGGCTATGATTTTGTGCAACCATGCTCTGTTGTCCCTTGTGTTATTAATAGACTTTGTAGGCCACCTACCTTTTTAATCCCTGTCCTTTTTTTTTTTTTTTTTTTTGCTAAAGCACAACCTCTTTTATCCCCTCCGAGCCCATCACAGGTTGGCTGTTTGGGAATAAGAGCACTGACAAACACAATCCTGTGTCAACAGGCCTGCAGCTTTCTATAAAAGGGACTTTTGGCTGGTACTTACAGCATTAGAAAGGCTGCCCTACTAAATATGTCTTTTCTTAGCACATATGTCCTATTAAAGCTGGTGTACCACCTTGAGAACTGGCATAATGCCACTCTAACACATGGGCATGATGGTACACTCTGTATAAGCTTGAAATATGTTTGCTGAGGATAGGATTCCAAGCCCAGGATACTGCAATGATATTTTTGGCTGGCATACCCACAGTGAAAATCCTGAGCCAATGCTTTCAATGTTCACTAACCTCCATCACTCAATTTTCGGCATCTCATGTCTGATTAACAGAGACTGCAAGATTTCAGCAATTCCAGCTTACCTCAGTGCCCCTGAGCAATGCTTCTGTCGAAGCAGAAAAGCTGAGCAGTAGCTTCCTTTCCCCCTCTATGCTGGAGCTGGTCTGCAACACTTGGGGCAACATACACAAGCTATCTGCTGTGAAAGTTGCCTTTCACTGTTGAGAATTCAACAATAAACATTTATTCAGCCAAACGCAAGCAGGTCTGGGCCCTGGCCAACTGGAAGGAGGAAGGAAGGAGCAGAGGGGTCAGCTCGAGTTCTGGAGCCCTGCCCATGGGAAAAGGGACACATGAATTTAGGTCTCAGGGAAGTTTCCAGGTAATTACTTATATTGCTCGTTCTCTGCAGGATTGTCAGTGAGGTAATTTGCACTATTTGAACTTGAGCCATGGTAAAAGGTTGCATTGTAGGTTATTTCATTTATGAGAAGAAATCAGGAGAGGCTAATTTGCTTATTTTCAGAAATGCACAGTCTAGTGCCATTGGGCACCAGCTACAGCTCCCCTGGTCGGAGGTCTCTTTCAGCATGCACCATCTAAAATCCCTCTCTCTAGATCCTTCTTGAAGAAGACGTTACTGCGTTCAAGCTGGGAAGCGCTCAGAAGGAGCACAGCCTATCTAAATCGCCTCCCCTCCATCATTCCTGGCCCAAACAGTATCAGGAAAACCACCCCACCCATCCCATTTGAATTCCACATCAGGCATGCATATCACTTGTTTTAGGGTGGAGATCTCTCCCTATATTTTGGGTTTCGTAACATCAGTGTTTGTGTTGCAGATGACAATTATTTCTCCTACCGTGTCTGTAGGGTACTGAATGGCTTCTCCCATTCTAAATGCAAAGTGGCAGCACGGTAGCTTTGGAGAGGTTTATCTAAGTTACAAGTCCTTCTCCTACTCTGGGAGGCTTTAGAAACAGAAAGACAGCTTCTTCTCTGGGCTAATTCATTCTTTGGCTTCTAGGCTTTGGTAACTAGATTGCACAGCAAGTGTACTCATTTTTTTGCTCCTACCATCATGCAGATCAAGGGATGAGGCCAATGTCTGCTGCAGCGACTTTTCATCCCGCAGGCTTGCATATCCTTCCTAATGTAGGTCCTGAGTGTGGTCTTGGGTCTTGTCGTGACACGGAGCTGGGAGACAGGCTGTGGTGCACACCCAGGTCCCTCAGGCTTGTCTAACCAGCAAGGGTGCCTGTGCTAGAGGGGTTTTCCTGCACTACGCCAGGCCTAGGACAAACACACGATGAGAGCAGAAGAATAACAGTTTCACCGAAGTAAACAGAGCAATGGTAGTTTGTACCAGTTGCTGATTAGGCCCATGGTGTAGCTGCTCTGCAAATGTACACTCAGTGTGAGTTTCCACAGAACAGTGTGGTGGGTTGGCCCTGGCTGGACGGCAGGTGCCCCCCAAAGCCACTCTATCACTGCCCTCCTCAGCTGGACAGGGAGAGAAAATAGAACGAAAGGCTCCTGGGTCCAGATAAGGACAGGGAGAGCACTCAGCAATTACTGTTACAGGCCAAACAGACTCAACTTGGGAAAATTAATTTAATCCATTACCAATCTAATCAAAGTCAAGTAATGAGAAATAAAACTAAATCTTAAAACACCTCTCCCACCCCTCCCTTCTTCCCAGGCCCAACTTCCCTCCCCATTTCTCTCCCTCCTCCCCCCCAGCAGCACAGGGGGACAGGGAATGGGGGTTGTGGTCAGTTCATCACATGTCTCTGCCGCTCCTTCCTCCTCAGGGGGAGGACTCCTCACATTCTGCCCCTGCTCCAGCCTGGGGGCCCTCCCATGGGAGACAGTCCTCCATAAACCTATCCAACGTGAGTCCTTCCCATGGGCTACGGTTCTTCATGAACTGTTCCAATGTGAGTCTCTCCCATGGGGTGCAGACCTTCAGGAGCAGACTGCTCCAGCGTGGGTCCCCCACGGGGTCACAAGTCCTGTCAGCAAACCTGCTCTGGCGTGGGCTCCTCTCTCCATGGATCCACAGGTCCTGCCAGGAGCTTGCTCCAGCACGGGCTTCCCACGGGGCCACAGCCTCCTTCAGGTGCCTCCACCTGCTCCGGCGTGGGGTCCTCCACGGGCTGCAGGTGGAATCTCTACACCCCCTCATCCTCCCTCCATGGGCTGCAGGGGGACAGCCTGCTTCACCATGGTCTTTACCACCGGCTGCAGGGGAATCTCCGTTCTGGCACCTGGAGCACCTCCTGCCCCTCCTTCTGCACTGACCTGGGTGTCTGCAGAGTTGTTCCTCTCACATCTTTTCACTCCTCCGTCTGGCTGCAATTGCTCTTCGTGGGGTTTTTTTTCCCCTCCTTAACTCTGTTACCCCAGAGGTGCTGCCACCGTCGCTGATGGGCTCGGCCTTGGCCAGCAGCGGGTCCATCTTGGAGCCGGCTGGCATTGGCTCTGTCGGACATGGGGAAAGTTCTGGCAGCCTCTTGCAGAAACCACCCCTGTAGCCCCCCCCACTACCAAAACCTTGCCACGCAAACCCCATACAGATAGTATGTGTCCATATGAATATCAGAAGGTCACACACCTATTACAATTACTTTTTTTGGTATGCTGTTCTGCATTACTTTTTGAAATCACAGAAGCTGCTGTAGGAGGAATCATTGTCCTCAGGATATCACATATGCTAATGTCTTCCACCTTACTTTCACTACTTTTCGGTCTCCAGCTATGTTTATAGTATTAACTGGTCAGCACGGACAGGGACTCTTCAAAACAGCAGAGGTGTGACAACAGTCCCACTAAAAACTCAGTCTGGAGATGATAAGAGGAATTACAAACAGCAAAAAGGTTGTGAAGAAGAATGGGAGTTTACTGTACACCTTATGCACGTGGCATTGCTTGTTATTCAAGTAAAAGGTAAGCTGGGTGCAAGTGAGAAAGCATGAACAGATCATCCTAAGAGTCAGTAACTTTTGTTTCTTACCTTAAGAAATGCATTGCCTTTAGTAACCTTTTCCTGATATGGCTTCCAGCTATGTTCTTGTGTGCAAACTGCACTTGCTTTGAACTCTCTGGGGTATTTTGGATTGGCCTTGGCTATAGCAGCAGAGAGAGGGTGGTGATTCACTGTTGGCTCACAGCTCATACCTCTCAACTGCTCTGTACTAGCAGGGCCTGCTTTTGGTTTAGAGCTATCTGCCTCCATCCCACACAGATCTTCTAGTATTTTCACTACTCCAAATCACTTCTCTGATAAACACAAAACTAAGGTGTTAGGCAATGTAATTTACGTTAATCCTGCACCCTTTACTCTTTTGCCTTATTCCTGAAGTCCTTTATCTTGTCTCCATCTGCAATGACCATTGCATACATTTCAAAAAGGCCCATTAGCTGAGGTGAAAAGATGCCACACACCATCACACCCAGACTGGTTCTTCTTAAAGGAGACCAGACGTACAGCACTGGGCCAAGGCTCCTAGACTCTTCCAGGCATTACATACATAGGTATCTGGTTTGTCTTTCTTACATCTTTCATTTTGTTAAAATAAACTAGCATTAAGAGCAAAGCATGAAGGGCAGAGATGCTTAAAAATTCTACTTTATCACTACACCAACATGAAAGCTAAATACAATCACTCATACTGTTACATGAGATCCTATTGACTCAGAAGATTTATATGTATTGTAGTATCTGATATGTTTTACTTAATCAAAATCAATTCAATTGGCTTTTACAACCTATTTACGACCACTGGAATTCTTAATTTTAAGGGCTTTTTTACAGCAGAACTGCCCCTTACTACCAGGTAGTTAGGTTTATTGTTAACACTAACTTAAGAGATGTAAGGGATCCGTGCATACAGACACTCAAAGAATACTTTGCTTATGATAGGAGTGGCCTGTAGCAGCACGCCAGGTCGTTTATACAAAGCAGTACAAAGCGGTGTTCGGTAATTACAGGGCACGTGCATGTGTAGTCAGCGCTCCACATGTTAATAAAGGGCAACTACGTACGCTCTGCCAAGAAAGTGACACGATCTGCATCGCGATGATGAAGCCAGAGAGGAGCTGCAATCAAACTGCTGCACCAGAAGGAAAGTCCTGGTCAGCAGCCACGACGCAAACAGCCTCCTGGTGAAAGAGGGACCTGCTGAAAGGATCTGTAGCTAATCACTGCCTGAAGGGCAGAGCAGTTATCATTGCAAGTACCAGTGGCTGCATTGCTCACCCATGTGCTTCTCACTCATATTGAGCTCCACTATTTCTACAAAAATCCAGGACAGGTAAATGTAAATATTCAGGGAGTCTTGTATATCTTGATTTATCTGATGGATTTTCTACAAGTCTTGTGTACCCTTATCTGGTTCTTTGTCTTATGTTGTAGCTGTTATAGATCCAGTAATACGACAGCCATTTCCATCCAATCTTTTGATGAACTGTTTACGATTACTTCTGACCAAACTGAAATTTTGCACGCACTCATGCGCACACACACGCGCTCCATTTTAAGACCATTACGTTCAACCATTAGAAATGCTGTTTCCCGCTTCGTTAGCACATGCAGTCTACTAAGGAATGTACAATGTATTGGTACTTCTGTAAGAAATGTAGAGATTGATGGGGAAAATCATTAAAGTTGAAGCTAGGAAAAGCTGATTAGATAATCCAACCCTCCTCCCAGCATATGTCAGTTTCTATTAATAATGAGATACATTATTAGGGCTATCTCTACTTTTTTAATGTCATCTTTATAAAGGAGAATTCGATTGCTTACCTCAAATTCAGACAACCTCAGGAATTTGCTTCTAGTAGAATTCAAGGCAGGTCAGCCAAAATGGATCTTTTCCTCAATCTTTTCCATTCTCACGGCAGTCACAGCCCTACCTGATCATGCCTGAAGTTTCAGGAGGAGCAGCAGTGATCCCCAAAACATGACCTTTTAGACCCTTTAAAATGTGACAAACGTGCAATTAATAACTGACAAACTACTTCAAGGAGGTAGGTCAAGAAATTTGAGCCCCGTCATATTTTTTCCTGTCATAAGGAGAGAGGTTTGATCTCCCTCTCTGAACAGTAGCAATGACCTTTACCATTTCTGTGCCTTCATTTTGTGTATGTAAATTAAGACCACATTAACAGAGGCTCTGGAGCTCTAAGGCACATGGAGGTCTTCAGGTGAAAAGCCTGAGATAGAAATGCAAATCTTTATTAGTGTCCCCTACAGTCTCTAATGTGTGGTTTTCTACGTCCTGAAGCAACCAGCCTTTTCTCTGTCTCCTATCTCAGCCATCCAAGACCGACTGACACTCCTTACAGTACCTCTTGGATTTGTACATTTAGCTGCTCCCTGTAGAGAAGTCAATGATCTGAGAAAGCCTGAGGACTTCATGTAAACATGGTGTTTCCTATGTAAACAGGAACTAATTTTACTGAAGTCCAAGTGAACAGTAAATGGATTACTTTTTTAAAACAAAGGACTCATATAGTTGTTTCTTCCCTCAAAGCTGTTATCTGCCCTGCCTCCCAGCGGTGCTAAGGCTTGGAGCAGCTCAGGAAACCTCATGGAAGCCAACATCCTTCACCCCGCTTCCAGCAAAAGCAGCAACACCACCCACAACTTGCGTTGGCCAGGAATTCTCTGCTGGAATTCCTAAACAAGGTTTCAAGCAGATCAATACAGGGCTACAAAGATTTGGAAAAAAGTAACCTTTTGTGGTTTCCTCCAGGTAACGTCCCCAAATAAAATCTTTCAGAAAATACCTGTTCTTGAATAAAATATGCTACATTAAAAGAAGCATACGTTGGGGGGGGGGTGGTGTGTGTGGTGTGCGTGTGTGCGCACGTGTGTGCGTGTTTTCCAAGGAGCAAGTCACCCTGCCTTCTCTATTGCTCGGCTACAGACAGCTAGCTAGGAGACCCTGCAATATCCAACAACAGCATCGCTCTGAAAGGGGTGGAAGATTAGGCTCCAGCCCCACAGAGTGATTGTCAGGATATGGCATAAGTCCCATCAGCTCAAGCAGAGGCATTTAGATATTAGTGTTTAATGAGCTGTTCGGTTCCATTTAGTTTCGTATTGCTTTAAAGAATTTCTGTGCATTCAACCAAAGAAAATTGTAATAGCACAATTTATTAAATGAACTTCTCAAAGACTCTTAAAAAACAGGAATAGTGTAGTAATGAATACTGCAGCAGTAATATTTTAGAATGTAAAAGAAATTTGTAAGTATTTTGATATAATTTTCATTAGTGTGACTGCAGTATGAAAATTAATCAGTCATCTGTATGTTAGTTGAATTATCTTTATAAACAGTTCATTTGCAGGCTGAGGAAACTGGGATGCATACCATGAAATCAATGATGTGTAATATAGATCTGAAATATTTTCCATCTGTTTTTTCACACTGTTTGTCTAACTTAAACTCAAGCTGCAAATGCATTTGCATATTATCAATAATACTAGCCATAAATGCAGTCTGTATGCCTGCCTGTTAATGAGACTACAGCAAAAACATATCTGAATGAGTGTGGAGCTGGGCCAGCATACAATACTATGTATGTGCCGCAGCAGGAGGTGTGTGCTGTGGGTTAACCCCGGCTCAGCCCTCTGCCTTCACCACTGCTCTGGTCACCAATCTACTATGCAAAAATATCTTTCCCCAGAGACCGGAGAGGAAGACGATTTGTGAGAAGTGCTGTTTCTTTTCAAAACACAGATTCAGAACCTTCTAATAATTAATTAAAAATACCTTTTTTTTTTAGTATCCTTTATAAAGATCTGCCACAAAGACATTTGATTCCATATTTAAACTAATAGTATGCATGGTGCTACAAGATTACACACCCTTTTAAATATTAGATTACATGTGGAATTTAGTTATGGAGCGCATTTTAAAAATCCAAATGATTCGTTATTTTATTCAGCTTTTCACATTTGGACTATAAGGTACAAACAGTTTTGATACATTGCTCATTTGGATGTATTGGTTTAGTTCTGCTTCATCTTTCACAAGGATCGTATTCTGACACCAGAACGACACTTTTGCTCAGTAGTTGAATTCCAGGGTTTGTAGGTTGGTTTCTCAATAAAGAAGGTGCAGACATGGAGTATACTCTAAACAGACTTTTTATGCACCACGAGCAGAAAGCAATTGCACTAATTCCTTGTTCCAAGAGAGCAAATGTACTTGAGGAGCCTCAGCTGGAGATGGACCTCACTGATGACTCACCAGCAACTTTCCCAAGAGCTACCATCCCTAAACAACCTCATGTAACAGCAGGTCTTCTCAACTCCGAGCGTTTTGTGCACATGAGAAATAAGCACTTTAGGAGTACGTATCACAGGGATATCTGGTGATAGCTGTCATAACAATCACTATTACCTACACAGTTCTGTAAGTATATCCATACGGCTGACAAAAGCCATCTAGAAGTCTTGCTACTTAGGATTAACATGACAAGAGAGCTCTGGCGTAGGATAAGGAGTAACAGTTAAAAAAATCCATGTGCCAAAATACTCGTGGAAGTAATCAGTGCAAGTCTTTCAACGAGCCCAGCAAGGCACTTCACGCTTGTTGTTGTAAAGTCCACATCAGACCCTTGGCCAAGCATCCTACCAGCTAGACACCCCAAGCACCAGAGACCAGGGAAGAAGAAGAAGGAGGAGGAATGAACAAAACAGAGAAGAGGAAAATCAGATGAAGGGATTAGTTAGAGGAGAACTGGGAGGAGTGTAGTGAGCAAAAGGGTGAGTAGGAGTAAAATAAATCTGAGATGTAGGCGGGTGAGAGGTACATAAAGCCATGAAGATGATACCAGATTACAGAGTCGTGAGTCAAACACTGAAGCATGAAAAAAGTCTACAAAGGGTATCCCAGATTCTTTTAATTCACACAAAAACTTCTGCAAATAACACTCTCTGCCAGAGATACGTTACGCAAAATCAGTTTACCTCTTTGTGGGTTAAGTAACGTTTAAAGAGTGAGTCACATAGCTGATGCATGTATGTGAGTCTGAGTGGTTACATAGGTTCAAAATGTGCATGAAAGACAATACAGGAAAAGAGTGGGATTATATATTGTGCTAAATGTAAAAACTGAAATTATCTTTAAAAGTCTCACCCTGGAAAATGAGGAATTTGGATGGGTCATACTTAGATGCCAGATAGGTCTGGTTTTTCCAGGATCTTGCCACTGTCCCACAGGTCTAATGCTTCACTGAAAACAACTCTCCAGAATATAGAATTACTTTCCTTTGCACTTGTTTCTGCCTCCTCAGTAGTCTGGTATTTGTATACCTCAGAGCAGGGATGTCTTTCTCCTAAACGTGCCTGTAAAACAGGGAATAATAGAAATGATCTTTCTTTTAAAATGAAGGCCACGTGTACAGACCCAGCCTGGGATGGCCAGGCAGGGCCATGGGGATGTGGTGGGCCAAGACCAGGCTGGGCTGTCAGCCCACTGGGAAACAAGCTCTTCACAACATATGGAGCAAATTTGGGCTCTGAAGAGGAATCAGTCTGATCCACCCAACCTCTGAATTATCCTCATGGACATTTCTTTCTTCAGCAACCATACAGGGAGCTAAGACACTTAGTCTGGCAAACAAAAAATGGCCAGATTATGTGAAATCTGTGATGTTTTCTCTTAAAACCTTATCTACACTTACTATTTATTTCTGTAATTTTACACTTCTTTGCAGCATCTCTTAAACTTCTTGGCCTCACGGACAGCAGTCAACTCCATTTTCTTCCTAGACCACCACATACTCATATCTGTAATGACCCTTTTTATGTTTCATGTTTATGTGGGCTATTTGCCTATAAGTAACCATGGACTCGCAGACCACCATTGCTCTGCAAACCAGAGCATTTCAAAATGCAATCTGGTATTAAATACAGTGTGGGACTCGTCCAGCATTCCTAAGCTGCTCATCCTCTGTGCTGCTAAGAAAATCACAAATACAGATTTCGGTAGAGAGAAATTTGATTTCCTTTGTTAGGTGCGTTAGTGGGTCTTTCACTTCTCACTTCAGAATATTGCCTCCATAGAAATTAAAGTAATTCAGGATTTCATTCCATATTTATATTTTCCCAATATCCTTCTTCAGAGTTGCAGAGCCATGGAGGACTCATTAGTAACTAAGCACTTTCTCTGACTGATAGACTTTTGAAACGGGAATTAATTTTCCTAACCCGTAAGCCTCCCATTGGCCACTCGATCCTTGACCTGACGAGGTGCAACATCAAAGCAGTAGCTTTCTGCTGGCAGTGGCAGCATCTGTTGCAGCAACCTCAGCCGTATCGACTGAGACTGTACGCCTCTCAGCTAACTTCTGCTCAGTCCTCAGTCACTGGAGGTGGTGTCCCTGCCGACTCTGGGCTGCGTGTATGCAGCAGGGAAAACATTTTATCCATCCTGCAAAGACAAGGGTAGAAATTGGTATCTTGGTAGAAATTGCCAGTATCTTCTGGCAAGTATTCCTTCAGTGTTACTGGAGCGCATTCATTGTTTTACCTGAAAATAAGACTGAGATTATAATCAAGCCTACTAAAATAAAAAGCTATATGTTTAAAGAAATACAGTAGCTGCAAGGGTGTCGTGAGAAAGTCGAGTGTTTGGCAGTCACAAACCTGTAGTAGCACAAGCGGTGCTGTCCTCAGCAGCACTGGGGAAACACAGCATCCAAAAGCTGCAGCTGGAATGAGAGAGAAGATGCTGCCAGCCCAACACCAGCAAGGACTGGAGGAAGGGTCAGGGAGGGTAGGAGCGGAGCTAAAGGACAGGTCTGTGCCTGAGCAAGTACAAGCATGGGCTGCAAAGCCAAACGCCTTTGATGTGGCTCCCAGGGAAGAGAGCAGAGGTGGCAGAAGCACAGCTCACAAGGGGCGATTTTGAACAGGCTGCTTGGCTAAACCAAATCACCTCCGTCACACCTTGCTGAGAAGCTGTTGCAAAGACTAATCCCTCTTCTCATTCTTCTCTTCGTAAACATCTGGGAATGGCTGTGAGACAAGGCAGGACTTTCTGCCCGATCGGTTCTTGGCAGAGCAGCGAGGTTTTTCGTTCAGGGACTGCACCGCCCAGCTCTCTGCTTCCAAACACAGAACAGAAACTGGGGCTCCCTCTACGAAAGTTTTCTACTAGTTCAGAAACAAAACAAAAGTAGAAGGTATCTTTTGGCAGATAAAACATCTCCAGTAATTTTTACTTGTACATGCTGCTCTAGGTATTTACGTTGCTAGCTTGGGACATAACATTTCCCATGGAAAACTCAGGGAGATATTTCTGTAGCTCAGAACCACCCTGAAAGCCTTGCAGGATTGTATGTAAATATTTTCAGACTGGATTTCAATGGCCTTTCCTCCTCCACAGATTTGATTAATAAGTACAGGATAGTGAGGTACAGTAGAGGATGATAAAAGGAAGCGCTCTCCCCCAAATTCATTAGAATTTGTGGAGTCAGTGTATTTCACCAGAAACATAAGGTCTGCTTTTCAGATCGCAGCTTTACCTCCACACAACCCAAGCTGGTCTCCCTGGGAAATGTCCACACATACGGAGAATGCTCAGATGTGCACGTGAGGGAAGACAAGTGTGCAGAGAGGCGAGAGCACACATGAAGATACTATGTTCAGCACACCAAAACATCCGTGCAGGACAGTGGAACACTAAGGATCTTGATCAGCACATGGAATTATCACCTATGTGAGTTTAGTGACATAAGTGGGAAGCTTAATTAAGAAATTGTAAGCTGTGAGGAATGATAAACAAGCTTAGCCCAGCTTTAATTGCTTTGCTAGGAGGAGCTGAACTTTAGCTTACTTGTGCAGCCACTTGGGATCCACAGACATCCCAGCCAGGGCATGGGTAAGAGGCAAAATATGTATGAACGATTCAGTGCCAGGGTTCAGAGTATCGGTGTCTACTCTAAACTCCACCACAGCTAACGTACGTCTGAGATAAAGCCTTTATTTCCTTTCACCACCAAGGGCACAGGGAAAAGCAAAAGCTGAGTAGAGCTGAGAATATAAACTTAGCAGTTCTTGTGAAATAAGACAAAGCATTAGTAGCACTGTATCCTTAGCTATTCTGTTCCTATTCTTGAGTCTTGTTAGCACTCTTGTTAGTACTCTTGTTAGTACAAATGTTAATGCATGAGAACCTTAAACCCAGGAGAACTAAGAGTAAAACTCCGCTGGTATTTTCAAAGACGAAACATTGTGTGCTGCAGGAGAGACAGGGTGTCAGCTCCATTTGAAAAGGAGTTCATGGCTCGGGATGTTGATCTTTCTGGGTGAAATTCAGTCCTGACTGGCTAAACTTCATGTGCAGACTGTTCTCCTGGTGTTTCTGTGTTCATCTCCATCTGGTGTGCTTGGAAGAAGAGCCAGAAGAATGCAGTGAGTGATATCTCTTCTTGCCAGAAGACCCTCCAGGTAGCAGATAATGCCAATGGCAGGACATGCTCTTCAGGGAGGGGATTGCATATCTCGCTGACTCAAACAGCCCTCAGAAGAGCAAACTCCTTCTCTGACACTGAAAGATCTGCAGATAAATATTCATCAGCAAGGGAGACCTACAAATCCATTAGAAATACTAAGTCTTAAGCCACCTAAGGTTCAGCAGGTTTGTATTTCTGTCCCAGAAAAACATTTTTTGGTTGTCTGTTTTTTAAATTCTGAACACAGTCTTTTCTGCTGATACTTACAGGGATGGTAACATCTGGTAGAGGGAAGCTGGGGACAGGACATCTCAATCCACTGAAGTCAGGCTCTTCAGAGCTTCTCTGCTGAGACAATAATCTGCAGTAATTCTGAGAGCAAGATGGTTGGCATTTACATGCCGCTGAAAGAACAGAAAATAGTAAGATATAGGTGAAATGTTTATGCCATTATATCCTTGCTGTTTATTTCCACTGACTTGCAGCTCCGAGGCTTTCCAGCAGCATGATGGGGTCACCAGCTGGGCAGCATCGCTACGGAAGTGGAGCCTTAAACAAGAATTCGAGTTTCTGGGAAAGAAACACAAGACCTGGGAGGACTCTGTTAGCCAAACACAATCTGCAGGCAACGTGAATCAGCCAGTGACCACCAGAACCTAAACTTTTTGTTTAGCTGAGGATACAGGCTGAACACTACAGGGAACCCGATTCTCAACCTACCCAAGCAAGAGTCAGGAATAATTCTCCAGAGATCTGTTAAATTATTCTAGAATAAGTCTTATAATGTGACATTTGTGTAAGCCTTTGCAGTTAATTTTCTTGCTGAGTGGGAAGAGGATTAGTAGAGAGAAAAAAGACATTAGTTAAAGTATTGAGTCTTCTGTGTTGTCAAAAACTTAAGTATGTGTAAGTCTGTAGATGGCTATACATCTTTACATAGTCAACAGAGATTTCTGCATGCTTCTGCCTGATTCTTAATCAGCCATAGCTTTATTGTATGCCTATGATTTTCTGTCTCATAAAGCTGATCAGCCATATGAACTGGTTTTTTAATTATCTTAAATAAAAATATTGTTTTTTTTTTTTAAATTAAGAGATTAAACCCCCTGTGGTTTTACGCACCCATTACAAGTACCTCAGCAAAAGCTCTCCAGCTTCAAAGCTAACAAAACACCCTCCCAATTTTCCAGAAACCCTCATCCTTCTTTAAAAATGTAAATGAATAAAAACTCTGGAATGAAATTCAGTATTCTTTTCCACCAAGGCAATGGTAAGGTAGGTTTGTCCCTCCAGGAAGACCACACGTCACGGGTTCAGAGATATCATCCATCTCAGACCTGCTAGGGAAACCCAGACGTGCCAGCTGGCCCTGGCTGCTCCATGTGCCTCTCGCTTTTACAGCGAATCTGTGCAAAAGAGGACAAAAGGTCTTGCACTGCACGAGGCGAGCGGGGCTGCGGCAGATGGCGAGCAGCCGTGAGGGGCGGATGCCGCAGCGGCGATGCTGGGGCAGCTCTGTTCCGCACGCCTGCCTGCCTGCAGATCTGCGCCTGGTGGAAACACCTGCAGCTGGTATGCCTGCGCCACCTCTGTATTCCCCCACCCTCCCAATGTCCTTACTCAGCCCTCGTCCTACCACCGATCTTCATCTGCGTTCCCCCACACAGACCCCTTTGTCCCCAGACCACTGGGCCCAGAGAAAGAACTAACTGCCTTCTCCACTTCTCTCCCTTCTGTTCTGCCTTTTCCACTTGAGTCATCCCTTCATTTCTCCTTCTCACCAGCTTTCCCCAGTTCTTCTTCCACTTCTCCCTCTCTCTTCTAGGCTCCCTACGTCCTTAAGTTATTTTCCTCAATCACATTTTTATGCTTTGATGGACAATATCTTTACAGTTTGAAAGCCACAGTATACTCAAGATAGACCTAACCATGTAACTTCTAACTACCATCCGCCAGCAAGAAGGCCAGCTGATGGGCTGTATACCAGAGAAGTCTGGTTTAGCTAAGCAGCAGCAATAGCTGAAATAATTAAATCTGCCTTTGAAGCAAGCTAAGTCAATAGATGCTAACTCACCAAATCTAATAATTACATGCTTCCTCCTGTGAAACTTAGAATAACAGGGTCTATTTCCAAGACACTGTATTTAAGCAAATCAACAAAGAGAAAAAGAGAATATGTGTTTATCTGGGTGCACACATATAATATAAACATATTATTGAATATTTTTTGGTCCAAATAGCAGCACTTTTGGAGACGCTGCAAAAATGTAATGCAGATGTGTCTACATTAAAATTGCTGAAATTTTTATAGAACACCACACACAAAGCATAAATCACATTTACCAGCAATCCAGTGCTTAGGCATTTCTACTTTGCTTACTTTGGAAGTTTAATCGAATGAATGCTATCAACCTCTAACATCATAAATCAGCCATTTTAAGAAGTAATGGGGACTTAAAGTAGTATGAATGAATTTCTAGTTAGCTCATGCTTCTCTGCATATTAAGTCCTGAATTTAATCCAAATGCCCATTAAAAAAAAAAGTCAAAGGGGGATACATTTTTTACTGTGTAGATATCTGATAATAATGAATTCTCATTTATTACAGCACTAAATGCATGATTCTCTCTGCTCTGTAGTTCAAGAGCACCCTGAAAAACTCTGGTGTTCAGAGAGAACATACAAATGAGCCAGTTGTAGAAGATGCCGCGCTGCGGCACTGTGTACAAAGGCTCCAATAACACCTTCAACCCGTAAGTAAACGGTGACGAGCCCTGATGTTACAGTCCAAGTTCTTCTAGTTCTAAAAGGATGGGCTAAGACTTACTGTGGTGAGTAGAGCACCGCAGGGTCCCAACTATTACTAGCGCAGCTGGTTGGCAAGTACAACCTCTCCTTCCCCTTATTATGGTTTAAACCAATCTCCCACAGCTCAGGGAACTTAACGTGAGCGCTGCTGTGTGATTTCTTCTATGGAGTACTTTCCCCTTCGTTTCAGGCTTTGAGGCATGTCTATAGGGAACAGCATTTTGACTTCCATAAAGCACCTTTCTGTAGAGAAGTGGTACACTGAAAGCGTAAAAAGACCAAAATAATTTATTTTCACTGTGCATGAAGTTTAGTCAATCACGTCAGTACTTCCTGTCTTCTTATATTCTAGCAAAGACCGAACAGATTTTTTGACTACAGTTAAATGGATGCAAACTTGCCGTTACTACTTGAAATCCTTCTTCATCTGAACACGTGCTCCGCTGGCTAATTGCTAAACAGCAGAAACCCCCCAGCGGGAAAGTGCTCGCTGCCCTGCTGACTCTCCTTGTATGTGCACGTGCTAGCTACACACAAAACACAATACCCACCAAAAATGACACGCAGCCTGCAAAAGAACCACAGAAGCTATAAGACAGGAAAAGAGGAAGGATGCCATGACTAGTTTTTTAGAAAGACTATATGTGGCCACTTTATTGTAATGCCTCTAAAATATATATAGCCATGGCTGTTGATATAAGCCCACTCATGAAAATGTTACATAAAATGACTCTTCAGAGGTTGCTAAAAGCAGTAACTTCCCTTAAAATCCAACAAACTGACTCACTTTCACATGGCATGTCTCTGGTAAATCCGAGAGATGCTGCTACGTGATGCATAAACGCAGAGAGTCCTCAAGACAACCGCAGAGCCAGCCCCAGAGCTGAACCGTGCGGGTACAACTGCAGTGCCTGGCGCTGCCCTGCGGTAGCACCAACACGGGCTGGCCACGAGTACAGCCCTGGCTCCTTACCCGCTGCCCAACACTTATGGGCCCAGGCAGCCCTTGCCTGAAATCTCTGTGAAGATATGATTTATCACACAGTGCTGGATGTCCTCCTTACAAACTATTTTTGAAAGAGAGAAAAAAAAAAAATCCACATAACCTATTATTACTTTTATGTCTTAAAATTACGGTAGCCTGTCCAGACATGCCAGACCGCGTGGCAAGAGAGCAATTGTAGGGTACGAGTCCATGACTTAATAATCCATTAAGAGCATCTGGATGCATAGCCTGCAGCCACAGTGATTTGTCCTTGGTATTCTTCTACTTTCTTCTTCGTAATAGTATTCAATGCCTGCCAGAGTGTGCAGCAGCATTTAAATCAGTGAAATTACTTTACTG
Organism: Balearica regulorum gibbericeps; assembly: GCF_011004875.1. NCBI lineage: Eukaryota > Metazoa > Chordata > Aves > Gruiformes > Gruidae > Balearica > Balearica regulorum. The sequence continues at coordinate 87,067,096 of NC_046220.1, read as the reverse complement.
GAACGTACCTCTTTTAGAATTGCTTTAAGGATTATTTAATGTTTGTACAATACTTTGAATTTGTAAGTAATATTACTGCTTTATTACCTTTCTTTCTCCTGGGGGATTCCATTGTCACAGTGAATTTTCATAGAATTATTACTCAAATTGCCTGACAGACTAGTTTCTCCCATCTTTCTTGCAGGCCAGCAAGTCAGGAGTACACTAATAACCAATGTATACTATCTGGGATAACAGGTCTAAGTAAACCCTGCACAAAGGACTCTATGCATAATGTTATAGTAATTTCTGATCATAGAAGTGCCTCCAACAGTAGCTGCAGGGAAGCACAAGATGGATTCCCTTTGTAAAGTACATGAAATAATAGCGAGTTTTTGTTGCCGCTTCAGTCGAGCCAACATACATTACCTTCTCTCAGGAAGTATGAAAGCAGCAAATTACCCAAAATGTGCACAGTTTTGTGCACCCAACAATGCAGGTCACAAAATCAATCATATACAAAAACAATTGCTCAGAGATGAACAATGAAATACATTACGTGTAGGCTAAACAAGAATAATGCTCCCTTCAAGAAAGACGCATCAAAATCACAAAAGACAGCTTGCTGTACACATTGCAGAAAAGTGACAGTCAGAAAATACTGAATTTTGATTTGTGGAAACACAGACTCACAGGGAAAATAAAAATCCTTCTACAGTTAAAAAAAAAAAAAAAAAAAAAAGGCAGACTTCTTAAGTGTACTCTCATGGTAAAACTGCAGTTTTTCAAAAGGGTCCAGAGATCAGTTCTGTGCAAAAATCTAAGGCCTATGGTAAAACCTGAAGTCCGCAACACAGGACTACCCTATTCACATCTTTTCCTTTTTTACCCAGCTAAACACACAGTGGCACTCGCACCAGGCAGGGGCCATGCAGACCTTACGCTGCTTCACACAGATGGCGAGTGCCGGCGAATCTGTAGGCAAAACTCAGTTTCCCACAGAAATATGAAATGGGAACCTGAGCAGGAATGAAATGCCTCAACTCTTGCATGGCTCCAGGACTAGATCGCTTCAGCTCTTCTGGGGGAAAAAAAAAAAAAGAAGAAGAAAACAAAATTACCTTCCATGAAAACTGTATTAGATACTGAATTACGAACCTGCATGACAAAAAGCACAAAGACTTTTGTCCAGACTGGGTGCCACCAAGGGGCAGGAGTAGCAAATGCCCACCTATCTCCGGAGCAGTGTAACGGTGGCTGGCGACGGAGAAGTCCCTACTCTGCTTCTCTTTCTCTGCGCACACTCCTCTCACCTGGCATGCTGTCACAGAGTCAAAACCTAACGGTGGCCACTGGCAAAGTCCCCAGGTCAGAAAGGAAACGTGATGAAAACAGGCACAGAAATCAGGTCACTCGCTTTCCAGTTCCTTGGTCTTATCCAAGAGTCTTTGATTTCCAACTACTTCTGTGAGAGCATGAGTACATTCTACTATTCTGAATTTCTCATTGAAACCAACATCATTTGTAATTTCACAGACTTCAGTAACTCACAAAGCACTGCAGCAGCTGAACAGATGTCTGAAATTTATCCAAACCATGCAGGATTTCTGTTCCCTTCTGCTTCCTAAACTAATCTTCAGTGACAGCAAATATATCTAACGCTTTAAAAGCATTATTTTAAAACTTCACAGCCAAGATTCTCAAAAGTGTGCAACAAAGGTAGCTGTCTTGGGGTTTAGACATTTTGCTTGAGCCTGTACTTGGTGAGAGAATCTCCAGACAGTTCAGTATCTGTCCCCCCCAAAGTTTGGCTTCTTCTAAGTGTCTTAAAGGTGAGTTCATAGGCAAATAACGACGACTTTCCAAAGTGACTTAACACCACAGTAGGATCATACTGCAAATCCAGTGCCAGAGGACCGAATTTTGTCACATCATCTCAGTCATTCCACTCATTCAAGAAAAATCAATTTCATTCTGCGTAAATCCAAGCCGCTGCTACAATGGGTGCCTGCACCTTCCTTCTTCTTGCCTCCACTCGTTCCTAGCCGTTCTTTAGGATGGGGCCAGCCTTCAGGCCACCCCGCGATAAGCCGTATTAGCCAACAGATCCAGCTGAAGAGGAGGCTTTTTTCCTGGGGTGGAGAGATCAAATTCGTTTTCGGCCTGGTCATTTTGCCGGTCCAGCTCATGGCACGGATGCATAAACACTACTGCCATTATAAAGGGAATGGCAAGAACTGCCATGGGACAGACAGCGTGACCTCCTGTATGAGGAAGCTGCAGATTTATGGTGCGTTGAAATGACTATGTAACCTTGCCTTTGGAGCAAAATGTGCTCCGTAACAAACTGCAGCTACCTGAGAATCAATAAGTCAATGCTTGAATGCTGCTACACAGAGGCAGTGGAGGTGCTTCAGTGGTGTGGTTCTCCATCTGTTGGCCAGAGGAAGGAAAAACACCGGTCCCGACATGGGAGGGAGCTGACGCTCGCAGAGATGGAAGATGACACGCTACGCTTCCCAGGGCTGGCATTTCACTGTTTCGTGGTAGTATGTTTTGCTTGGAGAGATTAATATGTAGCTGTAACATGTTCAGTCTTTTCTTCCTCCTTTTTGCTAAACTCCCCTTTCATTTTAGGAAAAGCATTAGTACAGAAAATGCATAGAAACGGGTGGTTTTGAATGATACATTTGTGTAAAAATCACCTACAGATTTATTCTTTGTATTAGTGGTTTATGAAAATAAAATTCAAATATTTTGTACAGTTTTTGAACATGAGATTAAACATTATTTGCTTTAAAAGCCGACAATGAAAACAGATGGAGTCAAGGGTTCCTTCTGTAGCTGTTAGAAACATTAAGCCTTGATTTTACAACTAGATCACTTGGGGAAAAAAGTTTCTCCTCATGTGAAACATCACTAGATTGCTTGACTGGGAAGAAGGTTTCTTTACAGAAACAGGAACTTCTATAAAATCCATGTGTATAAGTTTGATAGATCATAGTAAGAAAAGGGAATGTATAGGAAACAAAATTTTTTGAATAGTTGGAATTGGAAATTAATTTTATTCTCTGCAATGGATACAGTTATAAATTGAGCCCACTATTATTTTAAGCTGTCTTGCAAAGCTGCTGTACTCTACTTCATACCACAGTCTCTTACCACTGAGTCTCCACGTGTGTTACCAAAGCTCACATCTGTTACTAGTACAAGCTGAAATCCCCATGGGTGACCATCTGCTGGCACCTCCAGCAGAACTACACAAAGGCTCGAGTGGGAAACGAAGGCGTTCTCAGGTACAGTAAGGCAAAGCCGAGGAGGCAGCAGGGTCTCACACAGCTCCATCAAGGGTGCTCGCCAGGAAAAACCCCTTGGATTTGGGTATCTCCTAACCTATTGCAGCATGTAACACAGATGAGTAAGATGTGGGCTCTGCACCGCAGAGGCCTCCACCCTGCGCAGGATTCCAGCTGTGAAGTGCTTCACAGCCGCACTACCACATCTGCACAACGGAAACAGAGATCTGTGCATCGTCTAATTGACACCTTTAAGCATCCAGTTCCTGCAGGTAGAGTGGGAACATGTGTTCTGATATCATTACCAAGTATCCCACCAGTATTTAAATTAATAAATACACTGAATACATTCAATTAATAAATCAATTAGTAAATTGATAATAAATTAATTTCAATTAACAAATAAGCAACAGCTACCAGTCTATTAATGGACGATGATCCTTCCATTTCTGTGCAATGCAGGGGTCAAACTTCCTCCACATCTCTCTGACTATGCCATGAAAATTGCATTAGGATTGCTTTACGTGTATAAGCACGATACAAGAGAACATCACTTAGAACAGGAATAATGAGGCACGCTCTAAGTGCAGTTTAGCAGGCACTTCAGCTTTGTGGAATTCCCTGCTGAGCTGCACTAAGGCCAACACCACTAATTAACAATCAGATTGGAAAGGATACCTCATTTAAAGCAGAACTATTTCTCTATGGACACCTGACCTCCATGAAGAAACCTGTATTACAAACACACAAGTCACCTGTGAGCAAGCAAGGGTTAGAAATACCTGCTTCTGTATTTCACTAGATTACCAAGTCCCTGCAGTACAAGTTACTGTAGAAAAGTCCCTTTGCTCATCCTGTTAATGACACTTTCATTTTTACAGTATCAAGCTTTGGGAAAAACAAAAACAAAACTGAAAAAAAAACTTGCAAAACTCAAGACTATTCTGTTATTAAAAGAATTTTTAAGGTTGTGGCACAAAATGACACCACCCCTTTTCTTGATTTTAATGACTAATATTCCATCTAAAATCACATTACTATGTGAAGAGACATGAAGGCATGGGTATTCTTATGCCCTGAGAATTATCTCTAGAGTTCTGTCTGCTATTGATTTGTTGGTTCCTTCACTTTTAAATATTGACGTTAGGATATTGAATCTTCCAAAGCTAAAGCAGTAAAAGATCTGGACTCAGCCCCTTTGACACTCAAACAGGGCTTTAACCTAAGACCTCTAATCTATCAATTTTGTCTGAAAGCTTTTAATTTAAATGGTAAAAAAAGCAAAAAGATGGAAAAAATCGTAAATATTACAAATGCCTCACCTCCAACTTTAGCTGTGAGTAACAAACGGTTAAACACTGCTTATCTTCTGCTTCAATCCACTGAGCTATGGTCTAATGAAACCCACAGTGAGGAGGAGGAGAAAAATAGTGACATGTAAAAACCATACAGCGTAAGGAGACAGACTGCTTTGGGGCGCTCAAACCTTTCTTCAGATCTGAAAGAGAACCAGCAAGCACCAAACTAAGTACAGGTTAGGAACACTCACTCGCAGTTTCATTTATGATTTATATAGTTCAGTTAGGCCCCGGAAATTGTCCCCAAGCTATGCCTAGCCTGCAGTCTTCTGTTGCTGTTCCAGAACTGAGGAAGGGCTTAGGTACCCCAAAAGTCATCTGTTCTTCAGATACAAGAGTTGATATTAGAAGAAGATATTTCCTCTATACAAGCCTTCTTTTTCCTTATAGCTGTAACTATTAGAGCCACAAAGTTATCATTGTTACAGGATGGATACAACTATATTTTTTCTGTTTATGATTGCATCACTTAGGAGGGTCTGGTGCTCACTCGTGGCACTGCAAAGTGTGCCGAGCAATGCAGCCTGAATCTCTGCCACGCTGCATGCAAGCCATTTGGAAAATGTCGTCCAAGAGTAGAAATTTCTTACTCAAGTTACCAGAGCAGGTCTGAGTAAAAAAACCAAAACCAAACAGACCCAAACCCGTGCATTTTGCATGTAATGTTGCATACAGAAAAACTTGTCTTTCCATGAAGCTTTTATGAAGAATGGTCACAGTGAATAAAAATTCTTGTCTTTTAAAAAGTACTACAGCCAAATCTTCATCGACATCAGGAATACTTTAAATTGGGTATTTTAAATTGATTTAGATTAACCTTTATGAACACTGAAAAAAAATCCAACCTGTCCAAAGCTGCCTGTGAAGTTACAACATAAAGTTAGCCCTGAATCTCAAAATCCTATCATTATACAGTTTCAAAACAGGCAGAGCACCTTTCACACATTTTAATCAACATGGAAACACATTATTATTTTAGCATGCAGTGTTGTCACAATTTATTTTCTGTCTTTACAAACTATACAAGTCGTAGCATTCACATTTTCCTCAAATTAATATTTTTTTAAAATACTGTCTTAATTACTTTTGCTTCCAGATCAGCTAAAAGATAAAGAGAACTCTTTTTTTCCCCCTTTGAGTTAACTGGCAGAGAAACCAATGGAAAGATGAACAGGGAGAAGAAGATTGTTTTTATCAGAGAGGCTTTGATCTGGAAATTCAAAAGGCTTTGAGTCACGCTGCCAGAGGCACCTATAGCCGGGTGCGGATACCATCCTGCTCGGGGCCCCACAGGACACCGACAAGGCTTGGGCACCTCGTCCTTCCCGGAATGCTGCAAGAGTCCTACCAGCCGGTGGCAAGAGATCTGTCTCCAAAGATGAAGTCTGGCACAGAAAGAATCGGTCATTTCACAAACTTACAGTTGGTCTTTGTTTAATAAACTCAGTCAAGGTAAGCTGAGAACATGCCGGGATGACATAACATTGTGATGTGTTTAGTACCCTGACGGTAATGTCCTCCTCAGCCCCCTAAAAGAGCTTTTCTAGTTGAATGGCAGGTTTCAAAAAATGCAATTATATATAAAACATGAATAGAAAGAAAAGCCACACCATTCCCTGTTTTCTGCATACTAGGAAATAATTGAAATAAGAGTGTGAATAAACATGTGTTACAGAACTGCTCAGATATATAATTACCAATAAGTATAACCCTTGCTACACAGGAACAACTATTAGTGCTAAGTTCAAATAAAGTGCCCATCAATATTTTTGAACAATTAGTTATCAGCAAGAACAAACCCTGCCTTGACACTGTGCTCAGTTATTTAAATCAAGATCTGCTCATTGCTTTAAAAAAAACCCCAATGTTAAAACTGATAACCAAGGGTTGTTATTGTAATACTGTATTATTTTATAGAGCTGATTTTTAAAAGGACTGTATTGATGATCAAAACAAAAGATAGCTTTTAGTTTTGAGAGACTAGACCAATACTTGGAAACTTTTGGATGTGATTTCAAGTTTAGACACAAACTGCTAGTATGATTTGAAGAAAAAAAAATTCAATGTTTGTGTCTGTCTTTTTTTTTCCCCTTTGCAAAATGTGGCTACAATTCACACTTCTCAAAAAAGAAATAACGTCTGAAGTTCTAAAACATTCTGGTGATGAGGAATACAATGAAATCAAACAAGTTCAGGTCATGCAGCTTTATATTCACCTTGGGGGTTGTGCAGAAATCTGCAGGAGATTGATAGGAAAAATAATAGCCTGCCTGGCAGATTCAAAACATTACCGTAGCTGTGCTTGTTTTCAGTTTGCTTATCTCTAAGCGATTATGCTTATTAAAACCAAACCTGCTTTCCATCCACCCAGAATTAACAGATGCCAGGGTTAACTTCTTCAGCCGCCAGTAGCTCCTTAGGCAAGGCTTTGTGCAGCAGGGCGAAGGACGCAGCGGTCCGTTATGGAGGGTTACATCCTGCCGCAGGATGCCCCCTCATCCCCCGTGCTCCCTTGCCTAAGAACTCCAGCGGAGAGCAGGGCAGGAGGCTGGCCAGGAAGCAGGAGTACAGCAGGGACGGGGACACGCTGTGTGCCGACATACCCATCCACTCACGGACACGGCGACGGGGGCTTGTGTGTCCACAGGACTGGCAGCAAGGAGAGCCTAGGCAAGAACCATTTCTGCTCAAGCCCTCCTGACTTCCCGGGAAATCTCAGATCTGATGTGGTGAGTCCCAAACACTGACAAAATGGGACAAATCTGACCCGTGAGTAGAGGGAGGGAAAGAGAGAAGGCGCAACGGTGCAAAACCGAGTCCATTGTTGACTAGAGCATGTTGCTATTTTGGGGCAAAGGGGCCTGGTGAAAGAGGAGACTGAGGAATAAGGGAGAGGAAGGATGTATATAGCAGAAAAATCCAGAAACTGAATTGGAAATATTTGCTGAGGCCGACCAAGATCAGGGTCTGTGAGCTGCAGCAGCGGAAGTTCCTTCATCACGCCCGCGATTTACAGAACAGCTGCTGCAATTCCCTCAAGCACGGACCAGTACTTTGCTTAGTGTAAAAAGTAATATTTGGACTGGGCCATTAATCACTGCTATAGCAATTAATCACTGTTAAGGGGCCTTTTTATCTCTAATAATCGTCTTCCTGAAAGGGCGTCATGCAAACCTAGCTGTGCATACAGCTACCTAATGAAAACTTATGTAGAAACCAAACATTCAGCCCTGGACATCAATTAACTTCCTGGACAAAAATGGAATTGTCAAAGGTGTAAGTAAACCTCTGCTGCTTTGTTAAGCCAAAATGTTACGGATTTTTAATTAACTTTGTTTTTATTCCTGTGTGAGGAATTTGAGGCAGGTAGTAAAAGAGAAAGGTGCTGAAAGACACAACTTTGGAATCCAGCATCACATTTTAGGTCTAGGAAAAGAAAAAGTCTATTTGAACTTTTTCTGGCACAGGAAAATTGAGTATTGTTGCTACTGAAAAATAAACCAAGCAATCTCTTACATATCTGTCAGTCCAAAACAAAGATCACTTTTATTATAGAGCAGCATCCACAAGTGAGCAGATTCTATTTCTGCAACAGCTAGTCATAAGTGAATAGCTAAACAGTGTTAACCTCAGCCAGGTTCTCCCATATATATAATGATCAAACATGCTTTTATTAGCTAAGCCTGCAGCAAGGGATCAAAAGATATGGTGGTTTGATGGTGTATTGATTGAAAACTGCAAGATACCAACCTTTTTCTTATTTTCTTCTGCTTGTATACCTGTTCAATAATAAGACTAGTGTTATGCCACACTAAGAACGTATGTTTAGGTAGAAATGGCACTTCTCATTTCAAGAACAGAAGAAATTCTACTGTGGTCTTTCTCACTCATTTTTGTAATATGACTGAAGTAACAAAGGTGCAACATGTCAGATGCTGGTATTGCTACAGCCACATGGAAACTATTTAATATACACAGTCACTTGAACCTCACCATGTTCACATGTGGGTAATGTCCTCTTCAGGAGGGAGTCTGCGTAAAGGGGAGTGAACCAGATGATACCTTCCAGGGAATTATGTTTCTTCCTTACAGGGGGGTTGGAACTAGATGATCTTTGAGGTCCCTTCCAACCCAAACCATTCTATGATTCTATGATAATACGGAAAGTTCCAGCCCAAGAGGCAGGTGGATGCTGGTTTTAAAATGGATTACAATGTTGGAAATTCTTGCAAGCACTAGTTGCAGCTTTGACACTACCTTCCATGAGTAAGAAGTGGAGTTGCAACCAGCAGCTGGTTCTTGAAGAGAAATTAACCCACACCATGAAAACTGACAACACAGCAAAGACCCGAAAGCCCTACTTGGTGCGCATTTAAACCAGTATTGTTGCCCAAATGTCACTTCTTTCCAATTTTGAGCATCTTCCTCAAGATGCAGTTCACTGTGACAGCACAAGACTCTTGTGGCTGTCTTGTGGCGAGCAAGGCGCTGCAAGGAGATGGTACTGCATAGCTGGGATGGGAGAGCAGAGACAACTATTTTGTGTGGCAGCAGCCTCAGCCTGTGTACACACTCAACCCTCCCCAGTCGTCATATCAGCAGGACAAAACAACAATCTGGCCATGGCATCTGGGGACACGACTTGGAACTCTCGCAGTGACTGCAGGTACTGCAGAACTCATTAGCAGTGGTACACAAAACATAAAAGAGAGACACACCCATAACAAGAATGGATCCAAACATCACCAACAGTTATGGTGATACCATAACAAGCAGCTTCTACCCTATCTTTAATGAGATACGGCACTGTGGATGCTGGGAGATTAGTCTCCGTTTGCATTCGCGTACACAGCTTCAAACACAGAGCTGCCAGGATAGGTGTAGCAAAACAAAACCAGGAACAGAATGCACTGAAATGATTTTTCAGTAAAGTTTTGGAGGTTCCATTTACACAAATAAGGTCAAATAAAAAAAAAAAGAAAAAGTTTCATTTAAAAGAAAATAAAGAAACTGGGCTGGTTTAGAAAGAAAACATGACAGAAGCACATGTTTAACTTACAGTGGCCAGCCACTGAGCAAAAATGGAAAGCATTATTGCAGAAAGAGCATATTAAACACCACAGCATTTGGCTTATGTTACAGTTCCCATCATCACTTTAAGACATAGCTAATACTTTCCATTTTTTTCAATTTAATCAGATCAGTAAACATATCTGCATTTTATTTGCCATAAACTGCATTATTTGTGAATAAAAGTGCATGCAAAAATGTCATAATTTAAAAAATATTTCTTTATTCTTTAGGAACATTTAGCAACCATTTTGCTCTAAGCTGGGCTACGTAGTAAGCTTTTAAAATCTTTACAATGGCACTGCAGGAAACAGATTTCTGGAAAACAATAAAAAGAGTCTAGGCAATTCTTCCTGCTACACAGAGTGCTGCAGGCTACCATCAGCAGCTTCACAAAGAGCCCTTCCTAACACCACTTTTCCTGACACCTGGTCCAAATGTTAATTCCCTGGCTCATATCAGCACTCTGCACTGCTTCAAAATTGCCCTTGGACTCTGGCATGCCCGGGACATTTGTGCAGTGGGGGTTAATTCCTGCTCCTAGGTTATGCCCTAAAACCCTTGTCTCCCCACACACAAAGGAACACAGGGTGTCAGGGAAGGGGGCACCCAAATGACCCAGCCAGAGAAACAGAGCTGGGGCTGCCACTGCAGAGCCCGCAGCCTCGAGGTCTGGGGTGACACTCATCACAGCAGGTCACCATAACCGTACAGACTGATGGGGCTACTGCCTTACGGGATGCAGGGAAGAGCCTTTGGGGATGGCACGGGGTGGGGATGGTCAGGGGAGGCACCACAGCTGGAGAAGGGAGGGATCCAGGTGGTCTGGGGAAGAACAGCCCCATCGGCACAGTCTGTCCTAAATTCTCATTAAACTCAATTTCTAAATACTTTCCTGGGTGAAGGACTCTTTATTCTGTGTGCAGCAGTCTACATGGAGGTCAAGGCTGTTGGTGGTGTTTGCTCCCAGACACCTCCTGCAACCAGGATGGCTGCCAGGGCTGCCACACGAATGCAGACACAGGGTGTGTGTGTGTCTGTGCACGTGGGTGTGTGCAGCAGCAAAACAATAGTGTGAAGGCCTTTGAGACAGGGTGACCTGATCAACAAACCCAGGATACAAACAAAACAGCAAAACCTCTCAATCGCCAGATTTCAAGTCAGGGGAACTAGTAGCCAAGTACAGCAGCATCCATATCACTGAGGCTTACGGAAACTCACTGAATTAAAACTTACACTCAGAGCTTGTCACATTCATTTGGCGAGTTCGCATTAGGCTCCCGAGATGTTTACATGTAATTTGCTGCAGCCTGAAAGAAGAAAAATATAGTGGGTTGCAAATAGATACAGCATATAGCAGAACTGCACCACTGTCAACCCTAAATATAACCACTTTATTCATTAATAAACAAAACTATCAGTCTCAAGGGTTAACAATACCATGGCTGAGCATCCTCCAACTCTCCAAGCCTTCCTTAGAAGGACTAGGGAGTCCATTCTGACCGTTTACAACGGCCAAAAGGTTAAAATCCTGCACCTCTTTCAACGTTTTCTCTGTAACGCTGTACAGTCCTACTAATTAAGACGGGACAAAGTAATCCTGTCACTTCAAACAGCAGGAGGGACCCGGGGGCTGCGTCCTCTTCCCCCGGCGGTTCGGAGCAGCCTGCCGGGTGAGCCCCCCCCGCGCAAGCGTCTGGGGGGCCGAGCGGGCACCGGCGCCAGGTACCGGCAGCGCGGCGACAGGCAGAGGGGCAGCGCCGGGGGCGGCCTTGTGCTCGGCATGTCGTGACAAAGGCGAGAGACGAAGCCTCTTGGTCCAGGGTAACGCTTTCTGTTCGTTCTTTATTACCGCTAACGACATCTTTCCCTCACGATTCAGCTCCCCGCCCTCCAGGCCCTGGAGCCCATCCTGCTCCTTTCTGAGCCCCGGTGTGAACCGGCGCCTGTCCTGCCCTCCCCGACGCCGGGAAAGCGGGGGGGGGGTGGGGGAGGCTGCGCAGACGAGAAGGGGGTTCCAGCACCTCAGCGGGAGCGGGGGCTTGCTCACGGCCCGGCGCACTCCAACCCCCGCTGCTCGGCCCGGGAGAGGCGGCGCCTCCGGCCGCGTAACCGGGAGTGTCCCGCCGCCGCCTCCCCGCTCGTGGGCCGGGGCCGCGGGTTGAGGGGGAGCGGGCGGGCCGGGGCCAGGCATAGGACCGGGGCCAGGCATAGGACCGGGGCCAGGCATAGGACCGGGGCCAGGCATAGGACCGGGGCCGGCGCGGCCTCTCCCCTCCTCTTGCGCGGCGGGGCCGGTCCAGCGAACTGGGGAAACTCGTTTGTCCGGTCTGACGGCGGCTCCCCGCGGGAGGCCGGGCGGGAGCGGTGCTGTCGGAGGCATGAGAGGGCCCTGAGCGAGCGAGCGGCGCCGGGACCCCCGCCCACAGGTGCTGCCGGCGGGCGGGCTGGGGCCGCGCCGCTCCCGGGAGCGGGGCGCTGCCTCCACCGGCTGCACCCGCCGAGGGGCGGCGGCTCCGCGGAGCGGGCAGTGCCGTGAGCGGCTCCTGCCGAGACTGGGGCGCTTCGGTGCTAGGGGAGCGGGGCCTGTCCCTAGCCGCAGCCGCGGGGTAGTCCTCTCGCCTCCGCGAGGGTTTGCGGCCGGTAGCGAAGTCCGGCGAGGCGGGCTGCCGGGCCGGGGAGCACAGGCGGGGAGGGCCGGGGCGCTGGCGGAACCGGAGGAGCCCCCGGAGCGGGCCTGGGGCGCACGGCGGGGCGTTATCCAGCAGGTATGTCGGCCCCGTCGGGCAGCCCGGCTACCCGGAGCAGCGGCCGGTGGCGGGCCGGGGGCTTCAGGGCAGAGCTCTGTCACGAACCGCCGCCGCCTCCTGCTCCCGCTGCCACAGGAGAGGTCAGAGCTCACGCCAGGGTGGACCCGAAACGATTTTCTTTCTCACAATATCACCTCCTTAATCTGAAGCCCGATGGTTTTTTGTCGAGAAGAGTTAAAAGCTGAAATGCCTCGATCTGCTGGTTCGGGTTCGGGGTGTGAAGGCGGCGGTGGCTCTGCCTCACGGTGCTGCCGCTGTTCGCTCGGGCGGGGCCGGGCCCCCGGGGCGCTCTTTTTCCATTGGGCTGCCGAGGTCCGGTAGCGCCATGAATATTTACACCATCCGATATGCGTTCGGAGGAGAGCGGCTTCGCCAGGGGACCGTGAGGCGGCCGGTGCGGGGGCCTTTCTGTCAGGTGAGGCCTTTGCTCGCGCTCTGCCCGTCGGGCAGCGCGGGGCCGCGGGAGGGGGGCCGACCTGCCCGCGCTGCCCGCCGCGGGTGCCGCCCTGCCCTGCCCTGCCCTGCCCGCCGGCGCCTCTCGCACGCGTGAGGGTCCCTGCTCCCCTCAGTGCCTGCCGGGGCGGCGTCCACCTAAACCCAGCAGCGATCTGAGTCTCTCCCACCGCAAGGTGTGCGTCAGCTGACCGTCACGCTTCCCGCAGAGTGTCCCCAGCGTGGAACCTGGGGCTGAGGAAAGAATAAGTATTTGCTGGGAGGTAAGGCGCAGGGGAAGGAAGGCGGCGCAGCTTTCTCCCTGAGCTCTGGCAGCTCCCGCCGCTCTGCTGACTGGCTTATGGGGCCTTGGGCGAGTTGCTCGGCTTCTGGCTTTCCCCCCCCCTCTATTTATAAATAAGGAAAAGTAGCTTTTGTGATTGTGGGGTGATTACTCATTAGTCAATGTTCATACAGGCTTTAAAGCAGTAATAGGTGCCCATATTAAGGAACTGTCATAGCTCTGCAACTGAAAATACTGAAAAAGTTACTCGTGAAGTCAGTCACTGACTTGTGAGGTGAAAAGCAGTTTTTGAACCCCCCACAAACTCAGTATCTCAGTCCTGTTTCCTACTGCTTTGTGTCTATAACTTAAATAGCATCCCTTCTCTGGGAGTCTGAACGGAGCTGTGGTAAACGGAGCAGCTAATGAAGCATTTTGCCGCTGGCTTGAATGTCAGCAGAGAGGTTTTGAAACTGAAGAAGACATACTGTACAGGGAGCTTCCGGCAATAAATAGTTTCTGGTAATGAGTAACAGTGCGGTGTCGTTCACCTCGTGTGTGGTGGGGGTCTGGATGCAAATGGCTGAAGAGCCAGTGGGACTCAGCTCCCTGGTGCTTGTGTGGTCCCGACCTCTGTAGCTGCTGCTAGAGCCCTTGAGCTGCACTCCCTCCATAAGTGTCTTCACTGGCTCAGATTTGCTCACAATTTTCTGTTTGGTTCTGGCTTTTTATTTGTCTTTCTCTTCAAAGTCTGGTTCAGGCGTCAAGTGGTATTTGGTCATTTTGTTTTTCCTTGTCAGCTTCTGCATTGCTCTTATGGATGTTCACTTCAGAGTGTGGTTGCTTTTGTATCTTTCCCAGGCCTGTATTTGTCCCATTGTTAACTTAGAGGTATCATGAAGATTATTTTTGGTAACTTCTAAACTGTTCTGTTAATTTAATTTTCCCTTGTGTCACAGCCTGTGAGTGCCAGTCCCTTGCCTTGCAGTTTGTGATGGTGAATTCAAAAAGCCACTTGCTCTGTATTGAAGCCCTCTACTTAATTTAGCTAGAACTTATTTTCCATGTTCTTCCTTTGTTGTGGCTTTTATTTTGATGACATAGGTAATCGTATTGGGCCGGAGTATAACATGCTACCTGTATTTAAATATGGGGAGGGGTTTGGTTTATTTTGTTTTAATTATGAGGGCATTAGATGTTCTTCCTTGGCTGTTTCCTTTATCTGGCCTCTGTTAAACGAGATGCTTTGTGTCGACGTAATCGAATGCAGGATTACCAGGATTACGTACAGGAGCTTCTGAAACCTAACCCTAGCTCTGTCTGTGACTTACCATATGGCCTTGGGCAAATCACTTAACCTCTCTGTGTTTCTGTACTTGTCAGGGGTGAAGAACACGGTTCTCATTATATCCCTGGGAGACTGAGGGTGCATGAGCTCTCAACCCTGCTTGAATGATGCTATGCTCTGACAGAGAACTGCTGCTGTACCGTTGCTTTTTTGCAACCTTACAAAATTATTCTGTAACGTGTGGTGGTGTGTTTAGCGCTGTGTGGTTTTTTTCTCACGTGTTCTTATACAAACTAGAAATATATTTTTAATTTGACAGTAGAGATGGACAATTTCAGCAAGCTCATGGATGCTGTACACAAAATGGTGTACAGTTATGAACAGGGAGATGTAAAAAAACAACAACATCAAAAAGAAAAGGAGGGGGGAAGAGTAAGCAGTGTAGAGAAAACAGGAAAGAATCAGGTCATTTGCCAAAGTGACTTTCTGCCTGAGAGGAGATAGCATGAAAGTGTTTGGAGAGCTACACAGAAATTTATTCTTTTTGTTAAGAAATCTTTGCAAGGCAAGTTAATTTCACTATTTGCCTAAAAGAAATTTTGTTTTGTTGTTGCATGCACATAGTCTCCTGAGATGGAAGTCAGCCAAGAAAACATTTTCTAACATTGTTTCGTTACAGATGGAGCCTGATTTAAAGTCCAATACAGGGGATTCTTCTTGAGCAGCCGGTGGTTTCTGTGCGCTGAGGCTACAAGCATTTCAAGCTACGTCTGTAATGCAGTCTCTTGGTTGAGTCACAAACTGCGTTGGATAAAGGTCAGTTTAGGAAACTATCTTTAATGTCAATTTTAGATACTGACAGAAAAGGTGTATTACTGGGTAAGCTCCAACCTTGGTAGCAGTAACCTTCACAGGGGAGGGTAATATCTAGGAAAATAACGCTATTTAAAGTTCCAAAAATCTTCCACGCCCAACAATACGGTTTCTGTATGCACAAAAATAATATTTTTTTCCTTTATTAAGATATGCTCTTTTATAACATGAACCTTGAGAGGCAACACATCGATCTGTGTAAAAGGCAGGTTGAAACCCCTTCAGAGTACACTCGAACCTAGGGCTTGAACAAAGGTTACCAAGTTTATTATCTTCTGCAAAGATAACTTGTCTTGACTTGGACTTTAAATGATGGAAAGTCTGCATATCTGTTAATGAAAAATCCTAGTGCAGATAATGGGTAAAATAATTTTGTCTCTGCAAGCGGCCTATGTTCAATCATCCTTGCTTAGCCTCAGGCAGCTTGGACTGTAGGCTATGGGTCTCTTTGTTGTTATTTCCTGTTAAATTGTTGGTGACTAGTTAATCTCTTCCTTGTGTAGAGTCCTGTTGGCTCGTAGTGATCAATTCACTTATATTAGAATGTCCTTCATACTCATTTTCATACATAACAATCTTAAAATTTTAATAGGTAGCTATATTGGTGAGTACACAATAGCCGCTAATTTAATTCTAGTTCTTCCTCTATGAGGCTTTGTTTTTCAAATGAGGTGCTTTTTCCAGGTGGTGTGATCATGCAGAACTGAGATGGGAAGCTTTAGGAGTGATGGCATTTGGAAGCTGGTGTGCCCTATGTGTTCGTTTTCTTCTGCTGATACTGTGCTCTTTCTCTCTTCTTTCTCTCGCTCTCTTCTCTCCCCCCCAAGATTGGTTTTGGACATCTGTCAACAGTACAAAACTACTCCCTCTTTCCGGGGCGGGGGGGGGGGAGGTTCAGCGTTTTGGTGCCTCAGCTCATTTGGCTCAGGCTTCAGTATGTTCGTTGGAGAAACTGTCACTTCCTTCAACCAAGTTTGGAAAGAATAGCTTTTGGAGAAGGTAAGGTTTCACAGAGCTTGGTGGTACCAAAGTGTTATAATTTTGCACTGGTGTTTAGCTCCTGATGGTGCAGGTAATTAGGGTCATTATGGCATCCAAGGAGGGACTGGAGCTGATTCCTTGTGAAAGAAAGATCTGTGAATATTACAAGGTTGGCTGCGTATGATGCCAATAAAAAAGTCTGTTGGAGCTGGAAGTAATCCAGTTTGGTAAGTCCTTGATCCTCACGGTTAAAAAGGTATAGCTGAAACACCTTTTTGGAAACACCTTTTTTAATGAGTGGTTGCCCTCGGTACATTGTATGACGCTGGGCGTGTGTGTTTCCAGTTGCAGTATAAGCTGACAGAGACGCTGTCGCTGTCTCCCAGCGCGGTGCCAAGGCACTTCGTCCTGGCAGAATGGCCTCGTTCTAGGACACACATTTTGCCAGAGCAGTTTGTTTATCCAGTGGGACGTAACAGTGCAAGTTTGCTTATGTCTTTATTTCTCCAGCATCCTTATTCTGCACAATCATGGCACTTCTCCCGCTTCAAACATGGGTGAGTTGATAAACATAATGTTAAAGTTTTGAGTGAGGCGCTGTGGGCTGATGCCACCTTAGCGTATAGCTGTGTGTATGTAACTCTCCATCAGTTGTCTGCACTGGGGCATTCCCAGGTCTTTATCCTGGCACTGAAATTTCAAAATTGGTGATAAGGGGACATAAGGAGAAATCAATTATTCACCAGAGTTTAGCCATCTTTAGGTCTTCTTGCTCTGGTAAATACTAATACTGATGTTACTGTTCATTCTCTGTTAGTGTACAGATTGTGTTGTTTCTGATCAGTAGATATAACTAGATATTAACTTTATGATGCTAATGCTTGTGGAAAGTAAAATGAACCTCTGCTTTTTAGGCTAAATTCTAAGTAGCCTCTGCACAATTTGTGGTCACAAATTGCTTGAAATGACTTTTTTTATATTTTTTTCTGTGAGATGAGGAACTGTTGTGAATCAAAATGTATATATTTTATATGTAAAACATTGTGTGTGTGTGTGTTTATACGTACATATGTGTATAAACCTTGGGGCTGGGTGAATGACAGCAGTAGATGACATAGCCAGGCTGACTCATAGGAGACCAGTTGCTTACAGAACGGGTTCCCCAAGGATTCCTCATGTTGCAGTGATAGCCTGAGCTCCCAAAGTGCTGTTTGAGTCTTTTGTGGTTCTGTTGTGTGGTGGAGGTCTCAGACTCATCAGGTATGACGTGTGTTCTGGGGTTTGTAGGTGCACTGCTTCACCACGAGCATTTTATCTGTAGCCGTATTTTAGTAACTTGAATTTTAACCTTTTTTTTTGGTGGGAATTGTGAGTCATCTCATGTTAGGCATGTGTTGGCAGTTTCAAAGTGGGAACTTTCTCCAGGGTCACAGTGCAACGAAGAAGGTGTGTAAGGTCAGGAGTTTGTTTCCTTACTACCTCAATTTTATATTAGCTTATGCTCTCAAGCGTGGTTTGAGCATACTTCTTTCAGAAAAGCGTGCCTGACCCAGAATGTCTTTACTGTAGGTGGAATTGTTGAGCTGTGGGAGCTCTGACAGACAAGCAAACCTGTGCTTATTTCCTCGGCTCTGATGTATTTCCGCTGGAGCGGTTTGGCTGTAAGCTGACCCATTTGCAATGCACGGTATAAGCGTTCAGCAGTTCTGTTTTCCTGAAGCGGCACTGGGAACTGGGCTGTGCCTCTGCGTCAGCTGCCAAGACCGAATTGCCTGCAATGTCTGGGCAGAGTCTGTTTCTACTTGTACCATGCACCAATCTGCGCCACGGTCATTGGGAGCACTTAAGATGACGCTAAAGGGCACACGCCGTCTATGATACGTTCTGAATTGTAAACTATGGTTTTTTGCCTAATGCAAAGTGTAGTTGGTTGGCTTTGAGGAGCTGAGGCTTCAGCTTTGGGATTCAGTTTGCCCCACTGCTAATGTACTGCATTGATGGTACTTGATGGAGACTGCCTCAGATGAGCGAGAGCACGTCTCCAGTCACAGCTGACTTAAAATAGTTATGCAAACTCCAGAGGTTGCCTTTCTCCAAGGCGTTTCAAGAGCTGGGCCTTACCACGGTCGTGGCATACTGTAAGGACGGATACAAAAGTCAGCGTGTTTCAGAACAAATGACTGACAGAAATCGTTCTCCTTGAAGATGTAATTTTGGAGGTGTTCCATTATTTTAAAGTAGTCATTCAATCAAGTAAATGTAACTGTAATGTATGAAGTAGTTATAGAAATTGGTGAGCTTAAGGCATGTAATTTGCATGGCAATCTAACTGAAGCTTAGTAGCGTTTGGGATGAAGGTTATTTCCTTGGCCCATTTGTGCTGATTCATGCTATTTCGAGTAAGTACTTTTTTTTCTTTTTTTTTTTTTTCTTTCTTTCTTAAAAGATTAGCTGGAAGGTTTGAGTTGTTCAAAAGATACTTCTATCTGCCTGTCCAAGCACTTGTTACCAGTAACATTTCATATTTGTTTTGAGCAATATGTGATCTGTCTCTCATATTTTGGAAGCAAATCTAGTTTTATTATTTGCCTGTTTCCTTGTAGAAGCTCATGTTACAGGTAGATTAGTTGATTAATACATTTTTAATGAAGGATGATACTCTATTAAAGCATTTGATTGGGATCACTGAAGTGAGAATAGAAACGCAATATCTCGCCATCGAAGGACTTTGGTTCTGACTGCTGCTATGTGAGGATTAAATAGCGAGCAAGAGCTGTAGAGGCATTAACTGAACCCGTGTTACCAATTTGATGATTATCAGGCTGGGAGATGGGCTGCCGTGCAGTGTCCCAAGGTAACAGTTCTTTTGGAGATCATCTAATGCTCACCTACAGCTATTATCTCATTTGTCGTTTGTACCAGTCAGTGGAATGTTAGGTGGGAACTGTAGGAATTTCACTTTACAAATAAAACAAATTGTATTTTGTTTTCTCCCTGATACTTACAGAATCCTCTGAGAATTTGTGTGGTAAGAAGTTGGGCTCCTGGTGTGGTTTGCTACCCCTTCCTCTGTGTTTCATGGTATAAAAACATCTTGCATTTAAGCAACTGCATTGGATGTATTCATCTAATAACTCATAGAAATCCTCCTTCTCTTCTTAGGTCCTGAACATAGCAATAGCCAATAACAGCAATTAGAATTGCTGCTACCAGGTGAAAAAACCAAATCTTTGCACGTTGACCGGATGAACCATCCGTACGCTTTGAATTGTACTGCTCATTGCCTCTGCTCTTTTTTAAGCCAATTTTTTTCCTTCTGTTTGAAGGCCACTGCTGTCATCTCAGATGGAGAATGCTAGCCTTAAGACAAAATGCGTGCATCTCTGTCTATCTCCTGCTTTGCTATGTAAAGCAGAGCTTCCTTTATCTGAAGCAGTCTCTGTTCCTCAGAGTTCTGCCGAATTTGCTGGTTTTGTTAGAAGTGAGAAGAAGTGGGGATTACTTACCCCAGTCATGTCTCGGTGTGCCCTGCCTAGCTGTTTCAGAGGCCGTTTGCCACAGTCAGGTTTACAAAATGGTCATCTGGATTAAATACTTTGCTTTATATCTGCATTGTCAGAAAGGATGGATAAATTGATCCTTAGGAAGTGGTGGTTTTGTTTTGCTTGCCCAGGACTAGATGTTGGTGACCAGGTTATTTTAAAAGAAACAAAACTGCAGCCTTCCCCAAGAGTGGATCATGAGCTGTCTTTTCAATTACAAACTTCAGTTCTCAAACGTTGTTGGAGCTTTTCTTCAAATGTGTGCCCATGGATGAAAAATCATTCTTAAACCTATCGAGGTATAAGCTGGGGTATGGACTTGAGTCTCGTAAATACAGGTGCCTGCTCTGATAGAGCCATCACAGTACTCCGGGGGCTCCGATTTCTTTTTTGGTTGGTTGGATGCAGTCCTGCAAGCGTCAGTTCAGTTGCTGTCTTTATCTAACAGGTTGTCTTTGTTTCATGCTCCCTTTTTAGCCTAAAATCTCAGTTATTGGCAAGGTGAGCGGTGTGTTACAGCTGAAATGGCAGAATAATTACTTCTATCTCTTAGGGGAAAATGTAATTGGAGTAATCATGCATCTGCTAGAAAGTCCTTGGGGGAAACCCTCACCCCAGAGATCAATGTTAGACGTGGTATTCTAGCTGCAGTTTTGGAAGTGCATATTCTGTCCTCCTGTGAGTACTGGTTTGTTTTTCAATGTTTCTTTCTCCAGTAACACATAGTAAAGAAATAAATCTAATAAGTGTAGGAAAGCTTTTAAAAACACATGAATTAGTGAACATGGAAATTCTACCTGAGTGGAGAAATTGCAAAATTTTTATTTTTTTTTTCTGCTGTTACTCTATTGCAACACTTTTCCTGTGGACAAGGAAAACAAGTATCATTTAACTAGTTCATTGGTGGAGCTCTGAATAGAGTACTGCCTTTAAAATGTTTGATGGAGTTTCTCAAGTGAGATTAAAATATGTTCTCATTTTATTGAACCGGACATCGATGTTACTGTGTTCTATAACTATGTTTTTGCTGTTTTATTGGAGAAGACTATTTCCCTACTGGTTTGGCAAAATGCATTTCCTTGTTTCACAACAATATGAAGCCTGACAGCTTTATATTTGGATTACGATGTTAAGGATGGCAGATGATCATGATTCAATAAATGTGGAATTAGTGCAGCTATGGAAGTTTCCATATTTGCCTTCTGCCTGCCGAGGCAGTGATTAGTCAGCTGCAGTTTAGATTTCTTCTTGGGATCCTCTCGACAGGTGCCCAACAAAGACTTTGTTCAGGATCATACTGAGGCAGGAAGCTTGTTTGCATTTACCTGTGTTTCGCTTTGGTTTAGTGTTGTTTTTTCTTTTAATATGTAGTGATGGCTCTTGTAATCTTTTCAGAGTGAAGAAATATGGGACAAACCCAAAATATCTGAGGATCGGGTTTTTCATTTATTTACTTTTTTAATACATCTTGATGTAGCTTTTTTCCCCCTATTTTAAATCCAGAGTCCTAAAGTAGTTCAGAAACGTCTCTCTGAATTTGTATTTTGTATTATTTGAGTTTGTTTTATGACTCTTGCTTAAAATATTGATGTTATGTTCTAAAACAACAATCTGTGGCAAGGTTTGAGAAATTGCTGTACTAGGCATTGCATGAATGTGTGAGATTGTTGTGCAGAACAACATGCTAAGGATACGATGGCAGGTTGTAGACTGTGCACGTGTTGCCAAGGGAAATGAAATTGTGTTCTGCTTCACATTGTAGGTTTTTATATCCACAATAAATAAAAATAACAAATTCAGTAGCATTTAAATTCTTTTGCCGTACATATGACTCGTTCTAAATGGATCTGTAACTCTGTTTTAGGGCCACTTTGAGTGACTGTCTGATTTGCAGCATTAAAGTTATACTCCCTGTGACCCCAAGTTCTTGCAACAGTGTCATGTGCAGAGCAGAATTTAGCGTAAGATGATTTTTTGTTGTTGTTTACTGCCTTCAAACAAATGCAGTAAATTTTTTTTTTACAAGGTTTAAGTTATTCCCAATTGGCTGGTACTTGCCCTGAGGCATGAGCAGACGCAAAACCTGAGTGACCAAAGCACTGGAATTTGCACCTGAGTTTTCTGCCATTTTAGTAAATAAACTTAGGCAGGTCCTTTTTTCTCCTCAGAACGGTGACCGTTGCAAAAAATCAGTAGCAGCCGCCTCTCCTCCTGCCATGTGTAATTCAGCTTTGGTTTCTGTTGTGTCCATCCCACATCCAGGTGCTGGTAGACGTGCGCTCTCCTCTCTTTCCGTCCCCTGCTGGCTCAGTATTAGTTGGCATCTCTGCAGCTCCGTGCTGCCGGTTCCTCCCGTCTCCTCTTTCACTTCGGGATCGCTCTCCACCTTCCTCTGAACTTCTGACATCGCTTTGACATCTCAGCTAGTCCTTTTCATGCAGACTAGGTGTCAAGAAACTTAACTCTAAACCAATTTGTCACCCTGTCACTGGAAGACTCCTTTGCCTTTGGCCCCACAACACCTCTCTGCTCTCTTTCGACTGCAGGTGCCTTTCTGCGGTCTCCTAGCCAGCCCCGGGCTCCTCCGTGCCACATGCTCACTGGCAGCCGCGCCTGTGCTCCCCGTTAGTCAGTCGGACCACCGTCCCCTCGGCTGCTGTTGGTCCCCGAGGGTGGGGTACGGTATGTACAGAGCAGGCAGGCAGCCACGCTTCCCAGGAGACTCTGCCACCCACCGAGATGTTTGTGATGAGGTTTCTGGGTGCAGACACAGTGCCCTCTGTGTTTCGTGGTATCAGGGTTAGTAAATACTGCCTGAAATCACGGACGCCTTCTGCGGAAATGGCAGTGGCGCTGCCTGCAGCACAGAGCAGCTCAGCGGACAGAGTAGTGCTGCCTGCGGGGTAACAGTTAATGAGATCTCCTCTATTAGCGGGGTTTTCCAGTTGGCAGTTTAGCTTTTTGAGGAGGTAAAGTGAATATAATTAATTTGAACTTCCCCCCAGCAAACCATTGTCCTGGCATTCCCAGCTAGCATCACAGGCTGCCTTTGTTTGTATTTTAGGTATTTCCATTTAGCTATGCATCTATAATAGAAAACAAATGCAGTGGGTTTTTGACATCTCATCTAACCCTTTGCCTGATTAATTAATTCATTAATCATTAAACAGTTAATGAGTAAAGATTAATAGGCTAAAGACTGAATTTCTATGTGCTGGGGTATGACCTTATTTTATTTGTCTTAAAGTGAGAGCAATTCAAAGGCCTGGTAGTATTTTTTGTTTTAAGGATTGTGCATGTAAGGATCTTCAACTTTTCCTCTCCAGCGGTCCCCATGTAAGGTATTAGCAGCGCAGAATCCTTGACTACTGCAGGGTTTCTTGCAGTTATGTATATTTTATATCTATTTCAAAGAGGAATTGAACATTACATCCTGCTCTAAAAGGACTTTGTGTAACAGTCAAACAATTTAGGATTGAAAACATAAGGAGTTTCTTCTGCCTGAACAGACATTCATTGCAAAGAAAATCTAAGTGTCTGTAAACACCAAAGTAGACACGCGGGTGAAGAGTCTGACTGTGGCTTGCTTGCAAAGCAAAGGGTTTGATGGCTGAGGGCAGGATTGTCCATATCCCTGTTCAGATAGAAAAAAAAATTGGAAAAAGTCAGTGTTTGTGTTGGCTGTAAGCATTGCTCAGCAAGTCAGAGTTTGCAGCATTGCTAAGGGGCAAGACTTAATACCCGATTCAGCAGCATCTGCCTGGCTTGCTGAGGGAGCGAAACCACGATGTAACCTGGGGCCTCCTGAGCCCTGACGTGGGTTGGGCAACTGCCCGCCTGCAGCATGAGGCACCGCGCTCAGCAAGGGCTGGGTCGCCAGCTGCTCATTCACCACCGCACGAGAAACGGCGAGGATTGCATCACGGACCGGTGCCAGTAATGATGTCTGGGCGCTTTGTCCTGGCCCCGCGCATTAAGTTGTGGATGAGCAGGTTGCTCTAGAGATAAATTTTTGGTTCAGGTTCCTGATTAATACTTTTCTTCCTTTCTATATTGGGTGAAATACGAGATTTTATGGGGATGGGATAGTAGTTGAGAAAGAACAAAAGGGGTAAAAAGATGAGGAAAAAACCCAAAATATCACAGTGAGGTATTCAGCTGTCTGAGTTTGAGGTTGAATCTCCTGCATCTTGAGGCAAATTCCCTAACTCCAAGGCTATTTAGGAAAACAAATGATCTTTTCACAGAAGCTTCAGGTTCCACAACTACGTTAGTTATGTGTTAGCTGTCATATTTCTGGCTAATTGCGTCAGTGAGCAGCCTCTTAACAGCTTGAGTGGCTCTTGGGAGAAGTTGTATTAATTCCTATTAAATCAAACTGTGTGTTTGTATAATACCTGGTGGTTTTGGTTTATTTTGTAAACTGGCAGTCTTGCAACATTAGCCTGTGTGCTGGGCAAGCACGGCAGTGCTGTGGCTCATGAGTGTTCATGCTTTGGGCTCCAGCCAACAGTCGTGTCATTTGAGTAGCATATTAAGTGCTCATGTAGTATTGATAGGTCTCTCAGATATTAAAGACGGGAGACAATTCAGCTTTGCAAGAATGGAAACTAATGCGGATGTCGACAGGGTTTGGTGTCAGCCCCAAGGATTGCTGGTTCGTTGGCAACAGCATACGGGCTGTAGGGTGGCACTGGCCTTCCTTCACAAAACCGGGCTCTCTTTGCGAGATGGATGAACGGGTGGATACTTGGTAGCTAGCTGCTGTGGACATCATGTTACCTGGCTTCAGCTATCCTTACTTGATTTTATTTTGAAGTTGCCAGGGAGAGCAAGAGCAGGGCTGCTCTCCATGGGAAACCAAGAGGACGGGGGTCGCAGGGCTCAGGAGGCAAGCAGGACAGACCCCGAGACAGGGGCCAGGTCCAGCCAGAGTCCAGGCCATAAGGCAATGCCACGGTGATGCGGCAGGTCCGGGGTCAAGCCGGGAAGTTGATGTGTGGTTCAGGGTTAGGTCAGGCCCAGCGATGGCCGGAGAGGTCCGCAGTGTCAAAGCAGAGCTAAAGGAGGCACAGACGTGGCCACAGCTCAGCTGGAGACTGGCCCTCCTCTGATGCAGCTCAGACAGGGCCGCAGGCTGAGCCAACATGTGGCTCCTGGTCCCATGGGTGCAGGGGGCCCAGGCAAGGCTGGTGGGGGCCAGAGAGGCTTATTGGTGCCCTCAGGGCCCTGGCAGAAACAGGTGATGGAGCCCCCTCCTCTCCTCACGAGTTTTAATTTTCTTACAGTTGTTACAGTGCCTAGCACAGACAGGACAGAACCCGTTTGGAAGTGTTGATCTGCAGAAACAAGCGCAAGTAATTTAAGCTTCAGTACAACAAATTTGGGTATTGCATAGTTAGAAATGAAGAGGACGCACTTGTCGGAAGGCGCTGGAGTGAGGTGACTGAGGGCTCCCTGATTCCTACATCCTGTGCCAGGTCTGCTGCCTCACGAGTGCAGGGCGTTCTTTGTCCTGTGAGCACGTGTAATTACATATAGCAGAACAGTAATGAAGGACTTGCTGTGAAAATAACTGCCTCATGACTTTAGTCTGTGCTTGAAAACCCAGCTTGTGCTCTGCACTGTTCCAGGGAAACTGGTTTCAGATGTAGGTTTTGGTGACTAGCGTCAACAGAGGAAAATTAGGGAGACGTGGCTTCCAGCACTTGCTGTGTTAACTCCTTTCCCTAACTTGTATAAAATGCTTGCAGGGCGCTAGCAGCATGATCTCGGAAAGGGATTCAGAGACCACCTTCGATGAGGATTCCCAGCCCAACGATGAGGTGATGCCATACAGTGACGATGAAACAGAGGACGAGTTGGACAGTCGACAGCCTGCAGCTGAACCAGGACAAAAGCGAATCGACAGAGACACTGAGGAGAGCCAAGAGCCATTGAAAAAAGGTAACGTTCTGACAGAAACTTGATTTGGGTAGTAAATGGTCCTGAATACAGAGACTAGGCCATGTGTGGATCAATTTGATTTTTTGTGCTTGTTAGGTAGGATTTAGAAGGGCTTATCTGAATCTGTGGAGGAGTAATTGATGGCAATTCAGTTTAACAATTATCAGAACGAAAATCAGCTTCATTCCAATCTGCAACCAGAGTTCTGTGTCACCACTTCTTGCGTAAAGCTAATGATCTGCACAGTGACCTCATCTTAATTAAGGCAGGCCCTAGATGTTCATAGCCTGTACATCAAGAACAGCTCGAACAGAACTTCAGACACTTGTCTTCCCCAGCATCTGGAAACGTGAACCAGCATAAGCCAATTTGCTGCATTTAGTCAGTTGATTTGCATGTGTTTCTGCTTTCTAAGTCTTGCGCAGCTGAGGTTTCAGTTTCAGTGCTAATTTTGTAGCCTCATGATTTTCTTCATTTCCAGTAGTTTCAGAATCACAGAGAGGTAAGGTGAGTAGGAGGAGTTCAAAGAAACCCCTCAAGTGCAGTCCGTGTGCTGCCGCCAGCCTAGGAACATAAATGGGAGGAACCTCTCTGACATGTTTTGGACATACCTGTTCTTAACCTCTGTCCAAGGAAAGTCTGTAACTCCCCTAAATACCTTTTTTTTTCGGTGTTGTAATGTGAGTACTTTTTGTTTAACCACCGCCTGTTTAATATATATAGATTTCTTCCTGTTTGTGTGGCAACAGGGAACAGTTGATCACCTCTCATTTTATAACCACGTATTACGTGTTTTCATTTTATAACCACCTATTACACATTTAGTTTTGGGGTTTTTTTACCATGACTGAGGTAACATAGGCTATAGAATAAACATGGTTTTCTTAGCCTCTCATCATCCATCATATTTTATTGAGTTCTCATCACGACTGTTGTGCTCTCCTCCAGCTCCTCTCTCTTTTTTTTTTTTTCTCCAGGTATTTTATTTCGTAGACACAGTACACCAGCAACCACAAGTTTGCTTTATGCTCTAGTATAAACAGAAGAAGAAAAGAGAGAAACAAAACTAAACCAGGACCTCCTACACCTTCAGGTTCTTTTCTGAAGTGTACCATGCCTTTTCCTTTATCCTGGTGAATTGGAGAGAATCAAATCAGGGAGATGAGTTTTGATTCTGCCCTCCAAAGGGTTTGTAGCTCCCGCTAGTTCAGTGTAACCACAAGGCTGTGCTGTCTATGCAGTTAATGTTACCCAAGTTACTACCCAAAATATGGACTAGAGCTATGGAATTGGCAGTTCCTTTGAACTCTGAGCTAGGGCAAAAGCTTTAAGGAGGTAAGAGATGTTACCAGGCAGCCTTGGTAGGCCAGTACTCTAATCGTAGAGCTTGTAAGAAGTTGACAAACTTTGTCAGATTTTTTTTTTTTTTTTTTTCTCTTTAGACCCTTTGGGGTTTTTGTTTGTTTGTTTAAATCCTCTTTGCCTGCTTTTTCTGGTTAATAGATAATTTTCTGGCCTAAGTTGCGGAATTTGTAGAATCTTCTGACTGGTTCAGTAGCTAATTATATTCAGGTAGTGCTACAAAACTTACATCCTTTTTGCTTCTTTTTTTTTTCCCCCTCAACAAAGACGTTTTTCCCTTTGTGTTCCTTTAAAGATGATGAATTACTGCTGCAGCTTCCCAGATATTAGGTATTAATATCACTTTTAAGCAGTTTGAATTAGTTTTGGGGAGCTTCCTTCCTGCAGGTTTTATTTAAGGCCTAATTTGCCAGTTTTCCATCTGGAGTGCTGAGGTTTTATCAACACTGCAATGGTTTTGCGAACGTGGTGAAGAAATGTTCTTGTAGACATGTTTACAATTTTCTTCAGTCCTGTAATTTTTGACAAAATTTAATAACTTTCTCAATTCATGCACTTCAGTAATGATAAACCAAAACGTGGTCCTCCAGTAATTTTTTGTAAGCTTTATATAAGGAGGTAAAAGCCTGTGACTCTTGGCACTTCTATGTAAACCTTGACCAGGATGCACTATGTATCTTCACCATCTGCTCTATGTTTTCATTTAGGCAATCTTACATGCAAGTGCTACAGCAAGATAAGTATTTCTCTATTATCTTCTCAGCTTGCAAGCAACATTCTGGAAATGAAAGTTGTATAGTGACAGTAGAGATCCCAGATACGTCAAAGGAGAACTTGCTTTATGTGTTGGATGGAAAAAAGAAAGGCTTTGTGCCTGGATTTGAGTTAGCCAGCCGTATCAGACATGAGTGCCTTACAGTGGCCCAGGAGCACCTTCGTCTTCACATGTGCTCCCCGTGGGTCCCTGGCAGCCCGGTGCCAGTCCCCAGCCCAGCCTCTGCCTCTGGGAGTTTCACCCCATCTGCGCTCTGCCTGCTGGATGGCTTAGGTCAGGAGAATCCCATGAAACCAAAGAGAGCACCCATTAAGGACAATTAATGTGGGCTGGAGAAAAGGGGGAGATACTTGGCTGATGAGTCAGGAAAGCTGGCTTTGAGTGCTGGCTGCCTCATCCTTCCCAGGCAGGCAAAGCACTCCTATGAGTGGCTCAAAAACTTGCTGAATGAGTTGAGTGGGGAGTTTCTTTGATGTGGGCAGCAGGATTAATAGGGTTATCCTATCCCTGATGCACGCTTGAGGGGCAGCAGCAGAAGGCATTCTGGCGGTAAGTAGTGGTCGGCCAAAAGCTGTGCACATCCTAGATGAACCCCATCTAAAGGTAGAATTGATAGGACTTAGATTAACTATAGAGACCTTAAGGTGGAGATGGATGGTTTGTTAGCAAGTCCTCTAGAAACCTTTTCCTTAGGGAGGCTGGATGTCAAGCCAGGGTTTAAAGGCTAAATGTGACAGAAGGAGGCAAGATTGCTCAGTGCTTTGTAAGCAAATTTATCAGCTTATGGTCCAAAACTTCAGAAGGCTGTTGCAGATGTTGCTTGTTTAGCTTTGTTAAATTTTACTGCAAAATGCAATTAATTTTCCCGAATTTTCAAGAAATCAGACAAAATTGATGGCTGAAGAAATAAAAGGAGCACTTCAGATTTTTACTTTTTTATGGTTGTAAATGACAACCATTGCACAGTATGGTTATAGGAAATACTTGTTTTCAAAAGTTGAGCGGACCTTTTCGTTTCTGGAAAGACTGAGAAACCCTGTTTTGGGTACTTAGTGCTTCACAGGTGTAACAAAAGCAAACCAAAAGAGGGGAAAGAAGGGAATTTAGCATGAATAAATGTTACTCAGATAGGTTTTCAGTTTCTCATAGAACTTCCAAATTGTTAATCACCACTTCTTCCTACCTCAGATTATATTTTAATTGTTAATAAAGACAAATAGACTGGAAACTTCTTGAAAACCTTTTTTTTTTGACTATGTACTAAAAAGCAGGTATTTGTCTTGTTTCAGTTGAAAGTACCTTTAAAATATGGCATTTGAGAGAAAACCTGAAAATTACACATTTGTTCCCTCATAACAATCAGATGTTGACCGTTTTGCCTCGTCTCTTCCAGACTGCAGCTGGCAAGTTAAAGCAAACGATGAACACTTCTACGAGCAGCCTCAGTTTAAGAGAACAGTATTTCTGTGCTTCAAAAAAAGCAAATATGCAGTAAGTTTTCTTTATCTCAATTATGTGTTAATAGTACTTGTGGGGTGAATACTCTCTTAATCTCAGTAAGATCTTTCCAACCACTGCTGATTAGTGTAAAAGCCACAATTAACACTTCTTTAGGATTTCCATCAAAGGAGGTTAAGTATAACTGGTTTCGGGTTTGTGAATGGAAAATCAAGGTATCAAGAGACTTGTCTGAGATGAGATAGAGAATTGGAAGCCAGGTGTCCTCAGTCCAAATTCCAGTTTTATCTGCTCAGCCAGAGCTGTTGCAAACATCCGCATAGGTGTCATCTTTCATAGAATAAGTCTCAGTGTAGTATTAAGCAATATCCTGATTAAGCTAGACTGGGACAGTCTTAAAAATAGACATTTGGGAATGTCTAGTCAGTGTCATTCTGAATAATTATGATAAAGGAGATGTTTTTGTCTCATTTATCAAGACAAAAGGTTGATTTTAAAATTTTTTTCTTCCCTCCCTGTTCGTAATTTTCAACTTTCACAGTATTAAAGCTATGGTGCTTGTATGTGGTGCTGGTTGTGAGTGACAGACGCTTGGACTGCAGGATTATATGTGGACTGTTGGGCTTCGTCTGTGATGCATTGGCTTGTGTGGCTCCCTTTTACCTGCTGAGATACCTGCCTCACAGTCTTGAGGCCATTTGGATTATCTCATGCATGAGTATCAACATATAATAGTAAAAGTCATGAGAGTGAGCCTTTGATGGATCTGTCATTGTCCCTCCTGATTAAGTCTAGTTAACGGTCCTTTGTATCTGGGTTCATTCTTTGTAGTGTGATGCCTGAGACCAATTATCTCCCTAATAGCAAATAATGTCGAAAGGCATTACAGAGAAGATTGCCTAGGAGGAGGGGAGCACTGAAGTTTCCTCCCTTTTCCGTGCTCATCTGGCAGTGCCGTGGCACTGTGCTATTTACCTGAGGAGAGGCTGTAACCTTGCCACATCATGGCTGTGCAATGCCCTGTAGTCCTCGGTGTAGCTAAAGCTTCAGTCTGAGATGCTTCTTTGGGATGTGTTAACGTCAGTGAAACAGACCTTTTTTGCCTTATGTCATTAAGACTGTGACCCATGGTAAACTGTTGAGGAAAGGTACAGCTCTAACAGAGTTCGTGGGAAAGATTTCACTAGTAAAACACTTGACTTACTACAAATATGCAGTGTACATTTGTAACGTAAGAAGAATCTGCTGTTGTGAATGACATTTGGGTTTCTTCAACAGGGAAATGCAATTAAGACATACAAGTACAACCCTATCACTTTTTTACCACTGAATCTGTTTGAACAGTTTAAGAGAGCAGCCAACTTCTACTTCCTCGTTCTTCTCATTTTGCAGGTAAGACATACAGAGAGAATACTGACTGTGAAGTGAATCTGAGGTGCTGATCTACTGAGCTGAATAATACTTATGACACAATTCAGTACTATCCTGTCAGGAAATTGCAGGGTGCTTTGTGAGGGACTGTATCTGAACTACTGTAGAAACTAAGCCCAAATTAACAGAAATCTGGAAAGACTTACACTAGCTTTGTATTAGCTAGGATGTGCTAGTTGCAGAGTTCATGAATTTTCTGGGGAAAAGATGTTTCTTTTGCTCTGTAAAACATGATAGCCTTAAGTTCCATTCACGAATCAGAAACTCCAAGAGAAAATCTGAGCATCTACAATTGTTAGAGAAGCCAATGCTGAGGCAGGGCAGCACAGTCAAACTCTTCCCCCAAGTTTTGTTCATCTTCACAACCTGACTTAAAATTCTCTCTCTGCGTTGGTTTTCTTTCTTACGTTATAGTCAGATCATTATTAAATGTCTCTGAATTGAGCTTGATTGACAATCCTGTATTGAACTGATTTTATTTGTCTTTTGTAGTCTATTCCCCAAATAACTACCCTGTCATGGTATACAACACTGGTGCCCTTACTCTTGGTGCTGGGAATAACTGCAGTCAAGGACCTAGTGGATGACATTGTAAGAAACATACTTTGTTAATACGAAAAGCAAAAGAAAACAGCGTAGTTAATTTCTTTAATTGTGATACACAGTAGGGAGTACATTCTTTACTCCTGGTTTTCAGGCTCGTCACAGGATGGACAACGAGGTTAATAACAGGGCATGTGAAGTCATCAGGGATGGAAGGTTTGTACTGTTCCCTTCTTAACTCTGTAAGTGATGTTTGTTGCCTTGTTACCAAGTTTCATCATCACCTTAAACCATAGATACTAAGGGAAGTTCAGCTTTTTGTTCTCTACCATCTATGTGAAAACCTAATTGAAAATGGAAGAGAGTTGCCCAAAGAAGCAATTTAAACTTAATTCTGTGGCACTAAATTCGTGCTAAGAGCAACTTCTTTGGAGAGAACAACAAAAATTCATATATAGGTAAAGAGGGAAGAGAAAGAGGTAGGTTGACTGTTAAGTTACAGACCCCCAACTGAATTGCAGTTTCCAAAAAGAAAAAACACACTTTAGCAGGATGTAATGTTTTTGTGGTAAGGAAAGTTAAATATTTCAAGATTTACAGAGTGCATAGTATTCTAGATTAAATAGTAATAATTGTTAAACTATCTTGATATTAGGTTCAAAAACACAAAATGGAAAGATATTAAAGTTGGTGATATCATTCGTCTGAAGAAAAATACTTTCGTTCCTGTAAGTGCTTTAGATATATTTGGTTTATGTTTCTACAGAGTTCTGCACAAATCTTGACTTGGATTTATCTGATGCTTATTTATTTGTTTTTCTAGGCTGATATTTTGCTGCTATCCAGCTCAGAACCAAACAGTCTCTGCTATGTAGAGACAGCTGAACTAGATGGGTAAGGCTCTGTTTAAGGATTTCTTGGGTTTAATTTTGGCTTACTGGTAAAAGAGCAAGTGGTGTGTATTTCAGACTCTACTTGCCACTTGTTAAGCCACACCTGGAAAACTGTCCATCCAGTTTTTGATTCCCACAATTCAAGGATCATTAAGAATTGGTGAGGGTCCACTGCAGTGCCACAAAGATGTCTGAAGTGTTGGAGAACATGACATGAAAGGTGAAGGACTTGGAGAGGAGAAGGGTGATTTAATCAGTCTTCCAGTATCTCAAAGATGGTTACGGAGAAGATACTCTCTTCACAAGGATGCACATTGACAGGACAGAAGCAATGGATACAAGTTGCTTCAGAGGAAATTCTGTCTGAATTCAAGAATAATTGTTCTCATGGTAGATAATTTTTACCATTGAAATAGGTTGCCCAGAGAAGTGGTGGAATTGCTCTGACTGGAAGCAGTTGAGGCTTGGCTTGACTGGGCCCTCAATAACCTCAGCTAAGGTCCTGCTTCCAACAGGAGGGTGGACTGCTCATTACCAGAGGTCTCTTCCAACCTGGACTTTTCTATGATTTTAAAGTTTTCTTATTCCTTGTCAGTGGGAAAACCAAAATACATATTTTTCTGTGGAAGTTTTTCATAGAAGCTGCTTAGATAGTAGAAATCTTACTGTCTTGGTCATATCGCTTTGTAAATGTTGGTTTAGTTTATGTTGTCATAAAAGCTAGTGTGGAATTCTTAGAAGTCTGTACTGACATGGACCTCACCTAATGAGGTGAAATGTTAGTTTTTCTGAATGAGTAGTGGATTTCTCACTCAACCTTCAGTAATCTTGAAAACAGTGATTTATAACATCATGCAAAACAAGGATTTGTTTGTGTTGCAAATTATTTGTTCTCTATTGGAGCTTTTAACAGTATCAGTTATTAAATATTGCTTTCAAATAACCAGTACGTCAAATTTAACTACTACATTAGTAAAGCAATGACTGTGAGAAGCTTCACTTTCTACACTGAACAGAGGTAACAGGGTAAGATTTCACGTGTGAGGAAAAGCAGACAGTGTAGGAACTAGTCACGTGGTTTGTGAATGCTTCATATCCATGCCAAGCAGGAGGCAGGGACGTAGGGCTTAGTCATTTGCTTCATTTAATTTTGTTCAAACTTCTTTCCTGTATCCATGCTTCTAATAAAATGTCCTTTTTATCCTCTCTTCTTAGTGAGACAAACTTAAAATTCAAAATGGCACTTGAGGTTACACACAGATATCTTCAAGAAGAAAGTGCAATGGCAGACTTTAATGGTTTGTACAGTTATATCCTTACAACATTTGAATGTTGCTCAAGCAGTTTACAGTACAAGTAAATAAAACATGGGTGGGGACGGAAGTGCTGCTGGTGGTGCTTGTGATTCTGGAGTTAGTACCTTCCTGGCTTTTGTCACGAGGCAGCGTAACCAAGTTGCACAAAGGAGACTGTGCTGCTGAGCAAAATATCATCTATTTGAAGAGGAAACCTTTGCCTCTTATGGCACACTAAGTGGAGATGATGGAGCCCTTTAGTAGTGTTTGCCTGCCAGTTTTCTTTGGGGGAAAAAAGTATGTTTGCTGTTGAGATTGGATCTGGAATGTATCTTCTATTGTCCTTTTCTTATTCATCATTATGATCTAGCTGCTTTCTGTGTGTGTTGTGGAAACTTGAAGGGCAGGAATCCCCTCTCTTACTGAGATCTGACACAGAGTTTTATCTCAAGCTGAATTTTTTAGCAAACCTAAAATTGCAAATGCTTAAAAGAAAAAAAAGAAAAAAAAAAAAAGACTTACAGAGTGACATGCTAAAGTGTAAGATCCAGAGAGACGTACGCTCTTGTATGCAGGCAATTGTTAAAACTTGAGAAATATTAAAAGAAGAGGTGAACAGAAAGTGCCCTGTTTGGCAGTAAATGCTGTGGGTACTGGTCTTGGTGCAAAAATGAATTCTTTCTGTGTTTTCAGTCTGGAAGGCAAAATACCACCCTGAGATACCATAATTAAAATGTCAGCAATACAGCACTGAGTATCAGTGACACCCTAAATCTCAAAGAAATTGTTTATTCAGAACACTCATTTTCTCAAAGAACCAACCTGATGAAGTGAAATGACTTGTATGGGGGGTACAAATCAATGCATTTATTTAACTGTTGTGTAGAAACGTATTCTCCTCCATATTTTTTAGGTCTGATTGAATGTGAAGAACCTAATAACCGACTGGATAAGTTTGCAGGAACATTATTCTGGAGAAACATGAGTTATTCACTGGATGCTGATAAGATTTTATTACGCGGGTGTAAAATCAGGAATACAGACTTCTGCCATGGAGTTGTCATATTTGCAGGTATTTATGAATTGAACGTGTGTAATATTTACCAACTAAAAGCATGCCCTATAGAGTGAAATGACATCTTTATCTTACAAACATTGACTGTATTTTATGTCCCAGTTTTGTAAAACAGTAATACTTAGTAGCACTTGTTTGTGTATTCTAGCTTTTTTTTTTCCTCTTTACTTTTAGGCGCTGATACAAAAATAATGAAAAACAGCGGAAAGACGAGATTTAAAAGGACAAAAATTGACTCCCTTATGAATTACATGGTTTATACTGTAAGCCTTTTTGTTTAAAATTCAGGTGTTTGAGTTCATTTTTATGTAAATAGAGTGAATGCAAATTTAGGAAACGTCTTTTTTGGTGCAGTAAGTATGTTGCCACTTTGTTTTGACCTGATGAGCTGGGATGAAGTAGGAGGGAATCTAAAACAGTTCCTCGCTGTTGGTGGAATCTGTGACCTTAAACCGCAAGTGTAGGACAGCCTACATGGTGAAGACAAGTGCTTCAAAGCCAGTGTGGCAGGTGCTTCTGCTTGCCTGCACTGAACCGGTGGGCAGAGACCTGAGGACCCTGTCCAGAGGTGGGCTCAGCATCTGTGGGGTGTGTGTATGAGGAATACCTGCTGTCCTACAACCCACGCTCTACCGAGTGTGATTCCCTGGGACAGGGAAGGAGGAGAGAGGAGCTGGCCTGTTGGCAGGCAGAAGCACTCATCTCAGCATGACTGTGGTTCTGCCCCTGCTCCAGGCATGTTCATGTACCCTGTTTGCTGCCTGCTTAAATAAATGTAAAAACGTGAAAACGATGCTGGGGGAATAAACTAAAATTAGAACTCAGATTAATTGAAGAGATCATTTTGCAGAAAAGGTTTGCTCCCCTTCTTCTTATTTACAAATACATGTAATATTCTATTTTGAACACGACAATTTGGGATTTAGGTTAAGCAAATGTTCCCGAAGTGTCACGGGCCTCTCTGTGTACACTGTAGATTTTTGTTGTCCTCATCCTGCTGTCGGCTGGCCTTGCCATTGGACACACGTACTGGGAGCAGCAGATCGGCAACTCGTCTTGGTACCTCTACGATGCGCAAGACTTCAGTCCTCCATATCGTGGCTTCCTTAACTTTTGGGGATATATCATTGTTCTGAACACCATGGTTCCCATTTCCCTCTATGTGAGGTAGGTAAATACCTTGGCCTTTAAATGGCTGAATTGGTGATAGGGTTGAATTACTTCACTTACGGATCTGGTAATATGTCATTATTTTGAAATACGAGATGCAGCTGGGAGTGAGAACATTCATTTTATTTCATTCAGCGTCGAAGTGATTCGTTTGGGCCAAAGCTATTTCATAAACTGGGACCTACAAATGTATTACCCTGAGAAGGACACGGCCGCAAAAGCCAGAACCACCACGCTGAATGAGCAGCTGGGGCAGATCCACTACATCTTCTCTGATAAGACAGGAACACTTACACAGAACATCATGACGTTTAAAAAATGTTGCATAAACGGCCAAAGATACGGTAAGTTTGCACCACATTGCTGCGTCCTGTAGTGAAAACTGGCTAGCAGAGGAGTGCTGATTTGTGACAGGAGCACAGGATCCTGCAAGTCCCCGTAGAGCACAGCTGGCAGCCTCCGCCAACTCTAAAGAAATGAGGAGGAATTGTAATGCTTGTTTGAAATTGGGCATACTAGTCTTTTTAGTTTCAGCTGAACTTCCACAATTTAGCCCTGGCATTGAGTAAAGCTCCAGTAAAATTGAATTGTTGGGATTTTCGCACCATTTTCCCATTTAAAAGGGGGAAACTGGTAGACTTGAGTGGAAACTTCCCAGTCGAAAAGTCAGAAATGAGTCATTTACAGAATGATTCCCTTTTGGAAGGCATGCTTAGGTATGCTTTGGGGGCAAAAATGAATCTAGAAACAAGAAAGAAAATTTAATAAGAGCAACAGTTTTTCATTTTAGTGTTAGTTACTTCCATTTCCAGTCTTGTCTGGATTTCAGTATGTCGAATATGCAGCGTATGTGCTCCAAAACTATTGTTTGGCCAGTTCAAATAACAAAAATGCAGTGTGCTGACGCCATGTGCTTTTTAAACATCCTACGTCTGAAGAGAGAAGAGGAATTTCTGACAGTGAAAGCTGTGTTAAGCCAACACAGAGGTTTTATGACAATTCCACCGCATGCCTGTTTTCTTTTGTTTGCTTTGGTGTCACTAGTATACAAAGGTACTGCGGCTATGAATGAATTTGCTCTTTTTAAAATCTGAGCTATTCTAGTGCAGTAGATGTTCTATATATTTTTTACTTTGTGAATGAGTTGTAAAATCTTTATTATTCCATCCTGTGCCTTCTAATGGGTGGCGCTTGCATTGCAGGAGACTGCCGGGATGGAGCAGGACAGCTTCAGAGCCACCCAGAGGTAGGTCGGTCCGATCTGGTGCTGAAGTCCCTACAGTCTGTAGAACAGGGAACGATGCCTTGCCAGAGTACGAAGAGATGGAGGTAAGCACAAAGCAATTGCAGGTGAGATAACTCAAACCCTCTTCTTCTCTTTTCTAAGCAGCAAGTGGATTTCAGCTGGAACACATATGCAGATGGGAAGTTCTCGTTCTATGATCACTATCTGATAGAGCAAATAAAATCTGGAAAAGATCCAGAAATTCAAAAGTTCTTTTTTCTGCTTGCTGTTTGTCACACAGTCATGGTTGACACTTCTGGTGGTGAGTATATTTGGTTGTTTGGGGTTTTTTTCTTGTGTAAGGGGAAACAATAATTCCAATCCAGTTGCACAAGGGAGAGATCCAAAACTAATGCTGATCCCATAAGTGAGAAGGAGTGTTAGGCTACTCGTTTAAATTAAACAAAAGCAAGAGCCAGTGCTATTCCCTGTGCTGAATTTCTCTCTCTTTATGGAAGGAGGACTGTCTTTATGACAGTGACAGTTGCAGCAAATGCACATCTTAAATAACAGCAAGTTTAGAAAGGTAGGGGAACAGTTTGTACAGAGATCTTGCGTTTTCATGTTATAAGTCTTCTCTCCATTCAAATATATCTTTAAAATCTCAAAAGCTTAAACCTCAGATAAAATCACAATGACACTAGCATAATCTCTGGTTCCACATATGTGTGTGAAAGTACAAACACATTTGGAAACTTGTTTTTGGTGCAGAAAAACAAGTGTTTTCAGGATGAGGATTTCGCGCTCTTGCTCCTGGAAGCACAGCCCCATAGATGTATACGAATCATGTATGTCTGTCCTAGAGTATCACAGCAAATAACCAAAATGAATAACAAAAATGTGACAGAAACTAAATTTAGAAGTGAATCCTAAATCCAAAACACAGCACTATACCTGCTGCTAGGAAGAAGATTAACTCTATCTCTGCCAAAACCAGGACAGCCTGGAGGGAAGAGGGTTCAGTGACTTACCCCGTTTGGAAAGTACATGTACTAAAACGTCCCTCTGCTCTGTGTGCACTGCCATCCAGTGCTGCAGCAATGTATTAGACCCCACTTCAGAAGGGGAAGGCACTTTGCATGTCTAAAGAATGGGTGTGAATTTTTTAGCTGTGGTGTCCGAGTACCCCTGTAATGCTCAGCTGTACGCTGGCTTTCTCTTCTTTTCCTTGTCCGATGATGCAGGTCAGCTCAATTACCAAGCGGCTTCCCCAGACGAAGGGGCCCTGGTCATGGCAGCCAGAAACTTTGGCTATGTTTTTCTTTCCCGAACACAAAACACTATCACTATAAGTGAAATGGGGATTGAAAGAACTTACGATGTCCTTGCTATCTTGGATTTCAACAGTGATAGAAAACGGATGTCTGTTATCGGTAAGCTGATTACAACCAACCTTTATAGAAAGGTCACTTGTATTTCAGAGGTGAAAAAGCACATGCAAGGGAAGTTGAAGTCAAGAATGAGTAACACAGAGTCCTAGGGTAGATTTTAATCCACATTGCTGTGGATAGCAAAAGAGAGGCTTTGTAGTTCGGTGCAGATGTGTCCTCTCAACAGCCCTGGTGTTCAGTCATGACCTCTGCTGAAGACAATCTTGGGTCCCTTTAGTAGAAGCTTGAAGAAATGCTGCAGAGATGACTTACTCCCCTTTTTCCCCAGAGAATAAACAAGTTGTCTGTTCCTCTAGCTATTGGAACACTAGGTGTGCAGGCTGAGGTACAAATAGCTCTTTTGTTTTGTTTTTAACTATCTTTAAAGAAGTCAGTCTTGAATTGGTTAGAGATCTGTGGGTTTTAAGGCTCTAATTATGGTGCGTCATATCTCTAACGTATGTCTCTGCCCAGTGGGCAAGATGTTAATACTCTATGAACCATTATCAAAAACGTAATCCTTGGGAGTTTAAATCATAGACTCACAGCATGGGTTTGGGCTAGAAAGGACCACTCCCCTGCCAAGTATCCTCTCCTGTCATGAAAGAGAAGAGGAAGTGCACTTGTCAACCAGGTTACTTAATGGAACAATATTGCAGATGATGAAGCAGCAGCATGATTTTGTAGTCTTGGTACTTAACAGCAGTAGACTGAAAAATCTAATCTGAAACTACTCCTTTATTTAAATGTACTCTAACATTTTGTCCCACCTCTCACATTTTACTCCACAGTAAGAGAATCAGGTGGAAATATCAGGCTATATTGCAAAGGGGCTGATACAGTAATTTATGAACGGTTGCACCCAAGGAATCTAAAGAGAGAAGCCACAGAAGAAGCACTAGATGTACGTTTGTATTTTATATGCTGTTTTTAAATAAAAAAATTGTTTATTTCTGACTATAAGTTTATTAATTTTCTTTGCCTAAGCTATTGAAACAAATGCAAACCTATAATTGGCTCTACAAGTCATCCCAAACCTGAGAAATAATCAAAGCAATACAATTTTTTATGCATTTTCTTAAAAATGCATTCATTGTTTTTTCATGAGAAGTGAACTTAAATTTTGTCTGCGTGCTTTTTTGTCATAGTTATCAGTATTTGAGATCACTACGCTCTGTTCTATTTGTCACCTCTTCAGTCTCTCAGTTCAGACTGCCTTGTCAGCCATAATTTTGGGCATTTCTGAAATATCCAGGACTAATTGCACAGTCAGATCTGATTTATCAGAATTACCAAGCGTTTATGATCTTGACTCTTATGTTTGGATTGCAAATGAAGAGTTTTGTTTTGTGGATATGTTTATTATTTTTCAGGTTTTTGCAAGTGAAACTCTTAGGACACTCTGCCTGTGCTATAGAGACATTAGTCGTGATGAATTTGAAGTGTGGAATAAAAAGTGTGTGGAGGCCAGTGTAGCTACCACTAATCGTGATGAAGCTCTGGACAGAGTATATGAGGAAATAGAAAAAAACTTGATTGTAAGTCAAGCTTTAAATTTTTAGTGTACTTTTATTCTTATATAAGAAGAAATGGATCTTTTTGAAAATAAATTATCCTTGTTTATTAGGGCATTTTGATTTAGATCTTTTCAGTATTTTATTGGCTTTAGAGCCACGCCATATTTTAGAGTTTAATAGAATGAAAAGAAATGTTTTTTTAGTACATGTATTTCAGTGTGGTGACTTCTATATGCAAGAGTTTGTCTTTACTGAGCTGTCCCTTGGCTTGAAGATATATCCAGAATAGTTTCACTCTCTACTGAAAATGATTCACTTTTCTATACTTGTTTACCCTACTGAATACTTGTATTTCAAATACCTTCCAGCTGCTCGGTGCAACAGCTATTGAAGACAAACTACAGGATGGAGTTCCAGAAACTATTTCCAGGCTTTCAAAAGCAGACATTAAAATCTGGGTGCTTACTGGTGACAAAAAAGGTGGGTTTACTTACAGCCAAGGAGCTAATAAGACAGGATAAGAGCTAGAAGATAAACCGGGACAAATGCAGACTAGAAATAAAGCATATGTTTCTAGAAAAGCTTAGTGTGACAGTCCATTTAAATCAAAACTGAAGGAATTTCTGTAACGTGCAGAATTTCATCCCAGCTGTTGCCAGTCCAGAATTACTGGATGGGCTTCTGTGTAACTTCTGTTCCTCCACACATGAGCCTGGAGGGCTGATTTGTGACTGTCTGCTATAGGGAAATACCCAGCTACTGCTTTTCCCAATGCAAAGCAAATGCAGGACAACTTGATTTTAACCAGGCTTGCTTGGCTCTGAGGGCAGGTACCAAAACTTGTCTTTTTTACAGTGAAAATTTACGTTTCAAATAATCATAAGCGCTGCTGACGGAGACTGATTTGCTTTTCTTTTGGCAGCTGCTAGTCTGCAGTCCAGCCACATATTTTGTTAAGTCAGTTCAAGAAACAGCATTAAATTTGTAAGAAAGAATGGCTGTCCTACAGCCTGGATGGAGGTGCATCTTGCTGGCACTGGCAACAGACTCGGTTCAAGGAATCTAGAGTAAAGGCAAGGCAGGAGAGTGTGGCAAGCCCTGTGGTTGGTTCCTGCAATGCCTTTGGTGCACTGGCGCTCTGATGAGGAGACAGCATCTCCACCGACAAGTTAAATAGGTCCTGGTAGATCTTTCTTCCACAAGTTGCTGATAGGCTTTTCCAGGTCAC
The DNA here is from genome assembly GCF_011004875.1 of Balearica regulorum gibbericeps. Classification (NCBI taxonomy): domain Eukaryota; kingdom Metazoa; phylum Chordata; class Aves; order Gruiformes; family Gruidae; genus Balearica; species Balearica regulorum. Next base: position 87,025,836 of record NC_046220.1, on the reverse strand, counting down.
TGACAGTTTTTGCATTCAAAACATCTTGTGACAATGCATTCCACCACACTAATGTACATTTCATAGGAAATATAATTCCCTGTTGTTGGCTTTAAATCCATTGCCCACTGCACCTTCATTGCCCCACAGTTGTTGTTGTATGGTAAATAATTAATAAGCATTCCCCCAGCTTCTTTCTGCTATGTATGATTTTTTTTTTTTTTACCCCTGTTCATCCACACTGTGGTAATGAACAGGAACTTCTCATACCAAAACGTAACTTCAAAAATTACTTAAGAGGACTTCAGGTACTTCTGGCTGCTCCCAACAGTTACTCATGACAGAACTTTAAGTAAATACTTTCCTCTCTTTTTTTTTTTTTTTTTTTATCATAGAAACTGCTGAAAATATTGGATTTTCTTGTGAACTCTTAACAGATGAAACAACAATCTGCTATGGAGAAGATATTAGGCAAGTGAAAAGCACAAAGGATTTATTTTGTTGAAATTAAAAATGTTCCATTTTTAAACTTAACCCAGCAGTAACATTGGTTTATCCCACAGTGACTCTTCAATGACTGAACAGTATTTCTTAGCAGTTGTTCAGCTGTAGCTTGTTTCTTTGCTTTTACAAAATTTTAATTTTACAAGGCAACCTCTTAATTGTGAGTACAGGAGGTTATACCTTCTAGGTCAGCAACTGTTGACATTAGATTTGTGCTGTAGCTCGGACAAGTCTGGAGCCCACCTGGTGTGGGTTAAGCGGGTCTCTCCCTAGTCCAGAACTTGCGTAGTTGCCCGGTTTTGCTCTCGCTACCTGTCCCTGAACTCCAGCATTACCCCAGCTGGTCTTTCACCCTCTCCCATGCTCCGGTACACAGTACAGACCTATGCTATACAGCCACAATGGATCGCAAGGTATTCAGTGCTTAGTCATAAAGAATTGGTCAAAACGGTTAGACCCAAGGGATAACAATGTGAGACTGGGAGAAAAACTAGGGCCTTGTAACAGTGTCACAACTATTTGTGACTCATTTTTCCAGTTTTCCCCTTATTTGCAAACCAGTGCAATCCTCTTTTCAGTGTTCTAGCACTGCTTAGAACGTTGCCTAATACGTGGCAAAAAAAGTCCTTGCAGCATATGTTGCATTTCTTTCTTGCAGATTTTCAGTCTGGGACTGATCTAGCTTAAAGTTTATCCTTGATTTTTCTCTAATAATATCCACCTCTCTTTCCAGTGCTCTTCTTCAAACTAGGCTGGAAAACCAGAGGAACAAAGCTGGATCAAGTACACATTCCTCTCTAAGAATGAACGAGCCCTTCTTCCAGGGTAGTAGAGATCGTGCTTTAATAATCACTGGCTCCTGGCTGGTATGTAAAATGTACACGTTCTCCTGTGTATTTGGGGGTCCTGCACTGAGGACTCTGTTCATTTGTCTGCTTTGCTCAATGAATCACTGAAAATTCTTTGGCCGTTGTGCCGCCAGTTGAACACATCTGTTTGATATTTATATTCAGAAATATTTTGGGGTTTGAAGGTTGAAAATAGCACTCAATAAAATAAGGAATGTTTTGGGCCTTTCAGATAGCCCTGGTAGCTGCCATCAAAGTAAAGCCAAGCCCCTGCAAAAGCACAGCCTGATTTTCAGAGTATTTCATGGGGATTCTGGTCTAATGGGAAAAAATAAAAAAAAGAGAGAGAGATGCCTGCCAGCATGACAGGATGCATGGCTTGAAATGAGAGATGGGAGTGAAAGGGTAGAAACAAAAGATGTGTCCTGCAATATAGTGCTCTCACGGGAGCTCAGAAAGCAGAAAAGAGCTTTTAGCAGAGAGGTGACTAGCAGCAATTTGGTGACTATTACCCACCCTGTTGGCAGCTCTTACAGACACCTGTAAAAGAGAAAGTCCAGTGACCAGCTAAGGGCCGTCTGCCACGTTTCAGCCTTCCTGCCCTAAACCTTTGTTTCGTATAAAGAAATGTACATCTGTGTATAAGGCACGGGAAGCAGGCTGGGATGCCTGAGGTAATCTAGCAGGAGCATCAGATAAAATTGCAGGTCTCTATTACCCCCTGCTCCAGCTGAACTACCCCAGAGCTAGCCCAGGTATTTATAGGACACTTCTATGTGTGTTGGGCATGGTCATGCTTCCTTTAGGAGGTAGGGAAATAAGAGAGAGGGAAGTTTAAATACCAGGATGTTTTCAAAAGGGAATTTTTTCCCATCAGAAGAAACATTCCTTTGAAATCTGCAAGAAGTGCTGTGACACTAAATACAAGCATTTTGCTTTTGTTAGTCCCACCAAGTACCTTCTTTTCATTGTCTCTGTAGCTCTTTGTTCACTCCTCTGCATGAGCATTTTATTAAAATGCTATAAATGGGTGATGGGAGCATAATGAGGTTAAGTGTTCTATAGGCCGTCCTTGGAGTGTGATTTGAAATAGCGTAGAAGGAAATATAACATATTTTTGTTATGCAGAATGAAATCCTGCTAGAGAAGAAAAAGAAGAAAAAGAAACTTAAACTGAAATTCCCTAGAACAGCAGAAGAGAAAAAAAAGCAAACCGAGAAGAGAAGAAGGGCTGAAGCTTACAAAGAACAGCAGCAGAAGAACTTTGTTGATCTGGCCTGCGAATGCAGGGCTGTGATCTGCTGTCGAGTGACTCCGAAGCAGAAAGCCATGGTGGTCGAGCTTGTGAAGAAATATAAGAAAGCTATTACTCTGGCTATTGGGGACGGTGCCAATGATGTAAACATGATTAAAAGTAAGGCAGCTGTAAAACTTCTCTTCTGGGCGTTCTTCTGCAGTCTCTTCACTAATACTCTTTGTTCAGAAGACTCTACCACCTAGTTCATTACCCACGCTAACATCACTTGGGTTTTGTTAGCTTCTATGCCCGTGCTTTCCCTTTTTGAGGAGCCCTTTATGAAATGGTTAGTGGTTTTTGCTGATACATTTTAGCTTTTTCTGTAGACATTCCCTGAGAATGGACTTGATTACATCTGTTAGCCTGTTGTGAGTTACAAAAGTGTAATATAAAGGACAAAGCGATAGCTTAGCTGCCCCTTGCTTGGAGGCATTAGCCATCCTGTATTGCAACCAGTATTCTTTGAACCGCTTCCTGAGAAGTCCCACTGAGAAAGAAACTTCTGGGATATGGTTTATGTCAGGAGTGCATTTGTAAACTGCCTGGCCAGTTTGTTCAGGGTTTGCTTGCTCAGTCTCATCACTTTGTTCTCCCTTGGTCAAATTTCCCAGTGTCCAGTCTGATGGAACATGCACTGAGAGAGAATTCAAGGGACGGTGGAGGCGTGAGCAGTAAATAACAGGGCAGGAAAGGGCTCACGCGCTGTTGTGTTAGTCTTTAATGCGGCCTCTGTGCTGTATACAGAAGTAAAATGGGGCAGAACCACCTGAAGCAGAGAATAGGAACCCATAGAAGATTTGCACTCGGTCATGTTGTTGCCTTTGTTCAACACAGTGCGTGGTGTTTGTTTCGTTAACTTAGCTGCCCACATTGGAGTTGGAATCAGTGGCCAAGAAGGGATGCAAGCCGTCATGTCAAGTGACTACTCTTTTGGGCAATTCCGCTACCTCCAGAGACTGCTGCTGGTCCACGGACGATGGTCTTACATTAGGATGTGCAAGTTTTTAAGATATTTTTTCTACAAAAACTTTGCTTTTACACTAGTCCACATCTGGTATTCATTCTTTAATGGCTTTTCTGCCCAGGTAAGAAGGCACGCTCATGTGTAATATTAACAGGCAGATCCTCCTTTTTTGTCCGTGCAGAATAGCAAAGGCTTAATGTGGGAACCTGAAGTTATCATCAATAATTTCTGCAGGGGAATAGGTGATAACTACTAAGCTAGTTAGTTACCAGCTAAGAAAGTGGTTATGATTTCAGAATGCCAAAGTCAGTAGCGTGATTGTACAGGGAGGAAGAGATTCTTATACAGTGGTTTGGGAAACCTTTCCCAACCATGCTACTGAAGATATTTCTAGGTCAAGCAAGACACTACATGTGTATATCAGTAGGAAACCAAACCCAATTTTTTTTATCTTGAACTGCTGGCTAGAATGGCTTGAAATGTGCTTGTTGTAACTGGCAGTGTCTGAAGTTCATATAGTGCTGGAAGGTTGTGTTAAAGGACTTTAAGAGTTGAGGTGCGTCTCCCTGGGCATAGCCAGAAGACAGGCGGGTGTCATTGCATGGAGGGTCAGGGCCGTAACCACAGACGAGCAGCCCTGCTGGAGGTTAATGCTCTTCCCTGTGATGGAAAGCGGATGCCTAGGACAGAGCAAAAACCAAACATCCAAAGAAACCCAGGTTCCCAGACTTGTTCCTGAGAGGCCAAGTACTCGTAGCTACAAACCAGACCAACACTTGGTCTGAGGTGTTTGGTTTTGGTCATATTTCAGGTCAGGTAACACTGATGGTTTGTAAGGTGTGGGGCAGCTTAATACAGGCTAAAATAGTTGCTAAAACAGAGCTTTGAGCTAAGGTGCTGCTTGCCTTTTGGGTCAGCGTAGAGACAGGTAATTTAATGCTGTAGTAGAGCACATGTGAATTTTCTCAGGAATTGGAAAGGAAAGGTATAATCAAAAAGAAATCGTTAACTCCTGAAATTTCTCCTCTTCTTGCAGACAGCATATGAAGACTGGTTCATCACGCTGTACAATGTATTGTATTCTAGTCTCCCGGTTCTGCTGGTTGGCTTGCTTGACCAGGTATTCTCATGTAGTTAACAACAGATGACTCTAAAGGCATCTAACGTCAAGTCTTTAATTACATGGAAACTAGTTGCTTTGTTTTTATGCACAAGGTGTTTTGGGGGTTTTGTTTTGTTTTTTGATTTTAAAAAATGTATTCCTCTTCCCAGTGTGTGAGGTAACAAGAGACAGTAAGCAGAGGGTTACTGAAATAGCCAAAGTTAATCGGGTCGGAGGTCTTCAGTGCTAATAACATTCGTTAAAAATATTTCGAAGTGCCTGCTATTCCATGACATCATTCGCACAGCACAGCAACAGGTGGCTTTGTTAATGGAAGAGATGTTCCTTGCTTACCCTTCTGAGCTGAAGATGTAGGGACTGCACACTTGCACATGACCATATGTGACAGGAAGCCTTGGTGTGTAGCATTTGTTTTAATTCAGTGGGACAAGTGCGTTTGGCCTTCTCCACTTGGTTTTCCATACCAGGCTTACCTGCTGATTAGGCAAATCAATGTTTCTGCTTTGTTTTGTGCGAAAGCTAAGAAATAAATTCAGTACAAAATGAAGCTGGCAGTTGAGTATTTGTTAGAGACTTAAAGTCAGGACATGCAATGCTAGCTCCCATCTTCTGTTTATTCACCGTGTAGGGAAAGGACTCCGACATAATCACAGCTGTAAAGAGCTGTGCAGCTGGACATTCTTGTCTTGGCAAGTCATGGGCTAAGAACTGAGAAGCCTGGGAACGGGATATGTGTGACAGCTTTGCAAGAGATGTCCTCCAGACATGGTTCTTCCTAGTTGTGCTGCTGCCCACACTGCTATTTGAAAAGGAAAAAAAAAAAATCTGCTGTTTCCTTTGGGACATTGTAGAGTTGAGCTTCTTACTCTTCAAAGCTCACACAGAACAAGAAATTGCAGCAACTTTTTTCTTTTCTCTTTCCCCCCTTCATTAAGGATGTGAGCGACAAATTGAGTCTTCGGTTCCCTGGACTGTATGTTTTGGGACAGAAAGATTTACTTTTTAACTACAAGAAATTCTTTTTAAGTTTGCTTCATGGAGCTATAACTTCACTGATAATCTTCTTCATACCGTATGGAGCTTACCTTAAAACTATGGGACAAGATGGAGAGGCACCTTCGGATTATCAGTCATTTGCTGTCACGGCAGCATCTTCTCTTATATTTGTCGTCAATTTTCAGGCAAGTAAGCTTAGCCTCCTGATCTCTGTTGCTCTGAAAACACTTTCTGGTCGTGTTTGTAAATTTGTCTACTAAAAACGTAACAATGTGCAAAAAGCTGCTTTTTTTTGCCTTCTTTCCTCAGTTGATGCTCTCTCTGACTGACATCTAACTGGGTGAGAGATGACTCAACCAAAATGCTGTCAGTCTACAGAATAGTTGACATTATTTTGAATTAATAAACTCATTTGAAGCTTTTGCTTGCTTTCAGATTGGCTTGGATACATCTTACTGGACTTTCATTAATGCCTTTTCAGTGTTTGGGAGTATTGCACTTTACTTTGGTATCACGTTTGACTTCCACAGCGCTGGAATCCATGTTCTCTTTCCTTCTGGCTTTCAGTTCACAGGTCAGTCCTTATGTTTTATGTTTGTTGTTCCTGTCTCACGCAGCTTTGTAACTTGAGCAGAACTATAGCCAAAATGTCATGGCATGAACCTGATGCCTGTGAAAGGAAATGATGTTAAATACTAATTCACTTTCAGTGAAGGGTTTTGCTTATGTTTGGGGCTGGGTTGCTTTATTGGAGTATTTCTCTTCTTTCAATGAAAATGAGCTGGAACTCGGCGTTGCCCAGCAGTAGGAGTCTGCAAATGAAAACGAAGTTAAAATTGGTGAGGCAGCTCAAAGTGAAGGGAGTGCGATGATCTGGCAGGTTTTGCCGTGGCCAAATGGCTCTAACTGATCAGTGGACGGTAAAACCCCAGAGTAAGGTAGAGCCAAATGCTGTTGGCAGCTCGTGGGGATTTCGCTGGAAGTCTAGGGAAATGTCAGTAACAACCAATTGGAATTTTTTTTTTTTCTGAGGAAAACTGGGCTTCCGAGTTGTCCTAGTGACAAATCTTTCGTATGTTGCCTTGGATCTAAATACCCCCCCAAAAAAATAACAAGCCCCCTCAATTTTCTGTTTTCATTTTTAAGCTGAACGCAATTGAAAAAAAGGTAATTGCCTCTAATACAATGTTTTTCTTTGACCTTTAGTAATGTTTCAGACTTTTTTTTTTAACTTCCTTCTACCGGAATACTTTATGCATCTCAGAAGTTTATAAAGATATGACTGCTACTTGGTTTGATAGAAAGTTCCATGAGATTGGGTGTTTGGCTACTAAATACTGCCTGTTTTCCGGACCACATACATGCCAATGATACCAGGAGGGCTTTTTCCTGCTTTGCATGTTTTAAAGTGGGATGAAAGCCCTGCATCCCAGCCAAGCATTTGTCTTACAGCCTCCCATAACTCTTAGAAGGGCTTTGACAGGAATATGGACACGTTGTAATAGAGGTGCTTTATGAAATTCTTTCCTATTATGCTCTCTTCCTAGTAGAGTCTCTGAATAAAAGCTTGATGTTGTGATACCCAACAGAATACCTGAATGTTAGGTCCTCAGGAGAGTAGTTGTGGCTTTTAGTATCTTATTTGTGTTTTGTATCTAGTTTACTTAATCATGTCATAAACTAATTTTTGCTCTTTTTATTTCTAGGAACTGCTCCAAATGCCCTGAGACAACCGTACCTCTGGCTGACCATGATTTTATCAATTGCTGTTTGCTTGCTTCCTGTCGTGGCACAACGTTTCTTATCAATGACAATTTGGCCTTCGGAAATTGATAGAGTGAGTAAAGTCTTATGTTAATTTGTTTAATTTAGCATATGTTTACTTAGAGAAGTCAGCATTGGCGCTAATATTAGAGGTCAATAAGTGAGTGTGCCCCAGGGAGAGCTACAGGAGACTGGAGCCCCGTGGCCAGGGTGGGCGGCAGCAGGGCTCCCCGAGGCCAGGCTGAGCCTGCCCACTGCTGGGGTGACGACTGGTGCTGTGACGTTCTGCCAGCCAAAGCAGGGCGTCACTGCGATGTGTTCTTATTTCCCAGTGTCTTGCTTGCGTGCTTTGGTGGGAGGCAGAGGTCCGGGTACCAGCCCAGCACGCAGATCGGTGTGGGCTCGTTCCTTTGTCTCAGCTTGACTTTGTAAAACTGCAGAAACCTACTCGGGAGCCACTGATGGCCTGACTCTGGGGTTTATTTGGGCTGTGTCGGAGTTCCGTTGGTATGTGTCAGTACAGTGGATGGGTTTTGTTTGCTTCTGGTTTGCCTCGAGCTGGCAGATAGCGTGTGGGTATGAAAATAGTTAAAATTGTGGAAGTGTTGCTTAAAAAGGTATTAAAGAAGCGTCAGCATGAGAATACAGGAACAGCTTTCAGTTACATCCGCTTCCATGAAAGACATTTAAAGATAAATGGAAATAATGAAGTTCGAAGTAATACAGTAAGGCTTCCTGAAACCATGATGCATTACTGCATATAGTCTTGTTTCTAACAAAACCAAATTTAAAGAAGAGAACCCTCCTGTTAAGCAGTTTAGGGATGTAAAATAGTATCAGGTTATTTCCCCAGACAGTGAATGCACACGAACTGTTTTCCCCTGTAATCCATAAACTAATCTGTGTTTGCATGCGTGAAGATTCAGAAGAACCGCAAGAAATACATGGCAGAAGAACAGCAGTGGAGGCGAAGGCAGAGCGCTTTTCGCCGAGGGGTGTCTGGCCGTCGTTCTGCGTACGCTTTCTCCCACCAGAGGGGATACGCTGATCTCATTGCTTCCGGACGCAGCATACGGAAAAAACGGGCTCCGTTAGATGCAGTCCTAGGCAACAGCATGACAGAAGTCCGAGATGCTCCTGAAACAAGCTGATTTACTGCTTTGGGGGAGAAGCTTTTTATCCCAATAATTGCACAACACATTTTTTAAAACAAACTCAGGATATTTTTTTAACCAAATGGCATAAGGATGGGAAGATTTTTATGCTTTATCGCAGAACTTCCTGGTTTTGGACTACTGGAAGCATAGAAAGGCCAAGAGTTCTCTACGGAGCTCTACTAATCCTTGTGGGACTGATTTCTGTTTAATGTGAAAGTGAAGGATATGTGTGCGAGGGTATGAAACCCAGCATTGTAATTTTATTTTTTTTTAGTGATGCCTGGAATTGCAAACTTTTTTCACATTTTAATAATGTTGGTATAAAACTGCAGCTACATTTCATATTTTGTCTTTGAAAGCGAACTGCTAAGTGGCAGCTACCTTGCGTGCGCCATTTCATTCAATTGCACAATTAAATTAATGGCAAACGAGCTGATCGGGCCTTTGAGAGGGCCCAGGATCTTCTCATCTGAGCTTGTATGGCTGAGATTACGATTTTATCTGGTGATAAACTTCAGTCAGCATCAGATTTTATTAGGGATTCTGACACTTAGAGGTGGTGTGGTTTCTGTTCCTTTCTTCAACAGTTGACTACAGCTTGCTGCACTACATCGAGAGAGATCGTTCTTTGCGTATTGTTAGTACGAGTGATGCGCCATTATTCCTTTCGTAGCCCATTCCTTGATTTCCCCTGAAATAGAGATCCGACTCAATAGTTTACAGAGGTTTTTTCGCACTTGCTCTCTGTTTCTCTGCCTCTCCAACTCTTTTGACGGTGTATTTACGAACAGGTACATCTGATCTCTGGAGAGCTGCCCTTCGAGCTGGCAGAAGTTTGTTCATGTCAGTTTTAGGTACAGCAGGCAGCAATGGACAACCAGGAAACAGTCGCCGCTAGATGGAACGCACTTCACTTGCTAGCGAGTCAATTTTACCATGTAAAAAGTGTTTTTATGAGAGTCTCTTTACATTTGCACATACTTTTACTCCTCAAGTTGAGATATATGAATGTTTCGCTTTTATCTACTTCCGACTCCCGGACTAAGGTTGATTTCTGAAATGGTTTTATAGTGAAAATCGTGATATACAGCTCTCGTTTAATGGAATGTACATTTCAAAAATTCAGTGCAAATAAAGTCCTAAAGTTTACAGTTTCTCTTCTACTAAGTACGTGGGTAAGAACAAAGCGTGGGAGGAGTTGGAGTAGGAAATGGGGATAACGTATCTGTCACTGAGACGGATGGCATTGGTCTTTAAAAAAAAGAAAACCCCATCCCCAGCACGTGTTGCTCTAAAACCAGGTGCAATACTAAACCAGCAACTATTGAAACGGAGGCGGGTATATCCCTTTTGTTTCTAATGAGCCTTACTGAAGCCAAACGCGCCCCGGAGATGTTTGGCTTCGAGGGGCGGCTCAGATCACAGCAGGGCTGCCGCCGGCAGGGGCCGGCACGCCCGCCGCCCTGGCCTCGCCCCCGCCCCGGGGGGCTGCTCATGGCCGCCCGCCCCACGGAGGCCGGCAGCGGGCGGGAGGGCGGCGGGGCCCCGGCGGCGGCCGCGGGCGGAAGGCGGGGCCGGGCCGGCTGATGCAAGGCGGCGGCGCGGTGACGGCACTTCCGGCGGGTGCCTGCGGCAGTGCGGCCATGGCGGCGGAGGTGCTGGGCAGGACGGCGGCGCTCGTCCTGGGTGAGGCCCGGCGGGGCGGGCGGCCTCTGCGGCACCGTGCTCCGGCGGGGGCTGCGCAGTGCGGGGGAGGTTGGGCCGGGCCCGGCCCGCGGCCCTCGCCGCAGGCGGAAGATGGCGGCGGGCGGTGCTGGTGCCGGGGAGGGGAGGCTCCGGCCTCGCCGTGCGAAGGGAGGAAGCTCGGGGAGCCGGGGGAGGGTCGGGGACGTGCTCGGCCTGAGGGTCCGCGGCGCGGGAAAGGCGGGGGGCAGCGCGGGTGGGCGGGGGGCCGGGCGGGCTCGACCTGCTCCGGGCCCGGGAAGCCCAAGCGGGCCGCGTCCGCGAAAAGGTTCGCGGTTCGGCGGTCGGCGAGGGGCTGGGGGCACCGGGCCGGCAACGGCGGGGCCGCTCGGAGCGCCCCGGGGCACGGGCAGCGCGTGCGCGGGCCCTGCCTGCTGTGCGGGCGCCGGCAGGAGGAGGAAGCGTTCCCGGGCCTCCGGCACGGCGTGGCCTGAGCGGGCCGGCACCGGGGCTGGCTCCCACTTACCGCGCCCTACCGTCTGCCTGCCTGCCCGCCTTCCCGGGAGCTCCCGCAGAAGGCGGCTCCTCTGCGGTGGCTTCCCGAGTTCGCACCGTGGGCGTCCGTAGGAGTTGAGCATGGCACGCTCGCTGCGTGGGTTGATCTCCAGACTGGGAAACGTTAAATGATTCTTACCCCGTCTGACCCACTGGTCGGTTTTGAAGGTTTATTGTTGCTTAAAACCATAAAGATCCTTGTGTGCATCTGGTTTCTTCCTGAACGTTGTCGTAGCCGATAATTTTCTTTTTTTGAGTCATTGCCTGTATTTGTCATGTATTACAGAAGAGCTGTACGTGTCTGAACGAGAGGGCAATGATTCCACTGGTGATGGGACCCAAAAGAAACCGTTCAAGACTGTTTTAAAGGTAACCGTGGAAAACACCTGCTGTTTGGTTTTTGGGGTTTTTTTGGAAGAGCGTGAGCTGCGCTTGCAGCTGAGTGACTGGCCTTGTATTTCTCCGTGTAGATTGTACACCTGGTTTTGCAGCTCCAACCAGAAGAAAGATAACTGCTCGGTCTCCTTAGGGATGACTTTAGTTCACTTGCAGTGTCATTGATTCTGTTATTTTCTCCTTCTATTTTCAGGCTCTGATGACGGCAGGAAAGGAACCGTTTCCTACTATTTACGTGGATTCGCAAAAAGAGAGCGAGGTGCTGTCGCGTTAGAGCTTCCTAGTTGAAATTATGTTAATGCTCCTTTGTGTGAAGGGACGCAGAAGTAATCTTTTCTCTTCTGCTCTCTCCTTGGATTGATTTAGAGATGGGCCATTATTTCAAAGTCACAGATGAAAAATGTCAAAAAACTGTGGCACAGGGAACAAATGAAGAATGAAGCTAAGGAGAAGAAGGAGGTAGGTCGCAGGTGATGCCAAGTTGGGGGAAGCATACCATCTTTCTCTTCAACAGCATTGTTGTCATTCCCAGCCCTCCAAAAAAGCTTCAGTCTGTTCTTTATCTGTGTCATTGTTTTACACGTACGTTCCTTACAGCTTCCTTTGTTTAGATTAGGACAAACCAGTGGCAGAAACTGGGTGAGGTTTGAGCAATGGCAGTCTGTTGCCTTTGGACTTTCTGGAAAAAGTGAGAAATGCGTCTTGCATCGTTTCTCATCCTGGTCCTGAATTAGGGCAGGTGTAGGCCACAGCAGGGTCGCGTCAGGGCTCTTTATGACATCTGTGTCTGTAAGTGTATGTTAGAATCTCCAGGAGTTGTAAAGAGGGGGAATCTTGTAAAGCCTGGTTACAGCTATTGAATACTTTTTTTTTTTTTTTTTTTTTACACCAGGCAGAAGATCTCTTGAGAAGAGAGAAGAACCTGGAGGAAGCTAAGAAAGTTGTGATCAAGAGTGATCCTAGTCTCCCAGAGCCCAAATGTGTAAGATCTGGTGCGGTTGATACGCAGCCTGTGTTACTGCGTCTTGTCTGCCCAAAGATCCAGTCTGACTTGGCTTGGTGGCTCTGGCAGCTGTTGGAGGCCACTGTCGTTTTGCTGTCCATAGATGTAACCTTGTTATCTGGTTATCTGTGTCCTCTAGTGTGTAGACTTTGGTCATTCATGTGCACTTGGTGGGTATCTGAACCTTCTTAGCTCATACGTCAGACTTCTCTGTGTTTGTCTACTGGTAGAGACCATATTTCTGTTTGAGAAAGCTCGTTAGTTTTGCTTTGGTAGTTTATCGTAGTGGTGGAGAGTGAAGAAACAGTGCTGGTTAGAGGATGCAATTTATGGAGACATGTTCTTATTTGGCTGTTTGTGGAGTCGTGCTGGATTTGGTGATGTGGTGCAGTCCTTGGCTTAGCAAGCAGATACTACATATGCTGCTGTGCGATGCGTTTTTGGACAGACCCTGTGCAGAAAGGTTCTGTGTACGTGGATGGAAGCTGTTTTTGAGTGGAGCCCTGTGCTCTGGTGGCTGCTCTTTGGGAAGGGGCGGCTGGGCCCAGCTGTGCTGAAATCACAGTGGTGCTGGAGCAGTCCTGAGGCAGGATCCAATCTGCAGGTGCCTGCTGGGTTCATTGTTCGGACTGTAGCTGCGTCACTACCTCAGCTCCGTGTCCAGATGTACCCCTGTTGGATCCAGGTCCTCTGCTAACTGAACTCATCTATTGGATGTCATCAGAAATGAATCCAGCGTGCACTTGGAGTGCCAGAAACTATCCTTCCCAGTCTGGTGGTGATAGAATTCACCTTGGATTTCCTGTAGTACCTGAGTACCCTAGTCTTAAGGTGTGAGCTGTTAGGTGTTTTCACTTCTTCTGGTCAAATGCAAAGTGAGCTGCTTTAAAATCTCTCACAGTCCTGAGTTCCTACACGACAAAGTAAGCCTGCTAAACAGAAAGGACTCAATGTGAAGTCTGGAAATGGTGTCCCAGTGTACTGCCTGTGATACAAATGGTGACAGTGCTCTTTCCTTACTACACAGCTGTTCAGAATTCACAGCTGTGCTCGTACCCTGGATGAAACTTGGCTTCAGGTGCTGCTGAGAGGAGCTGTTTTGGGGAGGGGGATGTCGTATACACTTGTAGTCTAAGTAATGATGTGGAAAACGCCATTTAAATGGTGAATCGTTTCTCTGATTGTTTTTATTCCCTGGCTTACAGGTAAAGATTGATGCTCTGGAAGCGTACAGAGGCCAGAGAGTGAAGATTTTTGGCTGGATTCACAGATTACGGAGACAAGGTAAACCAAAAGCATTTAGAAGTTACTGAACCTGTGCAGAGAGATGGAGCAAACTCAGTAGCCTTCAAAATTTGGACACTTACAATGAATCAGACAGCAGCTATTCTTAAATTTTAAAACTGTCAGCTAGATGTCCTCTTTGGTTTATCACAGTGGTCACTACAACACCACAAATTCTGCATGATGTGTGAGCAAATTGACATTTCTTACTTGAAATCTTGTGGGATTTTCAGTTTGGAGGTCAGTCTTGCAGAAGTTCTTCAAAAGACTTGTTTTGTGTGTTAAACTAATCCTGCAAAGCATCTGCTCATTGGGAGATCAGCAAATTGGAATTCCAAAGTTATATAAAGTAGCATGACTTCTTTTAAAATAAGTTGAGGCAGTAATACTTGCTATCACAGTGATTGGTGTTTTAGTTAGCGAGGTGGGGGCGTGGAAGCTCAGGGCAGAGATGGTTCTGCCTCTGCAGGTATTTTTTCAAATTACCACTGAAGGACTTGACTAAGCGGTTGTGGATCTGGGTGTTGTGAGCAGTTTCTAGCGAATTGTTTTTGTAATTGGATGCTTTTGTGGAGAGGTGGGTGACCAGGGTGACGTCACCTTACCCATGTCGAGTGTACCTGGGGCCTGCGCAGTCGGCAGTGCTGCAAAGACCTGGGACCCCTTGGGACCAGAGGGACACCTCAGGTCACGGCACGGCCACGCACTCCCAACCCTCTTGATGTCTGTTGAAACTTACTTTAACTTGTTATACAGAATACAGCTCTGAAAGGCTTCTGTGCCTGTGGTAATGCTTCAGTGCTTCCCTGGAGCATCTTTGGGTTTTAAGATGGAAGAATGTGATCATAGTCCTTCTGTAATAATCTGCACATCAGTGATTAATGTCTGTCGGGAGTGGGTCTGTTCGAATGGATCGGTGAATAATCAGGTGTTTTGTCTTCTCTTTTTAACTAGGAAAAAATTTGATGTTCATTGTTTTGAGAGATGGCACAGGTTTTCTTCAATGTGTCCTTTCAGATGAACTGGTAAGTTGTGATGATTTCATTCTCTTCTGTCATTAATTAAGTGAGGTGCTCAGACCTCATCCATTTTTCTTTTATCTAGATGATTGGAAGTTCCCCATAACCTACTGGTTAAATTGTATTATTGTTAAATTGTGTCTCCTACCACTAGAGTATTTTTGTCAATGTGAGAACTATTAGAAGTGACTGTTAATTTTGTCTGTGACTCCAGTAGATACAGGAAAACTAAAAGTAAAATATTTACCTTAACTGTGCCTTTGTCTCTTTTTCTCTCTGCAGTGTCAGTGTTACAATGGGCTAATTCTCTCTACGGAGAGCAGTGTTGCAGTGTATGGCACGCTGAACCTTGTTCCTGAAGGCAAGCAGGTACGGGAGTTGGTGCATTTGGGTTCTTTTCCTCTTCAGCCGTTTATTGTTTTCCTGACGGAAGGAGAAGTGGGGGTGGAAATAACTATTAAATAATTTTGGTGGGAATTTGGCTTGGAGAAAAGAACCTCGCAAAGCTGCTGCTGTCACCCACGGGTCAGTGTGTGACAGGTGAACTATGTGACTGTTCTGCTTTTGCCTGAAACAATTTTCCATTACGTCCCATAGATATTTCCTAGAATATAACAGTGGAAAATTATGTGAAATAAATGACATAGCTTATTTTCCCTAACAAGGGGTTTATTCAGTCTTTATTTTGTGAGGTGAAGAATTTGGCATTAGCTCTCTTCTGTTACTGAGGTGAGTTAGTAGGCTCCTCACCGTGTTGTACTTGTTCCCCAGCACGTGGCAGCATATGAACTAGGCAGTTTATTATAACTCCTGTTATAAAACTTTGTTTGTAGTGGTGGTCTCAGGTTAATGGCTGGGCAAGTGTGATCGTAGGTTTCAAAATATGATGCTGCTTATGCGTTGTGCCTCTCTCATTCCAGTCTAGATCTGCACAGTTGCTGTTTGGAAAACTGAACCTGGAGTTAGGGCTAAAGCCATGCTAAGCAGCTGTGCATGAAGGGTGGCCTCGGGAAGAGGAGTCAAACTGAAGGCAGGAGAGAAGCTTTTAGGAACCGTTATCGGTGACAGCAGTTTGGTGCGCTCATCAGGACATGCAGGCCTATGTCAGGATATTCATTGGCAATTATTTCTGGTGCTTTGTAGATATTTCAGTTTTCTTGTAAGCCTTGTAGTGTTGGCCGTTACTGGCATGCTTTGCGAATGAAATTTGGATGGACTTAATTGTTCTAGTTGTCCCTTTCGCTCAGGTCCCATTCCCAAGAGCTCGACCTGTGGTTAGAGCCACGCTCAGTTAAATGTGAGCCTGCTCCCTGTGGTGCTTGCCGATCAGAAGTTAGCAAGGTTTCCTTTCCTTCATACCTTATGGCACTTCTGAAAACAAATGCAGCCAAACAGGGATCACTTTTTTTAAAATTACTTTTATGCAGTTTAGTAATCATAAGTAACTCATGTACTGCTCAAAACATGAAGTATTTTCATGTCTTATCACAACGATACCGTGCTTTTAATGAACAAAACCACCAGGTTTGTAAAAAATCTGTTGATTAGACTTTGAAAATCTGCATTTATACCCTGAAAATACTGTGAATGAAAAAAATACCGTTTTAGGGGACAGAAGCTACTGGACCCACACGGGGGAGCTGGTGAGACCAGAAGTGAAGAGGTCTGGTCTGCAGCCGGGCAGCGCTGAGCCCTGGTGGGGCCGCTGCGAATGGGGCAGGGGAGGGTTGCACATTGTGGGCAGATGCTCCCTAGTGCTGAGACATCACTCAGGTGTCTCCGACAGACAAACTCACAAGTACCCGTAGTGAGCTGGTTCTTCCTCCGTTGTGATCTAAGTGACTTTTTTCAACTTTTCTGAAGTTTGCCATCCAGTAGGAGAACGTGGCTCAAGTAGTACAAAGAACAAAATACCTTGTATGTTGAACTGCAGTCTTGGGTCTGCCTTTTCTTCTAACAGATGGGAGGACTCCACTCTGTGTGTGTGTAGTGTTCTTAAGGTGTATGGGAAGGTTCTTTGTGCCAGTGTGCTGTCTCGTAGCACTGTACAGACCATGAAGAAAACTATATCTCAGCCAAAATTAGCACACAGAGTAAGTTATCACAGAATAGTTTAGTTGGGAGGAACCTCTGAAGGTCACGTGGTCCACGCTCTTCCTGAAGATGAAATGTGAGGTCGGGCAGCCAAGGGTCTTGTTCAGATGTGTTCCTGAATGTCTCCAAAGATGGAGACTGCAGGCTGGCTTGGTCCATGCTCTAGCATTTCACCACCCTGTGAAGAAATTTTTCTTTATAGCCAGTTGAAATCTCCCTTGCAGCAGGTTGAGACATCTGTCCTTTTGCTGGACACATCTAAAGAGAGCCTGCCTCCATCTTCTCTGTAACTATCCACTAAACAGTTGAAGGTAGCAAGGAGTTTAGCCCTGCTTAGCTTTCTGTTCTTCCAGCTGAATAAACCCAGCTGTCAGTGATAAATTATACTTCCACTGACTGCGTCTGGAAGCTCCTCATTACCTGGCTGTAGTACTCAATCCCATTCACATGAAGTCTGAGAGACTTGTGGTGGATTACAAATGGTGCTTCCAAGTGTGGTATGAGTTCCAAGGCAGTCGCTTTGCAAATACTGCGGTTAGGATTCTAGCATCTTTTGTTTAAACTGGATTAATGTCTCTGCCACATCTGGTGACATCCAAGGGGCAAAAAGTGGACTTGTGCAACTTTTGTTTCTCTCCAAATTGGCAGGCTCCAGGAGGCCACGAGCTGAACTGTGACTACTGGGAGCTTATTGGTCTGGCCCCAGCAGGAGGGGCTGATAATCTACTCAACGAGGATTCGGAGGTTGATGTGCAACTTAACAACAGGCATATGATGATTCGAGGCGAGAATATGTCTAAAATCTTCAAGGTGCGCTCCATGGTAGTACAAGCCTTCAGGGATCATTTCTTTGCCAACGGATATTACGAAGTAAGTGTGTTTTCCCTTGTCAGCAAGTGACTACTTTGATGTCCTGACTTCAAGGCTATCTTTGTCGTAGAAAAACTCTGTAGACTTTCTAATTGTCCTCAAGGGGCAGAGAAAAGCTGTTTCTTAGGAAACTATTATTTGATTGCTTTCATAGACATAGATCTCACAGATGTGTAGACACTTCTGAGGCGTGTAAGCATTACAGCATGATTCCCAAACAGCCCGCGTACCTCTTTTTAATGCACCGAAGAGTATCGGACTGCAGTGCTTGTATGTGTGCATACAGAAGCTTTGTAGGTGGTGTTCTGGAAGAGCGTGCCTTGCATCACTGCTCTCGTGTGTTGTCATCCTTGTCCTTCACTCAAGTAATGACAGTCCCGTTCTGTAACAGGTCACACCACCAACTTTAGTCCAGACGCAGGTGGAAGGAGGCTCCACCCTGTTCAAACTGGATTATTTTGGTGAAGAGGCATACTTGACACAATCATCCCAGCTCTACCTGGAGACCTGCATTCCCGCACTGGGTGACGTTTTTTGTGTTGCTCAGTCATACAGAGCTGAGCAGTCCAGGACCCGCAGACACCTGGCAGAGTATGAGACAGTATACTTCTTTGCTGTTGATGTACAAGTGAATTCATGAAGCAGGGGAGTAGCAGGTGGTTGGATGACATCGTGTACAGTGAACAGAAAGCATGATGCTACTGCAGAAGGACTGAGCAAAAGTGTATTTGAGGGGTAATACCTTGTCTCACTGAACGTCCGGCTGATAATACATTGTCATTTAGTGAAGGAAGATCTGGGCGAAACAGCTGATTGGTTTTTAGGAAGCTTTGTCTTTTTAGAAAATACAGTTCATATTGTTGTCTGTCTTGTTTGGGTTTTTTATGGTTTTATTTTCTTTAAGTGTAGAAGTGGGAGAAATGAAAAGGGGGACAAAAGTGTGTGGTTTTTGGTTGTGGGGCTTTTTTCATGGGTAAAGATTTGTTGCTGGTGTGTGGTTTTGTAATGGTGTGACTCTTTGTTTCAGGTACACTCACGTTGAAGCTGAATGCCCTTTTATAACTTTTGAGGATTTGTTGGACCGTCTGGAGAGCTTGGTTTGTGATGTAGTAGACAGAGTCTTGAAATCACCTGCAGCAAGCTTACTATATGACCTAAACCCGGTAGGCAACAGTATGGAACAATCATGAATAGCCAAGAAAAGATGATCTTTCCCCTTTCCTGATCAGCATGTTCATCTGGGGAAGGCAGGGCAGGGAGCTCTGCTTGCTTACTGTTATTAATAATAAGAAAAATATTAAATAACATCAAAAGAATGAAAATGCTGCAAGGCTGGTAATGACTCTTCCAGCAGCAGGGGACTGTGTGGATGAGGTTCTGTGCTAGCAAGTTCCAGGAGCCAGCAGTGTGCTGGGATTTATCGCAATGGGTACCGTACCAGTGGAATAAACCCCTCTGTCCCGGAGCTTGTAATATTGATCGGCTGGTACTGGCAGACTGAGCACAAGGGAGCAATGAAACAGCTGGTGTTTTACTTGCTACCCTGGAATGTGGAGCTCTAAAGCTATTCTCATTTGTTAGAGACCCTTTGTCTTCTCTTGCCTTTGCAAAGAAGATGGCTTTAGGTGACTGCAAACTTCATCACTAGCTTTTCTCTTGGAGCCCGTACCAGCTCAGTCATCCCTGTTATTTTGACCTGTTTTCCTGATGAATGGTGGGAGGTTCGGTGTTAAAGTTTGGGCTGAGACGGGTCAGGAGGCAGGAAATAGCAGAAGCACAGCCCACCTCACAAAGGTGGGTCCTGAAGCCATTCTGTGTGCAAGGAAGCAAAAGTGTTCTTTTGTGGCCTTGCCCGTGGAACCTCTGCTAATGGCTCTGTTTGAGACACCTACGTGGGCAACGACTTCGTACAGAAAAGTAAACGGCTTTGAAAATGCTTCTCTCTCCTCTCTCCTGCCATCTTTTTCAGCATCTGTTCTGTGAGCTTTACTGGGCTTGGTTCTAGCTTCCCAGTACTGAGCTTGGTTTGTTTAATAATAATTGGTTGATGGATGAGCTGGAAAGAATAGTGTCTATGCTTCAAGTCAGGAAGGGGGCTCGCTGATCAACTAGAAAAGTGTTCTTCTTTAAATGTAGTATTCTTCCAACTGTCTACTCTTATTTACAGGGCTTCAAGCCCCCTAAGCGTCCTTTCAGACGAATGAACTATTCTGAAGCCATTGAGTGGTTAAAGGAACACGATGTGAAGAAGGAAGACGGCACTTTTTACGAGTTTGGGGAAGTAAGTCTTTCCAAGGCGCTTTAGGAATTAAACCCAAACAAAATCCCACTGCCCAGCGTTCAGGGTGTGTCAGTCCCTTGAAGAACAGCGTGTTTGGGCCATGATGCTGTTGGGCTTACCGGTGCTGTGTGAATCTGTTGTGGTTTGGCTGGAATGATATCGATAAGGGGTGAAATTCTAGTCCCATTTCAGTTAGTGGGAGCTCTGCTGTGAACTTCAGTGAGGCCTGGATTTTTGGCTGGACTGCGCTGTGAGGTGCAGTACTGTTGTACTGGGGAGTGTGGCTGTGGGCTGGGTTTTCACATAATGTCTTTGAGCGTGGGAACCCAAACCTGTGTTGTCTGTCTGTCTCTTCCCTGTCTCGCTCTTCACCGACACCTCAGACAAAACTATTGGAAGGAGCTCAAGAGGACTTGACAGCATAGCCGTAGTCATCAAAGGATTTAAAAGAAGATGATTTTTAGGAGATCATGCAATTGTTTAGCGTCAAAGTCTACACAGCGTATTCTGAGGGAATCTTGGCAGCACAAAATCAGATGCGTTGGGATTTTTGCTGTTACTTTTTTTCCCATCTCTATTAAAGATGGTAGAGATGAAGGGAGAGAACGGCCTTCATGCAGCACTGAGCGTAAGGTTCCGGGGGAAATAAGGATTCTTACCTCCTCTGCCCCGTTGCAGGCTGGTGCTTTGCCTTGTGAGCTGCCCTTGCACAAGGCCTTGCACAAGGCTGCACATGCTGCAGCTGGCTTCTTGTCCCCACTCCTGCAGCAGCCAGGTCCATAACACAGTGTTCAGTGGGATTAAAACAGGTTACAGGTGTGGCTGGTTTTTCCTGTGAAAGAAAAGTCTAATCTTTTGACTTTAACTCAGAGTCGAAGAAAAGTGTGATACCATTGGCTGAACAAAAGTTCAGATTAAACCTTTTAGGGATAGACAGTTTTTTGACTAAACAAGATGTGTCGGTGTAACAAGCCGTGGTCACATCATCACTGATGTTCCGTGGCAGTGTAACTGTGGTGTCATCCCTCACTTCTCCCCAGTTTTGAAACAGTAAAGCTGCTGAATTGATCAAAATGAAACTTGGGCTAGGTGTTTCACAGTTTACCAAATTTCAGTCAGAAAATGTCAATAAAAACCAAATAAGCTCCTCTGTGTAACTGATCAGTTGATGTTTTTAAAAAATAACCCATATACATAACAAAGAAACACTTAAATGCAATCTTAAGGTTTGTGGAAAACGTTATTGGGGAGGAAGGAGATCAGGCTCTTCAGTGTTTACTGGTTGTTGGAAAGTCTAGGTTTCAGGTTAGGTTTTCCTCAGTTCTCTGAAACATTGGGAAGACTTGCATTGTAATTCAACGGATTTTTTTTTTCTGCTGACATATGTTTTATATGTAAATATAGTTTATTCTAAAGTAAGTTTGTTTTAAAAATTGAGGTACGCAAGGGTGAATGCATGGATACATGTGGTCCGAAACTGTTTGTTTCATGCCTGATACCTGTGGAACTCAAGGTGTTGGAGTAGTTTTGGTTTCAAATATTTATAAAGCCTTCTTTACCCTTAGGATATTCCTGAAGCTCCTGAGAGGTTGATGACAGACACCATTAATGAGCCAATCTTGCTGTGCCGATTTCCTGCGGAGATAAAGTCTTTCTATATGCAGCGCTGTCATGACGATTCCCGGCTGACTGAATCTGTAAGTTGGCATTTTACGTAGTGTTGCAGGCTTCTAAATAGAGGGGGAATGACAGTGTGAATGAGCATAAAGTGAGTAAGTACTACAGGAAAATCTTGGAGAATTCTTACCAGGCGTTGGTGTGGGTGTCTCTTGGCACGGCTTGTTAATCCTATAGAAATAATGAAGCAACTCTGAAGGGCCAGTAAAATGTCGGTAGGTCGTAGTGAGCTGCTCTTTGCTGACCTGGAGTAAGTGCTAGCCTAATGACAATACCTCTGTCACTTCTTGGAGACTGTGTTGTCTAAGCACTAGCTGTCTGGCAGCTGGGTTTGTGGTGGGGAGATTTTTCTTTTTTTTTTGTGGTTTTGTGTGGGTGGTTTGTTTGTTTGGATGGGGTTTTTTTTGCAGTTCAGTGTGGGCGAGAGTATTAGTGATTAGAGTACCTAGTCAGTTTATTCCATCTACAGATTGGGTCTGAAAGGAATTGCCTTCTTTCCTGTCAGAGAATTAAAATTACATGGTAAAATGTGTTATGGAAATACAGGCTTAAATTTGGGCTTTTTTTTCCTCCCCCTCCTGCAGGCAGCAGCTTAATTGTAATAGTTTGATCTTACGTTGCGTGTTGTAGGTTGATGTGTTGATGCCTAATGTTGGTGAAATCGTTGGAGGCTCTATGCGTACCTGGGACAGCAAGGAGCTACTTGAAGGCTACAAGAGAGAGGGCATCGATCCCACGCCGTACTACTGGTATACTGATCAGGTTTGTAAAACAGATTCGATGTGCTGCTTGTCAGATGGGATGTTTGGTGGTTTTTTTAACTGCTCTTGAGATGAGGAAACGTGTGGTGGCCCAAAGTAGGTAATCATTTACCCATTGGCAAAATGCAGCGGGTAATGGTCTCCATTCTGGTGAACTGGCTGCTGTTTGCTGCAGTTATGTGCTGCCCCGAGCAGATCACCTCCATTCGACTGGTCTGTGCGGGTGTATTCCTCTTGTAACGTCTGTCTTCTGCGATGTTTGCTCTTAGATAGAGGTTGATCTTCACAGGTTTGGGTGGCTCAGCTCTCGCTAGCATAAGGGGAGGAGAAGAGGAGGTGGTTGAAAAAGAATCGATAAGACTTTCTTTTTCACCTTCCTTTCTCCTCTTGTAGTCCGTACAGTGCCCCAAGAAACTGGGGACAACTAAGTACAAGTATCTTGCCCGAAAAGAGTATAGTCTGTTTTCCTCATCATTCAGAAAGTAATCTTGGAAGGGTTTGTGGTTTTTTTTTTTCCCAGTGGTATTACTGCAATTATAGTATAAACAACAAGAAAATGTTTAATAGCTACTCTCTTGATCTTAATTTCACAGAGAAAATATGGTACATGCCCGCACGGTGGATATGGTTTGGGATTGGAACGCTTCCTAACCTGGATTCTGAATAGGCACCATATCCGAGATGTCTGTCTCTACCCACGCTTTGTCCAGCGCTGCAAACCTTAGCGGGCCTTGTGGTACCTCCCAGAAAATGGGGCATCTGATGCTTGGGAAAGAACGATACACTCTGCTGTACGACAGCCTGTCTGAGAGCAGGACTTACTGCAACCTGTTGCTAGTACAAATACTAATTCAGGGGGTGGAAAGGAAAATAAACAAAACCCTTCTTTTTAAAGGAAAATGCCACTAATTAACTGGAAGAAGTCTTAGAAAAAATTGTTAGGTGCATTTATGCTATCAAATCAATATAAAACAAAGATCCTGTCATTTAAAAACCAAGATACACTTCTGCTTTTAATTTCTGTGACTTAAAATATGCTGGGTGTTTGATTTTTTTAATTTGCTTTAATTTTAATCTGTTTTCTCTTGTGATGTCTTGCTGGAGAAATCAGGAGTTCAAGCTCTTTAAACTCCCAAATACTGAACCTCTGAGAATGGTACAAAGAGATATCATCTAAAGAGCTCGACAAAGTATAAAAATGGGAATAATTCTATTAAGCGCTGCACTTTTTTAGTCCCTGCTGGTTTTAGTGGGAGTTCTGTTAGAGTTTATTCAGTAGCAAGGTGTATGTAGTATCAAGCACAGAATTCACTGCAAGAGCCATGGGTTGTTTTGGGTTTTTTCCCCCAGATTATTTATTGGTTAGAAATGATGGCGCTGGTGGTGAGGTAGGCTTTGCTGTGGATGAAGCGCTGTAGTGGGTCCATGCACACCCAGCTGTGCTGAATTCCAGTAACACTGGTAGCTCATGGACGCTGGAATGCTTGTGATGCCTTCCAAATTAAGATTCTGCCGTCTGTTGCAAACCAGAATTGACTGTCTGAAGACCCAAAGAAACTGGTAACTTCGAAAAAACAATTGAATTTCAGCATCGTTTGCTGACTGCATTGCTGTCCTCTCTAGGTGAAGTGTAGTTCAAGCAGTGCTTCCCAACATCATGCCAAAGTATGTTTTCATGGTAGAGCAGTTCCATGTTTCATAGCTGGCTCCGTGTTCTCTTGTGCTACTGCATCTGAGCTTGTAATCAAGTTATCAAATAGGATTAATTAAATATTTAATGTGCTGAGTCATGCTTCTAGTCCTAATTTTTTTTTACTAGAGAGGAAAAAAAAAAATTGGTAGGTGCATCATTTGGTCCTACACGGAGACTTGATCTTGATTTGCCATTGATAGAATTGTTGACCTGTGTGATACCCCTATTTTTGGCATAAATGACTGGTTTTCTTCATCTTGCATGTTAAGTATATAAACTGGTCTAAATCAGTAACCAATAAATTATGGCAACGTAAACTGGTGTGCAAGACAGTAGTTCTTGACCTGTAACATCTGTTCCTTTCACTTAGCCGTTATAGCTTACTTGCTTCGTAGAGTCTGTCCTGGCATGGGCAAAAGCAGAGGAAAAGTGAATTTTCAAATGCAGTAAACACATATTCCAAAAAATGGAACTAGCTTTTTCTTTTTAAACTAAATCCCCATTCATTAACTTAACAGCATGAATTTTTATTGTTTGGATAGAGCACCTCAGCTACCCCGCTGAAACATCCCAGAATAAACCAGTGCGGTGCTGAATAACTAGCTGCCAGGGCCGCAGCTCCAGGGGGAGCCGGCTGCTGGGAGCTGTGCCTGCCCCAGGTGAGGCCGGGTTGGTTAGCAGAGTGGATGTCGCTGGAAGAAGCGAGGGCATTTCCAGAGGTCTTGAACATCGGGATTCAATGCCTTGGGGTTTGTTGGGGAGCACTGTGGCATTGCTGTGTGACCTAAGGGGTGCCTCTTTGAAGTAGAGGCTGCCTGAAGATGAAGGAAAGATGCTCTAGGAAAGGAGCACTGCTGGGATGGTTTTCTTTGCGATCGGCGTCTCTTGAATTCACCCTTTTCACCTATTTTTCCCAGTCTTTTTGTAGCCACAAGAGAAGAAAATCTTGTACAGCAACATGCCTCAGCTCTCTCACACTTGTCCTGTTCTTTGTCCGAGTGTAGGACTTAAAAGATTCTTCTAAATACCTGCAAAAGTACAGTCAACCGTAAGTTTCCTGTGGTTTGGGGGATTGTTGCATATGTCTGAATTACATAAACGAGAGGAACAGGAGAAAAATTAACAAATGTGGCTGCAAGAAACTGCTAGCATTTTCTTATTCAAAACTTACATACTTGGCAATGTAGTAACAGCGAGCTGTATGAAAAGTCACCCTAGTCCAAAAGTTGAATGTGCTACCAAATAGTAATTGCACCCCTCGGGGGTTTGTTTTTGTGGGATTTTTTTGTTGTCAGTGTTTTGGGGTGGTGGTGGTGTGTGTTTTACGTTTTTTTGGGGGGGGATGGAGCTCAAGGGGTTTCTGTAATTCAAATACAGAGGAATTTATGAGCCTGTAAAGACTTACTATAAAAAAAAAAAGTCCTTCAAGTGCCTGAAGTGATGGGAAGGGAGGAGAAGGGTTGGGAAAAGATGCTACTAGAAAAACATCGCTTGTTTGCAATCGGTTTTCTGTCCTTAAAACTGGCAGGGCTGAGCTGCTTTGTAAAGGTTAAAAGCCTCCATATCAGGGGAGCTACTCAAGGAAGGTCTGAGGACTTAAGAGGTGCTTATGGAAGAGGCAGATCAGATAAGGAGCTTAAAAGGTGACTGGGATGAAAGATGCTGTTGAGTTGAACTGCTGTGCAGTTCCATAATCTGTCAGGAGAGAGGTGGTGCTGGGCAAACCACCTGCACGGGGAAACATCCCCGAATTGAGAAAAGCCAGTGCAACTGGTGGCATAGGAAGGAGGAATTCCTTAGGCAGCCACTGAAAGGCAAAGACAGGAATGAGGTCATGTTGAAATGCTGCTTCAAACCAAACCTTTGCTCTGTTAAATAGGATTGGTGTAGTTCCTGATTTATCATCGAGGCTCAATTCAGGGTTTTTATCACTAAGAAAAAAAAATCAGAGATTGAAAAATGACAAATTTATCTTGGTTTTGTTTCTATGTCCCATCAGTTGTGGTTTTGTAAGGTGTCTTATTTCTTTTTTTGATTGTATTCTTACGAAGAACCTGCTGTAGGTGATCCTGCTTTAGCAGGGGGTTGGACTAGATGATCTCTAGAGGTCCCTTCAACTCCCACCGCGCTCTGATTCTGTGAAAGTTCACTGAGTTTGATGATGTCTCCAGGGATGTAAAACTGATGATGATCCTGGGTGTTTCCTCGCAAATTGTGATCATTAACAATAGCTCTCAGAAAGGCACTGCAGCTGCTTGGAATACAAGAATACTTGGTTTTATTTTTATTAGGAAGGGTAAACAAAGCCGCAAAAGAGGAGAAAATGTGCAATCAGAACTTGGATTTCTCTTCATCCTCACTTTCATTTTCCCTCAGGGTATCTCCACGCAGTCAGGTCTGTGCACTGCCATTAGTCCTTGTTCCACCTGAGCTGGAGCAATTCCTTCTGTCCTGCTCCTCTGGCACAGGTCCTGCAGTGCTGCCATCTACATTTAGGACAGGGGGAGAGGAAAAGAGAGACGAGGACCATGGCGTTAGGGCCAGCAGTGAGAGCCCCAGGCGTGCAGAGCAGGGCGCTGCCTCCCTGCCCACCAAACAGCCGCCTTTGATTCCTAGCATCCGCAAACCGCACTGGGACAGAGAAGCACAACTTACGCCATAACGGTACACAGAGGTGTGTAAATCCAGGTCTGCAGATACCTGCCTCCAGCTGAGAAACACTTCCTCCCAGCACGCAAAGGAAACCTCCTCATAAATGATGCACACTGTAAACACAGTGTGTGTCCCTGTCCTTGCACGTGTCTTCCAGTAAAACCTCAGGTGAAAACACCCCCCAGCCGCACAGACAGACAAACTGGGCGGTTGTGGTACCCTGCGCAGAGTGTCTGGGTGTTAATGCAGGTGTAGAGTGGGATCACTGTGTTCAAACTATATGTCCACGTCCTGTGCTGTGGAGAAGGGCCATGTCCTTCCCCTTTCCAGATGGGGTAACTTCTGTCCACAGAGATGGGACTAACCCGGGTGACAGCATGCAGATGGTTCTTGGAGGAGCAGAGAATTACTGCAGGTGAAATGAGGGGGTCGGATGGTGGAAGAGGCCATTGGTGAATGTCCCCTGGAAGAGATGGGCTGGGATGACGCCGGACTCTTGGTGACACAGAGAAGGAAGGACGAGGATTGTTGTTAGGTGAGGATCCTGGTCTTAACCGCAAAGGCTGATCACGATGTGAGGTGGTGGATGACCTTCTCTTGTTTTAATCATGGGATGCTCGATCTCTTATTTCTCAGCCCTGTGGTAACGGCCACACAGGGACTGTGGAGGACACCCAGGGAAAAGCAGCCTGAGCAAACTTCGGGGTCGGACCCGGAGCCTCCGCCGCCGTCCCGCCCCCCCCCCCCCCCCGGCACCGCCCCCGCTGCCGTACGGCAGCGGGGGCGGTGCCGGGGGGGGACGGACGGACGGACGGGACGGCGGCACAGTCAAGGGGGCGGGGGAAGCTGAGGGACGGCGGCGGGGCCCTCTGAGGGAATGCAGGCGGCCGCCGCCAAGATGGCCGCCGCTGGTGGTGCTGCTGCTGCCGCCGCCGGACGGGCGGCCCGTCATCGTGAGTCTGCGGGCGCCGTCCGCAACCGGCGGGAACGGGGATGGGGGGAGCTGAGGGCTGGAGGCTGCCGGTTTCACTGCGGGGGTCTGTGAGGCGGGAGGGCAGCGGTCCCAACCGGGACCGCGTTACACAACGCTCGGGAGGTGCCTTTGCGTAACGCTGCCGGCAGAACCGGGGCCTCCGATCCCCGGACTGCGGGGCCGGGGGGCGCTGGGCGCGGTGGGGCCGCCGCTGCCCCGGAAGGGGGTCGCGTCCCTGCGCTGTGGTAAACGCGCTGAGGGACCTTAATGAAAGTCCTGGGTTAATTATGGGAGCGCGTGGGTAGCGCCGGGCAGGGTAATGATGATTTTTCCTCTAAATGAACTGAGCCTCGCAGCCTGGGATTTCTTCAGCTGAGAGAAATTTGTCGTTTGCTGCTATCGGGCTCGGTTTTTCATTGTTCGGTTTGGTTCAGCTTTTTTTTTTTTTTTCCTTCTTTCCTTTCCCTCTCAGGAGTTTAATTTTAAATGAGGCACTTTCTTTTTTAGGAAGTGCTTGTGTAAAAATCATCCTCGTTTAAAAAGTCACAGGACACATTTTCAAAATTAGGCTAGGCGCGATGAGGAGATCTGAGCAATAAATACAGTTGCAAGCCAGCCTTACAGCTATGGTAATGCTACAGAGGTGTGTTATACATACTATCTACATATACCACTGTATTGCAGTTTTTGCAGTAGGCAGTCAGCTTTGCGTGCTCCTCCAGCAGCTCTTTTCCTACTCTTTGTAAACGAAATGCATTGCCCGGGTGCTGCTGTGAGGTGGTGTGACTCCCCGTGCCTACCGAGAGGCACCAGAGCCTTAGACGGTAATGTCGTCTCTAAAACTTATAAAACTCCCGCTTTTATCGAGGTTCTATCAAGCTGGCATGATCATCATTGCACATCCTGTGCGTTCTGTGTCATGCGCTTGATGGTGCAGATAGAAGTGTGCCCAGACCTCACCTTAAGTAAAGCAAATGCTTTTTGGCATTTATTTACAGTACAGAAGGATCAATACAGTTGTTGAAACTTCTCTTGTTATTGTTCTATGTAATTAACATACAGTGTCAGTGCTTCAGAAAGTAATAACCGAAGAACTGGAAGAAGAGTATAAATATTTGAAAAGAGTCTTTCAGACATCAGTGATGCTTGGATTGAAGTTCTTTAGTTTGCAGCCTTTTCTATCACTGCAGATACAGGCTACACACTCTAATCCCGAGTAAGGAGCTGGATTTGCAAGATGCTTTTCACTGTCATTGATTTCAGCAGGTTTTGAGGGCTTTCAGCATCTGTTCAGGATGCTATTAGGGACCTGTGAACCGTAAGACACTCTTCTCAGCGGGTGGATGGGACGCTGAGGAGGTCTGTGCTATTGGGGCTCAATTGCTGCTGGAACTCCTGCAATCTGACGAGGGAAGTGTTGCACCAAACGATTGCTGGAGAGCCAGGGATGCGGAATTTAACAATTTTTTTCATCTTGGGCAATTCACACTATTGTTGCACTAAAAAATATCGGGTAATGACTATGAACTCCTGAGGAAAACAAAGTGTGCCTTTGAAAAAGCAGGCTGTAACCAGCATGTGGGAAGGATTCACTTCTAAAGCATCCTGGGTTTTGGCTGATGTTGAAATCCTGGAATAATAGAAGTCACCTAGCTGGGTAGTAAGAAAGTAAGCTGCCTGCATCCCTGGGTAAATGGATTCTGAAATTGCTGCTCAGTGCACCTGACGCAGTGTCAAACTGAGGAGCTGTGTGCTCATGGCTCGCAGGTGCTGACCTATGTTGCTGAAGTTTACTGGGGACCTACAGTAACTAACAAATGTCCAACCTACATTGTAGAGGTGGTGTAGAAAGAATTAGCCCAGGTATGCCTGAACCGTGAGCAGTTACGTAGCTTGATGTACTTCCTTCCTTAGCGTGTCAGCCCTGCATTGTTTCTCTTATGTTGTTACCAGTTATTTTGGGCTTATGATTGGAACTTAAAGTAATCTTTGGTTTTAGGTTACTGCCTGAAAAGCTGTTTGTATACAGAGTGTTTAAAGAAAGGCAGGAGCTTGCAATTTCATGACTTTGATTCCAGGACCTGGAGCTTAACGGAGAAAATGCCAAGCAGCGCAATGCTGCCAAATGTGTTAATGTAGCTGTTGAGGGATTAGTGCCTATCTGGTGGAGAGCCCCCTCAGCCCGGTGCAAGGTTATCAATGTGCTGTTATCTTTCTTCCAGTTGTAAAAGGCAGCAGTCAGCTGAGGGTCCCGGTACGATGGAGAGGTCAGGCAACTGCAGCCGCTGTGACAGAAAGCACAAAACCTCAAATTCAGCCAGAAGCGCGGTAAGTTTGCAATGAGGTCTGGGTGGGTGTGACCTGCTGCCGTTGCCCTCTGTCTTTCTCTGATACGGTGTGCTGCTTTACTTGCATTGTAAAGCTCGTTATGTAGTAAAACATGGCAGTCACGGGGTTTGATCTAGGTTTTTTGTGTGTGTGTGTGATTGCTTTTATCTGGCTGGCAGTATGCACCGAGCTTCTTGTTCTCACAGTTCTGTGGGGCAAGAATTGCCTGCCTTGTTCTCTGAAGAATGCAGCGGCCCACAGTAAGGCCTGAGGCAGTGCAGAAGCAATAGAAGAACGAACATTAGGATGATATTATTATTATTCTTTATTATTCTTTATTATTATTATTATTATTTGAGGGTCTGGTTCCTGCTTCTTGGGGTTTATTCAGCAGCATCCTGATAGGCACTCCAGGAGGAAGAGAATGGAAACAGGTCCTGACCCATCGGGGCAGGCCTAGGCTCCTCTCAGTGCCCCTTTGTAAGACTTGGCTTTAACAAGAGGAGGGCAAAGCTCCCTGTGCAACCTCAGCTCTGTCTGCTCAGGAGGCAAGAGATCCTGGTCACTGGGCTCCCTTGGGCCGGGGAAAAGAGGGTGGGGAAATCCACCTCTAGGGTGGGAGCTGTGGTCAGCAGGCCTTTCTGTAAAAGCTGATACCACCATCTGCTCCGCTCTGCTGTGCTCGGAGGGATGTTAACCTTGGCGCAGTGTCCCGGACCTGCACCTGGATAGAAAACCCATTGTGGAGAAAAAAACATAACACAACCACCCAAACAAAACTGATCCTGTGCTTATTTTATGTGTAGAATGGCTCTTTGCTGCTTTCACTGCTTCAGGAGATGAGATGTGTCTCTGAAGTAATGAAGACAAAGTCCTGTGTGTGTAGCTCATCTGTTTTCTGTGGAAGCTGCTGCTTGGTTTGGTTGGAATCTACAGCTGGCGTTCAGCTGAGATAGTTCCTTAGACCCTGTTTTGTAACCTCCCTTACAGCCTTCAGCTGCAGGATAGTTTTCTCAGTGTATTTCCAGTTAAACTCTGTGTTGCGCCGTGATTACTTTTTAAAAAAGGAAAGATCATGTAAATACTTGTTCTCTGGCTACTCATGCTTGTAGTTCATATTTTTACATAAGCAGGATGAGCTTCTAAATAGGATGCTGCTTTTGCAAAAGACAAATGCAGAAGGATAAGCTGATTGTTTTGTAATAATAATTAAAAAAAAGCAGTAGGTCACTAGGATTTGAAATATCTTTTGCTTCCATAGGAAACCTAAAACAGGAATCTTGATGTTAAACATGGGAGGTCCAGAACGGCTGGATGATGTGCATGATTTCTTACTTCGTCTCTTCCTGGACAGAGATCTAATGACACTTCCAGCTCAAAAGTGAGAAACACTGTGAACTCTTGTGTTACAGTCAGTGTTGGGTGTGGCTGTCTTAGCTGTAGGCTCAAACATTTAATTTCTGTTTATATCAGCATTTCTTAAGACCAGTCCCATCTTGGGACCAGTCATTGCAATTCTCTGGAAATAGGCATGCCAAAATCATTCTCTTCCAATTGCAAATTGCGCTTTCCTGTCGCCTGGTAAGTTTGGGAAGGGTGATGGAATATAACATTAAACAAGCCATGCTATGCTGGTTTGCTATAATTTGGGGAGATTGCCATGGAAAACCCACTGCAGTGGAGAGATTTGGGGGAAAGGGGTGGTGATTTGGGTTATGATACTAACACATGTACCCTTTGAATGCTTCAGTAAATTAGCACCATTCATTGCCAAACGCCGCACACCGAAAATCCAGGAGCAGTACAGCAGGATTGGAGGTGGGTCACCAATCAAGAAGTGGACGGCAGTGCAGGGAGAAGGCATGGTGAAACTGCTGGACAGGATGTCTCCTCACACTGGTACTTCTTTACTCTACTGTGCTTGTTAAAAGTTTCTTTGGCTTCATGTATTGAAAGTATATGCTTGTAAAGCAGGTTTGTTTTTTTTTCCTTGATTGTTACTGTGAGTGTGAACAGTGCTCTCGATCCTGCTAGGAAATCATGACAAAGATACTGCAGAAGTTCTTACTTGGTAAAAACTCAGCATATGCAAAAGCACGGGGTTGCCATACATACAAATACATTTTTGTGCTGTGGTCTGCATTGGAGAATGGCTTTGACTTTGGAGAGTACTGTCAGTACTCATTCAACCTGCAGTAACACGGTGTAGCACCAAAAGCCAACAACCCACCGTTTACCCACCTTCTCAGACTGGATCCAGTATGTGCTGTGGTCCAGCTGCCACCTCTGCCTGCGCTCAAGGTACCTAGCTAAAGAGCTGCCCTGGGTAAGCCCACCCTTAGATGCTTTTCGCATGTTTCATCCCGCGTGACTTTGGCCATCAGGAAATTGGGTGTCCGCCCTAAACTAGCGGCCTCTGCTCCCTTTTTCATCCAGAGAGAGTAGGGCTTGGAGAGAAAGCGATTCAGTTCATCCTAAGGTCATTATCAAAGGGTGGGCTCACCCTCTAAAGATACACTTTGATTATGGGATGAAATGTAGGTTATTATGATAGATAAAGTGTCTTATCTTCAGATGGCTAAAGCTAGGTGACAGGAGTCTCTGTTGGTGTGTGTGACTGCAAGGTGTCATACCGTGACCTGTAAGCCCAGCTTGAGCTTAAAGAAGTCTAGGCTGAAGACAAGTGGTATGATAAGGAAGGGGAACGTATTGCATGTGAACAAATAAGGCAGGCATGGGAGGAGGGTATTCAGAGTGGCATTCTCAGTGGCGTGAATGAGGTGGAGGTTTGTGACCATCGGCAGTATAATTTCATGTAATTCCCTTATCTTCTTTATAAAGAGGTAGAGTGGGAGAGCAACGATCCTCTTAGGCTGCGCATGTGCACACAGAATAAAACGCGCCTGTGGATCTGGGGTTTCCTGGTCGTTCGTATTCTGCACGCTGGTGCTATTGAGTTTCACAGGAGGTGAGGTCTCTTGCTGTACAATGCACGGCCACTTTCTCATGGCTGCCGCACGCTCGCAGCAGCCCACCGTCAGGACTCGGAGGACAGTGCGGTGTTCCCTGCTCCTGCTGCTTCTGCAAGTGCCCTTCCCTGTTCAGGGCCAGCTCAGCCAGGATGCTGTGCAGGGACTGTCTGGTGTAGAACAGCTCTGAGCCCAGAACTTAACGCTGTAAAGCTTTTTGTACTTGCTGTTGTTATGCCAGCCTGAGCCTAAATAATAGGTAACTGCATGGGAGGGTGTCGGGAGTCTGACTTCTCCAAAGCCGCAGGTGGTCTTTCCTTCCTCTGAAATGTCTCTCTGCAATTATTGCTTGGATGTGTCCAGAGCTTTTGAAACTTTGTCTGAATCTGTAACTATTGATAATGACTAAAAGACCACACACCAAATAGGCCTGATTTCAGGACTGAAGAGAAGGTCCGTTGGAAGAAAAGAGAAGGTTTCGCAGCTGAATGTTGCAGGGTTTGGTTGAGTGATAGCGGTGAGACCCACCCGAGGGCGTGAGCAGGAGATAAGGCCTAACGGTTTGGCTTGGGTGGAAGTAGATGCTGTTTTTGCCAGTTCCTCCTTGATGATAGGAAAACTTGAAAGGTGAACACCACCTCCCTCCCTTCTCTCCAGATCACAGAATCTCTCTGAACCCTGCTCCCTCGTAGCAAGGAGCTGTGACTTGTATGGATTACCCTGTGCCAAGCTACCTGGTAGCACTAGTATGATGGGAAACAGGTGCAGATGCTTCTGTGGATGTCCTTTTACCAAGGGCTTCAGCCAACACGTTTTACTGTGCAATTGCAGTGGGCTAGGTGTGCACACACAGACAACTGTGATCTTCTGCATAATGTTAATTTGCTGTGATTCAGCCATGTTCAATCTCTCTCTTAAAATCTCCAACCAAATTGATCTGTGAGTCATTTTTCACCCAGGTTAAGTGCATTTGTGGTGGCGTTTGCACCAGTTTAGCTAAACTGCTTTCAAATTGGTTGTTAGTTGAATTTGACTTCAGCTTGTATTGTTGCTCAGTTAGCAGCAATGGTGAACTAGAAGTCTGTTTCTCCTCTGCCGCTTGCTGAAGGTGATGGGTCACTTGCTTACAGTACCTTTTATGCTACAGTTTCTTGCTATGTGACATTAAAACCACAGCGTTAATAAACATGAGTGGCAGCACTGGAAATTAAACTTCCACATTCACATAGCAGCTCAAGGACGATGGCCATCTTCTGCGTCTGCCTCTCATGGACAGACAGGAAAAGACAGTGAGTCACCGCTGCTTTGACAAAAGCCAAGAGAAACAGTAAGGTGATGGTTGGTCTGTCTGAAATGACCTATCTGGGGGTCACCTTTGTTCTGATAAGATATTTCTTTGCATTACACTTTTTGTTCTTGAGGCAGCAGTCTACCATAGTGAGTAGAAGGAATTAACAAGATCACTAAGCTGCCTGCTGAGTTCCTCACTGATGTGTTAGCTACAGGTAATACTTCTCATCCTGCCACTCCAATAGGAACACTAAACATTTTTAACAGAAAAACTGGTGGAGTAAGAGGAGAGCTCTCCATTCTCCTCATCTCAGCAGCTTTACGATGCGTGGTGCTGCAAGCTGCCTTCTCTCTTCAGTGTCCGTGACATTTGCTGATGTGGCGCTGGTGTGTCAGGGAATCCTCCTCCATGTTTGGCAGTACATGTTATTTGATTCCTAGCTATTTTGTAATTCTTTGAGGCACCTGCTTCAGGTTTGGGTAGAAAAAGGGCTACAGGCAGAAGATAGGTAAAAGGCTCTTGGAAGGTGAAAAGTAATGCTCTTGGAAGGCTAGAACCAAATTTATTTCATGCATTCAGCATGTAACGTGTCACCGGTACCTTTATTCATGTGATATTTGATCCTTGTTTCCACAGATGCTACTCTCTAGCTTAATTCCAGCTGTGGTCCCTGCAAGTACAATCGAAGCCTGAACCCAAAACTGCACCAGGCCACAGCATCCAAGGCAGTAGTGTTTTTAGGAGCAGGAGTCCCTGAAAGGTCAGGCTTGCAACAGGTTCTGAAGATAAAGCTGAGAAAGTTTATCTGCTTTTCCCAGCGTACCACTCCCACTTGCTTTTGTTTGGTGACTGCTTTTTGTGGAGTCACACCTGCCTCTGTGCAGTTTCTACACCTGATAAGTCGTTTAGAGACCTCCTTTTTTTACCTAACAGTAGCTGCAATTTTAAACATTGAACGTGCTATAAGCATTGCTAACAATTGAATTGAGTGCTAACCAATTCCTTAAGCATTTGGAGTAACCTTGCAGCAATACAGAGTAGCTTCAGAATAGCTTGAAATGGTTGGATGTGCTTCCAGACTGAGCTACGCATTTCGGAATATCATGTGCTCACAGGTTGCGCTTT
Source organism: Balearica regulorum gibbericeps (assembly GCF_011004875.1). Taxonomy (NCBI): domain Eukaryota; kingdom Metazoa; phylum Chordata; class Aves; order Gruiformes; family Gruidae; genus Balearica; species Balearica regulorum. Next base: position 86,990,550 of record NC_046220.1, on the reverse strand, counting down.
GGGAGCGCTGAGCCCTGTTAATGAGTAACTCGCAGGTTGTGGTGACACATGGCAAAGGAGAGATACTTTGCATACTCGTTTTACCCTGATCTGGACTTTTGGAGCGTAGAGTTTATAGTTGCTGTGTATTTGCAGTTGGTGAAGAGCTCATGTGAGACAGTATCAATAACCACCTGTGAAATTCCCTCCTATGGCAATTAATCAATTTACTGATTATCTGACTTGTATACATTTGACAGTTACACTTCAGCAATGGGACTAATATAAAGTAGTGAATAAAGAGCCTCACCCATGTCATCTGGGAACAGTAAAATTTTAAAACAAAGCTTTATGGTTACAGGCAGTTATCTAAAAATGAACAAGAGTTCCTCCTTCTGAATGAGTGGGGTGGGGTAGCTCAGTAGTCTGTAAGAATAAATCACACGAACATGGTGATGGGAAAATCCATTTCTATCATTGAGGTTTTGGGGTTTCTAGTGCTGGCATCAAATAGGGTAATGTCTTGCAATGGTCATTACATTTTAAGGTGGCACATCTAGCTTTTTTATTGTTTTTAATTATAACATTTCTTAGTATTTCTTAAAAACTGTATTTTAGCTGAGATTCCCTTGTCAGCAGAATGATGAGGGGGCCATGTTGTTTCTTTAGATTGGCAGCCCTTTGTGGAAGGAGGTGTCGCTCTCTTTCCAGTAGTTCTGACTCTAACTGTAACAACAAAATGAATATGTATAGAGACATGAAAATCTCTCCTTTGCTGCCTGCGATCCAGGACAAAGCATAATACTGCGAGAGTATTGCAAGAAGTTTCCAAGCTGGCCATGTTTTTTCGCAGCATGTCCTTTCCCAGGTTAAACTCCTACTGTCTTTGTTCTGGTTACGCAGACTTTTGTTTTTAGTGCTATTTAAAAATGTTAATGAGGTTACTGGCTCCTGGGGCTCCTGAAGTTGGGTCATTATTTGCTACTGCTCCCAGCTGGGAGGTCTCGTGCCTCCTGCAGAGAACTGGGGCTGACTAAACCTGTTTTCTGGATCCTGTATAAATGTATGGAGTGGAGACATCTGCTTCCTTCAGAAATCTGTTAAATGTTATTTCAGAGCTAGTGACCCGGAAACCCTGAAAAAGAAACTTTGCTTTTGCTGTCCTAAGAACCTTTGTTGTCCTAAGAACCTCTGTCCTCTACTGTAAAAAAAAAAAAAAAAACCAAAAAAAACCAAAACACCAAAAAAACCAAAACCCAAACCAAAACTCAAAACAAGAAACATCCCCTCCCTTTCCCTAACCAAACCATACTCCATTAACCTTTAGGCCAAAAGATTAGAGATGAAAAATGGAAAAACCTAAAATGTTGTCCTTGGAGAGAATAATACTCCCTCCAAAATCAAGTGTTTCAAGGCCTGAAGAGTTCTATGAAAAACACCCAGCAGTCAGAATGAGAGCACACATGTCCCTTATTCAGTACCACCAATCTCCTGCCCCAAACAAGAGTCCTGGTCCTTGGGGTTTATGTGCAAATGGAGCAGGCTCCCCAGGCTAGGGGAGGCTGCTTCTCCACGAGGATGCTGACCAGAGCAGTTGCATCAAACGATGGTTCCACCTTGTCTTGTTTTTAGCTTTGTTTTTTAATGTGGTTAACTGGAGGCAAGGAAGTGGAACGAAGTGAAATAGGATTACAGCTACAGAAAATGATGAAGGAAAAGATGGAGTAGGTGAGGGAAATGCAAGGGAGCCGGGTCTTTGCTGAAGGTGAAATAGAAGTTAGAGGGCAAGGAAGGGAGGGCATGTGGAGCAGACCAGTACCTGGGAATTCTGCCTGAATGCCCCTGCTGTGCTGGGACTGAGGGCCTGATCCGGTGAAGGCATGGGGATCCTTGGTGCACTGAAGGCATCCTCTTTTGATGACTGTTGGCACCTGGAGCATGAAAGGGATAAAACTATCTGATTTTCTTGCAATGCCTTATAGGCAGCTAATGTCTTTTCCTGTTTGAAGCTGATCTGCGTAGAGCAGAATATCTCTGTAGTGGCACACAAAATTGCAGCCCAATTATATTTGAAAGTTGAGGTAAATAAAATTTCCTGGAATGTGCAAACCGCTTAAGCAGTGCAAAATGTACGGCAGAATGAAGAAAGCCTTGTCTTTCCTAAGGTTTTGGCATTTAAATTACATTGGTGTATTTAAAACATCTGACTTCTGATTTCCGTGAGTGAGTTGAGCTGGGCTGTTAGGAAGCCCACAGCACATCTGTAACTGTGGTCTGTCAAGACATAGGAGTGTTCATTTAGCATCTTGTAGTGACACTTTTTTACCAACACATCCTTTAAGTCAGAACTTGCCCAGTAAAAAGTCAGAGCTCCGCACGGTCTGGAAACCACGACTCTGCTAAACTAAGTAAAAGCACAAGAGTGATGCTTCCTGCAGAAGCAAGTGATAGTATAAATCACTTTTAAATTCTAATAACAGCAAAGTGAGTTACCAGAAAAATAGTTGGCCAAAGTATGTGTTTATGTGACAATGGTTTAGAAAAGTAGCCAGAAAATTATCGACAAGTTTATTTCAACAGTTCCAGTCTGTCTGGTTCTGTACATTGTACTTATTAATGATGTGTTATTGAGAGTTCTTGGTTTTTTTCTGCAATTTCTTTCCCTGTGCTTTGGCCGACAGCACCTCACAAATACTACATTGGCTTCCGGTACGTCCATCCTCTGACAGAAGAAGCAATTGAAGAGATGGAGAAAGATGGCATTGAAAGGGCTATCGCTTTTACGCAATACCCGCAGTACAGTTGTTCTACCACAGGTGAGCGTCCGGGCAGGAGCAGAGCATGGACAGGGACGAACATAGTGTCTGTGAGCCTTGAGGGAGCGTGCGGGGTGTCCGTGCTAGCTGCCCTGTCTTCCTCAGAGTGCCCCTTCCTGTCAGCTTCATGGCCAACTTGAGGTTCTCCGTATTTACTGTAATTCTGAACTTTAGGTAGAAACTTCTTAACTCGGGATAGCTCTATGTTACCAGTGTTATTGTGAGATAACGTAGACTGAAGGCTCAGGAACACTACTGATTAAGCTTTCGTCATGGAAACTAGAGCAATAATTGTTCTTCTGTTGAAGAATGATTTAGCAAATTGTTCTTGGCTGGTACTTGTATGAGCTTTGATATCATTGTTCCCATTTGAGGTTCTCAGTTCTGATTTACGGTTGCATTTTAAATATGTAGCATTTAAAAATATTGTAATACCTTCCTACAAAACTGTTTTTATCTGACAAGTTACTAATGCCTTGGCTGAACTTAGGTTCTTAATTTTTCTGCATTTCAGGAAGCAGTTTAAATGCCATTTATCGCTACTATAATAAAAAAGGGGAGAAGCCGAAGATGAAGTGGAGTATAATTGACCGATGGCCCACACATCCCCTTCTTATTCAGGTATGGATTTGTATGAGAGCCTTTGAAATTAGCAGTCAGAATGAGAGGTGTGAACGGAGCAGGTCTGATACGTTATCAAATTGGCGTTCCCTGGGGTTTTCATGCATGTTGGCTGATGTAGGAGAAACTTGGTATCTTTGCATTGCCAGCCGACTTGAAAATGACAAAGAACTAAAATGAATACAGATGTTTATTGAGTTTCCTGTTTAGAAATATTCGCTACCAGTAAAAACACAATATAAACCTTAAGTAACAGAAACATTCTGAGGAAAAACTTCACTTAGATCAGGTCTTAGCTTCTAACAAAGCTTACAAGATTTTTAGCTATAGAATGTGCTAAAAGACGACGAACCTATTTGCTGATTTAGGCTGTGTTTATAGATCTTCTTTTTTAAAAAACATACTTGAGAAGAATAAGAGGAATGCTTCAATTTGAGGGTACATTTTAGTTAAGGTAATGAAATGTGTCTTGTCTACTGTGTATGAAATTACAGGAGAAGGATGGTTATTTCATGCCAGATGTTTTGGTGTGGTAATGTTTGGAAGTGGCCACCGTGCACATCTTGTTTTAAAAGCATAGTCATATTGGCATTGCAGTGGTGGCTGGAAGAGAGCTCTAGAGGTCTTAAGGCAACCTGGAACATTGAACCTGCCTGTCTGGAATCATTTGAGATCACATAATACCTCGCAGTGTTTCTGATTCGGGTCTTTGCTTTCTTTTTTCTGAACAGTGCTTCTCTGATCACATACAGAAAGAGCTGAACCTGTTTCCACCCGACAAAAGGAAAGATGTCGTCATCCTTTTCTCAGCTCACTCGCTGCCCATGTCTGTGAGTTATGGCAGGCCGGTTCTGTTGCTGTTAGACCAGAGTCACGCTGGCTGGGCTGAATGGAAGGGTGTGCGAGCCATGGGGCAGGGTCACAGTTGGGGAAGTGCCAGGCAAATACAAAAGAGAAATGTGGAGGTGAGTTAGTGAGCTGCGGCTGGAAGCCTGACGCAAGCTGAAGGCGAGGCATGTGAGCTGTGATCGCTCTCCTGCACGCCCCTCAGATCTGCGCTGATGGCCACCATTGAGGATGGAGCACTGGGTCAGGTCAGACTTGGTGTGGCTGCTTTCATGGCCTCACGAACTTGCCAGCTCAAACCCGGATTGTAATGAAGGGGAAAATTTGATTATTTTCTCATCTCTAGTAAGCAGTAATAATACTTTCCCTGAAGGAATGAAAGTAAAATCTTTGCAAGGTTGCAATAAATGACTTGATCCTCTGTCAGCAACCAGCAACTACAGTGAAATGGTGCTCGGATCATTTTTCAAAAATGCGGTGCTGTTACCAAGATGTAACCGTATCTCTATATGATGATAGAAGAATTTATCTTTTATCGTGCAAAGGCGGAGGAGTAGATGTTCTGGTAAAGCAGCTTCATCGCAGGTTTTGCTGGGCAAGAATGCAGTTTTTCTTCCCTGTTTCAGATGGGCCAGGCACTTGATCTGGCCCATCCCGGGTGCAGCCACATCACATGCAGCGTGCTCGCCTTTCCCGGTCTTCAGGTGCTCTTCGTCCAAACGTATTCACTGGAAGAAAAAGGTCTGGTGTTTTTGTGTTGAAGGTAGTGAACCGTGGTGATCCATATCCTCAAGAAGTGGGAGCTACTGTCCAGAGAGTCATGGAGAAGCTGAACTACTGCAACCCTTACAGGCTTGTGTGGCAGTCCAAGGTATGTGCTCAGGGAAGCTGTAAAGCCACCCGCTACATCACCTTCAGGTGATGGAGTTTATGATCTTTGATCATAACCTCATTGCCTTTTTCCCATTTTCAGCAAGTATTTCTGCTAGAACAGAATCCTCATCTTTTACTCCAACTCAGTCTTTCCAGATACTCTATCTGCAGTTTCTTGCCTCTTTTGTACATTACATCATTTTAAAGTAGATTTTTGATGTGTCTGTTAGAAAACCTATGATCTCATAACATCTAGTTTGGCGTTTGTCCTTCATCAGTAGGAAGAATGGAGCACTCACTGGGTTTTTAAGGCGTTACTTTTTGAGGATCTCTGAGCCAAAGTCATCACTGTGATAAAGGCATTCTTAGTAGTAACACGAGCAGAATACAAACAGGCTTCATTATTCTTGATGAAGACTGCTTGCATTACTTTGTACTTATTATTACTACTGCAAATTGCCAGGGACATAAGTTTTACCAGAATTATGTAGCACAAGTAACCTTATGTTTCAAGGGCATTACACCTATCATGCCATTGTTGTCGTTTTCTTAAAGTTGTCTATTATGGTACATCAGCACCAAATACTTCATGGATAGTAAAGGGGTAAGGACACTTTATTACCACAGAATGGTAACTTCTTTAAAAGGCAGGTAAACCCTGTGCAGTAGTGGTTAGAGTTTTATTGAATGGAAAACAGTGCACCTATATATAAATTTTCATTTAATTTAATGAGAGTCTTGTTTAGGCCAGCCCAGGTTCTGTTTCTTTCGGATTTAAGTGATGGGACAGTATGTCTTCATAAGAAATTTAATGGAGGAAGTGAGAGGTACTATCAAAAGCAGGGAAGTACACATAACTGGCTCTGCCTTAAACATCATCTGGTACGTGTTGTCTGGCTTAAGAAAACGTGGGTGTTCTTTGTAAGAATGATTTAATGAGGTTGGTTTATTTTTTTTCCCTTACTTCCCTCCCCCTTTTCTTACAGGTTGGACCAATGCCATGGCTCGGTCCACAGACAGATGAGACCATTAAAGGGCTCTGCCAAAGAGGAAAGAAGAACATGTTGTTGGTCCCAATAGCATTTACAAGTGACCACATTGAAACACTTTATGAACTGGATATTGAGTATGCCCAAGTTTTAGCGAATGAGGTGAGTGTTTTATAGCTTTTATAACTGTTTGGATAGTGGGGCTCTGAAATTACTTTTCCTATTTTGAAATTTGCTTTGTAGTTGCTTCTTGCAATATGGTTTGGGGCAAATTTTATTGTTCTGTAAATTGAAAATTAATCTGAACTGGCTTAACTCTAGTTTTTAGCAACACAAACCAGATGGGAATTTGTCTTTCTAGATTTAACTCTTTAAGCCACTACTATCCTTACTAAAAAAGAACCATCGATTTTTGACAGTGACATTTTGCATCATAGTAATTGTTGCTGTATTGAAAAACATGGTACTGCATTTAATTCTGTCATTTTGGGGCAACTTCAGAGTGAAGTAGACAGGAAGATTTGGAAGGCTAATTAGTGAAGGATCTAGCAGTCTGAACTTTTTTTTTTTCTCCTTATTTTTGATTCAGTGCGGAGTTGAAAATATCAGAAGAGCAGAGTCTCTTAATGGCAATCCACTGTTCTCCAAGGTATCTTCTTTGTCGTAATAGTTGTAAAAGTTTGCAGTTGTGTGTCTCATACTAGATTATGGATGTCGTCTTGTTGTTTTAAAGTATTTTGAGTTTAAGAGCAAAAATGTTAAAGCACTTTTTTATTTTATGCAAATAGGTTTGCTCACTTCTGATTTTTAATTAACTGTTTTTCAGGCTCTGGCAGACTTGGTCTGTTCGCATATCCAGTCGAATGAAATCTGCTCTAGGCAGTTAACCCTCTGCTGTCCGCTCTGTGTAAATCCTGTCTGCAGGGAGACAAAAGCCTTCTTCACAGATCAACAGCTGTGATGGGTGGTCGAGGAGAGCACCGCTGGGTTATACAGGAAAATTGCCCCAGTGAAGCGGTGCAAAGGAGAGAAACCGCTTGACCAAACTCTCCACTGTTACATACTTACAGGCTGGTAGTCTGTGATGTTAATCTCATGTAACAGTGAGGAGAGGTTTTTGTTTTATTTTTTCTTATGTTTTCTTTGTTTGAGAAGAGTTTGTAGAAAGTAGGGAAATAAGGGCGTTTATCCTGTGAGATGTGAAAAGATCTCATTTCGTCTGATTCTGATTGGACTTCGCATGAGCCCATAAGTACGCACTGAAAAACTTAAAAAACTTTTCTGCAAATTAGCTTCTATTTCCTATGCAGGGATTTATTTGTATGCAGTTTTGTCATGAGTGCATTAATTTCAGCTTTCCAGGTCAAGCATACGATTATTTGTTTTGTTTATGCTTAAGGTACAGCATAACCAGCATAGTCACTGAATGTCTCTTCTGAGAGTGATTTTTCAGATGAGCTTGAAGATCAAGTGACTTCTAATGCTTTTTAGGTAATATGTATATTTTTTTTAGAACATAAAGATAAGGCTTTGGTTTGGTTTGGTTTTTTTCTCCTGCTAGAAGCTTCTGATGAAAGCTTAGCTGGGATAGTAGAACGCACAAGATTTGTTTACATTTTTTAGAAAAAACACTCTCGTTATCTGCAGGAAAGCCTCTGCATTCGAAGAGCATAAAGTGAAAGGAACAAACCTGCTTGGGTCATGCTGAAGTACGTGCTCAACTGAAACAAACTGTAGGTTTCAAATCAGCAGCGTGTATGGAAACACATTGGTTTATCTTTTAAGCCAAATTGGTTGTTTAAATTATTATTATAAGGGCTTTCTCTGTTTGGTTAGGTAAATTTAGGAAGTCAGGCTTGTTCTCCAGAAGGTTTATAGATCTGCTCTGTGCTTTCTACTGTGCCACAGCGCTGTGGTTTCTGTGGGATACCTACAGAGTTCCACAGGTACCATTGATCTAGCTTAATTGATGTTGTTATTTAAAACTGAGATGATAAGTCAGGAGTAATTTACCTTGCAGATGCTTGAGAGCAGGCAGCCCCGTGGGCTGACAGCTGTGTGCTTATGCATACCTTTGTCAAAAACCAGATTTCATGTGTTAGATTTTTGGCACTGATCGTGGGCCGGGAGTATGCACTCGTAACCCAGCTAAACTTCTTGCTTGTTTTGGCAGGCGTCTGGGTGCGTCAGGACTGCTGAATCCACTCCTAAGTAGTGGTGGGTTTGTGGAGTGACAAACCTTTTCAGGGCAGTGTTCCCTCCCTGTCAGCACCGGGACCGGTGTCCAGGTTAGTCTGGGGATAGGAGGGAGCTTTTCTGAAAGGCTGGTCACCGCACAGCATGCCTGAGCTTGGCACCTGGAGCAGGTCAGGACAGAAGTACCGCAGCACCTCAGTCAGTGGTCCTCTCGCACGGGGACCTCTCCTCCTGGGTGGGACAGGGGAGGAGCAAAGCTGTGACAGTGTTCTGTGGCACTGAGCCATACGTGTATTAGTCTAGCTGTTGGCTTTGTGGGTGTATATGTTTACTTTATGTAATTAGCACTGAAACGCCAGTACTTCGGCAATGCAGGTTTTTTTCTGTAAATTGTTGGTACAGTGATCGTGATTGAGAAGCAGATGCCATGCTGCTCAGACAGTTTAATTTGCTTACGTAATTGAGGCATGAACAGTTTGAACCTCTGGTCTTTCAAGGATAGGGTTGTTTAAAAAGAAAATAGGCCTCCCTTGGTGTAACAGGGGTTTGTCTTGTTCTGCTTCATGTTGAACAAATTAAATATGGGATACTAAAGAAATGAATGGATGCCGTGTCGATCAGCCAGTGGGCCAAGTACTGCCATGGAGCGATGTAAATCCTACTGTACAGCCTCGCTAGGGCCCGTGGCCTCGTACCTCTCGAGAGTCGGTTGACGTGTCTCCACTGCCATACTGCAGCTTCCGAGTGTGACTATGGCGAGACAGACTCAAATTCCTTCAGTGCCAGAACCGCCTACGTTACTGCTGTCCCTCGTTGCTGTAGCAGAAAAAAGTCTTCCTTGACCCTTCATCATCCTTGTGCCTGTTCCAGTGGCAGGGAGCCAGAAGCCGGGGCTTCTGTTCTCCCTTTCTCGCTCTGTTCTTGGTCTCTGCTCGCTGCCTCGGCAGGAAGGAGGAGCGCGAAGCTGATTCCTGCCCTTGCTCAGGCGGAGTAGGTAGGGTTATCACGTGTATGGAAGGGTGAAGTTTTCACTGAAAAGCTCTGTGTCAATGTCAAAAGAACAAAAATGTCTGCAGTGTATCTGGGAAGGGAACACTGGCCTTATGTCTCTCGTTGGACAAAGAACTTTCTCCGTTCCCGTTTCTCTGCTTGACTCTTAAGGGTCAGTGGAAAACAATCTGTTTTGTAAAATCTTCCTACTTAGACCTCTTTCCTGCCAGCTGAAGGGTATACCGACCTTCAAATCCAGGTTGTGACCAGCACATTTAGAAATGTGGCCGAAGCTGGAAAGTGAAGGTTACCTGTGTATGAACATTGCGATACTATAAATACAGATTGGCTTGTTATTTCCATACTGGAGAGCATACTGAAAATATTAGCCAGCACTAATTATGAGACATTATGTTTGTGCCCAGTAATAAAAGATATTTAAAATTCACTTTTTAGTATGCTAACCACAAGTGAGATAATTACTAAGCCTATTGCTGCTATTAGACCATAATGTAGAAATCACTTAATTTTCTAGCTTTTAGCAGATGGATCTTGTCTCATAGAATTGGTGGGGTTCTTCATTTTGCTGAACAGATCATGTAATGTCACTGTCCTGCTATGTAACACACATTATTTCGTCTTAGTGCAGCATCAAAAGCCTGTTGAAAAACTACCTGAGCAAGTTAGCTAGCAGCTCTGCTTAATATTTTTAATAGAAATCTAGATAACAGTGAGACTAGTAGCAGTGGGAGTTCTGCTGCCATTGAAATATTCTAATTCTGGGTTTTCTGTTTGGGAGCATTTCTGACTGTGCTCACTAACGGTGGAATTCATTTGACCTTACTTCAGATGCTTCTGATCTACATGTCCACATCTGAGCTGGTCTGCTAGGTAGTATTTATGGTCAGAAGGTTGTTTTAATACATGTTTCCGAGAAGTTACTCATCTCTCAAAGCAGATGTCCGCAACAGGTTGGGTGAGTTTCACTCTGTTGCTGCCTCTGACCACGGAGGGAGCATGGTGCACTAGCTCGGAGGTAGTTAGCCACGTTGCACGTGTCTTAATGTGAGGAGAGATGAATCCCATCCATTTATGTGCCGCCTTCTTCAGCACTCTGCCAGTGATATGTAGCTGCTGCATTTGGGAGATTGTAGTCTTAGTCCTACAGTTACGCGCTCAGTTTGCCCCCCTGGCAGATTTTAAACGTTTGGTGCTGCTCGCTCAGGACCCGGCCTCGTCAGACCCTGAGCGCTTTCTGCTCCGGTTGGATTGATTTGAGCGTGTGGAAGTGTCAGCATCTGGGAGACTCTTGTCCTCCCACAATACTCTAGTTTGATTTTTTCATTATCAATTACGCTCCTTTTGCAGTACTTTATTTCATTGGCAAGCGTTTATCATTTCCACATGCCCTGACGAAAAACAACCAGTTGGAAGTGAGCTTAAGAGATGCGTTGAGGCAGCGTTGCATCCCGGGCTTTTGTAGGTAAGAGCCGAGTCCTCAGGCTGGCCTTGAGCGGCGGTGCTGGCGCTGGCGGTGCTGGCGCTGGCGGTGCCCCTTGCAGTGCAGCTGGCAAACGGCTGCGCAGCTGAGGCTGCCCCCGAGAGCGGGAATGAGAGCTTGGGAGCGAAATCTTCACAGCGCTCCGAGCTCTGGCCTGAGGATATCGATTGAAAAATAGGGGAGTTGGGAAACAGAGCCCTCGGTGCCCTGAGGAAAGGAGTGGGAAGTAAGGGTGTTCGCAAACGGAATTTTTTGAAGAATTTGCTCGTTATTAGGCTGTTCTCCTGATCTAACTCTCTGCAATGTTTCTTTTTTCTTTGTTTAGTTGAAGTTTTTCTCTCTTGGAGTTTATAAAATCTCCCTTATTACTGGCTGCATTTTAGAAAATGTGATAACTTCCAAAAGTGGTGCTGTAATATGAAAAGGTGTGTGGGTAGTGTCTGTGAGCCAACGTCCTGCTCTCCCCAGAGAGGAGGATGTTACAGTCGAGTTCAGCGGGGCCGGGATTTTCCTAGGAATATCTACAAGCTCACTTTGTTTTCCCTTTCTACCACACCCAGAGGGTTGGAAATCAATGTGAGGGTAAGATGCAAGAGAGAGAAAAGTTGCTTTTATTTTTTAATGCCAGATGTATACAAATATTTGCTTTTAGTCCAACACATGTTATTTCCAATTGAACAAGGACTTCCATTTAACACAAAAAAATTGTATAATCTTACTGTGTATTGTTTGCCATAAAGATGGAATTTCAATTAAATTTTTTGGAAGAAATAACTGAGCTGTGTGTCTTTAGTAAGAGCCCTCTGTGGTACTGGCTGTGCTCGCTGGTCCTTTCCTGGTCTCTGCACCAGAAAGCAGCAGCAGTTGGGCACGTCCCGGGCAGCGGGTCGGGTCGGCAGTGAGCGGTGCAGCAGTGATTGCCCCTGACGGGAAGGTGAGTCCCCGTGCGCACGAGAGGTTCAGGCTCCGGCTGCCTCTGGAAGGAAGCCCTCCAGATGTGCGCCAAACGCTCCCACTGCGCGGGCTCTCGGCCAGATCCTATTCAATGTTCGAATGCTCTCTGGAGTAGGGCCTCCGCGCCCCCTGAGGTGTGCTGGTCTGGTCCTGACGTGCCAAGTTACTTGCTGGAGTAGCCAAGCCGCGATGGGTCAGTCCCTTCAGTTTCAGGGGAAATAACGGCACTTCAGCCCGCTGGGCTCACAGTCCTTCAGGGTCAAGCCGGGTGTGCGTGAGGGCAGTTCACTACTGAAGTTTGCGAGCAGCAGCCTTTATCTGGGTATTTATGCGTGGTTTTGCAAATGGCTGTCCCCAGCAAAGCTGCTTGTTCTGCATGCACAGAGGTGCCTCGCACGTACCTTTTTGGCAGTTAGTACAAGGTTGGACCTGGTAATTTCACGCTGCCTCGTCTGCGTGACTTCCCACCCGGGGAACAAACTCCAGCATCGGTTACGCTGACCCTTGGTGGGGCTGACAACCGCGCAGCCGGGCTTTGGCACAGGAACCCTCCGCCTCTGGTGCAGAGAGCGTGCCTGCGTCCGTAGCTTTCTGCAGAAAGAAGGCACAGTCTGCTCCCGTGTGGATCAGCGTGTTCAGGCCGGGGTGAGTTACTCCTACCCTGCCTCTTCCGCTCCGTTTCCAGGGTCTCGCTGAGCGCCCGGGACAGCGCCACGGGATGCTGCAGGAGGTGGAAGGGATAAAACACACGGATGTGCGTGGGGCGGTTTCCTTGTGCCGAGGTCCAGCCAGGTGCCGGGAGGAGGTGTGGGGTTGAGTGGCAGTCTGCTTCCTGTGAAAGCAGGGTTTGCGTGCTGTCTGTAAAACCGGGCTCACGAAGGTGCTAACAGATCTGCGCTAGTTTTGAATCCCACCTGTGATTGTTAATTTATTCAGTTATCTATTAACAGTCTCTATGCAGCTTATTTCTTGTGTTAAAAATTAAGTGCTTGATTGGTTATTTTCTAGAACAGTGATGAGAGTTGTTGTATACTTAAGGTGGTCCATTAGTGAGCTCTCATTACCAGATTGCGATGGGGGAGAGCTGAATGGCTCGGAGATGGAAGAGGGAAGGAGAGTGGTGATTTTACCGCCCGCCTTTCCTCTGGCGTTTCAGGCGGTAGCTTTGCCATTTTGCATTGGAACGGAGGTTTGGCTGAGTAAGCATGGCAGAACTTAAGCAACATCGCATTTATTTGAATCCAGAAGAATCTCTCTAACATTGTGGAAGCGCTGGCTCGCTCTCCCTTTGGAAAGTTACAAGAGTAGGGTATAAAATTTCCAAGCATCAGTGAGTCTGAGACTTGCCGGCTTACTTGCCGGCTTTTACCTCCTTGTTTCCTAAATGCAGTAGTGAAGAGAGAAGCTCCTGCGTGTTCAGCGGGAGTGACGGTCCCTCCGCTGCTCTCGTGCCAGAGACCCTGATTCTGGCAAGTTCTCGCTCCACGGTAAATCAGCTTGTTGCTGGTTCCTGCTGAGATTTGTACCGGGAATCGTCACCTCCGGGGAGGCTGCTCGTCCCTCTGCGGCTGCGGGTGAGCTCCAGGCTGCTCGGTGCCCCACTGGGACCAGTGGCGCCCGTGGGATGCCACTGAGCGACGGGTGGTGCTGCGGGCGCAGGCAGCTGGGGCTCACAGCGGCTGCATGGGGCTGCACGACGCGTGTTTTCCCTACGCTAATCCTGGGAAGTTATGGGATTGTCTTGGCAAGAAGGTCGCTCTGTATTGGATAGGAGGGGGTTTAGGTTGCAGGAGGATGAATATTCACGTCCTGTTAGCAGCAGGGAAGCTGAACTCCCTGCTACCCTTCAGCAACCCCTTGGAAAAAACCAGCATACCGCTGCGAGGGCATTTTCAGCGTCCAAGGAAACGGCCCCTATATTTACCCGGCGCTGCACAGGTAACGTGTCCGTCTGCTTTCCTGTTTTGCCACTTTCCTCGTGGCGGGTGAGCTGACCCTGAAACTGTGGCCGACAGCCGGGTCCTCACACCTCAGCACAGGCTGGTCGAAAGCTTAAACTGATTTGTACCTCCTGGCTGGGTCAGACTGCCCTCGGGGCCACCCGAGCACGTACGGGCTGCGCTGGGTCTTTCATCCTCTGGGAAAAGCTCTCATCTTTTAGCGATACCACCCGTGCGCTGGGCAAGTGATTTATTTATAATGCATAACTTTCAAGCCCTCACGAGCAAGTTCTGCTTTTGCACGTGAAGCACAGGGATTCGTAAATTTGGACCAGGTCTAAAATCTGCCTTTTGTTTTCCTGCTAAATTTGTGCTCACCAGTAAGCGCTGGGAAAAGGTTATTTAATTTGCATCCGTTGGCCTGGCTGAGCGGCATCCTTTACGTGACTGCACAGAGATGGATCGTCTCCGAGACACGCAGCCTTTTATCCCCCCGGGCTCGGGGGTTGCGTCGGGAGCAGCTGCCCACTGACATCTGAACCCCAAAGGCCAAGAGATCACGAGGCCATAATGTGGGGAGAAAGCGTTGGAGGTGTCGCTGCCGTTGTTCTCGGAGGAGGGGACGGTGCCTGTGATCGCATCCCTCGTGGGGCAGGAAAAAGGGCCAAACGTCAGGGGGACGGGGACGCATTTGGTAACGCACGGCAGAACCGCTGCCTGCGGTGACGGGAGTTTCCCACCGGCCCCGAGGACGGCTGCGAGGGCTCATCCCTCCCAGGACCAGCCCCATCACGAAGGATGCGGAGTTCGAAGTCAAACCTCCGTCTCATTACCTAGATGTCAAAATACATTATCCACAAAGCACTAAAGAGCAACATTACCTCCTGCTGATTTATGGCAAGGTTTCCAGGGTCTCTCAGAAATGCATGTGAAGACACATTTACACTCCCTAGTGGCGAGGAAAACCTGACACAGCGGCAGAGAGCAGAAATACTCCGGCGGAGCTGAAAGCATAACCGCCGCACGTACGCCACAGCGCCTGGAAAAAGCCATTACAAATCGCAACCTCTCCCCAAACAGCGCTCCCGGGCTGAGCCGCTGGGGCACCCGAGGCAGTGCCAGAAAGGCTTTGAAAGATCTCGAACCGCAGAGCGGGTGGATGCAGCTGGGAGGGAGAGGCGTGGATGAAGCATCGTCCTCCGAGCAGCAACGGCTGGGGCCGGGCAGCCGGGGCCGCTGCAGCCGGCTGGGGACCGCGGGCGGCGTCGGGTTTGCGCCACAAGCGTGCGAACGCGGGTCTGGCTGCCCGAGGCGGCGTAATGGCAGCGCTTCGTGTGAGCACGGGGCTCTGCTCGAGGTGTTCTGAATTTACGTTGGCGTTTGAGATAGTTTGCTGCTATTAATTTTGGCTGGGGTAAATAACTTGAAGTCAATATACTTACTTGAATAATTGTGCCAGCGTAACTTCGATCAGAAGGCAGCCTGTTAAATTAAACTGCAACGCTCTGCTTCCGTAACAGAGCTAAACGGAAGGTAGTGAGTGATGTTCTGGGATTATTGAGCCTACGCCTGTGAGTTAGACTAACGGTATCTCACGTTACCCTGCCAAACAATGCAGTTTCCCAGCAGCGCGGCACTGCCTCGTAGCGTCCGTCCGAACTGCCGCCATGGGCACAAAGCGCTCAAACTCGGTAAAATACAGCAAAAAGCGTGTTTCTGTAAAACGCTCTGACACCGTGTTGAGGGGGCTCAGACTGCGCGGTGGGGACAGATGGGACTTCAATGTGCAGTAAATCACGTCCTGACGTCCCCTGAAAATGTGTTTGCTAATTGCAGCTACCAGGAATTTAATTAAGACCCGGGTTGACGCCTGCTGAATCGACGGGGTCCTCCTGCGCCAGCGGGCTGCGGCCAGGCCCCGAGGTGGGGAGGAGCCGGTTTGAGGCGATGGCAGAGGGGCATCGCAGGTGTTGAGCTCTTTCGATGGCAGAGGGGCATCGCAGGTGTTGAGCTCTTTCGATGGCAGAGGGGCATCGCAGGTGTTGAGCTCTTTCGATGGCAGAGGGGCATCGCAGGTGTTGAGCTCTTTCGATGGCAGAGGGGCATCGCAGGTGTTGAGCTCTTTCGATGGCAGAGGGGCATCGCGGGTGTTGAGCTCTTTCGATGGCAGAGGGGCATCGCGGGTGTTGAGCTCTTTCGATGGCAGAGGGGCATCGCAGGTGTTGAGCTCTTTCCTTCCCTCGGCTTTACGGGCCGGGTGGGGTCGGGGCTGCAGGAAATAAACTGGAAGCTCTGGAGTTTCAAGCAGTCTTTGTTTAGAGTCACGTATTTGTATACCCTCCCTCCAACACGAGTGCTTACATGGAAGAAAAATGTTACTTTTTAAAAAAAAAAAGGAAAAAAGGGAGGGTGCTGCTGCCTGGCAGCACATCCCCGGGCTGTTTGTCTGTCTGCTCTGGCAAACTCTGCTGACTTCATCATGATCCATCTTAGGTCCCGGTCCCTTCACAAGATGCCCGAGGCGGCTGTGCATGGAACGTGTTTTCATTGCACATTCCTTCAGGAAAATGCCCCACGTTTGGCATGGAGGCGCAGTTGAAATGCCCCGCTCCAGGCCGGTTCCTTCCCAGTTCTCCCAGTGCTGCTGTCTCCCTGCCTGGTAACTGGCGGAAGCTGAAAAGCTTGCCCGCAGAGCATCGAGGTCTGCCAGGGGATTATTGGGAATGGAGGGGCATCTC
Organism: Balearica regulorum gibbericeps; assembly: GCF_011004875.1. Lineage (NCBI taxonomy): Eukaryota > Metazoa > Chordata > Aves > Gruiformes > Gruidae > Balearica > Balearica regulorum. Next base: position 86,974,107 of record NC_046220.1, on the reverse strand, counting down.
GACGTGAGCCCGCTTAGCGGTACGGAGATCGTCCCTGATGGATGGAGTCAGCACTAATCCACTGCCGCTCGCCCGGGAGACGCTTTGCCGACGGCGTGGTGCGAGCGCTGCCCCTGCCCAGACACCAAACGGGGAGGCAGCGGTGGGAACCAGGAGCAGACAGCGAGCGATGTGAATTGTAACCTCGGGAAGGATCGTCAATGCTTAACAGAAATCCGTGATGCCAACTGACGTGCGAGCAATGCCGCGGTCAGCTCCGCGCAGCTCCAGGCCGTACCGTGCGCTGCTGTGCAGGTGAGAAGACAAAGCAGGTTTGGGGCTGAGAAAAGACTGCCGTATGCAGAGTGGAACGAGAGGCGTCCCTGGGGCCTTTGGGAGCTTCCCCAGGAGCGGTGGGCACCAGAACGGTGACAGCAGCCATTGCAAACCCCCCCAAATCCAACCGGGCAGCCGCCTCGGCGCCGCAGGATTTGCGATTGGAAGTCGTTACCACCGTCTGGTCTCGCGGAGGGGACTGTCGGTCCTTCCGTTGGCGGAACGGAGTCTTGGAGTAATGCGCTGCTCGTCGGCGACGCCGTAGCCCAAAACGGCTCGGCCAGGGGCGTGCAAAAACGCCGTGCTCCTTCAAAGGGCACCCGGCAGAGCCGAGGGGGAGCTGCAGCTCCTGCCTGAGGCCCCGGCACAGAGCCCAAATGCCCCAGGGCCACCGAGAGAGAAACAGTAGGAAGGACCTGGAAAAAGGAGCTTCTCCTTGAACTCTGCACCGAGAAAACAGCCGGCTGCCGCGGGGTGACTCGCAGGGTCCGACCCCGGGCGCGGTTTGCTCGGGAGGTGCTAGCGGGTGCAAGAAGTACCTAACGGCTGCTGGCACTTCACCTGGAACGCCTGTGTATCTGTGAAGGGGTCTGGGGACAAACTTAAGCTTCGCCCGGCTGCGCGTGTGCGCGGCGAGTCAGAGAGCGTGCGCGCGCGGTTCGCCCCCTGGAAGTGCCCCTTCCCTTGCTGCCGGCGCTGCAGCTCGGGCCGCCCGCGGGGACAGGGTGGGCGCGCTGCCGGGCTTCTCCCGCGATGATGGGGAGGGAGCGGCAACGCGGAATCCAGAGCCCTCGGTCATTCTTCCTCTGTCATTTTTAAGGATGATCCATAACGTGTGAACATCACCCACAATCGAGGCCTAATTACGCTTCTCAAGCGAGTGCGTTGCATTTTCAAGGAAGTCTTGAAGGAGCACTTAAGCCGTAGTGCTGGTGAGTGCAGGGCTGCGGGCTCCGCTCGGGGCTGGCTCTGCATCCTGCGCTGCGCCGGCTCCTCGCAGCCAACTCCCACACGTACTTTTAGCGCAGAGTTATTAGGCCATTATGGTCTACGATTGTCTTTTACTGCCTTTGATTTCTTCTGTTGTCAGGCGTGAGGAAAGTGATGTGTAATGTGATCCAAAGTGTTCTTGTTTGTTTTAATCTACTGTTTTAATATATTATGGCTTCCTGCCATTATGCCTTTCTGAGATGGACCCTGGAGTCACTCGCAGAGGTTTTATATGTGCGGGAGCTGAAAGGCATTTTTCCAGCGGGTACATCTTATGGTAGGCAGAGCTAGTCTTTTTTTTTCCTCCTCTATGTGTGTGCATTGCCACCGGTTCTTTCCACCCGCGCATTGACAATCCCGCTGCGGTGTCCCGCCACGCTGCCTATCACAAGTGTTTTTTCCCCCTGGTTGTTTTGCTTAAGCACCTCGGTGCCACGTGTGCTAAAAACGTGTTATCAGTGGCTTTGCAAAAGCTTCCGCTGTTTTCCCCCAAAAGAAAGCCAGTCGCCTTATAACGACACTTTGTAAGGGGGGGGGGGGGCTTCTCCTGCAGCTGCGTTGGGGCTTTTCCCTGGGGAATCCCCTCGAGGCTTCAACCCGTGGCTGATTCCAGCTGCTGCCAGCGGTGCAGGGGCACAGGAGAGGTGGCGGAGGGGCACGGGAGAGGAGCAGTCGGAGATGGCAGCAGCTCCGCTCCGGGGGGTCCCGCTCCAGCCGCCGCAGCTCCTGCACTCCCTGCCCTCGGGCTGTCGGGGACTCGGAGGAGGGCGTGCAAAGAACCACAGCGCAGCTGTTTAACGCCCTTTGGGGTTCATACCGGTGTGTTCTGCAGGCCCAGATGTGACTCAATCACAGGCCAATAAACTGAGGTGAGTGAAGAAGCGTCTCACGTGGGTCCCCGGTGCCACACGGGGTGCAGCCGGTGCCGTGGCTGCCACGTGTGGGCAGGAGCTGCTGCCGGGAGAACGGGAGGATCCAGAGAGTACAATCCTCCTCGGGTTCCTGGGCTGAGCGCGGTCGCTTCTCCATTGGAAGTGGCTGTTGCTGCGTGCGCAGGGGGCCCGGCCACGCGAGGATGCTCCAGCGCATCTGCCAGGCGCTGGGTCGGAGCAGCCGCCCCCGTTTGACGGGTCGGTGGGTGATGCCCAGCGTTCACAGCACCGCTCGCTGCTGCGGCACGGCACGGCGCCCACCAAGGCCAGCGGCTTCGGTGCCAGCGCGGGTCGGCACAGGCAGAGCCGAAGGCATCCCTCCGCCCAGGGGATTTGCCGCAGTCAAAGCGTTCGCAGGAGAAGCCGACCGGCGTGCCGTACCAATACGGCATCGCAGCCCCGCTGAAATCCTGCCATGTGCTCAGGTCATCCTTCAGCTTTTTGTCAGCTTAATGAAACGGGCCTGTTTCTTTCTTCCAGATGTGCCCCCTGCTAAGTGCCTGGAAAATGTGTTCCCGGGGGAACCATCCCGCCAGTGAAAGGGAAATGACCCGCCCCGGCTGCATTAGGCTCCGTGTCATCGCTCTCATCTTTGTTGTCGTTAGAGTGTTTCTCCCCTTCCCGTGGCCAGCTACCCTCCCGGCAGCCATCCCGGGGGCAGTCGCTCCCGCGGCCTCCGCCGCCGCCTTCTCCCGGAGGAGACCCCTCTGCGGGGGCGGTTTGCCCGGAGGGGCTGGGGAACGCACACCTAACCCCGCTTCTTCCTTCCCGCTCCCGCCGCGGGGCCGAGGGCCGGGCCCAGCTTTGGGTCAGAGCCAGCTCCACAGGGGTGGGCTCCTTCCCCCCGTTCCCCGGGATGCGTGCGGCCCGGCCGGCCGGAGCCGTGCGAGGGGAGCACGGGGCAGGGCGCCCGCAGAGATGCTCGGCCCCATTCCCGGTGGGAGCACGGGGCTCGGGGTGGGGGGCTCGGTTCCCCCCCTTCCTCGGGACCCCCCGCCGCAGCCCACGCCAGAGGACGAAGGGGGGAAGGAGACGCGAACGGCGGCGTGCTGGGCTCTGCCACGCAAAACGCTGAACAGGCAGTTTCTGCTTTCCTTTGCTCCGGTAGCCGCTCAGCAGAGTTAAATGAAGCAGCGGAAATTTAATTAATGGCAGAAAGTGGCTCAGTGTTGAGAGGGGGATCTGAGGAGAAGGAGCGTTAAAACGAATTCTTCTGTGATTTCATTAACCCCAAGGTTAAAACTCGGTGCTAAGGTTAGATCCCAGATAATGAACCCCACGGCGCCTTTTTACCGGCGACGGTGCTGCAGCCCCCCGGCTGCCCCGTGCATGGCCTGCGGTGCTCGCCCGGGGACGGGGCGGTTCCGGGGGCTGCAGAGTCCCTCCGGCCGCTGGTGCTGCCCACCCGTGCCCTGCCCGGGTGCCCGAGGGGTGGGCAGAGCGAGGGTGGCATCTGGAGGGACTCTTCCAAAAGGGTAAGGAAGGAAAGGGCCATTTCTACGGGATTTTTCTTTTTTTTTTTTAAGAGATAAATATAGGAAAGTGCTTTTCCTGGTTCACTTGATTTTACATTAGATCTGCTTATGATGAGATTACTGAAGGAGAAAACCGCAGACAACTTGCCCATAGCTGGAGCAAAACGAAGGAGCGAATGCAAACCTGCTACGTTCTCCTTGCCACGAGATCTCAGCTCGAGGAGCCTCCTGCCTCCTCCGGGAGCGCTGCTTCAGGGAACAAAAGTGTCATCATTGCGTCACGGAATTCCGTGATTTACCTAAAGCGATTTCTTCTTTAACAAACGCCTTCGCTGCTGTAATGCAGACAGCGAATTGCCACCGACTGAACCCATTTTTGGAATTTTCTTGGGAAAACCGGAGGCCATTGGAAAAGGAGACGTACCAAGCCGCTGAGGTTGATGACGTCTGTTTTGCCGGTCCCTCCCGCAGCTGTTTGCCCTCGGTAGCGGCCCGAGCCCCTCTGGGAGCGATGGCAGCGACTATTGGGGAAGGACAGGCGCTCCGCAGAGGGGCTGCCCTCTCTGCACAGGACCCGATGTGGCCTGGCCAGCCTCAGGCAGGGTTTTGCACACAAGAAATTAAGCTCCGCTTATAAATGCAGTTGGTCCCACCTGTCCCACCCGCCAGACCCAACCCGACGCCCTCCTCCAAACCAGTGCTGAGATTAAAACGTCCCGCACCCGGGCACCGGCGCAGCAGAGCGGGGATGGGCCGTGTTCCCGCTGTCGCCCCCCGCCCCGGGGCGCCAGGACCCTCGCGGTGGGAGGAGGGATGCTCAGCAGGCAGCAGCGCTCATCCCATTTTCTTCTCTTGCTCTCAGGCTCTGGAGCGAAGCCGCACCATCGCCCTCTGCTCGGGGGCGACGGCATGACCAGGTGCGAATGCAGCGCTCGCATTCATTTCCAGCCAGCCCGCATAATTGCAGGGCTTTTCTTTACGGAAGACCTTGAACGCTCCCATGCCAGAGCACCGCGTCCCCGTCGTGCAGCAGCACAGAGTCAATGTGTGTGCGTCGTCCCACGCGTGATAAGCAGGAGGAGCAAAGGTTAATGCGCTGGGAAGTCTGCGCGAGAGGAGACCCGGGAGAGGGGGTTTGCAAAGCGCTCCGCTTGAGGAGGCGGCTGCGGGGCAGCACAGTTGCTCCTCTCCGTGCTCTGGTTTGTCCCTGTTCCATTACAAGCCGTTCCCGGCGCCGGCTGCACCGGCTGCGTTCGTAGGAAGAGCACGTCGCATCTTTTTTCCAGCACGTTTTGCTCATACTGGGCCAGATCCTGCCTGCAGCGGAGCATTTTTGGGATGGGGTCCTACGATAGTCTGACCGTGCTGGGCTCTGCTTCACCTTGCTGTACCCCTGCCTGTGCCGGGGGACAGCTGGACACTAGGAAGGCACCTGGAAAAAAAAACAGGAACTTTTCATCGCACAAGGAAGCAAAAGCGTTGTTTTCCTCCTTTATTGAACTTTGGCAAATAATATGTGTGGGGGGGTTTTACATCAATAGCTATAAATAAAAATTTGAAAGCAATGTAATACTTGTCATTAAGATAAAGGACATCTATTGGCACAAATCATTGAGTAAAAACCCTTTAATGATAAAATAACATTCACTCTTTAGCTACTTTATTTGTCTGAAAAACTCAGCTTACACTCAGTTCAACATATCACCTTCCACAAAGTTAAAAAATGACATAAAATGACATAATAAAATATACCTTAAATTTCATAATACAAGTACCTTGGCAAATTTTAGCAAGCCGGACCATCTACTGTTGGCCCCAGTAGTGAACATTGTCATCGTCTCACATACCCCTTGTTGCCTTTGGACTGAGAAATGCGGGTGAACTCAGCGTGTAGGTATTACAACAACTGCGTGCTGTCTGAGCGGTGTCTGGGATCTGCTAGCATGAGTTGAGTCTGCCGAAACAAATAGCAAGTCTGCTTATTGCGGAAGAACATATAAAGCTTTCTGGAAGATTAAACACTATTACAATCGTTGACTGTCTTACCAAAAAAACCTATTTAAAATTCTTGTATGCATTACTGTCTTTGGCAGATAAATAAGAAAGAAAAAAACCAACGGACTATATTACAAAGCTTTCATTACCACAATCTACCGTATAAGGCCAAATAAAAATATGTTTCTTTGCACTAATGAAAGCACATCTCTAATATATCCTCAATGACAGACGATATAAACACTCTACCGACGTTACTTCCGATGCCTTGTTAGAAGACTGCGACTTCCGCACTCCTGTTCCCCAAGCGGCACTCTTCTACGCAGAGTAAAGTGTATTTAGTAGTTGACTTGGCTTTGCGACCGGTGAGTCAGGGTTACGTTAAGAGTCCGCGGCCGGACCCGGGTGTAAAAGCTCGATTCGCCGGTCCGCTGGCGGTACCGCAAGGCTGGGGGTCTCGAGCGTGGAACCGGTGAGGACGCGAGGGATAGCGCAAAGGGGCTCGAGCCGCTCCAAGGAATCCGAGCCCGGAGCAGAGGGTGGTGAGTGACGGGGCTGCCGAGCCAGTGCGCGTGCTCCCTCCCGGCGGGACCGGGGGCACCGCCTGCGCTGCGCCCATTGGAGCGACCCAAGGGGTCTGGCCCCTGCGACAGGCTTGTCTGTCGTGACGGGCGCCGTGGCTGGGAGAGCGCTGCTGACCCCCAACTCGTCCGCGTCCCGCCGGGTCGCAGCACGCGGGGTGATGGGCCCGGGCGGGAGGCGCAGCCGGGGCGAGGGACGCAGCCCAGGCTGCTGAGCGCGGCCGGTCCCCCGTGCCGTGCCGTGGGTCTGCCATAAAGCCAAAGTAACTCCTCTTCCTGGGAAAAAACGCACAGCTTGGCTCCCTTTCGAGCAGGACCTGGATTTTCAAGTGACTGACCGCCGAATGGAATTGGCCGGGAAAAAGCTGCTGGTCGGGCAACCTTTTCCTCTAATCAAAATCGAATTGAACCGGAATTCAGTTTGAGTCTGCGCTTAACACACGGAGAGATGAGAACCGAGCTAAACATCAGTTCTTATCAGCACTTCATCGTACCAGGCAAAACTGTGCATGTTTTCGCAGCTTAAATGCATACACAACTGCGCCACGACTGCTAACAGATAACAGGCTCCATGCATAAATAAATACCATCAACCCAAAAGACCTATTTTCGAGTTCAAAAAAAGAAGTTGCCATTAAGAACCACGATGCATCACACTGCTAAGGTTTTGCCTCATGCATAAAAATGGTAGCGCTGATTGGCAGTTGCTAATTATAATACTACACCGTCACACAGAACAATTAGCTGTTCAGACCAAGTAGCACAAATGTAGAAAATAATCTTTTTTTTTCTTTTTTTTTTTTTTTTCAACAGAGCAAATTAACACAGATTGTTTCTTCAGCAAAATATGAAACTGTAAACTTTGGGCTCATTCTGCAACTTTTCCCCAATCCGTAATAAACAAAAAAAACCCAACGGGAAGAAAGACTGACGTACATTTTTAAGCGCACCTTTTCCGTCTATTACAAAAGCACAACCTAAAACGTATAAAGCTTTTTTTTTTTTTTTAAATCACAGTTACCAAAAAGAAACAGTGAATAATTTATTACATACGCTATAATAACATTACTCTAAACAACTATTCTCTATGAGGTATATCTGAGAAAATTCGGTAAGGGATTGCACGGTCTGCGTTGCCAACATGCCCAGTTTTATATTAAAGCTTTGGAACCATGAAGAAATAGAGAAGGAGGAGAAGGAGAAGGACGAGGAGAAGAAGGAGAAGGAGGAGAAGGAGAAGAAGGAGAAGAAGGAAGAGAAGGGGAAGGAGAAAAGAAGAAGAAGGGGAAGGAGAAAAGAAGGAGAGGAGAGGAGCCTTTGGTATTATTAGGAGTTTTGTTCTTTGCAGGGCTGCATTGCAAAGCACCACAGTACAAAAAGCCCACCAGGTACGATTCGGCGGCCCAGTTGAAGCTGAGGTATTCACAGGAAGAATAAAAAAAAGCACAGAGAGGTCTAGACTGGCAAAGTCGTTGCTTTGGTTCAAGCAAGGCACTCGTCCCGTGGTAATGTCACACTTTGCAAGTGAAGCATGGGTCTGGTGAGAGCGGCGACTGCTGCCGGGGAGCCTGCCAGCCCGGGGGTTTCCTGCGCCCAGCCTGCCGCCCGCCCGCGCTGTGCAGGGCTGGCCGGGGCACGGCGGGCAGGCGTCACCTACCACCAGGACAGGTCGTCCCCTCCACGCCTAGAAGGCATCCTGAGAATTCTTATAGCTTTTTACTGAAGGACTCTATCTCTATATATAAAAAGCACGCTTGTCAAGTCCCTATCGTTCCCAATACAGACTCGACCCCAACAGAAACAGGAACCAAAAGGCAACATGGACCTGGAGCGGAGCTTTTGTGTTGAGCTGGCGGTGACGTGCCCACGCGAACCCAGCGGCACCACTTGGGCAGATCTCTCGGGGAAGGGCTCGGCCCCCGCGGCAGACGGCGGCGCCGGCCCGCGGCCCCATCCTGCCTGGGGACTCCTGCGGCTCTTGTTGGCTCTGCACCGGCCCGGGGTCGCAGGAGATGCCGTGCGGGGGGGGTGTCACCCACCCTAACTGTCGTTAAATCATGGCGTTCGTACCCATGCAGGGCAGGTCCAGAGGCGGACTTTTAAGCCAAGCCAAAAGCGCATCCCTGCAATCTGGAGGAGGTTTTCGTCTCTTTTAAATGTACCTACCGGGCAGCGCTCGCCTTCTCGGGGATTTTACCGCAGAACAGGCTCTGCGAGCGGCAGGATGGGGGGCTCCTAAAGAAAAGCCGAACGCGTGGCCGAGCGGGCCCGTGGGACGCTGTGGGGGTACAGGCTGGTGGGAAGAGCACGCAGTGCCCGGGACCGGGTTCGGCTCTTCGAGCGCTTGGTTCACTCGCACAGAGAGGATAAAACGGGCTAAAAGAAACGAACGCTAAAGGGCACCGCTAATTCCCCAAAGACAACCAACCAACTTTTAAGTAATCACTTTGGAACATGATACTAATGGAGCTTAATGCAGCTTTGTTTCATTGCTAACTCGAGAAAAATAATTAATTGATTTTCATAGGAAAACTGTAATTGCAAACAACAGCAAATCGTCAGCAGGAGCGCACAGCCTCCGCGTCTGCCGTGCCCGGCGGGATCGGCAGAGATGCAGCGCGCACGCGCGGCCGCGGCAGAACCGGGCTTGGTCCCAGCAAAGGGCTCGCTGCCTGGTGGCCGGGGGGGCCGGCACGAGGCAGCATCCCCCTCCCCTCAGACCCGCTGGGCTCTGCAGCGCGGGGACCCCCACGCCGGCCCGCTAGCTTGCCTTCGAGCGCCGCATCGCTTGAAAATACTAATTTCCAACGCTACCGGCTGCTGCTGCCAACGCGCCCCCATAAACACTTGAGCTGGACCGGCGCGGCGGCAGCGCGCAGACCCCCTTGCCCCAGGACTCGGCTGACGGACCGAGGTGGGAGTCGTCTCCAGGTCAACACAACAGCTCCGTCCACCGGGATTTGGCGTGGGGAAGGACGCGAAATGGTTTCGCGCCCCCAAACGTTTTTGGCTGGCAGGAAGGCATAAGGGAAACACAGGCAAAGTCACCCCCAGAACTGGCAGCTTCCGCGACAGCGTTTCTTTGGGTATCTGGGCTGCGGCTGGACATCGCTCTAGGTGGGAGAGAACAGTGAAACTATAAAAGAGCACAAGCAAAATGCAGACCGCACAGAGAAAGAAATCTTTGGTATCTTTGGTATCATCAACACGATTAAAATTACAAATGGAAAAAGTCAGTGAGGTAGCCTCTTTGGTTCTCACTAGAAATAGAAAGGTTTTTCTTTTTTTCTTTTTTCCTTTTTTTTTCTTTTTTTCTTTTTTTTTTTTTTTTTATACACACACAGAAGTTCATTCTTGGAAGCAGCTAGTTTAAGGGTTTCTCTCTTTTTGCTTGGCGTGTATTATTTTCCCCCCAGCTTAAGTTTTAAGAAGCCACAAAGTTCAGGCAAAGTATCCCAGTGTCTTTTTTTTTTTTTTTTCCCCCCTATTGTTTCTGAATGCAGAGTTTTAGGTTGAATATTCATTGCTTCTCCTCAAAATTCGCTCTGTTGTTCTTACAGAAAATCAGCTGTAGTGCTTTAAAGGTAATTCTAAATAAAAAATAAAAACTATACTAGGGCATCCTCAGATGATGATGATGAATAAGTTAAATAAATAAGTTATATTACGAAGGATTTACGTGCCATATAAAGGTATGTCACACTTTCTAATCGGATGGGAAGAGATTAACTTAAATAATTTAAACTTTTATATTTAAACAATTAAAATTAATTCAAAGAAGAAATTAAAACTAGATTCCTGTTTTATGTAACTCGTTATTTTTCTCCTGTCTGTAACAGAACCTGGCTGCTCTATGACGCAATGCTAACTTTTAAGTGTATTTACTAACACAGGCTTCGCATCTCTGATGCGCTACAACAGTAAAATGGATAAATAAGCAAAATTAATCCCAAATCAATTAAAAATGATTGAATTAAATAGTTACAAATAATTAACATTGGAGCCTGATCCCACAGATCTGTGTTCGGGCAAAACTCCCATTGAATTTTAAAGCTGAAATGAAACTCAATGGGATTGAGACTGAACAGAGATTTCGGAACCTACTCTAAGACTAAATTAAATAAATTACATTAGTGATAGATAATATATTGGGTTAAAACCCACAAGTGTCTGGAAAAAAATAAAACCATTTTAAGCTTTGCCTTTTTAAAAAAATCTAAACAATAAAAATTCCCCTTAATAAATATAAAGGAGGCCAAGTATAAAGTTTCCCCGTGTCTTAAAAATACTCAGGTATTGTGACAAGCAAGAAAAACATTGGGTTTTGTCCGAAGCTAGCACACTCTTTGCAATACCATGTCGTTACCGTCTTGCTTTGGAAGAGGAGATCCCTATTCCCTTTTGCGGGTTTGAGCGTAGTTTGCTGGTTTAGTCCTTCTCAGGTCTTTGGATTCAGCTTTAGGTAAGAGAGATCCAGAATAAAGCTATTCAACCGAAGTCATCGCGCACATTCTTTGTTCCTTCACGGATGATTAAGCAGTATCCAAGGTTTCTTGAAAGTTGAATTCATCTCGGACGTGCCCACGGTAGTGACTCCGAGTACACAGTACGGAAGATGCTGGGATACTATCTGTACATACTAGGCTTTCGTATCAGAATAAATAAAAGGAACAAGTTACATTACACGGGTCTATAGATTCATAAATATACGGTATATAAACGTAACATATCTATTTGAGTGGGGTTTTTTTTCAGTATGGGCAGAATAGAGCGCGTATTCTGCTCATAGGTGTACATACAAATGTTTCTGCCCGCAGTACTCGCGATCGACACTCCTCTTCTGAGAGAGCTGCTACATAAAAGCCTACAAGAGTCGACAGTGAAATGGAAGACACAACACAGGGCCATGAAGGACGCGGGGACAGAAAATGCAGCAGTTTTTTTCAGATGTTCAGATGACAATGCTTTTTGACAAATGCGGAGGAAACGGGGGCGGTGATACATTTGCAGAGCCCAGCACGGAGAAGCCTCACGCGTTTTGCCACGTAAATGCCGCAGTGCGGGCGGTAAGGTCTGCCTCGGCACCACGCAGGGTAATCGCGTCGCTCCCGGTGTGAGGCTGCGGATCAGCAGCCGAAAGGTCGAGGTGAGAATTTAAGCCATAATGTTGCATAATGAGAACTAACTCCCACAATTTGGAGAAAATTAATAATTTCATCGACGACACGTATTTTACCATTCAGTGGCTGATCCGCACTTACTTCGTTACAGCCATTGGTACAACCCCGAACAGAAACCAGAAGTCTTTGCTCGGGGACTCCACGCGCAGCCCAGGGCAGGACCGCAACCGTCGGGCCGCGGATGTCCCTAACGTAGGTGTCCCACGTGCCCATCGCCGCGGTGGGACACCGGCTGCCAAGCGCCCGCCTCGGAGGACGGCCGGGACTCTCCTCACCCGAGACGCACTTCTCTGCTGCGCAGGGGAGGGGAGGGGAGGGACGGCAGGCTGGGCTCACTGGTGGCCTGTCATCTCCTGCACCGGTGACAGGGCCACGATGGGATGGAGCGTGGGAAAAGCGACTGACCCCCAGCATCGCCCGACGCTGCTGCGGACCGCGGGAGGGCACTTTGGGAACGAGACGTGTCCCATGAGGGCCACGCCACGTGCAAAATGCCCGCGGGGAGGCTGGTTTGGGTGGACCCTCTTGGATGGGCATGAGGGGGCAACTCAGCGTGACCAGCCCGCCTCGGCCGGGGCCGGCTCTACAGTGAGCTGACACAGAACTTCTCACCCAAACACCCGCGTCAGCCCAGACCTGAACCGTGTTTTGGAGCTTCATTGCACGCCTGACTACGAGGCTTCTCTGGATCATTTTTGAATCGTGCACGATGCGTCTGGGAAATCCCTGCTGAGGACATTTTGATTCCCAGAGCTGGTACGTGCTGCTGCTGTGAGGGTCCTGAACTGACTTCTCAGAAACCTTTCCTGCCCTGAGCAGACAAGGCTTTTTAATTTCCTTTGTTTTTAAAACTGTAAAAATTGGAAGATGACTGCAGCAGTTTTGCAAAGTGGTTAAAAAGAATCCTTTGTTTAAATGTAGAGATGGAGCAAAATGGTACCATGGCGCTCCAGCTCTGAAGATAAATTTGGACCTAGGTCTGCATGTGGTGACTTGGATCATCGTGGCTTTGATCAACCAACATAACGTGTCTAATACATCACAGTGAACTAGTGAACTGCCATGTGAACTGCTGAAACCTCGATTTCGGTTCAGATCGGGATCTGATCCCAGTGAGCCAGGCTGTGGTGGTGCTCATCACGTACAATGACATAAATCGGTATATATATTGCAAGTTTTATCCCTGGGGAAGAGAAAGAAGGGTGCAGGTTACTCAACAGATTTCACATAGAGAAGGATGGGTGCTCAAAGCTCTAGACATACAGGAGACCAGCTCTACCCGACAAAACGCCTCAGACCCGACGGACATGTTTTTCCTACGCGGCTCTGAAGAGAGGAGACGTACCAGCGTAGTATCCCAACATCTTGCACTCGGAGTCCGTGCAGCTCTCGGAGAGATCCCGTGTGAGGCAGAAACAGGAGAAAGGTAAAGAAACCCACCCTTTCGTTGCTCAAAGAAACAGAAGGGGTTACCTGTACACAGATCAATGGTGCTATACGCATTCAGTCGTGCAAGAGGAGATCATGAACTGAAACAAAAGTAGTGAGAATCCTCATCTTTGGTATTGTAGCTGTTGAGGTTTTGGTTGCTCTGTTCCTTGTTCTTTTGAAAAAACTGCATAGGCACAAATTAAAGACAATCTTCAACTTTAGGATGACTGAGTTGTCACATGAAGCAGCAATCGTACTGGCTTTGCTTTGTTCTCATTCTTGTCAACCCTTTCTTTGAGATCTGCTTCCTAAAATGTCCAAGATGTCTGTCAAAACACAGTGTGTTACTCGTTCGCTTCCTGACGTGCTTCCTTGGTTTTTTTCATTTTTTTATTTTATTTTTAAATGGAACAGTTTGTTGCAGAAGAAGTAGGTGCAGAAAACGTTTCTTTGGTTTCGATTAAGTAGTACATAAAAAAAGTCTCAAGTGTCTCTAAAGAACCACGACCGCGCTCGGCTGGCTGCCGCGGCTTGGCCGGCGCTCCGGGAAGGGCCGTTCACTGGTAAGTGCGCACATAGAGCGGCCGCAGCCGTTTCGGGTCGGGGCTGCGGCGGCGGCGCGGCTGCAAGCGCGGCAGTCGCAGCCGGGGCTCTGCTGACGTCGGCTGACAGCGCTGCCTGCCCGCCCCGCTGCACGGCAGCTCCCGGAGGTGGAGAGAGGGCTGGGAGTTTGTGAGGCTTCCCCGTCGCCAAACAACCGCCCGCACCAGCGACGACGGAAAGAAAATGGCAAGTTATAAACATCTTTGGCTTGCAGTAATCCTGTCTCTTTGGTGTGCTGTGCTCCCGCCAGCTCGGGGCACTGGTGGATGGAAGGAACTGGGGGATGCAACAGATCTAGATGGCGCATTGAAGCCATATGCGGTGCATCTAAACCGGTCAGTGGCATCTGAAGGGCTTGTTTCTGGGTTTTTTCCTGCTTGAAAGTACCATAAAATACTGAAAAAATGAACAAAAATACATCGAACGCTAAATACGTTTCAGTGACGAGGACGTCGTTGAGGAGAAACTAGATTCCTGGTAACTAAAAAGGACGTGTTAACGACCTAAAAAAATCTAGATCTTTCAAAACATTGTGTTTGCTCCACGTACTGTAGCAGTTAAATTGACCTCCTGAGTGTGCATCTGCGTTAGGTACGAACACAGACCTTGGGACCAACTGCAAACTGTGCTTGAGGCTCGCGTGGCCACGGAGGTGTTCCCCACCGACGCTGGGAGTTAGACCGCGTCTCGAAACAATCGCTGCAGTGAGTCCGGGATCGTACCTACTTCTATAGCTACTGGCTTTGTGCTTGATACTTTGAGATCAAGTGAACTGAATTTTTCTGTTCCAAGATCAAGCTATGCTCGCTGATTAAATTAAAGAAGCAAAAGAAAAAGTAAAGAAACAAACAAAAACTTAACTTTGAACTTTTGTTTGTCCCTAGAACACTTAACAAAACCATGCCTGAGTTTTAAAAACAGGTTCTCGGATCCTTTAGCGTCTACGTGTCAGACTTTGTGCTCCGTTCTCGCGCGGCTGCGCCACGGCGGCGAGCTTTGGTGCAGGGCGGCGTGGCCAGCACCGGCGCCCTGCCGGCAAACGCCGGGCACGGGCAGGCTGCCCGGGCTGGCAGCGGCATCCTCGCCGCCTGGGGCTCTTTGGGGCTCAGGAGAAACTTGCCTCACGAACGACTCCCCTACGTTTCAGACCTGCTTCACCTGTCCTGAGCATAGTATTGTATAGGAAGAGGTTAATTTTAAACTCGCGCCTGCTAAGACTGACTAAAAGCCGTAAGAAGTGTCCTCTGTTACAGCTGGGCTGGGGTTCGTTTCCAGGAGGATTGTGCTTTAAGTCACCAGTGAAGGGCCCCGCTGCGGAGCTGCTCTCTCCCCCGCGCCGTGCCGCACCGTGCCGCGCCGTGCCGCGCCGGCCGCTCGCCATCACGCTTTGGTACAGGTGCTGGGGGCCGCGGAGGAGCCCCCGGAGCTCAGGTCATCCTGCCACTTCTCCAGGCTGCGCCGCCGGGCATTCATGAAGAAGTTGCTGACGGTGGTGAGCTCCAGGCCCAGCTGCTGGGAGATGGTGATCTGCATTTCTTTGGAGGGGCGCTTGTTCTCCTTGAAGATGGCGAAAAGCGTTCTGCGCTGGAGGTCCGTGAAAACCAGGCGAGATTTCTTCTGGGAGTTGTTCCGCTCTTTGTTCGGCTCTTGCTCCTTGCGTTTGCAGGCTGGGGAAGGGGTGGGCAGAGACAGAGAGAAAGCGAGCGTCAGGACGCGCGTGGCTGCCTGCGGACCCCGGCGCGCGGCGGGCACAGGACCTGCGGAGCCAGCGGTGCACAGCCGCCGGCTGAGCCGGCACCGCGCCGGCACGCGGGACCCTCGCGGAAGCATCCCGGGGCGGGGGGGCTACGCGGGTGTTTGCGCTCGCATCCCGAAGACCCACATTTTCAGAAGTGATTTGGGATGGGCACCTGCTCGTTAGGCGTTCGGGCACTGCGTTCCGAGGCAATCGGAGCGCTCCCCCCGACCATCCCCAGGCAGAGGGACGGGCCCTCGAATTCACTTGCCGTTTCTGCACCGTGCACAGCTTTGAGATTTTCCACACTTTCTATAAAGCCACCATCTGAGAAATGCGTTGCTTTTCTCTTACAGCAGCATTCGAATTAATGGTTTAGCTTATCTGATGTCAGCCTAGGAAAGAAAATGCGAAGCACATCCTTTTTTGCCCCTCAATAGCTAAGACAAAGATTAATTCTTTGTAGAAACATCTCACATGCCGTAGCGCGTAACAACTGCAGATTACTATTTTTTAACAAAACTGTGTGGGTGACTATTGCATAATGTGAGCTCCGACGCCGGGTAACGTGCAGGACACAGGAAATGCACCTGGGAATTGCTGTTTATGCATTTAGAGTAAAGCTATCCGGATTCTGGGACAGAGAGCCTTTTCTTTGACCCGCCATTCCGAACACATATTATTTAACTCAATCACGGTGGGCACAACGGTGAAGGCAGGAAACCCCCAAACCCGCTGTGGTAGTGCTGGGGAAAGCACAGCTGAGCAAGCAGAAACCGCCCCCCCCGCGCCCTCCCCGATTCGCAGCACAAACCCACCCTCCATCCGGGGCTGGGGCGTGCTTTCCGGGCATCGCTTGCGATCCGCCGCGCGCTGGGCTGCCTCCCCGTCCTGCCAGGCATTCCCCGGGAACCGCTGCCCGCGCTCCCTCCGCGCCCGTTTGCCCCGGTCACTCCCGCCCGGCGGGCAGGAGGGATACTCGCGGCACCCGTGCCGACAGAGCCGCTCCCAGAAGACGTCCGCGGGACGGAGCGGCAGTGGCGATACGCCCGCAGACGCGGAGGGACGGGTAAAACCCCACGGCAGGGGAGGGAGGGCGCGTGGTTGAGCTCCGCTCCCAGCTTCGCCCTGTCTGAGCCAGGACGGGCTGCTCCGCTCCCCACGCTCATCTGCTCCGTCCCCGAGCGGTGCTGCCTCCCCAACAGCCAGGCCCAACGTTTGGGCAGGAGTTTTATTACTTCAAACGCCCCAAAGCAAACCCCAGTCAGAGGGTTTGACCACCACTGGGGAAAAATCACGTTCACTAACACAAACTGCCATCGGAACCTCCTGTTTGCGTGATTTCTCCGGAAAGAGACCTCTGTGGCCACTTTTTCACCATTTACCGAATTATTTGTGGTTTCTATCCACTGCTGCAACAGCTGCTGCCTGAAAAGCTGCCCAGCCTTCAGCCACCCGTAGTGAGACAGATAAACTCCTCGCTCCTGCCGGGGACCGTTTGCTTACGGCCTCGCGTAGGAATAACCAGACCATCCAGTGCGTCCCAAATTCTACAGCTCTCCGTAAGGGTGCACTTTCCCGTGGTCTCTCACAGACTACAAAGGTTGAAAAGCTACGAAAAAAAAAAAAAGACAGCTGCGAAATTGCGACTTTCTGAGGTGAAAGGGTAGCAGTACTGCTGCGGGGGCCATACGTCCCTCGTCAGCAATTAGCTCTCCACGCCTCCCTAGGTCACATCCAAAGCCGCCCAGCAGCTGCCACCTGATGCACAAGGCTTAAGGACGACCAAAGCTTCTTCCCCCCACCCCTGCAGAGCCACGGGCTGCAGCGTAGCGCCGTCCTCTTCATCACTGCTGCACAGCCGAGGCTTGAACTGCAACGACTGCATTTTCCGTAAGCAAACTCGGAAGCGTCGCTGAAACCCGGCACGGCATTACCGGGCTCCCCCCGCGCGAGGCTCTTCCAAGTCGGTGCGGGATGAGGTAACGCTTCCCAGCAGAAATCGTCTGCGAAGGTGCGGCTTGGCTGAACCACGCTGGCTGATTTGTTTGCCGGCGGCGGTCACCAGAGCCTGTCTCACCTTGGGGCTTCTCCCCCTCCTCCCCTGGGGGTTTCAGCCCAGCCTGGCTCCTGGCAGTGTCACCACCCCAGGGCACCGTTCCCTTCTCCCGCCGCTCCACGCAGAGACCGCCGGGGCTCAGCCACGGCAGCGGCCCGTGGCACGCCGGGGGATGCTGCCGCGGCCGCGACATGGCATGGCTGTGCAAGGGGGGGGTCTCCAGGCACAAAGCCGTCGGAGCTGTCTAGAGACCCAGCCTGGGATTTGGGTTTATCTGCCTTGGGTTTACAGCGTGCCTTTTGAAGCTCCTTCCAGGAGGACAAAATAGTCTAAAACACCCTCGACTGCAAATCTCTTTGAAAGGGATGTCTTTTATTGGAGAACAAATCTCCCCTTCCTCCTCAGATCGTCCTTACTGCCTTAAAGCCTGACCCTCTGCTTTGCTGGGCCGGAGGTTCAGCCAGGCTCCCCGCTCCCCAGATCGCTCCTGCCCCGGAGCCAGGGGCAGCTGGGTGGGAAGGGCTGCGCGGCCAGCACCGGCCCCCTCCCCGCGGCATCTCCCGAGAGCAAGGGCGAAGCCAGCCAGAAACGCCCGTCGGAGCTCAGGGCAGGCAGGGCAGCAGCGCCGGACCATGGCCGTGCCAAGCGATGCTAATGGATCCTGAAAAAAGTCAGTATTAATAGCCGGTCTGTATTTATTAGCACAGAGAGAACATCAAGTGCTGAAACCAATACCGCTGCTGTAGCATACCCAGATTTAAAAATAGCCTGATAAGGCTGTCTGCACAGGGCAGTGAGATAAAAAAAAATCCATATGTTGACATGGTTAGGTAATGTGCTGGGACAAAATAAGTAGAGTGAATTGATAAGTGGACGGGTTTTTAAGCAGCCCTATTAAATAATTCTGCAGGTCTAGAAAGTGAAGTGAGAAGCGAAAAATAAAGCTCAGATCGTGGCAATGTCCGTAATTTCCCCGCAGCCAGGGCCGTACCCGTGTACCTGTGCCCGAGCACGGCAGCAGCGGGAGCCTGGCTCAGCCGGGCGCGTGAAAGCCCACGCCGATCAGCTTGGGTTTGTGCATGGGACACTGTTTCGCAGGATTTCTGCAGGAAATGGGAATATTTTGTTGGCGTGGCTGGTCCGGATCCCTCGCTTATCCGTTCTCAGGTGGGCCAAAATGTAAGAGGAGGGTGCTCCGGAGAGTGGGGTCCAAACCCAGACGACGGGTTACGGGTGAGCATCCCGGAGCGGTTCACCTCTCCCGGGGGCAGCGGCACCAGCACGGGGATTCTGCTGGGACCCGTGGGAGCGGGGTGGCAGCAAGGACGCTCCTGCGTGGGCACGCCGAGGCGTCGGGCTGAGCCCCTAACTGCGTCCCGATGGCCGGACTCGGGTCTCCGGAGGTCGTTAGCCCGAAGGCGTCAGCGGGAGGAATTTGGGTTCTCTGACCGCACCTCTAACGCACTCCGCAGACAATGTTTTACTGCCTGTCCGAGATGAAAAACCAGGTTTTAGGCTGGATTTGTGCGGTCAATGCTTTACTCCGCCTTTTGTCTGGAATCCAGGCGGCGGTGTCCCCAGCGCCGGGGGTGTGACGAGTGCCTGCATCTCTGCTGCAGGTTCTAATAGGTTCCGGGACACTGGGAAGAGTCTAGCGTTTCCTAACATCACTAATTTATGTCGAGATACTCTGCGTTTTACAGTTATTGGTATCTCATAATAAATAATGCAAAGGTATGTGCTTTTCAATGCATTCAGTAAATACTTTCCTTGAACTGTTAAGTTTGCTCTTGAAAAGGCACCATAAAGGCAAATGTTGTTCCTTGACATGCGTTTATCAGAAGAGAAAAATGGAGTGAGCGCTCTAATAAAATAAAGTTGTTATCCAGGAAACCTGCCTACAGAAAGAGAACCGTTTTAATAGGAGGGGAGGGGAAGCAGCCATCTCGATTCCAAGAACAATTTGCTTTATTAACTGCAGTTAATACTGAACATATTCTATGGAAGAAAATGGGCAACTGGCAGGAACTGAAAGCAACAACTGTGAAAAAAAAAATTATAAAATCTTCCTTTTTCTTCTACACCGGACTAAAGACACTTTACATAGAAACAATATAGAAAGAGCTCAGAAACAGATTCCGGTTGACCGAAGTGGAACGGCACGGACTTGAAGGGCATTAAGAGCGGTGCAGAGACCTGACACCGCACTGCGGGGCTGTCTCCCTCGAGGAGGGACAGCCTGGCTTCTCTGAGCGTACTTTTGTCCTGCAGCTAAAGCTAAGAGAATATTTTAAAAATGTTGCTTTAAAAGAGAACTAGGTATTGCTTCAAAAAAAAAAAGAATAAAATAAAAAAAGCACACTGAGCGCATGCTGAGAGGCGGGAGGCGTCAGGCGAGGCACCAGGAGATGACGGGACGAGCCCCAGAACGCCTGCCGTTCTCAGCGCTAATAAGGTTCCTCTCCACGAAGACGACAACTATTCAGATGTTCGACTTCAAATCTGCAGGACGCTCCATTGATTTTTTATTAGCGTGTTTGCAAGCCTGAGGTTAAGCACGTGCTGAACTATTTCGCTAGATCCCGGTGACAGCGAGCGCAGAGGCGGGCGGGCGGGCAGGCGGGCGTCCCTCCCGCTGACCAGACAGGGTGGCTCCCAGAAAGCCTGCCCCAAGCCCACCCTTCCGTGCCAGCGGTCGGCAGCCGGGAAACGTGCCGGCGCAGTGCCGACCCCGCTGCTCAGCCGGGGGGGCAAACCCCCCCATCGGTCCCGCTGCCCTGCGCAGCTGCAGCTCCGGGACCTGGGTGACGCCCCAGCGCTCCCCGCTCCGCGGAGCCTTGCTAAGGGCTGTCTCCCCACACCCCCTGCAAGCCAGCTCTCCCGATCGGTAAGGCTCACTCCACCCAACGGTAGCAGGGAAAAGCAGGGCATCCCATGTCCCGGCTTCCCCCGCAGCCAGGGCGGAAGCGCCGGATGCGGCCGGGGTGCGTCCCCTCCCGCAGGCAGGTGCCTCGCTGCGAGCGGGTGGCAGTGGGGCAGGACGATGTGCAGAGGCAGGCGCGGAGCCTGCAGGCCCGTCCCATTCCTCTTCCCAGAGCCTGCCACCGGGTTCCTTCGGGTGCTGGACACGCTAACGAGACCGCTCCCGTGATTTCTGTCCTGTGAAGCACAAAGACGGTGCAAGCCCGGCCGCTCATACAAACCAAACCCTAACATAAATGTGGCGTCAATCCACGCGCCCGCCAGGTAGCTCCGCTTTTAAACCGACTGGGCGAGGGGGTTCTAACTGGAAACCCGGGAGGACCGTTTAGCAGGCTGAAGTTTCTCAGGGCCATGGTCCACTTTTGCTGAAAAAAGCCTCCCTTTGTCTTCACCTCCTCTAAATTTGGTTCCCTGCAGCTCCTCAAGTTAACTAGCACCCTCGGATAATCACCAGTTTTACGACGGTTTGACTCTAATGGCAAAAGTTACTTTGGACCTAGGGAACAAATAGCGGACGTTAAGAAGAACGATATTCCCTTCCTCCAGCAGTGAGTCATCTCCAGCGCTCGTAAGGATAAACCATGAATATTGATCTCCCGTATGTGGTTTCATGCGGGTGTAGTACAAAGTCAACTAAACCCAGTTATCTGTCTGATGGAACTAAAAAAATGTTCCTCAATTTGATTCTGGAGAGAACTCAATGTGAAGGAAATTTAATTATGCTAGTAATACGGAACACAATGAAATGACCATCAAAGCGTTTTCCAAAGGTTTAAAATGTTTTGCTTTCGCTATGATTCACTTAAAGCAACCTCTTGTATATCTGCGTTACTACAATCTCTTAAAAACTAGGCCTCAAAAATCAATTTGATTACCTCTCTGAATTAAGTATGCACAAATGAAAGCAATCGAGATCAATACAAATTAGGTTAAGTACTCCGCTGTGTACAAAATCATTATGTAACAAGAAACAATCCGAATGAAGATGCAAATAATCCCATTGTCGGGGCGTGCAGCCAGCGCGCCTTCCCCTGCGCAGTTCCGTCTGCTGCACACGCACGCGCCCCTCCTGATCTTTGCGATCCCGATGAATGCCCTCTGACGGCGTTCCTCGAGAAAACCGGCACGTGCCCGCAGCGGAGGAGCGTGGCACAAGGAGTTAATTCCGTTCTGCCAGAGAAGATCCGCCGTTATGGGAGAAGATCTCTTTGCTCGCCCAAACCAACCCTCCCGTAACGGCAGGACGTTCCCTACACCGCGACGCCGTTTGGGGAGACAGGGATTCCTACAACGCTCCGAGAAAGCGGCACGCAACCCCACTGTTTCCCGCCAGGAACGCGTTTTCTTGGTACTCAACCTGATTTTCCTCTCTCTTAATTCTGTCACGGCGGGAACGCCTTCCTCTCTCTGGGTCCTGCATCCTTCAGCTCTTTGAGAAGAAAAGATGAATGGGGTTGGGGATTTGGTTCTTTTATATTGCTTTCTGGCACGCAGCAGCTCTCAGGCTATTTGTGTCAAATCTCTTGTAAATCTGCTGGGTGGCTGAAATTGGGCTGTAAATTCTGCGGGGCAGGGGCTGCTTCCTCGCGTGCAGTGCTGCAACGCCCACCTCCGTGCGGGATCTCTGACAAGGGCCTCTAAGTACTATTGTAATGTACTTCCATCATTAATACAGAACAATAAATAATTGATGGGATAGGGCCAATTTATCGCACTCCAGGGTGAGAATGAGTGGAGGCTTGGTGAGCGTGCAGTACAGTTTCAGCGTACTCCTCGTCACCGAGCGGCTGCGAGCTCTAACCACGCACTGAAGCCATTTCGGCAGGGCAGCCCCCCCCCGGTTCTCTTCGGCGGCCGAGGCAGGGAGCGGCCCCCGGCACTCCGTATCCAGCCGTCTTTACAAACAAGCTTCGCTGCGAGCTGCGAAAGGAACGGACCCGATTTCCGACAGATTTCTGTTCCAGAGTTGATCGTGAGCTCGTCAGGTCTCCTTTCCAATAGCCGGGGGATGCACAGCTCTCCCTCCTGCCGGGATCACCATCCAGCTGGCGTGAGCCTTGCTGCAGGGCAGGCGCTTAGGGATCCTCCTTCTCCCCGCAGACTCCGGTTTGCACAGGAAGGGGTGCAACCGCCCACGGTTACGTGTGAGACCTCTGGTCCTGGGCGCAGCGACGCCCCTGGGGTACCCCGCAGGGTGCCGACGAGGTGGCGCGGAGAGGGGCGGTGGGGCTGCAGGGGCAGACAGACACGCACCTTGCAGAACTGCGTCAGCCTCGTCAAGGTGCCAAAACACACTTTGCTGGTTGGAGTCGCAGCTGCTTTCAGGAGCAGAAGAGAAGCAGTAGCATTTAAATGCCATCGCCTGACCGATGAGCAGTGTCACCCCGTTTGCAGCACCGACGTACCGCTCCCCGGCACCACCAGCTCTTGCAGCAGCAGCAGCAGGACTGCTCAGGTACTCTATCCCGTCACAACAAACCGCTGGATCCTTCAAACCGCGCTCTGCGAGTCCTTCACTTCTAACGCCTGGGAGATTTACGTTTCCTCTTGTGCCGGAGATTCTCCCTTTTGAATCCCAAAATAGTTTCCAGCTGAATTATAACACTTGTCTGCGAGGAGGATTTACATTCCCTTCGTGCGAGCACCGAGCTGAGCCCAGACCTCGCCCACAGCGAGCGCTCTGCCTGTTGCGGCAGCGTCTGCACGTGATGCGCCAGCACATCCCCGCAGGTACCGGGATACAGCTGTCACCTCCTCCCCGTGGAGAAAGGGAAGGGCTTCGGGCAGCTCTGCCAAGAAATGACTGGGGATTTAAAGTTGAGGTAGGAGAGCAAGCACTGAACAGGAGTCTGAAATGTTAGAGTGCGGTAGAATCGGAAACCTCTTCCCGCCTGGTTTTCCGCAGCTTTCCCGCAGCCACGCCGCGTCGACACCCTCCCAGGCCGCAGCTCCCGCCTGGCACCTCACACTTGCGAGTCAGAGTTGTGAGCTGAGTCCCACGGGCCCTACTGCAAGGGGAAGCACGGATCTCGCGGGTTCCTGCTGTGTGCCTCCAGAACCAGCCTGTTTTCAGAAATTCTGACTCATGGGAGAAAGCAGGAAGCGATTATTTCCTTCTAATGGCTGTTATGGATAGGGTGCAATTACGAAGAACAGGAGCAAAGCTCTGCCACCTTATCTGGGAAAGCCAGACCTGTGCCTTCTCCCGGCTCTCCGAGCTCTCCTTGCGCTTCAGACGACGACCGCTGAACACAGAATGCAAGAGCAGGCCTGGGAGGAGCGAGGTTCTTTGCCACAAAGCCAGGCTCCCACTCCCTTCTTCCCAGGAGCTCACTTCAGCAGGAGAGCTAAGCGTCCCTCCTCGCCGAGCCCCAAGGAGGGAGCGCGTGGAGGTGAGGAAGGGAGTGAGCTCCCTCGGGGCAGGGGGGCCGGGGGTCGCCCACCGCCGCAGCGAAGGTGCTGCCGTGCTGCTGGTGATGGAGATGGGGCGGCTCTTCAGCAGGCGGTGGGGTGGAGGCAGTCGCTCGAGCAGTGCTCCCGTCACCCCAGCGGTACGAGCCAGCTGACACCGAGCGCGGCTCCGGCGTCGGGTCTGTGCGGCCATGCCCCACAGCACCCCTCTTCTGCGGTGCACGGTCGGGATGCGAGAGGAGAGCCAAGACGCTGCACCCTGGCAGGATCTGGGCATGATGGAGGAGAAATTTGGCACTAAAGATGCCAGAAGGACAGGGGAAAAGCTTTGGGAGCTGATACCTAATCCGCGTGAGCCTCTTCACGTCGGCAGCCTGTGGTCGGGGCCGACACGGTGCCGTGGTGCCACCGGTCCTTAGCAGCAACAGCTGGAGGAAAGATGCTTGTGCTGTGACGCTGGCTGCCGAGGAAAGCAGCGGCGTCCTCACCTGATGCGGGAACGAGCGGGCTCGATAAGCACAGAGGAGAAGGAAAACGGAGAAGAAGGTGTGTGGGAAGCTCTCCGAGGAAGACTTTCTCATGTTCTTCCTTTATCTTCTTCAGCGGTGTGCTGCTTGCCAAAGCTTAATGCCTCAGCGCAGGCCCCCGTTCTTAAATGACCATTATGACAAGATGAGATCTGCTGGAAAATCACCACTACTCATAAATATGTTCCCTGCTTACTTAGAGATATTTTGGTCTCGGAGACAATTTGCGTTTTGGGAAACTGCCAGCCTCTATCGCTTGGCTAATAATTCCTTTGTGCAGCATTTACCAGCGGTTTGAGTCCCCTTTTTTCACAATGGAGTAGTTTGATTTTACGGCTCAAAAACCCCAAACAACCCCAAAACACTCCAATTCCTCTTTTGATTGCATTTCTATCTGCCATCAGTGAGTTGTCTGGTTGATCTTATCACTGAACCCATTTGAGATTAGTCTATTTTGTATGATTTCTGCGTACTAAAAATCCTCTATAAATCAGAGAGCCTTTTATGCAAAAGTCTGCAAGATTGATAGAGCCGGATACAAAATCTTTTACCCTGGAAAAAGAGATGTATTATCTGTCCCATTGGACATAATGCTTTCTCTGCATATTCAGCTCCAAAATATGACGGGGCTTTTTCTAGAGAAGACAGGAGACAAGATAGGAGTCTTAAATACAAACAGATTGCTGTCAGAAGAAAGGGAGTAATTTTTTTTCTTTTTTTTTTTTTTTCCTGTGTCTAGCGGGGATAAGATGAGAAGCAAAGGATTTAAAAGACAAAAAGGGAGATTAAGGCCAGTCATTAAGGATTTTTTTGTACCTGTAAGCCCTGGAAGAGATTGCCTAGGTAGCCTGAGAAATCCCCATCACTGGGGATTCTCGAAGAACGGGGCAGACTGTCAGGACAAGTGATGTCTCGAGTCCTTTTCAGCCCTGCTTTCCCTGTTAGATTAATTCTCTGTGCACCTGCACAGCCCTGTTTCCACTCTGAAGGCAGCCACAGGGGAGCTCCTCTGATGCGAGGCGCCTGCTACTTTTGGTGCTTGGAGACTCAGAACAGACGGCTTGGGTTACTGGCAAGAAGCTTGTCATCTCTGAGCAATGTCTGATTGGAAGGGATGAAAAAGCCACTTGCAACTGGTGGATGGCAGGAACGTCTGGGACAAGGTTTTGTGAATAATACAAGGGCTGAGTCCTAAGGATGAGCAACCGGGGCCATGGTGCAGAAAAAAGGGCAAAGTTTGAGTCAAAACACCCCTATAAAGAGCGAGGGAAGAAACAGCACCACTTACCGGAAAATAATCCTTTTGCCAAAAAATGTTCTCTCCTTTATGTGTTCCTCACCACAAATAAATTCTGGCAGTTGTCAGATGCAGAGGAATATTTGAGCTTGGGATATTTCAGTTCAAATGGCAACAGCCGAGACATACTGGGAAAAAAGATGCTGGGAAAAATCTAGTAAGGAAATAGTGAAGAACAGATTGGAAAAGCTCAGAATGAGTAACACATGTTGGCAGACTAATTGTTTCTTAAAAAAAGTAGAGGAAAAAAAAATACAGAAAAGCGTTTAATGACAAATGTGGTCGGATTTATCTTTATCAACCAATCAAGAAACTGGTTGCTTAACAAAAATGGTATTCAAATTTCTGCAGAGCAGAAATGTCTCCAGTGTCTTCAGGAATAAATGTGGAACAAAAAGATAGGGCAGGATATTATTTCAGAAAGTTGGTACATGAGAAATATAATTTATCACCCAGCACCACAATTTACCGCATGGATTGTTCAAACATAACCACTAATCTATATCTGAAGAGAGTGCTAATATTTCAAGCCACTAAGCACCTTTCAAAGAATCTTTATGTACCTGTATATTTAGTCCAACGCCAAGAAACAGTTTTATATATAGATAACGCACTTGATACAGATGTTATTATGCCTTAATTTTCAACTGTATCTACAGACAACAAAACAGTCTCAAAATCCAGAGAAAGCAGCATCAGGGACAGCACACAGAGGCAGAGCACAGCCGGACAAGGACGGACGGACAAGAGCAGCCCGTCTGTACACGGCCCTGCCCTCGCAGTCAGTGGCTGCGGGAGGGCTGAAGGGCACCGTGGGGCCCACAGCACCCGCTTGGTCCTGGCGTGGTGGGATGCGGAGCCACGGGCCCCCGCTCCGCCGTTACGGGCCCCCGCTTCACCTCCATCCCCCCCACCCCTCCATCCCCCCTGCTCCCCCCACCCCTCCATCCCCCCTGCTCCCCTCACCCCTCCATCCCACTCCCCCTGCCCCCCTCACCCCTCCATCCCCCCGCCCCTCCATCCCCCCTGCCCCCCTCACCCCTCCATCCCCCCTGCCCCCCTCACCCCTCCATCCCACTCCCCCTGCCCCCCTCACCCCTCCATCCCCCCGCCCCTCCATCCCCCCTGCTCCCCTCACCCCTCCATCCCCTCACCCCTCCATCCCCCCTGCTCCCCCCTCTCCTCATCCCGCTCCCCCGCCCCTGCGCTCCCCGCCGCTGTCCGTGGTGCTGACGGTGCCGCCGCCCCGCCGGCTCCGCTCCCCGCCCGTCCCGCGTGGGTCGGTGCCGCAGCTCCCGGAGGGAGGCCAGAGCCGGCCCGCTCCCCGGGCCCCGAGCCTCTCTGCGTGGCGAGACCCGCCCTGCACCCACGGCAGGCGGGGGTCACGGCGGGGAGGTGTGCGGTGCCAGCAGAGCTCGTCCCCGCCCGAGGGACCACCTCCCGGCCGGGCACCGCACGCCCGGGAAGGGGAGGAAGGGGGGCGAGGGCCGCACACTCGGGCCGCGCTCCGGGGACCAGAGGCCGCGGGGAGGGCGGCCGAGGACCGGAGCGGCTTCGCCCGCCACGCCCCAGCACTCGCGGAGCGAGGGGGGGCTTTGACGCGGGGAGCCGTGACGGAGCCTGGAGCACCGCTCCCGCGAAACCGAGTCCTGCCAGCCCGTGGGTGGGCACGTCCCCGGGTGCCGGCGTGCCCCTCGGGGCTGCCCCGGCGGGGCTCCGCGGAGAGGGACCCGCAGGGAGGGGAGGGGAGGGGAGGGGAGAGGGAGAGGGAGAGGGAGAGGGAGAGGGAGAGGGAGAGGGAGAGGGAGAGGGAGAGGGAGAGGGAGAGGGAGAGACCCCCGGCGGCGGGCGGGGGCAGGCAGGGCGGAGCAGGGCGGACACAGCCGCCCCCCCGGAGACGCGCTGCGATCCAAGGGGTAACAAACACGGCGAAGTCAGCGCGTCTGTTTGGCACAAATGAATCATTGATGGCGCTTTGGTACACAAAATGTTTAATCATCAATAACGTGATTCAGCAATCGGGAAATGTAAACAAGCAGTACGAGCGTTTTGCTGACCGGCCCGGAAAACCGGTAAGGACCCCGGCAGGGCAGGGGCTGGCCCGGCCGTACCCGGCCGTGCTCACGGGGCACCGGGGCGAGCTGCCACCGGCGGCTGCTCCAGGCAGGCAGTGACACCGGCTCGGCACCCCCCGGAGCCCACGGCCGAGCTCCCGCGGCCGCTCCGCGGCGGGGGACACCGGCGGGACCACCGCCACTCGGGGACGCGCTGCCTGCACCCACCGGCATCTCAGGACCCGCGTGAGGCCGGCGGCTCGCAGGCGAACACGGCACGGAGTTGTCCGGACCGCGTCCTGCCTGCGTTTGCCTGGCGGGGATTTGCCGATAAGGCCCCGAGGTTCGGCGCCCTGCGGGCAGCCCCGGCACCAGGACGCGGCTTCGCGTTCGATTAACGTGAACGGCAGCTGAACCCTGCCCTCTGAGCTCCCCGCCCAGATAAATGCACTGACTCACCTAGAGATCATTAATTAATATTTTTCACCCCGGCAGAAACGTAGGGACTGCCCGACGGGGCCGCAGCAGTCCAGGCTGCGCCCGGACCTTCCCGCGGGCGGGGGGGGGGCGGGCAGGGTGCTGCTCCGGGGCGGGAGGGAGCGGGAGAGGGGGCGCCAGCCCGTTTTGGGGGCGAGCTCCCCGGGGGGGCGATGCCGCCGTCGAGGCGGACCGAGAACCCGGGGAGCGGTGGGGTTTCTCGCGTTTCGTTTCGCTTTGCGGGACAAGCGTTGTCCGAAGCCCAGGGCAGCTCCCCGCAAGCCCCGTCCGTGCTCCAGCTGCCCCGGGCGGAGCCCGACGACGTCCCCGGGAGGACGCTCGCCGCTTGCCCCGCCTGCAACCGCAGCAACTCTCGCACGGTCACGCCAAAACGTCGTTTTACTCTCGGCTCGCCGAAGGCCGCGCTTAAACCGCCTGCTCACCCGGTGCGCGGCTCCCTGCCCGGCCCGGCCCAAGCGGTGCGGCACCGGCGGCGCCTCCAGCACAGGGACGGCCCGGCACCGTCCGCCCGCCTGGGAGGCTTCCGTGGGCTCCCAAGGGGAGATAACGAGCACAGAAGGAAGAAGAAATATAGGACAGGACAGAATAGAGCCATCATGACGTGTCTTCTGTGATAACGAGAAGCAAGAAGCACACCCCGCTGCTACAGCTCCCGCGGGGAGAGGGGGGATTTCCCCCGAAGGACGGCAGATTCTCATCCCGTTTGGGAAAACCTACAGGAGCGCGGGGCAAACTGGCCGATTTTCAGAAATCGGAAACACTTTCGGCTTATTCCCCTTGCTCAGAGGGATTTAAGCGGGCGGGTAAAGGGGAAGAAGGAAGCACCGAGGCAATGAGGCTGCATATTCACACGTGGTAATAAAAAAAAAAAACCCAAAAAATCGATTTCCCGAAGGGAAGGGTAATTTGCAAAGGTCTTTTCCGCTCCGGCTCCCACTCCACGGGGAACCCGTGCTCACTCGGCCACCGAGCTCTCTCCAAACTTTACTCCTGGGTGCAAAGGCATCACGGCGATGATTTCAGGGGGAACCGGGAAAGCGGGAACCCGGCGTTATACACACAGATCTCCGTGCGTGCGGCAGGAAGCCAGAAATCGCAGCTACGCACCCTCCGGGTGACAGCGTAGCCCGGCGGGTGGGTAAATGCGATTTCTGATCTTTTGCCCTATATGTACGGGTCCGTGGGGAACCCCCCCACCCGGGACCGGTGCTGGGAAGGAAAAGCACCAGCAGCATTACTGGAAACGAGCCGGCTCAGGTTCCAGATCAATGAAAACTGGGTCCACGCGTTTATGCTCCTGTTGCCAGCATTAATGCTCTTTTAATCTTCTAAACATTATCTGCATCGATTTCCCTCTAGATACGCGTTTGTTTGAGAAGGCGACATCACCGCGTGCTCCGGCAGAAAAAAAACCCCCCCAAATTCCTCCGATGCTCCCGTTGGAGGCAAACCTCGGGAGCTTCACTTGGGTGAGAGTACAGAGCTGCATCCCCACGGGGTGCTGGAAAGGACGGGAGGAGTTTACAGAGCCGAGGAGGAGATGAGCATCCCTGCCCCGGGTCCTCCTCCTCCCGGCCCGGCCAAGCCGCGCTCGGAGCCGGGCTGCGGAGCCGGGCGAGCCCCGCAGCACCACCCGGGCACGGAGGTCCCACACCGGCGCTTTGAGGAAGCCCCGGCACCCTCCGACAGGCTTCTGGAGCCCCCCAGGCCGGTGCCGATCTAACCCACCGCCTCTCCGGCCGGAGTGGGGCAGGGATTAGGGCCATCCGTACTTCGGGCACGGCTCCGCGTCCCCCCCGCTCTGCCGCATCCCCCCGCCGCCGCCCCCGCAGTGCGTGCGGGACCCTCCGCGCCCGCCTCCCTGCCAGGGGGAGAGCATCCCGCCGCCTCCGCACCGGAGAGGGAGAACGAGCGGCCCGGAGCCCCTGCACACCCGTGTCGTGGCAGAGGGAATCCCGCGGCAGAGGGCGAGATCCCGGCGCGGGTGGGGTGCGGGGCTGCGGGCGGCAGCGCTGCGGGCAGCCCCCGGCCGACCCCAGGGGCTGAGCTGCCGCGGGGCCGGGGCTCGCCCCCCTCTCACCAAACCCCATTGTTCCCCCTGTCTCCGCCGGAGACAAAGGAGGGGCGAGAGCCCACCGGGGCCTCCCGAGCCCCCGGCCCCGCCCGCGGAGCCAGGCAGGGCTCTGCCCCGGTTCCCTCCGCGGGCCGTCGGACGTGCGGAACCACCGCGGCGGGAACGACACGGCACCACCGCGGGGAGCGGGGAAGAGCCGCCGGGAGGGTGCAGCTCAGAGACACACCCCCCCCCCCCCCCCCAGCCTCTCCGGAGACCTCGGGCACCCCTCCGTGGGTGCCGGCAGAGCGGGCTCCGGGGCGGCAAAGCCCGCTCCGCGCCCGCCCTCCGCTAACCGAGAACGCGCGAGGAATCATCTGTCCCGACCGGAATCAGTCGAAATAAAAGCGGGACGGTCTGGTCGGAACAAACGGCCCCGGGTTTCTAAACCGCGCTCGTGGGCATTTCGCTGCCGCAGCAGAGAGCCGAGGCGGACACGGGCACACAGCACCGCGCCTGCGGCCCGGGCGTCTGTCCACGCGTGTCGGTCCGTGCCACGGCCCGCCCCTTTACCACATATCCCTGTTCACCAGGCGAGCGGTTCCCGCGGAGGGGCAGGCACACGCGTGACAGCCCGTGTTCCACAGCAGGCGCCGGGCGGCCCTGCCCGAAGTCCTGCGGTACCGTGGCACCGGGCAGAGGAGCGAGCGGGCGCGAACGCGTTTCTGCCGACGCCGCTCTGCCCTGGGGCAGCCACCGCGGGGCTGGGCGGCTGCGGACGCGCGTCCCCCGCCGCACGGGGAGAGATTTCGCCGGGTCTCCCCCCCCCCCCAGCCTCTCTCCCCCCCCCCCGGTGCGGGGCGGGCGCTGCCGGGGGTCGCTGCCGGGGGTCGCTGCCGGCCGCCCCTGTCCCCCCCCCCCGCCGCCGCGGCCCGCCCCCCCCCCCCCCCGCGCCCGCAGAACAATGGGGGCTGCGGCGCCCCGCGACCGCGCCAGGGGGCGCCCGCGCCTCCTCCGCGGGACAATGCGGCCGGGCCGCGGGGCTGCGCGGGGCTGCGCGGGGCTGCCGCCCCCCCCCCCCCCCCCGCCGCTCCGCCCGGCCCCGCCTGCCCCGGGGCCGCGGTGCCCCCGCCCGCTGAGCGCTCGGCCTCTCTCCCGGTGCGCCCGGGAGCGGCGTGAGGCACGCTCGCTGAGAGCGCGGAGCGGCGCGGCACGGCGCCCTTCAGCACCCCGGCCCGGGAGAGCGGCCCCGGCCCGCGGGGGTTGGGGGGGGGGGGGTGTGTGTCTCCAGGCCGGCCCCGGCCGCCCGCTCCGGCGGCAGCGGAGAGCGCCCCTCCGCCGGCCCCCAGCCCCGCCGGCTCCGGGCCGGGCCGAGCAGGTGCCGGCGCTGGGGGGGGCGCGGGGAGGCGGGGGCCGGGCCGGCCCCGAGCCCTTGTCCCGGCGCCCGGCCGCCGCGAGCGGGCGAGGCGGAGCGCGGAAGGGGGAGGCCCGCCGGGCCGGTACCTGCACCGGCGGGAAGCGCCCTGCGGAGCCGGCCGGGGCGGCGCTGGGCTCCCGGGGGTCGCGCTCCGCTCCCCGCTTCCCCGCCGGCCTCCCGCGGGGCGCCGGCCCGCACGTACCTGCCAGCCGCAGGGCCGACATCCTCTGGAACTCCGGCTCCTGCAGCCACTTCCACATCCTCCGGAAGGTCTCCCGGCCGGACTTGAGTTTACTCCAAGGCTTAGGGTTCCGCAGCAAGTCCGAGAGGGTCCCCTGAGAGCGGCACAGCACCCGCTGGGCGAAGATGGCCTGCGGGATGCTGTAGCGCTTCAGCTCCGCCGTGATCCTTTGTGCCACTTCTTTGGTGTTGATCTCCTCCAGCTGCCCCGAGCCGCTCACCTGCGAGCCGGAGGAGGAGGAGGGCGGCCGCTCCCGGCCGGCGGGCAGCGCGGGCCCGTGGGGCGGCGGGTGGCCCGGGTGCGCGGGGTGGTGCATGCCGTTCAGGTGGGGCATCATGGCGGGGGGCGTCCCCAGCCCCCGGGAGAGGTGCTGGTCCCCCCGCGCCAGCATGGCCGCGTGGGCGTCGAAGTTGGGGCTGAGCATCTTCTCGTGGCCGGGCGGCCCGTAGCCGTGGAGGCCCTGCTGGGCGTTGTGGAGGGGCCCCAGCCCGTTGCCCAGCGGCGAGAGGCTCTGCCCCATGCCGGGCATCTCCTTGTAGGGCCCGTAGAGGTTGTTGACGGCGGGCAGCCCGCGCTCGTCCCGCATGAGGGCGAAGCTGCCGCTGACGTTGCCCGAGAGGCGCTGGTGGTGGTGGTGGTGGTGGGCGTGCGGGTGGGCGTGCGGGTGGTGGAACTTGTCGGAGACGGTGGAGATGGGCGGCAGGGGCTGGAGTGGCGTCAGGGTGGTGTAGGTGCTGCTCATGCCCATGCCGGGCGGCGAGGACTCGCAGGGCATGCTCATGGCGTGGTGCAGCGGGATGGAGAGCTCGGGGCGGTACTCGGCGGCGCCGTCCAGCAGCGAGGCCATGCTGGACACCATGGCCGGCCGGGCGGCGGCGGGGGCCAGCTCCTGGTGCGGCGGCGGCGGCGGCGGCGGCGGCGGCGGGGGGCGGCGGCGGCGGCGGCGGCGGCGGGGGCGGGGGGGGAGGCACCCGGAGCGGCCCGGCGCCGCGGCCGCCGTGGTGGGGGCTGGGGCTGCCCATCAGCTCCGGCTCATGGCCGGCCGCCCCGTGCAGGCTGCCCAGCGGCTCCATCGCCATCTCGGGGTTCATGGCGCAGGCACCCGGCTCCCTGGCGAGGCATCGACGGGCGCCGCGGCCGCTCCTCATGCACTCATGGGGGCGGCGGCCGCGCCGGGGCAGCGCCGCCGCGGCCCGAGGCCGCCCGCTCCGCCGGCCCCGCGGGCAGCGGGCAGCGGCCGCTCAGCCGGGCCCGCGCCGGCCCCGCGCCATGTCCTCGCCTCGCCGCCGCCGCCGCCGTCTGCGGGCGGCCGGAGCTGTCCAGGGCGCGCTGCGCGCACAGCCTGGCCGCGCCCGCTGGGCCGGGCCTGCGCCACTGACAGGCGGCACGGCAGCGCGGGCCCCGGCGCGGGGCGGGGCGGGGCGGGCCCGCCAATGGCGGCGGGCGGGGCGGGGCGGGCCGGGCCGGGGGGGCCGGGGGCCGCCGGGCGCTTAAAGACGCCGCGGCCCTTTGTAGCCGTGCGGGGGGTGCGTGGCTGCCGGGGCCGATCGCGTACCGCCGCGCCGGGCACTCGCGGCCCCGGCGGCCGCCCGGCTCCCCGGAGACGGCCCGGAGCCGGGAGCCCCTCGGGCGGCTCGGCCCCGCTCCGGCCCCCCGCAGCCCTCCCCCGTCCCCCCCGCTTCCCCGAGCCGCGCCGCGCCGCGTCCCGGCAGGCTCGGTGCCGGTGCCGCCGCCCCGCCAGCCCCGCGCTCCCGGCTGCCCGCGGTGCGGGTCGGCGCGCCGGCCGCGCGGATGTCGCCTTTGTGCGGAGGCGGTTGTGGGGGGGCGAGCAGGGGGCCCGGCCGGACCCGCGGGGTAGACGGCCCTCGGAGCGGGGAGGGGGCCGGGGGCTGCCCCGGAGCGGCGGCGGAGCTGGGGGCTCGGGCCCGGGCGGCAGCGGGTCCGGCTTCCCCGGCGGCGGGGACCC
This sequence comes from Balearica regulorum gibbericeps, assembly GCF_011004875.1. NCBI lineage: Eukaryota > Metazoa > Chordata > Aves > Gruiformes > Gruidae > Balearica > Balearica regulorum. Next base: position 86,940,365 of record NC_046220.1, on the reverse strand, counting down.
CGAGCCGGGCGCTTCCCCCGCGGAGCAGCCGGGGCGGGGCGGGCAGAGCCGGGGCAGTGCGGGCAGAGCCGGGGCGGGCAGAGCCGGGGCAGTGCGGGCAGAGCCGGGGCACCCAGCTCAGCTCGGCCCAGCCCGGCCCGGCCCAGCCCAGCGCCCCCCGGGCATCGCGCTCGGCACGGCCGGCCCCACGAACGGCCCCCGCGCTCTTCTGCCGCCCCACCTGCTGTTTGAAACCACGGCGCCTTATTGCTGAATATGGCAGAAAGTGCCACTTGTAAAAACGCGTCATGACCGTCCAGCAGTGAATGAGCCGGTACGGTCACAAGCGCCATCGGTGTCCCCGTGTCAGTCTGCTTTTGCACGACGGCGTGATGGCCTTCGCTAACGCACACGCACACCACGGTAGACGCGGGCGCGCGTGTCCCGTCTTGCTGAGGAAGAGCCGCTCCCCAGGCCGCGTCTGAGCGCCCAGCTGGAAGGGGCAGCAGCACTCCCCTGCTCCGCGGAGGCCCAGCCCGGAGGCCCAAACCGGCGTAACCACAGCGAGCGGGTTGGAACTATTTCGTGTTCGCCCTTGCCCAAACCACCTGGCGTGCCATCGCAGGGCCGGGGATTCACGGCCGTGAGCTGCGAGCCCCCGCGTTGATGCAGCGTGCTGCTGGCAGCCAGCTTCGTGCTGAGCTGCGCCCGCCTCACGGCTCGGAAGCCCCCCGGGTGCCGGGCCCCGGGAGGAGGTGGGGAGTGGGGGCTGCACGCAGCCCGCGGGTTCCCAGAGGGGCCTTGAGCGCGGCCAAAGCCTCGGCGCGCGGCGCGGTGTCGGTGCCGCGGTGACGGTGGGGAGAGGCGGGGAGGGATGGAGGCAGGCGGGCGGGCGGGCAAGCCACGGAGGGGCAGGTGGGCAGGCAAGGAGGCAGGCAGGCAGCAGGCGAGGGGGTGGGCAGGGGCGCCGGCGGGAGCAGGGCCCGTGGGGACAGGAGCCCCCGGCACGGAGCTGGTAAGCGGGGACCTGCCTGCTCCGGCCGGGCCCTGTGCCCTCCGCACACCCCGCTGCAGGGCACCCGTGTCGAGGCGCGTTGGGCTGTGCCATGCCATCGCAGGCTGGGCCATGCCGAGCTGTGCCGCGCCGTGCCAGGCTGCGCCGGAGCGTGCCATGCCATGCCATGCTGAGCCACGCGGTGCCTGACTGTTGGGCTGGGTGTGCTGTGCCATGCCATGCCATGCCATGCTGAGCTGAGCCACGCAGTGCCTGTCAGGCTGGGTGTGCTGTGCCGTGCCGTACCATGCCGTGCCAGGCCATGCAGCTGCTCCCAGCCGTGCGGTTTCCTTTGCTGCCTCCATCCCCACCCCCCTCCGCTTTAATCAGTAACGCAGAGACTTTTTATGTCATCCTTATCTCGGGCCCCGATAACCATCTCTGCGTTTGTAAAGGTCCCACCCCCGCTGTGTCCTTCCGGTAACGAAATGGGGACAAATGGGGGGAAACGTCACCTTTTTGGTAGGATCAGTGCGAGTTCGGCCTGGGTTGGACACGGGAGTAAAATCCTGGGAAGGGCCTGGGCGCAGAGGTGTGCAGGGCTGGCGGGGGGCTGCGGGCAGGGTGGGCAGCGCCGTGGGCCGCGTGCCGAGCCCACCCGCCTGGGTACGGGTACGGGCAGGGACAGGTGCTGGGCGTCCCTCTGCTTTGGGACGTGCGGAAATACCGCGGGGCTTGTAAGGAAACGCAGCTGGTGAGGGAGAAGGCTGCGTCCGGCCCCCAAATGGCTGTATTTTATATTCTTCCGAGGTAAGGCACCGTTCGTTCCCAGGCCCCTCGCCAGGGCACCCGGAGCCTGTTCACAGACGGGTTGTGTACGATAGCACCCCGTTGCCCTATAGATTTCTCCACTATGGATCCCAAAGGCTGCCGATCCGCGCCTCTCCACACTGCCGTCCCCCTGCGTCCCGGGAGCTCACGGTATTTCCAAGGTGCTTTTTGGCACTAACCAAGTGGAGACGAAGCTCCCCCCGCCCCGGCTGCCCCTGCCGTTGTCAGCCTGCGGTGGGAGAGGGAAAAGGAAGGAAGGAAGAAGAAAAGAGCCCTGGCGTGAGGTGCCTTTGTTCGGGGCAAGTTATGCGTGAAACCTTTTTGTCCTTCCCAAAGGAAGGCAAAAGTTGCAGCTGATTTGGGGAAAAGAGGGGCAAGCGCAGCGCTCCGAGGCGGAGGTGCCGCGGTGGGCAGGCGGGGAGGGAAGTGGGGGGGCAGACCCCGATGGGAGCCAGGTGCCGCAGATGCGCTGGCGTCCTTTTTTTGCTTCCTTCTTTCCTTTTTTTTCCCTTTTCCTTCCCCTTCCCCTTCCCTCCCCCAGAAGGCGGAAGGTTCCTCTGGAGCCAGGCACCGCAGCCCCTGCTCAAACCGCGTCCCGCAGGTGCGGGCAGGCGGCAGGCCGCGCTTTCTGAGACGCTCGCCTCCGTGCCCTCCCGCCGGTCTGGGAACTCCCGGTGCTCTCTTACAGAGTGGGAACTGTGACCTAGGAATTAAGATTAATCATACTTTGAATTTTGGCTCCGTAGGATTGCCAAGATCTTCTAACACGTTTCATAACTTAGATGCAATGCAAGTTTTTGTTGAACAAAAGATGAATTGCACTGTTTTACTTGATTGCGTATCGATCCCCTTTCCTTTCACAAAGCCAGCTGCCTTCGGGTCTCTCGGTAGGCACCTAGCCCCCCTTTTTGTGACTTGGGGTGGTACTTGGCTTTCGTGGGGTCTGTGCCGGCGGGCATGAGACTTGGAACTTCCATAACGCAGCAGGAACCCTGGGATTTGTGGATATTGTGGTGGTTTATTACAATCGCAGGTGAATATCTATTGCTTGATGCCGGGGACTGTCACTCCCGGCTTTCGGAGCCCGAGTCCCCCCTGTCTTTAAGATGAGCTGCTTTGTTAAGCAGTTTGTGTCGAACGGGGCAGCTGCTCTGCATGGGAACTGGTTGCTCTTACTGTAATCTTTCATTGCTGGGTGCGTTTTGACCGCCTTTAGGTTACTTTGTTTGCTTAAAGCGCTGCGGAGTTTTCTCTCCTAAAAATAAAGCCAAGTCAAGGCTCCCACTCCGGGCAATGCCCACTGGTGATGTGGCTCGGCAGGGGCTGGCGGGCTGCCGGCTCCTTTCGGGCAGCAGGCAGGAGCCACCGGGCCCGGCAGCGTTCCGGCAGTGGGGCGCGGAGCTGCCGTGTGCCCGGTGCGGCGGGGCTGCCGGCTGGCGCGGCGGGTGGAAGGGGCATTTGCCAGCTCCTCCGGAGGGCTGGGCTGCGCCTGTCGTTTTGATCCATTCTGCTCTCTTTAAGTTAACAGAGGAGAGATGAGAAATTGATTTTTTTTTTTCCCTGACAAAATGGTATTTTCAAAATTCAGGAGATAAGGCCTGACTTTGACCTTTTCTGTTTAAACCTGCGCCTGATTATTGCGTTCCATGATTACGTTGTATTACACAGGCTAGTGTCTAATTCTGGCATCTTGCCAGATGGATATCAACATCTTCTCGGTAATCAACCCACAACCCTATAAATACCAGCGCAGAGCGCAGCTGTAGCCAACGCGGCCGGTACGTCGTGGCACGGCGCCGTCGCCTGTCCTCCGCCTGCCGTCTCGGAGCGGCCGGGGTGCTGCGGCTCGGCGGGGGCGGCGAAGCCCATGGCTGGGGTCAGCCCCGTGGTGACGGTGCGAGGGAGGGCTCTGCCCTTCCGCCCCGTGGGCACCGCGTGCTTCGGGGCTCCCCGAGGCCCCCGCGCCCGTTGCCCCTTTCCCCGCGTGCCATGGAGGGTGCTTGGGCGTCCTCTGGCTCCCACGCCAAACCAACCCCTGCCGTCAGCCGTGTCGCTGGCAGCCGGCACGGATACGGCTGGCAGGAGCGGTGCCGGAGAGCCGGGGCGGCCGGTGGCTGCTTCCAGCCTACCGAGCTTTGGCTGCCCAGCGGGGAGCGGCGTTCCCTGCCTGCATGGCTGCCTTTGCCAGAGGCTTCCCTCCGCTCTCGGGGGAGGGAGGAGGGGGGTTTCTTTGTTAGCTTTCCTCCTCCCTGCCTGCAGCCGGGACTCCCGGAGCCGCTGCCGGGTGCCCTCGCATCCCCTGGCGCAGGCAGCGGTGTGAGGGGCCGGCGAGATGGGATGGACCTGGGGGCCGACATGGCCCGGCTGCGATTGCCCCAGGCTTCCTTGCTCAGCAACCTTCTTTTTTTTGGCTGTGGCTCCCCTGGGTGTTTGAATTTTAATTCCTCTCCTCTTTTGTTCACCAGGGGTTGGGCTCTGCAGTTTCCCCCAGCACCCCCAGCCATGTCTGAGCACGGGGAAGAGAAGGCCCTGGCCCTTCAGTGCTGCGAAACCGCCCTGACCCGAACTGCGCAGAAGAGCGGGAGCCTGGGGGTTCATCACGTGTGCTCAGGCTAGTGCAGGACGTGGCATGGGCACGGGCGAGCTTTCCCTTCAAATAGCTAGCCCGAGCCGGCCAGGGACGCACACGTAGTTTCACCTGCTTTTAAACAAATTTTGCAAGTGTTTTCTTTTGGTATTTTGAAATCGCTCTCGCAACTCCTTTCTTCGCTGCAGAGGGCAGAGGGGCCAGCTCCAGCCCCCCGTGACGTCTTCTCAGGGACAACAGCGCAGCTGGACACGGGACAAGAGGCGACTTAAACCCGGACTGGCCCCAGGTCTGTCTGCTGCCCAGGGACTCAGTTTTGCTCATGAAAAGCGGAACCAACCCTCCTTGTGATTTTTTTTCTCCCAGACAGGACTTTGGTAATTGAGAAGCAAAAAACAAGGCGGAAAATATGGGATTTTTTTCCCCCGAGTTTTTTTGGGCACAGTTTAGAGGGTAAAACAGGCCTGAGAAAGTTGAATCCAGCTTTATCAGTGCAAATTGATAAACAGGAAAAATGGCTCAGGGGCTACCTGGGGAAGCGAGCCCCCCTCCGGGCTGCTTGCCTCCACCGCCGGCACCCTCCGGCTCCGGCACCGAGGGGCAGAGGCTCTGGGGAACCTTCCTCGGGTTTATCGGTGGGAAGACGAAGGAAAGGATTTTTCCCCTCCCATCGCTACACTAGAAATCGGGCTACGGGGCAGTAAATCCCAGCCCGAGCGGCACTCGCAGGGCTGCCCTTGGCAGGGGTTCCCCGAGCAGCTGCCAGAGCCCCCCATGCCCCGGCGTCCTCGCCAGGCAGAAACAGCAGCTCCTCCGGGGATGGGGGTGCCGTCCCCGTGGCACGGCGGGGGAAGCCAGGAGGTGCCGGCTGGAGGCGGGGGCCGGGGCAGCGGGTGGGTGGTTGCTCGGGGGTTTCGTGCGGGGGACGGCCCCGGCTCGGCGCACCCCGTCCCCCGCTGCGAGAGGGGCAGCGGGGCTGTCCTGGCGTGGCCGATGGCACACTTGGCCGGCGAGGACCATGGTTAAAGATTAAAACTGGATCCAGCGTGCAATATTTATCTTGGGAGCAGGAGGGCCCCCGCTTGTTTGGTTTGTGGGAAGCGTTGGGAAATGGTGACGCGGGCGCGGAGGGACCCGGAGGGGCTGACCCCAGCAGGGACGTGGGGGCCCGGCAGCTCCCGCGGCAAGGGGGGATGCGGCGGTGCTGGATCTGCGGGCAGGATGGGGACAAAACCCAAGGAGGGACCCACATCAATGGGTGCACCCCACAGTTCGGACGTGGCTGCCCCCCCCCGCTTTGCAGTGTCCTGCCTCTCAAATGGAGACAGTGGCACCGGCCTCTCTCCCGTCATCCTTTCGAGGGCAGATATATTGGATATAGGAGATATTAGGGATGGGAAGCGTGCAAGCAGCACAGACAGATAATGCTTTTTCATTTATGCCTAAAACATTTTTCAAAGATCGATAACTGGCTGCCCAGAGTGCTAGCCCCGCTCTGGAAACATCCACACGGATATCCCGGGGCGGGGAGCCCCCAGTTTGTGTGAAGGTGTGGGGGTTAAATACATCTTGGTGGTGAGAGTCCCTGATGCGTGCAAGAGTGGTGACAGGCGTGATTCGGGAGCTGACTTGCATTTGTGCTGTGCCAGGCGAACCTCTCCGGAGCAATTTGCACGTCGGAACGCATGGAGAACGAGCCGTCCCAGCCAGAGATGTCCTGAGGTGGGTTTGAATACCACCCACGTTCGGAGAGCAGAAACGCTCCGAGAAACGGGGCTTTGGCCAGCGCGGGCGGCAGCTCTCGGCCAGCCCCGACCACTCCAGTTTTACCCCGACTTTACTCCCGCCTCAGCACTCAGCCGTTACGTTTAAAATCGGTTTGAACAAAGTAGTATAAAATGTGCTGCGGAATGCTGACGCTGCCTTAATTGGGAGGGAACCAGATGATGTGACAGCTGATTTCTTGGTTTTGTAGGTAAGATTTTACAAAGAGGTGCCAGAAACTGCTTAGAATTTTTAGCTATTCTGGTTAGCATCTAAATTATCACTTGTTACATAGTTTTGGGGTTTGGTATCCCCAAAATATCCCATAGCGACTCTTGCTAGACAATGAGCGCTGACGGGGTCGATGGATTTGGCAACCGCTCAGGCTTGAGCAGCGGTTAGAGGGGAACCCGCACGGCTCCTGGCCGGTGATCCCCGAAGAGCCCCGCCGCTGCCGGGGTTTGGCAGGGACGGGAGGGAGCCAGGCACACCCCCGCGCTGCTCTCACGGGCACCGAAATACACAATGAAGAGGAATTTGTAGACACGGGGAGAATATTCCCATTACTGGATACCCTCTTAACTTCCTAAAGGCGTGAAAGGAGCCGATGCCCGCAAGCTGCCTGTAATACAGGGCTCGAGATCCAAAGCACATTTTTAATGGTGGGGAAATCAGCACTATGAGAACTGAGAAATAAGGCAGCGGTTTCTGCAGCAGTACAAGTCCTTAAATCAGTCGGTTTGAAATCTGAAAAGTCCGTAAGTCAGTCAGCACTGCCTTTCAGCTGCCCTGCGCGACGTGCTTGGGGCACTGCAACGCAGCTCTGACCGGGGGGCTGCCACGGCCCCTCCCGGCTTCCGTGACCTCCCAGCCCACGGCAGAGATCCTCGCAGGAGCCGGTGAGGACACCCAGCACGTCCCCTCTTGGCCCGGGAACCAGCAGGACCGGAGCGGGGAGGATCGATCGGCTCCGACGCAGCAGGACGGCGGCTCCCGGGGCTCCAGACCCCGGGGGGTCACGGCTCGGGCTGCGCTTAAACAGGGGCGAGTGCGCTGAAGTGGCCACCGACGCAGGAGGAGAGCGGCTGCTGACCCCCGGGGCTCGGGGCAGTGCCCAGCTCCCCCCGCGAGCCCGCGGCGCCCTGGGCTCCTCGTGGGGGTTTTTGATGGGACACTTTTGGGGTTATTGAACATCAGTTTCACTGGCAGAACAGACGCCTGGCGCTTGCACGAGAGCTGCGGGCAAGGAGTAACTGGAACTCCAGATACCAGCTCGAGGGGCCCAATGGGTAAGTCGAACTCTCCTCAGCAGGTAACGCTCGTACCCGGCCGGAGGCGCGTGGGGCCGGGCTCCCCGGGGCGGCTGTCGGGACCGGGGCGCACAGCACACCCGGGGTGCCCGTGCCTCCCGCCCACGCACAGACCCCGGGGCACCCTGACAGCTGCGAGTTTTACTGCACCGCGTGAGCCGGGGTTTCCTTCTAACCTGGGGTCCATCTCTGCACAGGGATCTCCATCCCATGTGGAAAATCCCACCCGCACAGACCCCAAATTTGGGCACCTTTCTGAAAATGGGACTGTGCTCCCTTTTGACGTGCGCTGGATCTTGGATAATTATTTCAGTCGGATTACTGCCGAGCTGGTAAGCGTGCTTGAATCTGTGAATAGTCTCCGTATTTACCCACTCGGGAGGAAAAAAATCAGTTACAGTGGGAGAGAGCATTAGTTGTTTGGGCTCCTTAGCATGAAGGGTAATTTGTGCTCATCAGCGTGGTGCTGAAGGAGGCGGGGGGAGTTCTGCCGGCCAGGTGGTGTGGGCTGCCGGGATGACGGCAGAGGGTCTGCCTGCCTCGATGGGATGGGGCTGTGGAGGTGCGGGGCTGGGACCACGGATGCGGGGCTGGGACCGAGGGATGTGGGGCTGGAACTAAGGGATGCGGGGCTGGGAATGAGGGATGTGGGGCTGGAACTAAGGTATGCGGGGCTGGGACCGAGGGATGCGGGGCTGGAACTAAGGGATGCGGGGCTGGGACCGAGGGATGCGGGGCTGGAACTAAGGGATGCGGGGCTGGGACCGAGAGATGCGGGGCTGGAACTAAGGGATGCGGGGCTGGGACCGAGGGATGCGGGGCTGGAACTAAGGGATGCGGGGCTGGGAATGAGGGATGCGGGGCTGGAACTAAGGGATGCAGGGCTGGGACCGAGGGATGCGGGGCTGGAACTAAGGGATGCGGGGCTGGGAACATGAGAAGCGAGCGAGCCCGGCTGGGCGGATGTTGGGGTGTGCCCCAGCCGGGGCCCTCTGTGGAGATCCGTACACCAGGCACGGGGCTGAGCAAAGCACACGCCATGTCGTTGCGGAGCATCCGTCACGGGTGTCCTGAGGGGAACCACCAGCGGGGGCCTGGCACCAAAACCTCTCTTACGACTGACTCCTGTTAGTCCAGCACCTGAAATAAAACGTGGGCTGCAGGAAGCCGCGCTCGTATTTTGCTAGAGCGGAGTCTCCGTGGCATGCTTTCATTCAGCCTGAGCACCTTTCCAACCCCACAGCGTAGCTGTTAAAAGACAGAAAGCTTTTTGATGCAACCAACGCTCTGGTGCTCAGCAGAGTTTGCCCACAGCGCGGAAACCCTCCTGGGGCAGGCCCGTCGTGATCCTTGGCAGCGAGCAGGTCAGGAAATGATAAGGAGGAAGAAGCGGACACAGCTGAGCTTTACAGACTTTCGATGCACAATAAAACATTTTATTTAAAAACAACGCATTCAAGATTGTGTTTTGGCACATGAGTCAATGTCGCAGGCACATTCACACCAAAGAATCACATTGCTGAGAGATCCCAAACGAATCGGCGTGTTGTTCTCCACGAACGAGGCTCGTGACGAGGATGCGGTACTCCGCCACGAGAAGAGCCAGGGCGCTGCTCGCCAGCCTGCCCGCGTCTTTACAGGCACGCTGCGCCGTGCTGGCCGCGCTCGGGCCTCGGCGCTGGAGCCGCGTCTGGTACGAAGCACGCCAGCCTGCGGGCCCGATCCTGGCCCCTCGGCGCCACAGGGGCTCGCTCTCGGCGGGAGCGGCTTCGCTTGCAACGTCTGCGGCTTTGCCGTTCACCTGAGACTGTGCCCTGGCCCTTTACAGACATTAGCCATTTAAAAATAAATAATGCTTTTAGTATGGCCGTTAAATAATGAATCCTTTATTACAATTATGGCATTTTTTTTTCCTTTTTTAAAATATTTATCTTTTTTTATTGAAAACAACTCCATCAGGCATTGAACTGTATAGCCATTAGAATAAAGACACATTCATTTACAGAAAACCTGCTTTTTTTCTAAACAATCTGTTTTTGCAACCTCCATTCACAGTTAGTTATATTTCACAAACGCTTGCTTTTTGGTATACTCCACAATTAAAACCGGTAGCCAAAATGACTTTGTTTTCATGGATCGTGCTACCATTCACTGAAGAGATGCAAGCAACGAAAATACAAACCCGAGATGTGTAAAAGAAGAGAAGGTAACACACGTATTTCCACTCCTATGTACACCCCTTCTTCACAGCCCTGCCCGGCGGCCCGCTCCCCCCGACCGCACCGCCCAGCCCCGAGCCCCCGGTGACGGTCCCCGCCGTGGCCATGGGCCCTCAGCGCCCATCCCGTCGGCAGAGGGGCTGGAGCGGGACGTGGCCGCCGCTCGCCTCAGGCTGCCCGCAGCGCGTGGGACGCCGTCCTCCAGCCCAGCCGAGCGGGCCCACGGCCCGCCAGACCCTTCCCCTGGACTTCTCTTGATTTTGTAAACTGAAATGTTTCGCACTGACCAATATCGACGGCGTCGCGTCGCGCACACTTTCATGGAGCTATAGTCGCTCGTCTAGACGTTCAGTAACGATAGCGAGCGCTTCCCCTGAGCCACCGGAATTGGTTTCGGTGGACAGAGGCGGGAAGCTTTTGGGCCAAGCCGAGGGGAGGAAGAGCCCAGGTGAGGAGGTACGGAAACGGGCAGGGGGGAGCAGCTCGCTTATTGACCGGAAAGGCACCTCCTGCCCCAGGGAGCCTCTCCCCCTCCGCCGCCGCCTTCTCCGCACCCCTCGCTCCTCCTCTCTCCGTCAGATCCCACCGCAGCCCATCGCCTTTCCCCCCGCATCGCGGCAGCTTCTCCGAGGGCCCCTCTGAGCTGAGGGACGCCAGCCAGCGCCCCAGTCTCCTGCCCGGCACCCAGCGCTGGCTTCCCCCCGGCTCAAGGGGAGACCCCATTTGCCACAGTCCCGGACCCTCGGGTGCCGTCCACCCGGCGCAGTGAGGCAAGGCCAATCCCAGACCTGTCGGTGCAAACACGGGGCGGGGGGTCACCCCGCTGTGCCCCTAACGCGAGGTCGTGCAGAGACCAGCCTGACGCGGGGCTGGGGAAGGAGCCCCGTCTGACCGCGAGGCACCGGGAGGCTCCTTCCCTGCGGCACGAGCCGCCCTTCCCCGCTGGTCTCTCTATAAAAGCAGAATTCAAAGAGCATCTAAGAAAACAGGCGAAAACAAAAGATGCACATTTTAAGACGGTTTTCCACATTGCTACAGCTTGGACAAAAAATATTGATACTAAGAAGCAATTTACTTTGGGCTGTATTGCGCCATTGATTTTGGGGCAGAACTCCCCATTAAAATCAATGATTCTGAAATGTTCAATGTGGTTCTGAAAAATCGATGGGGAGTTTTGCTTAAAAATCAATGATATAATATGGCGCTCTGTCAATAATTTTTCCGTATTCCCATTTCCGAATATTTGCAGGCGTTTTCGTGCTTCCTCCTCTGCTCTGGGTGCCTCTTTGCGCCTCTGGAAAGTTCCAGCTGTGCTGCCAGGGCCGTTCCCGGCACCGACGGCGGGTCCCGTCCCTCTCTGGGGGCGGAGGGGGCTGCAGGGCACTGGGGGTCTCCCCGGAGACCCCCCCGGCAGGGTCTGCTGCCTTCAGCCGTAACGGGGCCCTGCAGACAGAGACACTCCGTTTGCTTAAACGAAGCCAGATCAAATTAAGGTACCGTGTGCTGAAGCACCCTTCCGTGGCGCTGGGCCCCTGGTGCTCCCCGGGGCTGGGGGTGAGCGGGGCGTCGCAGAGCTCCCGCACGCAGCCGTGGGAACCGGGCTGGGGGGCGTGAGTTGGGGGGGGGACAGAAATTCCAGCCGTAGGCAATTTCCCCGAGTTTCTTGTGATTAGGAAGGGAAATAAAAGTTACAGAAATCAATTATGAAAAATTAAAAAACTACCCCAGGGCAATTTCGGTTTTTTGGTTTCAGCTTCTAATTTTTACGTTTTCCCTTCCCTCCCGGGTGCCCTAAAGCAGTAGTTTGAGCCGAGGGAAGATGTGCGGTGCTCAGGACCGAGCCCTCGGGCACGCCAGAGCTGACACCCGCCTCGTCCCGTGCGGGCTCTCGGGGAGCGGCAGGACGCCGCCGGTCTGCGCCAACCACACAGGCTTTGCCGCTCAGGTGCCGCAGCCACGCAAACCCTTGCAGCGTCCTCAGCACGGCGAACCCTGCTTCTGCTGCCGGCCCTCGCGGGGGACGGGGCAGCCTGTCCCATGCAGCTTCCCAGCACCTCGCAGCTCCCCCCGGGCCGGTTTGACTCCGGAGACTTCCGCGTCTGAGTTTCGCCATGCAGTTACACGGCGGGTCCATCCGTTTCCGTGCCGGACGTGTAACATCCAGTGCCCCGCTCGGTGGCCGCCCCCCACGAGCGGTCCCGCTGCCGTCAGGGGAGGAGGCACGTGGAGCTGCAACCGGAGCAGAGCAAGGTCTCGCCCCGGGGCTGAGCATCCCCATTGCAAAAAGGGCCTCCGGGAGACGCAGGAGGTGCACGGACAGACATACGTTTGTTTAGGCTAACGAGTGTTTACTTGCGACTACGTGTAATTTAAAGTAGTTACACCACGGAAAGGCCGTGCGGCAGCCAGGCAAGAGCTGCCAGAGCAAGGCCCCGCTGGGAGCCGGCAGCCCAGAACCGGGCAGCGCACATCGGCCCCCGCGCTCAGGCAAAGGGTAACAGGTCACATGTCTTCCAGTTGCTGAGTAAAGACGATCACTCCCTACAGGAAACTGATAACCTGCCTCTTAATAGAAATAGCCGGCATTCGCCAGGAGCCAGCCGGCGTCCCTCGGGGTTCAGGGTGGCCCTTCTCCCCCAAACCCCAGCCCCGGGGGGCTCTTTGCCGAGCTCCCGGCCGCCGGGCACCCCTTCGGCCGTGCACCTCAGCGGCCCGCAAAGCGACCCGCCTGCCTCAGCGAACACGCATCTGCTGTACAGCTCAACAGGAAACCATAGCCGAGATGATTAACGACTGCCCTTCGTTAACAACTAGTGCAGAACTCTCCCTTCCCTGTGCAATTTCTCTTCTGGGGCAGAACCAACCCGCACGCTCCAGCACTCGGGGAAGGATTCCCGCGGGACTCGGTCGGGGCTGGTGCTGCCCGGCTGCTCCCGACCCCGGCAGCTCCCTGCAGTCCGGGCGTCCGGCAGCGTGGTGGCAGGGCCGCTCGCAGGCAGCGCTCTGCGGAGGGAGGCTCTCCCACCCCGCCAAGCCCCTCGCGCCCATCCCTGCGCTCCTGCCGGCCGCCCCACGGCTCGCGGGCAGGGCTGCCCGTCAACGGTGCAATCCCGCAAACCCGCAGAGGTGGGGAGGACTTGGTCCTTCCCCCGAGGGAGGCAGCCGCGAGCGATGGGGACAGCCTGCGGTCTGCACCCAGCACAGCCAAACTGCTCCTGGCCTGGGCCCTCGCGCGCGACGACGACACAAAGAATAACGTGATAATATCAAGAACAACTCATACGGCACCATATGGCATAAGACACCACCATCACTGCACGACTACGTCTTCATAACAACAGTTGCTAGAGGTCGTACTCTGCTGTGGGAACGGCGATGAGCGCGGGACCGACACGACAGCACGGAGAGCCGGAGCCCCGGGAACGCTGAGCCAGGTTTAAACAGCCGAGCGGGGAAGCGCCGCGGCTCCCTGCAGGGCCGGGTCTGTGCGTGGGGGACACCCCTCCGCAGCGCGCCCCAGCCCTGGACAGCCTTGGGAAAAGCAAAAGCCAGAAAATGCGGGATAATTAAAACGGGGCGGGGGGGGAAGCCTCCAGCTCCCCTTCCACACGGGGCACAGGAGAGGGGGGGGCACAGCTTCGCGGGCCAGCAGAGCTGCGGTACTGCGGCACTGCGGCGGGGCAGCGGCAGGCACCGGGAGATGCTCCGGGCCGCTCAGGTTTGGTGTTGTACTTGAGATCTCCTTCCTCACCTCCTGCATCTGCTTGGAGGTAAAGAGGCTGAGAAAAATTAAAATGTTCCATTTTAAAGTACGATTTTAAATTGGATTTTGCATCTTCGTTCAGTGTGTAGTCAGTTCTCAGCATCACACAGAACAGCAGAAAAATGTTAAAATACTGGTAAGCATATTGTCGTCGTAAGAAACCCAGTTATTTTACAGGCTCCTTTATCCTGAGACATAACGGCCAGCACTCTCAGACCGTAGGTGACCCTAGGGTTTGTCCCCTCCACAAGCTGCCTGATTTTCACCGGTGCTGAGGAAGCCGCGTCTGACTGCCTGGGATGGCAGCTGGTGGCTGGAAACGGGGCCGCTGACTTAGTTGGCTGACCCTGGACTCAGAGCTGTAAACGGGGAAATCTGGTAACTGTATTTCCTCTTCCCTCCTGCCGCGCTCGCTTCCCTGTAAACCCCATTTTTAGAAATCCCGGTGCCTGGCTCCTGACACTGCCCGGCCAGCCGGTGCCTGCCCAGCCAGTCCTGCCTGGGGAGCCAGGGGCCGGGCACCCCTCGCCAGACCACCGTGGGTCGCGGCGGAGGGATGACCGGAGCCTCGCTGACCCCAGGGGCCGGCCCGTCTGCCCCGTCGCCGTTAGTTGGGCTAATGAAGGCTCTGACTGCTCCCTACAGACCGGCATCGCTGGGCAATACGCCCCACCGCCACCGCGGGACCGAAACGCAGAGAGCGCCTACGTCGGGTACCGCCATGTCGGGTACTGCCGCGCCAGGTCCCAACCGGCAGCGCTCACCGGGGTGGCCGCCGCGCCCGGCCAGCTCCTCGCCCCACAGCACCCTGGGGTGCAGCCCACGGTGGGGCCACGCACGCAGGGAGGGGGCAACGGGGAGCGCCGGCGGGCTCCGTGGGTGCAAAGGGACAGGCGGGAGCCCCGGTGCTCCTCGCTCGGGGGATCGTCCTGCCAAAGAACCCCCCGTCGTCGGAGGGTGCGGAGAGCAGGCGCAGAAAGAGGTTCGCCCGCACAGGGGCTTGGGGCTCTTCTCACCCAACACATCTCCGGAGAAACCTAATTCCGTTTCTTGTGGTGGTTGAACTTGAAAATCAAAGGAGCAAATCGTGTCGCACGGATGGGGACGACCATGGTTCAGCCTGGCTAATTTGGACTGGGCTTTGGCCCAAGGGGAATTAAATCGCTGACGTATTCTGAGAGCAATATAAACGCCTAGCTAAGGTACAAGCTATGTTGTGACCACCTCCTTCACGTTGTTCTTTACAAAAGGTAAAACTCAGTAAATATGAAAATACGCAAGCGGTGGAAATGAGGATCCACACTGAAGAACTTGCAAGTGACGATGAGCTGGAATTCAGAGCGGCTTTCTCGATCGGCCACGGCACTAAACGTTTGCTGAGCTATTGATAGCAACATATACAAAATAAGCAAAACCTCTGAAAATTAGCATTTCTAGTTCTAATTGGGAAGGAACAATAAAATTAAGAGATTTAGGGCATTCAGTGGAATGCTAAAATATGACCATATCTTAAAACATACTTAGTGGCATATTTATAAATGCAAAATATTTCAACTTTGCTGCTGCATGAATAGCATCCACAGAATTTGATAAATGCTTCTGCACTGCTAAATGTGCTTAAACCCTTTGATGAGCAGTGACAAGGGTGACTAAAAAGCATCTTTATATTATGGAAAATATTTTAGAGTGGGGTTGGTTTTTTTTTTTTTTTTTTTTAGAATTGTATCTGAAGAATGTTTAATTCGGTTTTGGGCACTTTTTAGACAATCATTTGGCACTTCAAGATTTAGGTTCTTAGGCACAATGCGACAAGGTGAGTTTGGCCAGTCCTTCACCGTGCATCCTGTAGAGCAGCTGGAACTCTGCAGGCAGCTGGTGGGACTCCTGCCACTTGGTCGTGAACTTTGTTCCCTTCTTATCATAGTAGTGGTACGGGAGGTCCTCCCTCGTGTGGGGGTCGAACCCAAAGGGCCAGAATCCGTACAAGTGAATCTCTTCACAGATGGCAGAAGCGAGGGTATACATGAGAATACCTGTGCTCAGCCGCTTGGGTGACAAGTGTTTGTTCTTCCAGTACCTGCGAAAAAAATAAAGGCACGTTAGTCTGGGGTGCAAGTAGTGCCCCAGGTTTGCTGGAAGGGAAAAATGTGCTGCCTGGAGAGCAGACAGCCCGCATAGGGCCCAGACTCTTCAGGTCAGTCTGCAACGGCCGGGAGTGCAAAGCAACCTTAGCAGCACTCTGCTCGCCAGGCTCTTGTGGTCCCCTGCCGAACGTTTCTGGGTTTGAACCAGGAAAGGTAGTGCCTTACCCAGAAAAGCACGATTCACTGCCTCCTGTCACACCTGCATTTGCTAAAGAGGTGGCAACCTCATCCTCCTTTGATTTATTGCAGCTTGCCTTGGAGCACGCTGCCGCTGCCTGTCGGCATCCCCATTTGCTCGCCGAGAGGAGCGCGCTCTTCCCTAAGCGGCGCTTTGCTCATGCAGCGTCTCCCTCAGCTCCCCCGCGCTCCCCCCGGCTCTGCGGAAGCGGCGGCAGGAGCGGAGCCCGGTCACGGACCGTGCCCCGGTGCCAACCGCCAACCCACCTCCGCTGCGCCGGGTATCGCTCGGGAAGGAGGTAACCGAGGTACTTCCTGAGGCACTAACAAACTGCTTTTGCTCTACGAGCAACCAGAAGCGGGTCCTGACTTGCCAGAGAGCGCCTACCAGATCAGGCGTGAACAGAGAACCAGCGAGAGCTGGGTCTGTACGGCGAGAGGGAGGTGTTTTGGCAGGTTACGTGCAAGGCAAAAATACTCACCTGTTAACGTGCTGCATTATATTGCCTGGCCAAGCCAACTGGACCTTTAGCTGCCCTCTGTGCTCAACAAAGAAGTCAACCAGCGTTCTCGTGACCGTTGCTGAGGTGTGGAAGAAAAAAGCGGGGATCCAAAGAATGGCCCCATCGAGCTTCTTCAAACTTAAAAAGAAGTTGTTGCGATCCTGAATGGTCAAAAGATTGTTGTAATACTTTTCCAGGATGCTGGGGTTGAAGGTTGTAAGATTGGTTTTCCTTCCAACATCTTTTTGGAAAGCCTCGGTTGGAGCAAAATTGCAACGAAAAACAAAATCGGACTTATCTATTTCTTGCCCGCACTGACTCCCGGTCAGGATCCCGCTATTTCCAACCACGGCGCAGATGTTGTAATGCTTGTTCAGGATCGGCGACACGTCGGGAAGCAGCGATCTGAAGTTATTGCTGATAGAGAAAACATACTTATGGCTGGAATAATCGTAATGCATCAGCTGTCCAATCCGAACGCTATTCTTGGTCAAAGAGAAATTTTTTATCACATCGACATGCTGAAGGATTTCTTGCCTAAAAGAAAACAGAAAAAGAAAAGAAAACATGGAGTTATATTTCCCCTGTTTCGGCGGTAGAGAGGTTTTCTTTCCAGCTAGACTAACAGTTTTGTATTTTTTTTTTAATGCAGTACTTTCCTGAGCAATGTGGTGCAATGGCTTTTAAATTAATATAAGTAGATAGGAATTACGGAGCTGGATCACCTGGAGCTCCGCTTGGCTTTCCTGACACAAGCTAAGGATGCGTCCGTGTCTCTTGGAACAGCGTCGGGATTAAAATATTGGATTCTCTGTGTAAGTCCGGGGCGCGCAGCTCTGGGTACCCCGCCACCGTGCCGAGGGGTGGTGCGCGGCACAGTTCTGTTCGTGCTGCGATACAGGCCTGCTGGGTCGGTTTCTGCTCGCGCCCTCCCCGTGCACGTCACGCTTGGAACTGGCCCGCGGATCTTTGGTAACGATGGGTGTCATCGTTAAAAAAAAAAACAAAAACCCACCAAAAAACCCCCAAGCGGTCCAGGATATTCAGCTGAATTAACGGGAGGTGACTTTTAAATACATGCATTTTTTGTGTTCTCATTGAGGAGCTTTGAATCGCAAAAACGAGTGACAGTCGCTGCCTCCATTTATGCAAATATAATTCCTTGATGTCCTATCTGGGCAAGCACGCCAGCATTTTTACAAGGGTTACTAGGGATACTTAAAAACTGAACAAAACCAACCCTGCTCAGGAATTTCCTTAGCAGGGCATAAAATTAGGAAAACCAATATCCCTTTATTTGCTCATGTTTATGGAAAACAAACACCTTTCTTCCAGCTCGCATCCTCCGACGTCTAAGCATTAATGGGGTCCCACCGGGTGCCCTAATTATGGGTTATGGCTAACGGACAAGTGCAAAGGCGGATCCTGAGGCATTAGCTAAATTCATCGGAGGGGTGGCACAGAGACAGACTTAGGAAGGACGAGCGGTGGTGCCAGGAATGAAGCAATACCGAGGGTGGCCACTGTCACTGCGCCCGGGAGGTCCCGGGGAAGGGATGGGGCGGGCAAAGCGCCATCTCCTCCCTGCGGCCCTCGGCTCCTT
Source organism: Balearica regulorum gibbericeps (assembly GCF_011004875.1). Classification (NCBI taxonomy): domain Eukaryota; kingdom Metazoa; phylum Chordata; class Aves; order Gruiformes; family Gruidae; genus Balearica; species Balearica regulorum. The sequence goes on along the minus strand of NC_046220.1, from coordinate 86,922,491 downwards.
CGGGGCAGCGGGCAGCGCTGGCCGGCACTGGAAGGGCATTACTCGTCCTGCTGTGATGGAGAGTGACCAGAGGGGAGGAGGGAAGCCCGAGCCCTGCCCGCCAGCACCGAGGGGTGCAGCAGCCCCATCCTGGCTCTGGCAGGCCACAGAGCGACAGGGCTGGGTGGCTGCTTCTCAGGCGGGGGAGTCACAAGACGGTCTCTGAAACAGCAGGCATCTGTCAGCACAAAATCACAGTCCAAGATGGCAGCAGCTGTCTTAAATGGGCAAAGGTTTTTATTTTCTTTTATAGAAATTTTTTTATATATATATAAAAAAGTAAAAAATATATATATATAAAGTGTATAAAGTATATCACATATATGTATGAGTAAAGCAAATAAATAAAAGAGGCTGGCCAGGCACCACCAAGTTCACGTCACAGTGAGAAAACTGAAAGCACATTCTACTTCCCATTAAGTGCGGAGCAGCTTCGAGGAAGCTGAAGGGACCGAGAAACCCTTTCCGTTGCCGCAGAGCAGGAAGGTCAGCGCAACCCGCAGCGAGGAGGCAGAAGGGGACGCACAAGGAGGGTGTCCCTGGTGGGGGGCTCCACAGCCCCCATCCGAACCCTGCTCTCTGCCCGCCCCTCGGCCGGAGGAAGAAGGGGGCAGAGCAGCACTGCACCCGCTCACAGCTGCCGTTAGCTGGGCGTGCTTTGGCCTCCACGAACGCCGTATGTCGTGGCTGTTACAGTCCGATTCATTTCCAGTTTTAAAGCCCCAGCCATTTATCTTGAAGTAATGACAATTTCACTTGCACCTCGGGAAACTGGGTCACATTCTGTTTGGTAAAATAACGTGTGTTGCAGCTTGGTGTCCTGCTTTGAAATAATCAATTCTTCCAAGATAGCTGTAACCATCTGGGGAAATGCTCTGATTCAGCCTTTGTCTCTTACCGCTGGCAAATTACTCAGAGCTCCGAGTATTTAGCAGTCCCTGATTGTATTTTCTTGAATCCCGGGGGGAAAGGGACAACCTCGGGGAGGGCGAGGAGGGGAGGCGCGGGCGCAGCGCCCTGCGCAGGCTCACCTCTGATGTGCGAACGCGGTCCGGTTGAAGGCCCACTTGGAGGGCTTCTCCTGCAGCTCGTGGCTCAGGGAGTTCGTAATGGGGACGAACGAGGGGTCCAGGAACTTCAGCGCGAACTGGGACCTGGGAACAAGCGCACAGACCCACGCAGATACACACCCCCCCCCACAGACATGCACACACACGCAGACACACGCAGACACACGCACAGACACATGCAGATACACACACACACAAACACAGACACACGCAGAGACACACGCAGACACACACACACACACAGAGACACACGCAGACACACACGCAGACACACGCAGACACACGCAGACACACACACACACACAGACACACGCAGACACACGCAGACACACACACACGCAGGCACACACACACACACACACAGAGAGACACACAGACACACACACATACACACACACACACAGACCCGCAGCCCGTTACTGGCCATGCCCGGCCCGACCCCCGTGTCGGCCGGTATCAGCACCGCGGACAGCGCCCGCCGCACCGCTCCCCGCCGGGCTGTGCCGGGCCGTGCCGGGCCGCGCCGGGCTGTGCCGGGCCAATACCGGGCTGTGCCGGGCCAATACCGGGCTGTGCTGGGCCGTGCCGGGCTGTGCCGGGCCAATACCGGGCTGTGCCGGGCTGTACCGGGCCCTGCCGGGCCGATACCGGGCTGTGCCGGGCTGTGCCGGGCTGTGCCGGGCTGTACCGGGCCGTGCCGGGCTGTGCCGGGCCAATACCGGGCTGTGCCGGGCCAATACCGGGCTGTGCTGGGCCGTGCCGGGCTGTGCCGGGCCAATACCGGGCTGTGCCGGGCTGTACCGGGCCCTGCCGGGCCGATACCGGGCTGTGCCGGGCTGTGCCGGGCTGTGCCGGGCTGTACCGGGCCGTGCCGGGCTGTGCCGGGCCAATACCGGGCTGTGCCGGGCCGTACCGGGCCGATATCGGGCTGTGCCGGGCTGTGCCGGGCCGTGTCCGGCCGATACCGGGCTGTGCCGGGCTGTGCCGGGCCGTGCCGGGCCGATACCGGGATGTGCCGGGCCGGGCCGGGATGTACCGGGCTGTGCCAGGCCGTGCTGGGCCCTACCGGGCCCTACCGGGCTGTGCCGGACCGTGCTGGGCCGATACCGGGCCGTGCCATCCCGTGCTGTGCCGGGCCGTGCCGGGCCGATACCAGCCGTGCCATCCCGGGCTGTGCCGGGCCGTGCCGGGCCGATACCAGCCGTGCCATCCCGGGCTGTGCCGGGCCGTGCCGGGCCGGGTGGCGCGGGGCCGCTCCCCACCTTTCAGCACCCCCGGGGTATTGCGGTTCCCACGCCCGGCCCGCCTCCCCCCCCCCCCGGTACCGCGGTCCCCCGGGGGACCCTCCCGCTCCCCGCCGGCCCGGGACACCCCCGCGGGGCGCGGAGCACGGCCGGGGCTGGCCGCGGGGACAGGCTGCCGGGCGCGGGGGGAGCCGCATCCCCGCTGCGGGCCAGGGGCTGCGCCGAGCGCTCGGGCCGCGGGGCCTTCCCGGGCCCGCCGAGCCGGGTCTCCCCGGGAACAGCACGGGAGGCAGCGGGGCCGGCGGGGGGGCGGAAGGGAAGGGATGGGAAGGGATGGGAAGGGATGGGAAGGGAAGGGAAGGGCGGACCGCCGTCGCCGAGCCGTGCCGTGCCGTGCCCAGCCGGGCCGGCCATTCCGAGCCGCGCCGGGCCGCGCCCTCACCTGAATCCCGCGTGGAACATGTACATGCGGGGCCCCCCCGGGCCGGCGGCGCGGGGCGCGCCGAAGATGTTGTCCTTCTTGAGCGAGACGTAGCTGATGAGGGAGAGGATGAGCAGCGCGACGCTGAGCATCACCAGCCCCAGCACGCTGGCCACCCGCACCATCTTGCAGCTCCTCATGCCGGGAGGCGGCCCCGCGGCTGGGCGTGTGCGGGGGGGGGCTGCCGCGGGGCTACATGGGGGGCGGCGGGCGCGGGACGGCGGCGGGGACGGGGCCGGCACCGCCGGCAGCGGGAGAGAAAATGGAGGGACCGAGCGGCGGCGCGATGAAATGGCAGCCGGGAGCGGCCGCCCCGCCGTCCCGGCCCCCGCAACCCCGGCAGCGCCGCCGTGCCCCCCCCCCCCACCCCCCCGGCCTGTCCCCCGACAGCCCCTGTGTGCCCCCCGACAGCCCCGGTACCCCCCCGACAGCTCCGATGTACCCCCCCGACAGCCCCCGTAACCCCCAACAGCCCCAATGTACCCCCCCGACAGCCCTGCTGTACCCCCCCGACAGCCCCGAGGTACCCCCCCGACAGCCCTGCTGTACCCCCCCGACAGCCCTGCTGTACCCCCCCAACAGCCCCAATGTACCCCCCCGACAGCCCCGATGTACCCCCCCGACAGCCCTGCTGTACCCCCCCGACAGCCCCAATGTACCCCCCCGACAGCCCCAGCGTGCCCCCCAACAGTCCCAGGCTTCATCCGCAACAGCTCCAGGGGTCCCCCCCAGCAGCGCTGGGTCACGACTTGGCATCCCTCGTGTGCCCTCCCTGACATCCCCGAGGTGCCCCGACAGCCCTGGGGTGCCCAGCAATGACCCCCCGACAGCCCCAGTGCCCCCCAAGCCCTGTGGGCGCATGTGGGGGCTGAGCGCGGCTGCAAGCCGTGCCGCTGCCTGAGCCACGGGGAGCCGGGGCCGCTTGGGACCCCGCGCCTTCGCTGGGGGACCAGTGTCTGGGTGGGTGCACAATGTCCCCCGCTCCCCAGCACGGGGCCGCGGGGCTGCGGCATTTCCCTGTTAACACTATAGATCACCGTGCGGCACGTGCAGCACTGCGAGAGTCCACGCCGCAGCCTGCACCTGGGCAGTGCGGAACCTGAAGCTGGCTCAGGAGACCCCTCGATCTTTAAAAGCCTGGTGTCAGGGCACGCTACCACCTGAAAGAACCCTGCCGGTAATTAAACCGCCCCATAAATCACACAGTAAATTTCATGCGAACTCCAAGAGAGCCTGACTTCTGTAATCTGAGGAATGTCTCTTATGAACGTGACTTCTGCATGCTGCAATACTTTCAGTGTTTCTTCAAGCTACCTTTTTTTCCTTATAAAGCTCGCCCCCATAGACAGCTCTGCCTCTGAGCCCTGAGTTCATAGAAGTGCCTTATAAATAATAAATATTGTCTTTGTAGCACCATCCTTGCTCTGGGCTATATCCTACAAGCTCTCCATGCATGAAGCTCTCTTTGAAGAGGACGAACATGAGGAGCTTGCAGGGTTGGGTTTTACGTCACAGCGTGGTTCTTCAGCCTTCGGTGGGAGTTTGGCCTGAGTACAGCCCGGAGGTCTATATCCTGTTCATGTGGGATACTTGTGGCTTTGGTGGGGAGAGAAATGGATGGAAATGTAGGAAATAACACTGTTTTGACACAGGAGATGATAGGGTTTTTACATGACTTTTACATGGTTTCTGTTGTCGTCCACCCAGTGCTTGGTATCCCCAGCTTCGGCATGTCCACCCGGGTGACCCAGGATATACCATCCACAACTTTTTGCCTTTAGATAATTTGGAAATCAATTCTATAATACTTAACATTGTCTCGCGCAGTTTCTGTCCCTGTGTCCTGGGGCTGGGTATAAACCCCGCAGTAGGACTGTACGCCCCTCGCCTCGTACGCCTTCCCACTTTTCTGGCGCTCCTCAGGCAGAAGAACTCCCAGCCGTGGGGTTTCGTACAAAACTCCCAAGTGCCCGTGTGAAAGTCCACGAGAGAGCAGAGCGTTTATAGCCCACCGGGACAAGCGAGGCTTCTCGCCTCCCGCAGCTGGCCCTGCCGCGTCCTGGAGCACTCGAAACGTGTCGCCCGGCGGTCGGGCACAGGCTGCGAGGGGGTTGGGGGCTTTTCATCACCAGTGGGTGAGCAGCACGGGGAGGCTACGCACTGTCCTACCACGCTGCCTAGGCAGAGCTTTGATGCTCGGAGAGGGATGTGTTGGCAACGGCAGGACTGCGGGAGGAGCAGCAGCGCTCCTGTGTCGCTGCTGCTGGGGACGGCTCGGCCGGAACAGCCCGGAGCCGGAGGAAGGAGGTGGATGGCACGCCAACCCCGGCTTTGGGCCCGCTTTGCCCTCAGTCCCGCCCAACCTCTCTGGTGCAAATGAGATCCGAGAGGGCATTGGCAAGAAATGTTTAAAAGCCGTGCCGTGTGCCGCAGCCGCTCTCCTTTTGACCCCGTCGTGCGCCCCAGCCCCGGCAGCGCCGTCCCCGGTGCCTGCGCACGCCGACAAGTTGCAGTGGAAACAAAGGCAGTTCTTGCTTCAGATTCTTCAGAGATAGCAATATGTCAGGAGCCCCTGGAGAGGCTGAAAGTAAATGAATCAGTGCTAGAAAGTGAAGGATATCATCCGCGCTGAATGGTGAAAAGGAGTCCTGAACAGTATCTTCATTGATTTTCCTGTAATTGACACAGAAGCTCGGCTCGCCGGAGGCTGCGGGCGAGAGGAGTGGGGAGGCCCAGGTACAGAGCTCCCTGCCCCGCATCCTGGGAACGCTTCTCCTCAGTTAGGTGCCTTATTGTTTGTGCGAAGCTGTGCAAGAGGCGGTGGGTTGGGAAGCCGGCGTTTTCACTGTTCGCAGGGTGTTTTGCAAGCTGCGTTGAAGACAAGGGGCAGAGAAGGACGTGTCCCGTGCCTTCACGTCACCAGCTGCTTCCCGCCACCCCTGCAAGAGCGGAGAAAGCCCCGGCGTGCGGGTTACACCGAGTCCTTGGCTGGCAACAAATGCCCGTCCTTCAGTGAGCATGTTCACTAGAAAATACAGCAGTGGCACACAGTAGGGAATTTGTAGGAATTACTCTTTAGATTATATTTGAGGATCTCCAAGGAGGAATGTGCCCTCATGTGAAACCTCTCCCCCTGCAGCTGCAGTGCCCAGCGGAGGTGACAGACCTGCTCCCCGGGCGCTCGACGGGCACCCTGCCCCGCCGGCCGGCACCGGGGCAGGGGATGTCTGAAAGGAGATGTCACCGCCGGCCCAGAGCGACTTGCAGTAAGGGGCGAGAGCTCTTTCCAGTGGCTCTGACGCGCTGCGCATGCTTGGCCCCGACGAGGCGGTGCTGGATTGCCCCGCAGCCGACGCGTGCCTGGCCGGCGCTGGGTGGAGTGTTCCTCCAGACCTCTTTCAAGTCACGACAAAATCAAATCTGCTGCAGCAAAACCCCAGCCGGCCGCGGCTTCCCTCCCGAAGGAGGAGGGCGGCCGGCGGGGCTGGCAGCGCAGACCTCCTGCGGCCATCCCGGGCAGGCAGGGCTGGCACCGCCGGCGCAGCCCCAGGGCTGCTCGCGGTAACGAGAAATGGAGCCTGCGGTGGGTGCGGAGAGCTGGTTGGCGATAAGAAAACACCCTCCAGCAGATGGATGTGACGGGACTTTTACCCACGTTGGAAAAGAAATGCGTTTGAAACAGGGACGGGGATTCAACCGGCCGGAGCAGAGGAGAGATGGCGTTTCAGTGGAGGAGAAGCGCAGCTGCATCACATGAAAGAAGCCAGGAGCATCGGTTCGCTTTCAAGCCCGACCGAGGAAACACCCGTTGGGTCGGGTGGGCGCTTAGGAAAGGTTCCCACTTTTTGCCTTATTCATGGAAATGGGACACGGTCTTTTTAACTCTACAGGCAAGTCGTGCTTTGAAGACTTACCCCTGCTGAAATCAACCTTTTCCAGGCTATCTTTGTGGTTTCCTTCTCTCCTTTGAAGCTGGTGTTTAGGGTCTCCAAGCATAAGAGGGGTCTCGGTCTGACCGACTGCACCCAAAAGAGTTTTCAAGTCTCTTTTAAACCAGGTGCTTGTCAGCCTGCCGGTGCGCGAACATCTCTGAATTTATTACGAGGAGCATCCTCCCTCCTCAACTGCCTTTAGCAGCCAAGGCTGCTGGTTTGCCGCGTCTCCACTTGTACTGCAAATGCGTTCCCCGGGGAAGGTGGTGAGGAGCGAGCCACCTGCGGCTCCCGTCACGCTGCCGTGCTAACGAACCACCCTCTCCCCAAGTCTTCCAGCGGTTGCAGCAGCCCACAGAGGCAGGAGCCAGCTGCAAAGAGAGCGGCACGGGGACGGCACCGCGGCGGGTGCTCGAGCCCTGCTCCTCGCTCCGGCGGGGACACCCAGAGCCCGACCTGGGGCTGTCGTGGCAGGGGGACACCTGAAATGGGGTGGGCATCCCACGGGCTTTGCCGCCTGTGCCCTGGCAGGGACATTGCACCAGCCATGGGCCAGAACAGCAGCAGAGGATGCCCGCAAAAATTGCTGGTTAGTGGCTGGATGAGAGCTGGACCCGGACTGGACCCAGGCAGGACCCGGGCTGGACCGAGGCAGGACCCCGGCGGGACCCCGTCCGTCTCAGCACCCAGCCCCTGCGCTTTCCCTGAGTCACTCCCCTGCACGAAGGCCCCGAGGTTTGTGCTGATGCAGCGCCGGGGTAGCTAAATGCTTTGTTGAATGCCTGCCCGAGTGTGCCTAAGTGCTTTCAGCCTGGGTGGCTGCTGAATTGGGTTTCCTGGGACAATTATTTTGATCATAAGTACCCAAAGTCTGCTCGAGTCCTTTTCTAAGTGCTTAAGTTATTTTGTTTTAAAAATCTGGCACTGCATCCCTATACCTGCGGTCAGACCAGTCCCAGATATGTATTTATTTTAATTATATTTGCAAAAACGCTTGCTGGACATAAAGGGCATGCGCCTTTTTCTGACTTTACTACGCACAGTATCTGCTTTCAGCCTTTGAGCCCTCGCCTTTCTGGCAGCCCCAGGAGCCTGCTGCCCACCCCCCTGCCCCGGGCACAGGCTGCTTGCATCCCACCGGGAACACGCGGGAATTCGGCCCCAAGCCTCAGCGGGAAGCAACGTCAAAAGGCAGGAATAATCCTGGTGTGCCAACGGGGAGGGAGCGGAGCGCGTGCAGCTACCTCCTCCGCTCAGTGCTGCTATAAACGCAAGACGAGGGTTAGTTAAGCGGGGCTTCGCAAGCCTGGCAGGCGAGAGTTGGGCAGAAGCGACAGCCCTGCGATGGGGGGAAGCTCCCGCGCACGCAGGGGATGGGAGCAGAAAGGCTGCAGGCGTTTGCAGCCCTGTGGTGGGCTCCATCTCCTCATCCCCACCTCCGGCATGAGAACAAGGCACGCCGCTGGAGGCGGTGCGGGCAGGCAGGCAGGCAGGGAAGCTGCCTGTGCCCAGCCGGCCGCTGCCTGTGACAGCCGAAGCAGGTTCCGGGGGACTCTGGGGAACAGGGAGACAACTGCCCTCGGTCTGGGGAACTCGCCAGCTCCCAGATTATTCTTCACACTTCACCTAGTTAAACCACCAGGAATTCAGGAAAGCCTTCAGGATTTAAGCTAGTCATCTCTTTAATAGTTTGCTGTGGTTCAGACCAGCTCGTTTGTGGCACTGCACTGGAAGTTTCCCATGCTGATTACTGCACCTCCTTCCCAAAGCAAAGCAGAAGGCTCCCAGGGAGAAGAACGCGAGTGCTCCCATGCCAGAACCTCCTCCCTGGAGGGGAGCAAGAGGCAGCCAGCCCAGCCGTGCCCCGGCCCCGCTCTGCGGCTCGCTGCAGCAATGCACGGCACCGCAGCGGCACACGGCACTGAAGGGCTGCACGGCTCTGCAGGGCTGCACAGCAACGCATGGCATTGCAGCGATGCACGGCGCTGCAGCGATGCACGGCGCTACAGTGACACATGCACTGCAGTGACGCACGGCGCTGCAGTGACGCACGGCACTGCAGTGATGCTCGGTGTTGCCACTCGCCCGAGCTGCTGCTGTGGACGCTGTCCTCTGCCCCCCGTGCAAAGCCCCGTGGGCTGGCACATGGCCATGGCCCTCGGGGACGTGTCTGACTGTCTGCGTGGGCCTGACCTCACCAAGGACGAACGGCTCTACTATGGAAAATACTAATGAAAGGGCTACAGCTGGGAAAAGTACGGGAGCGATTAGTGGTGTGCATACAGCTGAGCTTCCTGCAGATTACTTGTATTTAGACCTAATCCTCTGCATTGAAAAAAATCCCAAATCTCTTCATTTTTTTATGGCGTGATTATCATAGACTCCGGAATGATTGTGTAAAAATTAATCCTGGGGGATGAGATCGGTTTTGGAGCTGCAGTGTGGTGCTGGCCAGACGTATAAGAAGCTGGTAAACAAGCCATGCCCGGAGTGAGGGAGTTAAGCTCCGCCAAGGGTCCCTTGGTTTCGGTCGCTTGGGGTGGGCGCAGGAGCGGCGGTTTCGGGGTGCAGGGTTTCCCTGGGGGCTGCAGAGTGGGCGGGGGGCTGCGGCGGCAAAGAGCCATGCCGCCAGGAGGACGGGCAGCCAGCGCTCCTGCGCTGAATGCGGCGTTGAGTCGGGCTGGTGACCCCGGCTGGTGGCCCTCGCCCCCTCCCGGAGAGCTTTGCCTTTTGGTAGGGCAAGCGTCTCGGAAGGGACCTGGCCTCGCTGGCAGCGTCAGAGGAGCCTCGGGGCCGCCCGGGTCCCCCAGGCACCGCCGGCCGCCGCGGGCACCGCCGCCAGTTGGGCCGCTCTCCGGGCCGAGCCGTGCGGTCGTCCCCGGGGCTCCGGTTCAAAAAGGTGCTTAAGCCCAGCATTAGGAGCGCGCGCTGTCCTGCTGCCAGGCGTGATGGATCTGTAACTATTCTGAAGCGATCCATGAATATTGCATGTGGATCCACTTATCGGAGCCTCCGCTGCATGGATGCCTGGCTCTGCTTTAATAGGCGGCTGTCAGGAAATGCGGGCGAGGGAGGAAGAGCTCCGGAGAAGCCCTTTTGCTGTTTGTTGGGAGGGGAGCAGGAGGGACGGGGGGTGACCCCTCGTGCGGAGCCGGGGGGATGCGGGCAGGCGCGGAGTGCTCCCGGCCCCTCTGAACCTCTTTCCCCTGCAGCCGGTTGAGTCCCAGCCCTAAAGCGCGCCGTGCACGGGTTTGGGAGGGCTGCCTGCCGGCGCGGCCCGGGGCGGGAGCGGGGGGCCGGGGAGCACCCCCCTGCCTGGAGCCGGGGGAGAGCAGGGACGCGGGGTGCCGGCTTGGCCCCCGCCGCCGGCAGTGATTTACTCCGTGACATTTAGTCATGAGTTGGAGGTTGTGCCTTGGGTTAATTTTACGCATTAATCAACAAGAGAGGGACCAGTTTATTTTTACGGAGATGGCCACAATTCCGCTCCCTTTTACACCGCACGTCTCCATTGATTTCATTAGGATCCGCCAGGCAGAAACGAGAGTGGAACTTGGCCCTCTTAATTAAGACGACTGTTGCTAAAGGCAGAATGATGGAAAATAATTAACCCTGTAAAAAACACGCGATGCTGAGAAGGAGAAATACATAATTTAGGAATCAGGAGGCTGTTATGCAATATTAATTGCAGACAGCATGTCTGAACAGCACGACATACCGAGACTCGTGCTGCTCGGCACAAAGCCGCTGAAGACGGCCAATTCCGCTCTTGACGTCGAATGGAGAGCCCCAAAGACGCATCTGCAGAGTAATCGGCCGCCACGGCAGGGTGGGGGGCGGCTGCGTTTGGGGGAGCAGGGGGCTGCCCGGCTCTGCCCCCGCCTCTGCCGGCCAGGAGAGCCCAGCGCCCCGCGGCACGGGGGGCTCGTGTCTCCCCCACACGGGTCTCTGCGGGGCAGGGACAAATGCACGGCCGCCGCTGGTGGAGGCTCAACCAATTCCATTAATTAAAGTTCTAATTGTGCTAAGGGAGCTTTGACCTCCTAGGAGGACCCTTGCCCTTCTTCGCAAAGAAAATCGGATTATTCCTACCAGTGCTGATTGTCAGTGCCTTCTTTGCTGCTAAAACATTCTCTCTACTTCCTAATCAAATGACTTAAAAAGGCCAAATATGGAACTTTCAACAGCAATAACAAATACGCCTATTTATTTAAACAGGCACAAGAAATAGTAATTCAATAGGCAATTTCTAGCGAAGGCTATAAATGAATGCAAACAGAAGGTCCACTTGTCTCTGATGATGCTTTAAGGGTTGGATACTGGATTTAAAAGCTCCTCCAGCGCTTTCTTTTTAACACAAAAGCATTACTTAGGAACCAGAGAAACGCCTTAGAGATTGGGATTGTTCGTCACGCCGGGGATGGGGATACCGGCGGCGAGTAGCTGGATAATATCAGGAGGAGGACAACACCACGGCTACGCGGCAGACGGGCCAGGAGCATAAATACATTCGTGCATCGTACAGACCAGCGGCAAACGAGCACCGGGGGGGTCTGGGAGCCCTGGGGGGCCGTGGCCGTGGGTGCAGCACCCGCATCCTGCCGGCGGCAGCAATGAATGAGGCAGGGCACGGAGGGGCTGTGGGGGGGCTGTGGGGCAGCTGTGGGGCACGGTGGGGCTGTGGGGGGGCTGTGGGGCACGGCGAGGCTGTGGGGGGGGGCACGGGAACCGCAGGATCCCGTCGCTTGCTCTGCCGCTCTTTTCACGCGAGAGCTCGCAGGGGCTCCATGCGTCATGCGCGTACCTGAGCTATGAACCGCGTCACTGCCACGCTGCTTCATCACTTGGCCTGGCCGTTATTTCATCATCGGTGAAACTTTCTTATCGCATTGGCTCCGATGTTTTACACTCAAAGGCAGCTCCATAATTGTGGGAAGGGAAGATATTGGTGAAAAGTCAATTAGTGCTCATTTCCCGTATCATTGTCATTAATGGCAAAACTGGTAATCAGGCATCCTGGCTCCCACGTGCCTCCTGCGTACAGGGAAAAGGTGGAGGATGTGACTAGCGCAGGGTGCAGATGTACGTAAACCAACAAGAAGATCCTCAGTGACTTAAAACCTCGCCACTGTTAAGTCGGTGGGCTTCAGGGGCTGCATCGGGACCGTTGAGCAATTTCATCTGATGAAACTCTGCACTCCTCCGCTGCCTTATGCGCTCCAGCCCAGAGAAGAACATGACGTCTTTTATCTCAACCTCCACAGCCACCCCAACCTGGAGTTCCCCAGGTTTATGTTTTGCCGGCCCGCCAGAAGAAGACATCCTATTTTAGGGTCACCCTTCTCGGTCCCCACGGCAGGGACAGGTACAAGGTTGGTCGGAGCCAGCAGCAGGTGCGTGAGGAGGACCTGTGCGATATGCAGTCATCTTAACAAGGTGTCAGCAATTATTCACGATAATGAAGGAACACGATTATGAAATTGCTTCCAAGACAGCATAACTTGTCTTAGCGACTCCCTTTGCCAAGCCCTCCTGCTGCCGGCCATGCCGTCGGGCAGCAGCTTTGAGGAAGCCGTGATGCCCCATCCGGGGAAGGCGCCGGGTCCCTCAGGCGGCGCAGAGCGAGGGGGTTTTGAACTCGCCGGCACCGAAGGCGCCGCGCTGGTCTTTGATGAGGCAGCGGGTGTTTCTGCAGGCTCCTGGGCGGCTCCTGTGATTGTTCCCCACCTTTTCGTTTACGTTCATGAATAAGAGGCCAAACTTCAACCAGCAGAGATGTAGCCGTACAATTAAAACATTACCTATTATTTTCCACAACTTGTAACAAATTATTTATGGTAGTTTTATAGCAGGGGTAAGTGCAAAGGTGAGATAAAGCAGACACCGAGGTTTGTGGCGTTGGTGAGTCAGGAGGACTTTGGAGCTGAGGCCGGCGCTGGCTCAATGCCTCGGGAGCCCTCACGTCCCCAGTGCTGAGGTGTACCCGGAGGACACCATCCCTCGCCCACCGACGGGCGCCACGCTCCCCGGGATGCCAGCGAGACCCGCGGCTCCTCCGCAGAGGGGACCCCCCGCCATCCCGGCACACGCAGGGGCTGCGCGGCTGCTCCGGGCGAGGGTGCGGTGGCGGCGCGCAGAGCCGGGCGAGGGAGCGGGTGGCTCGGCGTGGTCGGCGGAAGAGGCACGGCGGTGCTGAGCCCCGGGCCCCGCGCCGAGCCCGTCCCAGCAGCCCCCTCCCCGGGCAGGGCTGTGCGTCCCATCGGGTGGCACGCGCTCCCTCTGTCCTGCGGCCTCCTTTTCTTAAACACTAAATCAAGGGATTATTTCTTAAATGACTGTAATTTTATTTTCCAGTCCTAGCTAATGAGCTGTTTGTGTAATGAATCATAAATTACTTAGAGCAAGATCTTTCTTTTACTTAGAACGGGTAAAAAAATCGGTGGCGTCTCCAGCCTGCGCCCGCCGTGCCCACACGGCAGCGGATTTTTCCAGCTGAAGCACAGATATGTGCGAGCCCTAATTTTGCAGATAAACAGCTTCTATTTCATTAAATGAGCTCTGCACAGAATGTTTGTCTTCGTTATTTCCAGAAAATTAATTCACAGAGTTTAATCTGTTTAGCATCTGATTAATGGGATTTTTAATCACCCATAATAATGATAATAAAAGGCTTAAAGTAATAACCGAGGAAAAGGTGTGTATTTGTCTTTGCTATTCCCATTGTCCTGACAGTCGTCAGTGCCGCACAATAACTCCTGATATTTGGCATTGTTTCTTTCGGATCTATTGATCAGGTGAAAAAACCAGACCTTGTTTGAATCTGATTCATTTAACCATTTTTGTAAAATTACCTGTTATCAGGAGAGGTAGTTTTGAAGCAAGCATTTCAGTCTCCTCGAGTCGAGATACATCTGTACCGTTCGCTCCTGTGACACAAATACCATTAAGCCCATGTCTCCAATAATTAAATGCCTGCCGCGTGACATCCGAAATCATATTTGTTGTCAGCTATGGCACAGGGTACAATAGTGATGTATTGTAGCGTAAATTTAACGTAAGAGTAACCGCTCTGCGGCGAAGCCGCTTGCCTCTGGAACCTTACGTGGGTGTGTATTTGACTTTTATTTTGTCACCCTCTAAAAAGCGGGTGCAGTGTGGTACGCCAGAGCGCCGGCGCCATTAGGGGTCCCGCCGTGCGGCGAGGCTGCCGGGAGCAGCTGAAATCAACCGCAGCGCGTTGCGGACGGGCACAGGGCCTGTCTTTCACCTTTGAGGGATTTCACTCGTTTCCTAAATCCTTTGTTGCACAACGGCCAGGGCCGGGATGGCCACCGCGGTGGCTGCCAGGAGGGGCTGGGGACAGCCCAGGGCTTGGCTCTGCCTTCCCCCAGCCCCTTCCCGTGCCCCTGTGGGATGATCCTGCTCCCCGTGGGATGGCCCTGCTCCCCATGGGATGGTCCCTTCCCGTGTCCCCCTGGGATGGCCCCTTCCCGTGTCCCCGTGGGATGGCCCCGCTCCCCGTGGGATGGCCCCTTCCCGTGTCCCCGTGGGATGGCCCCGCTTCCCCGCCCTTGCCGCCCCGTGCTCCCGGCTGGCCCCTTCCCTCTCGCCAGGCCGTTCCGGTGCCGCACGGCGTGGACGGGCTGAAGCTCTTCAAGCGCTAGTGCCCATCAGGCTTTGTCTGCCCGGCGCAGACGGGAGTGACTGCTTGAGAGATGCGCTTATTTTTAATATTTATTTCCATGTTTTTTAAAGGAAAAGATTGTTTTCAGAGGGTCGATCATTCTCCTGTAGATGAAGCACGGTGCAGGAATGCCAGTGAAATGCAGAACTGATGGAAAGACGTACAAAGCACCTGGGTCACCGGCGCTGGCAATCGGGGTGCTGCCCTGGCTGGGACAGCCTTCGCCTCCCAAACGGAGAAACTGCGGGGTTTTTCTGTCTGGCGGAGACTTGGAGCCGTGTATTTTTGGCCGTGGCAGGGTGAGCCGGAGGTCAGGGTGCGAGCGCAGCCCGCTGCACTTTCCGGGCAGGAATCAATACCCCTGCCCAGCCGCCGCGCAGGCACCGAGTGGGCGGCGTGGGGAGCGACGCGGGGAGGCGTGTGCTGAGAGCGGTGAAAGGCATCCTCTGCCTCTCACCCAGCTCCTTCCCACTCCCGGCCTGAAATTGGAAGGAAACGGATCGATTTTTTACTCTTTTCGGGGTGAGGGGAAATTGCAGAATGAAGATGACTTGAAAGAATGAGATGGATGGGAGTAACTGGAGCTCATCCTCCACGGGGGAGAAAAATGCAGCACAAATGATGGTGTTAGCTATCCATCCTTCAGTCGGGGGTTTAGACGGCGGTCCATCACGGCAGGGCCCGAGCGCGGGATGAGTCTGGGCTCCGCTAATGCAGGTGCCTCTGCAACCTCAATAATCCACTGCCAGCAAATATTTCCAAATGGTACAAATTCTAAAATCCCCGTGGGGGAAGTGGGTGACTGTTCCCGGCCCCCTGGTGCTCCCGCAGCGTGTCGGTGTCTGTGGCCAGGCTGTCACCCCGGCAGCGAGGGGACGGGCCCAGGGGTTCGTAAGGACTTGTGCTGGGGGAGCTGTTACAACCCCATGCCGAATCGCTTTCCTCCGTTCAGCCCGGGCTGGAGGGGGGGATGAAAAGGGCCACAGAAGTTCGGGAGGGCACTCGCCACCCCCGCAGCATGGCCGGCCAGCCCAACCGCTTTCCCAGCAGCGGTTCCAACAAACCACGACCATCAGCTGTGCTCTGACGGAGCCCGGCAGAGCCATGCGGGAGATGCGGCCGCTGCCCGCGGGCTTTCCCTGGGGAGTGCTGGGGGGGATGGTGGGGGGACGGCGGGGACCCCCAGCTCCAGGCAGGCCAGGCGGTGCCGCAGAAACCAGAGGGTTTGGTCCGGCGGGTGCAGATGTCCCCCCTGCCGCGGGCAGCGGGTGCAGACCGTGGGGCGGCAGCCCGGCTTTGGTGCTCCCGGCAGCGCGGCAGGTCCCTGCGGGAGCCGCACCTTGCTGGGGGGGCCTGCGGGAAGGAGGAGGTGTCCGCACCCCTGCAGTGAGACTTTTCCAGCCACACACCCCCACGCCTGCAAGTCCTTCTCCAGCACAAGGGGCAGCAGCCCTGGTGGCACCGCCAGGTCGGGGGCAATGCGGCGCCTCCCAAATGCACTTTTTCCCTCTTTTTTACTGTGAGAAACGCACTTTTTCCTGCTGTTTTACTGTGAGAATTCCCTCTGGCCAGCGGAGACAGGCAGGCGTTATTCCTAACGGAGGTGCTCCCAGCTCTTTCCACCGGTGGCCGTCTCCCAGCGGAGGCTGGCCAGGGGGTCCGTCACCTTTTTTACTCTCCAGACTTAGAGTGTCGAGGGGGGCTGCTGGGGGCAGGGGAGCCCCCGGGGGGAGCGTGCTGTGGGGGGGTCCCCGTGGCTCCCGGCTGCCATTGCTGCTGCTGCGGCTCCTGCTGAACAGAGGGACAAGCTCTCCCTCGCAGAGCAGTTATAAATTCCCAGCTTAGCAGGTTTCAAGCTGATTGCCTTTCCTCGCGGTGTCTCTCTGTAAATGAGGCTTTTCACCGATGACAGATAGAGCTGCTCCTCCGGAGCATAAATCCTCACGGCCCAAAGTACCGCCACAACCTGTTTAACGGCCTTGCTGCCCAGCCAGCCCAGAGCGCGACTCCTCGGGATGACGCAGGGCTCTGACGGCAGCTCCCCGGCCGTTAGTCCTGTCTGCGCCGCTGGGCCTCCCCGCTCTGCTTTGAGCCGGGTGCCGACCCCGGCTCCCGAATAAACGCCTGCCAAGGGTTGCCCATCCTTCCTCTGGGGTTCCCTTCGTCCCTGCGGGCTGAAATGCGGTTTTCCCTCGTTTGCCGGGTTCTCCAGGAGACCTTCCTCCCCCTCTTCCTCTCTCCGAAGCCTCCCCACCGCAATTAGTCCTGAGGGCCATCTACCCCGATTAGCGACCTCCTGTGCAGCACCAACCCCCTCCGGCACCGCTATTTACTTTCTCCAGCCTCTGCCTCCACCGTGTCCCCTCGCCGTGGGGCTGTGGGGATGGGGACGCCACAGGGACCCGGGTCACCCCGCAGCCCCCCACCCTCTGGCTTTCTGCTGCGTATTTTGAAAGCAATCCCCGTGCCCTGCTGCCTGCCCCGCTCCCCCGTCCTCTCTAGCTCCTCCGGTTTTAGTGCCGCACCCCAGATTCGGGGACGCAGCGACTGCCGACCACCAGCCCTGCTCCTCCCATTCGTAGCCTAAGCAGGGCATTAAGCTCAGTATTTCTGCACATTATCATTTACTGCCCAAATCTGTGCAAGTTTCACCTTTAATTTATTCTCTGAGCGTCTTTCCCCAGAGGATTTCAGGTGAGTTTTAGTCCCCCGGCCCATTTTTACAGGCTTTCGGAGAGCTTTCCCCATGTTTCTGGCCTCATTTATTACCTTCAGTCCTTCTGTTGGTGCGCACAGATTGTTCCCGGGGGTTTCAAACCCAACCGCTGGAGAAGAAACCTCCAGCTTAAGCACCGAGGTCGCCTGGTTCGACACAGGCACATCCCGTGCAGTGTGACCTATACGCACATGTCGCCTATAGGTATATAGCCAGCCTCACGTACGGGGCACGGCGATGGGTCCTTGTCGCCGACCTGGGGAAGGACCACGCTCCACCCACGCGCAGACACCTCTCCAGCCCCGCACTGGCACTCCTGCGGGACCGGGCTCGGGGCGGGAGCCTGCGGCGCGCTGGCTGCTTTACCGGCCAAATTCCGACAAACTTCTTCCTGCTCTACGAGACACATCAAGCCCGATAAGACCAGGGTATAAAAGCTTTGTAATTGTTTTATCGCAGAGAAGCAAAGCGATTCCACTTTGTGCAAATCAAGCTCCTTCCCTCGGCCAGGGCGGTGCAGGGCTGCGGGGGCTGCGGGGGGCTCCCCCATGCAGCACTCAACGCAGCGGGCACCTATTTACCCGGCGGCGTGGATTTGTACGTAAAATCCCGGGGTGACCTTTAAGAGCAGCTCGGGGAGCCCTGGCAGAGCTGCAGGAGGGTCTGTGTGTGCCGTACCCCCCCCCCGAGCGTGGCTGGGGAGGGCAGCAGGAGCAGAGGCGGGATGCTGCCGGTGCTGGGGCGCTGCGGCGGACCTGCCACAGCGGCGACGGGCAGTGCCAGGGAAGGGCCCGGAGCCCGGTCCACGGGGGATGTGAATTGCTGTAGTTTACCTGAGATCAATACGGCAATGCTGATTTACGCCCAGATACGCTCTGTCAGAAGGCAGCGCGTAGCATCCTCTTCCCCCCGAAACACAGAGCCCAGCCCCTTCTCATGCCGATGCAGGCGGGTGCGACGCTGCCGAGGCGTGATTTGGAGGACAATCGGTTCTGCCAGCCATTCGGCATGCTTCTTTCTGCAGGGCTGCGTCACGTGCAAAGTTTGCGAAGGAAGACAAACATTTACAAAATAATCTCCATTTTTAAAGGCAAGATGGTTATGAACCTGTTTGCGAGCGAGCCCGCATTCCTGCCCAGGCTGGAGACGCAGCCCGCTGCTCATTACTCTGCTCCCAGATGAACAGTAAGTCTCTGGAACAGTACTTACAGCCTGTAATAATATTACTGCTCGGTCTGCTACATGGTCCCTCAGTCATTTTTTCAATTAAAAAAGGACCAATGCTCTATTAACCTTTTGCCTGCTACTCCATTCTTCATACAGCCGCTGGCCTGAGATTGCAAGCCATGTATTAAAAAAGGCATATATTACTGTAAACCATCCCCAAGTTTGCTGTCATTAGAAAGATGAAGTATCATTTTTTCATTTAAAAATATGAGACAGTTTATCAAATTCACAACCTCTGAACTCGCCGTGAAATCTCTTTGTTACCCGTGAGGCAGAAGGTGCGGGTGCAGAGCCTGCCTTGCAGCGCCGGGGGGGTGCCCAGCCGGATGGGACCCCCCGGGGGCTGCTGGGGCTGGGCGGCGGGGCTCGCACCGGGGACCGGGGGCTAGCGACGCTTCTGGCAGCCTTTCCCGTAGGGATGCATGTATTCTGCCTACAAACCCCTTTGGCGGGAAATGTTGGCAGCTCGTGTAGATGTTAGAAATAAATACCCCTGTTTTCATCCCGCTGCCGTCTGGATCCCAGGAGGTTCGTCACGAGGAGCCGCTGCCCCTGGCCGTCCCCCAGCAGCGGCAGCGTGCCCGGCCTGCCCAGCTGCCCCTTCCCAACCGCCCTGCCCTGCGCCTCCGTGGCTCCGTGACTTTGGGTATTGACAGAGGTTTTACAGGGCCGAGTTTGGTGTGCAGACCTGGGGGGGTGCAGGACCCCGACGTCCCACCCCTCTACCGCGGGCGAGCCCCTGCCCTCTCTGAGCTGTGAAGCACACTGGTTTTAATTTGGTTTGGAGGTTGATTTGTTGCTTTTATTCCTTTTCTCAAGGCACCGGCCACCGGCTGTAACTACAGAGACCCGTTAGACAACCGCTCGTATATAACAGTCCCAAATACAACCTCGCCGATATATCATCCCTCTGAATCAGCACACGCAGCCGCAGGGCAATCTCCTCCCCAGCGCAGCACGCACAGGGGAACGGCTGCCGGCCACACCGTACGCGATGGCTCTCGTTGCGCCGCGCTTGCCGCACCCCGCTTGCTGTCCTGCCGGGACGTCCCTGCCTGGGGACGGTGCTGCCTGCCGCGCAGCAGCCCCACATGAGTGCCGGGAACCTAGGTCTTGCTGCCATGGTGTCCTAAAAAACGCGGAGCTAACTGCTAGAACAGATCACTATTTTTGCAGGAAACGCAGATCCTGGTTCACGGCACACAGATCCCACTGGAGTTTTTGCTTGGCAATTTATAGGCATTGTATATACTTATCCGGAGGTTGCCTTTTGATGTTTTATACTTTCCATGGCAGCCACAGTAAAGTACACAAATTCACTGTAACACTGTGGAGACTTTTCCCTCTGTTGACGCAGGGAATGTAAACCGGTGTGAATTCCTGCTCTGGGCTCTGTGGTTTTGCTGGCACTGTTACACCTGCCTTTTCACCCTGGGCTTTACGGCCGCTGCTCTTTGTTGCTGTAAATTTGTGCTGGGCTCCTCCGTGCTGACTTGCCGTGTGAAGCCATGAACACATTTTAAACAACGCCCTTCGGCTGGTGTGGGGCCGTGCCGGCGGGCATGGGGCCGTGTCCCCCCCTCCAGCCCCGCCGCGGGGCTGCGGTTTGCCGGGAGCTGCCCGTACCTTCCCCTCTCCCTGTTTCCCAGGTAATTCACACCTCCGTCCCGTGCGCCCCTCGGCACGGCGGCAGCTGCGACGGGGGTCTCTGTTACCGCCGCATGGCCCCCCCCGCCCGATCCGCCTTTTGCCACAAATAACCCAGAAGCGTTTGTGTGTCAAACCGACGTGCTCTGGCAGCGACCGGCTCCTGGTTACCAGAGCCTGCTCGTACGCAGGCGGGCAGGAGCGAGACCCGGATGCTCCGGTTTGGTTTGCAGGCTCCACAAAGAAGGGGTCCAGCACACTGCTTGCTAGAAATCACCTGGAGCTCAGCCCTGCTGAGACTACTCTGCTCTACAGCAAAGAGTCCCTGTTGCAATCAATAGGCTTTCCGTGGTGTCTGACTGTCCACTGGCTGTTATTTGACGGGGTTTATTTTGCTTACGGTCGCAGTTGCATCAATATAAGCATTCCAACCGTTTCTGGGTTTAATTGTGGCACAGTGGTTTGGGATTATTTTTTAAGCTCTAACCCTTTCCCTGGCAAAGTTACAGGTCCTTCCTCTGGTGAGAAGGAGGCAGCGAGGGAGAAACGCGCTCCCCGAGCTTTGCCCCGGCTCAGAGCGGTTCCTCGTTGCTGGAAGCACCAGCCTCCTCCTGCCACCGCGGCT
Organism: Balearica regulorum gibbericeps; assembly: GCF_011004875.1. Lineage (NCBI taxonomy): Eukaryota > Metazoa > Chordata > Aves > Gruiformes > Gruidae > Balearica > Balearica regulorum. Next base: position 86,901,826 of record NC_046220.1, on the reverse strand, counting down.
CCGCGCAGCCCCGGGCTCCCACTCGTTGTGCCGCTATCCAAGACGCATGGGAAAGAACGAGCCAAGTATGTTTGGAAAAGATGATGCCTGCACAGTACCGGTTCATGACGGCCCAGCTGTTATGTGGGCAAAAAGGCACGTTTCCAGCCCAGCGGTGGAGAGTGCAGGGGAACAGATAATTTGCAGTATAAGCTCAATTTTGGGCAGTTCCTCCATACTTCTGCTTCCCAAGGATGTATGAAATGACTCAGATTAAATGAGAGTCAAACCAGTCAATCTCATACAGCAGAAATCGGGAGATAACGCAATATGAATATTGATATTGAGCTTTTATAGTACAATGCCGTACCGAAGTTCATAGATTGTTCATTTTTGAAAGGTCTTTGAGTTCTGCTCATTAATCCTACGTCATACCCAATAGCTGGTGTAGAAGGCCTGCTGGGGAAGGGCAGAAGACACCAAAGCTTCCATCCCCTCGGGCTGTTTGTCCCCCTGGCTTTAATTTGGGGCCCTCTTTCCTCGAGGAGCTGGCCTTGGGTTAAAGACTTCTCGTTCTTCCATCGGTTTTTCCTGCAGAAGTTCCCATATTCTGTCATCAGGGCACCCTCCACTCTTTTCTTGACAAGCTCAACATGTCAGGCTCTTTTAGCTGGTTTCTGTGCAGTGTATTTTTGGCTTGCGAGTAATTTTTATGGCTATTTTCTGTTCCCTCCCCGATTTCTCAACATCCTTTTGGGACCTGAGTACCACAACAGGCTTTAGCACTGCAATATCTCTCTACAAGTGCCACATGCTGAGCCAGGAGCAGCTCACCTCCTTCTCACCCACCGTGGTCGCATTTAGCCAGGGCTTCCATTAGCCCATTTTTCCACAGCGGCTTTTTGGGTATCATGTTCCATTATTTATTTGAGGATAAACACCTAAAAGCTCGATGTTTTTCAGAGGCGTTGCTCCCCAGAGTGGGCTCCTCCTGTTCGCATCCTTTGCAGCAGACGATGGTGAAAGGCGCTGGTCCGAGCGGCAGCGGCTGCTGGTCCCCAGGCTGTGCCTGCACCCCGCACGCCTGCCAGGAGCCCTCGCTGGGGCACGTCGCAAGTGTGTAAGGGCACGTAATGCTGCTTTTGGTCCCCGGGTCCCGTCGCTCCCCTTCCAGCTGCCCGGCTCTCCCCTGGCGCGGCCGGGCGGGCTGGGTGCTGCCGGGGTGGGCAGAGCCCGCCGCCCCTGCGCTGACGGTCACCATCTCACCCGCGGGCTGGTCGCCTCTTTTCATTTCTTACCTTCTCTCTAACCATCAGAGGGCTGGCGGTGAAGATCAATGTGTCTGAAGGAAATTTTATTTACTTTTTCTCCTGCGCGGGGAGACACTGTAGCCAATATCCCCTGCAATAAATTTAATTCAGATGCTCGCGAGGACTAACAGTGCTCCTGAGAGGAGCGGCTCACGCTGCGAGCGCTCAAAGAGCTTCTTTTAACTTTCTCTGTTTGGCCGCGCCTTGCATCACGACATTTTACATCCCCGCGTGCTGGAACCCAGCGTGACACAGAGCGATGCGGGCGAGGAGCGTGCAGGAGCACACAAAACCCTTTATAAAAGAAAGACCGCTTCCAGGAGCTGGATCAGCCCTCTCTGTCACCTGCAGTCCCCTCCGCCTCTCCCCGAAGCCAAGCTCTCTCCCAGCCCCAGCAATTCCTTCTCTCCCGCGCTTGGCCAGGGTACCCGGGGATGCTCGGCTCCCCCCAGCCCGGGCGCTGCCTGGCCAGCTCGGGCTCCATTTCCCGGTTTCAGCCCTGTGCCCCATCTCCCTCGTAATCTCCTTTCTCTCCAAGAGCTCCCGTGGATTAGCGGGACCCTTCGTATTAGCTGTAAACCTCCTCGATCCCCGAACGACTCCTCTAATGGGATTGAACCCACCTTTCGCGGGCTGGCTGCGTACCTTTTGTCTTTAAGGCAGGCTGCGGCACCGCTGCCTGCGCCCGCGGGGACCCGGCTCTGCACGGGCTGGGGGGGACCACGCGCTGCCCCCCACGCTGCAGCTCGCCCCTCTCCCCAGCCGCCTCCTCCAGCCGTGCCGCGCTAATATCCCTCCTTTTGCTTCTTCGCCCCTAGATTTATTATTCTACAGTGATTGTGTTGAATTGCATTTGAAATCAATTAGCACAGGTACTCAAAGATGAATGTTCATGCTCTGAAAAAAGGTGATGAAAACATACCATTTAAATAGAAATCAATTTCCCTTTCATGTATTTCTTCCTAGCTGCTGCCCAAAATTAATAGTTTTTAGATATTTGTGCACGAAGAGGAGACTTTCCCCTCGTAAAGCACTTCCCTCTCGTCCCCCTGCCTCCTCGGGCTCTCGGGGTGCAGCCCACCGCCGCAGCCCTTCCCCTCGCACGCGGCAAACCCGGCCGGTTTGTTTGCCTGAGCAAGAACAGCGCGGTCAGGAGCGGCTGTAATTGCCTCCTCCCTCCTCATATTTTAGTGACATCATTAGCCATTTCTCCATGGGAAACTATTTAATTCTAGCAATAATAAACACAGGAACTGCAGCAAATGAACCCCAGGCAGCCACAGTACTTGCCATTACCCGGTGGGCTTGATCTTTATCGTAAACCTCGATGTACCAATTAGACTAACAATGAGCAGAGCGCCAAAAAGGAGAACAAGAGAGGGATTAAGCCGTCGTCCCTCCGGGTCTCGGGGGCAGCGCCAACCTTTCCAGGCACGGCAGGCGAGAGCGGGGCTGCATTGCCGAGCCCGCCTCGGCAGACCCCCTGAAAGTGAGCCGCAAAGGGCTGGCGCTGGCTTCCCACCTTGGGTCTAGCTCTGATGACAAGTGGTCCCTCTCAGGCCATTTCCTCACCCAGAGCTTGCGACAAAAGCAAGGAAAAACCAAAAAACCCGAAGCACCTCTTTCTGTAGGGCACCTCTCTGAACATAAAGACTGGGGACAGCAAGTTGAGCCGAGTTTTCACTGGGCTAATGTCCCTCTGTCGCGGCCCTTATTTAGAACGTTACTATTTCCATGAGCATTCAAATAAGCGGCTAAACGAGCAGCTTCAGAGCCCAGCCCGTGCCTTCGAGTTTTCCACGCTCAGCTCAGCCCATTCCCACACTCCGACCTGCTGCAAAGCCAGGAAGGCGGCAGCAGGGCACGGGCGGTTGCCTTGCCTGACAGCAGCCGAGGGCACCGGCGTCCTCCATCTCGAGCCCAGATTCCCAGATTTTGGACGGGAGGCACAGCGCGTGTCCTCTGGTGCACTTTGGGACCCCGGAGGAGGCGGAAGCGAGGGGCCAGGGATGGCTCGGCCGCAGTCCCAGCTCGGGAAGGAGCAAGTCCCTGTGCCAAGCCCCAGGCAGGCAGGCAGGCAGTGCGCGTGCTGCCCACGGGCCGCGGCGGGCAGCAGGGAGCAGAGCCGAGAGCGCGGGGGGCTTCTGCTTCCGTCCCTCTGGAGCGGCAGCGAGCGAGGCGGCACGGGCAGCACGACCTGTCGCTGGCAGGCGTGACTCGGGGTCACTGCTGGGGTTTATAGCTTTTGTCACTGCTCCCTGCCAGGAGAGCCGAGATGCCGCGCCAGGGCGGGCAGGGCTGGTGGTGCTGGGGGGCGGGGGGGTGGTGCGGGTGGCACCAGCGGGCTGGGGATGTCAGCACTGCCCTAAAAGTCAACCCTGCCTTTCCCGAGGACCTGTCCCCTCATCCCCGGCTCTTAATGACAAGGGTCTTTCTAAACTGCTTGTCCACTGGAGGACCAACGTTTTAATACTGCAATCATTTCATTTATTATCTTCTTTAGTCTACAAAATCTAATCCCCACATTTAAGCAAGCATCTGTCCTCTTCATTTGCCACAGAGGCATCAAATTATTGTTCAGCCCCTCTGTTGTGTCCTGATCCCTTCGATCTAGTTTTCTATCAGTATTATTATTAATCTCCTCCAATCATTTTTCCTTACCATCTGTTTTACAGCAGGAGTCCTGGTCTCAGCCTGGTGCAGGCGAAGGACCGTGAACCCCAGCACTCCGCGGCCCTAATCCTGACTGTGCCAGCGAGGCACTCGGTGGTGCTGGCCGAGCTGGTCCCCTGACCTCCTTGTCACCCAGATGGAGCCAGCGTGGAAGTAGGACAGCATGAAAACTGAGGCACTGCGTTGCTGCTAATGAAGTGCTGGGAAGATTTAGGTTAATTTTCTGGGAAATGTGGGGAATTTTTGTAATGACGAGGATGGCTAAGCGCCACTGCGGGTCTCCTGGAGAGGCTGTGGGATCCCAGAGCTGGGGGTCTGGAGCCTGCCACCAGTGCGGGGGCTGATGGAGAGCCCCAGCATCTGGTGACCAGCCCTGCATGTAGTGCTGTGCGGTGTGATGAGGCATCTCCTCCTGGTATGAGCTCTCCCCCGCTGGTTCTGTCTGAGGCCCCAGTTCTTACTGTGAAGAGCTGGAGGATGGTTGCTCTCCGTGCACTGTCTTTGGTGATGCTCAGGAGCTCACGGACCCGCAGGCTAATGATGATGAACCATGTGCAAGCCAGAACCACCATCTCGAGGCACTGCTCCTCTAACCTCAGCTATATATATGTCATTTATGAAAATAAATACGTTGTTGTCTCTGCATCCATCTGATGCGATCAGTTCAGTGCTGTATTTCGGGATACGCCTGTGGGACCCCAGACCTTGCCCGCGCTCGGGGAGGTTGTGCCACCTTCGCCGCTTCCAGGGCAGCAGCAGCCGCCAGCCGGTCGCTGTGTCGGGACGGAGGCACGTTCCCGTTGCCTGAACCGGACTGTGCCCGCGCGGTTGGGCCTGCCCGCAGAGCTGCCCCGGGGCCACCCTGCCCCTCGCGCCAGGAGCTCCGTCCAGGCTGGCCGCGCGAGGGGTTCGGGAGCGCTAAGTGCTCTGGAGAGATGCTGCAGTCCATGCCCTTGTGTAAATCTGGTTCATTTTTTTGACTATGCCTCCGCTTTCTCAGAGACAAAACAGGTCTTCAGTTCAGGCCCTCGGTTGCATCGGTCAGGAATAAAAATTGTTCACAATTCTCTTTTTGTTTCTGGTCTTCAGGTATTGATCATCTTCTCCATTTTCCCCGCTCTCAGCTGCATTCCTGCCACTCTGTATTTTTGGTTTATGCTTCCTGCCAGCAGCTCCTCCCGAAGCTTTTCTCCGGATTTGCCTCCCACCGTCACCGCAGCACCTAGCAGCCCTCTCCGTGCTCCCCCACGCAGCCCAGCCCGGGTTTGTGCTGCTGGTGCCTCACGCTTGTCGTTACTGCATGACGTATGTTCAAATGGCCTTTCGTATTTTAATCCAGATATCTAATTCATCTGCTAACTAACAACTCCTCCGTATCGCTCTTACTTAGATTTGTATTCCCTTTTTATTTTTAGATATAGATATTTGCAAAAAATATAGATTTTTTTGCCTTGGACTTTCACATGGACTGGTAATCACCAGGGGGGACTGCAGAACTGAGTTGTGAACCCTTTCTATACCCGTGGTACCACGTTAAAGGATAATTTGGGGTAATCACCTGGGTTATGTTTGTTTATAGGGGTGTAGGTGGCAAAGCGGTACCCAAATCTCTGTTTGTCCTCCGTCTCTTTTGCTGAGGCTGTGCTCCGTGCATTTCTTTTCCTGTGACTGTAATCTCCTTTTTGATTTCCTAATTTTTCCTTCTCTTCTCTGTGTTATTTGTTGCCATCTTCAGCCGAGCACAAACTGGTAGACTCAGAAATCAATTCAGCGCTGGCGTTTCAGTCTCGGAAGAGCTCTATGGGAAAGGCCTGCCACCTTCCCAGGATAGCCTGCGACAGAAGATAAATCATCGCAGATTTTTTGCCAACATGCCATATTTCAAACTCATAATCAGTCCACTATCACCCTTAGGTTCCCTTCAGCACTGTGCGATCTCCTTCCAACTCCGTGTGATTTATGTTCCCAGGTACCGACACCAATTGTACATTTCTAATCCTCTCTTGTATAATTTCTCTTTGCTGCATTTCCTTAATTACCCTCTTTCTGACCTTCCTTTTCCTTCCTCACTCCTCCTTCCAGCTTGCTCTTGGGCTTCCTTGCCGCCCACTGACTACTCCTCTGAACGTACGGTGTGAGCCCAGCCGACGAAGGCTCTCGAGCCCCCGTGGTGCCGGGGTTTGGGGGGGCGGCGTGTTGCCCAGGTGGGAGCAGAGGTGGGAGCAGCCCCTGGTCGGGCTGGGGCCGGGCACGGCGCTTGACAAAGACCCGCAGGGAAGGGTGCAGAGAATCTCCGATTCGAGGCGTTCAAACCACCGCCACATGCCTTCCCTGTGTGTGAATGACTCCTGACCTTGGCGTCGGGATTTGTCGCCTCTGATGTCAGCAATTCCCAATGACAGAAGCAATGGCGACATCCTGCTTGTCCGGTGTGCGGGGGACCCGGGCCAAAGCGACCACCCGGTCTCAGAGCCGCAGGGATGCTGCCCAGCCCGCGGCTGCCGGGTTCTGCACGTCAGCTCCGGGATCCTGGATCAAGGAGCTTGAGGCATGTTGAAAACTTTGGGCTGGTGATAACAGAGAGGGGAAACGACGTCATGGCCCCTTCTGACGGGCTGCAACCAGGGGTTTGACAGCGTCCTGCTGTGACGGACGTGTGCATCCCGGGGGAAATGGGGATTGCTGGGGAAAGAGCAGGCAGGTTTTGAGAATCAGGAGTGTGCCATGGCCCGCAGGCTCATCCTGCTTCCTTCATGGTGAGCTGCTTCGGCCTCGGTGGCGGCAACGACCATGGGGAGACCCGTGCCGGCTGCAGATGGCTCTGGACGTCTCTCCCCCGTGCCCATGGGCTGCTTGGCTCTATCAAGATGAGTTTCCCTCTGTGTTCACCCGCTGGAAACCCTCAAAGCATGGAGGCAAAACTGGTTTCCCAGGTTGACCAGCAGCAGTGTGGTAATTACATCGTTAGGCTGGCAGACGTGGGGCAGCGGCTTTCATCTGCAGCTCTGCCTCAGCCCGCCTGTGTGACACTGGGCAAAGCACGTCACCTTTCTCTGGCCCTCATTCATTTACGTATTAAACGGCGCCAGCCATCCTCTCTGCCACACACACGCTCCAGGCTGGAGCTCATCTTTTGATGCTACCTTTTGCCATGCCCTGACCTAGCCTAGCACCTCCAAACCAGTAAAATCCACAAAGAGGGTAGCAGCGCTGCTGCTGCTGCTGCTCAGAGGCGTGGGGAGCGGCGGGTGGGCTGGAGGGGCAGGAGCGGGGCTGGCAGCTGGGCTGGCGGGGGCTCGGCCGGTGCTGCCAGGGCAGGGGAAGGGCAGGGGAAGGGCAGGGGAAGGGCAGGGGAAGGGCACGGCAGGGCAGCTCACTGTGCTCCGCTTCCATCATCGTGAAGATGGCCAGAGCCCCCCCGGCCAACGTGCCTCTGTCCCCTCACTCCCGTGTCCCTGGCTGATTTTGCATATCTGAACTATCGCGGTTGGGGTTTTTTTCCCGGCTTTTTCTCTCTCCACCACCTCCTGGCTCCAGCTGCGGGCAGGCGAGGGGCAGAAGCGCCCGGGCAGCTGCAGCACGGGCTGCCCCGCTCTGTCCCGGGGCAAGCAGCAGCCTGCTCGGGGCTCACGGCTGCTGCTGGGAAGAGGAGGAGATGGATAACTCACACCAGGCTGAGAAAAGCACCCAAAGGCGCTGTTGCTCTTGGGGGATGAGCAAGCTGAGGTCCTGCCGCGCAGGTTGGGTGCAGGAGAGGCGTCCGTCCCTGCGGTGCTGGGGTCCGCGCGGGCAGAGCCTTCCTGCAGCTCTGCAGCCGCCCCGGCTGGGCTGGGAGCGCTGAGGGAGGGGGAAAAGCACAACAGTTAACTTTAAGAAATCACTGGAACATCTTCTTCATAATTAATAAATGAAAAATGTTACTGCAGCTAATCAATAAAGTTGTTAGAGGGAATTGATCGGAGGGGGAACTCTTTTTGTGGGTACGATTTTTCACCTATTCAGAACAAAAGGCTCCCCGGGGTGCCATCAAACAGATCAGCGCTTGGGAGCCTGACCCAAACAGCAAAAAAAAAAAAAAAAATAGAAAGACAATTAATTAAAACCTGAGAGAGCGACATCCCCTGAGAGCCACAGGAGGGGACGGACCCAGGCGCGGTGGCTGTGCACGTGCCGCTCTCGAGGGTGGCCCAGGGCACGTTTCCGGTGGTCCCGAGCCGAGACCCGGCGCCTCGGTGCTGTGGATGGGGTGAGGGGTGCTGGACCTGGGCTGGGCGGCGGAAGCTCTCCTGGGAAGGACCGTGCACCCTCCGGTGCCGTCACCCAGCTGAGCTGTCACCAAGCACGGCGACGTCAGGCGCTGGGTCGGTGTCCCAACGGGAGCGTGCACGTTGCATGGCTTGTCTGCTCGTCCGCCCCGCTCCTGCCCGGCTGGGTCAGCTTTTCCCCAGCAAACCCGGCCGCCTGGGCAGGAAACAACCCCTCCGGCAGGGCGTTTACAGGGGATAATGAGCCTCAAAAAACCCTTGGGATTGACACTTGACATTCAAGTATTTGCCTTGGGAGATGTAATTTAAAGATCCAGTTAAGCTGTGTTTTGAGGGTTTTTTTTAAAGGTGGTTTGATTGTTTTTCCTCTTGGAATAATTGTGTTTGGGTCACGACAAAACTCAAATCTATTTTCAGGCCAGCATTTGAGGCCTCCTTTTTGTTCCTGCTGAAGGCAGCCGGTCCTTGACTGCAGCAGGCACAAGCGCAGCGCCTGGCACACGCGCGTTCCTGCCCCGCTCTCCTACCACCTCCGCAGCCATGAACGCGTCGGGGTGCGCCGGGACTGCTCGCACGTCCAAAGGGAAGTCTGTGCGCAAACGTCTGCAAGCCCAGGGCCTTTTCCATCCTTTCTAACATCTCCAGGCATTTATTGTGTGGGTTTAGTTTTTCATCGTTTTACTACATGCAATGCTGAAGGACTAGAAGAAAGGTGAAGAATTAAAAGAAGTGCTCGGTTTAAGGTTTGACACGGCACCCAGATTTTGTGATGAACTGCGTTACCGAGCTGTGGGAGTCTCCCCGGCATCGCTGTTTGGGGGGATGCAGTGCTGGCCCCTGCCTGCGGGCTCTCCTGCCAGCCTCCTCCCGCACCGCCCCTCGCTATCATCACCTGGCCCACGCTCTTCTGCTTAAAGACAACCCCAGCAGGCAGGGCAGGCACCGCAGGCAGCACAGGCAGGGCAGGCAGGGCCGGTGTCCCTGCTCCTGCGGCGGGGCTGGGCACCGCGGCCCCCAGCTGCCCCCGCCAGCATCCCTCACCTCGAGCCGCAGCGGCTGAGCAGCACCTCGGCAGCCCTCCCGTCAACCTGGGGGATCGATGACCAATTAATTACTGTCATCAAGCGGGACTCTGCTCGGGGAAGACAGCACACTTATATTTATCAATTACTAATTAGCAGCTCTCGCCTGGCTGGCAGTTGTCTGTCAGCCAAGAGGAGAGCAGCAGCGGGGCTCGTGCGGGGTCACTTTCTTAGCGGTAATTAAGGATGGATAAACTTGTTTGGAAAAGGCTGGAAGCCTGAACTACAGCTGGGAGGTAGGAAAAAAAAAGCCGAACAATTAAGACCAGGATCTTTAAAAGAGCTTTTAGATGTCAAAGCCACGAGCATTTCACTTGGGTTAAGTGCCTAGCTCCCGCAAGAGCATGAAAATCCCAGCCCCAAATTAATTTTTCAGACGTGCATTGGCTCAGAAACAAGGCGGTTCCTTTGCTGTTGCTTCCTGCCTCCCTGTCCCGGGGATGCGAGCCCACCGGGGCCTCGGCCGCTGCCGGGGGGGGTCTCGGCACGGTGCCCCGGTCCCAGCGGGGTCCCCGAGGCTGGAGAAAATCCAACGCACACAGATTTTTTTCCCCGTTTAGTGGACTGGCAGTCACTGCTGTAACCTACGGGTGAACCGCTCGAGGCAGGGCGGGTGCTTCGCTGAAGCGGCGGCTTTGCTGGAAAGTTACTGTGCTGACTGGCTCGGGCGAGAGCAGGAAGGTGATGTAAAAGGGTTTATTATTTGTGTTGGTTTTGGAAAGAGACGCAAAGCGGGAAGAAAGGCTGGGAGAAGGATGGATGCGGGGGTGCTTGCCCTTGTCCCCGCCGGGTTGGGCTGGGCAGGACTGAGACATCGTGAATAAGTCACCATTTAACCACCTCCTCCGGTTGTTTGGAAAGGAAGTCCTGACCTAGCCCATCCCAAGGAAGTAACGCTGTAACTCCGACTTCGCCAGATCCTCTGGCTCCACACCAAGTTGATTATTGACGGTGATAACTATTTTATCTGCCGCAGGTAACTGATCCCAAACGCGGGGTGAACCAGACACGAACCGGTATCTTATCACCTTGGCGGCGTTATCGCCCTCCCGACAGCGGCAGCAGGACCTGGCTGCCAGCCTGCCCAGCCAGCCGGGACAGTTGGTTATTGTTCGTAATTAACTCCATCAAGCAAAACTCCTATAAATCCATCATGGCTTGGCTAATAAATAAATCTTTGATCAATTACTACCTGCAAAATCTGTAGACAAGGGTCAGTATCTCTGATTTACCACTTTCCTTGTGCTGAATTGGAAGATCAAAGATTAATGTCGGGAGGGACATCAGCCATCTGAATGCAATGCATTATTTAAAACTTCAGAGATAATAAAATTTTGGAGGTGACTGGCCCATTAGTTCAGCGTTCGTATCGACATTTCTCCCACTGTATTAGGAGTTTTGTTAATGATTTTATATTCCCCCCTGACTCCCTACTCATTTTTCTTTGTCCTTTTGTCATTTTTAACGGGCTGGATGCGTTCCCGCAGCGACACCCCAGCAGCCCCTGGGTGCAGAGCACCCACCACCCCCCCCCCGGCGGCCCCGGCTCTGCCGGACGGCAGGCAGCCGCTCGTTCCGCAGCCCCACGGGAGCCATCGTGCTGCCGCGTGGCCCCACCTCAGCATCACACGCGCCTTTGCTAATTCCGGGGCTGCGTTCCTTAATCTAACGACTAATTCCAGGAATCTGGCTGTGCCGTAATGGGCTACTGCCCCCGGGGATTCGCCTGGGGCGGTTTTGCTGGGTCTGGCGCTGAGAGGCAGAGCAGCGGGGTCTGCCTCTGGAGGAGGGAGGATGCTGCAGGGCTTTCAGACGGCGGGGGGACCCGGCCAGAGTTGCCTCATCAGCTCGTTAACTGGCTAATTGTGGGGCGTTTGGTAAAGCCCAGGAAATTTCCGGGCAATGGAGGGAGCGCTCCAAGGTGAGCGAGGTCCCCCGTGCTCTGCGGGAGGTGGCACCTGTGCTGGGAAGATCTGAAGAGGTCTCATCCTGCAAAAAAGGGGACCGCGCTGTCTGAAGCGTCCCTTGTCGTCACTGCCATGGGGAGGGACGGGTCTGTGCTTTGGCCAGCTAAGTGTGGTGCAGATGCCAAGCGCTCACCTGGCACCCTCCATGGGCCGGCTCTCCGCTCCACCGCTGCGGACACCCAGAGGCATCCCGGGATCCTCCAGGGAAAGGACCTGTGCTAACGCGGCACGTGTTGGGAAATCGAGTGGAGGAACAAAAGGGAGTGCTTACAGCTGAGCTGGGTGCTGCTTTGGTCACGTGCAAGCCTTCGCACTTGTGATTTTCTGCTAAGCCAAGTGCTAGGGGTGGCACTCCTCCTGAAGGTGGGAGCCCCCTCCCTCTTGTTGGCATTGCCACCCCGACACCCAAGCCATCTGGGATTTCAGCGAAGCAATGCCGCTAAAGCACCAAGCGGCTCTCAAAATGAGGACCAGGGATGCTCCGGGGCGTGCAACGCCTGCGGTGCAGGGGGGATGCACGCGGCGCTGCGCGGGACTGCGTCCAGCTGCCCCGGCCACCGGGTCACCCCCGGCCAGGCCAGCCTCGGGGACACGTCCTGAGCGGGGCCGCCGCTCCCGCGGGGCCACGTCCATACCCCTCGCCAGCCAGGGACGCCGTGCGAGGGCGCGCATGGGCACGGGGCCATCGCATCACCACGCAGAAGAGCGGAAGAGCCGGCAGGCACGGTCGGCGTCGGTTATCTCCCCTTCAAACAATGCAGTCCTGGCTCATATATTTTTCATCCCAGTTGAGGGTACGGTGTCAGCCGATGACCTTTGTCACACCCCAGTGCTTTCTGGGATGTAAATTAGGGGCTTTTTTCCCCCATCTGGACAGATAAGATGGAGTCTTACTTGTACATCTTGGAAGCAGATATTTATTGTGAGCCCACCGCTATTCTCAGCAGGTGGACAAAGATAATACTGTCATTATGTGCTCAGAAAATGCTTTGTAAAATTTGGTAAAGTATGCAGCGGGCTCTGGAGCAGATAACATCTGCCTTAAAGGACTGTACTGCTGTAAACAGGGTTTAGAAAAATAGCACCCACTGCTTCTCCACGGGAGTATTGATTTTTGGTGTTGGAAAGGGTCAAATTCAAATTGCTGGCACAAAGAGCGGCTGCATCTCCTCAACTGCGTGTCTTTTAACAAAGAACAAAGTCATGCGACGGGAGGGAGGCAGAAAAGGGGACGGCAGCCGAGGGCGGCCGTGCGCCAGCACGCCTTTCCCACGGGAGCGGCCAGCTGCTGCCCCGCAGGGACCCTCACCGGGCTGGGGGCGGCCAAGGCTCCTCGGAGCGGCACCGCCTCGGGGGGGGCCCCAAACCAGCCCCCCCGGTGCAGCCCCTGCCCTACAGCAGCCCTCACCCACCCGAGCATCCCGCCGGGAACCGAGGGGCAGCCGTGGGTCCTGCAGGGCAGAGCTCGCCGCAGAGGGGCTGGCTGCCAGGCGCCGGGGATTTTCCAGCCCTCCCTGGCCCAGGAAAGCCGGAGCCCTGCCCTCGGCCTCAGCTTCTCCAGCTGTCGAACAGCGATAACTCCATAAAGGGCTTTGAAACCCGCTCCTGAGCGGGGCCGGGTGGGAGACGGGGGTATCTGTCAGTGCACGCGAGCAAGGAGGGAGATCTTCCCTGGCTGCTGCATTGCACCGGCAGACAGCTGGTAACGATGCCGCTTTATTGCCTGGCTCCAAGGAGCAAAGGGTTTTCCCTTTATTTACAGGTCAAGAAGAGCTAGAAGTGTCTGCATCGCCGCTGGAGATCCTGGGCAAGCCTCTCCTGAGCTGGGAGAGGGTGAAACCCCAGGAAACCTCAGGGCGGTGTGGCATGCCCTAGTGCCCCGGGTCCCGAGGGGCTGGGCTGCGTGACACGCAGGAACCGCTGTGCCGGGGGGCAGGAGGCAGCTCCGGCCACCCCGGCCCCCAGCGGGACAGGGCCAGCTTTGCGGAGCCCTCCCCGTGCCCCGCGCCGCACAGCCTGTGCCTGCCCAGACACCCCGTCTGCCCCAGGCCTTCCTCGGCAGACCCTGCCCCGCTGCTCTGCTGGACCCCCAGCAGTCCCGTGCCCAGCCACGAGCGTGGCTTCTGACCCAGCCCGGCACCGCGGCTTTGCCTTGCCACAAGCCTGGCGTCAGCCAACGCCGCCGGCTGCTTGCCCGGAATGCCTTGTCCTTCCCAAGGGTACCCAGGCAAGCCTTCCTGTCACTTTGGGGTTCTCCTGGAGTAAACGCACCCCGGGGCAAGCAAGCAGTGACGGAAATTAAAACAAAGAGAAGATAACCTCACTGCCAGGAGCTAAAAGCCTTTCTGTGGCCTTGGCGAGAGCTCTCAGGCCGGGGCAGCGGTCCCTGGGAGCGCCGTGCTGCAGCAGGACCCCGCTGTTCTGGACGCAGCAAACCAAACGGGTTCTGCAGGGCCCAGCCCAACCCCTCCCCGTCCGCCTTTCAGGCCTGGTGAGGCCGTGGTCCTGCCCGCGGGCGAGACACCCCTCGTCCCTCCCGCGCCCGGGCTGGGCAGCGGCGCAGGGCAGGCCACGGGCAGCACCTTCCCGCAGGCACCTCTTCCCACGGTGCATACGGGCGCTCTGCCAGGGGCACCCACCCCAGCGGGTGACGGTCACCCCACCCGCTGCCGCTGCCGGCATTTGGGCAACCAGATACGCCCCAGCAGAGTGGCTCGGCTTTCCCGTCACCCACACTGGTGCGAACGCGCGCTGGCCGTGATGGAAAACCAAGCCCCTGTAGCGAGGCGTCAGCCCGCAGCGTAGCCCCGGACGCGGACGCTCTCTGCCTTCGTGAGAGGCGCGAGGCTTGCCGAGCCCCCGCAGCCTGGCACCACTGAAGTGGGCGCAGCGTTTGCGGGCGGCTGGCCGGAGCCGTCGCTGCAGCACGGCAAGCGAATGAAGATCAGGCTGCAGGTCCCGGAGCACTTAGAGCATAATGTCAGTTGTGGAAATTCACCGTCCAAGTTATCGTCCCACAGGAATGCCTTGAAAATGTTTCCTAGACACAGTCTAACGGGAAGCAATATCCTCCACAGCAGAAAAGAAAATGCAGAAGTGGCACATGCAAGGGCTAATGTTTAAAGTAAAGAATTCTACCCAAAGAGCATGTGGCAGATCCAAATCCCCTTCATCCAAACGTCATTATTTATTAATATTCACATTGTACATACTGTTGATTTGTAAGAGAGACACAATCGATTGCTACCTCTCATGAAGCACAAAAAAAGGAAACCTGCTATGTGGGTTAGGCTGGAAAGTGAGGGCGAAATGGCAACGGGATCTTGCAAACCAGGTCCTGAAAACCAAAAGTGAAATTTCAGATTTTCTGCAAAAGAAGAAACCCGAACAATGACTGGTGCATTGTAAAAATGAAAAGGAATAATTGCCGGTAATGTCATTCGAAGCCTGCGGTTAAATCCAGCTCGCAGATTGTACCTTCCTTGTGATGTGCTTGTCCCCTTAGCGTGGCCGGACCAGCGTTGCAGCATCGCCAGGACGCGGGTACCACAGAGCAGCACACCCAGCTGTGTGTGGCAGGGGGATGCAGCCCGTGCCGCAGCATCGCCAGGACGCGGGTACCAGAGGGTTACAGCAGCAGTCGGTGCCACAGGAGCGGCGTGCCGGCAGCCCCTGCATGCTGTTCCGGGAGCCCTCGGAGGCAGGGACACACCACTGCTCTGGGCTGCCCCACCGGCCCCGGGCACAAGCAGCAAAATAGACGGTGGAGAATTGCTGAGCATGAACAAGGCGGCTGCCTCTGCTAAAGACGCAGGACATGAACGATCCGGGGCACCGTGACCATCCTCGCCTGGGGGCTGAAAGCCCGTGCACCAGAGACGCAGAGCGGAAGGAGCACGTGCCGTGCACGCGGGCGAGGACGCGTCCTCGGCCCGTTAAAGCAAAGCCCCGCGGCGTGCTCTGCTCCCGGGCAGATGGCGCAGCCCCGGAGGGAGGCGGGTTGGCTCCACGGCTCCGCGCTGCACAGCCGGGGCGAGCGGAGGCTCCTGCCCTGCCCGGAGGATGGGAGATGATGCTCGCTGTGGTTACGTGCAGGAGGGAGTTGGCGTCTTTTAAGGGGAAAAAATAAATGCCTTTCCCACTCAATTAAATGTATCTTAAGGCATCGGAAAAGAAAATGGGCTTCCATTTATGGCTTTGGGATGGCAGGAGGGCAAGCATTTGATAACAAAATCATGACGGGAGCCCATTTGAGCAGAGAGTTGTTTGTTTAGCATATCGATCGACTTTTATGGTTCAAGTAATTAACACGCATTACTCAAACTCCACATTTTTCTCAAGTAAACTACTTCATATGATATTTTCAAGTGATGCATGTTAGCGGCTGGCAGCGCTAGCAACGAGCAGGAGGGAAGTAGCAGCGGCGAGGAGAGGAGATCCAAGGCAGGCAGGGCAGCAGCAAGGACACGCCGAGGTGTGCTCCGTCCCGAGCGGCTTTCCATCTTTTAGGACACTCGCCCCTCGTAAGACTCGGGGGTACGTGCACGCACAGGGGTGTGGGGGCAATTTCTCCCCCCCCGTGGCCAGGGATGCACAGGCAGGGAGCCCTCCGGCCGCCGGCCAGCGCGGCTACCGGCTCAACCACCGCCACAGCCGAGAGGGATCCTCCGCGGCAGAGGCTGCCCTTCACCCTGCACCATGCCAAGGACGGCCCCGGTCGCGCCACGCTTGATGTTTGATGCTCGTTCGAAGCTCAGCCTGCGCCTGCCTGCATCCCCCGAGTGCTGCCTGCTCCCCTGCCTGCTCCCTGCCTGCTCGCACCGGTGGCAGGAGCAGCAAACCCCACCGCCAGCTGCCCGCAGAAGGGCGATCTTTCAACTTCAGAAAGCAAAACCCAGGCAGGTCACCCCAAATCCCCCACGCCGCCACCACAGCTGTGAAGAGTGGGTTTAAGCCGTTTAAAAATCCATCTCCTGGCTCATTACTATGCAGACCAATTTTTCATTCATCGGGAATCTACAGCAGCATTTTAATGTGAGAAGCTCCCTACTCTGTTTCTCTTCCCCTGAAGAAAAATAGCTTAATTTCTCCAGTTTGATAGATTTTCCTGATCCTTCAAAAGGTAGAAAAAGACTCTTGAAAATCGGTCGTTGAACTATCCACAGGCATTTTATAATGGCCGTAAATAGGTCTATACTGAATAGCTCTCCAGGCATCAACTTGAATGGTGTCCTTGACACTGTTATTATTATCCCCACTGAAAAAAAAAAGAAAAGAAAAAAGAAAAAGAAAGTCTGGGAGCCTCTCCACACCGCAGTTTGTATGTGTCTGCATCGTGAGAAGGCTGGAAGAGCTAAATTCCCCTCACCGTATATATGCCCCCAGAGATGGGTGAGCCGTGCCATTTTTCACTTCCCAGAATTGTCATAAATTTCGTGGAATTTCATGCATAAAAAAAATCAATGCACATGAGAAATTTTGCAAACTCCGGAGCAAATGAGGTATAAGGAGGAGAAGTTTGGGGTAATTTATTTTCTGTCTTTTGCCCCTTTGTCCATTTTCAGTTGTCCATCTAAATCCCCACTTAGTTTCCGTTGGAGAATATATTTTTATAACTTCTCGTGCTATTGTGGCATGTTGCTCTTTGCTGATGAACAGCTACTGAACTTCAGCTCTGGGGTGGTTATTCTTCAGGGTAACCGTTTTATAGCGTTACAATACATCTCCACACTCAGCGCCTGCAAGAGGTTTTCTGTTGTAAACCCCATTTTGACTCTCCACCATCTCCAACCTTCTCCCCTAAACCTGTCCTTTTAACCTTAGATCTTGTGGGATTGAGTCTTATGTCATGAGAGACCTTGTGGAAAAGCTTGAGGTTAATCAGTTAAGAGCTATTTTCTCAGAATAAATAAGGTGCTTTCATTGCTTGAAAGCCACTCTGATTTTTCCAGCCCACTCATAAGGCAAAAATAGCGTGCCCTAAAAATGTCACCGTGCGCGTATAGATTTCTCGCTATTGAAAACGAGCACAGCGATCACCTGCTCCTCTCCCGGAGCAGCCCCGGAGCCCTTCCCAGGCTCGTCCTCCAGAGCGAGGGGGCCCAGGACCCCCAGGCCGGGAACCTCTAGCCCCCTGGAGACGGACATGGACAGGCACCGGTGATCCCAGCCCGACCGTCACACCTCCAGCAGAAGGAGAGGGTGCTCGAGTGCGATTACCTGCCGTCAGCTTTCTGCAGAACACCTTTACCTAGGGCGGAAAATAGATTATAAATAGCAAATAGAGTGTAAGCTAAGGCTGCAGATACCTGCGTAGTTTGGTGCACAGTTAAAGTGCAGTTAAAACAAGGATAAAGTTGTGAAGACATAGCATCACCCATGGACACTTACGCATCCATCAGCAAGTAGTCTCTCCAACATTTGAAAGCCAGGAAATGCAGAAGTTAGCTGAAATCCTGGACTTTGCAGCAGAAGCCTGCAGAAGTGACTTGTGGGCTGCAGGTCCCGTGTCCCTGCGCTGGGCTCAGGGATGCTCTGCCAGGCGCGGGCTGCGCCCCTGGGCTCAAAGTCCTGACGCTGTCCGTGTGTCTGTTGAAAGCTGGGGCGTCGAGGGGGGTGCCAGTGCTGAGCTGTGGCAGTGCCGCTCAATTCCGAACACCGCACGCCCTTGGGCTCCATCCTCAGCCTCCCCGCAGCCTTCACCCGCGCCCCCCCCCCGCACGCCTGTCCCAGCAGCCGTCCGTCGGCTGTCACCATCTCCCGTCCTCCCCCCCGCTTCCCGATGCCCGGGGAAGCAGCGGGCGCATAAACCGCAGCCGATGCGCTCTGGGCTGTGGGTGTTTGCTGCCGCGTTCATCTGCAGAGCTGCTTTTGGAAAACCCTTCGGGCTGTCAGACCTCCCCTGCTATTCGCACGCGGGGGCCTCGGGGATTTAGCTCAAATCCTTGGGGGACAACTGAAATGTGGCACCGACCTGTCCCTGAGAGCCCTGACCCATGCTTTGACTTGCACCGGGGGGTCTCCTTGGTGCTCGCTGGATGCCTGCCTTCACCTGCAGCGCGTCTTCTCCTCTTCCCAGACGCCACGAGCTGTGAAGCAAAGCCACGAATTACATTTATCCATCGGAGACCGAAGAGCAAGGCAGGTTTCTCCAGATTAACTTTGAGCATCATTTTCCCCCTGCTCTCTCCTATCATGCTTCGGTGTTGGCCAAATGCTAAATTTCAACGGGACGAAGAGGCCCGACGCCTCTGGCCCAGCTTCGGCAGGAGCAACGAGCCCTGCGGCGGCTGCTGGCTGTGACAGGCAAAGGTGCCGCAGCTTGCGGCAGCGTCGGTGTCCTCGCATGGTTCCGTGCAAACCATTTAGAAACAAAACAAGATAGCAAACACAAATCAATTCAATTGTCCTAGAATATGACAGGTTGACTTGCGACCCGTCTCATCTGGTACATGACAACATTGTTTGCATCCTATTAAAGCAGATGACTTGTGCGCTATTTATACGGAGCAGAGGTTCCTCTTGGTGACAGCGTTTGAGTCACGGCGCTTTCTTCATCGTACAGTTCACCACCGCACCCCTCTGCCAGCTGACACCGTGACACGGGCGTCACCACGCTGAGCAGTTTATCCTTCAGCGCCAGCGGGATGGGTTCGTACCGCTCACTGTCCCCAGCGTGCAGAGCAGCGTCGCACCGTCACGGGCACCGCGTTGCTCTGGCGCAGGCTGCGCGTTGCTGGGGCCCTCCGCTAGCCGTGGCGCGCTGCGGCAGGCTGCTCTGGCGAGTTCACAGGAGCGCCTCGGCAGAGGTAGTATTCTATCTAAGGGCCCTGGGAGTATCTGAACTGTCTTCCAGAATCGTTAGGTCCCAGCAGCCTGTCTGGAGCGGGGTCCGTGCCTCCGGCCGCTCTCCCATGCCTTGGGTGCCCCCCCCCGGCGTGCAGACCCCGGGGCGGAAACCGCCCCCCGCACCAGGGCTGCACGGCCCAGGGCCCCAGCTGCGCGTGCAAGGGCGCTTTGCGCCTGAGCGCTCACATCCACACGCGTGTGGCACGCTAACCCCCCCCGTCGCTGCACCCTAAGCTGCGGGTGCAGGCTGCAGCGCCGGGACGGGCCCCTGCCCCGAGGAGCAGGACGTGCCCGCCTGCAAAATCTGCTGAGCAGAGGAGCCGGCCGTGCCCAGCCCTCTCTGTGGCCAAGGCAAAACTGCTGAGAGGCTCAGTCTTGCTGCAGGCTGAAATCACAGGTTCATAAATAATTAAGGCTGGCGGGGATTTCTAGAGGTCTCCAGCCCAACCGCCTGCTCGAAGCAGGGCTGGCCCGGACCTGGCACTGCCCCCGGCCACCCAGGGGTGACCCTGCTGTCTGCCAGCCAAAAGCCGGTGAGATGCCGGGGCGACGGCCGAGGCGCGCGGGTCTCGGGGAGGTGCACCCCGGCGGCACCAGCACGCGTGTCAGCCTCCCCCCAGCGCGGGCCGGGGCTGCGGGTGGGCACGCCAGCCCCTTTCCTAACGCTCCCCTAACGCTGCGCACGTGCGTATCCCCGATTCCTGCAGAGCTTGATATCTCTCCTGCCAGGAGATGCGTAAACAAGTGATGCGCACAGTGAGCTGCCCTACATCTAACGCCCTAAATATAACTGTAGGGCATCGAAATTCGTGCACACGCTATTTTGCCAACTTACAATTCAAGATCTGTATTTTTTTAATTCGCTTTATTTATTTTTAAATCTCAGATTGTGTTAGAAACTTCTGAATTAGACGAGGTCAGATCTGAAAAGGGGCTTCTGACTCCTTTGCCCTTCCGGTTCTTGTCCCTGAACCTCTGCGCAGAGAGTCATCCCAGGTTGCACCAGCGAGGTTAGCAACGCTGAAGAAAAAATTCTTAATCACTGATTATCTGTCAAATTTTGACTGCTCCTGCCCAGGGTTGGGACTTCCTGTCCCACCTAAACCAGCAAGCAGGCAGTAACAGTTGCTGGTTAATAGAGCTGTGCCAGAAGTACAGCTTCTACAGGTAATTAGGTTAAAACTATTTCTTTTTTTTTTTTTTTTGAAGCCTTCACTGTGCAGTGGCTGAGCCTGGGGGATGCTCCAACCACCTACCCGTCCCGTGCGTGCGGGTAAAACCAAACAACTCTTGCCTCTACCTCACGCTCTAGATTTTGAAATGAATAAGAGCAGCTCAGCCCGGGGGGGTGGACCCGGTCCCCCCCAGACACCGGGGAGTGCATCGGGCCAGGCAGCGAAGGATGCCGTCACAGCCGCCCTGGGTGGCAGCGGTGGCACTGCCAGCTCGTGGAAGGACTCCGGAGCACCAGGACAGACAGCGTTCGACTGCACACCTCGGGGAACACGCCACGGCACCGCACCGTCCTCGGGATGCAGCTGAGGGAAGGAAGGGTCTGCTCTTCCTCCTGGCAGCGGAGGTGTGCACCGACAGCCCAGCACCCCCAGCGGGTACCAGGCCCCCTGCAGCCTCCGATTCGGGGCAGGAGCATCCCTCGCGCAGGAGCGTGGGGCCATCGGGGCCTCGGCACAGCTCCCTGCCCTGCTGAGGGTGTTCCCACTGTTCCCGAGTTCCTCCATGACTTTTCTCCCCCAAGGGAGTGCCTCCGGCCGAGGCCTTCACTTTCTTCGCAGCAGGTGCTTTTCCCTGGGTTCTCACGCCGATTTTTATTCTGAAACAGGAAGTTTCCCATTTTCCTCCTTGAATTAGTTCAAACTCTCCCTCAGCTGGCATCGCCACGATGGGGTGAGAGCTCTCTCTTTCCCCCTGCCTACCTACGGCGTTCCTTTCCTGACAACAACGCTGCTCCCGCAGCCCAGGGCCGATCCCTTCCCCCCCGAGTGCCGCTGAGCTCGCCCGCTGCGGTGGCTCTGCGCAGCCGCCAACCCTCTCGGCTAGCAGCGCTGGATCCGCCGGCACGTCATTTTTGCTACTGCACGATGCTCGTGGCCCTTCACAAAGCGTTCCCTGCATCTTTGCTCCCGTGGCACGCTCTCCCGCTCATCCTGGTTGTCATGGCGCGTGTGAAGCTCTGCGCTGGTCTTTCTCGGCTCTCGTCCCGAGCCGTGTATGGTTCTCAGCTCTGTCGGGTTTGTAGCTGTTTCTTCCTCCCAGGCAGGTTTTGGCTGGGGTTGTTTTGTTTCCGCCCCGGCTCCCACTGGTCACCGTGGGCGCGGGGCCCTCAGCCGCCCCTGTTACACCCTGCCCGCCCCGTCCTTCCGGCTGGACTTCAGTTTTCCTCAGCCTCTGTGCTGCTTCTTTTGCTTTCCACCCTCCGCAGGACAGCCGCGGCTTGTATTTCGTCTCAGATATTTCGTCTCGCACAGCTCTGACGTCTCCTCGGCGGTTAACAGCACACGGGGATTCTCCGGAGCGCGGTTTCCGTCCTGCTGCCCTCCGGTGTGCTGCGGCCGTCGGCAGAGATGCCGGAGGACAACCAACTCTCTGGGCCTCCCGTGTGCAGAGCGCTTCGTTTAAGTTAATCCTTCATTTAAATTAATCGCAACTTCGATTTGTGGCTACCCCACCCCGGTTACAGATTTTCCGCAGACAAGTTCAGAAATGTTAACTAGGGCGGCAGGGCAGGCGCGTACCCTCGGCTGCGCTTACCGGCGGCACTGCAGCCCCTTCAGCCAACTCGCCTGTTTCCGAAGGTGCACGGTCTCGCACGGCCGGGATCGCGTGTTTTACCTCAGGCCCGTCTCTGCTGGTGTCGTTAGGGGCTTGGTTCGTTACGATGATGAGCCACGTCCCAAGCCGACAGCAGCGCTGTGCTCCCCGAGGGCGCGCGTCCCGCAGAGGTTCACTGCAGGGGACGCAGAAAAGCAGCAAAGCTTACCGAGAGCCCCAGAGCCTCTTTGTTCCCCAAAGTCGGGCTTTTTTTTCTCCAGAAAACGCAAATTCAGCTTGACTTGGCAGAAATACGACTAAGTTAAAATGCAACCGGTGTCTAAAGCAGATCCCCCCGCGCTGCCTCTGCGAGCTGCCGTTTCGTCCCCCCGCGCATCCCTGGGGCCCGCTGGCTCCCCCACAGCACGCCCACCAGCAGCTCCTTCACAGAGCGCTTCACGCTCCCGACAAATTAAAGCTGCTCGATACCGTGCCGGCTTGGCAGAGCAGACGCCCTTCCCGTCAGTGACAACCGCTAATTGCTCCCGGTTCGTTAGGGAGCAACAGCCTCCCTCCCCTCACATTGTACCCCTCCCAGGGGGATCCGCTGCCGCCTCTCCTGGAGTTTTCCCTCCCCGAGCCCTGCGTTTTCCCATCAACCTCTAACGGAGACCAGGGTGCCGTTTCTTGCCGGGAGGTGCCGCGCCGGCGAGGAAGCTGGGCTGGGCTTTGCCGTGCACGGGGTTTGGTGAGCCCGAGGGACGGAGCGCAGCCTACCCGAGCCCAGAAAGCACCCGCATAAACCTCGCCCCGCGTTCGCGTTACGCACGTGGGGAACAGGGAATACGTGCACGTTCGTAGGGACACCTGCCTCCGGCCAGCTCGTCGTCCACAGACCGACAGAAACGACGAGGCTCGGGGACTGGAACCGTGGGGAGGGCGGGCGGTGGTGGAGGTCCGGACAGCTGCCAACATGCCCGAGGGACCCCGGGGACGGGTGCCTGGCCTCCGTGGGTTGGGCGGTCCAGGCAGACGGCCCGTGCCGAGCCCACGCCTGAGCGGGGAGGCAGAGCCGGTGCTCGGAGGAGCCGGGCTTGGGCAGAGCGACAGTGTCCCGGCACAGGCTCTGCCGCTGGCCCCAGGTCAGCACCGGGAGCACCAGCTCCGTGAGGGCTCGGGGGGATTAGCTGAGAGCAGGCTGCCAGCAGACAAAAGGAAACACCTTTTTCACCCCGTGACTAACAAAACCTTGGGTCTCGCTTCCAGGGGATGCTGCAACAGCGAAAAATGGGTTTGAAAAGAGCTGGGACCCGTGGCTGGCTGGGGCCGCTCACCACGCCGCTGCCGTCCCCAGCTGCCCATCGGCACGGCTGTCCTGCCGGGGAGCCCCGTCCCCGCAGCCCCTCCTCGCCCTGTCCTGAGGACACGCGGCTGGCAGCACCCTGCTGTCACCGAGGGAGGTGGCCCTGGGAACCCCCCACGTCCCGCTGCCGCCGCCACGCCTGGCCGAAGCCCCGCCGAGCGGAGCAGATGGCATTTGGTCAGGGCGGTTTAAGCCAGCCAGGATTTAGATTAACCCAGAAAGAGGAGCGAACAAATTGAGAGCACTAAATTGGGGCGGTTAGCTGCAAATTACAAACTTTGGTCTGAAAACTAATGAAGGCACTCATCCAAAGGCGAAAGCCCCCACGTCTACAGACCAGCCCCTCGCCGTCGGCACCCTGCAGCAACCCGGGGCCGGGCTGCGATTGGCACTGCCTCGGCACGGCGCCCAGCCAGGCACGACCGACGGGAGCCACGGTCCGACCTTTTCGGAGCGACGCTCCTTCTCCCGAGCTCTGCGAGCAAAGCGCCTGCCCAGCCCCAGCTGTAAGCGCCGGTGGGGGCCCGGGGGTCCCCCAGCGCAGGCAGCCAGGGCGAGCCCCCGGGCACGGTCCCCGGGACTGGCACGCAGCATCACCCCCACCTCACGCTGCAAACGCCCAGCACAGCCACCCCCGCCGCAGGGCTGCCTTGCCTGGAAAAAAGCCAGTACAGCTTTCGAACGCCAGTTTTACTGCTAGTTCTTTTTTTTTTTTTTTTTTTTCTGTTGTTCAAATTTGGGCCCAGATTTTGCAGCTACCTATTTTATATACAACTGGGAACTGAATTTTCAGCCATGTCAATCCCCTGCCTTGCTGGGAAACCTAATATCCCAAAATAAAAATCTATATTTAATACCCTAAGCACATCCAATAGTTACATAATTCACATCTATTAGCTAAGTACAGTAATGAGCACTCTGCGTTTTTAAAACATCAGTTAATTGTCTCCCTCCTCCCCGGCAGCGCAGGAGAACAGACAGAAAAGGCACAAAATGAATCCCACAAAACCACATCTGACAGGTTTAAAAATCTATTTTCCTACAAGGAAATATGGGAAGGACGGGTGATTAATGAAAGACTATGAAGAAAAGGTTTTATCCAGCAGATTAATTTCAACGTGTGTTTAAACCCTTAGTGGAGTTGGACAAGATGCTCAGAGGCGAAGCCGGGGGGGGTCCCAGGGGCTGAGCCTGGCAGCTGCCCTGCCTGCTCCTCTGCCTGCTCCTCTGCCCTGCCCGCTCCTCTGCCTGCTCCTCTGCCTGCTCCCCTGCCCTGCCTGCTCCTCTGCCTGCTGCCCTGCCCTGCCTGGCTCTGGAGGGAGAGCGAAGGGGAAAGCCCGTAAACAGGGTGGGGAGATGAAAACCATCTCTTGCCAAAACACTGGAGTTCTTTGAGAGGTCTAGGAAGGAAGCCCAGTAAATTTGAGCCGTGCCGCGTCATATTTACCTTTGGATTTTTTTGCAGACAGCTTTTGTTTCGCAGCACACCATCCCAGCAGCGCGCAGCATCCCAAACCAGCCGTGCTCCGTGTCCGGAGGCTCCTCTCCACGCCCTGCCCCAGAAGCATCCCCGTGCGTGGGGTGCCTGCCGTTCCCGTGCCAGCCCCTGCCGCCCCCCAAATCCTCCTGTTGCCAGCACCAAGTTGGACCGTGACGGGGCGAGGGGTCCCTGCCCGGAGCAGAGTCTCCTGAGCTGCCACGGCTAATCCCCGAGGACACCATCGCCTCCGAGAGCTCAGCCCGCAGCACCCATGCTCCTGGGGGGGGATTTTGTTCCTTTTTTTCCCTGTGGATGGAGGTCTGTTAGGTTTAAGGGTGGCGATGCTGGGGAGGGTGGAGGGTTCGGGTACGTGAGGCAGGAAGGGGATGCTGTCCCCTCCTCGGCAGCGGGCTGCCGGCCCTTGTCCTTCACGGCGCGCTGTTCTGCAGCGGCGGTTCTAAGCGCTTTGGATGGGATTTGTAGGAATTCTTCATTTTAAGCATAGTATTGATTTACCTGGAAAATCAAGTAAGCGTAACTAGCAAAATTTCAACTTCTTAGAATCGGCCCCTGTTCTGAATAATGCCAACCGTGGTTTACAAAAAGAGGAATATTTTTAACATCCGCATGTGTTTTCCCCTGCAGAGACAAATAAGGAGGGCAGGAGAATGAATCTGGCCTACATGGAGGGCAATCATTGAAAGCTTTCGTGTTTAGGGAGCAATTAATTATCCAAACCTCCAGTTTTGGAAAGAAGATATTTAATCTTTTTTAATCCCTCGTGACTCAGACCTCTGACCTCAAACCCACGACCTTCGGCATCCCACGCTGCCTCCCTTGGGACACAGCTAAACGCAGGACCCTCCTTTGCTAAACAATCCTTCCACAAATCCCGGGAAGCGTTGCCCGGGAAAGCTTTGCTGGCGGCTGCCTCACGAGATGGGCTCTTAAAAATATGAAACGGAAGGGAGCGACTTGCAGCATCGTGACGCTGCCAAGCCCCGGAGCCCTCGTGCCCGCTGCCCGGGATCCGCCTGGCACGCTCAGGGCCGGGGCTTTGCTGGTTTAGTGATGGGGCATCGGACCCCGGTCGAGTCGACGGCAGGATTTGGAAGCGGATCGTTGGGGGCCGCACGCACCTCGCTCGCTCGCGGGATCAGCTGTATTACTGACTTCTAATGACTCCTATCGTCGCTCACCGACGTAACTCAGAGGCGACATCACCTCGCGCAGCAGAGATGCGGGTACCCCTGAGCGAGGGCTGCCGTGCAGTTCCTAGCGTAGCCCTCGGCTGGCCTTCCGCTCACGGAGCTCCGGAGCTCGGCAGGGGCTTACTGGCTGCTGTTGTGCAGAACCAGACTGTGATGGATGACTGCAGAAGCTCTGGACACCACCCCCCCCCCCATAAATCTGAAAAAATCACTCAAATTTTAGGCTAATCTCTTTTAAAATGACACAAGATAGCGCGATCTGTTTTTTCTCCCATACGTTTTTCCCTGCATTCCCTTGATACCAGAGCATCCACCCGGAGTCGCAGGAAAGGGGATTTCTTCCAAAGCCGCTCCCGTGTCCGACCCTCGCCCTGGGGACACTGAGGGTAGGGGCGCTGGAGGTCTGCGAGAGGCGTGACAGGCAGGTACGGAGCCGGAGCGATCGCCCCCTCCCAAACAGAATAATCCCCAGTCGCTGAGGGTGGAATAAATAAGCTGTCCCTGATAGGCAGCTTGTGGTTCCGAGTTCACGAGTCCCGTTTCTGCTCCTTCCGAATACCCTACATCATTTGTGAGACAGCGGACCATGAGGGAGTTGAGATCAGCCTTACCTGCGGGCTCATACGTGAAGATGAATTGCTGTACATAGCCAGAGTATCTCTTCTGCGGGAAAAACAACACCGGGGTACAAGCGAGGAAAATGAGAACGTGGAGAGATGCCTTCATTTAATTTATCCGCGGATGGTGCGATGTGCTCCCATTAACCGTGGGGCGGGATACGTACGTTAACCACGGCGAGGGCGGCGCAGGCTTTGCTAATTGATGCTCGGCTGACGGAGGGGAAGAATCTCCCTCCCGCAGCCAGAGCTCTGCCACACCTCACGGGCAGGTGGGTGTCTTCAGTAAACTGGAAAGTACAGAAAATTGACACTGAGAGAGTAATCACGGTGGCGTTGGCTGAAGCTCGCTCTGCTTCCCATTTCCCATGGTAAGCGTTCCCCCGAGAACGCGGGCGCCTGACCCTAAACTTTCCCCATTTTCCAAGCCAATGCACTTGATGGGAACTCATCTCGCTGCTCTCGCCCTGATCGCATACCCCGCGGATCTCCGGGGGTGGGACTCCTGCCAATTTAGAGGTGCCTGAATTCATTTCCCCTACGCAGCTTTTCCGAGATTGGGTTTGGTTCTGGGTTTTATTTGTTTGTCTCCGTCCCTCGCAGCTCGGCCCGCGGCCTCGCCTGGGGAATAAATAAATGAATGAACGAACGCCGTTCGGTGATACCCTCGCTCTCGCAGAAGACGCGGACGCCCCCATTGTGTTTCCTTCGTGGCCAACCCGTGCTGGGGAACGGCCCCTCGGGAAAGGACGCTGAAACGGCAGCTTTTTAAGGGCGTTTGCTCCCCCTTTTCCACATTTAGTAAGCTAGAAAAAATCAATAGGCCTGTGTTCCCATCTGCACGCCACCTGACATCCCGTGAAGGGTCAGCGGGGCTCGCGGAGGGTCTCTCAGGAAAGCAGCGGCCATGGGAGACCAAGACCCCGGCATTTCGGCTTCCTTCTCTCCCTGGTTCGGTCTTTGTTGCCGCCGGGCCCCGGTGCAGCCGTACGAGCCCAGCCCCGGCGCTGCCCATCCCCGGGGACGCTGCCCGCGCTGAGCCCCGGCCGCAAACACCCCCAGGTCAGCCTGGGGCCGGGGCTCCTGCGCCGCTGGGAACGCGGGAAGGGCTCCCGGGGCTGGCGGTGCCGGTACCCGGGCCCACAGGCACCGGCGGGACGGGGGAGACATCCCGGCCGCAGCGGCAGGGACGGGGTGGGAAGGGGGGGGCGGGGGGGCACCTCCGTCTTGCCTCTCTCCCTGCTGAGACGAGCGGCGTTTTATTTCTGGAAGCAATTTAATGGTTTGCTGATAACTTTGATTGGTTTCGTGTCAGGTTAGCTTTTAATCTCTGCTCTGGTCCGCTTCATTCTTTAAAATAACTGTGTGATTAAAGGAGGCTGTTCCAGCAGCGCTCACGCTCGCGGGCACACGTGTGACAGCGCGAGGGCAGATGGCTCCCGCCTGCTCACCCTCCCTGCCGCTGCTGACGCACCCGGCGCTCGGGCTGCGACACGCTGCCGCCGGCACGGCTCCTCCTGGGGAAGGATGGGGAGAAAACGGCCACGGAGGAAGAAACCTGGCTGGGTGGAAGGGGGGGAGCAGAGACAGCGGTAGCTACTGCTCTGCAGCGTGCGGGGAGGTGTGCCCCGCCGTGGGGACGCGCGCCCGGCCCGGGGAACAGCCTCACCGCCCTGCCGACCCCGGTGCTGCCCCCTCGTCCCCAGCACAGAGGACTCCCACGTGCTCACGCGTCCAGCTGTGCTCGCCAGGTCCCCGCAGTCAAACAGATGCACTGTGCTCTGGTAAGGCGGAGGATGCTGCTCCTCCGGTGATGCTCCTTCAGCTCTGCCTCCTCCCGAGTCAGCCCCGTCCCCGAGCAGCCCTCCCCCTCCCAGCCTGGCTGCTTTGCCGTGCCCGGGTCCCCGGTGGGTGTCCGTCCAACCGGTGTTTCTGGGGCCACGGGCCGCCACAAGCGTGCTGCTGCTCGGGGCTGAGCTTCCTGCCACAGCCTTGGACACGTGCACGGCTGCAAGAGTTAGGAGTGATGGATTGGGGGCGTAAGGCCCCCTGCACCCTCTGGGCACACCCGCACTCCCATGGGGGCCCATGGGGACACCGAGCAACCTTTGGGAGAGGGCGCTGCGGGCTGCTCCCCTCCCCAGCCCCTGGAGTCGCCCCGACATACCGCGTCTTTCCTACCCCCAAACGAATTTTCTTCGGCTGCAGCCTGCAGAAAAGGGACCCGTTCCTGACAAACGCCCCGGGAGGGGACAGAAAACCCAGGCCTGAAGCCCCTGGGCGTGCCGATGGTTTCCTTCACTCTGGGGCAGATGCAGATTTTAATCAATGAGATCGATGGCGAACGCTCGTGGGCTGCAGGAACGGAGCAGGGGCTGCTGGAGAGCGCCCGCAAGATGGATGACCAGCGGCAGAGGACCCGGGGGAGGGCAGAGGCGACCGTCACCTTGAGATCTGATCTGCGGCCCCACCCCTCCACGCTGGGCACTGCCCGGGCTCGTCCAGCAGCTCCTGCCCTCCCGCTGCCTAACCATGGGCAGCCCTCGCCTGCCCTCTCCCGCGGCCCCACGCCCCGGTGCGTGACCACCTTACGCTCGCACACACGCTCCGTGCGAGCGAGCATTTCCCCAGAGCCGCCATCCCCAAGCAGTCGCCTGCAGAGCAAAGCAGGCCCTCGCCCAAGAGCTGTCTGGTCTCCTGCGGTTTGCCTTTCCCCGGCCCTCCCGCCGGCGCAGACCCTTTCCCGAGGCCCGGCCGCGCGGGATGCTGCAGCCCACGTGTCCTCTCCAAGGAGAAGGCGGCTGAGGTCTCCCGTCCCCGGCGTCTGCCCCAACCCGGAGCATCACCCCCCCTCCCCAGTCCCTGCCCGGCACAAACCCCACACCAACACTCCTGGCTTCACCCCTGCCTTCGGTGTCGGTGGGGAGCGCTCCCTGCCAGCTGCGGGAATAACCCGGCTGCGCGGAACGGCATTTTCCAGAAAAACAATGATTTGCTGAAATGACTTTGCCTGGCCCGAGTTTTTGGCAGAGCTAACAGGAGGCCCGGCAGTCCGCTCCCATAAAAACCCCATTACCCAGGTTTGGGAACAGGGCTGAGTGAGCCCGGCGCAACCGCTCTGCACGTCTCGGTGGATCACGCTGGGATTTGGGTTTGGCCCTGGAGCGTCCGGTCGCGGTCCAGAGGCTCCTGCTCGGCCCCGCGCTTTGGTTCCCTCTCACACAGCCTGCGGCTCCCTGGGCTGGTTCTGCTCCTCATCCTCCTCCCTCTCGCCGGGCAGCCCGGCAGCTGCCGGAACCGGAGTTGCGTTTGTTTCTGCAATACATCTGGGACCGCTCTAAAATGGATTTTAATCCACTTTCTGGCTAAACTGCAAACAAGATGAAAATATGCAGCCTGTCTTAATACCTTCCCTGTCCTTAAAGCAGAAATAAATATTTTTGAGACTTTGCAGCAGTGCTGTGCGTTGCTGAGCGGGTTCTGTGGCCGTTTGGCCACATGGTGTTTTGCATTTCATTGCAATTCATTACCATACAATTTCTGCCTTGAAATATCACAAAATCCACCTTTGAGATCCTCCTGGAGTAACGAGAGAATTAAAAATGGATCAACATTATCCTTCAAGACAGACAGGTAGAAAACACCTTCTCCCGCAGCTACCCGCGCTGCCGGGCGGCCAGCAGACTGCAAAGGCGCCGGCGCCGCAGCCGCGAGGGTCCTGTCTCCGGAGGACGCCCCGGAGCATCCGCTCTCCTCCTGGCCACGGCTGGTCCCCAGGGCACTGAGCTTCAGCGCTGGCACGGCGGCGGGGTGACGGCTCGGGTGCGTTTGTGCACTGAGATGACCACGAAACCTCATGGCTCACGGTGACTCTTGGTCCTTGCAGGCTGCTAGAGAAGACTGGATCTTTTAAAGGGACCTAAGTGAAAGACAGATCGTCGACATAGCACAGTCTGTGCTAAATTTACTAGCAGTGTCACCCCACTCCCTCCAACGGAAGGGATGAGGGCTGGGACCCTGAGCCTGAACTGGTTTTTATGATGGCACTGCATAATTAGATACGCGAGATTTCATAACGAACGGCATAAAAGCAGCCGGGTGTGGTGAGGACCGAAGAAGGGTATTCCCGGTACTCATCACCGGCAAACGCACCTCCACGAACGCGACTGACAGCGATGGTCACGGCAGCCCCAACTGGGGGAAACTCCTGGTTCTCCTTTCGGCTCGGGCAGTCCGGTGGTCGGGGCAGCGGCCGTGCTGCAGCCAAGGTGGGACGCTCCCTCCAAAGCTCAGTCACTCGAGTATCTTCTCATCAGCTGTGTCGTCGCAGATCGGAGTGGTAAGCGGCACCAGGATGAGGTCAGCCAGGAGCCTTCTGCCCAATCCAGCCGACGGCACCTTTGAAGCCCTGGGCCGTGCAGAGGATGAAGAAATGGGTCTTTTAAAATCAACTTGCAACAGGCGAGATGGGCACGCGAATGCTGATACAACCAGCACTGCAGTCAACTTCACTCCCCCTCGGCTCTGGGTAAACACGTGGGAAGAAACGTTTGCTGTGGCTGCAGAGGAAAGCTCATCTCAGGGGGGGATCGAGCGCAGCGGTGGCCAGCCCCACCGGAGCCACCGGGACGCCCTGGCTTTCCCGCGATGCTGCTCACGAGAGGGTGGCACCGAGGGTGACGCTGCCAACGCGGCAAGCGAGGACACGCCTGAGCAGCGAGGGCAGGAGGCACGCCTTGGTGGCGGAAAGGGTGTGGGGGGGGGGTAAAAAAAAAATCAAATTCAGGCTTGCAAGATGTGCAGATCCCAACATCATGTTTATGCTAAAACCAGCAATTTTCGTCTACTGAGTTGTAAATTCAGTAGAAGAATTTCTACCTCCTGTAGTAGGTCTACAGGAGTGAATAAATGCCTGTTTAAAGTCATGTACTTCAGTAAATAAATATCTACCCCTCTCCCCATTTTAAGCTACTCCAGTTCTTTGCAAATAGGTTTCCAATTTACAAAAATCAATTAAAACCATATATTCTAAATGTAACAACCAACAGCGATCTTCCCGTAGATGTCATTCAGCCTTCATTTTAAAAACAAAATCAACATTCAAAAAGCTATGCTGCTGCAGCAGAAAGTTTCACCTTTTAATTTTTCATACAGGATTAATTTTTAATTTTCAGACATCAGAGAGAGAGGGAAGTTCCCCAGGAGCCCTCCTGTTCAAAGAGCACTCCAGGCAACTATTGCCATCAAGTGTCAATTCATCACGCTGAAGGCTCTGATGCAGATTTTTACTGAGATTTTTGTTCAGACAGAAGTATTATCGCTGGTAAAGTTTCGGGGTTTGCCCCAGCCCGGGCAGCTTGGTGGGAGGACAGAAGGAACCCCGCTGGCTTGCTCCTCAGCTCCCTGGAAAGCCCGTTGAGCTCCGTCCCGGCCCAGCGTTGGGACCCTCTGGGTTCCCTCGGCACACGTAATGCCAGGGAACGGCGCTATGAAGTCACAGCGGCGACGTTATCGGGTCCGTACTCCTCCCACGCGTGCTCCAACACCTTGACCGCAGGAAGGACCCTCTGAAAGGATTGATTACCACCTGAGATGCTCTTGACTTTCTTACAGAGCCGACGTCCCGCCAAGGGCCCTGACAATTTTGCAGACCTTCGCACTGCAATCGGGACCGAACGCCTGCGACAGCCCATCTCGGTTTGCCGCGCGCTCCCCACGAGCTCTCCGACGCTCCCGCGCAGCCCCCGCGTTCCCAAGACGACAAACCTGGCCGTCGCTTTTGCTGCCTCTACACGGGCGGGAACGGGGAAGAGGAACGTTTTCCCTGCTCGTGCTTTGGCGGCGGTGGAAACGGAGGGAGAGGGGCCGGGGCTGCAGCTGGCCAGGAACGCTCTTCTCCAAAGGGAGGAGGAACCCGCAGAGCTTCTGGAGCGTGCCGGGGGATGTGCAGAAGATCTATTCGACTTTGGGTGCTTCTGCACATTGCTTGCCCATGGAAGTTCCTGCAGCATCCAGAGGACAAAAGACCTTTGGGTCCTCTCCAGTTTCTGCTGTTAATGCACTGGCTTTTAAATACGTAAGCTGCTGCTAAGCGTGTTAAAGCAGGTTCCATTCACACTTCTGGGCTTGCATACGACTCGCCAACTCGAAACAATATTTTGCCTACAAAAA
Source organism: Balearica regulorum gibbericeps (assembly GCF_011004875.1). Classification (NCBI taxonomy): domain Eukaryota; kingdom Metazoa; phylum Chordata; class Aves; order Gruiformes; family Gruidae; genus Balearica; species Balearica regulorum. The sequence continues at coordinate 86,869,091 of NC_046220.1, read as the reverse complement.
TCCCTATTTTGGCTACAAAAGTCCCTATTTGAAACCAAACTGAGCTGACTCCCAAACGTTTCTTATTCTGAGCGCTGGCCTTGCCCTGCCTGCAGCTGCAGGGGCACATCCAGCACAGCGGATGAGCGCCCGGCAGGAACGGCTCGGGGCCGTGCCCCTCTCCGCGGGCTGGGAAGCCTTGCTCCGGGGACAGAGGGATCGGGCTGCTCTCTTGGCCGATCGGGGGATCCCGAGGCGAGCCTATCCCAGAAACCTGCAGAGTTCCAACGGCAGTGAGATCCGAGCTGTGAGCGCGCGCCGCGGCCACGTCGGCAGGACAGGTCGCGCCCAGCCCTTCACCTCGGGCTGGAGGGAGCGAGGCGCGCGGCCGGGTTCCTGAGTCAGCGGCAAGGAATGCTGATCGTCGGCAAGACGCTCGCCGTGCACGACCGCAACGTTACGCTCTTTGGAAAAGATCTGTGATCGATACGTTTGATGGAGATTGCACTGACCTCAGTGGTCTGCACTGTCAAACAGCTCGGGTTTTAGGCACGACTGACGTACTTCGAGGAGGGCATCCGCCACACACACACGCAGTCGGCAGCGCGGGACCGGGCTCCTCCACACCGGCTCCCCGCTCCTCCGGACGAGAGGCGCAAACCCAGCACCGGCAGAGCCCCTTCGGGGCCCGGCACGGCCCCCCCAGCCCCGTGACATGGGAAAGCGGGGGAGCCCTCCCTCACGTTTTATGCAACTGAGAGCAGCAAATTGGAAGCGCCTGGTCTAATTTTTCTAAAGTCTTTTTTCTGTAAATCTCAAGTGACCTCTCATTTCCAGTCTCTGACTCCAAATAACGCTAATTAGCGGACAATCTCCACTGCGGCAGCTCGAGCAGAATATTGTGTGACAGTTCGGAGACAATCGCGCATATGCAATTAATAATGTACAAGTCCATCGCTCCGTATCTCAATCACCTTCCCTCAGGTTGGCTCGTTTCCCTCAGCCTTAATGCATGCTCTTTCAAGCCGGAGACGGGAGCACCTTCCCATCGGATCTCATCTGCCCCTTCCTCTGCCTCCGCTCCCCTGTGCCAGGAGCCGGCCGTCAGCCCGGCCCCCGCGCTGCCCAGCCGCCCCATCGCTAACGATGGCCCCGTCGGGCCCCGGTGCTACACCCCGAGGCGTGACGTGGCCGATTCTGCCCCCGCCCCTCCTTACCTCTGCCCGCGAGCCCCTCGCTGCTGCTGTGAACGTCCTGGTCGGTCCTGACGTTGCCAGCCGTGGCGCAGGTACCGTCTCCTCCCTCCTCCTCCCAAGGTTAGGCAAGATGCGCCTGGCTTTCCGTGACACTTCGGGGCGGTTTTGTTACACGGCTCAGGGTTAAACGAATCCCCTGCAACCTCCTAATTACACTCACTACTCCACATTGCGTTCATTACATACAGCTAGCCTTGATGGCATCGTACGGCTCTCGGCCAAAGGTGCGGTTTTACGTCCAGCACCAGGATGGGGACGGACGGTCCCGGCCAAGCAGGACAAGCTCCTCCCCCGCGGCCCTTGCCCATACCCCATGCCAGAGTTGCAGCTGGGAACGGGTCGGTGCCACGGCCGCAGCACTCGCCTGGGGACCGCCGACCGCCCCGCTCACTCGCTTTGCCCCGTGCGATGCACCAAAGGTGGAGGTGCCTGCAGCGCCGCGCACCGCAGGACGTCGGCAGCAGCGCCGCGCACCGCAGGACGTCGGCAGCAGCGCCGCGCACCGCAGGACGTCGGCAGCACGGGCAGCAGCGCACCGCAGGACGTCGGCAGCACGGGCAGCAGCGCAGGCACGGCCGCGGCTCGGTTGGACCTAACTCACCCCGCAGAAATCGCAGGTGCTCGGTGCGAAGGAAACCTTGGTCAAGGAGCGGAGGAAGGGCCGTAGCGCTTCTGACCATTTTGTGTTGTACCCGAGGACACAGCCAGATATTCAATTATCCAAAAATGATGCCGCATAAATGAAAACAATATTGATCTTTTTGCATCAAAATGCAATCATGCCAAATCAAAACCAATTAATGTCCTCGAATGCAGACATATAGCAGGAAATAGGCACGTATTTTTTACAGGTAAATTGCTTAAGTATAATCTGGGCTTTAGTATATTTTCATTTCTATTAAGCGAGGAGACGGCAGCGAACACTGAGCTCGCCACATTTGACCGTATCTCTCCACAAATCAAACGGTTTACATTTTGCGAAGTAAACAGCAAAACCAGCGCATCTAATTTTTGAAATTCTTCTGGCTTTTCTTTTTGACCTTTGGTATTTGTACGTATCGATGCTCTCTCTAAACCATTGCACAAAAACACCTTGAAGTGTCAAGCTTTAAAAATGAGTCTTCTTTTCTCTTTCTCCTGTGCAGCCCGGATTATCTTGGCCTTGTCAAAATACATTCTCTAGTTAGAGGTTGGAAATATTTCCCTCCTGGCTCCCACGTATTGATTTTTCAAGGCTCAGCTCTGCCTGTCAGCCGGGGAGGGGAGAGGTGAGGCTTGGCCCGGCGCTGGCTGTGCCTCCGGCACCACCGTGCCCTGCCCGCCCCGGCATTGCCTGCCGCGCTGCCACCGCGCGCTTTACCCGACAGCAAGTACGCCGATGCGTTAACGCGGTCACGCGCCCCGAAAATTGAGGATTCACACAATTCCTTTGGGGGTTTTTTGTTCTGGAGGCAGATTAGGTCATGCTTGACCCGGCTCCGGCCGTCCCTGGCTCACCCCACGGCCCTCCGCGAGCCGCACGGCTTCCTCTGCAGGCAAACACGACTGCCGTGCTCTAAAAATAACGTGTATCGTGCATTCCCACCCAAACGCGTTACGTTAAATGCACTCAGTAATCCTGCCCGCCGCCTCAGAAAAGCCTCAGGGTTTCCCTTATTCCAGTCGCTCCCTCTGGGAGATGCAAACCAGGGGACAAGGAGAGAGCGTCACCTGGCCCGCATCGGAGCGGTGAACGCCTGGAAGGTGAATATTCCCTCGTCTGCTTGGATACATCGGTTTGGGAGTCGAGAACTTTATTCCCAGCACCCTCCTACCTTGGCCGTTTGTAACGAAGGCTGATGCCCCTTCGCCTGCTCTGCTGGCGGCTCCTCCTGCTCGCATCCGTGCTCATCTTCAGCTGAGAAGAAAGAAATTTCTTAGACGGTGCGCAGAGTTCGGCTTACTGCCCGGGAAACCAGCGGCAGGAAACTACACGCACACCGTCAGGCTGATGCCACCAAACCAACGCTCTTCGATATAACTCAGTTTTATTTCACAAGCATATATTTACACCGGGAAGTTTAATACATACAGAGGGTGGGGAGTGGATTCATCAAGGAGTTGCTGGAGAGGCAGACACTGGAACCATTCACCGTACACGGTGACTTCAATCATCACAACATTTTCATACAGGTGTCTCATCGTGTCATCTTTTGCTTGTAAACTGCCAACGAAGCCACATACGTCTCTACATTTACAAGGACAAGTCCAAATACAGTACTACCAAATCAATAAAGCACTAAAAGCTTACTCTGGAATGGCAATACACATTTCACCGCGGTGCCGGGAGCGCGGCCGGGCAGGGGCTCAGGACTGGGCTTAACAGAGTCAGCGAAGCGGAGGCTGGGTTTAGCCAGAGCGCGCAGCCCAGCCCGACGGGAAGGGCTCTCCGTGGGGGACCAGGGGCTGGCCCAGCTCGTCAGCGGCATTTCGGGGCTCAGCGACACCTCAGCAAACAAATCTCTCACTATTAACGCTCCGGCTCTTGCTACCTCAACTGATTTTCGGGACTCGGAGGAAAATTACCAGCTCTCTTCTGCATTTGAGAAAAGCCATTACACTTCTAGCTTAAAACAAACATTTTAATGCATATATAATTCAAGATGTTTGTTCGCTATACCACAAAGGAAACCGCTGCAGGGGCACGGTCCACATTCCCATGGGGACCTCATCTTGTTTTGAAAGTAAACACACCTATCTATACGTGACGGCTACCGTAACCCAGCGGGTGGGACCCCGGGATGGCGGCGGGAGAACGCCGGCAGGGTACCTCACACGCCTACACCGAGCACGGCAGCGTTTCACTCCACGGAGGGCAAGTCTCCCTTAGCTCTCCTCTTTTTTGTGTGTTTTTACACCTCCCGGGTTACATATATATCTGTATAAACACAATGTACATGCACGGTGCGTTAGTTCACTTAGAAAAGACCCTGATATTCTACTACAGAGTTCGGCGCTATACACTACATTCCCGCCAGAGAAAAGATAAAACTTTACGGCAGTTTGTGTTAAACATTCCTAATGGTCTTAATCCCTTACTTTTTAAATTACTTTTAAACAGCAAACAGATATGTAGCTTCTGGAATGCAAATCTCACTTTCATGTACAGTGTACTACACAGACCACCTAAAAAAAAAAATATCAATGCTTTTTATATTTAGAAGCCATTTTTAAAATTCATTTATTCCTTTCTGGGGAAGGAAGGATTCTATAAGTACCATTTTTACTTTATTATGTAAAGACAGCCTCCTTACTCCTCTGAGCTTTTCAGACAAAAACGGCAAAGAGAAAGCTATACAAACATATACATCAATATGTTTAAATAAAATAGTATTTTATAGATTTTTTTTTTTCTTTACTGTGAGCATAAACCAGCATACTTTCACACTATTAAATATTTCACAAAATTAGATATGTAAGAAGAGGGAAACACAGTCACGGCTAACGTTACACAGGAATATTCCTACGGAAGAAAATGTTTCAATCTGTCCATTCAGATAACTTACCTCCCCCACACTTCTCAGCATTTTTCCAGCCAGGATCGCTCCCCACCGATGCCATTTGTGCCGCCTCCCTCCAGCGCCCGTGTCCTTCCGCTCCGGCCCCCGGTGAAGCCACCGCGGGAGCCGTGGCCGTGACACGAGCCCAGGGTGGCACGGCACGGTGCACGGGCTCGCCGCCCTGCACGTCCCGGCACAAAGGCAGCGGCTTTTGGAAGAAAAGGCTTTTTCTCTTTTTCTGTTTTAAATAAATACCTGCATTGGTAGCAAAAAACACCTTTATATATAAATACTCCTCTTTTCAAGTTTGCTATTCCATCGTAAAGAGATTTTTTCTTTTATTTATTTACATGTGGACTATTATTCTTTCTTCCAGACTACAGGAAACAGTGACCGGGCACAGCAGGGCTTCCAGTTCTCTTGAAAACCGAGACTTTGCATGAAGAAACATGCCCTTCGGATGAGAACACGGGCCACCCACCCCCCGAACTCAATCCCTCCCCCCTCCGAGGCAACGAGCCCCTCAGGAAGGACCCCAAGCGCCTAGCTCTAAGAGGCGTCACCCACCGTCATGTCATTCGGCGGTCACCAGGAGAAAGTACATGTAAACACGAGCCGTTGTGGTAAACACTGAGATTCTGCGAGTCTCCAAAAGAAACACGTGTTTAACGAGGGCTGCTGCGGAACTCGACATCCAGCGAGGAAGGGGCCGGGCTCACGCCGGCTGCGAAGCCTGCTGTGATTCCTGCCGCTGCGGGCTGGCCGAGGAGCGCCGGCGCGGTGTCAGCGATCCCCCGCTCCTGCTGCGCCACGCACGGAGAGCACGGTCCTTCCCCAGCGCCGCCGCCGCCCTCCTCCTCCGGCTGCGAGGGAAAACCAGCCGGTGTCAGCGCAGCCGCCCCGCGGAGCCGGGCGGGAGCCCACCGGTGGTCTGCGGCCACTGGGGTGGGCGTCCCGGGAGAGGGGCGCAGGCGTGGGGAGAGGGAGAATTACGAGGAACTCGGAAACAGAAACGGGGCTCGAGCGCGGGGGATTTACCCTAGACCATAAAGCGGTGCTCCTTGCCGTCATGAGCCATGAGGATGACGTTTCGGTTGGAGGTCCAGATGAGCCGTGCCAGCTTGAGGGCGTTGTGGGAGCCCGGTGAGGCCGGCTGGACGGGCGGCACCTGGTAGGTTTTGATGCAGCGGAGCTGGGGCGCGGAGTTCAGCATGCCGATGCTCCCCAGGAGAGAGGTGTTCATCTGCAGAAACACCCGTGGGTCACCCCCCCTGCCCGCCAGTTTCTGGGGAGGGTCACCACCCGCGACACGCTCCCGGACCTCCTCCCGGACCTCAGCGTCCCTGTGACCCCAGGACCAGCGCTGTCTCAAACCGGGCTTAATTAAAATTTCATTAGAGGTGCGCCAAGCAGCGCCATTTACTGGGAGGGTCGCTGAGCGTCAAGGAGATGCCCTGGGTGGTCTGGATGGTGGTTAACGACCACAAGACACAACCGGGCACAACGGAAGAGCTGACGAACTCGGTGGGCATACCCCACTGCGCTCCTTGGGGGAATCTCTAAAGGCACGCTAAGCCTAAGTGTGCTCATTCAGAATTTAAGGAAAAAATGTAAAATATTAGTAAGATTCTACTTATGCTAAAATATTATTTATCAAAATCATAAAACCATTAGAGCCAAAGATATGCAGAGCAAGGAGCGGTCATCGTGATAGGGACGAACAGAAAAACCCAACGGCAAGAGCTTTGTGCCATCCGAGGAGGCCGCTGAGATGTGCTGAGCTCTGCTCGCTGGCGAGCGGCCCGCCTGCTGCTGATGCATCTTGCCTAGCTCCACGTCTTAAAACGGGAGATTCTCTGACCTAACCCACCGAGAAACACAAAAATCCTATGCTTTCTGCAGCGCTGCTTTACTCTCAAAAACCTTTCCGTCCGCGCGCACGGCAAGCCTAGGATTTCCATCGGCTGGCTGCATCCCCCAGACGTGCCCCGTGAAACCTTGGCAAATCCTGGGACATTTAAGGCGCGTTATTGCTGATGCCACGTCCTGAATTCTGATCAGTACAAAGTACAAGCCATTACTTTTTCCTGGCTCTTCTCGGCAGCAGAGCGGTGTCAGAGAGTGTAAATCATGGCATCTCTAGCAGGGAGCATGCAAGCACCACTGACATTTTCACAATTTAAATCATCTTGAGTAATAACCCTTTTAAGATGACTAATGTTACTGATTTTCCTGCATTAATAATAGTGCCAAATAGAACACAGAAGGGAAAAATCACTAGTGCACGAGGTCACATTTTAAAACTAAATGTGTAGGTATATTTAACTCTTTATGTAAAAGCCGCTTTAACGTGAGCATTTATATACCCGGAAGAGTGTGGCAGATCACAATTTAAAACTCGTGCCTGACTTTTTTTTCCTGCCAATTCTAAAAGATCTGGTCTGATTGCTTTCCAGATTTTCCCGGAGTACTTAAATTGAATAAACGCAGCTGATGGATGAAGATTCTTGCTGTTCTCATTTACTGTTTCAGAAAGCGCACAATGTAGTGATGGATAATAATTTAGTAATTTTTTTATGGCACCTGTAGAACTACCGAATGACACAGAAAACCGGGGAAGCATGTTAAAGAGTATAACCCGTACTTACGGGTATAGGGAGTTCTGGTTTATAGTCCGATTACTGTAAGACTCAATGATTTTCATAGCGCACATTGCTTGATCCGATCGCTTGCTCCCAAATAACAAATTTTTAAGTCTAAAGCCATTTGAAGGAAGGCAAAAATCCTGCCTGGGGAATGCAGGCGGCGGCCTACGACTGACCAAAAGCAGCCTACGGACGGGAGCTTCCAAAGGAAAAGATTGCTCATATTTTAAAGAAAATAAACCTCTAGATCCTTCCCAAAACGGTGGCCTGACTCGCAGCTTCAGACTCTCTATGGGCGGTAGGCTCAGGGAAGGGGCAGACAGCCCCTCGCTCTGCGGCACGGCACGGGGGTCCCCGACGCTACGACACGCCGGCTTGGAGCAGAGCCGGGCAGAGGGGCACGGGCAGCGCAGTGCTGGGAACGAGCGTTTGTCCCCGGAGTCGTGCATCAGGCTCCAAAAAAAAACCCCGACCCAGAAGAGAAACGGCCACGAAGCTCGCGCTCTGCTGGAATCGGTCAGTGAATGACTGAATTCTGTGCGGAGGTTTCAGCTTCCGCCTTGGCTTGTGGGGCTTCCCTCTTGTCAGTACTTCCTTCTGTGTCAGGCCACTACTGAACAATTAAAAGAAGCCCCGACCACGGGTTCGTTAACGAGGCGCGTGCAGCCAGACGGAGGGTAGCGCGTCCTTACCTGCCAGAAGGAGAGGTGGCTGTCTGAGTTGGAGTACGTGGCGAGGTACCGGCCGTCGGGGGCAAAAGCCACCGCAGTTATGGGTCCTTTGTGGCCGTGGATAGTCTGGCAAGAGGGGAGAGAACAGGAATGTCGGAGATCGTTACCCGGCACCCCAGTGATGCTGAACAGGCTTTTAAGCAAACGAGTACGTGAACCTCTAGAAGCCTTTTCTGGAAGACTGAGGGAGACCCTTACGGTCAGTAAAAATTACATACGATGTGGAAATACCTCTTCGTTTGCACCTGCATTTTTTGTCACCCTAGCACTAATTATTTTCTGACTCTCATTGTGACAATTGGCAAACACAAAAGGAAAGCTCCTTTGCAGAGGTCAGGGAGCGCAGGACGGCGGCAGGTTCTGCTCCTGCACGGCTGGAGGGACGGCAGGAAACACCGCTGCTGCCGCGGCACGTGCCGGGACTCGTGCTCCGCACGGAGACCGTCCTTTCCTCCGGGCACTTAACGGCTTCCCGACAACCCGAAAGATGAAAGCGCACCACCGAAATCGCTGATCAGGTGGGACTTAAGCACACGCCGCTCAGCATTAAATACCACGACAATTGCTTTTAAGTGTCCTAATAGCTGCTTAGCCAATAAAATGGAATTAAATCATCATACGAACACGTTCCCTGGCAAATCCAGTTTTTAAACCAAAGTCATTTGTCAGGTATATGAACATAAACGTGTCTTTAACGGGAATTTAACCAAAACCTAACACTTCCAGTCCCCAAAGGAGGTTGTACGTTGGATGCCTAGGAGCAGCCGGCTGGAAGGTGGCGGGCAGGGCAGGGCGAGACGCACAAACCCACCCGCCGGCCGTTACAGAGGTGTCACCCCCCTGGGAGCGCTAACCGTTCCCGGGGGCTCCAGCACCCGCTGCCCCACCGACGGGGCGCCAGGGCCCGATGGTACCGCACTCAGGTCGCTGCTCGCTCTTCCGGATAGCCGCAGCGCGCTCTACGCGGAGAGACGGTAACGAGAAGCCCGCAAACTCCATTCCCGCGGCACGGGAACGGCATCGCGTTGCGGTGAAAGCCTCCCCCAGAGGCGGAGGTGCCGCAGAATTACGTCGGCCCGCAGCCGTGCGGGTCGCCCGTTGCAGCGGCACAGACAGCTCAGAGTCCTCCCTGCTCCAGGAACGAACACAAATACTGCTGTTGCCACGCACAGGATCCTTGATGTCCAATCTCGATTCAACTAGAGAAACGCAATTAAAATCCTCTGGACCACTGCCGTAATAAATGTAATTACAAGTCAAACCTTATACTGTCGATGAAGTGTTAAGGGATTTTTCAGAAATAACAAAACAACCGGAAGGTACCTAGTATTTTCTCAGATTAGAGCTTAAGTTATTATTTGAAAGGCGTACTCCTCACGGCAGCGCATCACAGATGCACATCTTTTGCCATCAAACAATCTTCCAAGGCTGAGTAACGGACCGGGCTGGACGGCAAGCGCCACAGGAGAGCTGGGGAGCAGGGAAGAAAAAGAAACGCAGCCAAGGAAATGTGCACATTGAGTGCAGGCCAATCAATACAGGGTTAAAAAGCCAGAAACTATTTAAAGTTGAGATGACACATGTGAATTTCTTTTTGAAAATACCATTTTCTACCAGATTAGCGTAATGAGAACACTAGCAGCAGAAGAGCACAAAGTATTTCTTCAAAACTACCCAGTCGCAGCTCTTTCCGCATGAAGAGGCTCTGTGCCAACCGTAAACTGGCAGGGCTGAACCGTGCGAAAAGAGACGGTGCAATATTCATCGAATAAAATCGGGCTGCGAAACCAAAAGGAGTGCTCGTGTACCCATCACCGGGACATTAACAGACCTACTCAGACCGGTCCCGTGCATCTAAAGTTAGCTTTATGTGTCAAGCAGCCATTAATATATTCACTTCTTGTTCATCACGTAAAAGGTGAGTGAACTCCACCAGAACCCCGAACCTCGCTCTGTAATGTAATCACCGCAGCTTAGGATGAAAGTTTGAAAGGGCAATTAATTAGATGATCCGACGTTTAGACCCATCAAACTCTTTAGCACTTAACAAGCAAGTAATACTTGTCAATAAAATATGTTTTGGTAATACAAAGGTAGAAAATCAATAGTACTAGCACACTTGTTGCTCTTTTTACTACTGAAAATGTGTTCCAATAAGTACAATCCTTCAGGGAATTAATCTGCTTTGTTATTTAAAGGAAGTGCTTCTCTAATTGATGCTAATCCTTTCAAGCCAAGATTTCTTTTTTAGTGCGCTATCTAAACGTGCACTTTGCAATGCTCATCTTGCATTTCCCGGGCCAGCGAGTAAGCGTAACAAACCCAAATTATTGCTGCTCGTTCAAAATATTCTGCTTGCACCCGTACATCTGGTGCTTGGACTGCGCCGGCTGGCTCCGTTCTGCTGCGGCGCTGAACACGGCATTAAGGGATTACGGCACCAACGCCTCGATGCACAACGCACCGCAAAACGCTCTTTCCTTGGCGTCGCTTTCAAGTTCCTGTTTGCAAGTTACTCCAAAGCAGATATAGTAGCACACGACGAAAAGCATGCAAAAATCTGTGCGGTACCGGTTTGGAAATAGTCTTAATTCCGAACGGCAGAGACGGTGGGACAAAGTGCAGCTGTTTGCAGCTTCCCTCTGCCCAAGCAATTGGTTTTTAATGGGAGGATGCTCCTGGGAGACTATTTGACTTCTGCACCTGCCACCATTGTTGTCCTGTAACACATGATATACTGAAGCTATGACAACCTAATTCTAAGTCCAATATTTGGTAAACTCTACATCGAACTGCAACATTCTGTTAAAGATGACATAAAAAATAAACACTGTATCACTGCAGCAATTTCACTTTCATAAATACACCGAAATGCATACCTTAAATTGATAAAATAACTTATGTACTGCTATAGAGATGTACTAATATTTTACCACCTTTATTATTAGATATTTATATCCCCGGTCTCTAGGGGTACCTTAACCGAAGGGAAGCAAACCTCTCTCTCAGTGAGAAAGCAGCCCGCTACCGCGTCCCTGGAAGCGCTGCCCTTCCGGTGCCCGCCGCGTGGCAGACGTACCGAAGCGGAGGTTGGCCACAGCTAAGCAATACCCTCAAAACGACGTGTCCGCTCTTAGCTTGCAGCGGGATGAAAACGGCAGCTCCGGCTTTTGCGTGGGATGCAAACCATCTCCGGGCAAGGGACGATTCCGTAACTCCTTCGCGGATCAGCCAGGAGGCACGGCAAAGACTTCCCGGGCAAATTCAGCAGCCAAGCCGGGGTGATCTGCCACAGCAGCCACCTACAAGCGTTCTTAGACATAAATGCAACTTTATACCAAACCATAAATAAATCGCAAGTCCAAAGCTCGTTATGGTAAAGGCAAAGCCTAGTAAGAGACAGTTAACAACTGAAATGTTAGCTGAAAATCATTGGTGTTGATGGCACTGCAAAACAAAGGAGCTCTCCCTCTACTTCCCCCTCCAACTAAACAGAAAATAATGCCCTTTTGGGTAATTAATAAAGAGAGCTGGGTCTGACAGATCAGTCATTCTTAGGCTTTGGGGTTGGGGTTTTTTCAGAATAACAAATTCAGAATTAACAAATAACATAATCAGAGCTGAGCTAGAAAAAGCCTCAGGTGAGCAGTGCTTTACTGACATGCATACAGCCCTCTGAGTGATTCCTCATCATGCAAACAAAAGTTGGGGTTTTCTTTTGTTTTTTTCTAATTGAAAAAGTAGAAGTTGAATTGGAATGCAAACGTTAGGCGCAAAACCCCGTGGAACACACATAGAACCCAAACTCTGCAGAGGAATAATCGGTTTTGAGATAAAGCTGCAGAGCTACGAAGCGAATACATAAAACCAAATACTTCGGACGACTGCTGCAAAGGTAAGGAGCCCCCGCAGCGCCTGCTCGGCCGCTCTCCCTTCACTCTCGGGGAGATTAACAGCACCTTCGCCAGGCTGCGATGTACTACGGCCAGGACCCATTTTTCTTTTTTCTTCCGAGATTGTGAATCTTATCTTGGTCTGCAGCAGCACTCCTTCCTGGGCTCCAGCACATCCGTCTTCCTTTGCTGTATGGTTCTGCACATCAGAGTTTTTCATGTGACAAATTTACTTATTTCAGAGTATAGGCGCTTAAGCCCGGTACCTACCACGGAGGGGGTCCCAGGGATTTTCAGGGGATGGCAGAAGCCCCCGTTGGCCATTATGCTCCTGACCTTTCGGCTCCGGCAGTAGTTGCCAGAGCTGTGCCCCTCTAGTATTGACCTGCCGTCGAGAGGTCGCTGGCACCTACAGCCCTCGCTCTCCAGGAGGTTTCCAGCACGGATGTCCTACAAGCACGGAGCCCCAGCGCGGACCCACGGAGCTTCGTACAAAACCAGTATTTAAACGCAGCAGGCATAACCCGCTCGCGCACCCCCAACACGAGTAGGGTTTGTGTATCTTTTTACTATATCTTAATTCTGCTGTTATAGAAACACGATGGGTTCCGAACGACGGGAAACCTAGGTGTCCTACACTTAGACGTCGTGGCTAACGTAAAGTACGTACAGTAATCCTTGGGTTTAACAGAGAAGGAAAGACGCTCCTTTACAGCTGTCCTCACCGGACGAGCCAGCCAAGCAAAGCCCTTCCCTCCCGACGGGCCGGCCCCCGCCACGGCCACTGCCACGGCCAGCTCTGGGAGGGGACAAGCAGGGGCCGGCAACCTCGGCTTCTGGTTTTTAGCAAAACTGAAGTTATACAAAACTAAACGGCTTCACCTGAGAAGATATCTAAAATACTGCCTCATTTTTCATCCCCAAAGCAAATTCTTTCAAGATAGCCCTTTTTTTATGGTTTTAATGAACATTTTAAAAAAATAAATCTACTTTCTAAGCAATTGAGTGGAAATATCTAAAATGGTATTAACTTAAAACAGTTTCAGTATCTTGAAAAATTTAATTTCCACGTTAGTTCCAGTAATACTAACAATTGCAGTAAAAATTTCAGGATGGTATTGAGAAAAAAAGAGTATATTTTCAACTTTAAATTAATTTTCTTCCTGTCCCTTTGAGTGGCTTCTCAATAATACCAAGATAAAGTCAAAGAGCATGTATTACATTTTTTTTTTAACTTAATAAAACACGTAACTTAATTTTTAACCTTACGGTAATCCAATTGTGCATCAACCATTGCAATTACTCAGTATTCAAATGCGCGGCGCGTGATCTGCCAGGCAGCATTCAACGGGAGCAGAAAGTGCCCTTGAACGGCCGCGTATAAAAATACATTTATCACTGGCGCGGCAGGCCGGCTGTCAGTCAATATATGCCTCTCATTTGTTAGGAGGTTCTCCTGCTGCGAGTCCCTCATTACAATTTGCTTTTACTTCCTGGGCAAATGACAACCAGAAAATGAGGCAGCTTCTCCCTCGACTGAACTTAATCCAGAAAAACCGAGATGACAGCTGCAGCCACCCAAGTGTTACGGGATGGGTTAAACCCGGCCGGCTCCAGCCCCAAACCGCTGCGCAGAAGCGCCGAGAACCGGCCGCCTCTTCCCCCAAGCCATCCCCGTCGCAAAAGCGTGCGCTCGGGTCTCCAAAACCCAACGCAGCCTGCCTTCACCCCCCCGCGTTCACAAACGCGCGAGCTACACTCTTGCTTCAGGACGGCGCTTCTCGGTTCAAGATCTTCACGTGGACCATCAAAATCCATACGGCGTTAATCGCCCCCAAACATATAAACCAGCCACTCCATCGTATCAGCAGAGACCTCTTCCTCCGCGAAACTGCTGGCGCTGTACTTCATTTAAAGGTTCACAACGCTGTAATGTCACCTCCGAACGTCGGACAACTCGGTATCGCTGCTGAAATCCCCATCTCCTTTGAAAAGAGGTTTCGGCAGCTCATAGGCTAAGCTTTATGCTTTCACTTCTACGAGAATAATTTAAAGCGTGAATTCCAAGTACGATTAGGATATTCTCACCAGTGAAAATGGAAGAAGGAAGCACTTCCTATTTCCTTCCAGGGTTTTTAACAGTATTTTGTGAGATTTAAAAGAATTAATGTAAATCCCTACTCAAAGGGGTATAATCATAATTACAAGCAGTTTGTGGAAAGCCCAGCAACTCCAGATAGGAGCCTAGAGAGGAGTTCCTGCTGGATCCAGGTGCCTGGATCAGCACACGCGCGCTGCTGGGAAGCCCTGCGCAGCTTCGGACCCTGCACCGCAAACCCCTCGGGGCCGACGCTAATGGCAGGGCGGAGGTTTGGGCTGACAGCCCAGCACCAGCGAGCGCTCCACAGCGAGAAGAGACGTTGAACGCTCTCCAAAAATCCCAACACGGACCAAATTTACCATTTATTATGCGGGCTCCATCTGACCAACTACCAAAATGCAAATCATCGCCTTAATGGGAAGAGCGGTACAAATTGTTAGAACTGTTAGATTTCAGGAGCAGATAGGATTGGCGACGTTACTTTCCTAGCCAACACCTAAGTTTGATACAAGTCTTATCAGTGAACTGTACCGAAACAACAGAGTTCACAGAACAGAGTCCTTTTTAAACATACAGCACTTAGGTAAGGAAATAAATTGTCACCTCGATGGCCCTGTACGGCTCTCGGCACCAGACACTGATGAGAGAGAGAGAGAATGTGTTCTCTTACAGATACAGATGTTTGTCAAAACCTCACAGTTTTCGTTAAAAATCAGTCCCTACCGAAAGAAAAAGCTATTAAAAATTCTGACCAGACTAGGAATGAAATGCTGCCCTACGATGAGTTAACAGGAGACGGGAATACACAGGCATCCCCTCTCCCCATGGAGTTACTTACCGCTAGGGAAATTCCGCTTACCAGTAGGAGGTGAACTGATTAAATACCTGCTTTCCACCTGCCTACGCGTTCCGACGTCTCTTCGATAGCTGATCCTCCGAGTACGTAGTGGCCGGAGCACGAGGCATTTCTGACCTCTAAAACTTCTCCAGTGATGAGCTGGCTGTGGCCGCAGCAATCCCAGTTCTTCTCCTCTGCTCCTCAAGCAGCCGTCCCGAGATCCGCAGCCAGGCACGACGTTCCCAGAAGCGTCCCGCTCTTTGCGGTCAAAGCACATTTCGCTCCGGAACCCTTCAGCGACAATTCAGCCTAAGCCGTGTCAGCGCACGTGAAACCGTGAGCGCTACAGGATTTTTGGCACAGCGAGAAGCACTCGTCCTCAGACAGTTCCGTTAAGATGCAGCTCTTCCCTTTCAGCTCCAGCTTTGCTCACCCAAGTTTTAAAGAAAACTAGTTAGAACGATGGCACGGCCATATGTGGAGCACCGGAGTATTTTTTTAACCTTTGACTTCAGAGCCTTCAATGCACTTGCAAAACACACAAATCCATAATTCCCAAGTGACCCGAGACTTTAAAGAAAAGCGTTCGGCAACTCCAAGGGAGGAGGAGAAGCTAACGAGATCAGTGCTTCCCGCCAGGACGGTGGGGTTTGGGGACTTAATTATCCTTCTAGAAGTGTCTTCTGCCCTGCGGACTCTGGGAAAGCAACTCTGCTGTCATTTTTGAAGCCAGCCTTCTGATCTTCTAATCCACGCCGGCCGTACTTCCAGATCTTTAGCAGTTCCTGGGCAACCTGTCACCTGCTGCAGAACTCCCCAACGCTGCTCGGTCCTTTCACAGTTACCGCTCGTGTCCTCCTCCCAGGGTCACAAGCATCAGCTTCAAGACTATCAAAACAAGCGGAAACTTGGAAATCGCAGTCCTCAATTTTAAAAGTTTTGAAGAACGTTTTCTTACAAGTCTAAGTCTTTCTTACAAGTAGTTTGTGTATGATGGCTTACACTTAGCGACGCAATGTCACCACATTTGAAAACACAGCAGCTTTTGGACTTTTTTTGTTTTTTTTTTTTTTTTAAATAATTTATGCTTCGTTCGAGACCCACCTTACCCAACCGGGAACACTGGCTAGACCCCCACATGCAAATACGCACACCCAGTGATCTCCACCAGGACACTGTGCCACCACGACTCTCCCTCCTTGGCATTACACTACAGTTTACGGCAAAAAAAGTCCTCCACATAACAAAAGTTTCACTTTTCTACCATCAAACGAGCGTGTACTTTTATATTACGCAGATCGTAACATAATCATTTTGCAATTAAAACATCACCAAACAACGGTTGGGACGGGTGGAGAGGAAGAGGGTGAAGTGCTCTTGCGTTCAAAACGCAGCTGGGCATTCCGAAACCCTGTGAATAGTATCAGGGCCAATTAATTCACACAATTGCTCTGAATTTTAGGAAAATTTGTTTACAATAATAGGAATGATACCTGGAGCATTACATGCCGTTGTACAGCTACAAAATCTTCTAACAGATCAGTGATCAATATTCACTCACTAATTGACAAAGAATGAGAGATGATACGTTCACAATTTTTTCCGGTTACGAGTTATTAAACGTGTTAGGGATACAGATTTTCCTTGCTCGGCGTTCATTGTTTCAATTCCTTCCGAACCGTACTTTGATACCTGGGTTAGCAGCTTTCCTTTCAGCGCAGACGTCCTAAGCCGCTCGCGATGCACAGCGCACAAGGCATCCTGCAGCCGCTCGCGGCAGCGCGGCAAGCAGCTGTGCCGGTGCCGCCAGGAGACGGGCAGCCCTGGGGCAGAGCTCTCCTTTGCCCCGAGCTCCTGCTCCCTCAGGATTCCGGCCCTTCCCCGCGCTCGGACGCCCGTGGGTCTCCCGGAGGCGAGAAGCAAAGCAGAAAGCGGTGGGGCACAAAGCCCGCGTTTCTCCCTAACAGGGACCAGGCCCCCGAAAGCAGGAACGCGTTCGCAAAGGTGACGGCTGGACGGGAGGAAGGGGTCAGCTCGGCGTGCCGGCAGCGTGATTTCACGCAGCCCTGGACGGCTGCGGAGAGCGAGCCGTGCTTACAGAAACGCTGCTTGGCCGGGGGCAGCCCTGCAGGGAGAGAGGGAGGGAGGGAGGGAGACAGACACCCAGGTTTGACCAGCACCACTGAACGCGTCTTAGCGCTCTACTTCCACCTAAAATAGGGAATATAAACGGGACTGCGCGAGTTACGAACCGTGAGTTAACGTTAGACTTAAATTTTGGGTTGAAAAGGTACTGGCATACGCTCTGGTGTCAGCTTCTCTCTGAAGGAACTGACAGTCCTTTAGGGAAAAGGAGGTGACGGCAACGCTTCATCTGGCCAAACGCTGCCACATCTGCGGGGGGTAATCTAGGGATTCTCTCTTGAGCAAAACCAGCGTTTCGGAGAAATTGCTTCCTACGAAACCTCTAAGAACAATGTAAAAAAAAAAACCAACCCCAAACTTTATTCCCCTTCCCAGCTGGACAGTTCCTTGCAGAGCTCCAGAAATCCACTTTAGCAGAGCCTAAAGAAAAATAAAGCTTTTTACAGAGGGGAAAAAGAAGAGCCGGTGCCACTTCTGTGTGGGAAGTAGTGTCGGAATAGGAAGCGACAGCTAAATTAGACATAATTTCAGATACATGGAAACTCAATTTTCTGAGTACCCCCACTCCTGGGACGCTGACAAGCCAGGCCTGCAGTAAGGCTGTAACCCAGCGGGGCGCTTGTGGCCTCCGAGGCTGGTCAGAAACTTTAATATCTTTTTTCCTGTCTATTTGACTTTTGTATACCGAATTGTACCACTTCAAAAAGAAAAAAAAACCCGTAGTGGAATGGATTACACTGTCGGCCGTGGCATAACAGTTCGGTAGAAAGTTGACGCAATTTTTCATTTAATTTTTACTAACTTTGATTATTGAAGGGCAGTGCCGATTTCCCCGCACAGGCAGAACAGGCAAGCTCCTTCGAACCGTCTCCAAAGCCACTAGAAAAAAAGCGCAGAACGAGAGAAACCCCGTCTTTTGGCAACCTAGTGCTGCTGATCAGTGACGTAAAGAGCACACGCGGCGATCCCCACGGCCCCGGTCCTTGGCCTACTGAGGCTGGAAAGTTGAGCGGAGTTACGGTATGAATTTCTAGCGCGCTCGCCAGGCTCTCGCTTTGCATTTGTCACCTGTGGCTTAGTGCATATATTTATACGCGCAAAGTAGATTTATCCGCGATGCGCAGAGGCGGATTTGGTGCAGACCAACACTATCCGAGTGGGGAGCTAACGCAGAGGAGTTAGCGTGCTGTAAATTCACACCTTGGCTAAATTCCCAGCAGCCTCCCGCGTGGAAGTGTATCAGCACAGTTTACTCTCACAAAATACACCGCAAATTAGCACCAGCCGAGCCAACTGGGCACAATTAAACACTGCTTTTAAAAGACATTTGAGAAACTTGGAAAAAAGCGGCTATTTTGTTATTGCACTCCTAACGTGGCTGGGATTTGCTGTTGATAGGATAAGACCATTTCTCGTTACAACGAGAATGAATAAAATCCCTCGACTGCGTTATTGGGCACGGTTAGAAAATCGGGGTCTGTCGCGCAGAGCCGTGCCTGCCTTCTGCTGCGAGGCTCCTTGCACCGGTGAGGCAGGGTACGAAGAGCTACGCAGCGAGGCGTGCGCCTCCGTCAGCGAGGACACGAAGACGTCGGTACAGCTGAGTCCTGCTGCGGCCGCAGCACGTCCCCTTAAATTCCTGCCCCGCCTGCCAGCGACGCGCTTCTTATTACCGTGCGGGACGTTACGGTGGAGTTTCCCTCGTGAAGTCTGCTGTGGCTGCGGGTCAGACCCTGCCCAACGCGGAGCAGGCAGCACCCCAGCCCCCCGCACGCTGCCGGGGCCGGCCGTGGCACACCGGGGGCTCTCAGAGCGCAGGCACGCCGCTCTGCGTGCGCCCGCACACGTGCTACGTGCCCGGAGGGCAGCACGGCGGCATCCGCGCTGCGGCCCCACAGCTTCCCTTCCCGCCTCCGCCGAGAAAAGGATTTTGGCCTATAAAATGAGAAGGTTATACTGGGTACTTATCTTTTATCTGCAATGTGAGGATGCGTGTTTCTAACAAGAAGTTCTCCTGCCTCATCTGAACTCGTCAGTGCGGGCGTCAGTCAGTGCACTCCCAGGTTCAGGCTGCGGGCTAGCTACCTTTCCACCTTTACAATACCAGACACAAAACCAGTGTCTTTCGTTTAGTAATCAAACGTAACTAAAATGAGCCATTTGACATCAGCAACTATTCATTCCAAACGTAATAAGAAATAATTTTCTGCCTTATATAAGAATAAAAAGTTGCAAAGGCATCTAGGTACCGAAATAACGGTATGCACAATTCAATTACTGCTTTGACTGCTGAAGCTCTGATTTTCATTCTGCAGTGAGCCAAATAAAGTACCCGGGACCCAACAGCATTGATTCTAGCCAGCGTTTAAAAGCATCTCTTGCTTTGAAATAAACCGAACCAAAACTCGGGCTTCTCTTTAATCTTCCAGCCAAAAGCTTGCGTCTGCATCACCCGCAGGCTCCTCCCGGGGAGCGCGCCGAGGCGGCGCCGCAGAACGATGCTCGGTGCCGGGGGTCCCCAGCTGCGCACCCTCCACCGGCTGCTCTGCCCGCGGCCACTCGCCCGGCAGGAGCGAGCGCCAGGGAAAGGAGTGCTCGGAGGGAAATGTCTACAGAACGAGATGCTACTCTGCCAAACCAACCGTCTGTTTTCATGACGAGCCCTTCAGGTGTGAGCAGGTTCACGCTGAGCACGGCTCACTTCAGTACCATGGCAGGAGAGCAGAACCAGATGGCCTTCAGGGTCCCTTCCCACCCAAACCAGTCTGGGATTCTCTGATGATTCCACGATCAGCTACAAGCCTCTCTATGAAACGCAGTTCTAAAATCCCTGATGAAACCCAAGATTTAATCAGTGAAACCAGACTATTTCATGGCTTTCTTGACTATACCGTGTGCTTTTCTCTGCGTGCACTTCACCAAACCATCCTCTATTCGCAGGGAACACGGACCTGACTGCAAGTCCCAGCGGGTGTCCTGACCCTGGGAACCCCTCGGTGCACACGTAACCCTATCGGTTACAGCACTGACATCGGCTTCAGCAGGTTTTTACGGGGACAAAGTCTTCTTAAATTCTGCATCAAAATAGAGAGCCGCATATACAACCCGATAGCATCTATAGCTCAATGCTGGTGAAGAGCTGCGGTGATGAAATGCTGGGGAAGAGGGAATTCTCCACGCTTGCGAGGCTGGAGCCACCAGCCAGCAGGAACGCAGGGACAGGCACGCAAAGTACCCCTGCTGAAGTCAACAGCCAAAATTCCTCTACAAAATGAGAAACAGTACTGGAGGTACGCTGATACTTCCCAGAAAAATCACAGACTTGTTCAGTTGGAACCCGCTGGGTGGGAAGAACGGCAGATGTATGCTGGGAAGGAGCATCCACCTCCGACACTGCTAAGGGGCCCCGGGGATGGAACAGCAGCAGGCAGCTTTCGTTCTCACACTTTACCTAAAGTCTTTCAATTAGTGACTCTGTACGGGCCAGTCTCCCGTTACACACCCAAACACTTGGCATTTCGAGAGGAAAAGAACTATCAAACTCGGTTACCCAGCAAGCACTGACATAACTGTAAGCAGAGATAATCACGTCGCCCCGCAGCAAGACAGAGATCCTCAGAGCCTCATGCCGGATCCCGCGCGTCGCCCTGCGGTAGATACCTTACAAAGCCCCATCAAACGCCTGCTGCTTACCTGCACAACGAGGAAAAGCCCCCAAAGAAAGAACGGAGGCGACTTAAATCTTACGGATTATCACGATTATAATTAATGACTAGTGACACTAAATCTGTTCTGGCTATAAACCAGTGCTGGAGACTTCGATGAGCAAAATATTACTAAGCAACTTTCAGACATTAATATTTTCCCATCATTCCAAAGTCAATAACAATCATATATCCTAAAATCTAGTTACCTGAAATATATCTCTACGTCCGATAACACTGATTCAGTGCTCAATTTGAAACAGAAGTCGCAGAGAATCATTCTTTTTCTGTACTAACGCACCTCTAAAGAAAGGAATTTAAATTGCATGTTGACGATAACTTACAATCTTATGCAACAAATCATTTGTTTTGAATTTAACAAGAACCTTTAGTTGCATTCGACCCGCTGAGACTGCTTCTAGCCTGGCAAAAATGACTATGCATTTTTTTTTGTTTTTGGTTCGCATATTCTTAATAAATGTATTTAAAAACCACAAAAGAAAGAAGCCCGTCTCCTGGGTCGTGACTTTGCACAGTATGTAAGTCACTTCAGAAAACCTCCAAACTGGCGGTTTGTAAAATCAATGGAAAAGATGGCGTTTGGAATGGGAGGCGTAATTCAGCCACACCGGCAGCGGCAGGAGCACACTGCGGCATCAATGAGCTGCAGCGTGGCACGTTTATCATTAGATAATCACTCCCCCGGAGGATTAGCAGCACACAGATGAACCTTGTGCCACACAGCACACTTGGGGTGTCATTAGCTCACGATAACCCCACTCCCTGCCATCTCCTATTGCTTAATTAGAGGTTACAAAGGTTGTAATAGGACTAAAAGAACTTGGGCGAACAGAACTTGCGAGGAGTGATACCTTAATCAATTCAAAACCGGGGGCTGCACGTGTGCGCTCACCAAAGACGTAGATGGGAGACCGCGAGCACGCATTCTGCTTCCAATTAATGAGCTCGGACTTCGGGAGCACGAGGAGATCCAGGCATCCGCTATGCCTTACCTTCCCTTCGCTAATTTCAACTTGGTTCAAGCAGTACTTTGCTTAATTCAAACGCCACGTATACATACTTATAAAAAAGAAGGATTTTAGGAAACCGGCTCTCCTGAAATAAAATACTAACTACATCCCAAGCAGAAGGAACAAGATCTCAGCAGAAGCATGCTAAGCTACACGCTCGTTCAAGAAACTTCACCGTGACTGCAAAATTACATATCGTGCTTCCCCGTGTGTTTTATTTTCGGTTGGAAATTGCCAGCCGTGCTGAAACGGCGCGCTCAGCGCAGAGCACTGCGGCCGCGAGGTTTAACGGCATGTCTTCTGCTCCGCTTGGTAAACAAAGGCCACATTTGCAGATGGAGCAGCCACAGATCTGCTGCACTCAGAACTGTTTTCCAATTCACTGTGAAACATCAATTATCTTTATCAAATAACAGTATCTCATCTCAGTCCATTATCAAGATGGAGTCTTATTTTAGCCGGACTGCAGCCCTATCTGTATATCAAGGCTGGCCGCAGTGCCAGAGCGAGCGAAGGGCTGTGAAATAATCAATAATCATCATCAAATTGTGGTCGACAGGTTGTGAGGATGGAAGTTTTTGATGAAACCTCAACCTTTTTTTGCGCAGCTGATAAAGCTTAACCTTTGCGATACCCGATAACCGTGACTCAGTTAGGGGCAGCTCTGCAGACACGTACGAGCTTTGACTGCTCAGACCCCGCCGGAATCGCTCGGCCGCGGCGGCGAGCACCCTCGTGCCATCAAACATCCCTCCGGAACGGAGCGAGTCAGCGCACGCGGAACCACCGCAAACCCCTTCCGGGGAGGTTTACATACGCGCGCCGTTGTCTAACAAGAAGGGAGAACCGCGCTCAGCCCCAACGCTGTGCCGCTGAAAGGCCAGCCTAAAAAGAACAACCTGCGCATCACGACGAACAGCAACAAGAGAAAAATTGCCAGCAAGTAGTTGTCTATTTAAACGCAGGCAGTGGTCTGTATCCAGAGTAAAAGCTGGCTGAGATCACCAGATAAAGGAAAAAAAAAAGGATAAAAACATACATGCATTGGGCTAATCGCACAGCAGCCTTTCTGTTAAAGTTCTTATTCTTATTCAGCCCTTTTCTTATGATAATTTCTTTTCAAAATAGAATTAAGGCCCAGAATGAGGTTGTAAACATTTTATACCGGGTTTTCAGTTTGGAGCATAGCATGAGTAATCTGCAACCTGAACGTAACCTCTCTGTGAAGAACAGAGAGTTGACTCAGCCATACCTTGGCCCATTTAGCTGTCCATCAGTTTCTCCAGGAATAGAAACTGGAGGAAGTTTTGTCAAAAGTCACACAAACAAGCAGAATGGGAATTTCAAGCACAACAGGAATTTCTAATTTTCTGAGCTGGAACAGCATCGAAACAGAAACTCTACCAGACCAACCACACGTAAGCATGACGTTACCGCTGTGTTTATGTTCGCTGCCTTACAAACACCCCCCCAGTCAACCCAACCCAACCCAACCCAACCCCCTCAACCATTTTTCTCAGCACTCCAGACAACTGTGGAAGTTCACTGCTGGTCAGACTGAGCAAGTAACACACAAACTGGCTGGCACTTTGACGAGACGGCCGGAAAGCCTTCACAGAACTTCAATAAATTCTGGGGGATCTGGCGACACCTGTCAGCATTATCACTGGCCAGTTGGTCGTAAACCTCCAGGCTGCCACGAGACGCCTGATGGGACAAGGCAGCCCTCGTGCTGCCTTACTCACGAGTCCCAGC
Source organism: Balearica regulorum gibbericeps (assembly GCF_011004875.1). NCBI lineage: Eukaryota > Metazoa > Chordata > Aves > Gruiformes > Gruidae > Balearica > Balearica regulorum. Next base: position 86,845,474 of record NC_046220.1, on the reverse strand, counting down.
TACTCCCCGGGGAAATGCAACGGGAGTAGCTGGCCCTGAGGAGACCCGGCTGGGCGCTCCTGCCGCCGGCACGCTGCACCCTGAGGTGGGCAGAAGAAGGTCCTCCAGGAGCTCACGCGCCGGTGGAGTCTCCGCGGGTCCCAGCTACGCCAACAGCTCGGCGTCTGCTCACGTTGGCTCCCGGGCTGCTCGGCGGTGTGACGTTTGCGTCCACCTCGGTTGCAAAGGAGGCACTTACCCCGTCCGCCTCCAGAGAGCTGCAGCTCAGCTCACAACCAGTCACTTGGCAGGGAAAAGCCATCAATTACCTCTTGGGCGTTAACTCCTCAGGCTTATCAGGCCAGGAAAGCTGATGTAAACCCAACAACCAGTTCCGAATACATTTGCATTTCAATTCAGCAAGTTATCATCAAAACACCGAATCGGTGGTCCCTTTCTGACATCGAATCCCTGTTACACCGTGTGGCCCATGTCGAGGGCTCAGTCTCAACCTCTAAGAGGCACGTGAAGGTGCTGGAGGACTAAAATGATAATTAAGATCTATTTCCTGGCAAAACCAGATATGCAAGATGAAAGGCTTACTTATACCCACTACCAGATACTTTCAGAACCCGGCTTACCACTGCTGAAGTTCCTCTTCAGACAAAAGAAAAATTGCAACAGAATCATTTGCTTTTCCAAATAAAAGAAATCTTGAGTAAAACGTGCACCGATAATCATAGCCAACTGTAGGGGCTTTGAGTGAAGCGGCCAAAGAGCTCACTGCTCGTTAGCTCCCACCAATCGTTAGAAAAACGAGGGTGTTCTAGGGGAAGGAGAGAGCTGATGGTATTAGTAATGCCGAAGTTGTACCTTAGAGAGTAAAGACCTGAGTAATTAAAAGCTTACCTACCTGATGCACCCCCCAAAGGTGTGTTTCATATGAACTTGATGCTAATGAAACGTTTATGAAATACTAACACTGTCAATAACGTAGTTTTACAGAAAAGAGGTGATCAGGCCAGCTTACTGAAACGCACGGTTTTGATGATAAAAGTCACGCCTGTGATGTGGCAAGACTTCTGAAAGGTATTCGGTGCAGCCTTCCACGTTCCTGTGAGAAAGGGCAACGAGACCTAACGAACAGATGGATTAAGTATCGGTTAATCGATGGGGTCTGGATTGCAGCTGTAAAGAGAAATGCTGCTGAGTTGGGGCATTTCTCCTGGGGTCCCCAAAGGGCCTGTCCTAACCTAAAAGCCAGGCCAAACCTGCTGCTGACAGAGCTCGAGGAGAACACCCAGAGGGTTTGGGGTCGGGGAGGAAAAACCCGAAGAGCACAATCCTTGAGAGCATCCTGGGCTGGCTGGGCTTGCCGGCATCCCTCCGGCCCCGAGGAGCCTCATCTTTTGGTTTGTCAGCTACGATGGTGGGACTCAGACCACGTCTAAGGCACTCACATGCAGAAAATAAATCGACAATTACTTACATAAATTAACAGTTCGACCTAAACCAGGACCTACTGGTCAGAGGTTGAAGCTAAAGCAAAGTCAAACTAGAAAGAAAATAAAGCTTTAGTAATGAAAGTCATTCGCTACTGAAACAAATTATGACGGTTCTGGCAGGTTTTCGGTTACTGGACCACTCAAGATGGAGATGAGATGATCTTCTGGAGACACACCTTGCCCGGTGATGCCCTGCCCCACGCGGAGGTCAGACCTGAGGATCGCCGAGATCCCTCCTCGCTTCTCCTGCCCTCCGCCCGGGAGCCGCCACTCATCAGCTCCCTCCATTTACAATTCTGCTTTCCTGAGAGAGACATCACCCGTGATGAATACACTCCGAACTGCTAAATGCCGCTCTGGAGACCGCCGATGTCACTCTGATGGATGTGGCACCAGGCACGATTAAAAAAATTAAAAAAAAAATAAAATTCTGTTCTTACAGGGAACTTGGGTGCTCCCTAGGTGCGGGGGGGCTCAGCATCTCCCGCAGGGCTGCTCCGCACGCCGCCCGATGGGGAAATCCTCCCGCAGAGCCTTCACCTCCCATCGTCTGGCTCGGCATGCCGTGCTTTTGAAGGACTTCAAGGTATTCTGGTCACAAACCCGCTACTTCTCCAGCAACGGAAAGTGCTGAATGGATTCAACAGCAAATATCGTATGCATTTATTTCTAAAAATATGCCAAAGTTTAACTAGTATTTCAAATAATTCTAATTTAAGCTTCAGAACAGAGTTCCTTGTGCAGTTTAATACTAGAAAATTGCATATTGTGGAACAGTCCTACTCACGAAAAAACAAAGAAATCCCCCGTAGAGGCAGTTCACAGTAGTAACCTAAAGTACAGTGTAAAATAATATTAGTGGAAAAGACAGAACTATTGCAAAGGAGTCCTCCCCACGATCTCCTCCAAGATATGGCTCCTTAGTAGTAAATTATAAGGGAAAGAATTTGAAAAAAAGCCGGTAACTTATTAACTAAAACAAAGCAGATAAACTGATATTTCTACTTGTCATAATTATTTTGCAACTTATTGTCAAAGCACTTAAAATCTTAAGAGTGATCTTGACATTTTATATCATCTCACTTTCATGACAGGCTTTTTTGTTTGGTTTGGGGTTTTTTGTTGGGTGGGGTTTTTTTTTTCCCCCTCCTTGAAACCCTGGTGAATTCTTCTGACTATTCCCCCGTTTCCGAAGCGAGCTGACAGAGTGACAGAGCCTCCCGCAGCCTTTCCCTGCCATCCGCAGCACCAGAGCGTGACCGGACGCGGTTGCGTCGCACGGGATCCCCTTCCCGCGGGTCCACGGCCGCCGTGCGGGACGCGGCCCCAGCGCGGGGTGCAAAGACAACCCTAAGCCGGCTCCCGCGCCTCGCCCCCCGCCTATCCAACCGCTCTCCAGCTGCTCTGCGGGCGGATCGGTGCCTTCCAGAGCCGCGGCGCAATAAGATGGTATGTTTTATTACGAGCGTCATGGAGACGGTGTGAAAAATCAAGAGCCATCGGCAGCAAGCGGCAATGGGTCAATACTGTTCACCGAGACGTCGTGCAGATAATCAACAACAAGGCCCTGGGTTCTCGCTGCGCTGCAAACAGCTGAAGGGCAAATCAATACAGCCATGGGAAGGACACTGCCCGGCTCCGCTCCCCGCAGCACGCCGCTCCCGCAGGAAAGCGCCCCGCAACCCCCGTGAATCCCCGTTCGGCTCGGGTCTGAGCCTGGGCGTTGGGAACACCGAGGAACGCGTGGAAAATATTTAATAAATAATAGAAAGGAGGGGAAAAAAAACCAAACCCAACATCTCATCTCTAGGTTAAATTATGGTAACAATTAGGTAAAAAATAAAAAAGGTATGTATTTGGAATTTTCATGATGTAATACAAAAGGGCTGCAATTTTCATTCTGATTTAATGTTTTCAAAATAAACTAAAATCTAAACCCCCTGAAATAAGATATTTGCTTGAAAATAAAATGTGGACCAGTTAAAAATTTTACGTATTGTAATTAATAAACTATCTTTAAAACCGATTAGGAAGAATTCACACGTTAATAGGCACATCTGTACAACAGCAACAACGCAAACCCAAAGCAAAATACTGAAACGCAGATAACTGGCTTTGGGGCAACATTTACCCGTAGTATTAATAATTGACACCTTCCTAAATAAGTGATACTAATACTGCAAATTTTACTGGAAAAACCCTCTCATATATAAATGTTGATCTATTATTTGTTAGAAAAGGTGGTCCCTGATGTCCGTCATTCTATTAATCATGAGATGTAATTTCTCAGTCAGAACGTACAACCACCTTTCTTGAAAACAAAATAAAAACGTGCTGGAAGGAAAGAAACCCCATAGAAAATGTTTTTGTTTCTCTTATTACAGTTAAAACGCCTCCCTTTTTCCTTCAAGCAGATCGGAACATTCCTGTCGTCAGCACCCTATTTCACCCGGAGCGTGAAAAGGAAGGCAGCACATTCAGAGCGCATCTTCAGGCCAGCAGTTTGCTCTACCGCTGATAATTACTACAGAATTTTCTACAAACTATGAACCGTGCTAAATCTGTAACACAATTTGAGTTACACAAACCCCCATGCTGCTCAGATCTTGCCATCAACTGAATTTAAAAGGGATTATTTTTTAGCACGGCTGCGAGACACGAAACCCCAACATTTTAAGCTTTATTTTCACCACCGTAACTACGCTAGCACGCACGGCGGTACAGTACCAGATTATATTTTCACAAATTATTCAACGCAAACACCGCAAAATCAAAAGCGACCGCAAACAAAGAAATCTTTTCCTTTTATGCAGATTTCTGCTATTTTCTTCAGGCATCTCCAGAGCAACGCGGCTTTGGCGCAGCGGGGCGGCACCGTGGGTGCCAGCGACACCCCGACACCCGCCTGCCTCACCCCCGCGCAGCATCCCCCCCCCAGCAGCACCCACGGGGCCGGGCAGCAAAGATCTCGGAGCGAGATGAGGAACACACGCGAGGAACTCCTCGCGCTTCCGCACTGAGCCAGCGGACAGGTCTTACAGCAACCGCCGGCTGGCGCTGGGGACGGAGACCCTGCCTGCCTGCCTGCCCTCCCTGCCCGCACTCCTGCCCGCAGCCCCGAGCGCTCCACTCGTACAGCTGCTCCCCGCTTGCCCGGAGGGATCCCCAGCACCTCGAGCAGACAGGGATCAAACGCCCCGCTGCAAACAAGGCTCCCGCAGGCTCCTGCATCCCACCCGAGTTCGCTTCACCTCTGAAACGAGAAGGTTTCTGGTTTGCAGCACCGGAGACGCTGCGCAGACCGAGTAGCAAGGGAAAGATGTTCAGTTCTGGGGGGGGAAAAAAAAAAAAGCAGAAAGCCCTTCTCCGTCTCCAGGAGGGATCGCCTGCTTTTGCGTGCGACCCAAAGGAACGGGAGCACGTCGGTACGGGCACAGGTTCCCCCTGAACAGTCTTAGGAGCGTCAGGCAGACGGCTGGTGGAGCATGGGCCACATCAAGCCCGTAATCTCCGTCTCCCGGGAAGCTCGGAGAAACCCGCTGTTCTCTCGGCTTTTTGAGAAACACAAAGAACAACATTTTTCAGCGACGCTTTATCTACCTCCGGTCTTACACAGGCGGCGTACAGAACTCAGGGCTTGATGGCTGCTGCCGCCGGTAAGCGCCCCGGTGCTGCTCCCCAAAGGCTTTCCCGCAGCCCAAGGCACCGATGGGCAGAGGCAGCGGGGCGGGACTGAGCCGGGGGACCGAGCGCTGACACGGAGCGGGCACGGCTCAGGAGGCGGCTGCTGTCCCGACGGTCCCACCGGCCACGGCGCACTGAGCCCCGGCTCCAGCGGGGCCAGGACGGCACCCGCTCGCCCTTGGCCAAGGAGAAGGACGCTGGCTGTCTACAACGGCCTTCGCAGCCGAGGTTTAAGCCGCGATGGTTTAACTGATGGAGAGCTTTATTCCCTAACGCTCTCCAGAGCCGCTGCTCCCGGTACTGCCTGCGACCACAGAAGGCGACCGTGCCTTAGTCTGCCTTTGGCGTGAAAGAGAAGAAAAACTCAAAGGTGTGCTTCCCCACGCGACTTCCGGAGCCGTGGGGCTTCGACGGCCCGAGACCCCCACCCCACGCTAAAGGACGGCCTTCCAGTAACTGGGATACAAACCACCCACACCGCTGCCGGAGCCAGTAACAAATCTGAAGGGAGAAGAGGAGGTTCTGCATTACGGGAACACGCACGGGCACAACGGGCACACGTCAAAGACGTGAGCCTTGGCACGCAGTTTCATCTGGCAAAAGAATATTCAGCTAAAAAGCCACTCAAAGTTCTGCTTTTGTGGGGTTTCATAGAAGACAAGGAGGAAAGAAGATCTGGGGAAGCTCGGCGGTAAGGCTGGAATGAACACTGAAGTCAGTCTGTGTGCAGCCCAGGACATAAATGAATATTTTTGCCTGAGGAGGATTAAGAAAAATGGAGAGTACATTACGGAGAAGGAGTTTTGAGAGTCCCCTGTTCTTTTCACCTTTCAAAGCAAAGGCTGAAAGAGAGCGTTAAGGGTGCCTGTAAATAAGGCAGAAGGGTAAAAACCAAGGAGAGGAACCGGTTATTGAACTAAAGGTCAATGGTGGTACAAAGACTTAGATAGCCATAACTATATTGGCGTGGGAATTAAAAAAAAAAAAAAAAAAGATTTCTAACCCTTGATATTTTAACCCATCAATGTTCTGGAACAACCTTCCACTGGGCTTCGAGAAACCCAAGGCTTTTTCAGATGGCGCTTGCTCAGCTGATACCAGAGAAAACGTGGTGCTTGCTGCAGCAGAACAGCCTTCGCCTCCCATGGAGGTCCCACCTGCAACAGCCACAGGTTACTGTCTCCCCTTCTGCTTATCTCAGCGTTAATCTCAATTAAATATATCCTTAACGATGAGTATAAACGGGGAGCGCGTGTGGAAGGGGAAAGCAGTTCCCCCTCTTCTTACCCAGTTAGTAATTCTGCGTCCTGACTAAAACCAGCTTACGTGTGAGTTGTCACGGGGCAGCTAACAAAACGTTCATATGTATTTCGAACTTCTACTTTCAAAACACGAACAGATTTACTAAATGCAAAATTATGTTTATGGCTTCAGGAAAAGATTCAAAGAATCATTTTTTTTTTTTTTTTTTTTTTTTAAACTGTGAATGTGAAAGCAATTTTTTGATAGTGTGTTTCTGGTAACCTTGGTCAAGGGACATTATAAGCAGCAAGAAACAGGACGAGCTTCAGGTAGTCGGTGGTCTGTGTCAGCCAAGCGGCTCTCTTGGTAGAAACGAAGCAGCGATCAGTAAGGAAAGCGAAAGGGCCCCAGGGGGAGAGCAGGAGGGAGGGTGGCTGGCCGCGGGCTCTCCCTCTGCGTCACAGCGGGGCCCTCATCCTCACCGGTGCTCCCCCGGGAGCGTCCCAATTCGTGCTCCATTTAAACATACCAAGGCAATTCAAATATTTTCATAAAGGTTTGGAAAGGCTTTTGTAAAAAATTCAATTAAAAATGTGAGCTTTTTTCCAATTTCAAAACTTTTTCAGCTACACAATCCTGAAGCTATTTCACGCCTTCTGAGAGGCCTGAAATCGCAACCCTGAGAATTAACTTAAAAGATCAGATTTGGAATAAGAAACCTGTATCCAATAGATGGCGTTGCCCCCTAATAATCATATGCATGGCACTCACCAAATTTCTCTCCCATGAATAATAATAAAATCTGCAAAGGACGCTGCCCTAATTATCCTGAAAGTCCCTTCAGTCATGCCCATCTCCGCTTTCCACGATCTATGTGGAATCTGATTAAGAAAATACGAAAATGGGTGTTGTGAATATTCACCAAGGCACCCACTTAACCGAGCGAATCGCTCAGACACTTTGCTGGTGGGAACGCGGAGTTAGGCGCAGGAGCCCAAGAGCACAGACTGCCAGCTGCCAGGGAGCAGAGCTCTGGAGAAAAGGCTGGCAGACGCCAGCTGCGCCCGGCCCCTTCAACAGCTGGCGGGCACCGCACAGCATCCCTTCAAAAGGGACTGAAGGGAAGAGGCAAGAGGAGAAAACGAAGGTATTTTTAGGATGCCTGCCAAACCAGGGGTGCGTCAAGCCAGAGGGATGATTCGGATGGAAGATTTAGCCCTAGACATAGGCGCAGCTGTAAGCACGCTTTGCTGTCCTGCCTACCAGCACTCTGGGCTTCTGCAGAACTGCTGCGGACCACCAGGTTGTGTAAGGTGTGGTACAGACCCACCCGGAGCTCACACGGCGAAGCCAGACGTGCCACGATTACCCCGGGTACTAACGAACTCCTCCGCTCACCTTGGAGCGGGCTCAGCAGCTGCAGTAGGAATCAGAGAAGGATAAAAGTGCAAGGACGACAGCACGGGGTAAATGCTGCTGCCGAACGGAAGGATGGGTTTCCTCGCCACTCTCCTTGTGCTCTGAAAACAGATGCAAGGAAGCGCACAGCTCTGCTCTCCACCTCTCCAACAGCATCAGGAATTAGCTATTAGATTGAGATGCCAAGACGTCTGGACTCGGCGTGCTCTGTTTTCAGGGCGACGACGCACACTGACGGGGACCGTGGTCTGCGTGTCCCCACGGCCAGCGGAGATGCTGAGCTGCTCCATCACGCCAGCTGCTGAGTAAATGGGGAAAAAGCCACGCCACGCCACGCGCAGCCTCCTCACCCAGACAATCAAAGGAACGCGTTTGGAAAGAGGGATACGCACAGCTCTGCAGCACGGTGGTCATCTCGGCCAGGGCTGCAGAACAGCAAAAATGCTCAGTGACATCGGATACAGCGATAGACAGCAGTTCTTGTGGACCCATTTTGTAGCTGAATTAATAAATCATGATCCAAGTGACTTAAGCTAAAACAAGATAGAGCAGCCCACGTTTCCTATTTGCTTGCATTACATAGCTATTTATAAAATGAATCTGGCCATCTCGGCTTCCATAAGTCTGCAAAACAAAAAATACCGGAACATACAATGTTGTCAGCAACTAGATTTGGAAAATAAAGCCCAGAATTTCAGAACAGACACTGAACCAGCCGTGTACACCTGAGCACGTGGTTCTGCCAGCAAAGTGCTGAGTGACACCGCAGATCCAGCAGGAAGAAATCTGTGCTACCTTCTCTACGATGCACACTTTGTAAGGACTAAAGATAACAGCTTTCAGAAACAACAACAAAAATATATTTACAGACACACACAAAAGAATAAGGCAGATTCAAAATACAGATATTTTATCCAGGCTTTACATAAAGACTATTGAAATTCAATGAGAAGTATTAGCTGATCACATTGTACAAGGAATAATAAAGAACATGACTAATGAACTTTTCTGAAAAGATAAGGCAAATACTTTGTCATTTCCACATTTTTAATTCCAAGCACTCATTTCAACCTTATCCTTAAGTATATCCTCTTCTAGGTCACTGGTAACTGGTGAGAAAATATGCATCTTATCGAACATCAGAAAAGCGTAAATACCTCAAGCATACGTATCACGGCGTTTTGTAGAGAGGAGTTTTAGAAAAAAAACCAAACAACCCTCAGTGGATTTTCTCTGTGACTTCTATAGTAGATAAGTATACTGCTATAAACCTTAACTTTTAAAAATCAGCTTTCCATTTGTTTGAGAGCAGGGGTATCACCTCATTTTAGGCTTGCATTATTAACCCATCTGTGGCACCCATTCAGTTCCAGTGAATGAAGACAGTAGGGCTCTATATACTTTGAGTCCTTCATTAAACTATTGATCCCCTCAGCATTATCCATAATGTTCCAGCAGCTCAGCATGTCAACTGATGCAGAGCTGCCTGCTCTTTCCTTTCAATAACTTCCACACTTTATGGGGAGGAAGTCACAATGATTTATTTACCTGACATTTCCCAGTCCGGATGTCGTAGAGGGCCACTGAACCATGGCGAGCTCCCACTGCTATTCTGTGACTCCGCTCGTAATAGCTGACCATGTAGAACCTGAATTGAACATTATAACAAGTAACAGGTGAGATCTGACCTGCCTGCATGATGTTAAAATTAATTTGCAATGCCATGGGGTAATTAACATTAGTGCTAGATCAGAGATTTGATTTAAAAATCCATCAGCTGCCAGTTTTCATACTTGGCATTCAGCAAACAAAGCCAACTGATGTTTGATACGTTACCGCGGAATCAGAGCAGATTTATTTATTTCTATTACGCAGTGTTGAACGCTTCCATTGAGTTTGGGAATAATCTATGTGATAATCACCAGGTCCCTGAATATCCACATGCATATCTATTTACAGTGGAACACCACAATAATGCTGGGCGTCAAATGGTTAAACAAGACAATCTCAACACCCTGAATGATTTCAAAGCACTTTTCCTTAAAAATCAAACGAGAAAGATTGAGAGAAAGCACAGGGAAAAATATGCAAACTCAGAAATTGTTGTTTGGCATTGGGGCAGGAGGAAAAAAAGCAAACATTCTCTAATCCAATAACATCCTTCAGGTGAAAAGCACCAAGAAGCAAGCAACAGTCTTTAGCATTCAGGCATCAACTTGAATTCAAACAATTGCAAAATTCTTGAAACACAAGAGAGTCAAAATCCTTATTTCAAATTCAAATCTTTGGGAACATCATTGTGCCTTTCTTCTAAAAGGAAGAGCAGAGCTGTGAAAACTGCCGACTGCATGTCCAATTACAGTTTAATTGTACAGTTAGACTTTACTATAACACCAGCCGCCAGAGATTTCTAGAATCAGTCTATAAAAATATGTTGTTGACCACATTTGTGGCTTCAAAGAACAAATCTTACAATGATGTATCTCTGGGTTCTTCAGGATTCTTAGAGTGCCATAGCAACTGCTCTCGTACAGGTACGAGACACTTGTTTCTGCAGTGCAGGATGGCAGTCGGGAAGAAAAACAGCATGAAACATGAAAGTGTTAGAAAAAAAAAAAAAAGAGAAGCGCTAGTTGTTGTGCAGGAGAAAGGGCAAGACTAGGTAGCTGAGATGCACTTTTGCATCCCCGTCCACCCACCCATCTCTGAGGACATCTGTTGTGCCCACCATCCCTGCCCACTCGCTGCTTCCAGCTTCGCTCCGGGACTCTCCGGGAACCTCCCACGTACCAGCACCCTCCGAGGCGCTGCCCCCCGACGTGCCGTGGCCCCCAGCACCCACAGCCGGCCGCCTCGGGCCAGGCTCGCCCCCGGCACGGGAGGCGTTGCAGCGGCGGGACACAGAGGGCTTCAAGCACGACCAAAGGGAAGGTGCCGACGGTGACAGACCCGACAGCTCTGCTGGCAACCCCCACTCCAGAGGGCAAGGCAAAGACAAAACCGACTTTGGCTACAACAATTATTTCCCTTTCTAACTCTTACTCTACCTGGCACGGCCAAGCAGTACAGCAAAGACCTTCAGGACAGCCCACCAGGCATCAGACGTGCCGTCCCGCACGGCCACGTGCTGTGGGTGGCGCGGAGCCCTCCCTTCCCAAAGCGTACCGCAGCTTCTTACGCTCCCTTTTCCTGAGACACGGAAATATTTCCAGGCCACGCAGCGCCTCTGCGACTCGCTTCTGCCGCCAGCATCTGCCTCATCGATCTACTCTTCGTATTCATTTGGTCAGCAGCGGCCACACAACTTATTTATTATTGAGTAATAATAATAATAATAATAATAAGTTTCTCATTTATTATTAAGATGACAAAAAGGAGTGCTTAGGAAAAATTAAAAGCTGTTGGTAAACAGCTAGGGAGCAGGAGAGGCAGGAGCCAGTCCTGAGAATAAAGCAAAGGGATAACGCCGTGGGCAAACAGGTACGGCAGGGCGTAAAGCCCGCCGCACATGGTGAATAAGGCACGGACTGCAGTAACAGAGCCTTCACATTTTTCACCGTTTCACAGCAAACTGCAAGCACCTGCACAATTACAGTGGTGCCCCAGGTGAATGGGGAGGGGGCTATTTTTAAGGCTGTTTTATATAACCAGAAAACTCAGGATTTATATAGAAATTTATAAAAAAACCCCATACGCTGCTTGATCATTACAAGTAAAATGGACTACAACAGAAAGTTTCTATATAAAATGGTTTATATCCCCATTAATCCTATTACACTACTGAACGGGCACAGTCCACTTGCCTCCCCCAATAGATTTAGAAAGAGAACATCACATACTATTATATGTAAGCAAACAGCATTTCTCTCCTTACTGCATTTAAATGCCCATTTAGACAGAGCGCTGAGTCAGTATTTTGCTTTGAAAAGAAAAATCCATCAGGCTACATAACAACAGAGGCTTTGGGGAAAAATGCTTCAAGGAAATAGAAAATTAAACTCAAAATAATCTAAAAAAATTTACTCCTTAAACTGACATTCAGTTGTCAGCTCTTTAGCCTCATTCTTTATCTTTCATTTAGCATTGCTACAGCCAGGCATAGATTTAAATATTTTAATCCTTTGCACCCCTTTCTAAACCTCTGCGTGGTTCGGTTCAATAGAGAACGATGTGCCAGCGTATATTTAGCCTACGCTACGAATCCGTTTTTGCAAGCTGGTGCATCCATACCCATAGTTGGCATCTTAACGCAGACCCTGCTCCGAGCGCCGCCCCGTTACCGCTCTGCGGAGCAGCCGCGGTCGGCCAGCAGCCCGCTCCTTCTTCCAGCCTTCGGAGGAGCTCTGCCGGAACTGACGGCATTGTGCTGCCGTTGCTGGTTCCGGTAATCCGCGTCGTTACAGGCAGCGCCGCCACCTGCGCACAGCCTTCCCGCCTACCCTTTCCAAAGGGAAACCGGAACGGAAGATGGCCCAGCGTTCCCCTGCGATCTCCTCGCCCTCACCACTCTCTTCCGGGCGTACGCACAGGTCCTGCGCAATCCAAGTGAGCGTCCGGACAACGCAGGGGGTGACACGCTGCAAAAGCCGCGCAAAAGCTGGCATCGTGCCTAGGCTAGCCCCCCGGACGCCACGCTGCAGGGTGGGAACTCAGCGTAAGCGAGCTGGGTCCTTACCCGTTAGGAAAACGAACTTTCTCCTTCCACCCAATGCTTGCAAGCACCCTCGCCAGTTGGGAACGGGGCTGCGTTGAGGCCGACACCGGAGAAGCCAGCAGCAGCAACGCTGTGCTTCAGTGACGGCCCACCAACTCGTCAAACCTGAATATAGCCACATGAAACCCTTGCTAGTTTAAACTTAATCTATCTTCCCGCGTGAGACCGTACCGTTACCCAAACTGCTCTAACTCAGCAGCTGTGAGCTGACCAAGCAGAGTCCATCAGGGAGCACTCAGCTGTAATGCAACTGCTGACTCGGGAACGTGCTCAGGTCAAACGGAATTTTGCAGCCTTCGTTATTATTAGCCCTCGCAATTTTAAAGAAACTCAGAAATATTTCCTGTTTGTTGCATTGTACCCCAACACTTATTTTATTTTGAGAAGAAACGGGTTTGAACTGAGCATGCCAAAAGGTATTACGATCCTCTATAAAGAATCCCACTTACGGGAAAACCAAATAGACATCATCATCGTCTGCCATAAGGTACGCTATCCAAAATACCCACACCGATGGATTTACCTCGTCACCACCCATCAGGATTGAGTCATGCTCACAGCAATTAGCAGCACGACCGCTACTTTTGTACAACAGTAAGAGCAGCTGAAAACCCGAGAGGAAGGATAAGCAGGTCCGTTAACGCAGCACACGGCTGCTCCCAACCCGGGGTTCAACGTTCTGCTGGAACAGAAACGGGGATTCCGAGAGACCGCAGAGGCACCACACGTTTCCCATTAGAACCACGAGTAAGGAACTTCTACAACACCGAGCGCTGAGACACCCGAACAATTTTGCCACCGCTGGCGTGCACACAATGCAGTACAGCAGGAAGAGCGCTGGGATGTTGGGAGAATTAACGATAGGATTATATCAAAGTGCTTCCACTTGGAATCTCTCCAGAGATTCAACCATTTGCTAAAATCTGATGAAAATTTCCATTGGGCTGAATGATCACATCGGTGGGGTGCTGTATCATTTTTACAATGGCTATAACTATGTAGAGTAGGAAATATTACTAGTAATTTAACAACATTTTAAGATAACGTATCACTATAAAAATACAACAGGAATGGAGAGATTTTTGCACTAATTCCCACTTACTCTTGCATTTACATTTTAAGGTAAGCCTTTTAAAGTATCAGGAAGAAGGAAGATTACCTCTATCAGTATCCTACCTGTCAACAGGATAATTGTTCTTTTCTTGAAACTCTTCAATATTTTAATAGCTTCTTAAATTAAAACGTAATGGTCGGCAGATGATTATTATAATTTATTGGTTATACCAGTTTAATAGTATAACTGGGATATTTATCATAGTCTAAAGAACCTGTAAACGTTCCCGTTTTATAAATCACATTTTACTATTTGAAAGCACCATTTTAAGGGTGAAGTAGAACTACCCCAAGACAAAGACAAAGACAACTGCTGGTGCTGAGCTCCCGCTGAAGGTCAGTGGGAGCCAGCGACTGAACTGCCGCTCGTGCCTCTCGGCGCCCTCCGAGCCACCGACAATGTGAGCACGACAGCCGCCACGCTTCTTTCCCTAGAATTGTGCGGGGAATACTTGTCATTTTACCGAGCTGCCTGTCGCCACAGGTGGAGAATTTTAAACGCTGCCTGAGACATCTCCCCATGCTGCAGCGCGCGGGGCAGCTCTAAGCGCCCAGCACTGCTCTCCTCGCTTTGTGAGTTTAATTTCAATTGAATCTCCTGCATCCAGCACAAGCGTCCCAAAAACGTGCCTAAAGCTGAGGCAGAGGGCAGCTTCCTACCATGAGGAGGAAGGAGCTACTCGCTGCCTACAACAACAACTTTGGAGCCTAACCCGCTCCCTTGGAGGATGCCTGGCAGACAGTCACAGGGCAAGGAAAGCAAGGCTCTGTTCCAGGAAGGCATTTGGTACTTTCTAGTTCTCACCTGCTCCGTTTCCCTGACCTTTCCTATGGGACGGACTGCCACGCTCCCGTGTGACCAGCCCAGGAGGACCAGGAGTGAGCTCCTCCGATAACCATGCCCTACTCAGCGTATGGCTGAGCTAAAAACACTCTTCACATTTGGTGTTTTCAGGGGCAAACGCCATGTAAAAGACTCTGTCATTCTTAAGAAATGCATCCTGCTGGTGACCCTACGATTTTCTTCACAGTATTTTTGGAGGAAGAGCTCACCTGCAGATGGCTGGAAAGCATTCCTGAAGACCCTTTTTCTTAACTAAAGATCCTTCGAGGCAATACATGATGATGTCCATAACCTTGGAAACAAAAAGTTAAAATCATTTGATATATGGTATTTTATGTTTCAAAACAAAAGTTCTGACAGGCAAAACCAGAGAATTTCTGTGCCTGACTAAATCTTTGATATCTAACCTTAAAATACAATTGGGATAAACCAAACAAGAACTGTCTTGCATATGATAAGAGTTTACAACAGCAAGGGTTCTGACATTCAGAGCACCCATAAACAGTTATAAATCAACAAACTACTGCTAAACATAAGCTACTGGAGCTCTGGCTTGAAAAAGGCTTCTGGGTATCAGTATTGAAGTTACCAACCTGTTACACCATTCTTCAACAATACTCATCAGCACCCACAAACGCAACAGATAAGAACGTCCGTGTGATCCCCAGCGTGTCCAAGTATCAGTGCTACGAGCACACCATACCTCCAGAAAATTCTCTCGCTTGGGTTTTTTCCCCAACAATGCAATTTAATGCAATTTAAATGCAATTTAAGCTTTTAAAGTTCAGAAAAAGAGCTAGGTGGTATAAACCAAATCCTCTTCACACACAAAAAGGTTCAGGGTCCACGCAGAAAGCAATTCTACAATTTGACTCCAGGCCAACACATTATTCACTGTGGCATCAAACCCACCAGCAGACATGGCCCAACAGCCTTACCTCCACAAGAAGATCCACGACGTCGGTAGGCATCTTCTCAATAAGTATCTCGATGACCCTCAAGATCTCTCCTTTAGCCCGAGCAAGAGTGGTGGTGTGAATATTCTGCTGAGACTGAGTGTTGGCTGCGAGGGCGGTGTGTCTGTGCACCTGAAAGAGCAGGGTTACACGTGGGAACTCGGACTCCAAATATTCTCCAGCACTTACACGCGCGTGTTACGTTAAGCAAGTCTGCGCTGCGCAGAACGCTTCGCTTTACTTTGAGACTAGGGATCCTTTCTCCCTCCCCGGTGACTCAGTAGAGCCACTAATGGTTATCCTTGATGTAGCTGTTAAAGCAGTTAGACCCTTGTTTAAGTAATTCTTGATCTCATAGAACTAAACGTCAAGATAAGCAAATGCCCGCATCTTGATTCCATGATTTCCACATACTCGCACACCCTTCTTCAGGCATCAGATGGCTGCTTGCTTCGCTGGCCAGCCGCGGACCGTTGTCCATCCTATCGCGTTAGGCCAGCCAGAGCTGGTGGCTGTACCCGGGCTGGCTCGGACGCCTCTGACAGACCCTGCCCAGCCTGCACTGACCTCCCCGCCCTCCAAACCCCACGGGCAAGTCGCCACTCCGTTTTAATCCGTGTTTAACGGGGTCGGGACTGCACTGCCGAGAGAAAGCAGGATTTTACACATTGCTAGTGGAAGCTTAGAATGCCGGGATTAACACCAGGAGTTAAGGCAGACACAGCTCATGGGACTCGGTTAAGCACCACTCCTGTCCTAAGGTTTGGGTGCTTTGGAAAGACCGTTTTGCAGGCATACAAATACCACACTTGCTGTTTCCCTTCCTGGGGAGCAAGGCAGGGCATTCGATTCTCTACTCCTGTGCCGTAAGCCTGGAGCCTCAAATCTCGGAGGAAAAGCCGCTGCGGCCGAGCCAGCAGCCCGGCCCGGCTCACCTCCTTGGCGATGGTGGTGATGAAGGCAGGTGGTCTGGCGGTGGCGATGAGGGAGAGCGCGTGCCGCGCCGAGCGGGCAGAGTCGGCGGCCGGGCTCAGGGGCAGCCCCATTGTGATGCTAAACGGGCACCAGACAAAGAGGGGAGAAAGAAAAGGAGCATTAGAAATATAGAGTGAAAAGATTAGAAACAGCTTATAATGTCAGTTCAAGGTCAACGGGAGCACTCCAACAGTTAGAGTATAATGGACTTCCAACAATGAGCAGTGATTAGGAGTCAGGGTGTTCTATCATCAAATACAAAATCGAATAATTAACCATGAAGATTGAAAACAGTATGTGCATCTGTCCAAAGTGTTAAAAAGGCCTTGTTAACAAATTATCTGTATGTGCTGAATACATATCACCCAACTGAGGACAGGGCAAACGAAGGATGTCTTCCCAAGAATTTACAGTTTATTCTGTCACAACGTTTTAAACCCAGGCTGAAAAACGCCTTGTGCAGAGCAATTCTTAATTCAGCTAAGCGCTGGTTATAGGAAAGTAAACCAAGAAGCTTCTTGAAGAACTAAACCCACCAAATCTATTATTTGGTTTAATTGTCTTTACTGCGTGACTCAGTTGCAGCAGCCTGGTGAGATGACAGCCAGCCCGGTACCCTCTGTGTTCTAATTACTGAAATTATTCAAATCCTCTTTAGAATTTCTAACACCGAGGTTTTCACTGCAATTCTTTGAGTAACAGTAAGGGATTAACTGGCATCTAAATTCCCCATATGCAATGCTTTGATTTGCTACGACAAGATAAATGGGAGAAACAATAAGGTAATAAGTACTACACAAAGCAAAAATAATCTGATATTTGGTAATTGAGAGAATATGTACCTGACAAAGACGACACACGGGTTAATTTTTGGCTGAAAGCTTCCTTTCTTAAACTTGCAGCGTTGCGCATGTCAGGGCAGAGCCCAGTTTCGCCAGGCTGGTTGTAGGTTACCCGGGAACTCCACCAACCCTTCCCATGCCCCCACCCGCTTCAGCGCCGGCACCCAGGCGCCGCAGCACCCAGGTCTCCCTGGGGGGGGCTTTCACCAGGGAAAACCGCAGCAGCGCGGGGAAGAAACGCTGGGGAAAGGGCTACGGGGAGCACAGGGATGAGCTTGCTTCCGTACGGAATTGGGCTTTTATGGAAGGGGAGGGAACACCTGGGAACCAGGGGTGTTGGGATTAACCTGAAACATCCGACCCTTCCCACAAAGGAAACTTTCTCCGACATGACTATTGCAGCAAGGAAAGAGAGACCACGAATCAGTTTGCCGGCTCTAAAATATTTTAAATTTTTCCTATAACAAATAGTCAGAGCAATCCTGCTGCTACTACCGCACTGACCACGCGCCCGCCAAGCAGAAGCTCTAGAAGTTTGGTTTGGGTTTTTTTTTTTCCCCTTTTTAAATAAAGACAAACCAAAACAGCACTAACTGGCCAACACAGAGGCATCCAGTTTTAAAGCATTTCCTACGCCTTAGCTGGTTATACGGCAAGCCTCTGTGAATGCTAAGCGTTCATAAAAGTGAAGCTTTTCGTTAAAGCGACTATGTCATCCAAGCGCACGTTAACAATACAAGATAGTTTTATTGCATGAAAAAAGGTAGTATCTGCAGCCTTCTCTACTTTCAGTGTGATTTCAGATGGTTTAATGCTTCAACAGATGTACATGAGATAAAAATACACTCAATAAAATGATTACTAGTCTGGTGAAAGAATCTTATCTGCAATCTGCAGTTTCAGAAGAACCGGTGCATTTCCGGGTGCCGCGGGCGGCCCCGTTGCCTACGGTACGGCCCCTTACTGCCCGAGCACCAGAGAGCTGCCAGCGGCTCCGCACCACCCGCAACGGAACCGGGCATCTCCCATGCCACAGCCTGCGCCTGGGGATTACTCCTTTAAGGCAGGGCTGCCGCTTCCATCCTCCCACGGCATTCCTTCGACGCTCTTCGAACGGCCGGACGGGAGCGCGCCGCTCCAAACCCCCAGCCTGCCCGCGCTAGGTCAGGCGCTGCTGGCCAGAGGTCCAGCCGCGACCGCTTCGCTCAGCAAACCCGGGAGGCAAAGGGCCGAAAGATCTCTCTTCTTCCTCCTCCGAGCCCCTGGGCTGAGCCCTTCCTTACACCTTAGAGGAGGCTCAGAGAGCTGCCAGCAACCTCCACGGCAGACAAGCCACCGAAAATAAAAGCAGAGTCATGGAGAAGAGTATAACCGCGCCATGCTTCCATCCCTTTAGCATGTCCTATGCTTCCAAATCTGTAAAAACGGGTTTATCGGGGTCAACAACATTCATTCTGCTCTGGAAACAGAGAGTCGGACACAACCTGCTCTCAAAAGAAAAGAGGGAAAGGAGAAACTGAAACAGCCCGAAGACGTGGAAATCGCAACGCATGTTGCACTCCAGGCACGTGGAACCCCCCAAACACACAGCGACAGCATTTCCATCGTGCATCGCCACGAAGCCCACGGAGTTCAAACCCATGGGACTCAAAAGGGCAAGAAAAAGCATCTGTTCGCTTGTTCAAACTCCCAAAATATTTGGGCTAATCTGTCTATCCCCCTCGCGACATCGACGCTGGAGAGCTGCTAACCCAGAACAACTCCTTGTCTTCAGCAGAAGGTATCCCGATGTTTCTTACGCCAGGCTTTGCCTGAGAGTATCCGGGAGATGGGAGGAAAACTACTTTGTCAGAGCCAGGACGGTGAGCACAAAAGGTGGGTTTTCTCCCCAACACCTCAACGAGAGGCCACGGATGAAAACGTAGGAGAAAACGAGCGCGACGTGGCCCTTCCTGAGGCGCACTGAAACCCCCTCTCGGGGGCTCTGTGGGGGGGTTCCTCCTCCTCCTCCCAGCGCTCTTCCACTGACATTGTTTGGGAAAGAGTCACAGAAGCTTACAAACCCGACCGGCTTACTGCCCAGCTTGCTTACGCTCTCGCAGAGGATTTAGGTGGCGTGTGGCAACCGAACACTTACTGATTTCTTTAATTAAGAGAAAGGTGTCTATAGAGGACGACACATTCGCTCTCTCTCTTTTTTTTTTTTTTAAAGTGTCTTTAAATACAATTCTCTGTGCAACATCTGATTTTTATGTTTTTCAAGCCTACAAATTAAATGCTTTGCAACAAAGAACTTCAGGGTGGTTCAAATGAACTATTGTGCCAGAGCAACAACAAGATGAGGTACGGATCACCATTTTACAGACCCGAATTCGCAGAAATACAAACCCGAGTTTATCGCCATTTTCTTTCCCACTCCTCACCATCACTGTATGCATTAAAACGACTGAATCTGAAACCCAGTAACGTCTCTGCAACAATAAAGATGTCCCCATTGGTCTTTCACTTGTAAAACCACCTTTGAACAGAACTTTAAAAATCCCGTAGGGACGTTACAGAGAAAAGCGACGGGCCAGGAAGAAGGGGGATCAGTGGGGCTTTCCGGGGGCTCATTACCTCCCGAAAGCAATCACACCCCCCTGCGCCTCGGCACTTTTTTCTCTCAAAAGGCTTCGCGTTTCTGCCAGCAGCACTTTTCCTTACAGGGTGCTTGGTAAAGCGTGCATTTTCCTGAAAAGCAACAGGCTTTCTGTCAATTCCTGTGGCAGCACGCCGGCAGAGATTAACCCCCCCCGGGGCCGGGCCAGCTGCTCCGCCGGCCCCTTTCAGCGGAAACCCCCCGAGATGGGACGGGCACACCGCACCGAACCCCCACCAAAACCAAAGCAGGTGCAAAGCCAACGTCCAGCGGGAAGCGCTGCCTTTCACACCCAGACTTCTATTCTTGTCTTGAGGAGTTTTAGGACTCCTGGACGTCCAGCCGGAGCCGGCAGCACGTGCCGTCCCTCTCCTCCTCCTCCTGCCCCTGACTTCTCACTGCACCGTAAGCAGACGTGGGAGGAATCGGCTCTGTACGCAGACAAAATGGATGCAGCTTGTCTGTATCGCATGCCTGCAACACCAGAGACGATGTTCTACCTGCAAACGACAGTAAACTCCTGGATTTATTACTGTAGTTATCTGTGCTCTTGAGTCGTGCCTTTCAGCTCCTTTCTAGAAGGAGCCAGCATCCTGCATCATCGGGGAACGATGCTCTCTCCCTTCCAAATCCTCAGCAACTTCCACCACGCCGGTAATCCAAACATCTTGAGTTTTCTGGGAACCAATATACTATTTGAATATTGTTTTCAATGAAACACATTATTTTAATAGATAACTTGTTTATATCTTTAGCACAAGTTAGCACTACTTCAGAGTAATGCTTATGTACTTGCCTATCTACAAAAAATAAAGAAGATGCATTTAAAAAGGTGATTCTTAAAAGACGTGGAAAAGAACAAGGTACCTGGGCAGAGCTGTAGGTCATACCTAGGAAAAGGTAGAGGGAAAAGTTTTGATGGTGATGAACAGGAACGTAGCAATCGGATCTCTACATTTCCATAAAGCAAGGCCAGATGAAAATTTCCTGGGACTAAGAACGTGAAATCTCACCTAAAAGGGAACGGTCTCGATTATCTCTCTTCACTAACAGACTCAAAGGCGGCCGCCGAGCACCAGCCCCGCCAGCGGCACAGAGATGCCGGAGGGACCCGCCGAAGGGCGCAGGGATGGGGCCAGCTCGCCTTTCGGGGGGCGGCTGTCCTGCACGACGGGCGCTCGGCCCCTCTCCTCTCCTCTGGCTGGAGGCTTCGCTTGGATGCTCTGAGGTCAGCGGGAGGGAGAAGAGGGAAGGCGGGTACAGCCCATCCTAGTTAACGGAAACCTCCACAGCAACGCGCCTCAGGCCCCCTCGCATTGATGCGGGCAGCCTTGGCTGAACAGGAGGAACCAAACTCCCCCCTGCGGCATAAAGCCAGCGAGTGTGGTGGTCCTCCTCCTCCTCCTCCTCCTCCTCCAGGAGAGGCTGCAGGTGCCGACGGGCCGCTGCCCTTCACGTCACACAGCTGCGGGTCCTCCGGGCTGAGCTCCAGCCGCCCGGAATCGACGGTCTGACCCAGAACCGACACCACCCCTGCGACTTCCAGGTTTACATCATTTCTGTCGTGGCAGCCTGCCCTAACTTGCCACATCACCTGCGGGACCGAGTACCCACCTCGCATTTCTGCCTGAAAACCCTCAGTTTCAGCAATTGTTTGGGCGATGGTCTAAAAATGTTCCACTGTACTCGACAGCCAGGGATGTCCCTGTTATATCCTACGGCTCCCTAAGGATGTAAAAGTATAGTACGGTTTTCCACCGAACACAACTAAAACTAAAGAGATTTAGCCTAATTATTTTAGTACACGCACATACATAAAAACATACGGATCAATTAGAATGCAATTTGCTAATTTTGGTATATTATATCATAATCTGTATCAAACTGTAGCTTGTAATTCAAAGAGCAAAAATAATGGACAGCAACAATCCCTATCGTCATCCAGGCCAAGAAATCAAAGCCTAATAAACGCTAAAAAAATGCTCTTAATCCTCACGACTGAGCAGTTGCATTCGGCATGGCAGACTAGCACAGTGCAATCTTTGGGGACTAGCATGAACTGGGGGAGCGGGGGAGTTATAAATACCAGAGTTTTGGATAACAGCTCAGATATTTATTTAATTCAGAAGGGAAAAAAGAAAAACACTGCTATTTTTTTTTTTGGTCAATAAATGTGATTTTTTTTTTTTTTTTTTAAAGCAGAAGCTTGACATAAAAGCTCTTTCATAAAACGTTCTGAACGTCAGGGAGAGCAGCCAGGCAGCTGTGCGCTGTTATTGTGTACACGGTAAATCAGGCACAAAAAGGGGCAGCTCAGCAGGGCACCGGGAGGGTAAGATGCACACTTAACCCCCTGCACACATTGTTGCTCCATTTCTTTCCATCTTCGTCTGTCTGCAGTCGGTACTGTATCTGTCATGAATGTAACAGGCCATTTTCAATCTAAATCTTGTTATGGATTAATAAGCAAACACTTTCTCGCTTATTATGCAATTTATCATGATGAAAATTGCATTGGGCTCCTCAAGGCTACATGCTGATACATTCATTTATTCAGTGCTCTGCGGATAGAGCGCCATACTAATCTTTATGACAGCTAAGGATGTAATCGCAAGCTGAAAATGACTTTCTGAAGAACCAGGTTTGCTTGGCTTCTCTAAGTCTGCATTTCCATACGACAGGGCTGAGGAGATTCTCTGGGAGCGCAAAACCTTTGGGCTTCTTTTGTCACGCTACGAGAAATAACCGGAGTTCAGACAAACCACAAACGCTCATCCGGTTTGTACGCGTTTCTCCAGAAACGCCCCCCGACACAGGGCAAGCACGCGCTCTTTAAATCTTGAGGAAATTCAACCCGCTATGTGGAATTGGTCATACCTGCCTTGGAAACCCTAACCCCTCCACAGATGGACGATAAAACGCAGACACGGCGTTACGGTCAGCTCCTTACCACACGTGTTTATAAGCAAACACGTGCGACCGCGTTTGTACAGTAAAACTCAGTCGTAAGAGAGCAGTATTCAGAGCCGTAAGATCTGAAGCTGAGTTCTAAGGTTAAACGCTGCGGGCGCGTAAAGTGCTCACGGCGTTAAATCCCATCGCTACGGGCAAGAGAAATTCTTGATTAAAACAAAAACTGAAAATACAAATGCATAGCTTAAACGCTTAGCAATATTGCTTATAATTAAGGTTTTTGCAATCATAAGGATATTCTACAGTTTCACATGTCGCAACACAAAAGAGCAGCGTTTACTGTGATTTAGCAGCCCTAGAATACAGCAGAAAGCTGGCTAATCGATAAAGGATGTTTTTTAACATCTAGAGCAGTATCATTACGGCAGTGCTGTAACCAGGAGCATCGGTAAGGTAAGCAAAGCCCTCCTGGCGCTGAGCGCGGCGTTTCCCACGCAGACGGACGCCCACCCCCCGAAGGGCTGCCGCACCGCACGAGCGGCTCGCCAGCGCTGCAGACGTTCCCTCCTCCTCCTCCTCCTCTATCGTGCAGCTCGCCCCGCGCGCTTCGGCGTACGCCCAGACAGCCTGACATTAGCAATGCCATGGAGCACAGCACTACCTGCCGAAAAACCAACCTCTGCGTTTCATGAAGAGAAATACAGTAGAATTAATTCCTAAATAAGCAATTATGATGATCTCAGCAATTTCAGACGCTAGATTATTTTTTTGTTTTCTCCCAAGCAAAAACCTCGCAAAGAAAATATCAAACGTCTTCCTTTAGGAATGAAACTGTTTCCCCACTAATGAACGGTTCATTAATTACTGAATGGTTTACAAATTAACACTTAAGGACCACCACTAATTAAAATATTACATAGGAAGCACTACATCAATGAAAAATTAAGCATGAAATACGTTAAAAAAGCCTCGGGACTGCTGAGGCAGCGCTTGGGGTGCCAGACTCGGAGCGCTACGCGCGCCGTCGGGACGGGGCGAGCCCTGCCGAAGGAACGGGCACCGCAGCGATTCCCAGGGCAGCAGGGCTCGGATCCACCGCGCAGCAACGCGGCCCTCGGCGCAGACGCAGAGCTGCGAATGCACTGAACAGCAGAAACTTGCTTAACAACAAAAACGGGCTGAGGCTTTATTAGAAAAATAAACACGAATGTTTTCTATATTTTATGGGATGAAAATGATTATTAAATTTAAATATTTTTAGTAACAGTGGGTTTCCAAGTGGATGTCTGCAGAACTTTAATACTAGAGCGTTAATTCATACTGACAACCAAATACCTATGAAATTCGTATTTGCTCAGGGCAATCAATCCTCCACCGAGAGCAGGAGCTGCATGTTTTGTACGTCTCCTGTGCACGAGCCGTGTACCTCCGAATGAAAATTTTGTCTCAGTGGCACTAATGTTTACCCACTTACATTTTTCAAGGTTTTCCATTAAAAGCAGGAAGCTTGAAATAGCTTTCAAAGCCAATTACGTAAAGCATAGCATCATTGTTTCATTTCATATAAACAGCCGACTGTGGTTGTTTCTTACAGTGGCTTTTTTTCTGTATTTATACACAGAAATCAGAGCCTCTCCTTACACATATTTAATTGGCTTGCTTTTTTTTTTAATAAAAACTAAATACAGAAAAAATTGTTCAGATAGAGATTTAGCATAAATTTCCGAGGAGATGATCAATTTTACAACAAACAATAATAAAAATAAGGACTATAGTGCAAAACCTTTTCCTGTACAAATAGTCCTGCTGTCATTAATCAGATTAATGGTGTGAGTAAAGACCGTTCACGTGAGAATCGGGGCCCCAGCTGAAATTTATTACATTTAGCCCTCAGATCATAAAATTTGTGGGTACTCAACAAAAACGCTCCTCACGTCCTGTGGAGTTGCACACATCAAATAAATCCCCAACACTAATAGCCAAGAATCCCATTATCTTAACACAAAATGCATTTAAAAAAGGCAAGACACCGCCTTCATTACACAAGTCATCTTAATGACTTCACTTATGCATTTAGCCACAATGATTTGATTTAGCCATAATTATTTGATGGTGTGATTCACAGTACACGGCGCTATCAAGTGTAACAATGCGTATACGTACCTGTGTATATGTAACGAGAACCTGTACAATTATAGTAAATTTTAAGAAATGGGACAAATACACCCTTAGAGTTCCATGCACCCCAAGAATTATATTTTTGCTGTGCATTTTATGTCAAAGTGTCAGACTTCCTTATGAAATTTGCCCCCCCCCCCCCCCCCAATTACAAATACCTAATTGAAAGAAGATGTTATTTCAAGGAGGTTAGAACAGAGGTACAAGATAGCATTCCATATAAATCTTGATTTAGGACGTTTTAATAAGTTGTTCTCTGACCCTAGAGACAGGCTGTGGTCTATTGAGTTTATGATTTCTTAGCACTCCTTAGATCTACAAGTTACCTTGACACTATTAATAGCAATGATGCTATCGATAAAATAACCACCTTTTCCAAAACACACTTCCCGAAACAATTCACATCCTGATGGGATGGCTTGTCAAACCATGGAATAAAAATCCACGTATTCAGACACACTGGCGGAAAATACCTTCTGAAATACTATTTTTACAGTTAGGGAAGTGTAAAAAAATACAACGTAAAAGACAGACAGACATGTTATAGATATAAAAATGTTTAACTAGCTGCTTTTCTCACCATTACTAGCACCGCGAGCGGAAGAGCAATGCCGTGTAGCCCCGGGCAATGCCCACCGAGTCTTTGGCCGCTGCAGTTTAGATGGGGTGAGTCCCGGTGCCGAGGGAAGCCAGCACCACGGTGCCGCCACGCACGAGTGACTGGACCTCTCCTTTCCGAGAGCGCCCGCCGGAGCCGCCCGGGACTGCAAAGCGGGCCAGACCACAGCAGACTTGACGGGGCAAATTCGGTGGTACCGGTTCAAATGCAGAACTTGACACAAGGAGTTATTCCTTGTCCCACCTGCGCGCCAAGTACCACAGCCGTCGGGATTTGAGCCAACTGCTGCAAAACCTACTACAAAAACCTACTGCAAAAACTGCCCGCGGGTCGGAAACGACGCAGGGGGTTTCTAAGCGAATAAATGAGATACCTACTTAGCAAGCTGCTTCTCCGCATCGGCGCAGAGCTCCAGAAGGCCCATCAGCACGGCGGAGACGTCCATGTAGGGCTCCCAGACGGTAAAGCCGCGGCCGATGAGGTCGATGGCGGTTCTGCGGATGGTGCTGTGCGCGGGCAGCTTGGGGCTGGGCGGCTGCAGCAGCAGAAACGTCAGCGCCTTGCCTGCCGTGCGGAGCGGGAGAGAACGGGACAGTGAAAAGAGAGCTGCGGAATGGGTTCACCTTGCTGTTTCCAAACACTTGCTGTTGAGAAACGCGTAGCGCGGAAACGTGTTCGTAAGTCACCGTATTGTGGCTTTATCTCACCAAGAGAGCGCAGCAGCTCACAACTGCAGGCTCTTCCCAAAGTCAGCGAGAAATAGAAAAGCACGGTTAATTAACCGCAGGGTACGTGACGCCCAGAGACTCCCTCCCTGCGCCACGCACTTCCTACAGAAGCCAGGATGGCGACCGCGGCAGCCCTCCAACACGACGCTAACGGCGCTCGGAAGGGCAGGGGCCGCTGGTGCGGGCTGCCTGGGACGAACGCCAGCCACGCTGCCCCACGGCACCCAGCTCCACCAGCAGCAGGGGCAGGGGGGCTGCTCTGGTGCGCACAACCTGGCACGGATTAGAAGTTTGCGCCCCGTCAGCAATGCCGCAACCCCGCCAGTCGCTGCCTGCGGGAATTTTAAAGCATTCTCGACGGCAATTGAGAAGAAAGCCTTGGCGATAGCCCACAAAGCTCCTTGGCCTGTCACCGAGATGCTCGGCAGCACCAGCTCCCGCACGTGGGCGATTTGGGAACCAGATACCCAACTTCACAGCGAGGATTTTTCTTCCTTGCAAAATATATTTCCTACTGACACCTCCTCAATGTCAGATGCGTGGGGATTAGGGATGCTTTATTTGGGAATGAAATTATTTGTAAAGGCTCCTTATCACTCTGTCTCAGGATGCACGACGGGATATTGTTCGTGACCCCTTGAGCTCCCAGGTCTCAGCACTTCCAGAGCCGTGCCTGGGTCTTCTGCTAAGGAAACACTCAACAGCATGTCAGCCTTTAAATAACAACACTTCCCTATGGACCCGAGCAGAAAGCTCTCCGACACGGAGCCCCCAAGTGCTCTACGTTGGGAAGAATTGCCTGAAAGCGCACAAGGAGATGTATAATTATCACCACTCCAATGTCGCACCTCAGTAAACAAGCATCAGACGTATATAAAAAAAGCAATTAAAACTGAGAATCAGCTATCAAACAGGAAACGTACTTTTTTTTTTACAGACCCATGGCTCTCAGGTTTTGTCGCAGGGCTGTGTTTTTTGGAGCTGTGCCATTTCCCCATCCCAGCGACGCCGAGCACTGGTGGATCAACAGGCAGGAAGCGCCCCGTACTCTGCTGCATCGGGGGCGGCTCCGGACCCCCCCACTGGAGGGTCACACGCTTGCTTTTTTACCTGTAACTCTGTGTTTTTACAGAATAACCATCAGCAGGAACTGCTGGACATGTCTCCACCTTTCAAGGACCCGGTATTTGGTGGTTAAGGTCAGGTGGAGATGTAAGTTCAAGCATTTCTCTCTCGCGGGTGAAGAAACTGAATTTTGGGTCATTTCTGTTACGAGTGTTGTGGCCGTTCAGACATTCATGTTAGGGAGAGACTCTGCCATCAGCACGGTTCCCTCAGGCCACCTCCTGAAAACAAACACAAGCCGGCAAGGAGCGGCCAAGACAAAGGGACGCCCCAAAGCAGAGCGCTGGATGCTCAAACGCAGGGACCAGGGCTGGGCTCTGGCCCCGGGAGGTGCCGCCGTGCCGGTGCCCGCCGTGCCGGTGCCCGCCGCAGCATGGCCTCCCTTCCCGAGGGCTGCACGCCTGCCTCGCCTGCTCTACTGCGATTAGCACACAGCACCGGCGTCCATCTCGTTAGCTCGCTTCCCCTCCTCCCCACAATGCCCTTCTGTTCTTCGAGAGAGAACCAGAGGGGAAGGGGGGTGCGGGAGCAACGCTGTCCCAAACAACTCCAGCATACCTGAATTCTGATCCAGGAACTGCATGTTGAGGAAACGCGATTAATAATTTCATTTAATAGACTATTTTTTTCTAAAAATAATTACATACATATAAATGCGAAGGAGGGCTAGAACAAGCAACGCTTCCAGATAATTTATCATTATCTCTACATAATTATTTGTTACCTCTTAATAATGTTCATTTAGCTTGCTGTTGTGACAAAGCCGTGCTATTGATTTTAACAGGTTTTTCTTTAGTTTTCAGAACTGTCTGCTATGGGTTGCTTGTTTTGTTTATTAAATAAGCCGCCCGTCACTTCTAGCACTCAGAAAAGCCAACAGCGGACCATCCACACGAACCCCTTGTAGGTGCCTAACAAAACCCCGGAAACTTTCTTCCTGAAGCGCACAGCAGGCCATGAAACTCTAATTTACGTGAATTTTATGTCCCAAATATACGCACCTTATTAAAAACCGTGACTACTCAAACATTACTGCAATGAAATACGCCTAAGTTGTTCGTAGGAATCCTCCTGGCGCTGCTGCTGCTGACACCTGCCTCGTGAAAACCGAGCTAAGGAAAAAGATGAACTAAAGAGAAGTCATTCTGCTGCCCGTTTCTCAGCCTGGACGTCTTTGTTTAAGCTTTGACTTGGCTTAAATGAACGAATTAATATTGACAAAAACATCAACTAAGCTAATGAGTTGTTAGTTAAGGCAATAAACATGTCACATTAGAGTCAGCGCAGTAAAGAGGTAATTAGCCCTGGAAAAGCTCTGCTGATTGGGGCTGCGGAGATCCTTTGCTCCTAACCTTTGAGTCCGGTACGCGGAGCAGGACCGGGAGCAGCCACGCTAACGCGGGTCCCCGGGACTCACAGCCTCGTCCGCAGGGCCCGGGGCAGGTCCCCGCTCACGCCTGGTGCTTCCACAGCGTCTTTCAGTGAACCCACGTGCCCGCGCTGCCAGCAAACAGCAGCAGAGTAACCCGTCAGAGGCATTTTAGTAGAAGTTTGGTGACAGAGAAGAGCTTGTGGCCACGCTCGGCGTGCTGCTCCTGCGTTCGGAACGGCTCGTCTCCTCAGCGCACGCCGACGTTACTACAGGCAGGGAGTGCTGCCTTCCTTGCTGGAAATCTAAATAACGTCACGCTCTTCACGCGGGAAATAAAAATTCTGCCCCAGTACAAACGAAGTTTGGATGATTTACATGCGACGTACCTTTTGTTAGAAAATGTCATTAAGAGACAAACTGACAAAAGCTCCTTTCATTAAAAATTAGGGCGCGACTCACTAGACAGAATTACTTCAAGCAGTAACTTAACAGAAACGTAGCTCAGGAAATGACACGTTCCTATATAAATTGGTGTTAAAATGACATGTTCCTATATAAATTGGTATTAACATGGAGGGCTGTTCCAGCTGTTTGATGCTGCATTGGTACACACACGCCACAAGCGCAGGGAAGCAAAGCCAGGAGCGACGCAGAGCGCGGCAGGCAGCGGCGCTGTGCCCGGACAGAACCCATCGCCTCGGCAGGACAAGGCAGCGACGACAGCTATCGGGGTGCCAGAACGGGAGCGGGCTGTCGCAGGCAGCAGAGGAGGAGAACGCTTTGGCCGTGCGAACCGAGGTGCAGAGGGCAGACAGCAAACGTGCCGCTCCTCTGAAACCGCTCCTACGCACCCCCACGGGAAACACCCGGGCGACGGCAGCCAGCCAGCCCCGGAAGGCGAGTCCGGCAAACAGCGGCGCGGTTAACCATCGCCCGCTTCTCCGTCTGCGGGCTGCAGCGCTACAACGCGGGTTTGAGCCTTTGATCCCTATGGTGTTTTTATTACGGAAAATGCGACGTGAATCCTAAAGCCGATCGGGTATTTTCGATGCATATAGCCCCTCGCACTTCTAAAATGTCTTTCCCTGCTGAATCTCAAAAGCTTTATCCACAGACATCAGTCAGCATTGTTATCCCCATTTCGCCGATAGATTGAAAAAAATTAAATAATTTGCTCAGGAAAATCAATAGCACAGGCACGAACGAGACACTGATAACTCTGATTCCCATTCTCATAATTTGCCGCGAGATCAAGTTCCAACTAAATAAAAATGATGGACTCCAAGAATATGATTTAACTTGCTTTGCATCTTTTTCTGATTTTATGTTCAAAAAAAAAAAAAGAGTACTGAAGAATCATGGCTCTAATTTTTTCGATCTGCTCTCTCTCTGCGTCTATGGGCATAGTGTTTTTCTACAAGAAATTAAACCAAACTGCCACCCTTTCTGGATGATTTTTCCCCTGATTGGACAAATACCTGTGTGAAATGCCACGAGAAAGACAGAAATAGAAATTTGGATAGCTGGGTCAAAAATCCATATCCCTTAACCCCTTCCTACTTCTAGTGCGGTGACTTTTTATTACATATCTTCTCTCACCTTTCAGACCAGTATAAAACCAGAGGATATTTTCAGGCCTACATTAAAAAATTAGTCATATTATTTGAAGAATTTTTTCTAAAGATGTAATGATGAAAAGATTATTTTTTTTCAATCAGACTCAATATCAAATTTCCTAATTTTTACAGAATTTGTTTTCAGCGTTATTTTTGGCCTTTAATATAATTCTGACACTTCCATTTTTTCAACTGCACTAGGAGAGCTTTCCTTTTTGCTGGCGACCTCTTCAAGGCAGGTAAGTAGCAGGTGCAATGCCTGCAGCTTCTAAGGGCAATTTCAGGATTGACGAGAATAACCAGGTTGGTGTTTCTTTTCCAAAAGTACGGTCTGACGGTATATCACGGAGCTAAGTGGTTATCGCCTGGGACAGTAAGGTAACTGCGATTTATTCAAAGTAAAACCCAATTTTGAATTAAATTTGAGTTGCTCCTGCCCGGAAGGAGAAAAGCAAAGAGGCTGACAAGCAAGAACGCGGACCATTGCCCGCCGAGGGGATGCCTGGGCGGGAGAGGCAGAGACCTCGCTGAAGCAAGCCTGGATCGCCGTGCAGCCGTCACCCGCTGCGGATCGGACAGGAGACCGGCCAGATCATTCCCTGTGCAATGACTCAAGTTTCATCCTGAATGTTCCCGATGCAGCAGGATTTTGCGGGGCCGGCAGCCGAGAGCACTGGGACGTCCGCTGTGCAGGCAATCGAGAGCCGCCTGCTCCGCCAGACACCGCAAAGGGAGAGGAACGCGTCCCGCTCGAGGGGCTCGCCGCTCCGCCCACGGCCGCTGCGCTGCTGGCTTTGCTCTCCTGCGGGCCCCGTCTCTCACGGACACTCGAGAAGTAAGACAGTTCTGAAAAACACCCAGAGAAAGGGAGTCCTGCCCTACTTTGCTAGGAGATTTAACCGCTACTTGAGGCTCCCGTCAGCCAAAAAAAGAGCAGGAGTTGGGATTAGCAGAAATGAACATTTAGAACAACGTTTACGACTTGCTCTAAGCCCTGTTTCGCATCTCCAGTGACAGGGTGAATGTCCGTAAGCGTACGCCCGCCGGGTCCCGGGAGCCCAGCAGAGACGGCCCGGCAGCACCCAGCAGCAAGGTGCTACGACGCCCACCCTGCTGGCCCCAGCCCGCGAGGGGAGGCAAACTCTGCCCTGGAATTTGTAACCACCTCTTGGGGCATTGAAAATTAAATGTTTCCTAGGTAAACGTGTTTCTGCAGCGCATACATAACTCCGCGCTTTGTTGCGCCATTAAGATTTCATTTTTTAACCATACAAGAAAAAAATAAAGAGGGGGTTTTGCCTCTTATCCGATCAGAAGTGTCCTCATCCACTTTGAGGACTTAAAAACATCAGAAACATTATTTAATTTTAAGGGGAACGTTTCCTCCACCTTAGTTATCTACGTAAATACTGGCAGCTTAACAGAGGTTTACCGGGTCAGGAGGCCCGATCCTGGAGGCAGCGCATTCCCAGCATTTCTCTCACACAGCGTACCACGCACGGCTCTTTACAGGAAGCGAACACACAGCAAAGGATATTTGTAAGTGGGGCCAGACGAACGCTGCCCCTACGTTGTATTAAAATTCAGTAAGATTCTGCATAATTCGTCAGCAAGGGAGACAAAGGAAAAAGCAGAAAAGGTTTATAATAGCCGGTTTCCCAGTCTTTTCTGTCTCACTCCGGCCTAGTTAAACTGATCTAACAATGCCATTTTTCTTCCTCTCAAAATCTGCAGTGGGGGAATCAAATGTGAAAGCAAGATCAATTCTGTTCCAAGACAGTAAATGAGTTTTAGATCAGACTTGTTTCAATTTATGGAGAGAACCCAACTATGCTAGCTTAAATGCATTCTTCCTCTACCTATGAAATTGTATTACAGTGCTATAGAAAGAGTAAACTATCATTATTTTAATCCAAAATTTGTTTATAATCCAGCAGGAAGGAGAAAGCCAATATGACTCGGGTCATAACTGTGCATTAAACTTGGTATTTTCATTCCTGTTAATTGCATAATTCCATTAAACCACGCTATTTATTTTAATCTAAATTATATAATGTTTTCTAAATAAAGCTATTTCCATAAAAATGATAATCATTTCATAGGAAGCAGCTGGTTTTTCCATCACAGTGATGACCAAACTACACGTTAATCTTAGAAGTTTTCTCCTGTTACACGTAATTGTAACGAAATTTTCTTAAGCAGTCTGGACAACCTGTGACCTACATACAGTGGAAGATGCACAACGTCAACGCAACAAGTCAAGTCAATACAACAAGTCATAGGAGTCAGGGATCACAACTTAACCTTCTCCATCACGCTGGTGTCTGATACGTAAGTGTATCCATATCAGCAACAACGTGTATTTTATTCTCAACTACTGCAAAGCCACGTGAGCAATGCATGGCGGTCCAGCTATTTTAAGTTGCTCCTTCCACCCCAGGCTCTGTCACCCCAAAGGTGCCTGTCCCCTCGATTTCGGTAGCACACCTATAACCGGGTCTATGTCGCAGCTGATGTCATCGTCATTAGGCTCTCTACAGGGCAACCCTGTAATTGATTCAACCAGATTTGTCTCTAGAGAAAATAAAACCCGAGTGACCGGGCACTACTGGAGCAGGGGGTTATGTTTGCGTGTACGTGAGTAGTTCTGAAGATGAAATCGGAGTTCTCCAAGGCCAGGACGCAGGGTAAAACTGGCTCCTTTTCTTTTTGGCTATTGCTACACATTTTCAATTACAACCCATCCAAGCCATAGCTTGAAACAAAGACTCTGGCAGTAACATCTCTTATGCTAAACCGGTAACTACAGCAAGAGACAGATAACCACACAAGCAGCGATTAGTTTTCCAACACGTAGATCTCCAGACCAG
The DNA here is from genome assembly GCF_011004875.1 of Balearica regulorum gibbericeps. Classification (NCBI taxonomy): domain Eukaryota; kingdom Metazoa; phylum Chordata; class Aves; order Gruiformes; family Gruidae; genus Balearica; species Balearica regulorum. The sequence goes on along the minus strand of NC_046220.1, from coordinate 86,812,142 downwards.
CTTCCTATGGTGTCAGCCCAGTGCCGGTACTGATGGATTGCTGCCCTGGCAGCAACTCGCTGTGTTGGACAGTTGGAATTGTACTCCTAGACAACGCACGATCGTCTTTACGCCGCGGGGGACACAAGGACTAGCTGAAGGACTGACTGAAGGAGGTGGGTCACAGGGACCTCATCACTGCGTTCCAGTACTTCAAGGGTGGCTACAGAGAGGACAGAGGCTTTCTCTGCACAAGGATCCACATGGAGAAGACAAAGGGCAACAGGTACAAGTTGCACCGTGAGAGGTTTCATGTTGACATAAGAGGGGTTTTTTTATGATGGGAACAATCGTTCGCTGGAACAACCTCCGCAGGGACGTGGCGGAGCCCCCATTGCTAGAGGTTTTCAAGACTAGATTGGACAGGGCGCTAGATCATCTCATCTCGGCTCCCTTTCCCACAAAAGGTTGGTCCAGGTGATCTTGTGAGGTCCCTGCCAACCTGGGCTGTTCTGCGATTCCATAATTTTTAGTGCTGCTCTCCATAGCACTTTATTCCAACTGGCTGTGGACCATCACCTCAGAGATGATCCCCAACATGATGCTCAAGTCATGCACATTTGAGTTGACTATGTGCTCCTGTGCTATGATATTTCATAAAGATGAATGCAAATGCTTATAAAACACAAAATTAAAGAAATTCAAAGTTAACAACGGATGTATATATTTAAAGAAGATTTTTTTGGTTTGCACTATAAGTGCTTAGTACAATCAGTTGCACAATGATGCAACTCTGTTGCCTATATGGAAAGAGCACATATATGATGAAAAGATGGAAAGTAACACCGATACAGTATATGTAAAATAAACCACTTCAAAACGTACGGTCACACACATGCAGCCCCATACGCGTGAAGACAGGACATGCCATTTTGGATCAGATGAAAGACTGCTCGTCCAACCTTATAAGCCACTGATGTAGGAGCGATTAAAGCAGTTCCTGCTGCAGACAAGTAGAGGGGAACTGCCCCAACGGCGCCGGCTCCCGGTCCCTACCTGTCAGCAGGGTGGACTGCAGTAAGGGTTATACCCTTCACCACAGCCGACACTTCCCCCAGTTTTCACTGCTCCTTGTTAGCCCATAAACACTTAACGCCACCAACATCTTCTAGCACCGAGTTCCCCACGTGCTCGGTGCTGGAGTAGCACAGTGAGCGTGGGGAGAGACAGAGAAGCGAGAGGGAAGCCCCGGAGCACCCCAGGCGACCGCGCTCCCAGTGCTTGCACGGCAGGAGCGTGCCTTGAGACGAGAGCCTCCCGTCTGCGGGCTGTTCTGGCACACGGCCGGTACTCCTCTGAGGAGCAAGGGCAACAAAAAGACAACATGTCTTCCACGCGTTTCTCACTCAGCAAATCCCACCTTCTTCCCAAAGAATGCAAGAGCTCCCGGCAAAGGCCATTAATTAAAAAAAAGTCAAGAGAAACTCCAAAACAGGTAAGAGAAACCATTTCCAATAATTATAATCTTAAGCATGAATCAACCCATCCATTGTAAATCCAAACCCCTGCTGGTTGCCTCAAAAGCAATATTATGCCAATTATTTTTATATATTTTCTCCCACAAGTCTCCCTCCTAAAATGACAAAGTCCAATATCTGACAGGTGTTTTCCTGGGTTTGCGATTATTCTTATCGCACATATCTGTAAGATGGTAAAACTTCCTATTCTGTTAGGTAAGGCTGCTAGGCTTGGCATCTGCAACCCTAATGAAGGAATAATGTTAATTTGTATGATGAATTAAATTAGTTCTGAGTTTCTCCTCATCTCACTCATTACAGAGGCAAGCACAGGCTGATTTATTGACTTGCCACAGCTTATGAAGAAGCAGTTCAGAAAAAGTTATTCTGAAGCTTCCTTTTTAAACATGCAAACTATTGATTTGCAATATTTGGACACTATTTTCTTAGATACAGACGCTGATCAGTGAAAAGACACGTAGCTTTAGTTTTTCCATTTGACATACAAAGAACATCTACTTTAAGTTGGTAACATCACATGTAGATAATGTAATTGAATTCTCAAACGTGCTGTTGTTTACTGGCTGTTTAAGCCCTCTGTAACATTTAAATACAACTTACCTGCCCTGTCAAACACCATCTCCAAATGTAACATTAATTTAAGAGCAGGTATCAGATGTATAAAACATAACAAAATAAACCTACAATTTTTCGAGAATTTTTTTGGGGGAAAGAACTCCTCTTTTCGCTTTCGCACAGCTATCCCAGCTCGAACACGCGTGTGACCAGTACGGAACGTGCTGTGGTTTAACCCGGCCGGCAGCTAAACACCACAGAGCCGGTCGCTCACTCCCCCTGCGGGGTGATGGGGAGAGAATTGGGGGGAAAAAGTAAAATTTGTGGGTTCAAAGACAGTTTAATAGGCCAAAAAAGGAAGTGGGGAAAAAATAATAATAGAATACACAAAGCAAGTGATGCACAGTACAATTGCTCCCCATGCACTGACCGATGCCCAACCAGTTCCTGAGCAGCGGCCCCCTGGCCAGCTTTCCCTGGTTTACGTATGGAACGTGACGCCATATGGCCTGGAGCGTGACGCCATACGGCCTGGAGCATCTCTTCGGCCAGTCGGGGTCAGCAGTCCTGGCCGTGTCCCCTCCCCGCTGGCGGGGCGGTGTGAGAAGCTGAAAGGTCCCCGACTGCTTGGCAACAGCTAAACCGTCGGTGCGTTATCAACACTATTCTCCTCCTAGATCCAAAACACGGCACTATTCCCGCTACTAGGAAGAACATTAACTCTACCCCAGCCGAACCCAGGACAGAAGAATAATCTCGGCTTTGCGCGTGATCTGTCTCACTAAAGACTGTTATTGCTTGTCGTGCCATCAGTGGCACTCGGCACATTTCATCAGCCTCCCAACCGGTCGGCTATTTGTGCAAAATGGAAATTGTAATCAGATTCCGATAGAGAGGGACCTTTCACCACCCACACCAGGGAGGAAAGGATCAATCTCAGGTAATAAGCCCGATCACAACGCTCTGCGGCCAGAAAACATCTACTGCAATTACGAACCACGGCTGCAATATCTAGCACAGCTAACAGGTAAGCATCCCTGCTCTCAGTTCCCTTTGTTGCCTGCCCCTGGAGCTGAAGCTATACCTTCTATACCTTCCTTCAGAGCTGCATAGTACTGGCAGCATCAGTTCTGCTTCTCTGACAATAAGCCGCTTATTAAAAATAAGCAAAATAGCTGTAGAAACAAAAAAAAGATTTTTTTTTTTCTGAATTTCCCATCTAAATGCAAAAATTTATATAGCAGAAGCTGCTTTTAAACACTCAGACACTCAGGGGCAAGGACTGCGATAAAGACGATCCCTGTGGGAGACGGGGAGGAGAGGCGAGTCCAGCTACGGAGCGGGGACCTTCTGCTACTGCCTCGGGGTGGCACACGGAGCAGCCCCGGCACGTCTGCTCAGCGCCGAGCAACGCCTGCCGCTGGACTGTGATCTTTGCGGAAATGCTCTTTCGCAGGAGTGCAAACGCATACACACTCATAAACATGTGGAAATAGAAAAGATTCAAATTAATCGTGGTACATCCTGCTAGCCTGATATTACATTTACTGGGGCAGGTATTCTCCTCTTGAACTACGCCCGCTTCCTGTACGTACATTTCCCTCAGGACGTTAAAACACACGGCTGTAAGCCTGAAGTCATAAGAGCTTAAATCAGGAATTATACAGCTCACAAACGCTGTGAGGTTTTCAGCAACATTCCACTCTTACCTATCTCACCCCGGCTCGAGAAGAGGCTGTGAAGAGCAACAGGAACGGCACCGCTGCGGGACCGAACCGAACCCGAAGGGCTGATCCTCAGGTGCCCCGTGCAACATGAGGCTCCTTTTGGAGAATTAGGAGCCGAATGAGACGTGACTGGAGTGGGGAAGGGGCTCGGGGATGCCAGAAGGGACCTCTCGTGCCTGGACCAACAAGAAAGAACCCCCTTTAACTGCCTCTCACAATAAAACACCGTAAGTCCAGGTCACCAAAGCCCAGCGGGGCTGGGCTCTCCACACCTTTCCATCGGACATCGACACCATCCCTACATCTGTCCAACCACCCGCTTTCACAAGAACTGCAGGAAACTACACTCTCCAACTTTGGTGGCATCAGCAGTCTTTTCAAAGGGTGCCAGGGGATGGTGCCAGGGGATGGCACGCTCAGAGCGGCAGCAACATCGTACACCTTTTGTTTTCTTAGGAAACGACCAGTGTGTATATCTCCTGCGACACTCCTCACTCAAAGAGATAGCCGAGTTGCGTACTTCTACAAGAAAAACTTCTGTTCCTTATCTGTAAAGTGGGAATAATATTGTCCCTTTAAGTTTTTACAATCCCCCTGATATCTGACACAGTTGTAGAGCAGGATTTCCGGATATGTGGTACTACACCAAACCTTTTACCTAAAATCAGCTTCCCCCAAGGCCGGCTGCTCCTGCAGACGCTCAGCTGCCGCAAAGCGGACCTGAGTCCTGCCGTAGGAAGGGCATGAGAGACGGGGACCAAACCCACGGAGCCTCAACACCAAGCAGGCACACGTCTCGGGCCCCAGGACGCTGCCGGCACGCTTTTCCATGCACACGGCCCAGGGACGGGTGCCCCTGCACGCTTCGTGGGGTGAGCTTGGGGATCACCCTGAAAGCGCAGAGGAGCGGCGCTGCAGGCTGAGCTTTAACTGCTTGAACTGCACCCTCCCAAGCCTCCGTCGTCAGGTTTAGCCTCTCCCCGCCCCGGCTAACGAAGCTTTGCTCTGTCTGCTCACATGCAGCCGGGTCCCGCGGTGCTGCTGCCACACAAGCGGCCTGGGAGAAACAGCCTGTTTTGGCTCCCTTCACGTTAGATGAAAACCTAAGTGTTCTCCACGGAAGCGTTCACGTTTTGCCCAGTATTTCATACGAGAGCCCGTGCTCGAACATTTGGAACCCAAACGCAGATAGAGAAGAGATCCACAAACGCGGTTACAGCTAAGAGACTTCTTGGCAGGTCTGCCACCCTCCTGGGGAACACCAGGGCTTGTCCGAGCAGCCCGTGGGACTCCGGAGAGCTGAAGTTGGAGAGAAAACCACAATATCTTGACCTTTTATTACCTGTTATTACCCCACAGGTACGGGTCACAAAGCTGAGCCTCCACTTACGGAGGTGTACACACCGGTGGAAAACCGAACCGACGGGGACTTGTTTGGTGCTGAGCCTTCCTCATAGCCCAAACACAAAGAAGAGAGATTTTAGTTCGCTGAGATACCACAAATTACAACAGCTAAGATGCTAAATATGCAAAAAGGAAACATCTGATTAAAAATATATAAATCAAATTGCTCACCTCCTATAGGATTTGGGGGAAAAGGTGAATTTCATTCTTAAGATTTGATTTTGTTGCTAAAGCCAAAAACCAGATTTAAATCAGGGCATAGTATCTGCCACAAAAATTGACTGTTTTCTGCCATACCCATTGACTATTTTTTCTAAACATTATCTCTAAGGCTAAGATATAGATTTTCATAAACTACCATTTTTCCTTTTTTTTTTTTTTCCTTCTTTTTCTTCAGGGACAAAATTCTGCTTGAGACACTGATCTAATCACATCAACTCGGGGGCGGGGGGGGAAGCACGCTTTAGACTTACTAGTACACTGAATTTCAGAGCACGCTGACTGAAACATACAGATCCAAATAGGGAGAATAATGTCACGAACCAGGGGATCCACACAAATCCGAGTAGCTTTCTGCATAACCGAGAGAAAAATACAGCCAGCAAAACGGCACACACTGCTAGCAGACTCATTGCGACCGATAAAACCAGTTATTTGCTTTAATCACACTGTTGTATTTTTGGTTTTGTTTAGATTAAGTTCCTGAGCCAGTTTGCCTAATTTGCTCTGAAAGGCTGCTGTTGAGGTGCTCGACTGATTTATTGCTTCTGCGAGCGATGATCCCAAGCACTCGCTCGTCTGTATTAATTGCTGCTGCAGCTCAGCCTATCTGCTCGGCAGTAGGTGCATACAATTAGCGGGGAGCGACCTCCTCCTCAAAGGATTTGGCTCCTCCTCAAAGGATTTGGCTCCTCCTCGCCTGGAGTGGCCACTTCAATATTCTCACAATACAGAGCTCGGGGATCAAAAGACATTAGAAAAGGTTTCCAGGTAGTCGATGGAGCAAAAACTCCTGTGTTCACCAAGAGCCTCGAGTTTATCCCATGTTAAATTCTATTTTCAGATGAAATCCATTTGGGATACTATACAAAAATCTGCAGTGCTGGAAACCCCAATGTAACAAAACACATGAAATATCTAACTTCCCACCCCAAGTAATCCTGCGCTTGCTTGCTTTTTGGGTACCTATGTACGCGTAAAAATGGATTGCAAAGCCACAGCACAGCTTGAAAGGCAAACCTCTCTAACACACACGACTCCAGCAGCAATGGAAATATTGGGAAGCTAAGTACATTGCTCAGGAAAGGCATTCGCTCATGGGCTGCGGTGACGAGACTTTTAGAAGACACTACCGAGTGCTGAAGCCTGAATATCAGGCAGTAAAAACAACACAAAAACCCAAAAATCCATAACTGAGGAAAATCACAACACATGCAATACCTCCTCCAGTTTTTGTAGGGCAGCGGTCCTGGACCAGAGACCTGACCTGCGATCCTCACGGCCGCTGCTTATCCTCTCCCGCTCCCAGCCCCGTTCCGCGCTGCCCGGCTCTCCCCACTGGTTTGCCATGCCGTCCCCAGGGGATGGGCTTCCTGGGACAGGACCCAAAGGGACAAGGCAGATGCTTACCTAAGGCAAAAGCTGCTTCCTTAACAGCAAATCCCTGCTCCAAACACGGATGTGCTAAACTTCCAAGGCTACTGAAACTGTATTTGCTTTGAAAAAGAAATGTTTTCTTCATCCTAACCCAATGACTAAATTGTTCTGGCTGCGGGTTTCCAGAGACGCGGCTGGTACCTGCTCAAAGGTGTAACGTGTTACAAACATGGCTCTGTAAGGGAGAAAGTATCGTACCACCAGGCATCCCTACACAACTGTGCAGACAGGCAGATTTCTACTTCTGCCCAGACATTTCACTGGCTTCCCCTCCCGCCCAACATGCATAGGGTCAGCTCCTACGAATTCAGGACAGTACAATTAAAAATGGCAAATGGTTTCAGGAGTCTGCGTTAGGAACCTAACTGCTGGCTACCTTACTGAATCCAGAAACCAGCCGAACCGGAGCGACTGCCATTGTTATCCGACGTGGAAACCCTAAACTTCTCTTCGGAAGGACGTATGTAGGTGTAGCCTGCAAAAACGATGGAACTAACTCAACGCCGTGAACGCGCTGTCGCATATGACACCGACTGAGTTAAAGGGCAAACCGCTTATCGTTAATAACTATATTGACGGCAGATGCTTTGGAAAATATACTGCGTTAACAACAGAATCAGGTATTTTCATACTCAGGACAGAACAGTCATTCAGATTTATCAGCCCATTAACTTTATAAACACAGCATTAGCTGCGGTTTAAGCGTGATGTGGTGCATCTGTAATGAGAAATTCTTTGGGTGGCATTTTATAATTAAATATCTCATGAACTATTTGTAAGGTCAAGAGAGATTAATGCAGGATGTCAGGCAAGGTCACCACACGGATTTCTAGAGAATTCCGCCCTTGCAAAATGGCACTATCACAATTATTGTTTTCTTAAATCCAGTAAATCACAACGTGCACAATTTATACAGCAAAAACTCTGCAAAAAACTCAACAGCGTAAATGAAGTAAATAATTTTGATAACTTCTTTTGAAACAAAGTATTGTGTCTTAGGCTACGTGCAATTTCTCCCGCTACTTTGGATAATGTGCAGCATACAGTTTCAGTATGCGGTAACAAAATGATGATTAAAAGAAATCACGCATTGGACCGAAGGGGAGGAGAGGCATCATCAGAAATGGTTTCTGGCCAGCAGAAAGCTGTAGCAGGTCCCAGCTCTCCCCAGTCCCAGCATCCCCGAGTAGCAGGCGGGGGAAGGATGCTGTGCTCCTTCCGGGAGCGCTTTCGGGGGAAGGATGCTGTGCTCCTTCCGGGAGCGCTTTCGGGGGAAGGATGCTGTGCTCCTTCCGGGAGCGCTTTCGGGGGAAGGATGCTGTGCTCCTTCCGGGAGCGCTTTCGGGGGCAGCCTCCCAGGCTTTGGTCAGCACGTGCTGCACACGCTGCCGCACCAGCAAGGCGAACGCTCCCCTTCAACGGACGGAAACCAGTAATTGCTTTATCTAAGTGCCGCTGGTTCACACCGTCGCTTACGTCCTACAGCCAGCTTTCGCAAGACCAGACCACACCTTATCAACTCTTCATCTGTTTTTAAGGGCCAAAAATATTTTCTGTGTCACTGGAAGACAAGGAAATAACCCTTGTGTAAATTTAGTATTGGGTCTGAAAGTCGTAACAGGACACAGATCAAAAAGAAAAACCTGAAGTCTGAACGCGTACTAGGAATTTTGCTGCTTCTTATTCAAAGAACTGAATTTCTGAACAACCGTTCAGTTTTCAAAGTAATTCCTTCTACAGTGCTACATACACGCAGTAAAGATGAGAATGGCCTTTTAACAAGTACAACCGTATAAAGAAAAGACATCCTGAGAACAGCGTTTCCTGCCAAGCGATATCTCCATTTTCGGCAAGTCTTTGGTGCAGATGGGTATGGTGGAAACTCCTCCGAATAGCCGTTCCCAACACCGTACCTGCTGTCAGAGGTACTGGCACGTCATGCTCCGCTTGAGCAAAATATCTGAGAAAACAGTAACTTCTCAGCTCTGTGGAAACACAGCACTGTACTGCGGGTTCAGGACAGGTCACACCACCAAGACAGCAACACTGACTCTAACCAAATTCTCCCAGTAAGGGCTGTCTGTAAAACATGATGACGATGATCAAATTTACTGCTCATGCCACCATCAACCAAAAGTATAACCCAGTACCTCCTGTATTTTTTACCTACAACTAGCCTCTATTTCTGATCTTCTGGCTCTTCATCCATTTCAGGTATTCACAGCCTTGATCTAAATTTTCAGCGTTTAAGGTGTCAAGCTTCATCTACATTTAAGCTGCAGGAGGGGAGATGGAGATGGGATGTGAGGCAGAAATCCTTCCCTGTGAGGGTGCTGAGGCCCTGGCACAGGGTGCCCCGAGAAGCTGTGGCTGCCCCTGGCTCCCTGGCAGTGGTCCAGGCCAGGTTGGATGGGGCTTTGGGCAACCTGGGCTAGTGGAGGGGGTCCCTGCCCATGGCAGGGGTGGGATTGGATGGGCTGTGAGGTCCCTTCCAACCCAAACCATTCTATGATACACTGAAGATTGAATTTTGACCTATCAGTTGCCCAGACAATTGTGCAGTGTTTCCGAGATTATGATTAATGGGAGTTCAAAGCTGGAGTTTGTAACCCTGCTAAGCCTTATGCAATAAAAATAACCTGCAAATAGATAAACAAAGACACTACAGGAAAGAACTTGTGAGGATCAAAGAGAGGTCCTGGTGTCAGAGCCACGCTTCTGACAAACTGACACCATCAACTACGGGCTCACATCAGACTGCACAGACTGTGAGAACGACAAAGTCAAAGCACTGTTGATGGAAATGATCTCACTTCTTTCCCACGCAAGATTAGACGTTAGGCTCGATAGCCTTTTGGAAGCGAAGCACAAACGGAACCAGCTCCGCTTGTGGAACGTGCCACTGGAAGACTGGAGAAGACAAAGCTGATCTCTACACCACCACCAGCTTCCAAACAACACAGAGAGCACTCTGCACTGCTTAGAGTCTAATACAGACGCCAGCATCCTCTTACTTTATGACATGCCTAAAAGACAAGCAAAGCTTATTTTGACCCTGTACCCAACCACAGACCTTGGGAGCGAGACCACTCTCTGGTACAAGCACGCAGAAAGGTACGAAATGAAACCAATACAAAGCGTGTCCTTGGTCACACCGGGGCAGATGGACCTCTGGACTCCTTGTGCACGCCAGACAGCATGCAGCCCTGTAGGACGACCGGCGCGCTCCTTCAGAGCGTTTTTGGGTTTGATGTGCTCAACAGCACACTCAAAGTAAGCGTGTACAGCTTGTGGAACCAGGGCTCCAGATGAAGGACAGTCCCCCTCGTTTATCATTACTACCAGTCCTCCCCCCCGTAATAGCTTTGAGCTGAGACAATACACTGGTTTTCGATTATTTGGGTTTTTTCACTTCTCCTCCAAGGCACTTGGGCATCAGGTGAAGACTGAACTAGTGCAGGAGGAGAAATCCACTGCGGTGGTATTATTTTATAGCTAACCAGATAGCGGATGTTTTTTCAAGCAATGCTGGCAATGAGTCTGCAGCTCAGAGAGACCTCACAGAGATGACAGAGGGGACTTCTGCCAGACTCCACATAAAACAAGCACCAGCATGCGCAGGAACTCGTACGAGCCCAGGGCATTGTAGCTGCATTTGCTTCTAGTAGATTTTCCAATATTAACATCAAATAGTCAACGCATAGGTAGACAACCATCTTCGATGAGATCACGTTTACTGTCCATACAATGGATAATTACAGCAACCCTGCAGTGCTAATTTTGATACAGGACCAGAACATAACACTTTACACGGCATGCACTGAATTCCGCCATTTGCTATTAATCTGCCTGATTTTTACATCAGACATCTCACACGCTTCCCCCGCCCCTCATCGCCAAGTATGTTCTTCTATAGGCGATTGATCCACATCCCAAAACGTACGTGGGTGAAGTAAGAAAACTTGCCAGGGCTCAGTTCCAGGGGGAAGGACTCCCCTAAAAGCAAGACCCACCAAGTGCTGAAACAGATTAGTGAATGGAAGAGGCAGGAGTAGTGCTGATGTCTCCTCCCTCTCTCCCTACTAACCCAAGGATGTTTTCAGGATTAAAAAAAAGTCACATAAATGCAGTCTTAAATGCGAGTGATTTAACTGGGAGGAGAATAAAGGGTGTCAGAATTTCAGCAAAGAGCTGGCGAGTGCCAGGAAGCGCCGCACTGGTTCTCCCCGGGGTCGGTGCCTCCCTCCCGGCAGCACCACAGCAAAGCCCACCCAGTCACCAGCTCCACCGTTCTGTTCCGCTCGCTCCATCTGCACCGACTTCTTGGCAACCTCCTCTCGTGGTATCGCTTACTGTACCTTCAGAATTTCTAATCTTTACCTTTTCCAGTGAAAGGATATTTTAAATGAACCGGTTTGTGCTGAAATGTGACTAGCAGCCCTTCCTCCCCCAACGCCAGAGCAAGGGAAAACAGGACTCAGGATACTCACACGTGTGCCTTGCCAAGGAATAATTTGATCCACCGCTAGTCAAACCAAATCCCTCAGGAATTTGGCTAGAACTACGTGGCCGAGTGAGCAGTTTTGGAGGTTCGATTTCAGCTCCAAATTCCGCCCCAATCACCCCCAGCAGGACGATGGCTGTGGCTTGCTTCCGTCTCTCTTCATACGACGTAGAGATTTTTTTCATTTGTGGGAGACCAGACAGACAACCTGAAACGAAAAGTAAGAAATATGAGAAAAATCAAAAGCAGGGTTGGTCTTTAATACTCCAAACTACTGTGTGCTTCCCAGAGAAAATAGGAGAGGTTTCCGTTTAGCTTAAATCACGTCTTCTGGACTGCTGACTACCCTTACCAAGATTTTCAGCCGGTGGAGGTGATTCCATTTTACTTCTCACAACCTACAACACATAATAAAAGTCTAAATACCACCTACTGCAAGGGCTGTCTTCAACGAATCCACCCTTCAAAATCTGTCAAGATCTCACGGGGAAAAGAGAGCCACCAGAAAAGTCTCTAATTGCACAGTTTATTTGTTCAGTTGATAGGAGATCTGTGGAATTCTGTGGTTGTTTAGTTTTTGTGAAAGGTGATTTTTTGGTTTGCTTCTTATTAATTTTTAATTTGCATAACAAGTTATAATTTTTTTTTAAGATGATTTTTAGGAGAACACATTTGTATTACATGAAAGCATCTTTTGTTTTAGGATCCGTCACCACATTCAGATTCTTACTAAATTTTAGCAAAGCAAGTCTATGTCATTAAACCAAACTAGTATTTTTGTAAACTGAAACGTTACATATGGTATTTGAACAAACATTCTTAAAAACAGTGAAAAAACTTCAACCAGACTATGAATTTTAAATAAAACTGAAGTTTACATCATTAGTCTAAGCCCAGGGATTCTGAATGTCAACAAGCAGATGAAGTTTATTATTTTTTTTGAGTAAAGAAACAAAACCTTAGAAGAAATTGACTGGGAAGATTTTAATTCCCTATTCATTGACTCTGACAAGTAGAGTTCGCTTTCACCTACGCTACTAATTCACGGTGTAGTAGGAAATGCCCTACCATAATATTCTACAAAAATAACAAACTCTTAATCCTTCTTACAGCACTCCGCTGGTGAACCTTTGCCAAGAAGTTGGAAGGCACCACCTGGCACTGAGCGGGACTTAGCGGGCTTGTGGCTTAACGAAGGGGGAATTAGCGAGTCGCACTAGACGTCTCTCTCTGCCAATGACGTCCACGTGGCTCGGCAGGAACCGAAACGTCGCGTACGAGAAAGCTAACCACATTTGAGAACCTGTGTTAGAAGGCCATGCTTGTTCAGGCAGCCACGCTGCGGCTCCGACAGCGACGTTCCCCCCAAAAGGGAGAGAAAAACCAACGGAGAGCTTAACAAAAGAAAAAAAATCAATAGTAACTGCCTTCAGAGGAAGAGGGATAGAAACGGGCTGTAACAAAGCAAAAAACATAACGCCTTTAATTGTTTAGCAATGGCTTATCCCACTCCCGCCATGTGCAGACACGGGTTTCTCGTTAACATTTGCATGCGGTCCCCTGCACGTTCCGCCTTCCTGCGGCCTCTCCTTTCGGCACGAGAACCGAAAGCCGGTGCACGGCAGCTCTTGCACAGCCGCACACACCGGGGCCCAGCGCGGCCGTGCACAGCCCGTTTCCCGGGAGTGCCCCCCGCCGAAGGGCATCGCTGGGAATGACTGATGTCGGCTCCCTCCCGGCTCCCCGCATCCGCCTCCAGCCCAGGTGCTCAGACAGAACCCGGCGTGACATCTTAGATCAAGATGAATTGGCACAAACTCCCGACCCAAGATTGTTTTATACCGTTTAATTTAGTTTCTTCCCCTGCTTGGATGAGCACAGCTCTGGTTATGGATTTCTATTCTAATGCGCTGCAGCAGGCGCGGGGAGCAGGCAGCGGAGCAGATGCTGGAGCAGGGGACCGCGGGATGCTGATCAATAGGCGAGGCGCTGACCCCGGCCGCGCCGCCCGCGCCGGCCACGGCTCCCGGGCGAGGAAGAAAGGAAGAGCGAACACATGTGCTGCTTCCAGTAGGAAATTAAACCACGGGGCACTCGCTGCGCCCTCCCCCCCGCCCGTCTTTCATTTGATTACAGCAATATGAAGTTAACCCTTCGTTAGATCCCGAAGGACGGATTGCGGAGCATCCTTCAAATTATACGCCTGGCTCAGCAGAACTTCCACATTTCAACTTTAAGCAGCGACTACCAAACTAACCGGCATCCGCAAGCTCCATCTCATCCCGCGGATGGACAGCATGCCACAAGACAGTTCGTCTGCAATTAATCCAGGACCCAGCAGGAAAACTCCCGGGCTTGCGGCGGCACGGTGCCGGCACTCGGTGCAGACTCCCGGCTCAGCTCATTCCTCCTGCTGACCCCACGCCTCCAGCACCCAGATGTCGAGGAAACGATAACTCTTTGTTAACCAAACAATAAATTCCAACCAGAACAGGGTGGGAAATATCCTTACACCGTTTCATTAGCAATCTGGTGCATGATAGTCACTGCTGCAGCGTATGATTTTCTACCTTTAAAAAAACAAACCCAAGAAACTATAAAAAAAAACCCCGAAACAAACCAACCCAAAAAAATCCCCAAATCAACAAAATCCCAACCCTTCCCCAGCAACATCCCTCCCCCAAACCTCCAGATAAGAGGGGAAAAAACCCCCAAAACCTCAAATATTTTTGCTTTATTTTTTTTTTTTTTTTTAATTACTAGTGGAAACACACAATTAATTGTAGTGATTTAATGATTTCCTACAAATAAACTGAGAGCCATTTGGGACATTTTAAAATGAAATAATGTCTATAAAAGTAGTCCTTTCTGCAGTTTCATTTGTCTCATGAAAATTTGGTATTTTCTCACAGCGACGTGCCTCCATTTAATCATGCTAAAGGGTGACACAGAGATCCATTTTCTTGACAGGACGGTTGATCACCCTATCACAGTAAGAAAATTAATAACCTCAAATAGCTCTATGTGGAAAACAGAGGCTACACTGGTGAAAGGACAAAAACCTTCTACATTTTAGTTGTAAAAATAACACACTTCCAGATCCGCATGCCCGAAGAGAAACCCATCGTGTCCAGGCACTTACCTGGCTGGGTTTTCTTTAGACAAAATGACCATATTAAATATTTCAAAATACCTCCGGTTTTGAGAACTGAACATCCACAACTGCTTAGAGGAGACAGCTTTACAGAGAGCATGAAGCATATTTATGAAGTGTTTAAACTATAGGTAAAATATTTCAGAAGTTTAAATTGTCTAAAAGGCTGTGAGATATTGATTACTTCATTTAAAAAGCAGTCAGAGAGTGCAGCCATGAGGTCAGGATAAATTTAACAGTTTGAAGCACTTTACTAAATAACTCTAAAGATCATGTTAATTGGCTTTGCACAGTTCTTGGGTAAAATTAATTTTATCCTAGCTTACAATAAAAGGATTAAAAGACAAATTAAGTTCTCCAGGTCTAACTGGAATAGGAATCAATGGATTTGAATTAAGGCTGAAGGCGGTTTTATGAGAGATGGACTGCTACCAGGTACTTTATATCTGCTATTAGGCACATACCGACGGTACTCCCGTACTGCGCTAGGTATTAAAGCCTCGCAGAAGTAGGTGCCAGACCCATTTGTTACTACCAAACACCCGCACGCGGCTGAGCACAGAACAGCGGCCCCCGGTAGCCTCGGTCCACCAGAACCGTGCCCAGCCCCGCTCCACCACACGGCTACCGTCACAGAGAGCCACCCGGCCACAGCACGGCAAGCCAACACAATTCATTATGGGGCTGTAATTGCATCCAGTAACTCAACTGTAAAGTTAACAACAGCTAATGTGGGTAGGATTCTTTAAAGTGAAAAAACCCCTCGGAAAGACGTTGCGGTAGCCCCGCTGCCACGTGCTCCGGCAGCCGAGAGAATCCTCACCTGAGCTCGAATACAACCCAGGTACGCCACAGCAAGGGCCTGCGGGCTTCTAGGCCTTCCGAACAGAGTATTTTGAAAATAGGCAATACATTTGAAATGAATAATTTGCTCAAGATCACAAATGTACTTTGAACCAAACGTGGGCGAGAACTCGGGCCTTGCATCCCAACCCGGTGTTTAAGAGCACAAAGCAAACGGGCAACCGAAGGCCTCTCGGTTTGTGCGGCAGCCCCTATTTCCCAGCGCCAACGAACACGGTCAGACGTCTCTGCCTGTAGGTGAAAGCTCGTAAACTGAACTCCACGAAAAGCACCATCACTTCTCCCTCCGGCCTGCCACGTCCCTCTCTCTCTGCATTTCTTTTGGCAAGTTTTCTGTTTATTTGTGAAGGGGAGGTTTGTAACTGGGCAGGTCGGGATAAGGATGTGCATCCGTCCTTCTTCTGTCTCCTTCAGGTCTGAAAAATATATAGTTGGGTAAATTCAGAGAATCCTCGCAGCGCTTCCGTCAGACGCCAGGGAACACACAGCAAAACGTGGCAGAGACAGACACTGGCAACAGCCACTCCAACCGTTCACAATTGCCACTGAGATCGTTTCTCGGAACTAGATGGGAAATTACAGAAGAACACACCAGAGCTACGGGGGGAAATGCAATTTTGCTTACATTCATCTTGGCTCTCAATAATGTAAAATATTTCTTCATCTCAATTGTACTCTTTTCTTACAGCAAATAAACGTACATCACGCCCTGCTTGTGACCTAAACAGGAAATACCAAAAAACTTTAAGACAACTATATACTAAACATGCCTGTGAGAGACATCGATTGTTTAATTGTTCAGGATTCTTAAACCAGTCAGAGCCATGCTATGGGTTTGCCTACATTTCTAGTGTTTAAGATTACATCCAGAAGAATAATCCCAGTAATTTCAGCACCTCCAAGCCAGAGAGTTCACCATCAATCAATCCAGAAGAACATCATGAGGAAATAAGAGAAAGCGACCACGAGGAAAACGCAGGAAGACGGGAAACAATCCGTTTTATCTAACCTTCGGAGAACGGTGGCTGCTCATCGCTACCCCGCGCCGATGCAGAGGAGGGGAGGCCCAGGCATTCCTGCAGGCACAGCTCCCTCTGCCGGCACAGCGCAGCAGGCTCCTCGGGGCACCGGCCGGCCAGGGGCGAGGGATGCTCCGCAGCAGGACAGGCGCCCGAGCCACTTCTGCACAGCTTGCAACACGTTACTAACAAGCAGTAAGTGACTCCATGCAGCGTCTTCTCATCTGTAGGTTGGGCTTACCTTGGAATAAGCACCTTGGGTTTTAAGAAAATTAAGCACCTTCCCATCACAGCAAAAAGAGCAACAAAACCCAAACAACAAACCCACCGCACCCCCCAGACCCCAAACAGCATGGATGTTGGATGCGGGTCTTTCGCATGCAAGTGGTCTGTGCTAGATATGCTTCTGGTAGTTCGAGTTACATTTTCTTAACTGTTATTTGTTGTTACTATCGGAGCGTAGGTGCAAGACACAGGAGACAATTTGGTGCAAGAGAAGGGAAAGCAAAGCCGTGCCTAAGGCTACCTTTCTCTGGCTCCCTCCCACCGCACGCAGCTCTCCGGGGAGCCAGAGCTCCCGCCCGGCACCGCAAGGGCCCACGGGCGGGTCGGGACGCTGTCCCCTGCCAGCCCGTCTCCAGGACGCTCATTCTCACAATCTATTGCCTTATTTCCTCAGTCACTAGATGTTGTACAAAAGACAGGGCTAAATACCACGGAAAGACCGACCTCTTCTGATAAAAGAGCGTATAGATGAGTTGTGAAAGGCCCTACAGCCGGGTGAAGCACACCACCGTGTGTAAAGCTCCCTTTGTCATGATTTAACTTACACATTCGTTCTCCCATCGCTTACCAGAAAGCCAAAGATATAAAGCTTTTTTCCTTTGGAGCAACTTAGTTCTATTTTCAGTCTTTTGCTCATCAATAGATTCCTGAAGTTGTGACCCTTACCTCTTGTAAACCAGAGCGATTCCAGCGTCTTCAATATATTTATCAGATTTACAGGAACACAGACTGAAAGCTCTCCTATTTTGTGAAACTAATTTTTTTCCCATCCCACATTAAAAAATAAAAATAAAAAATTTCCAACCTGACTGCAACCGTGAGAGCCGAGATGTGGTGGTTGAGCACAACACAGTGGTTAAAGAGATTGCTAACTCTGAAACCTAATATTTATCTTCTATGGTTATTAAGCATTTTTTACCCTTCTTGTTTTTGCTGTTTTCATAGCACTTCAAATTGGGCTGGTCCAGGAAGCAATAGGAGAATCAAACCTAAATTTCAAACAGCAGCTTGCGTATTAAGACATAAGACATTTCAAAATCAATCTTTTTACTATTCCTGTAATTGAGACGAGAACTATAAAAGATTAAAACCAAAGTACACTGCAGCATTATCCATGTATAGCTGAAATACACACCGGTGGAAGAAAATTTACTCAAGAAGAGAAGTACAGGCATTTTAGTGTCATAACAAGTATTTTTAAATTAAATTAAATCTCCTGCTGTATTTATAAAGATATCTGCTAAAAACCTGTTAGACAGGGAAGGGAGCTACGTAAGAAAAAAAGCAATTACCTTTTATGAAAAGTTGCTGCACGTTTCTATTATTCTCACTGATAAGGTACATGTTTAAAGAGAGCTATGTATGTGTTTACACAGTGAAAGAGGACTTGAGAACACCACTTGAAACTAAATTTAGGTAAGGATGAGCAAAAGAACTGCCCTGCAATAAAACCAAAAGCTGTTTTGGGAAGCTTTGTTTGGCTTCTCCTCCCCCAAAGGTCTCCTCCCTATCGGCATGCTGAGCTGATTTATTCGATAATGCCCGTCTTGCTATTTTCTTTTTCTGTCTGCAGCAAAGGATTTGAAATAAGGGAGCTTCGTTACTACTGCAAACCCTTATTTTCCTGCTATTTCACAGGACATCTTACAACAGACAAGTGTAATAACTAACTATCAGTAAGTGACATACCTTTGTATTATTAAAGGCAGAACATTTTCTGGTTTGTTTTTTGATACTACGTTCCCTGGGTGATGCCAGTAATACGGTGTTATGCGAGCGGCCAGCTGCAGCAACTTCGAAAGAGAGCAGAATTGCAAAACCTCTCATGGTGAATAATAATATTTATTAGACGAGTATAGAATATTATTTTTAGAAGGCACTGTTGCAGCCACCTAAAGATTTACAAAAATTGGAACAACGAAAAAAGTTTGTTTGTTAAACCCTTCATTTAAGACCCCATCTCAAATCAAAGGTTGGCCCCCCGCAAGGACCTCAGGTCAGACACCCGGGGAGCTCAGAGCCCGCGTGTAAATCCCCACAGCTTCCCACGCGGCACGCTGCGAAACCTGCGCTGTTGAGAGATGGCAATGTGCTTGGTAATTAAAAATGGTAGTTTCCAGGACAAGGAAACCTGTCTGGAATCTGTCAGCCTCCCATCCAAGCACCGCCTAGCAGCTACTGGCAGCCTTAAGGGTTAAGACGCTGATTTTCTTCTGCATAGGTGGTGCTATTTTAAGCCAATAGTGTGTTTAAATCCACACCAATGAAATCAATACAGCGCTGCTCTACTCAAGGTGAGCCCAAATAAACCTGTCGGAAGCCCTGAGAAATAGGCTTTGCAGTACACGCCGAGTGCTAAGTGCCTTTCGGTCCAGAGATCCGTCATTATTTAATCATTCTTCCCAAAGCGCTCAAGGCCTGAACCCGCTGGTGCCCACTAGGCACAGCGCAGCCCCTGTGCCTGTCAGCGCTGCCTTGGGCCAGCACATCTGGAAACAGCTGGCCGCTGCAAACTGCGCTCGCACCTCCCGAGCCTATTTCGTGCACTGAGCGTGCCCTAACCGTTTGACAAACGGGCACGTGTTTAAATTCCTTGGGTCCGTCTGGCAACCAAACGCGTAGTACGGCTCTCTGAGTTTACTCACACCCTCGGGGTTTACCAGAAACATTCCGTACCTTGGAAAAGCCACCCAGCATTGCCTAAATCCCAGGCTGCTTCACGCCTTCAGATTAACGCTAGCGACAGATGACGCCTATTAATTACTCTCATACAGTTACAGACTCTCATCTGGCCTCACCGCAACTTCTTCTGCGGCAGGAACCACCGAGTTGGGTGCCAATGACGGCATAGTAACGAGGCTGTGACACACCAGCGACCTGACATCATCTCCGGCTGCAGGTCCCAACGCTGCTGTGGCAGTCACTGACTGCGAGGTGCCAACGCACCCCCGAACGTTTAACAGTCACTGAATACCTGAAGCACGTAAAGCAACGATACGTTTGGGTTTGGAACACGCAGGCAGAGAGGTTTACCTGCTTTCTCTTAGCAATAAACGGTCCTTTTTTCACCAATGCTTTGTGAATTCTGTGCTGAAAATCCCTATTCGCTTTCCAAAAGCGAGCGAGCAAAGTAGCTGTTCCCTTCAGCATGCGTGGGTTTTCACCAAGCAGCTCCACTAAGCAATCATCATAAACTAATTTAATTCTGTTGAAAGCGATGTAGCCCAAAGTATTTAATAACTTGAGAATAAATTTTACCACAGTGACATGTGATTGGTTCATACCACATCCAAAACCCACAGAAATCAGTAATGTAGGTATTAATTGCCCCCTAACCTTGCCCTTTCAATTTTTAGATGCAGTTTTGTGCTGTAATTGCCAGAAATCTGTGTGTCTCTTCATTACTGTCTACACAAATGAGTCATAAATAAAAGCGCTTTAAATGTTCATCATACCTTTTCAAAATTTTGATGATAATCACTTTAATGTCACTTCAACTAAGGGAAGCTTTGCTGCATTAAGGCAGCGACTTACAAGCAGCAAGTCACGCTGAATAAACCCTGCCTGATATTTTCCCATCTGATCAGCAGAGAATCCATTTTGTGTCGGAGTATTTCCCTGCTCTCAGCTCTGCGAGCAAGCAGCATCCTCACCCATTTTGTGTTCCCAGAGCTGCTGCAGCAGTGAAACAGTCCATCATAAAAGCAACGGCACAGCAGAAGAGAAAATTCCAGTAAACTGCAACAGATTAGACCGGTGGCTGTAAAAATGTGCACTAGGTAGAAAAGCACATGAAAGCCTTATGAAAATTGGAACCATGTCTGTCGTACAGCTTCCTAAACGTAGGACAACTCCAAGTGTTTAAATAACTCTACCATTAAATTACACACAATTTGTAATTCCATTGGGGAAACCAAATACTACAGGATAGTAAAAGATTGTATTATTAACATCTATATTAGAAGTAAATAGTTTGCATGTAACTAAAGCCAGATATATGTAAACATAAATTTTTTTTAACAGCATTTAATAAGCGACAATTAAAGAAATTTATTGTTGAGTTCCAGATCTCTCTAGACATAGGTAAGACTTCAATAAAACTGATACAAATCTGGACGTCACATTCTCAAGTACGATTATTATTTTATTGAAAGGAACGTAAGACTAAAACTATTTTACATTACAGTCATTTTGAAACCGAATGGCAAGTTTTTTTGATGCTTTATGAAAGATGTTGTTCCTATTGGAAATCAATAGGAAGGCAGAAGAAATTAGATAGCTATGATTTGCCAAGAAATCAATAAGAAATACAGCAAGATCAGAACCCATGTTCTTTAAATTTTCCATATTAAAATTCAACT
This sequence comes from Balearica regulorum gibbericeps, assembly GCF_011004875.1. Lineage (NCBI taxonomy): Eukaryota > Metazoa > Chordata > Aves > Gruiformes > Gruidae > Balearica > Balearica regulorum. The sequence continues at coordinate 86,791,096 of NC_046220.1, read as the reverse complement.
TGCACGTGAACAGAACGCAGGTGAGGTGCCACTATATTTTTTGTGGCATATCTATCCTATCACGTCTGAATTTAAGATATTTTGCTTTTAAGGCCTTTCTGATTTTGACACATTAAAATACATTCCCACTGCTTAAAAACATTATTTCATTTGAAGTGATTTAATACATCCTTAAGAAGATCCTGTAACACAAAAACCCCACCGTCAAGTATTTATTTGCAGGCACCCCCTACGATGCCTCGTATCACCGTCACTGGAGGGGCGCGGGGAGCTCCCAGCTGCAAAGGCACCGGCGCTGCACTGGGGGAACTGGGACGGCAGAGCGCCGTGCCACGTCGAGCGGCACCCCAGCACAGCACACGTTTCTCTACGCAGAAACGTTCAGGGGAAAAGGAAAGCTTTCAGCAGTGTACCAAAGAGGTTTTAGATGAAGGTGAGGGTTACGTTTCATCAGGAACTCCCCCCCGCCAAACGCACGCCTCGGGACGTGCTTTTCAGCGCTGATCCGGAGCCTTCCCGCACAGCCTCGCGCTCCGGGTACGTCCTGGCCCCACAGCACAGGTACCCAGGCACATTCACATCTCCCCCTGCACCCACGGGGGGCAAGGAATTCCACTAATGCTGGGAAACACGTGTTTTAATATTGATTGGTAGCTTCGTTAGCAATATAGAGGGTCTTTGAACCAATATTCCTTACCAGTCAGAAAAATTTTATTCAAACTACAGTAGACTTTACCTTTCAGCGGGATCATTTTCCTCAAACAGCAAAACCAACAAGACGCAATTCTCATTTTCTGATTGACCCTCACCTAATACAGCTAGAAACCAGAAGAAGCAGCATCCCTCTGAAAGGCAGGTGTGGGTTTGCACGGGAGCAAGAGGTGGCAGCGGCAGGGAGGGAAGGAGCCGCAGGGCAACACCAGAACCGCACCGGCCCTGCAGAAGCCAAAAGCCCTCTGCCACGGCTGGGGAGCCCCGGGGCCGGGCGGTGGGATGCACGACCCCACGGAGCAGCCCGACCCCACGGAGCAGGGTGCCCAGCCCGGGGCCGGGCGGTGGGATGCACGACCCCACGGAGCAGGGTGCCCAGCCCGGGGCCGGGCGGTGGGATGCACGACCCCACGGAGCGGGGTTCCCGGGGCCGGGCGGTGGGATGCACGACCCCACGGAGCGGGGTTCCCGGGGCCGGGCGGTGGGATGCACGACCCCACGGAGCGGGGTTCCCGGGGCCGGGCGGTGGGATGCACGACCCCACGGAGCAGGGTTCCCGGGGCCGGGCGGTGGGATGCACGACCCCACAGAGCAGGGTTCCCGGGGCCGGGCGGTGGGATGCACGACCCCACGGAGCAGGGTTCCCGGGGCCGGGCGGTGGGATGCACGACCCCACGGAGCAGGGTTCCCGGGGCCGGGCGGTGGGATGCACGACCCCACGGAGCGGGGTTCCCGGGGCCGGGCGGTGGGATCCACGACCCCACGGAGCGGGGTTCCCGGGGCCGGTACTGGCAGAGAGGGACCCGGCGATGCCTTTCGGCCGACGCGATTTACACACGGCTTTATCGAGGGCTCAAGCGCTGAATACAGAACACACTCTATTTGGCTTTCAGTCAATTAAGCTTTAAGCTGTCAGCAAACAAGACTTTTAAGTTAATTTTGAATCACCACAAATCAAGTTGAAGGTTGTGAAAGGGCACGCTCACATGCCAGCATGAAAAAAGGCAGTTTAATTGCCTCTGAATAGCTATTATATGCTGCAATTGGCCTATTGAATCTTAGATGATCTATTTATTTATCAAAGTGCAAAGACTGGTAAAAGAATGAAATGTATGAACTTTAATCGTCTTCCCTCTTGTGTAAGTAGGTAAAATTAAAATGTTTGCACGTAAAAAGTATGATTGAAATTATAATCTTTTGTAAGTTCGATATGTTTGCATTGTATTTTATTTTTGGATAGTTACAGCTGTCCAAACTACAGCTGAATTGTGAAAACAATTAATTTCCAATCCAATAAGGTATTGTTTGTTTTTTTTTTTTTTTAAACTTCCATCAAGTTTTTCATATACTATGTAGATAACTCATGTTTTGAGCCTGCTAGCCTGAAAACCTATCTAGAAGAAAGTATAGAAAAATGCTATAAAACGCTATAAAATCAGCTCCTATTAAGATGTGTTACAAAAAACCACTACAAATTTCATACCAGACCTCTGATTTCATGAAATACACTGTTGTTTAGAATAAAATGACATTAGACAACACCCACAGGAATAGGTTTTCATCACTCTGCCTACAAAAACTGCAACACAAACTAAGGAAATACCATTTTTAAAACGTATCAATAGAACGGTGGGGACCCTCTGAAAGGATCACCCCAAGAAACGCAGTCTACATACCGCTGGGGTTACAGAAAGCGGTCTGACAACACGAGAGGCTTACGGTCGCAGGGGCGAGGAGACCGCCGGATCCACGCAGACCTTCTCTCTTCCTACGCGACTCAAAGCAGACCCTAAGGCGCCAGGGAGTTGAGAGAGCTGTTCTGCACCCACACAGTAAACTCTGCCTATATTTGGTTCTTTTAATGAGCTATATGTAATTATAAACGAAACTGTGGCTTGACATTTTAAACCTTATTTAACATCTATGTCATTTTTCACCAGCGAGTCCAAAAACGTAAATTAAAAAAGCGCAGAGGTTTCAGGTCTTTGCTTTACATCACTACTTCATTGCCTCAGGAATTAGTATAACCTCAGGGCAAGAGCATTTAGATATCTAGGTAATAAGCACAGCAATTTCAGAATTATTACTGCTGTTGATGAGGTAAATTCATATTCTGCAGTGAACTTACTGGATTACAGATGAAAAACAGTGCACTTGGTGCACAGAACAGAAGACGGTGATCTCAAACTACAGATGTCCAGTAAACTTAAAACAAACAAAAAAAACACCTCCCCAGATTTCAGCAGTTGCTTCCAAGACTAAGGGAAACCTTAAAGAAGTTCTACATTATATTTAACAATATATTGGTCATCAAGTGAATGGTTTATGTAATAAAAGCCAGCACAAGCTTCTGGGAAAGTAATTTCCACATGGAAATTTCTAGACTCCAGTAGTTCATATGGTGACATTTGTCAGAACCGTCTTCCACAGGCAAATGCTTCATCGATGCAAGAAAATACTGCTGGAAGCCCTGGATACCATGCACCCCCACAGCGGAACCGCTTCCTAGAGCATTCGGGCCATGATTAAAGCTAACTTATCCCAAGACACTTAGAAGAAAAACATGACAATATAGCCGCCTTCTTTTCAAACTGCTGTAAAGAAGCTGGCTAAGAACGGTACCCAAGCTGGTGGCCTTGCTGCGTCCCAAACGCGTTGCCCAGCAATGACAGAAAACAGAAACGGTTTAGACGCTCACGTGCCTCAACCGTCAGAGGAAACACCCTACAGACATAAGCGTATTCCTGCCACACACTTTAACGCTGTCACACTATCATTACAACCCAAAAAAACCCCAAAGTATGAGACTTCTGAAGTTTTTGGTTGCAATGCTAACCAAACCCGCAACCTAACAGAATAAAAAACCCAACAAAATATGAGGACTCTCAAGAATACTAAAAAAAAAAAAAAAAAAGCATTTTAATACATTACTTTTATAACCTATGCCTCTTTAAAGCTCCACTTCTACACCTGAAGAGATTCTTCTACATAATCTTCTTTTGACTATAATAATTGTTCAAAAGACTTTGAGTTAAAGAAAACACCTTGCTGAAGCATTTCTGCCTAACGTCGTTGAGAAGAGACGAGCAGCCAGAACAGCACAATTAAGGTACAAATGTCTTTCTAAGACAAAGAGAACTAACTTTTCCCAAGTTAATACAATTTTTCGGGGTAACTGTGGCACAAAGGGAAACTGCTCCGCGCTGGAAGAAGACATCTGCCACCAAAACAAAAGAACTTCAGACAAGAGTCCCAGGTCGATTTTCACAAAGTACTGACACACACGATGATGCAGACTTCCCACTCACACACAAAATACAACGGTGTGGGGACTGGTACTACCCAGATACACCATGCGAAGCTTAGCTATATATCATCAAATAAGTATAGGTACCAGAAAGTACACAAAACTAAATGAAAAGAGTTATCTTTTCAAATACAAAAGTAAGCATTTATAGATGAATGCATGTTAAAGGCTGCTTCTTGTGCTACACTAAATAAATTTTTTTTTTAAAAAAAAAAAATCAGTCTTTATTCCAAACAGCACTGTCTGCCAATATGGCTGGCACATAACACACTGGTTTCACTGAAATACGTGGTTGGTGAGGTGACTATTTTAACATTTGAGAAGTTACAGGCTGCCGTGATATAAGTTGTGGCCTCTAACTCACAGTGTAAATATATCGGTATTACCTCTAGCTATAGTCCTCAACTCCAGACAACCTGCAGCAGACGGGGAACTTCTATTTATTTATTTTAAAATCTACAGTCATTTGACAAGCGTCAGCTATCTCTAAATGAACGCCAACGCTAGAACCGAGCACAAGCTGGCCCGGTTCGCACCTGAGCCCGCTGGGTCCGGCAGTGCCCGGCACAGCCCAGAGCTCGCGACTCCACAACTGCTCTGCGCTCCTCCAGTAATTAGAAACCACCTCGCCAGCCCCCAAACAAACCGGTTTTCTTGAATTAGTACCTCCTTAACGACCACGTCGCACTCTCCCGACGCCGACAGATGCCATTCAGGCAGATGTCAAGCCCATAACCCCTCGCAGAGAGCAGGGCTCTTAATGGCGTTTGCTGGGCGACATCTGCCTGACTGGCAGACGCCCGTATCTTTACAAATACACGCAGCTTTGTTGAAAATCCCCGTCTTTTCACATGAATTATGTTCCCTTATAGAAAAAAAAAGGGACAGAATTTTACCCAGCATTTCATGCTTCCTTGTAGACAGCTCATTACAAACTGTAGGAACCTAGATTCTCAATTAGCTTGGTATATGATTATCTATTAGACACATTTCTCAAGGTACTTCAGAATTCCTGTTAGCACACACGAAAACTCCATTAAAATTAACTTTTACATGTTAAATAGCCTGTGTCTGTGAACTCACATGCTATTTTTAATTGTAACAGAAAAGACCAAGTGACAGAGATGAGTCAGTATGTGTTTTATCTAGTTCCTTCATTAGCATCTGAAAGGGATGAAGTTTGCTTTAGATGGTAAAACCTCACTTTTCTGGTGTTTTACACAATAGTCAGGGCATGATATGGTAGATGGTTTTCCAATAAGTGATTAAATACAAATTAAAAGCTGCTTTGATCTCTCGATGGTGGGCTCTGCAGATACAAAAATGAATGTGACAGGGTTTGTGGAAGGTGCTCAGGTTCAGTCTAACCTACTTAAAAGAAGCCCAGCAGGAACTTTGCCCCGAGACTGACTCCTTTGGCACCCTCATTGTGCGGAACAGTGGGCCACTGCCTTGTTCGCTGGGGATGGCAGATGGTTGCATTTGTTGTGCACCTCCACTCCACCCCAAATTTTCCGTGGAAGTCTGGCTGTAACGCAGGGACGCAATGGGCAACGGCACCTGTCGCTCCCCGCTTCAAAGAAGTCCAGCTCCAGCAGTAAGGAAGAGAATGAAACTACCAAAGTAGTCCAGAAGCTCAGTGCATTATAAAAAATTTAGCAAAAAGTCACATACTGTGGTGATTTTTTAAGAGATGACTGTCCCTAACTTTCAGTTTGCAGTTTGTTGAAATATTTTCTTGTGTTACAGTGTAAGCCTTTGAGTAAAAAATTGTAGTAACACACAGAGAAAAACAATACAACACCTAGGAAGTAATTTAAAACTACTTCAAGTAGATAGATGGTACCAAAATCAGAAAGTCTAGACAGCATGGGTAAAATAAGAAGCGCTCACGATGTAAGAAAATGCTGGAAGTTAAAACGTCTGCAAACGCATCCATGTACCGCTGTGCTTCGACAGAGGAATCACAAGAAACACAACCCCTGCCCCTACACGGTTGAAGCTTTAGCACGGACAAATATCGTCACTAATTACAGAGCTATTCTTACCTTTAGAGTAAGGGTTAACCTGGCAATATTTCTTGCTTCTGACTTTGCCAGTTAAAGGATACCTACTGCTTCAAACCCACTACTCGTTATGCACAAAAATAGATTTGTCAATACTGACAGAAGAGATTCAAAAGAATAAATTTTCAAGTTCCCGAACATTTATCAGTAGCATTCCTAGATTTTATTTTCTGTCCAAACCTTTGTATGTGCACTACTGTAACTCTCCCGTACAGACACCGTTATTTCTGACAGAATGCGCGTGTTGGACCTACGAGTCTCCTTGACCGAGACTCCTTTCGGTTACACAGCTAAGCACAGAGTATTTCTAACGCATCTACTCACTGCCTCACCCTGCCACAAGACTTTCTCAGACAGATCCTCCTCTCTCTGTGCACGGGATCGCCAAGGGCTGAGGAAAAGGCTGACCAGCATTTCTTCCCATTCCCTGCACTAACGTGCCACGGCAGCACGCAGGGGAAGAAGGACCGGACCGAGCAGTAAGGCTTGTACCTCTGTAGCTAAAGCAGCCCTCGGGCCCTGCCTCCCAGCCTTTGGAACGGCAGATCCTCAGGAATAAATTGCATTTCGATTCGATTCCCCACCACCCTAGGCTGCAGCTGACTATGCTATGGCACAGCGTTTCCTAAACCAAGAACTGTTTACGTCGGCTCAAGTAGAACTGAATGAAAAATGTATCAGTTACTGTTTTTATTTAGGGAAATAGCAAACCAGAATAATTGGTGCAATAAGAGTATTTCGGTTTGTTCCCGGTCAGGCCACCGGTAGGAGTGTGACCATTTCCGAAGCAAGCCAGCTGCAGCCAGCTGTGGGTGCCCTGTTTCTGTTCCTCGGGGCCGCGTTACCTCCGAGGAGGAGCAGGCACAGACGGGCACAGCAGCCTGCGCCTTCCATTTCCCACCCCCCGACATGGTATTTTCACATAGCTGTTCAAAACAAAGCGTAGAAAACCCATAAACTGTTTCCTGGTTAGTAGCAGACAACAGATTTTGTAATCAAACCAATCAGGGGGCACAGAATCTCTTCGCTAAGGTCAGAACGACATGCCAAGGACATCCAAAAAATGAGTATTTAATTAGAACCAGGCTGGGTCTGTGCTCTGCAAGTGTCGCTGTCAATACTACGTGAGTAAGGTCATCGTGACAAGAAGCGATCGCCAGGGAACAATTCCACACTGGGCAATGCTGAAGAGGCTGGCGGTACTGTCTCCGACAGAGCTGACACTGGAATGAGCTCTTCGTGGCAAGAGTCACCTTTCATTGTGCGTGCCACCGTCAGCAACAAGGTCCCGACCGAAAGCCGGCACTCCTACGACAGCCATACAATACTCCCAATACAGACCAGATTGCCCCCAAGCTGTTATTTCCGTTACTGAGCTAATATCGCACAGCTCAAACACTTCTGCAACCCAAAGTTACTTCCCTCAAGTTCTTCATTTCCAAAACCGCTCCAGACGGTAAACTGGGTGGATTTTTAAAGACGCTCTATTTAGGCTATTCTGTCTTTTTCTCTGTAAGTAAATGAAGCTGTTGGCAGAGGCAGCGACGCACTACCGCGCTGCCTTTTCACGGCCTCCGGGACATTTCACCGTTTATCCCTGTTACGTGCTCAGCCATGCCCTGGTTTTGCTCCCCTACAGATGCTGCTGCACTTCTGTTAAAGCCTAAAGACAAATAGCTGTATTTCCAAACACGTAACAGTACGACACTGCCATTTTGGGTTTGTTCTTAAAGGATTTTGTTCTTCCTTGCTTACTGGAAAAACAGATTTGCATTTCTAAAATAAAAAGTTAGATGATATCTTGGAGCCTAAAATTACACTGAAAATACAAATAGATTACAAAATTTTTAAAAAATTAAATTTTGAAAAAATCACCATAAACTGCAAAATTTTGACCACTGAAGCCAGTAGATTTTATGCCCAACTACGAAAAAAAATGCTGTTGTCCACAGGTGTATTAACAGAAAAAATAGTAAAATTTATGAATTAGCAAAACATTTGCTCTATTTTAGTTATCCAGAAAAGCCTTTACAGGCATTAAAGATAGCAATACATACTACTACTGCACTGGAAGGCTATTCTTGCATGTATTTTCAGTGCATTTGAAGATAGACCCAATTTTCTAAATAACTCCTGCGTGTGTGTTTAAATGCTAAAGAGACGCTGTGGTGTATTACCGAAGTATTTTCCAGAAACAGGCTTCAGTGCCTTTCAGCCAGCTAAGCTAAAATGCTTTAATCTCTAAAAGGACTGATGTGAAAGTCATCCTTTTAAAAAATTATTTGGATAAATGAAAGCGGTTGGTGAATCTCAATTTGAACTGAAAAAAAAAAAATCCTGTTGACCATTGCACACCAGCATTACTTTGTGCAGTCAATCAATAAATATTAGCCTTAATAGGACCACTATAGAAGCAGCTGCATCGTATTTTGAAGATAAGTTTAAGTTTAAATTGTCTCAAAACTTTTTTGTGTGTGTTCTACCAAGACAAAACTAATAGTATTCAATTGTAGACTGAAATGTCATCTCTACTCAGGGTACTTTTTTAAAGCTCAACCGCTTTTAAATAAGAGAAACGCTTTCTCTGTAAATAAAATTGTAACTGCCGTCAGACTCTAGCAACATAGTGAATAGCTTTCTGAAAACCTCAAAACTCAGGCTAGCACAGAGCAAGTAATTTGGAACTTACTCCATTAAAGCAGCCCATCTTCAATCTCTTTCCCGTGCAAAGAACAGACATAGCACACAGCTGTTTATAAACCTGCTATTGCTAAAGCGTCCAGAAAAAGAACCAGGAGGTCTCCAAGAGACATGGAGCCACGGAGACGGTCTACATTCCTGAGGGAAACCCTGATCTGATGTACGTACTGGGGAAATCTGTGTTTCGGCGTATGCTGAGCCCATTCATTTATTCATTTATATTTTTCCAAGGGTCCATCCTCTATTCATTAGTGTTTCTGGACAAGTCCTGCATTGTTCCCCAGCTGCTAAAGACTCTCCCAGCATCCTACCTCCTTTTGGTTATTTCCAGTTAGCCTTTTACCCCCAACGTGCATTAATGCTCCCTGCTCTTCCACCAGCAGTAACCGTGTCCTGGGCACCTTCAGAGACCAGACTCAGAACTAGGTCTGTCACACTAACCATCTCCAGGTCAACAGAAATAACTAGTTTTCTTGTAGACTTCCACAAAAATCTATACAAAGCTCAATCAAAAAAAAAAAAAAGATACCTTTCACGCTCTATAACCTACAGCACATTGTGCTGAAATACATACCGTAATCATTCAAATTCCAAGGGTATTGATATTGAGCATATAAATATTTTCCTTATGACACTGCATAAATAAGCATGAAAAAAGAATCAAAAGATGATTGCTTACAATTAAGTGCATATTTTTGTATGGTCTGTCATTTCAGAGTATGCCTTGATGGACCACAACTCTTGACTTTACCTGCCAGTCAACCATAAAGTAGAGCGACAGTAAAGAGCTACACGAGAGAGGATTGCAGAACTGAAACACACTTAAATTCTCCGTGCGACAAACTAGCAGTGCTTGCTTGCTAGAAAAACCTCAATTCAATCAAGCAGACTGATGGTAGCATGCTTCGATCAGATCTTTCACCAAGGTACATAATTTAAGGGATAACTCTAGTCATATAAATCAAGCTAGTCGGTAGTAGTTACAGTTAAGCAGGTATTTAGTTCTTGTCTATAGCTCCTTCTACTTTCAAATAACTTCACTTCTAATAGCACACACTGCTTCATAAGCAGCCTTAGAATTTCATTTTCTCATGAAAAATCCGCTATTTGGCAGAAAGCCTTCCATCTTCTCTGCACAGTGCCTAGTACGTCAAAACCTAACAAATTTGTTATATTCATGCTCACCTGCCGTGATGTCATCATCAACCAGATCATGCTCTTCTTCCTGGACTTTCACTTCTGTTCCCAATGAATCTGGGCTTGCACTACCGGTTTGAATGGCTTCCGTGGTTACTCCAGCTGAAAAACAACCCAACGCCCACAGAAGTCAGCGATTTTGGTAGGTAATACCCATAGATCAGGGGAAAAAAAAAAAGTAATTATTGTTTGATATTCTGAACCATGCAACGTAACTCTATGAAACTTAGGTAAAGCAAAGAGCAACTACTTTCTAGCTTCCCTTCATACTGCACGCAGACTTTTCACAAACCTATCCTTTAAAAAAACCAAACGAACCAACCAACAATCTTTTCCACACTGTAAATATCTCTTACATTTTCTTCTTTTTCTGCCATCTTCTAGCATCATTAAAAATATTAGCTGCACATATTACACACTAACGACTTATTTAGCTACCAAATACTGAGTTCCAGCAGAACTTCCCTTACGTCTCCTCTCAACACTTCACCCCTCGTGCCAAAAAAAGCACTGTCTTCCCAGGCTACCTTCAGAGCACGTTAACTCAGCTGGCTCATTCCGTGCCGTTCATGCCGGACGCATCTGTTAGTTCCTGATAGCAACTACGCGATGAACACCAAATCACACCACGCGATTAAAGTTCTAATTCACCAGTTTATACCCTGCCCAGTCATGAACTTTAATTATTCGCTGTACGAGCCTTACCACAATTCAATCAGGGCATTACACAAAGCAGCGTTTTGCTGAGGGTGAAAAGAACAGCCTCGCCAGTAGTCTTCCCAAAGAGCTTTAGGAAAGCTCGAAAGCAGCCTGACGGGATGCCCTGGCAAGCTTGCTTTCCTCCCAGTACGTCCCCAACGTCACCTGTCCCATCACAGATCGCTGCTTTACCGATTGCGGCACTAGGTCTGCAATCCGCAGGGGCAACAAGTCGCCGTGTACGCAAGGGCCACGGCCCTTTGTCGGCACCGGCCAAACCTGAACAGGAAACGAAGCCTCTGCAAAGGACGCTGCGCGAGGCAGGCGGCTCTCGCTGACCACTGCAAGCAACGGCTTGTCTGCCACCAGGTTTGGGAATCCACTCCTGACAGCCATTTCACTCCAGGTCATCTTGAAACCGGTTCAGAAACTTTAAGATTCTCATGAGCATTCCAGATTTCATTTTTTTAGTACTGTTTTTAAATACTAAGTATTCACAGCAAAGTAATCACTCAGAGTGACCGTCTGATGGTCATTTCTAACCTTATTCTGACATAACCTCTTTATAAAAAGAAACTCGCACCTTTTCATAACCTTCTTAGCATCCTTCCCGTTGCGTCAACGTGTATAGAAACCAGTGACAACAAACCCACAACCGGACTGGAGCACTCAATAGCGCAGCACTTCTCTGAGCATGCCGGTGCAGAGACAGCACGCGATTCCAAATTGCACGTGAACCTTACTCGGGACGCTTTTAGAAACAAGGAGCTCGCTGTTACGGTGCGGCTGTCGCAGCCCATGGCCGTCACTCCACCAGCGTCCACGTGGACGCCAGGATTCCAGCACCACTTCCCCAAAATACTTTTGGGATTCACTCTCGGGCACCGACTGTTTTCTAATGCTACCATTCATTTGCGTATGCCCACTGGAGTCGGCCAGCATGTTGAGGAGGAGAGGGGCGGTTATTTTTTAAGCACCGCTTTACATTTTGCATTGCAGTTCGTACAAGGAGTTGCTAACCTCTGCAGGCACAGCAAGCATCTAGCTGTTCCCTAAAGATCACCTCCGTAGCCTCAACTTCTCTAATTTCTCTCCAGAGGAGGGTGAGGAGTTTGCATGCCTGTTAAAAACCGTAGTATGAAGGCTCTGACCGATGAGCTGGTTTTCTGTATTAGATGCGCTACACCTTTCCAAAGAGCTTAGTAAGACTAGTTGTAATGCAACGGAAGGAAACAAGTGCCTTTGTGTGAGTTGACTCTAAGTACAACGTATAAAAAATTTTAAAAAGTTTATTACAATTTTATACAATTAAAATAAAAACATAAGTAAAAAATCTGTTTAATCAGAATGATTAAACATTCTCTCCAAACCCACTGAATGGATAAAGCCAAAAGTGGAAAAAAACCAGCCACCATGCAAATATGTCAGGCAATAAATTATTATTTCCTCTCCATGAAAATCCAGTAAGATGGAACATGTATTTCTGGACACAAGTGCTTTCTACATAATTCACCAAAAACGTCTTAGAAGCACATCTTAGAAACGAAAAGATCATAAAACCCCAAATGTATTAAAAATAAGCCAGTCGACATATTAGAAAATATTGGAAAATGAAGATATACTTGTATTAGAAACTTATGCCATTATTACAATTTACTATTTACTGCAGCATCCTAAAGTCATTATTTATTTAATACATTAGAATATTGCAGCAAAATTATTTGCCTTACTTTGTGCTCTTTTAAGTCAAACCTTGCACAAGCAAGATGATCAACCACATATATAAATAGCAAAGTCTTTGGGGTCCAATCGAACTACCCTTACTCAATGAAAACTCCCATTTAAATCGATGGAAGTTTAATTAAGTTTTACTCAATTAATCTGGCTTTAAATAAAACTTTCTAACAGAAATATAAGCCTACCAGAAACACATTCATAAAACCTGATGACGGCATGTTCATTATTATGGACTTTTCATATTTATTTTGCTTTCCAGCGGTAACAGGGGTTATTATTCGAAGCAGAATAGAGAGACACAATTTAAGAATATCTGTTTGAATGTCTTTAATTTCGTGCTGCCACATGCAAGGGTTTCACTTAAAACGAAACAGTAATGCAAGAGAACATTTCCCCGCACAAACTGGGGTTCAGCAACACGGGAAGCAAGAGAAGCGCCCGTCGGCAATTTCTGGGCGGAACGTAGCGAAAGGGGGTTTCAGCAGAGACTGGCCAGCCCTGCCCGTGCCCCGGCAACCTGCCTCGCATTAATTCCCTCCGCACCACGCCGATCGATCCCGGGCAGCTCCCAGCCGCCCCGCGCGCTGCCTGTCTGCCGGCTCCATCCGCATCCCACACGCGCACAAAGGCCAGGCCGAGGTAACCTTTTGCTTTCCGTTAAAGCCATAGCAGCCGCTTTTCTACCTGCGGGAACATCACGGGTTTCAAAATCTATCTGTCCCTCCAGGGCTCGGCAGACAGACCCAGCACCGAGAGCTTGCAGGCATCCCACTGCACAGAGCCCCGGAACGATGCCTTCGGCGCTGTGAGACGATGTTATGCTGGCCAAGGTTAAATAAATAAACAAAATAGAAACATAATATTCAGCGAAGGAATCCCTTTAAAAAGGGAATTTAATTTGCAGACTGTTTGACACTGAAGACAGCCTTTGCTCTTAAAAATAAGCAGGTGGAAAAAGGCAGCAGCATTTGTCCCTTTTTGAACTTCCCCTGGAAAGACGGCCTCGTGGCAAACGCCCCACGGACCACGGGGCACTGCAGAAACAATCCTCCGCTGTGAAAATGCAGAGCAGACAAGGCCATAGCAAATATTTACAGTCGCATGACATAAGCTTAGTAGATACAAGATGAAGCTGTGAAAGCTTAACTGTTTTCCTCCCTGTGGGAGCCTGAAAAATACCAACACCTGCAACATCTCTCATCGGTTTAACTCACAGCATCGCTTACGCACCCCTTCCCGTTTGATGTGGGGTCAACAAGCCGCCGTGCCAATCCTGGATTTGAAGGCCCAAACAAAACAAAGATTTATTGTCCCCCCTACAAGGCGTCGTGCAACGAAGCCTCGCGCGTCCGACCGCCCGCACCGCAAACGGGCAGCTGTAGAAGGGAGCAGGTCGGCGCGGTGACAGCCCGGAGGAGGTGGTCCCCGCAGGGCGAGCTGCTGGCGGAAGAGACAGTGAGATCTGCTGGGCTTTGTGCCCGCTCCTCCACCCCACCGTCGACACAGGGACAAGAATCTCTCTTGCATCAGCTAAAAGATTATTAAAAGATAACCCTGCGCAAGTTCGCCTGTCTTTCAAGTCTCCTGAGCTCATTTTGTGAAGATGCTGGGAGACGTGCCAGCTGCTTGATCCGTACGAGTAAGGTCATGCCCCAGAACTGCTGCTGGATCTCAGCACCGAATATACAACAGATTCCACCTCTGGTTGCTAGTACCACACACCCGACCCGTTCCAGAGCCAAACGTGTATGACAAAGTACCTTATCTCAGCAGCAAGCTTCTATTAGCTATTACCACTTGTTTTAATTGAAACAAACCCGTTAACGTGCAAGAGCAGCGCTATTTCTACATCATGCGTCCAAGAACTATTGCAGAGCAGTAACATACGCTGCACACAAAAACATGCTGATAATAACCTATGCTCCTAGATCAAGAGGCAAGATTGGGAGAAGTGGAGGATGAAGGGATCAAAACAGTAGTTCTTTATCTTTCATAGATGCTCTCCTTACCTTTCTAGAATAAAACTACACTTTTCAAAAGTCAATTGCATCCATTTCAGTCACCGTAAAGGATTCTTATCCCCCTCAATTCCTCCCCAGACCTTTAAAAACAGTGTCATTTTTTTTAATCATGTCTTAAAAAAATACACACTTTACTCTTCACCCACAACAGCAACATTTGTAGCTCCTTATTTTGTTTCTCCTTTCTGATATTGTTGTTGTTATTATTATTCAAGAGTGTTAGCACCTTTGTGTATGTTCATACAGACAATAACACTGCTCAATGCCTTCTCAGCCCTGTCGTTCAGGAGAACCACAAACTCTGTAACCTTAATTCACAGAGTTTTCACCACTGTCACTACAAAAAAAAATATAATTCCAATTTACTAGCCATGACCTGTTTGAAAGGTTTTCAATATCAAGCTTTCACAATATCGAACATTTACATTCTAGTCAGTCAGCCATGCTCAGCTGATTTCTCTCTATTTTCTTCCTGTGTTTTAAAACTTTCTTGTTCCGATAGATAAGCACATCCTAATTCAGCATTAAAACAAATGATGCTTTGATTTGCTAATGACTGACAGACTGCTGTACGTATACTTGAATTGAATGCATACGAAATACTCGAGTTTTTTCTTAACCAGTCAGCCCCTGACTGTTGCTATAAAACCGCGTGCCAGGCTTGTTACTCGAGCACAAGCACGGGCACAAGAGGCAGAACAAAATACCGTGCTTCCACCTGATGCACATGTAAAACAGAACTGCACGCTCTTAAACTTTCAAACATAATTAAGTAGTGATGAAACAGCAGTAGTAGCAGAAACAGCAAATTATTGGAACTAGTACGAATTACCGGTTGTTTTCAAGTATGTTTAGTAGAAGTTCTTTTGGAAAGAGTCAGCTGGCTAAAGCAGGCACTATGGAGTGGTTTAGGTCGCTCCCCAACACAGGTACATCCATAACCTTCCACCCAACAAGGTCGCTCCGTATCACTCCAGAGAAAAGAAATTAGTAATCATCAACAGTTGCTATAGCAGCTACGCCTGAGAGTAAAGGACAACTAGAGCCGTATCCTACCAGCTGAGTAGAACCGACCTCAGAAGATGATCAATTAAAAAAATACATCCTAATATACAAAATGGCAGAAACAGCCATCAATAGGAACCAAGGCTCTCTGGCATGTACACACCACTCGTTATTCGCTGCTTGGCTGCACATCGAACTGCGCAACGCCCTCCCTGTGATAAGGCAAACGCGACGTGGCTAAAGGCTGTAATTAACAGCAGCTTAGTCTTACCAACAAATTCTTGCCGTCGCTTTAAAGTACTGTGTTCCATGTAATTTATGCATTCAATTTGGATTTAATAAGATTATGACACATGTCTCAAAAATCAATTGGTATTTAATAGAGATCTTTCTCTGAAAAGGAACCACATTCTTCAGTGGAAAAGGAATCTCGTTTTAAGAAAGATGAACACCTGTAACTTAAAAGCAAACATTCTCATCCATGAAATAGAAATATTTATTGGTTTGTATATAAGGCAGATGCGTTTGCACATCATTCTATAAAGGCAAGTTTCGAGATGGATAATTGGAGCACCTTACGATGCTGATAGATCTTCCAGGAATATATTCTTAGGAGTCTCTACAACCTCTGCTTTAATAACAATGAATAAAGTAAAAATAGCTATTTTGGAGAAAAATGCAACAGATTAAATAGTTGTCAGTAGCTATTTAATTTATTTGGAGAAAGAATATTAGATCACTGAGTATTACATGACTATACATGTACATGATTACAGCCAGAACCCTAATATTTTGGTAAACGTGTTTGCATGTAGTAATTCCGGTCACACAAAAGACCACATGCTCCGGATAATATTAAATTCTGCTAAGACCCTTTTTTGCTCATGAGCCAATGGTTCCAAACAAGGATCAGAACGTAAATCATTCAGAAACGTAAGTGACTTTCATAGGTTGCAGGAAAAGTATTTAAAAGAAGTTCCCTGTATTGCTGTCTCTGCAAGCGGCACATTTTAATGGGCAGCATTTTATCAAAAGGGACCAGCTTATATTTCAGATCACTCCAGTTAGCGCCATAATCAAACAAAACTTCAATCTGTTTCACCTTACAGTTTCATGATTTTTTTTTTTTAATTTGCACTAGTTTAGTGCATTTGATTTCTCTAGTTAACCTCTCTCCTCTAATAAAAAAACAAACAGGGGCAGGAAGATGTTAGAGAACAATTGTTATGAAAAACAATATTTTCTCTTCTAAGTACATTAACTAACTGAAATACTGTTACAGAAGTGTATTTATAGCAGTATTTTAAGTTGTCTTGCAGCAAGGAAAGGGTGACCGTGCTAACACAAAGGACGTCAGGACAAGGATAGGAATGGGACAGAGAAACCCAGACTCCCAGAGGAGTAGATGGGTCAAAAGGAGTTGGTAGCAGCACACATAACTGCGGTGCTTTGCATTTTAAACAGCAAAGCTGAATCAGGCCAGGAGGTGAGCGTGAACAGCCAGTGACCACCAAAGGACCGCGCAGAGGCCCCTGTGAAATGACTGTTACGTGCGTGTGAAGAGTTACAAGAGAGAGGAAAAGGGAACAGCTCTCCGTCTCGGCCGGACTTCTGACACAGTTATGGTGCAGTATGTCTTGGCCTAATGCTGCCGGAGACCTTTTTGCTGTTGCTCCTGCACTCTTCTTGCTCTTTGTAAAACCAGATTAAGCTTCTAGTGCCCTAAAGCCCATTAACCTTTCATTTTAGGCTTTTACGAATTTGATGAGAGAAGAAGAAGATGGAAGAGATGTTCTACCTTTCAGTATCAAGGGAAGTACTGCAACCTCATGCTCATCTGATTAACCATCACCACAAATTACTGCTTAACAAATCCTTGTTAACTATGCTACCGTCTTTACGCACCAGCTCCGTGCAGCACCGGGTATCCAATGGATTGGGCAGGATGAACAACAAATGTTTAACAGCCACCAATGGACAGATACTTGGGACGCCAAAGGATCCCTTTATAACAATTTCTATCATCTGATTAGATGTTCCTTGAAAAAGAATGTCAGTGTTTTACCACTAGTACCTTGTAATTTGTCCTTGAAACCTCCACACCACAGCCTGGCCTCTCGACACAGGGACAGCCTGTGCAAAAGACACTCCCATCCCAATGAGATGTATGGAAGCATTCAAATTACCTAATCCACATTAGTGAGCTTAAGTGATTTCACAATTGTGAAATTACTTTGAAAATGGCAAGAAACTTTCCTATGTAACCCTAGACTTCTCCCCTAGAATTTTCCCCTAGATTGGCAGTACCGTTTGTAATTTTCTGTACAAAATGCCTTTTTTCCTTTTATCCAGCAACCAAGTTATTTTCAGGTTTAACACAGCATTACTTACGTGATATAACACTGTCAATGTACTGCGGTAAATAAGGAGCCCACGCATCAATGGTTTCTTTCCGACCTGCCTGCTCGATTCTTCGCAGTTCTGCTAGCAATAAGGCCTGGGCAGCTTCTCTTACCTGTAAAGTCAATAGGAACATCATACAAACTCAAATATCAAGTATTTATCAGTATGCTTTCACTATAATTTAACAAGAGCAAAAAGCACCACTTAAAGAAAAAACACTCCTACAGAAAACTCAACTAAAGCTTGTAGAACAGCCATGGTTTTTCCCACCCCTCTCCACCTTCAACACCGAAGCAGACCTGCCGTGACTATGACAACTCTTAACAGGACACAGCGAGGAGGTGCTGTCCCATGAGAAAGCCAGGGGGTGAAGGTCACAATTCGGTCCCTGGCAGGAGGGCAGCGCACAGACCAACCTGCTGTCCCACCTCCTCCTGCCCTCCGCCGCCGCGCCTGCCCCGGCACAGGCAGCGGGACCCACCGGGGCCGGCTCCCGTCCCGTAAAGGGAACGGCAAGACGGGTTTCTCACCCAAGGGAATAAGGCTGAACCCTACGCTTGCGCTGATGCATCGCAAGGCCACCACAGCTCTAGTTTTCTAGAAGTGATTTGTGATCACCCTTCTCTACAGCACCTCCAAAGTTGGGTCCATAATTCCAAATGTGCAATCAGTAAAGTTTTTCTAAGTGTTGTGAATGGTGCGGTATAAAAGGAAAACAACAACAACAAAAATAACTTTAAAATATATTTTCACATAAGATCTACTCATTTACCATATATTATGGAAGACTGAACAATGAAAGCAAAGGAAAATATATAAAAAAGGTTTCCCAAAGTTTAAAAAAATATCTGGTTTTTACACCAACAAATAGAAAATATTTTCTTGTTCTATTTGTCCCTGGTTTTGGTTGGGACATGGTTAATTTTCTTCCCAGCAGCGGGTATAGTGCTGTGGTTTGGATTTGGGATGAGAACTATGTTGATAACACACTGATGCTTTTAGTATAAGCATTACTTGGCAACGACTAAGTCAAGGACTTTTCAGCTTCCCACGTTCTGCCAGCGAGGGGGTGCACAAGGAGCGGGCAGGGGACACGGCCAGGACAGCTGACCCAAGTGGCCAAAGGGATGTTCCATACCATATGGCATCGTGCTCCATATATAACTGGGGGAATCGCCGCTCAGGGACTGGGCTGGACATCGGTCAGTGGGTGGTGAGCAATTGCACTGCACATCACTCCTTTTGTATATTCTTTTATTATTTTCTCTTCCTTTGTTGTCCTATTAAACTGTCTTTATCTCAACCCACAAGTTTTACTTTTTTTCCCCTGATTCTCCTCCCCATTCCACTGGGGGGGGAAGGAGTGAGCAAGCTGCCTGGTGCCACTCAGTTGCTGGCTGGGGTTAAACCATGGCAGTCCCCCATTAATATCACTTGTTCCACCTAAAGAGCTCATAAACACACGTTATTTTTGGTCTAAAAGTTTTAACGCACAAGGAAATTAAGTGATTTGATCGCAGTAAAATAAAAAATTGTGGACAAAGTGAATATAAATGCACTACCCTGACACTTACGGATATCCAGTAACTAGACTTCCGTTGCTTACAAATTGTAACGAGTTTCAAAGTAATTACGCTCTCAGGAAGCCATCTCTCAGTATATCCTACCTAGCAGGAGAACAGGCAATCAGGTAGCAAAACCCCATACTCCCATCTACGTTACAGGACCGCTGAGGACCTACAGCCTGGCTCTGTTACTCCTTCCCCACTTGGAAAGCTGCGCAGTCAACACATTTTTTGCCTCTACAGCACAGGTGTAGTGTTAAGGTCCTCTAGTCATTTATCAAACACTTGGGTGACAAACCGTTTACTGGCTACAGTATATACGCTCCAAAAAATAAGGCAACTCAGCAGTCTCTTGAAGAACATAGGGTGTGTGTGGGTTATTCCTAGTGAGATTCTTAATGGAATCATGAAAGTTTTTAATCCAATAATTTCTTTAAAAAAAAAAGTACAGCACCCAGAAGGTAAAAAAAGCATATATTTGTGTGTGCATACACACACGCGATTGCTTTTTCAATATTTTGCCAAGTTATCTGGAAAATTAACTTACTATATCTGAAATAAAAACTGCAGAAACTTGTGTCAGAAAAGAATTATAATTTGTGGAGTTTTTCTTTATATTAAGGGAAAACGTGATGAGTAAAAAGACAACATAAACCCCCCAAACCCCATCAGTACAAAATCACTACTCAAATCACCTCCAAGCACCGATCCTGCCACCTGCGAGCCAGCATCTCCAGAAGAGGAGGTCTGAATTTGTCCAGTCCCAGCAGGTCAGGGAGCATTACACAGTGCATAGCAGCCAGCTGGCTCCAGCCTGGTAAAACACATCACAACAGGAAGGTAAACATCATAAACACCGAAGCAATTTGAAGTTCAAAATGCATTCAAGCAAGTTTACATTGGCCACTGGCCTGGTATACAGTAGACCTTCAGGAGAAGGTGGCACAAAGAGGGAGAGAGAAAAAATAGAGCCAATTTTGCAGCAGAACCCCAGAAGCGCTTGTTCTGCCGTGGGAACCCAGGGCTCACCCCATCTTTGCTGATTCCAGCCAGCCTCAGAGCAGACTACGCAGTGCACATGCTTTCTGCATCGGACAGGAATGAGTTCTTCCAGGCACAAGTCATGCCTCATGAACTAGCTGGTCAGGTCCCAAACACATGCAAGGGTCAAACGAGACATCAGCAGAAGCGTGCCTCTAATCAGGACCGATTAAACACCAACATCCCTCTTCCTCCCCGTTCCCTCTCAAAAAGACTTCAGTATCTAGTCACAGGCTTGGATTTTAAACTCACAGCCTTAAGAATATACTCAACAGACATACTAAATACAAAAATAAAGTCACTAAAATATTACGGTCAATTTTTTTGCAAAAGCATGAGCCATGGTTCCGAGTTCAAGATTTAGAAGCCCTGTCCAAACCATAATCAGCATTACTTAGCATGTTACTCACTGTCCTACGTGCAAGTGTGGTATAATTCAATTACAGAAAACTCAGCATACAAATTACCAAAAGATTACATAGAATTTTCGGTCCCTTTTTCAAAGGTATGCAAATAGGTACAAGTGCGTGTTTGTCTGCTCTCCTTATCTCTCCATCTAAATCTTATTTCAATGTGCTTGCTTCAGGTGCAGTCCTGCTACAAGCCTGCGGGATGGGGGAGTTAAAACTAGTAAAGATAAGCATATCAAGCTCAAACAACGCAGCTTGTAAAAACGCTTGTAAAGGACTCTAGGCAAAAGAATTCTTTCAGTATTATGCTCTACACTGACTTGAGAAATTGGAGAAATACTTCAGGTGAGCATATAGATCTGTATTTTTAAATTGTCAGCAATACTGAGCATAAAAATCTAAGTATTTTAACTAATAAAGCTCCTCATGGTGCTACAAGAAAAGAAATCATTATGTCAATTTTTCTTCAAGAAAAATGGATTAAAAAGAGGAATTTCCAATTTAAGAGAGCACCATTTCTACTACTTGAGATGCATGAAGACAGGAATATATAGCTTAGTAATAAGGGCATAAAAATTCTGATTTAAAGCAACTTGCCTACAGGGATAGAAGGGGGGTTGGTTTGTTTGTTTGTGCCAATCTTTTTGGCAGAAAGACATTCTTCATAATGTGGATAAATATTTATTAGGAAAAAAATCATCCCCAACACAAACCCAAGTAGTTTAGATAAACACTAAGTTTTCATAAGCACCAAAAGTAAATTTTAAGTGCCATGAAACTGATTGTGTTTGTCTCCCTTTAAAAGGAGCAGTACATTTTCAGCCTTTCAGTTTGTAAGGCAGCCTACGGAGGCTGGTGCTCACCCCCTCGGGAGAGGGGGCCCTGTCCCACGGCCAGCCCAGCAGGTCTGGGAAGGCTCTAGACGGGGCTGGACCTCTGTACCGGGAAGTGGCACTCGCCCCCGCAGCGTCCTGCCGCTCCGCTCCCTTGTGCGCTACCCATGGGTGAAGGCACCTACTTAAACAGGGCTGAGAATTTTTTGGTCAAAAGACAACAGCAAACCCAAACGAGAGCCAAAATGTCATCTCTGATACGCTGAGCTGAACGTACCGACAGTCCAAGACACATAAACTGGGTCTGCTCACCCTCTACCAGCATTACCGGCAAAGCGTACAAAAATAACTCGCTGCCTCTTACAAAGAGAAAATTCCTACGTAGATCAAATTAAAGTCAGGTCGTAACAACGATAAGGGACATTAGTCGAAAGTAAAAGACAAATAGATAGAAAAGTGAGGAAAGAATACCTTCATTGACTAAGAAACAGGTATGTAAAGTAGGAGCAGTGTCAGAGCCAGAGTGACCAGCTTCAGTGCTAGAAGAAACAGCAGGAGCAACTTGCAGAGGAAAGAAGAAGAAATAAAGAGAAAAAATAGGAAAGTGAGGATAGCAGCTTCTGAAAAACAGATTAGTATCACTAAAGAATGAAAAACAAAACTGGAGGAAACTGTGATAATATTAAACTTAAAAAAAATTCTAGGTTTTACAAGAAGTGCAATGCCAGTGAGAGGAAGACATGCAGCTGCAGAGAAACACAGATACGCTAACAGAAACTCACATCTTTGGAAAAGACAGAGTACCCGTAAATAAAACAACTGCAAATCTGCAATCTTTAGATAGCTACATTTGGGTTGACAGCACGGTTAATGCTGAATTTTAAAACCAGGAGTTTTGCTGCTGCTTCTTGTGCTTTTCCCATACTTAGGTAGATTTGGAATTTGCCCCCCTCATTAAAAACCCCAGAAATAACCCCTTTTCAACCCGGGCTGCCCCATCTGTCGCTCTAAAACGTCACACAATGTATTACTGATGGCTAGTTTTAATGTAGGTTCATTTTAAACGCGTCCCCATTCAAATAATTTTAAACCTATACCAAAGAAAGGACTAAGACTCTAAAGCAGAAGCATACAAAGCGTAAGACTACAGGCACATACAGAAGAGCGCAGTTTGAGCAGGTTACTCAGAACAGCACCCGTGACATTTATTTCACAGACTGCATCTTTTCTCGGTGCCAACGTAATTTCAAAGCAGTTCTGAACATTATACTTCCACTAACGCTTCATGACTTAATATTACCACATGAAAAGATGCGCAGACCTTATGGTATACACATGCTACAACCCGAGGTCAACGTGGAGATTTAGAGGTCACTATCTGACACTTCCTTCCTATAGAGAAATTACCATATGTCATGCACAAGCATCTTCAAATTAATCCCCCTCTTTTATTCCGTTGCAGAACAACAATGGGTTCAAGCTCCTGAACCGATTAAGCATTGTCTTCCGAATGGTCTGTTTGCTTTTCATGCAGTGAACTTCTTTTGTCACTGTGGGACATCTGCATCAAAACTACTTTTTCCATACTTTCCATACAAATGCATCACGATGGCACGTGGACAGTGACAGGACGACTACCGTAAATCACTGCGTGACAGCAAAACCTTTTTTTATACATCTACTGAAAAAAAAGCTACATATTCTCTGAAAAAGATTGTTTGTAAAAACGCAAACCCACCCCACGCTGACACAGAAGTCTGACTCAGAAATTTCTTTCTTTTTTTTTTTGCCTCGTTTTGTTGTAGTTGTCAGCTCTTTTCCAACGTCCACGATTACAACAGTCGCTGTAATGGCAGCAGCTGGCCCAGCAGCCGAGTAGCACAGAGCTGTGCTCATCTCGGGACAAATACAGGTCAAATTGATGGAGATCAAGTGTGTCATAAAATGCATTAATTGTACCTCTAATTGATTTTTAAGAACAATAGCACTAGAAATGTAGGAGTAGCAAGATACTGCAAGTAGTGCACAATGGGATGTAAAGGTAAGGCAAGCAAGACATGCCACCAGACAGAGAAGATGACGACAATTTAGGAACAGGAGCATTTTGCTAAATTTTTGACAGCACACAATTTCATATTTATCAATTGTTTCTCATGAAGTTATAAATATTTCCACTGGGTAACCGAAGTATGTCTCTCCCCAAAATTAGCAAACCTATTTCAAAGAAAAATTACATAGTTGTCATTTGGGAAAGAAAAGCCATAACAGAACTGTATCTTTAAAAACAAAACGAGTATGTTTTTTTCTCTCATTCGATTTGCCATATAGACACCATCTCTGAGAAATCCTGAACTTTCAAATAATTATCTTTCAAGGAGAAGTGAATGGCTGTAAAAAAACCCAAAACCAAAAACCCCCCAAAACCAAAATAGCCCCACATGATGAGACAAGAGCCCTGATTTTTTTTTTATTTCTGCTTTTTGTTACTGACTGCTAAGTGTCTATTTATGTAGCACCTTTGATCATGAAACAAAGCTTAACACATCCCACTCCCGAAATCGATTTTTTCTTTACAACCAAAGATCACAGTAAATAAATATTTATATTTAGGAAAAGAATAAATACACACAAATGTTGCTGATGGGCAAGCTTCTTTCTCAGATATAAACATCCCCCTTTTTTTTCTGCATGTGAGTGAAGAAAATCACCCAGTTGATGTACAAGCTACCTGTTGCGCTTACTAGCTCTCCAATACAAGAGCAGTTCCACAGTTTAAAGATTTAAAGATGTACATATATCTTTAATGTACAGCTTTAAAGATTGTACATTGTTGTAAATACCACAGTGACAAAGTATTTGTTTTCTGCAAAATACAATCATTATTTTACAAGTTGCAAGTTTCTCTGTATTTGTGTAGCTTGTAAAGTCAAAGTTTCAATAATTAACAGGTAAAAGTGAAAAATAAAGGATAATTACAATTTTCAAAGAAAATATTAAAAAAGTCCTGAGCATATCTGCTTTATAGATTAGTTAAAAAAGTACCCGAAGGCGTTATGGAAAAAGAGAAAGCCCTTTCCTCTTCTGCCCTACGGCATATGCACGCAGCTGGGCTCACATCCACAAAATCCCAAGCACTGT
This sequence comes from Balearica regulorum gibbericeps, assembly GCF_011004875.1. Classification (NCBI taxonomy): domain Eukaryota; kingdom Metazoa; phylum Chordata; class Aves; order Gruiformes; family Gruidae; genus Balearica; species Balearica regulorum. The sequence goes on along the minus strand of NC_046220.1, from coordinate 86,766,263 downwards.
ACCAAGAGCAACGATGCGTACCCCTCCCCTCTTCGCTTCATTGTACAGCACAACGTGCACGACAAAGGTTACAAACACACATTCTCCTCAGGCCATAAACGGCCTTCGACTGGTCCCACGCGGACTTTATTGCCCCGTTATTTACCCCGGGGAGTGAATACCGCTCCTCCTCCCTCGGGCACCGCCGGCTGCTGCCCCAAGAGTCGCCCCGCGCTCTTCCCAACTTCACTCGCTCCTTAGTTCTGAGCGCAAGGCAGAACTGGCCACATCACGGTGGTTTACACTTCCCTTACTGTCAGCATTAAGAGTAGCAGCTCACTTGCCCCAGACAGCAGCTATGCTTTAGAGAGCGAGCAGGAAGGCGCTCCTCCTCCTCCTCGTCCGCAGTCCCAGCAGGACTGTTTCCCTGTGCTCCTGCTGCCCTGAGGAAGCTCTAGTCCCAGCTCTACTCCAGTGGAACATTCATGTCTAATCTTGTGTACATCTTTCTTTTCCACCACATCGTGTTCTACTTCCTGCACTTAACCCTTATCCCTGTGTAGGAAAGACACAAGGCAGATTATTCGTGGATGCTTCAGTATCACCCACTGCCGCCTTTCCTAACTGCAAGCGACAAAAATACCAGCAGCAGCAGTAGTGTTAAAATAGCTTCTTTCTCCTCCATACAAAGGAGAGGAAATGCGTACACACTACTTAGATGTGTTTACCCTGATGTTTTAGCTTGTAACACAAATGTTTTTGCACTGGTCTGCACAGCCCTTAGTTACAGACTTCGAACTCCTTCCTATCACCTCAACGCCACAATGTTTGGCAGCACATAAATATGCAAAAATTCACCGTCAGGGAATGACTTCATGACAGTATCAGCATCCTATACTGATTCTTATAAAGGTCTTAGTCATTAAAATCTTTATCTAGAATATTACACTACTTTTTCCTCCCACACAGAAGCCAGCAATATTTTTATCAATTAATAGTAAGGTGATAACTTTAGTGTCAAGAGCTGAAATGACATTTCAAATCGTTCCAAAGTGACTTTTACCTTGCTTAATTTGTCCTTGGGCTGCATGGCTTGAAATCGAAGGAGGTGCCTTCGCTTTTGACATCTCAGGGGTGCCCGGCCTAGGTGGCCTAAACACAAAATGTACATGAAGGGGAAGAAGAGTAGGGAAGAAAAGAGGGGGGGGGGAAAGGAGAGGTTATTTGCTAAAGATACTGTGACTACAGAAACTTTGAAAAGCAATCCCATAAAAACCAGTCAGTTTGACAGAAAAAATAAAGAGTGTCTCATTTACAATTCCTAGGTAAGCTTATTTTTTGGTGATAAAAAGTTCATCTGTATGTTTTGATTTATGTAGAATTTGACCTACTCGTTACAGAAACCCTTTAAAAACAATAAGCACTAAAAAGAAGGACAAAAGGGGCCTCTCGGACCTATCGTGCCTATATTAATACAACTCCACGTGCTATTAACGTTGTAAGTTACGTAACTCCATTCAAAGCAATATAGTTAGTTTGGCATAAAAATATACTACATTCAAGAAAGAAGAAATACACTCAGTTCCACTTAGATACTAAAGGTTTTTCATAGTCATTAAAAACATCGAGTCTCACAGTAAAATTCAACAAAGTAAAACGCTGCATTAAAATAGAGACTCTGAAAGAAAGTTACAAGTTCAAGTGAATATTTGCTGTACCTGGTCGGACCTTTCTTCATGTGGTCTCCAATAAAAGTGGCGTTGGTCATACTCATCAGCGTGTTGGCCAGCGAGATAACAGACAGGAGATGCTGAGTGGTGACGGCACGCGATACTCCGTACGTCCCCTTTCCCAAGCCTTCGGTAATGGACATCTTCCTTCCCAACTCCACACTATCATAGGACAGCTTGCTGACGGGCTGATTATAGCCAGGGAGCATCAGGGACATGTGGCCTCCCCTGGACAGGAGCCCAAAGGACACTGAACAGTGGGGCTTAAGCATCCCAAGACGATCAAGGCAAAGCTCATCTAGAACAGAATTCAGGCCCCAGGCATGAAGACAGGACATAAAAAGCTTTGCTGTATCCATGGTTAGATTATATTCTAACAAAGTTAATGGCTTAGATTTGCTAGAGCGATATTCTGGGTCGCCGTCTTCTCTTCTCTGTCTTATCGATTCTTCATCCTCATCTTCATCATCAAGAAGATGCTCTTTTATATTCTCTTTGATTGTTTCCTTGACCTGCTGGAAGAGGACGGCTGCTCGTTTACCAGTCAGAAAGGAGCCTCCTTTGTCAGAGCCGCCAGAGGCTTTCTGTAGGTTCTCCGGAGAAACGAGCGCAGTGTTGGGTCTGGAGGCCTCCTCGGTCAGCAGCTGAATGATCAGGGCTTCTACGTCGAAGAAGAGCACGTGGATATCTGGATCTGTTAAGTTTGTCTTTATAGCTTGAACCATCAGGGAGTTATGGGAATATTTAGGTAAATTCCCCTGAAAGAAAGAAAACAAAGAAAAAAATTTTGAAGTTTTAATTGTATTACTTAACGCTTTTCACAAAGCGAATTCATAAATTAAGGAAGCTGTGGATGATCAAAGTTTGAAAACTCACAGGGTATAAAACACGTTATGATAAACGTTATGAAACTATCAGTGAAGAATTTTGCAGCACTTTTCACAATATCAGACTTGCGGTCAAGTCCCCTAAAATACAGAAATTTCACTTGGAGGAGTTTATCAGATCAATAGAGCTCTCTAGATAAGACAGAAGTTTGCATTTTTTTCTCCCGAGTTCTAAAAGATAATAGTTATACTCCAAGGAACAATAAAATTTCAGTATTTTGTTATTAAACTTAAAATACATTAAATTACATTTCATATATTTGGCTACTGAAACATAGCATCAATTTATGCCACTGGAAAATAAGCTACTAATAAATTCATTCAGAATTATTGTTCCAGTGTACGAACCTGGTTTTGAAACATGCATATTATTTGAATTCTCAAGGTTCTCATTCACACTGATGTGTCTCTCGAAGTACTCTGCTTTTCCCGTGGCTGTCAGTTACTGTATATCCCTGAAGAGTGTAAGATGGCTTTTTACAGGAAAAAAGCCTTCAGAGGAAAAACCGTTTGACAGTTTTACATCAGCTTTGTTTGTGGACACCAACGTGTCCGAAAGAGGCTCTGTACCCTGACCTGCTGCGGGGGCAGCTGATGATCCAGCCACAGCTTCTTTGCGATTCATTTCGGAACGCTGCCTTGGAGCAACTCAGGAATAACCTCTCCCCTCGACCGCTGCACAGCAAGAGGCCCAGGGGAAAACAGAGTAAGAAACTGCTCCTTCAATCCTATTGAAACGTAACACACACAAAGTGTATTTCTCTAAAAGCAATCCACTCTGTTAGTCTTATCTCATATTGTAATCTTCATTTTTCTACTGCACTAACACTTTATGTAATTTGCAGGCTCTTAATGTAAGGCTGCTAATATTTCTCTGACTTAGAATGAATGCCCACGTATATTTTACTGTACGCTGTTGAAGCAGAGAAGAGAGAGTTCTCCTGAGAGAGAACTCACTAGTTCTTGCTCACTTTCAGAGGATGATTCTCAACAAATATACATAAATATTTTACATTATCCCAATGCACTGGTTTTGTAACAAACCAACCAACCAGATACAAAAAGCACACACACACACACAGATATTCAAAACACATCAAGGGACTCTCCAACAATGACATGCAGACCTGGCAAAATCTTCAATACCATCTGCTATTCCACTAGAATTCAATCATTTTTAATTTCTGGCTTTCCTAAATTAAAATTCATTTCACTTATACAACAAAGTTAAGGCACTACCATAAGGAAAATTCACATTTGTCACAAGGATTAAGAAAAAAAAATAATAAATTGAACAGAGACACCCTCCCGGCTCCCTGTTCTTATATTTCTCGGAGAAGCAGCAGCGCAGGCTAGTTCACCGTGCCAGACAGGCAGCCAGAGCCTAACACAATCAGCACTGGAGCCAAATTCCGCTCCTTTTCCTGTAGTCAATTCTGAGACTAAATAAACTATGCTTATTACATGAATTTGCCATGAGAAGCAAATAATGGAGAATTGAAACCAGAATAGAAAGAATTAAATGTCAATAAAAAACAGCCACAAATTATTTTCTACAATGCACTGATTTATTCATGTATTCCTTATTTATTTAAAACAAGCCAGTTATTTTTTCAGAATGTAACGCAGGTAACTTTTTATGCAATGCTCTCTGGTAACAGTCACAATGGTAAAGTTAAAAGCAACAATAACCCCAAAATATTTTAGCTGTGAATGATCGTTGACCTCAGGTATAGAGCACACTTTGCTGTGCATCACGCCTCTGTAGGTACCTATACCTTCATTAGACGTGAGGAACCTGCACGTAAAACACGTACGTTCGCACAGCACGGACAAGTGCAACGTTCACACTGAGGCAGGCGAACAGTCGCAGCGGACGCGGCAGGAAGAGCAGCACACGTCTGTCTGCAGAAGCACGACGGTGCTGTGCTAAGGAACGCTCTCTAAGCGGCATTTCTTTTCCAAAGAGAGCGGAAGAGCAGGCGGCACAATAAATACGGAATGGGATAGGGCTGGGAGCGGGGCCGTGCCGCTCTCTGCTGGTCACAGCCCAGGCTGACAGAACCTTTTCCCAAAGGGAGAACACGAGCTCGCTCTTTCGACTCAGGCAATGTTTTCAAACGGCATTGACAGACTAAAGGAATTTAATACCCTTCTACTCTGATGGGTCTTCATTAGGAAACAGGTCCGATGAACGGCAGCATACGGAATCGCCAATCAGAGTAAACGTAGGCGATTCTGCGGCTGTGTCCTGCCGAGGTTGGCGGCCCCTCTAACGCAACCCCTGCCCAAGGCAGCATCCACTACAGCAAGACGCTCGGGGCGAGGAAACCCTCTTACAGGCTTCTCCAGTATGTGACTCTAAGGATATTTTTCCCAGTTTCCTTCAAGATAATTTTGCACTTCCTTCTATTAATCTTTAACAGAAAGATAAAAATTTAAGTCAGACATCATATTCCTTCTGTGACAAAGTTCATAATGCCCTCACAAGGCCAGGACTTACCTTTTCTCTGTATTTGGCCAACACAAAAGTGCACACCACAAAGCCCAAGAGAACGAACGCGCTTCCTTTGAGCTCTGCACTGACATGCCATGGAGCTCACCAGCTAAACTACGGCCGGCCTATTTCTAAAATTCACCGTTTGCCGCTTTGTTCTGTCTCTACTGTCTCTGCAATGTGATGCTGTTACCTGCCTGTCAGTTTTCAAAACGGTCAATCCAAATCCATCAGACTGAGTAACAGTCAGGCACATTAAAACTAATGGGACACTCAGCACTAACTCTTGTACCATGCTATCCTCCATGCTGAAGTTCCTTACACCTTTTATGCTGTACTAGCTGTTCTGGAGATACATGCCATGTTGTATTCTAATCGCTCTTCAGAACAATAAAATTAATGCTAAAAATATAAAAATTACTCTTTATACAATTTGAAATCCAAGTTCTTTCTTATTGCAAGAAACCAATTCAGAAAGAGAGCTCATTACTAGTTGTTCAAAAAGGAACTTCCCCACATCTCAAAATATGTAAGGTGCTTCCATCCAGCGTATGCAGTAACAACCAGGACGGAGAAAAAACATCCTCTGACTGCGGAGGCTGATGTGCAGACTCACCGTCCAGCTACCACTCCAACACTTGCACAACTCGTAGCATTTTGTGGTATTACCAGCAGTTACTTATTGCTCCGATTGGTAAAGTAGCCTGTTGTTGTACTCGGTAACATCCACGTAAATTGTAAAGTTGTGTTTCTACACGAGCACACGTAAAGATGCCGTGGGTTGCGCGCGCTCTCTGTACATAGACGTACAGCGCTCTGAACAGTTCACGAATGCTTTTAACAAGTTACTACAGACAGTTTCGTTTGAATTTGTCACTTAAGTCATAAAACAGAATTTAAAAAGTCCTTAAACATTAAACATTGAGATATTTAGGGACCAGCTAAGCCCATTAATATCTTCTAGCACTAAACACTTAAAATATTTCTCAAACTGTAATTAATTTTCAGCATTTAAGTTACTTTGGCTCCATTTATACCTATTTGTACATATATTTTAGTAATACTTTTTCTGAACTGTCACACAGCAACAATTACCAGAATAAAATAGAAGTCAAGCTCTAGCTCTACCTTTAGCAAGGTCTGCAGGAATGTATAAAGCACATCCAATACGGGGTGAAAGAGGGGAAAACAGATCAATGCTGAGTCCATTCCTCAAAGTCAGCGTAAAATGAAAAGCGGGGGGATTTGCTTCTGATGGATACAGATCACAGGCAGGTTTACTGGAGTATCCATCAATACTACAAATTAACAGAATGCATACAATTGACCAAAGATTCCAGATTTTATGAAATATTGCTAAATCCAGATTTTTAAATAAACTCAAACAGAAAAAACACAGTAGGAAGCACACTGACGTGGAAGGTGGTATCATGAACAGCAACATAAATTGGGGAACAACGTCCAGAGGTATGTGGAAGGGATTGTGTTGGTTGACATCAAAAAAGGTATCACCACCCATCTAGAAAATGGTAAGTTTACTTGGTGCATAACCTCTGTTCTTAGTGAACCTACAGAAAAAGACAGTGAAAGCAGTACAGAGCTATGGACATGAAGAGGAAGTTTAAAAGCATTAGACTCCAGCAAGGAAAATCACTACCATGAAAGCACAACACAGAAAAGACATAAGTGAAGTGAGTTTTGAAAGCGTAACTCTAGATACCACCACCTGCATTGGAAACTGCATGACGACGTTGAAGCAAGCTGATACTTTTTGTTCAGGGAAACTGAACTCCTAGGACTGACCCAAGGCCAGAAAATCTAGGTCAGGGCTTTCCATTAAAATTTCAGAGAGCTTTGGATGAGAACCTTCCAGTTACAACCATGAAGACTCCCCATATTTCATTCACTTATTTAGGGGAAAAAAGTGTTTCAGGTATTGCATGAAAACCAGACAAACCAAAACACAACTCACCTTGTCAGATGCTTCGGAAGCGAGTAAGTTAGTGGCAAGAGTCTGTAGTTTCTGATGCGCCACGTTCTTCAGAGCAGCCAAGCTACGCCTAGTCATGGCCTGCTTCAGGTTGACGGCGGGGTGGCTTAGGGAATCCACAGCTGCTGGGACTGCCTCATCGCAGGCGTTCAGGATTTCCACTGCCGTTATTCCCATCACACACCTGTCCAGCGCACCTGCAAACATTGGAAAAGCATGAGTTTAAGCAGAAACAATTCAGAATGTCCAAAACATCACCAGTACAACAATGGGCAAAAAGAATTTACATGGGAGGGTGCCACGCATAAGGCTTTCCATTGTGTTAACAGCCCTTTTTGAGAACTGATATTCCTAAAGGGATGGGATTTTCCTAAGTTTCCATGAAGCTGAAGTGTGTAAAGAAAAACCACATTAACAAAAATCAAGACAAGTTTTCAAACCCCTACAATGTGATTCTGTACCGACCAGAGAGCGGCGACTGCAGTTGCTCAGCATTTTTAGTGGAAGGTTGATTTCAAGCATTTTTAATTCTCTCTCCCACCCAACTACCTGTGTGGATTAAGTTTTCCATGTCAGGTATCAGGTTCTTCTTTTGCTTCCTAGAGCTTCAATGAAAACCAATTCTCATCTAGTTTTCACAATAAGCTGAAAACGATATTCAGACGTTATTGCAGGTTTGTAAGGGTTTAAGTGAGTTAAGGGGTTAAAGGTGATGACATGCTGCACATATTTTGATGCATTTTTTCCCCTCACTTTCTCCCTTTCAAATATCATAAGGCTTTCTACAACAAAGCTGTGCTTATTTTATGCCTTGTTGCCCATTCTGTTAAGGTTCACGTTTAGTTCCTTCTAAGCTAAGCATTAGTCCCTTTTTAAAAAAAAAAACCCACACCAAACACAACAAAACCCCCAAACACTGTCTTCACTCTGCAGATGAAGAAACTGTTGTAGATTGAAGGCGCTGCACTTCTACAGCTCTGAAGAAGATTGCTGAGGAAGCACAGGCACTAATAAAGTGAGAGGACACTGGAAGTACAGCCAACGTTTTAACTAGTCTCTCTAAAGATAACAAGAGAATACGTAGGGGAAAGATAGACACCACAAGCTGTGCTTCTCCAAGAGCAAATGAGTTATTCCAAATACTAACATTTGTATTTGAGAAAAGTGCACATAATTGACAAATTTGGGGAATATGTGGAGTTTTAAATTTCCAAATATAAATGTGCAAAACAACATTAACTCTTCTCTCAGATGTAACTTATACAGAACTATAACCAAATATACATATCTAAACAAAGAAATTGTTTAATCACCATCTTTGAACTTAACCTTACCAGTATCCATTTGCCAGACGTACACAGACCCATCTGAACATCCTACCACCAGATAGTCGTCGGAAGGCCTCCATTTTATTACTTGAATAGGGAAAAGGTGACGGGAGGCCAGCATGATGCATTTTTTCTCCCGCAGACTCAGAAGACCTACTGAGTGATCACTGGCTACAGAGCAAATACAGTGCTGGACTCTTGCCTAAGAAAAGAAGAAAAAAACAAAAGAGAAGAAGTCTTAATCATAATGCAGAGAGTTTGCATTTAATAACCTCTTCTTTGCTGGACCAAGCATGGTGATCAACAACCTGTTTTATAATCATAACCAGACACATAACTCTATCGCTAAACTCACTGAGGTCACTAGAAACAGATTTTTCACTGACGGAAATTCTCTTGAATCCAACCTCTTGCACATCATAAAGAGCAAACAGCTTTTAGAACCTGTTTTGTTGAGCAAAAAAGAGAAACCACGGTTTTCAAGTAATTTTGTTCATTAAATTCTACCTACTCATCCAAGTTACGAAAGACAAAATGACAAAATTACCTTTAAAACCTAAAGGCTAACTGGAGGGGAACGCTGGCCTATCACATGCGCAACACCTTCAGGGGAAGGACTGCTTCCACATCGTGGAAATCCTCTCCCACTGTTAATGCTACACATCATAAAATGCCAAGCATCTCCTTAGCTAGCTAGGTTTTAATATCCAGTTTTCCCACTATTTGTAATTCTTTACGTAGCTAAAACTTGATGCAAACAAAACCAAGATTAAGAGAACAATTAAACCCTTTTTAAGTGCCTGCAGGAGTTACGCATTGGGCCAGTGCTAACCCTTCAGTATTTCATATTGCAGTCACGTTCTCAAGGATTTGAGGAGCTGTGCCGTTTATGAAAAGTGTGAGACAGGTTATCAGATGTATTATGTAAAACTTACACTACAGTTTTCTGGTGGAACTAGAAGCTGTGTAATTTCTCCACCATGTACACAGAAGATATGTTTCATCTCTCCAGAAAATATATCCCATATGATGACTGAGAAATCCACACCACCTGAGATCAAATACCTTTGATCATAACGAGAAGAAACCTGATGAGGATACAGTAAACATGTAATTTTGTTTCGATGGCCTCGGAGAGTCCGGTGAGGTGGCCAGCCTGAGAAATTGGGTAAGGGGCGAAAGAGGAAAAGAAAAGGAAAAAAAGAGAGACAAAAAATATAATTCAACAGAACAGTTAACAATCCAAAATGCTGTTCTTGATTAAATACAGACATACTGCAATTTTTGAAAGAAGTTCTTATAGAATTAACCTTGTCTTTTTTAAAATGCTCATAATTTTTTTTTAATGGCCATGGACTGAAAGATTCCTTTTGTCTTGCTGTGCGATCTCACTTTAAAGTAATTCAGTTGTATTAAAACAGCCTCTTCCCCTCAAAAAAAATTACAAAGGCCACAAAGATGTGAAAAAGTAAACCCCCTTCCCCACCAAACATGAATTTATCCAAGGTTCTAACCAAAAGGACTGGTACCAGGAAGACTGCACAATCTTACTCCACACTGGCCACACCAGCAGCATGAAGTCTGCAGCGTTATCTGTTTGGTGCTGGTGCAGAACAGGTTAATGACAGCAAATTTAAATTCACAAAGGAAAATAATTTTTGTGAACACAGAGCAAGAATGGCAAGCGTCCTATCTCCTGAGATCAAACATGTTAGTCAAAAGCTTAGAATGAGAATGATTTAACTACTGCAAAAGATGCTTGGAAAAACTGTCTTTTTAGATGGCAAATTTGACAAAACGGGCCCAATAAATTAAATACCAGAATCAAGGATTCTATGCAATTCCTGTGTGATATAGTTGAACTTTTTTCCCCTCCATGTCATTATGCTTTCTAGCAAGCACAGCAAACCTGACGTAGAATACACACAAGCACTTCTGTATTTTTACGAGGGCAAGAATCACCAACACTTATTTGCAGAATAATATATCAACTTTGAGGCAATCCAATTTCACATTAAGAACACATCATTTTTGTATAAAGTTATAGAAAGTAAAACAGTTATATAAAAGGAAACAGTACAACCAACAGCCTTGTACGTAACTGACAAGCTCCCAGGTGTATTCACAGAAAAATATTTACATGTCTTTTTTGTTTATCAGCATTTGTAAAAAATCAAAACCCAAATATTTGTTCTGCAGCTACAATCATAAAAGTATTAAAACAACATTATCTGGAACCAAAACGTGCAATACTCATTTAACTACACAACACACAGAGGAATTCTCTTTTAGATGTGTGATTTTCCCAAGAAGATCTTTGCAGGCATGCCAATGCCCCAGCTGAACAATTCCGGACAAGAGACAGATGTGTCCTGCCATATCTTTGCTACTGCATCTCAAAAACCCAGGAGAAATATCCAAGGCTTTCCAGCGAAGGGACCCCCCCAAAACTGATGCAAGCTGGCCACGGTTAATTCACCACTTAGGTTTCTCATTATGTAATAGAACATCAGCATCGTTAAGAACATGGTCATATGATTGCGACCTGTAAAGCGACTTAGTTTCATGAAGCGAGCGTTATTTCTTACTTCAGTCTACCTCGCGACAAGCACACGCTGCAATCCAACCGTGCTTTTTCCAAAGCTTATTTGCGTACCTCTCCTTAGCATATGCTCTCCTTGCAGCAGCTGAACTATAGCTGTTTGTGTTGCTGGCACAATAACAATGCTTCCGTCTTCACGGCCACAGACCAAACGCCCGTGTGCTGGAATATATACGCTGGCTGTAACTTTAAGGGGTTCGTTGAGGTTTGGTATTAGGCTCAGTTGGTCTATAATCCCAGCAGGGCGAGGAGTAAGTTTATCAAAAGCTTCCTGGAGGGATACTGAAGTTGTTGTTTGCAGCCCTGTTTAAAAAAAGAAGAAAAAGAAAGAGAGGGGTGAGAGCGGAAGGATGATTTTAAAAAGACAATAATTTAAAAAAGAAATTAAAGGAGGGAAATCAGGAATGCTTTGCTGAGAAGATTCCAAAGTTTAAATACACCACATTACAACGCTTTGAACAAAGTAAAAGGTACACACCAGAGATGAACTTACTGACTATGCGAGTGAAGCTAGAGCAACACATGGAAACCATGTATGTGAGAACTGGAAAAGTGTATGATTTAGCTACAAGAGAAAGTTACACAGACAGACAGCAAGACAGCTAGTATTTGGAAAAAAAAGCAGTTAAAACTTAATACCTGAAAAATATTCAGACTAAAAGAAAATCTTGATCATATATGAAAAAATTAAGTTACTATAACTCTTAGAAGAAGCTAACAATTAAAAAAAGATAACTTTATGGATTTGTAGGAAAAGCAGCAGTGCTTTATCCAGTGACAAAACATGTAACGAAGACTAGAGATGCCCATTAAAAGCCTTGGGAACCAGACTGTTAATTAGGTATACCTTTTGCACTACCTTGTTGCTCTAGAGTATCAGGCACGCTCCAAATACACAGTCTCCCCGAAGAGTCTCCTTGGATTAACAGTTTATAGGAAAACTCCCTATGTCCATAGAAGAATCGAGTAACTGGAGGACATATTAGCAGCTGTTAAGAAAAATAAATTAACAACTTCAGAACACATGCAAGCCACGTACTAACCTCATAACGTACCTGCCCCACAAAATCCACTGTTCCTTTTAAAAGCAGGACAAAATGTAGCTGCTTTTTCTTTCTTACAGGAGAAAGAACATGGCAATACAAATCAGAAAAAACTGTGGTTACTTACAAAAGAAGTCACAAGTTTAGGGGAGAGGAAAAAAAAGATTTTCCGTTTCTTTGGTTTTGTTCTAAATATATTCATATTTAGACTATTTTATATATGTGTGTGTGCATTCTAAAATTGTTAGCGTTCTAACTGCAATGGTGAGCTGAAGAGACGCTACTCAGTAAGGAACATGGTCCACAACAGAAGCAAAAGAGTTAATGTTGATTGACAACATAAAGAAAAATAAAACAAATACATAAATGTTTCAATGTCCAAATTTGGCAACAGATTACTTGGTTAAGATTAAAAAACCAGGATTCCTACAATAGACTTGTAATAGCAGCATTTGTAAATCAGACAGCTATTTATACCTAGCGGTATAGGTACTAGTACTAGATACATCATTCAACAGTCTTGGATATGGTCACAGCACAATCTAAAAATGAAGCATAGCTCAAAGTTGGATTTCCTTTACTTTGCAAGGGTTTAAGCTTTCAAATTCAAAGTTGTGATTCTAAACGCTCTTGCTCAGTTATTGCCTAACCATCGTGCACATCACAACTTGACCTCTGCTTCTCCAGGCACTGAGGAATGACAAACTTAGTATGTAGGAACTGAAGATTCACTTGAGCAGAGACCAGTCTCTGCATTTATTTGAAAACCAACAAGAACCAAATCAAACCGCAGAGATGCTGTGCCTGTTATCCTCCTAAATGTCTACTTTTTCTAGGAAAAGAAGAAATCCTAAAGGTCTGCATTGAAAAAGAAGGACTGGTCACGGTGTATGCACATTTCAACTCTCTAAAAGAGAAATGCAGTCCATAAAAGAAACCCAAAGCAATATATTTTACCTGTTTATCTGCTCTGTCCAACACACTGTACAATAAAGGCGGAATTAAATTTTCTACTGCTTTCCCCACATCTCTGCGAAATGAATCACTAGCTGGTAGACAGCTGGGTTTAAAACAAAGAGAAAAGGAGTAACATTCCTTAAAATACTAGAGTGATTACTACATCACAAGCTAACTAAATAATACCAAGCAAAAACCACCCCCAAGCCCTTAAATGTCACATTTTTCAATTGTTAATACAGCATGTAGCAGATCATTACTCTAATTTTAATCTATAGGGTATGCTTCGTTAATTAGTAACTGCTCCAAATGTGTCCAGCTCAGTTTCCCCACACATTCAGAACTGAGAATGAAGGAAGCCTGGCTTTAGGCCTGCTTTGGCCTTCAACACCTTTGGCCTCAGACTCAGGGCCAAACCACACCAAACCCAAGGATTCCTCCGGCAGATCACCAGATAGATCTGTTTGCAGCCTTATGCTCTGATCACCTAAGAGGAGGAGAAAGGACTTCTTGCTCGATTTATGTCAGAATATTCAAGGATCTCCAAGATAAAACTGTATCAAAGAGATATTTGCATGTCATGAAGATGTCAGAAGTTTTTTTTTCTACTTTTGTCATTCTACATTTAACCTCTTTGACACCTAATTTTACATTAAGTTTACAGTTTCACATTTACATGCACAAACTTAGCTGTTCGTGCCTTCCCTTAATGGGCTGAGAGAGTACTGTTACAATAACGCGATCACATCATTTACATTCTACTCCACATAGCAAAATCTTCTTTCTTCCTTGTCTTGACCAGGTTAAGGGAATGTGTAAATTTTATTTTAATTTATGACACTTGTTCAACAGCAAAACACACCTCTTCCTATCACACAGCTCCATTAGGAAGTGATAAAGAGTGAGTGTAACACCAGAAAATAGCAAAGCAATCTTGGTTGAGGCAATCTAAATTACCGAGCACTGCTTCAACACAATGCATTTAGGGGACACACACTTTAAAGTACGCTCCTGCAATATTTGTTTCTGCAACATCCATATGATTTTGAAACAAAATAAAAGCCAAAGATACTCAATATTTCTTTGAAGATGCTCATGCTTATCTCAAAAAATAAAGAAATTAAAGTATTTCACTGCTGACTACCTGGCTGGCAATTTATATATGAAACTTTGTCCATCTTCCGTCCACACAATCACTTTGTCAGCTGACACAAAGTCGCCACCGGTCCAGGTCTGATCATTTTCACTAGGGACCGAACATAAGAGGGAATAATCTCCAGCATCAAAAACCTGAAAAGAAACAGAAAAGTCTGTTGTCATTAACCAATTACAGATTAAAATGCCCAGACTGCAGCTAATTTTGGTTTCAATATAGCCACATTAAAGGGACTTAAGACTTGATCTGAATGCCTTACTGGCAATGTAATTAAATCAGCTTTCACAGTGAAAAGCAGTCAGGTGGTGTTGAGCTAGCTTTCCTTACCCGCCAGTATTTGGAACACACTACCAACAACGACCGCTGAGTAAACGCACAGAAAGAAATGCTTTGACAGTTTTGACAGTAAATAGGTTTTGACTCCTCTTCAAACACTGGTGTCGTATCCTAAAAAACAAACAAAACCAGCACTAAGTTAACTGCATTTTATTTAAAATTATAAACCTGAGATTAAATAGAGCACTATTACCTGCTGTAATAACAACATCTTCACAAAAGGCATTGCTTGATGCTTTTAAATTTGCTTGAGTCATGAGCTTGTCAATGGTTCTGTAAATTTTAACTGAAATAAACACTTATGTTTTATTTTGATACTCCTATGAAAGCTCTTCACTTTCATAAAGCCAGCCTTATTTTCTCTGTCCCATCTCGATTAATCAGCACAGCCAGGCAATTAAGGCAGAAATGGGGACTCAGATGTCCTAGACCACAACTCCTGACTCTGTTGCTGATCTCTGTGGCAAGACAGTATCTCACTGAAAAGTTTTTTCCTCATCTTCAAGCTGAGGAAGAAGCATTCTGTCCCACACAGAAAGCATTTAAGTGCTCAGTGTGACAGCAACCAGCGCCTGAAACCGAGCGCCTCTACACAGAACACCACACAGATGGATATCAGGTAACAAGAAAATACGCAGCTGATTTTTTTCTTGCTCAAATTGAACTTCGGAGCGTGACAGAGACCATGTGAAGGAAAAGGGACCATGCTGTTTCCTAAGATGCCAGATGGCCAACTTCTAAGGAAAAAAAACAAACACTTGTAGCAGCTCTTATTCTATTATTCCTCATAAGAAGATCTGCAAGAGCATGTGGTATCCTCTTCTGTCACTTAAGTCTAACAAATTCCCCAGCTGGACAGATTAGCGGTGCCCATTTAGTATCATCACTGTCAATGAATTACCTTGCAGCCAGACAGTCAGCTGAAACTAAGCAGATTCAGCTCACATTCCAGTCCTTCAGGGTTCCCCATATCCCAAATGGGCTAGACTGCGATAAGCTCCTGTTTAGTTGGGTCTTTGCATTTCTTACTTTCCTAACAGCCAACACTCTTCACTGCTCACTGCTGCTTTACTTTTTTTTTTTTTTAAGTATAACTGTTAAATGTTAGCTAAACCATTACTAGCTGTGTGACAAGGGTTTCCAGAAAATGCTTTGAGAGCAAACATAATTTCATCAAGTTTGAAACTATAAAACAAAAACCCATGAATATCACCTCTGTCCCCTGATGGGGTCAAAAGCAAGGAATTCCATTACACTGCTCTTCCAAGCTAATGCAAACTGTGCTGCTTTTGCATTGTAAATATCCTGGAAATAAACTAGTTAAGCAAAACCCAGTTCATTTCTATATCATAAGGTTATTTTTCCACAGTTGCTAAACATCTGTAGGAAGGTGTCTCTTTTACAGGAGGTTTCTGCGAGTAGCTAATCTGCCAGAGGTCTATGAGACTTGGAGCAAATCTCCTTGAAGACATTTACTCATTAGTACACAGGAAGGCAGAACTGCCAAACAACAGAGAGCTATAGATAATCCCCAATAATGAATATTCCTAAAAAACTGTATTCTCTGCTCAGCAAGCCCTTCAGGCATCTTCACATCTCACTTATCTTTTCCAAAGAAAATTCTACATTTAATAATAAAATTTAGTACTAAATAAAATTTAATAATAAAATATAGTAATTAAGTACAGTTATCTTTAAAAGCAGAAGAAATGCAGCTGGAGAACTTTATCACAACATTTGATTTTTTTTTTTTAAGATTAGTCACTTCTATAACACCACCACCATATTAAAAGACACATGCCTGCTATGAGGTACACGGTAGGCTTTAACTCTGCGACTTATTTCTTCTATCTGTACCACACAGAGTAAACATGTATTAGTTAGCATCATCTCTTTCAACTAATGAGTACTTGTACTGGGAGCTCTTGCATATGAAAGTTTTGCCTGCACTGAATAACGTTATGCCTGTAATACAGCATCCATCTCAGTTTGGAAAGTTAAACGTTACCAGAACAATCTTTGTCACTAAATTCCCTTTGGAAGACAATACTCCTGTGAAATGTAGTACAAGATAACTTAATGGAAGAATAGGACTTTTAAAGAGGGAAAAATAAAAAGAGAAATATTTGTATATTAAACAGAAATCATTACATGGTACAAATAACAAAATAGATTTGTAGAAATTGAAGATTGTCCTACGTCTGATATTGAAATAAGTTCTCAAAGTCAAACACAAGAAAGATTAGGAGTTCTGCTGCTGACTTGAAGAATCAGCAAAGCAAAATTAAGGATATTGATTTTCAAATGGCAAAGAGGAAAAAAGAACCCCATAGTATCACTAGGGAGCTGGCAGAACAGGAAACAGCATTAATAAGAGTTCTCCTTCATCACAACAGGAAATATCAGTAAATGAGGAGCCTTTGTTTACCTGCATGCGACTAACTTCAGAGGTTATTATCCAGACCTTGAGGATGCCAGTCACTGAAACTGCTACAACAGTATCCTCTGGGGAAAGACAAACATTAGACCAGTAAGGACAAGGATGTTTCCGTCGGGTTGCACACTTGTGCTGAGAGCACCTCAGCATTAAAGTTTATCCAAATGTTCCTGAAGTGTTTGCAAATAAATGTTTGATTTAGAAGCAAAGTGGTATTCCAGAAACACGCACGCACACAGATTCCATGCTGCTGTCTCAGTCTCACTCCCATCTCTCAGTTAATACTAGGGCTCATATTTAATGGGGGAAGGGTTGTTTCTAGTATTGCTGTCGGACACTGTCGGTCGTCCCATCACTTCCCCCAGGCAAAGGGTTACTCGGTCTCCCGAGAGGAGAGATTTCTTCCCACGCCTAGCTGTCTGCCCACAGCAGCCCGCGAGGACGCTGATGTTCAACAGAAAGCATACTCTAGCCGTACAGTTGCCCGAGCATCTCTTGGCTGTGAGTTCCCAAGGGCATCCCTGCAAAAATCACTCCATTAGCGTCCTTACCTTCACAAAACCCAAAGTATATCAAGTGCTAGTCAGACTTCCTAGACATTCCTGTTTCTACCAGACGAGTCTGGTGGAAGACCAAAATCCAAGGGGCAACTTCTTGGTTACAATACAAAAAGGATTACAGAAGAAGAAATCAAATTAAAGGCAGTATCAGGAAACACTTTATACCGTTGTTCACTTCCAGTTGTCCCAGCAACTTAGATATTGTGGGGACAGCAGTTGAGCTTTCCCTCTCCAGGACTTTGGGAACGCTCAGTTTACAACTGCTCTCAGCCTCAACTCAAGATAAAAGTCTCTCCTTTTGTCAGTATCTCCTCTTCCTTGGCGTTCCCCAAACCTCTTGGGAATTAGTCTCCCCACCAGGAGAACCTGAATGGAACCCCTCTCCTCCTCAGTGGCCAGAATTTAAAGCCTAGCAAACGAACACAAACTAGCAGAGCAAAACAGATGTGTGGACAAGTATCCCTTCAAACCATGTCAACTAACCCACTGCCGAACACGAGCCAACTCCCGTACCTCTCCACTAAACAGACTGTTATCGATCGCAGAAGTTCCTCCCTCTGCAGTCTTCAGGTTTTTAATCCTATTGTGTACTTTAATCAGCACATTCCTTAAATACATTTCCTACAATAATAGCTTTGAAAATGTTATGACAGCACTTTTTATAAAGCTACTAATCACAAGAAATACTCATGGTACGTATATATCTTGTCAAAAATTGCAATGTATAGCTTGCCAAATGATCCTGATGCATGCTACACGTCACATTAGTAACGCAGATGACAGCCTTAGCATTTAGAGTACTTGCACCCCCTCCTCTGGTCTTGTGACAGTTTCCAGGCTCTCGCCGTCAGAGTGCTCTCCAGAACTCCTTCTCGATTCTCAAAGAGAAAACAAGTTATCACCCTAGTGGAATGTGCTTTTATTCAAAATAAAAAATAATTTAAAAAAAAAAAAATCACTCTTCCTGTAGAAAGGTTCCTCGTCCTTCAGACTGCAGCACATGCACACACTGAAGCTGCCAGGAGTCAATCTATTTACTAGGTGGGCCCAGATCCTGCTGAGCACGCACACGCAGAGTGATTTGGGTAGATCTCAGGTTCTGTTCATCAAAAAGCAGTTCAGTTTTAGCCAGAGCCAAAACTCCCAGTCGACGGAACAGCAAAAGAGACAAGAGAGAGATTAACCTAGCCTCTTTTTCAGGGACTAGAAACAACTAGGTATACTCTACTTTCTGCAAAGGTTAGTGCTTGTTGGGTGTTGCCCAAGATCACAAGTAGTAACATTCTAGGTCCTCCCCTGGGTCTTGAAGAAGTGGAAAACAGTGTTTCTCTTACAGGGAGGCAATGCCATAATAAAAGCAACAAAAATAATTACCTTGTGTTCTGTTGGATCGAATGATAGTCATGGAGCTGATCCAGTCAGGAGATATCTTTGATAATAAAGAATAAAGAACTTCAAGGCTGGTAGCATCCACAACAAGAATTTCTGGATAATGTCCGTGACATAATAGTCTCCCTTCACGCTGAGTCCCAACTGTAAACTGATAGAACTGAGTGGATATTAACAAATACAGAAGTTATACTCCATGTGAGACATTGACTACTTCATTTTTAATCAAAACCATAACTTCATAAATACATTCCAATGCCTGTATGTTTAAAAATTACCAGGTTTTTGCAGAGGCACCCTTTTTCCCCATTACCTTCCCATGGCAATCCTCACCCTGTACACCCCACTCCTGCAGCGGACTGGAGCTGCCTCAGCCTCCCCTGCCAAGCTCCTCCTCACACTCCCACTCCCCCGGCAGTACTCCTCCAAAACTTTTCTCCTTTTCCTTTCTTTCCAGCCTCTCTCACTAATTATGATACATTTTTTTAAGTGCTGAAGCAACAGCACTTCTTTCCAGCTCTAGGGCATTTGATGATACAGCATAAGCTATTTATAAGATACTTCTGTATGCATATAATGTCATTATTAAGCCTAAAAAGAAAGAAACCAGCCCTGTTTCGATAACGGATCTATAGTTATCCGTGCTTTGCAATATAGAACATACACAAAGTACTAACCTGTATGCCAGTATGTGTACAGGCTAGTTTAGTAAACTCTATGCATCTCCCATCATTTACATCCCACAGGCACATCTCCCTAAAAATATAAAAGGCAGATTAAAACTACATGGAAAGTATTTCAATCTTCCAAGGGTTTAAAAATCATTTACATTGGGAGAAACTTAACCATTTGAACCATTTGTTAGTGACTATATGAATTGTAGTTAGATAAAGGAAACAAAGTCAACTTGAGTTTCCAGCCCTTCTACCTGAATCTACACAACCTCTTCTTCCCTACAAAGGTAAGGGGAAACGAGTGAAATGCTAAGGCTCACCACAAACAATCGACGTTAAGTAAACACAAGGACATAACTGAGAACTTCTTGCCTCTCACAAATGTTTCAAGTCATTCTATACTTCTGCTGCCCTGCCATGTCGCCCAAAGATCCGCTTGCCCTCTCCACGTTTGTGAGGAAGAAACCAGAATTAAAGAAACTCGAACTGGGTTGGGCAGCAGATAAAAAACTATTTTATTTAGATACATAACAGGCCTATACCCGGCCAACTACATTTATATACGCAGAGGTTCAGAAATTTCTTCCTCAGAGCTGATCAAAATCGGCCTCAGCCTGGAGGTTCGCCTTTCAGTAAATAGCCTTTTCAAAAAAAAAAAAAAAAAAAAAGGCAAATAAACAACCAAAAAACCCCCAGACTCACAAACAACTTCTTCCTTTTATAAGCTTTTATAATCATACCAGAAGAGTCCGTCATTCAAACAGCAAGTTCTGTACAGCAATAAAAAAAAGCAACCCTCAAGAACAGAGTGACGCTCTGCGAAAGAATACCTTTGCAAATACTTTCAGGTCAAACATTTTGCCTAGTGAAGGACAACAGAGTTGGAAATGTTAACTTTTCAAAGCAAACTTTGAAAAGGCAAAGTGGAAAGTCATACTTTAAAAACAGATTACACATGCTAACTGCATTAAAGCTAAGAATGTTCAAAGTCTCCACTAGTTTAAGAAGAAATATCGTAACTTTGAAAAGAAGTTGTAATTACACGTTACTTTTATTCCTGAATAACAGTCTCCAGAGAGAGAGACAGTCCATTTTAAACCTACATTGCATCTCAATATGTAGAGAGATGCTAAAAAATGAGCAGTATTAGGAGATGGCTGGCCGTAGGACATAAGTGAAGCACAGCCCATCTTCTTCAATGCAAGTCCATGAACGAAGATGATTCATTTGTAGCTGAAGTGCTGGCATGTCTACTTAGAAACTCAAAAGCTCTTCTAGACTCTTGATGATAACAGTAGTTACAGAGAGAAACCTCTCCATAGCAGGAGGGGAACTGAATTCAGACTGCAAAAGCTAAGCGTGCAACCACAGCAGCAGAAGTGCTTTTGTCAGCTGACAGCGCTCTCCCAGTCCAGCACAGTCGGGTACTAAAGATCCTGTACTCAGCCTGAGGCAGAGGATGGGAAGGAGAAGAGGTTGGGGGAAATAACGTGTGAGAGTTATGAATGACAAAACTAGTTGGCCCCAAAGCTCTGACCTGTAATTTATCAAATTGTGTATCTTTTCAATAAATTATCCTCAAATCTAGGCTAAAATCTAAGTGTACAAAATGTATTTTATTTAAAAGTTAGAGAGTATAACTTTTTTTTTCTTTAAATTACCTGACTGCAATCCCCATTGTTTAGGGCACCTATGGACGTTACACCAAGTAAAAAATACTGAGTGTGTAAACAACCAGATCTCTCCTCTAGATCTGCATATTAATAAGTCCGCAAAAGACTCACCCGCTTTCTGATGCGCTCACTATATACTGCTTTTCACTGGAAGCGGAGGCCTTTGATAAACAAGTAATTGAGGCTGTATGACCAAACAACAGAGCTCTGGGATTAATCTAGAATCAGGGGAATAAAATGCAAAGTAAAAATAACATCAGCACTATTATTTAACCAGAATATACACACTTCAGATTGTCATTTTACATGTAACAAATATATATGCATTAACATACACACACACACAATTAGCATGGTAGCGGATATATAATCTTGAAAGAGTTTCTACAGAATGCTGTTATAGTACGTGGAAAAAAAGAGTTTCTACCTAATACTGTAATGCAAATTTGTGAAAAAATGCATTTTGCAGCAACCTCATGCCAACAATATTTTTAAATCATAAGCTGAATTTGGCCCAATTGAATGAAAAAAATTGTGTCGTACTTCAACAAGAGTTCCCCCGATCAAACATAGTTCTCAACCCTATATATTCATAAATAAGTTTATCCAAAGGCCACGCATAGATTAAAAAGAAAACTGCCCTTTATTTGTCCTTTCTAGAAAGAACCAGTCACTTTCTAGTTCTTTCTAAGCATACCAGACATCATTTATATGGGCAACTCACAGACATTGAGATTTTTAGCATTCAGTATAAACCTTTCCTGAAGCACGGTGCTTGCTTCCCCCCCCCCCCAAGAAAGGATTGTTTTGCTATTCCATTCCAAGAGTTTAAAACTCTCTGTACCAAGGCAAACTCTGAGATTATATTCAAACTTGCAGATGTCAACTCTAGGGCAGCCACTGGCATAAACCAATTAATCATCAACTTTTATCTCTGCTACTAGCCTTTTTCCTCTTTTAGTTGTCATGGAAAAAAAGGGTTGAATAAAGTAATAACCTTAAAAAGTTCCTTAAGTACAGTCCTCTGACCACAGGAATCTGTTTTCACAAAACAGTATTAAGCAGCTAAACTTGACAGTAACAACTAGTTTAGAGCAGCTCGAGAAAGAATTACTTAAAAGAAATTACTGCAGAAGCAGCAGCAAAGTTCAAGAGCAAAATTGTCTCTTCCTAATCTGCAATATTCCCTACAGCAAGCACGTAGGGTCACTCCAGGCCTCGTGCGAGGGAGGAAGAAAGGACAAGTGAACAGGGCACAGAAAGAACTGAAGACCAGAAAGGATAATATAACATTGAAGAATAAAATCACGCTGGCAACAACTTTAAACACAAAGGAAATCAAGATTCTACAGACTTCAGCCTTACCTCTAAATCCAAGGAAAGGTCCCAGAGACATATTTGTCCGTCGTGGCAGCCGGTGACGATCATGGACGCGTCCTCCATGAGCAGCAGGGTGGATATGCAGTGCGTGGGGGCTTTGCGGCCCCACAGCACGATGGGCAGGACGAGGCTGTTTCCTGCCATTTCGCTTTCACGGCTGTCAAGTGAACCAAGATAACAAGTATTAAGTCTCAGCAAGTCTGCCATTCCTGCACTCAGCACCTTCTTATCTGCACAAAAACTTCCCAAATTAGTCTGAAGTGACCTTATAAACACTACACAAAGGAAACACAGTCACTATATGTGCCACACTTCAAATAAAATACAGCATACAATCACCGCTTCTCTCATCAGGGAATGCATTTGTCTTCATATATGGATTAAATAACATTCTTGAAACAGCCACTTGAAAAATAACAGTGAACTGTGGTAGCATTATAACTTCCCAATTTTGCAAGAGATAGTTTTCAAAGTGGCATTTCCCTACATGTATAGCACTTCCCTGCGCGCACAGGTACTTTTGCCAAAAATTCACTCTCAGAATAATTTTGAGGTAACAAATGCTCTAAGTCCCAGGGCTGCAGCAGCTATTATATGTCTAATAGCAGGTTCATCCCCCTTGCAAACCCAACAACCTTTAGTCAAAAAAAGGCTCCGGAGCTTTCTACAGATGACTATGCACAAAAATACTCGTGTCTCGTTGACATCGCCTTTTCAAATTTGTATTTGTGTTGGAGTATCTAGTATCCTGCATGAAGTGAAATCAGAAGTGGAAAACATTGTCAAGGTTAATGCCACTCCTTCATTCATACTCTGATAGTTCATTCCCCCTCACACACAGCTGAAGAGGTTAAAAATAAAAGCTAACTAAAAATAGAAATAGCCTAATTAAAAGATATATGTTAGTTCTGAACCTTTCAGTTCCTGGTTTCTCATCCTTGCTGGTAAATGTTTCCAAAGTGTCAGCTCCCTAATATCGGCAGAGAAGTGAAGATTTACTCCTACAGCCTGCCTTCTACGGCAGGCAGAACCGCGTGCAAGAAAAGCTGCTTAGACGGAGCGATAAGGGAAGAGGAATTAGGACATGCAATATCAAAAGATGTGGTATCGGGGAGAGAATTCTTACTAGCATTAGCAACACTATTTAGAACTAAAGCAAGCTAAGACAGGAATAAATACAACAAGTGCAGCCCACTTATCCTCCCTCACTTCTCCACTGCTGCCAACCACGCCGAGCTCAAACCCAAACCCGACCTGAAGGGATTTAGACTGAGACTTGACAAGTCCTGTGACCCCCAGCATCACGGCACTGCAGGATCCAGGACTTTGCTCCCACTGAGGGGAAAGCGCGGCACGACGCCGGCTGTTGTGGGAGCTTGGCTACACTGCTGAATCCCAGACAGGGCAAAAAAGCCCTGCAGGAAAAAAACTCCGTGGCACTGCAGTACGTCTGCAGCCAAACTTGCTGACTCAGCAGATTTGACAAGTTTTATAAAGTTCATTGTGGACCTAAACCATGTTTTTTTCTTCCTTCTTTTTCTTCTTTTGTTAAGGGCCAATTTGTACTGAAACAGAAGGCAACAATGGACCAGCCAGCTATTCAAACAGAAGTCTGTTGAGGAACTACAGCAGCACTAGGTGTGTTTGTTTAATATCCGAAGGTGGTTTTGATCACCATGATCTGACATATGAACTAGATTCTGGCCCCTATCCAACAAGAAATAGTGCCACACTATCTTCACACCAGCATTTGATATCTTATAAATATATTGACACAAATAACACGGAGCAATGTTTATCTGTAACAAAGCCAGAATCTTCTTGGTGTCTGGGAAGGAGAGAACAACCAACGTGTTTAAATCGTAACTTTGAGAAAGAAAGCATCACAAAAACTCAAGCTGCAGTAATAAAAAACAGTTTGGAGGATTAGCACAAGATTTAAACACCAAAACAAACCACTGTTTTTGTTAGCAACATCCTGAGCTTGCCAACCGCTTCAGTGGTTTTATACCGTAGGCTTACACGGAGCTTGTCCGCGTCCTGCCAGTCTTGCAGCAGGGCAAGGGCGCTGGGGCTGCCTGCCGGCCCGTCCCCTGGGCAGGGAACACGGGAAAGTCCACCTTCAGGGACAGGGCACGGAATACACCACTTGCTTCTCCCTTCCAGGTAACCGACTGAACTCATCATTGACCTTTTAAGGTCTATTCTGCACTTAGTAAATAAAACTGCTGGGATTTAAGTTATATTCTGATTGTACTAACAGTGAGTTTATGTAAGACATATGCAAGATCCATTCTAGTTCCTATTAATCTCTAGAAACACCTGAAAAATGGTATGTGTAAACGGCAAGCACAGAAAACACGTCAAGAACAATCAACATTTTCTTATCGGTCTCTCATTCTGGATTCAGAGTTGTAGGAGTTACTCTACTCTGGCGCAGTAAAAGTTTGACTTATGGAAAGTTATTGCTTGGAGCACTTTGTGATAAATGAATGGGTGAAACAAGTATGCTAAATAAATAAACGTTCCTTATGTCCTGTCTCGTAGAGGTTTACATTCTGAAGTTACCACAGCTCAAAACAGAGCAGAATTTCTGATTTAGAGGAGTATAAACACCAAACACAGGCAGGATTCGCTAAAGACATATTTTCTAAAGATATATATTTTCCTGTCTTCCTATAGATACATATATGTTCTTGCTAGAGCAATGCAGCAATATTTCCATTTGTTCACAGATACATAAGCCTATTCTACAGCATTTCTAAAGAAGGGGAAAAAAATTCTGAATTATGACAAAAGGAAAAAAATAAAAGGTCATCCTGAATCTAAGCCATGACCACTACAACTGCCCTTCCCCGCCACGATGCCCACAGTTCCTCTCTGCGTCCCCGCGACGCTCCGAGCGGACAACAGCGACGGGTATAAGGAACTAACTCAGGAGCGAGGGGTCACGCTGCTCCGCTACGGCCAACCACCCCACCGCAATCCCTCGCCAAAGGGAGCCCGCACTTCTGTGGAAGCTGGGGGAGCTGAATTAACCAAGCTTTAGCACAGCGAGACAAACCCAGGTTTGACGGAAGGGGAGACAAGGACGGAAATCTTGCTTGCACCAATCACGAACTTGACTTTTTGACTTCACGTTACCCCACAGTGACTCCCACGCTGAAACAACTGCTTTCTGCATCAAAAGCACCTTCCGTTGCAAAATACTGCTTTTTATTGTACTACATGGACTTCAACAGAAATTAACGTCACCTCCTGTCTATAGAAAAACTACAGTGCAATTTCTTCACGAAAGTGGGGTTTTTATTCATTTTGACAAATGCTGCCTATACTCCCAGCGCAAACAACCTGCAGCCAGAGAAATCGAACATGATAATGCACATGGAAAAATGGGGGAAGGGAAGAGAGCAAGAGCAGAATAATGAATAGCTAAGTACTACAAACTGTAAAACAGCTTACGGGCCAAGCCTCAAACTTCTGAGCATGAAGAGACACCTTACAGTTTTTTCACAAAATCCATGTCAAACACAGTAGTATCACTTCTCATGAAACGCCCTTTTCTGCCAACTCTTCTTGCATCTGATGGGACTATCTTAATGAACAACTATTTATTTTATTAAGTGTTGTTATTTAATGAGCAAGTATAAATAAAGACCAACAATCAAGTGTTTCATCTACTCAACATATAACAAGTAACCCTGGAATTAGTAGTTGTAGAACATGCCTGTAAATGTAGTGTTAATTGTTATACAACGGTAGATCAATTGTTCTGTCTGGATGACCACAATACAGAACCGTAAAATAATGTAAAAAATTCAAAGAATACTAATTACTAAGAGCTAGAATTCAAAAAATACTTGATTTATAAAGAATTAATCATAAAAATATAGTGAAAACCAGAAATGAAATGTCTAGATGTAATACAAAAAATGCAAACAAAAAAATATCAGCAAAACAAGCAAAAATACTCATTTAACTCTTTCACCACCCACTTTTTGTAGTGAAATAAAGTGAAAGACACATTGGGAAAGGCAGAGAGAGATGGAAATGTCTTTCCTTTAGATATATTAAAGCACCCAAACACCAATGAAGGTACAACACTTTACAGAGCGTTCCTCCCTTGCTACCTGCAAAAAGCTCCCTCCAGCAGCCCCGCTACCATGAACTGGAAGCACAAAACCGTGCCAAAAGGAATCCTGAACGATGGCACCTCCGTGTTGCTCTCCCCCTCGGCTAGAAGCCACGCTGGTTCAGCAGCCAGCTCAAAAGTACTTATTTGCCCACGCTTCCTCTGAGGTTTTTCTTCAGGCCTGTAAATGCTATTTGCTCATCAGTGTAATCTAGGAACAAAGTTTTAATGGGTAATAAATAAAGCAATGCATCAATAATTTCAGGGGTGGAAAATCTAGGAGTAAAAAGGCCGATAAAGAACACAAAAATCTCATTCCTTTCATTTCCCACCGCTCACATTTCAGGGACCAAGTCACAGTATTTACGTGTCACTCAATTGTTTCAGCGATGCAAATGGCTGCACGTTTGGATAAATATAGAAGCTCCCCTATCAGGGCACAAAATTGTTCCTTGAAACTTTGCAGGCAGTTTAATGCTCTTCCTAACTACTTATAAAAACTTTAAAATCGATAGCACTATACATACATACATACTTAAACTGAATTTTCAAAACGAACTTATAGGATATTGCAACACACAAAAGTATTAGCACATAAGTCATCTAATGTATTTTATCTTTTCCATGCAGAAAACCGTGAGAGAAAGCACTGAAACATTAACAGCAAAATACTTTCTAAAGGCTTACAGATACTCACGTTTCAAATCTTTTATCTAAGAGAAACAGAATTCTTAGAATATTTCATATCAACCCTTGGGAGAGAGAGCAAAAAGAAAAACTACCTCTTTCCTTCTAGTTTTTTATTATGGTACCGCAATGCCTTCATAAAAAACTTCATCTTCAGAAAGTACCACAAGCTCATTTGAACAGCGGAAGAATTCGGTCTACGAGGAACAACCCTTCTCTACCCTTGGCCAACACTGAATGCATCCCCTGCAAAAACCCAAACTCACTTATCATCTGTAAACAATCAATAATTTTTTTACACCAATGATGACAAACTACAGTAGCAAATAAACACTGTACCACTGACAAATGGTCAAAGAGCCCGCGGTGAGTCATTACAAATGAAATCCCCCATTCTAGTTATTTATACCTTTCTAGCATAAGCTATTTTTGCAGAAAAGGGAACTGGAACTTTGAACTGGAAAATGGAGGCACCAAACTGAGCAGAGTTCTTCCTGCTTAATACTCCTCCGTCTTCATTGGGATTGTTAGGTTTATCGCTGCCGCTTCCACAAGTGCCAGAATCCTGTTTTCCTTCCTCCAAACACCCAATAAAAGAATGAGTTGCTATTATCGCATGTATATACATACATACACCCCTACATAAATATATGTATGTATAAAAGCATACTTGTAGTTATTTTGCTTCAAATTACCTCCCTCAAAGAGATAAGAAATACACAGACGCAGGGACGTGGAACAAGACCTTCCTGCAAAGACCTGACAACAGCAGAGCTTCCCTTTTCCTTCTCTGCCCCACAACAAAGGATCTTTTCTCTCCCTCATATTTGCCTTTTCATAAGGCGTAAGGCCAGCGTCGCAATGTAAATCACAGCATCACTATCGTTTGCAGTGCCTTAGCAAGTCATTTCCACCCACAGCTTTGGAGTCAAAGCCCCCCTTCTTCAGTCCCTTTGCACAACCCCGACAGGTCCTGCTTGGTATCCCCAAGCCAGTCTCTTGTGTTCCCTCTGAATAAAGCTGGCTCCGCCGCTATTCGCCTGCGGTGGCTAACTGCTACTTACACCCCTAAGTCGCTGTCTCTTTGAGGATGTACCAAATCGTCCCGAGTAGCGGGGCATGCTTTGCCAGACACAACAATTAGAAAGACATAAAATAAAGATGCATTTCGTTTTTTCAATCAAACCAAAATACCTCAGATCTCTGTTTTTCTGCTGCTGTATCTTTACCCAACTGCAGACCCAAATGCTGAGTCACCCCGACAGCACTCCCTGGGATGACTCCAACACGTCAACGCGCTCCTCGCCCCGGGAAGCCCCAGATCACACACAGTACTTCCTTTTCTTGTCCTGCTGCCTACAGTCGTGCTAACACCACCCAGTACAGAACTCTCGGCCACAGGAGACGCAGCTTCTTATCTACGGGGACACCCAGCTCCTTTCCCGCAAGGCGGCCCCAAGGCTGTGCTAGTTCAGATGCAGGGCTTTCCACGCTCATCGGAACTCCCCCCATCGTCACCACCTCCCAGCCAGACAGCGGGCTCCCAACCACATTAGCCACTGTCCGCTCCTATGGATTCTCATTTTCCCGGGAAAACCAAGGCAAAAGTGGCATTGTGTGCCTCAGCCTTTTCCATGCTTTTGTTACTAGGTCCACTATACGGTCAAAATATAATCCAGTTAGAATTCTATACACGTAGATCTCAGTCGTATTCCTTGTATTTAAAGGGAGAGTCATTCTTTAGATTAGCAGATGATTCAAAAAACTTAAAAATAATATGCTAATGGGGTAGAATAGTCAAGTGACTCTTTCAACTGCACTGCCTAAGGCTGGTATTTAGGCAAATTTCCTGACCTGGGATAAATTCCTATTTGAGTAAAACTATTAAATTGATTTGGTATTTAATGCATTGTTGTTAAGAAATCAAAGACTCACATAAACACCTTTATCAAGTCGTAGTCCTCTAAATGCGAACTAGCACTTTCAGGACTAGTAAGCTACAGTAAACTATTCACAGCTAACCTATTGAACAACATTACAATCAGAAAACATAAAAGTAACTTCAAATCAAATTCCAATGATGAAAGTACAAGGCAAATGCACAGAAAATGTTAAAGTTAACAGCAGCTTATTGTTCAATATAATCAGGGGAATGACCAGGTAGGATAGCCACGGGCGTAAAGACAAAGGTCAGATGCACGGTCAGAGCGCTTCATAACAATAGTTTCTGTAACAGATTAAAAGGAGAGCCATGCCATTTTTCTGGTCCTCTGCCTCATTTATCACACAAAATACACCTAATATGCAGCAAATCCGACTAACACCTAAACAAAAAGATTCGGCAGGACTCAAAGCCTTTATCATATGTGTTATCACCTTCTGGCACAACTCACAATAATTCCAGTATTTTAAAAAGTGATTAGCATTCCTGTCCAGCCAGTTTCTGCATATACTTTTATCTTTCCAATTGACAGCAACAGACAGGCAAAAAAATCCACAAGCCTTCCTTCACCTGTACACAAACTGTTCCTGGATCAGGAATATTTTATTTGCAATTTCCTCAAGTTCTCCCACAACTTCCAGTCACGATGGGAAGCCTTGAGACCTCGTTAAACCTTGCAAGCCTCAAGTTATTTACCCTGAAACAACATCCATAGTCAGGATTTTCACAGCCAGAAAAAGCACCCAAACAAAATTAATTTATAGTAGGAAGCCCAGCAGCTAGCGAGAGCAACTTTTTCCCCTCTGCATTGCCCTGGAACAATAAAATGAGTTTCCTTTCATGCCTGTCACCAGCAAGCGGACATAATCCTCTAGCTGGTAGCATCCCCCTGCCCTGTGTGCAGGGAAAGAGAAACTCTTGTGGCCAGAACAGCATCTGGCACATACGTAGAGTTCCTCGCTCTCATGTATTTCAGTGGGTAGATATATGAGGAAAAGTTTAAAAAGAAGCAAGGATAACAATATTGCTGACTGCACAAGTAGAAAACAAAGCTAAAGGGAAGGAAGAACAGAACACAGGGTCAGAGATGTCCCTGGGAGAGATAACCAGAAGGTACGATTAGAGTCGTCCTTCGACCAAACACGCTGCCCAGCTCGTTTGATCTGCTGGTGACTCTCAAAGCACAGAGGGGCAGACAGAACCACACAAATTCTTCGCTCTCTCACAGCACTGAGCCCTAACAGTTTGCACACACTGCTTTAAAACATTGGTAGTAACTTCAGTAGAGTAACTTGAGTTCTGTCACCAAAAGAAGCCTGGTTTAGGTTCAGTCTATGTGCACAAGCGCTAAGCTGATCCGCCACGCGTGACCCCGCTGGAATTCACGGTTACCTGGGGCCTTCAGAAGCACTGCACGTCAAAGTGCTACGGATCGCTCCGGCCTGGAGCAAATCACAGTGGTGTCTCCCAAACATCAGCTGCACGTAAACCCAGCCAGATCCGTGGAGCACTTCAGCACTTTCACATGCCTTTACAGCACTGGGGCTGCCCGGACGGAGCTCAGCAAGCCCTGTGCTGCGCTCAGCCCCTTTCCTGGGGGAGACGGACCCAGGTACACCAGGCGCACGGGAAGGATGTAAGACAGACCAGGAGAAAGGCACACTTCTTTGGGGAAAGAAGGAAAAAGATAAGTAAATCTACCTTTGTCCTAACAGAGCACAGCAAAAGCCAAGAAGAGCTCTTTCCAAACCCATTTATTTCAATTAAAGCACATGCATATAAAGAATTAATCTTAGGATATGTGTGGACACTGGAAGAATCTGCCAAAAAAATACATCTATGAATTGACTGTTTCTTTATCATACATGCTCTCAGTATGTAACAGCTCCAAAATGAACCATTAAAGGCTGCCAAATGAACATCTGCTTTTAAATAAATGTAACTGTGCTTCTGTTCAAACAAAGCAACCCAGAAAGGTTAAGAATAAATCATTCCTTTCCCTATCAATGTTTACCACATGTTAATGCCATTTTTCTGTATTTTCAGCAGAATTTAAATGACATTATTATTCAGATTTGCCACCAATAAGTACAGAGATGGCTGCCATCCATGACATCAGGACAAACCTTCTAAGTGGATTGCATATTTTCAAATGAACAGCAATTTTTATGCCTAATATTTTTCATGCATACAGAATCCTTCATTCAAAAAGACATTAGTTAAGCATTGTAACACCCCTCCTAAAACCATTTACATAAAGACAATTATACATTTATGGTAAAGGCTCGTTTCTGTTATATCATGGCTTCCATTTGAATAATCCAATGCATTTTATAAAAATCTGATGATTTTAAATTTAATTACAGATTATCTTTCCCGTTTAATACTTGGGCATGGAGAAAAAGGATTAATGAAGTAGGAAGAAAAAAATTAACTACTTTACCCAGAGTTGCAGAGATCTTTCACTACCAGAACCCACATATTTAGACCATGACACCTTTAAGTAGATGGTGAACAAACAAACAATTCTGTTATTAAATACAAATGGTCAGTAAAGTTTGCTATGCCAGTTAAATTCCACTTGTTTCTAAAGGCCCATCAGTAATTTTCAGAGTCTTTTGGAAGTAGTTTTGACTCACTACAAAGGGATCAAGGATTTCTTAAGGTATCATTAATCTAACAAAAGAAGGCTGAGTGGCAGAACAGCCGCAGCTGGCAGGCACCGGGGGAGATCACCCACTCCAAGCCCCTGCAAAACCCAGCTCAGCCACAGCAGGTTGCCCTGGACCACGGCCAGTCAAGTTCTGGCTAGCTTTGAGGATGGAGACTCTACACCCTCACTCTGTGCAACCTGTGCCAGTGCCCGGCCGCCCTCCAGCTGGGCTTCACGCTGCCAGAATACCTTTGAGCCTGACCGCTCCAGGGTTCTCCGTCCACCGATCCAGACCCATATGCCATCAGCTCGTCTGCAAGGATCTTGTGGGATATGGTGCTGAAGCCTTACTACAGTCAAGGCACCCACCAAGGCAGTCATCTCATCGTGGGAGGCTGTCAGGTCAGCTGTGCACAATTTGCCCTTTGTAAACCCATGCCCACTGAGAAGTCTGAGAAAGCTTTTAAAAAGAGAATACTTTTTCAGCAAATAAAACCCTGAGATATATATTATATTTAGCTAAAAGACGTTTTGGACTATATCTGCAGGATACAAAACACTATAAAACAATCTGTCAGGTCAGGTCTTACACTTTGACACCAACCATTATAATTTCAGCTTGCACCTGACAACCACTGACTACAAGACTTAGAGAATGATGACTGTACCTTTATATTGCATCCAATTAACAGCACACCTTTCTGATTTGCAACTACAAAAAGATTATTGCAACACTATGCTAAAAAGAAGTATTTTTAAAATGTCATTTTTCACTAAGAGGGTATTATCAGTAAAGAAGTGAAGAACACAATCCATTTTGTTAGCTGTACAGCCAAGAAACAATTTGTTCATGATGACAGCAAGGTCAGGAGACCAGCTTGGCAAAAAGATAGATAATCCGGGAGTTTTAATGCCACGTTCACGCACGCACAAATGCACACCCAAAATGGGACAGCAGCTGGGGAGTTAAACTCCCAACTACATTCATTTTGATACTCAGCTTTACTTGTGTCAATACACACAAAGAAGCCCCCAACAGCTGTCAAGGAGAACTGACGTATCCCTACGTAACCAAGGGGTGCAAGGACTTTTCAAAGGCCTCAATTTCATAGAGACAGCACACTTAATTTTACTACTATGAATATTCACACTGACCTCGCTAACCCCACTCATCAAAAGAAAACTAAGCTACTATTCTGAACTTGGTCAAGACTGTTAGGCTACAGTGAAGGTCACGTGAAGTGAAAGGTGATCTCCATCCAGGTGATAACGACTAACAAACCAGACTGTCATTATCATTATGCTGATCAAGGATTAAACAATTAACAGCACCTAGCCGCCTTCTATACCCATGTACTTTGCTGACTGAAAATTTGTTACCTCAAGTTGTCTTTGCTTTTTTTCTGAAATCAGGGACTTCTGCATTGCGTTGTGCACCCAGTACCTCTAGGTCCCCCCCTCAGTCAATTTATCTGTAGTAGCTATCTCCAAACTGCAGTGCTACATCACATAACTTCTCTGTACTTCAAGCACTCAGAGACAACGCTTGTCACAGGGCTCTAGGACTGCAACCAGCCATTACAGTAATCTAAATAAAAATATCATAAACATTATCGTCAGACCTTCCCCACACACTCAAGAGCAAAAATACATTCAACAAATACAAACTGTTCCAAAACAAACTTAAGAGTAACTAGTTAAGACAGCAGCTCTTCCTTCATCTCCAGGTGGCAATACCAACAGCGACGATCCCATGAAAGATTATTGCTTGCCCCTTGCCCCAGCTGAGGGAATGACTACAAAAGCCTGACTTAAAAGTACTTAATACAAAGGTAAAATTGGTTATCCCCCCCCCCCAAAAAAACCACCACTCCGTGTATATGTAGAAGGTTACAAAACAAGAGAGAGGAGGAAATGATAATTTGGGATTCTAAATCATTCATTATAGTTAATAGATACCTTTGAAAGCCATTTGCAGGTTTTTCTGGCACTTAATTTGGTGACACATTAAATCCACATATATTTTTCCTGTCTGAAACTGTCAGGATCACATGAAGGACAGTTATCCAAAGCAAACTGCAAACCATATCCCCAGCTGCCAATAATACCACGGCTACCGCAGAAAAAGAGATGAGAGAGGCCGCAACGTAACGACAACTTGGCGTTACGAGTAATTCACGTCCCGACAAAGGATTATTCCTGTACGAAGCGTCACTCCTCAGGTAACTTTCCGCTAACAGCCGAGGAGTTCTCCATCCCGCTGACAGCCGGCCCCGCGCTGCGGGCTCCGGTGACAGGCCCAAGCCGTACCGAGAAGCCCCAGCCCACGGTGACACAGGACGGGGCCGCAGCGGGCGCTGGAACTTGTTGAAGGCACAAGCCCCCCGAGACTCCAGGCGTTGGGGTGGAGAGCCGGTACCCGGCACTGCCCTGCCGCGGGGTGCCGCCGGCTCCGGGGGGGGGGGCTGCGGCGGGAAGGGCCGGGGAACGGGGGAAGGGGGGCTCGCCCGGCGCTGCCCCGCTGCTCCCCGCGGCACAAGGCCGTCCTGCCGCCGCCCCTTCCCCGGCTCCCGGCGCACCAAGCCCCTCTCATCCGCCCGCCGCGGGGGGGAACGCCAGGCCGAGCCCTGCGGCGAGGCCCTCCCGCCCCGCACCGGCCCGGCGGGTAGGTACCGGCAGCCCGGAGGCCGCCGCGGGGCCGCCACCTGCTGCCGCCCCGCCGCTGGGGGCGGAGGCTGCCATCGCCCCCAGGCAGGTGCGGCCGCCGCGCCCCCCCCCCCCCCCCCCCGCACAACATGGCGGCCCGCACCACCGCCCCGCCGCCCGGGGGGGACCCGAGGGCCGCCGCCAGCCTCGCCGGGGGCCGGGGCAGCGCGGGGGCCGGCAGCGAGCCCGGTCGGGCACAGCGGCCGGCCGGCCCAGCCGCGGGGGAAGGTGCCCTCTGCCCGAAGGTTGCCGGCAGCCGGCAGGCACTCACCTGTCCCCGCCGGGGCGGTGGGGAGAATCCCCGGGCGCCGCGCTCCCCGCCGCACTCCCTCGCCCGGTGCGGCGACCAGCTGACACCGCCGGCTGCCGTGACTCCTACCACACCGCTGTCGCAAAGCCCCCGGCCGTCGTGACTGACGGCAGGCAGAGCCAGCCGGCGTCGCCATGGAAACCGGGCGGCGGAGCGGCCCCGTTCTGCGGCGGGGTTCCGGGAGGGAGGCGGCCGGGCTGCGGCACCGGGGCCAGGCGAGCGGCGCACGACGGGCCCGGGCACGGCCAGTACGGCCGGCCCGCGGTCCTCGGGCAGCTGCGGGAGGGGAAGGCCGGCCCCGGGGCCGCGAGGGGTAAGGCACAGCTCAGCTGTCGGTAACGGCACGGCCGCAGGGAAGGTCCTGGTTTGCGTTCTTGGTTTCCCGGAGTTACCCTGGGACGCAGTCATCGGATACGTTCACTAATGCCTCTCGATTTTGTTCCCTGTGAATTACTTTCAGCTGGAGAAGAGAGATTCTCCAGCTGTCCTAGAATAATAAATTCCTGAAGCCAGCGTTGATCAAAGTCCTGTGGCATTTTATCACAACGGAAGTAGGTATTTTGTCTCGCTCTCGTGTTTGGATTGTTTTAAACTAGCTGCTCTAAAAGGCCTGACTTACAGAAAGCATTCACTTTTCTTAAGGTGCTAATAAATTAAACACTTTCGTTTTGTTAAACAGCAATTATACTGCTTCATCCATGACACCATCGTACACATTAATGAGGAGGCTCAGGGAGACTGTCCTGCCTGCAGGAGCACCTCTTTACCTTGCGGGTGGTCGGGGAGCAGGCCAGGTTCCCCAGAGAGGTCTGTGTCCTCAGGGAGGCTGGGACCCACCTGGGCACAAGTGGCCTCCCAGGAGCCCGACTGCAGCAGCTCCTCCATTCCACGTTACAGCATGCAGCACACGTTAGTGAGCTTCGAACGCAGCAGGCGATGCCTGCCGGGAAGGTGGTGTTTTGGGTTTCTTTGCTGACTTTGTACGTCTGGTAGTAGTCTCAAAGGCAACCTCAGCAGTGTTGGTCGGAGCACTGCTCCATGCAGCCTCAAAAAATCACAGCGGAGCAGCAAGACTCTGTTTCAACTCTTGTTAACAGAAAGCATGCAGGATAAAACACAGCTTATTTTTAATTCCACGTTTCTAGAACCAGCCCTGGCCAAAACGTTGGCATGGGCCCCGGAGCAGGAAGGCCGTGTGCAGGCCCTCCTCCCCATTCCCGAGGTGAGGACAGCATCTAGGCCCTTGCAGCGTGGCCAGGCTCTGTCAGCGCTCCCAGCCGCAGTGCCCAGCCCTTCTCCCGCCAGCAGGGCTCACAGCCGGGCTACAGCGGCCTTCCTCCTCGCCTTCCTACTCTTCTTCTTCTTCCTCCTCAGCCGCCTCCGGCCCTGTCTGCCCCGGACCAAGATGGCGCACACCCCCTACCCGCAATTCGCCGCGCTTGCCCCTAACTAAAATGGCTGACGGCAACTTCACCTCTCCCCTCACGCTGCCCTTTCTCAAAATGGCGATGACCGGGCTCGGCTCTCGCGAGAGGCAGCGCCCCGCCCTCAAGATGTCCGCCCGGCGGGCCCGGTGTGGGAGCGGCGTGGCGGGCGCGCCTGCGCCTTGAACCGAGCGGTGCATGCCGGGCTCCCCCTTCCCGCCGTGACGCTGCAGATAACGAGGCCGGTACCGTCGTCGTTTACCGTTCCTCAGCCGCCGGCTCCCGGCGAGAGGATGGTGGGCGTGAAGGTGATCGCGAACGACACCGAGTTCCAGCCTGAACTCAGCGCTGCCGGTTCCCGACTGGCTGTGGTGAAGTTCACCATGCGGGGGTGAGTGAGGGCGGGATACGGGCTCCCGGTTCCATTCACGGTGGGCAGGGACGACGCGGGGAGAGCCCCGGAGCGGCGATCGCCGCTCCGGGGCTCTCCCCGCGTCGTCCCTGCCGTCCCCCCGTCCCCCCCCCCCCGCCGCGGCCTCCTTCCCGCTGAGGGAAGCTGGGCCTGACCCACCGGAAAGCGTCTCTTCGCCGCCCCGTTAAACCGGCCTTGTCGTTCCCATCCCCGGTCTGGGGCTGAGGAGGGTCCCCGGGAGCGAGAGAACCGATGGGGGCCTTGAGGGGAGTTTGGAAGGTTTAAAATTTGAGAAGTGCGGTTAAGTGGCAAAATGCTGTATCATTTTGGTCGCTAGCCAGCCGCTGCGGGTAAGGGCTGCGAGCTAATTAGCTTTTTAGCATTAGTTACACTCCCTGTCCATAGCGTATGGATATAGTCAGAGCATCAGAATGGTATTTCTGGTGTTAACGCACCTTTTTGCAGCTGCTCCAGCTTCTCCTGCCCTCTGAACCTGTTGTTCCTCAGGTGCTCTGAGGAGATGGGGCACTACGCTGACTTAAAATCCGCTTGCAGGTCAGGAAGCCGCTGTTCAGCGAGGGTAGAGAACTGCATTGTTCTTGGTTTCTCTTAAAAAAACATCTGCTCTAATAAAGCTTAGTTGGACCCTCACCCTTTTTGCCCAGGCCAAGCGGATGTGCTTTTACCCTCCTCTCAGCGGGGCTTTGAAATATCAGTGTGGTGTAACCGGGCTCCATTGGCAGCCAAAGGAAACCTCAGCAATTCAGTTATTGGCAGTAATCTGTGGAATTAGGGAGAATAGCAACAGTGTTGGGGGTGCTGGGCTTCAAAGTGTACCTCAGTACTGTTGAAGCCCTAGCTTTTAATGCCCATACTCTTTTTCTTCATCCTTCCACCCCTTATTTAAGCGTACGGTCGAACCATTCCCCTTCCAGTGGCTGTTTGGAGCTCAAAAGAATTCAGGTGTAATGCTGCGAAAGAGCAAAGGAAAGATGTTCTGCTCGGGTGGAAGAGGCCACAGGAATCCCTGGCTGTGTATCCCAGTGGGTACCAAAAGAAAAAGCGTTGATATACACGTCTCCGATGTCAGATTGTTCCTTCTTACTTGCAGGGTTGGGTTTATTTTTTCAGGTAAGTTGGCTCCACCCATAACTGTAGAGGTGTTGGTGAGCTCCATAATGCTGTGTACATGTGTGCCCAGGAAAACGTTTTGCTTACAGCCAACCCGGGACAGTTAGATATACGCTGAGACATCCAAGTCGTTGAGATATCCGTGAGCTTGCCTTGCTGCGCTGCTGTGGATCCGTACCCTCTCTGTTGGGAGAGGAGAAGAAGGTGAAGCAGATCTCGGCTGTGCTGTTTTGCAGCTATACGTGTTGGCAGAGCCCCATTGACAGAGCGCTCTTAGATACGGCCTATGTTGATAAGCTGTTGGAGGGAGTTTCCGCTGGGGTTTTTTGCTTTTTAATTGCTTCTTTCCCAGCAAGCTGAGTTGTGAGAATATTCCTTTGCAGGAATGGCTGTGTCTGTACGCTTCATATATACCAGCAAAAAGGTATAATAATGAACAAATACATATTTTCAGCCAAGGTGATACAGTTACGTTAGAGAAGTCAGGTCTGGTCTGCCAGGGTCAGATAAGCATGGTAGTAACTAGTTACAGTTGTAGCAAGGTTTCTTCTAGTGGGAATTTTATGATTCCTCCTGAAGGTTTGGTATGTTATTACTGTTAAATGTTTCCAGTCATATGTAGATTTTCTTGTATATACTATTTTTTCTCAGGAGGTAACGTGGAGTGCTAGTGCTAGCTTTCTGTTAAGAGTGTTTTCTGCGGTTTCAGGAAAAGCAGGCAACTCCTTGCCCTCCCTTATGTCACTTTAGTTAGCAGGACTTTGGCTGGCGGTAAAAGATGTTGGAGCTAAACCCGTTAGATGGAAAATATGAAGTTAGTATTAATTAATAGGTGAGGCTAATCATGTGACATTGAAGCTGTCTGAGGAAGTGGGAATTAACACTTCATGATGTGTTTCTAAATGTCATTCTTAATTGTATCACCAGGATTGCTCACCATCTGTCAGCCAGGTAGGAAGGTTATTTTTACATGTACCAAGGATATCAGTAAGAACATGAATGTGCTAATTCTATTTGGGGCAGGCATTTAAAAAAAAAAAAAAAAAGATTAAGTTAAATTGTGTGTTTTTTTCACAGATGTGGCCCTTGTTTAAGGATAGCTCCAGCTTTCAATGCTCTGAGTAACAAATATCCCCAGGCAACTTTTTTGGAAGTAGATGTACATCAATGCCAGGTTGGTATTCAAACCCATGTTTTCAGTTGTGAGAGAGAGCGTGGATAATGTAGTGAATGGGAAACTTGAAGAAAAGCTGTTCAGACAGTATAGTAAGAGGAGTATCCTGTGCCTGTTGACACATTTGGTGATTCACCAATAGTTGTATCGTGAAATTCTCCGAAATTAGGAGACACACAAAGATGTGAACAAAGAAAAAACTTTCATTTAGAGAAGTGTTCTTGTAGTTACCACTGGGATGTCCTTCATTTAAACAGTTTAACAGTTCTTGCTGCTTGTACTGTTTAGATAATACTGTTAAACGTAGAAGATGGCACCAGTATGAATTAAAAAGAGTAAGTCTTCCCAGACAAATATTGGCGTAATTATTGAGCAAAATGAAAAATGCAATAAACTGATGTGATTAATGTGACTAGATTCCTCTCAAGTACTACTCAACTGTTTTTAACAGACAGCAGTGTTGCAGGTGAGCTATTGATTGACTTAAGGGTCATTAACAAAAATTAACAATGGTATGTTGAAAGGAAGTGTCTTGAATTACTACAAATTATAATGGAGAGAGATGAACATCAAAGTGGTAACAATGTTTGCAAATGACACTAAATTATGGAAAGTCTTGGGAAAACTACTGTGAGTGCATAACAGGTATGGAGACAGGTAGAAATCAAACAGAATTCACCTTCTGCAGCAGCAGGCTGCAGTTCCTGGGTGTGCACGAATGTGGCTTGGGAGAGGAAGGAATGCAGGTGTAAAGAAAGCTTGTAAAATATAAGTGTGTGTTTAAGTTGTCCTCCACTTCCGAGAGCAAACGAGTGATACGATTTTTATGGTGTACCTATGTGAAGTCCAGTCAAAGAATGCCCAGATGTGGAAAGGATTAGGAGGATCTGAAGAATTTAACTTAAAATTGTTGTCCAAGTTAGAGCTGTTTATAAAATACCAAATATTGTTTGTGATGTTTGAGGTGATGTAGCTTGATTAATATCTAGTGTGTGTGTGTTCTTATCTAGGTGAAATGCCTAATACTGGAATACTCTGTTAGGTAACACTTGTTACTAATTTATGGATTCCAGGGAACAGCTGCTACCAATAATATATCAGCAACACCGACATTTCTGTTTTTCCGAAACAAAGTGCGAATCGACCAATATCAAGGAGCAGATGCTGTAGGTTTAGAAGAAAAAATTAAACAGCACCTGGAGAATGATCCTGGAAACAGTGAAGATACAGATATCCCAAAAGGATATGTATGCATCTCTTATCTTAAGATAACTTTCTTTAATGTTTGTGTAACTGGAGTGTTTAAAAAAAAATAAAAAATAATTGTTCCTTTCTAGACATACTCTAAGTCAAATAATACTACTTTAGGTAAAACTGCAAGTTTGCCATGGCTTTGAGGAGATCATTTGTCTGGATTTCCTTTTTCAGACAAAATTAAAAAATTGCC
This sequence comes from Balearica regulorum gibbericeps, assembly GCF_011004875.1. NCBI lineage: Eukaryota > Metazoa > Chordata > Aves > Gruiformes > Gruidae > Balearica > Balearica regulorum. The sequence goes on along the minus strand of NC_046220.1, from coordinate 86,725,627 downwards.
ACGTACCTATTTAGTAAGTATGGTTAGAGAATTGTAAAATGTTTTAAGAAACATCTCCGTGCATAGCCCTTGGTTATTAAAATAATGGATCTCATGTTTTATGATGAACTCTTTGGTGCAGCTGCTTATTCTGCTTCTTTCCTCTTCTCAGACATTCCAATCTGTCTTCCCAAAACATTTTTTAAAGTGTAAAAATGTCCGTGGGAAAAGACATTGTTAGATATGGCTGTCAAAACCGTTGAAAAGTTACTCTGGCTGTTGCTTAAGAAGTCCTCTCATTATTTATGTGGTGGTAGGTTCAGTTAGGTTTTTCCTTTTTTCCTTCTTGCTCCCTACCCTTTCTTTAATCGTCTTTATTTCTTATCTCTCTTTTATTGATTTAAAAAAAAGAAAAAAGGAGAGATTCTGTAGCTGAAGGAATTAACCTTCATAACAGTTCAGGGCAAGCTGCTGTAGAGGGAGATGAAGCTGAAAGTAAGATGCCTTTGGGAGAGTATTGTTAGATAAACAATATCTCATGACACATTTTCTCTTGCCTGATTGCTAATGTTTGCAAAAGTGGATGGAACTGCAAAGTATTCTCTTTAGATTTCTTCTGGCCTGTAAAGGAATGACTAGAATATAAAAATATAAAAAGTAAAAAAAAAAAAAAAGTCACAGGAATACTTGGAAAAGATTATGTGCCTGATCTGAGTGGCATACAAGAATGACTTCTTGCTGACTGAATTTGCTGTCAATGTAATGCTTAGTGTATATCATTTTGCTTCTGTAGGGGTACTGCCTATCACTCTGGTAACCGCTGCCCAGGCATTGACAGATCGTGTAAATGAAGTAAATAACTTGTAACTTTTTAGTAATTTGTGAAAAAGTGAACGTTTCTAAATACATGTTCTCAAATTGAATGGTGTTTAAACCTTGCATCCAAATCTCTCGTAACTAAAACTTGATTTTAACGTTTTTCCAAAGAATTTAAAAATTGGTATTCATGAACAGATTTTTTTTATCATTGCATGATTTGCCCATGTCTTCTAGGTCAATCAAAACTTTGTAGGGATGCTTGAATCTTTGGCCAAAATTTCAGTAAGGGAGCAATCCGCTTAGAAATAATGGTGCTCTCAGGAAATTATTTTCACCGTGTTTTCATGTTACCTCAAGGCAATTGTGTGTTGCAAATCATAAGCCTGTCTGACAGCTGTACTAACAAACACATGTAAATGAGAACTCTAATGTGACAAAACGCTTTCCTAGAGCTGCCGTCTTCGGTGGTATTCGCCAAGCAATCCTCGGTGTAATATTACTCCTGAAATGAGATTGTCTATTGTTCTACCAAAAGTATAAACACCGTTAGCTATGTGGTGTATTACATTTCGCCTAAATCATATGTCACAGTTCAGCGCTTAGCTATTTGCTGTAGCGTGCACCTTACTTTGCATTAGCGAATCTAGTATGTTAAACTTAGCTTAAACTGTGATGAGTATCTGTAGAACCCAAGATTATGTTGTTAAATGCAAAGGCAGGTTTTTTGGAGGTTATGTATTTTAAATTCATAGCTGGCCATATCCAGGCAAATGTAAGTGGGGTGCAAATCCAGCTGAATATTTCTCATTTAAGTAAGCTGCAAGGGCATGGGTCACTTGAATTTCTAGCAGTTCAGCTACTTGCTAACTGTTCCACGGCGTGCATTGCACTTCACTTGATATGTGAACACTCACATTTATAATTGTTGTGAAATCCTCTGTGGAACAATGGGAATGTCAGAAGACAAAGGTTCAGCTTGTTAGCTTTGGAGCCGAAAGCACGTTGAAAATCACTCAAGTAGCAAGTTCAGGTGTGCTTGGATTGGTTTTGAGATGGACGCACCACGTTCTGTTAAAAGTTAATCTTGTAGGAGGTGGCATCTTCCCCCCGCGAATCAAGTCCTGAGTACGTTCAGGCTTGTATGACCCAAGCAGGAGTTCCATTGACCCGTAAGCGGTAGGCTGAAATGCAGCTTGGGGATGTGCTTGACCCAAACCGCACTGCCCTTGGCTCCAGGAAAGCATCCTTGTCCTCTTGGGCAGCTGTGTGTTCCTTCTCTTTTCTTACCTTGTGTCTACTGAGGGTGGGAGTTGGAAGCTACGCCTTCAGTTGCGTGTTGGGAGGGGGAAAGTATTTTTTGCTCGGAATAACATAGTCGCAAGAGCTAAGGGAAGTAAGATGCAGGAGCTGTGTTCTCTCAGCAGTTGGTTTTCTGGTTCTGTTTGTATCGTGGAGCTATAGCCTGAGTTGTGGTATGCAGTAATTTTCAAGCTAGTGTGTGCTTTTTTCCAAGGGTGGTATATTATTCTTTGGGACCTAATATATGCCTTTAAGAAGGTGTTTTGGGGTTGTCATCCTAAAAGTTCCTTTAGTTTTTTATGCCTGGACTGTTCTTGATTTTTTATCTGAATTGAATTTTATCTGATCTTGAATTTTTACTGTTGATGTTGATGGTCTGTCTTCAGGCCTTAATATATGAAATACTTGATTTTTAGCCTGGCTTATTGTGCTTCAGCTGGACTTGGGTTACTTTAGTTGCAGGCAAAAAATTCTGGTTGTCTGGAAATTGATACAGATTATTCTGCCTCTGCAACAATACCACCTTTTAAATGGTTGAGGCTTGGAGCATGGATAGCGGTCTGCTTTAATCTGAAGAGTGCGTATATATTAACAGTTTTAGTTGGACTCTTTACAGAAGAGCTGAGCAATAAACCAGACTGGTTCACGGTGAATTGTGTAGCTGCTTTTTTCTGTTGTTCTGTGTTTTTACCAAAGCATATGGAGAAAGGAGTAGGAAAAGGTTTCATAAAGTTAATTTGTATACAGTGCTGGAAAAGATGTAAAATGAGACTAGCTTTGCATATAAAGCCTGGTAAGAACTATAGAGGTGGTCTTTTAATTTGTTCTGCAATATATAATATATTTTTGGGGAGGCCCATTTCTGTTTTGTTGGGTTTTATTTTCTGTTAAGTTGATTGTAGCTCCAGTCTAATGTCTGTTTGTCCATGTTGTGGTGTGATTTACGACACTATAGTCTCGTTTATCAAAAGTGTATCTGAAAATTCTCCCTGTGCCCAATTTCTTATTCTCAGAAAGGCAAGCATGTGTTCCAGGATGTGGGATTTTGAGGGGGGAAATGTCATTCGGTTCTGAACAGGACACATCCGAGTACTGTAGTATTAGTAGGGTTTGTTTGTAATGTCTTTTGATATAAACCCCTGAGGTTTTCTGTGTGTCTTGTTATTTTAATCTGTTGAATGAAGAACTTAATTCATTCCAATGCTTACTAATCCCAGATGAGTTCATGGCGCACTTATCGTGCACTCAGCAATGCTCTTGCTTTTACTTTCAGATGGATTTAATGCCATTTATCAATAAAGCCGGCTGTGAATGTCTTAATGAGAGTGATGAGCATGGATTTGATAATTGTTTACGTAAAGACTCTACCTACTTGGAATCAGACTGTGATGAGCAGGTACAGTAGATATTTTAAAGTGAGATATTTTCAATGATGTCTGGTCTGCAAGTGTTTTTTTTAAGAGCTTGTCTGCTTGTATTGTTATAGTAGTGTAAGAAAGAGTGGGAGATGTTAGTAAGATGTAAGTACAATTAGTATACAAAGGTGGTTGTAGCATTTCCAGTTTCACATCCCCTTATGTGGGGGGGGGGGGGGGGAATTCTAAGCAGAGTAGTGTTTGCTGATATTTTAAAGTGACAGACTAGTGCATGTGTGGAATACAGTGCAGGTAAGTACTTTTATGTCAAAGCTCAGGGTTCTTTCTAGTTAATTCTTGTGCTATGTTTGGTTTTAAGAATGAAGAAAACAGTATTTAACAGCAATATTTTTCTCCACAGCTACTTATTACTGTAGCTTTTAGTCAACCTGTCAAGCTTTATTCCATGAAACTTCAGGGGCCAGATAATGGTGAGTGAAGTGACTGTTTAATCATATCTTTGAAACCAAAGCTTTGCCCATGTTTAGCTGAATTTTTCTAAAAATGACAGTTTCCCTGGAACCTCTTACCTGCCTGAAAATCCCACAGTAGCATCAGTAAACCTGTTGTAAATGAATCGCATAACAAATGATCTCATTCATTTTTTCACTGACCTGGGGCAGGGTTATTTGGTATGACACAAACATAAATATTTATTATAGTTTGATGCACTGCAAAGGGAAACTTACATTTAATTCAAGAACTAGTGTGAGAGCTACTGAAAGGCACAGCTTAGTTTTTCTGGTAACCTAGTTTGCATTATAAAATTACATAAGGTGTTCAGGTGTTGTATGACACAGCAAACCTATTATTTTTAGACTTTTTCTTGGATTTTTTTCTGCGGAATTCTCTGACACATAGGTGAGTAGTGCAGCCTTGGATCTTCTTCAGTATCCAGGGTGGTGATGTAGGATTGGTAGACAAGATACTAGAACTATTGAAGCTCCTGCTTTCCTTGAGTAGTATCTAGAGACTGTGGTGAGCGAGGGCTTCTCAAACAGCATTTTGGAAATATAGTTAAACAGCGGAATACCACTTCTGTATTTTAACACAGGGCAAGGTCCAAAGTACATAAAAATCTTTATCAACCTTCCTCGATCTATGGATTTTGAAGAAGCAGAAAGAAGTGAACCAACTCAAGCCCTGGAGCTGACACCGGATGATATTAAAGAAGACGGGATTATCCAGCTTCGCTATGTAAAATTTCAGAATGTTAACAGTGTAACTGTAAGTAAAGTTTCTACTCTGAGGTCTGTGCAGGCTGAAAACTTCATAGGCTTTTAAAGCACCGTGCATGTCTGTTGATTTCATTGCAACTGTTCTTCATTTCTCTCTGCCAATCACATACTGTATGCTTATGCTAAAAGCAGTTCAGGAATTTAAGGTGAGACAAGGCCATGTGCATGCAATGTCTCTTTTGACCTTGTATGAGACATAAGGTTCGCTTCCACCTCTTCATGAGCTAGCGTGCTGTTTAACACAGCTTGCATTTTTACTAACGTACCTTCTTGAGAGGCATCTTGTCTTCATTTGAAGAGTTGAGGAGACAAGAAATCCAGTTTGTCAGTAATCTGATTGCAGAAAAGACAGATCTTTCTCAGTATCAAGTGCAGTACTTGCAATGTCTTTAAGCTCCGTACCTGCTTTCTGTGAGGGTTCTTAAATGCTGTAATCAAAGCACCTTTGTCTTTTAATGAGCCCTCTAATTCTCTTGCTGTAAGAGAATTCCACAGATTTCACATAGTTTTTTTGACTCCTAAATGCAGGTGCAGTTTCTCCTCTTCCATTATAAAAATACAGATTCTAGTGCAATACGTGCAATGACTAAATTGATGCTGGAATTGCTCTGCGCTTTGCATCGGCCAGGTACTGCACTAGCCTTGTTTGCCGCAGTATTGCGTTGAACTGTTTTTTCCTGTATGACCCCTGAATTCTTTTCTATGGAAATGTGTTTCATGGCCTGAATTAGGCATTTGCAAATGTATGGGCTTATAATTGATGGAATTAAACTATGTTTTAGTGGGCTGGCCGCAGAAATCACCAGCTTATGAGTTATGGGTAACTCCAAAACACTGATCAACCCTCAATCTTTTCACCACACTTTTTCTTCTGTAAAAAGGTTTCTGGTAAGCTTCTAATTTACTATTGTTGGGCCGCATTTTAGATCAGTTGGCTACTTTCATGTTTAGCACTGTTTTACTAGCAGTTATTTTAAATGTAATGGGAGGCAAACCTAACTAACTCCTTTTCGGAGTTACTTTTGCAACCAACTTTATCGTCCCCCAAATGAAATGGGGATTGGTCACGTAGGCTTATGTTCTGCAAAGCCGTGCTGACAAGTACAAGTTACGTATTTGTTCTTTAATGAAATCCTGGGTCAGCTTTAGACAAGATGATGTGCAAACACCAGACAAGTGATAAGGTGATTAAATAGATGTTCTGCTTGTTTGCACTCTTTGCATGTGGGCACTGCAGTAGCAGTCCCCTAGTTTCATAGCTCAACCTCGGTTCTGTATTTAAGACCACCTAAGGACGAGATGGCCAGTCATCTTGTCCACCACCTGGCTTTTCAGTGTGAGCGATGAAGTTCTGCTCACTTACATAGTCCTGTGGATAAAAAAATCTGCCATTTGGTTCCTGATGAATTGGAGGAGGCATAGTTGTCATCTACAAAAATTGTCCTGCTTTTCTGCCATGTATAATCAGAAATGCTTATTGAACACTTCCGTGCCGGTATGAGAAAGTTTGTACTTCGTTTATATATATATCTCACTGCTAGGTTTGTTAACTTTTTCTGGCTTTCTAATCCATATAATTCATCATATCCAATGCTGTTTTCCCCCATTTGTTGTGTGCTGCTTTTCATTACTGCTGCTTCAGTGGCATTTGTTTTCTCTACTTGTTGAACTCTTCATATCATTACTGAGACAGAATCTGAACGTCTTGCAGTTCAGCTCTGTCTGACAAAAGTCAGTCCTTGACGTGCTCTTCTGTTTCTTCCTGTCTGAAGAGTACTTTCTTTAGCATTTCAACCCTCGCTTTCCATACATCTTGTTTGGATAGGAAAATACATGGGCTTCCAACGACTGTGAAGCTGCTTGGAGGGGCAAGCGTGCAGTGATGTGTACCCCCCAGCATTCGGTGGTCTGTGGCACAGGCAGTTTCTGAGGCGCAAGGGCATCTTCACAATGCTGGCTGTGGCTAGTGGGGAGGGTGTGATGCACGCTGTCCGTTGCCCAGCTCTTGTCCTCCCTCTCCTTTCTTTCTTCTGATGCCACTACTCCCTTTCTTTCTCATTCCTCCTTTCTCTGTGCTCACAATAAAGTGTGGAAAGATCCACAAACACCTCATTGCTCTTCCAACTCGAAGTTCCTTACTAATACTACTTCGTGCAAAACTTGTTCTTTCATTTGTCCACTTTAAAAAGTGTAGTGGTTCCAGCAATAATTCCTTAGTTCACATTGCAAAAGAAGCTTGATGTTTGTTTGGAACCCTAAAATAGCTATATAAATCCAGTGTTCATGCTATAAAACACATAATTATGTAAGCTGTAGTAGTAAACTACACATGAATAGTGTTAGGGGCTTCAGCAAACAGTTAAATTGATATCTAACTTCATTTTAAGTAGATTCCAGTGAATTGGGACTTCTTAGATCCTGTTTTTGCTTGCTGAATGTGGTCTCAGGTCGAAAGTGGAAGCTGGGAAAATCCAAGCTGTGTGGGGTTTTTTAACAAACCACCAGGAAAATAGTAGCATTCTATATAATCGTTATTTAAAACAAGAGGACAGTAGCTTCTCTAAAAGTTAGAGGCCTTTATAATTGGAAAAAGCATTAATCTGGTTAGTTCAAAAATCTTGAGCATTTAATGTTTTATATATTAATTCAGGGATGGACGATTTACCTTAACTCTTTGTGTTTTTTTTTTTTTTTATTTAGTTGTTTGTCCAATCCAATCATGGTGATGAAGAGACAACAAGAATTACATACTTCACGTTTATTGGAACTCCAGTCCAAGCGACAAATATGAATGACTTCAAGCGAGTGAGTCCTCTTTCTTAAAAGCACTTTTGAATGTTTTAAACCTACTCAAAAATGGGTTGATGGAACAAATACACTTGGTTGCTGCTACAATTCCACAACTTCAGGTAGTTTTGGCATCCACAAGAAAATGTGTAGCTTTATCTTACAAATCTTTGGTCTTGCTTACAAGTTTTTATTCATCAACTTCTTAACTGATAAGAATGTATATATGAAAACTTGAGGGGCTGTCAAGTTATATATTCTATAGACAACATTTATTTTTTTTAGCAGCTGTAAGATCTATGTCTTGATTTTGAAACTTGCTTTCTGATGGTGTTCAGGAAGTAGAGAAGCAATTGCACGTACAAATTAGACTCCTTGTGATTGACTTGACTTCTACTTTGAAGGATTTTATTCACTGGGCAACATTAAGCTTGAGATCTGAAAAGTATTTGGTCACAAGGTGTCTGTTCCATTAAACATATCATTTTTTTTAAAGCGGAAGTGAAGAAGCAAAGAACTTGTTACAGTATGACCTTAGACACACTAGTGCTGAACAATAAGGCACTCTCAATTCTTGATTATTATTTTTTGAGAATGTGAAACGGGTTTGAAAGGGTTGAAACTTTAAAGCTACTTGCAACTTTATCAAAATGTAATAAGTATTTTTAAACTAAACTGCTTTCAAACTCAGTAGCCTTTGTAAAAGAGCAAATACTGCTGTAACGCCTGTCTGCAAACTGCTGTGTAGGTGACTGATAACCTTGAAGGCACCACAAAATTTATTATACGAGTAACCTGTAACTTCTGAAGGGTAAAAACACTAACGCTCACAAACATGCCATGTATTGGAATTTTTAACATCACAACTTGATCTTAACTTCTATGTGCAAAACTTAATATCTTTGCAGGTAATAAGTTAATAAATAGAAGTTTAACAGGTTTTGCTGCCCTTCAGTGAAACTTGAAGTAATTGAAAAAGTTGTGCCAATGTACTAAAATTAACTGGATATCAACTTTAGACCTTCCTAATATAGCATTTCCAGTTCTCCCAAAACTAGAAATATGTTAATTGTTTTCCAGTCTGCTTACATTTTTTGTTTTATCCGGCTTTTTTGGCTGTACTTACGGTATTAGGGCATCCCCTGCAATGACTTGTGCAGTTACTGCTTTAACATTGTTAATCTGCGGTACTTTCTGGTATTGCTGTGAGGGGGTTGGACTCTGACTCAATATTTGATCTCTGTCTCACTTTCAGTTCCCTAAACTTTGTAAATTAGTTTTGCTTTCGAAAGTACTGAAAATTTACTTTCAACAAGCGCACTCTCTAAACCTGACCCTCTCATTTGTTAAAGTAGTGATTTATTTTTTTAATTGAGAATCCTGACTGGGGGGCACTTGGTAAAGCAATTCAGGTTTTGGGGTTTTTTTATGTGGAATGTTCCGTGGGTTTGAGACTAGTGGTGAGCCTGCACGATGTGTGTTTCGTACAGTATTTTAAGTTGCATGGACAAAATGTTAGTTTGGTGGACGCAGTACTGAAGTACTGCCTTAGCCTGAAACTGGCTGCTGTAACAACCTGAACTGCAGTCAGTGTTTGTGTGGGGAGTGGGTTTTTTAATTCCCACGTGCCCTCACACAGCCCTATAAAGGCATTAAAAATAGCGTGGCTTTCCAGGCGTCTTGGCCCTCTCCCGCAGAATTTACAGATCTCTCTCTTCTAGATGCAGTGTGGGTGCTTGGAAGCTGCTGTATGGCCTGGCAAATACTATGCCAGTTAAGAAATTTGGTTTTCTTAAAGTTTGCAGGTGAATGTCTTGGCACTGTCAAGGAGTGTGCCTCGTGCCATGCATTGAAATGGAAGGGGAGAGGGCACAACCCTACAAGGCTCTGTAGGCACCAGACTGGCCCCTGGTGTTGGCATTGTACTGCTGACGTCAGGAGGTTAAGGAACTGGTCACAACGACCTTAAATAGAGGAGCAGGCGTTACTGGGCTAATCCTGTCTCAGTTGAGATACTCATTGACACTATATGTAATATTCCTATTTTGTTTCCTGAACATGTAGTTTTAATATTAGGCTGTTAAAATATTTCATCATAACAAATGGGATGTGTAGTCTGGCAGAGCTGCAGTGCTCTTAGGAATTTTAACTTTTGTTTCCCCTCTTCAGTGATCCTGTCAGCTATGAAACCTTAATATAGTGTTGGGCATTAATTATATTTAGGCTTGTAGGTTAACTGGGAAACCTTATTTTTCTTTTCATCTCCTTGAGTAGTTACCCACACTACTCAGTGCTTTCATCTGTCTCACTCCCTCATCTGTCTCTCTACTGTTCATATTTCTCTTCTAATTATGATAGAAATAGTATTACATTATGATTAACAAGAGGGGGGAATACTTTTTTCCCCTGAGTTTTTGAGAAGTGTTTGTAAGAATCTGATAAATACCTTATTTGAAGGGCTTGAATTAAGAAGTGGACATGAATGTGATTCCAGTCATGTTTTTATGATTGATCACATTGCTGCTCAGTATGTTCAGTTTCAAAGAAAACAAAACCAAGAAGATTGGTCCGAATGACTTCTGCTAAGGCTCAGGCTAACGTATTTTGCTTCCCAGTTGGGGTGGGATCTGAACGCATGCTTACTTACAGCAGCTTCCTGCTCAGCAGTTGATTATTAAGGTGCGTAACTGCAGCTCCCATGTCCTTCAGACAGTCAAGGGAAACTCCTATTTGCTTGTGTAGTGCTCTGTTAACACCAACAGGACTGTGAGAAGAATCACCTCTTCCTGAACCTGTGTTCAGTATAAATGAGGTGCTGTTTCTATTACTTATACTATCAAATACAAAGCTAAAATTCATCTACTCTGAAAAATAATGGAAGTACTAAGCAGGTGTAGCTAAGTCAGTCCTTCATTAGTGATTTTGGCCTCAAGTTAGTTTGGACATACATAGAATCACAGAACAGCCCAGGTTGGCAGGGACCTCAAAAGATCACCTGGTCCGACCTTTCATGGGAAAGGGAGCCAAAATGAGATGATCTAGTGCCCTGTCCCATCTCATCGTGAAAACCTCCAGCAATGGAGGTTCTGCCGCCTCCCTGCAGAGGTTGTTCTGTTGATTGACTGGTCTTGCTGTAAAAAAAATGACTTCATTTTGTTGCATGTAGTTAGTATTGCTGGACTGAGTGAATAAAGTTATAAAAGCTGCTTTCAAACTTGTTTTAATACATTGGGTGTTTTCTGCTCTTTGCACAACTTGATTTTTATCCTCTGTGGAGGAGGGAACTCTTTGGAGTGACAGCAAAGGGGGACAGAAATGTTTCTTGGCCACACAAGGTCTGACTTAAGGTATAACTGATCATGTAGACTGCATTTGAGATTTGCTTCCAAAGCATAGACGTTTCTTAGTTGGACTACTTTGTTGGGCAGGCAGCTAAAAGTGTAGAATAAAGGTGCAAGTTCTGGGGGTTTTTCACCATCGATTGATAGCTTAGTATTTGTTACCTTCTGGTGAATCTTGTGGCGAACTTGTAAACATGCTTTTGTTTTTTGGAAGAGCACGCAACTGTTGATGTCCAATATAGTTCTGGTTTGAATGGATAAAACATACTGCTGCTCCGTTTTGAGGTTGGGGCATAGATGAGTATCGACAGGTTGTGGGATTTTTTTGTTGCCCCTTGAGTGAAGGCTTGCTTTCTACTCAGAACTGCTTATTTGCACTATGTGCTGCTGCTTTTTTTTCTTGTAACATTTTGTTTGTTTGTTTTTCAGCTTAACCTCCCATTTCTAAAGAACTAAAAAGGCAGAAGAAATTAAAATGTAATAATAAGATTGAAGTGGTCTTGCGCTGCTCCCTTCCTTGCTCCCTCTGCTCATCTAGCATCTCTCACCCTTTCCACAGTCTCGGCACTGATGCAAGAGCTGCCTTCTCTGCACCTTCTACCATCAGGAACAGCCTTCTCTACCCTCTGACTCATCAATTCATCTTTCCCCTCCACTCCCCACTCCAAATCTTACCTTAAAAACTTCTCTTTACCTTTCAGTCTTGCCAAATTTCTGTCCCACTGTTATCTTGAACTTGACATTTTAAAGGCATACCATACAGTACTTTTACAGATTATTTTCTGTAACTCGGTTTCCAGCCCGTATTGAATTTTGTAAAGCTATTTGAGATGCAGCTTGTGAAATGCTCTACCAAGACATGACTTTTTTTAACCTTAGTGGAGCTTAGTGCCCTTTGTCATTCAGTAAGCAGTAGGCAAGCTAGAATGGCTGCAAAGTACTACTCTGTGTTGTCCCTCTTGTGGCACTGAGCACCTGCTCGGGGAAGACGCAGTGAGGAGTTGGTGAGTGTTTGTACATATGTGGCCTGATTAGGGTTCTCCAACAGCATCTAACTAATTTTACTTACTTGACCTCTTATATTTCGAGCAAACAAAACCAACTCTGCTCCAGAAGTTTCTGCTATAAAGTATTTCCAGTTCTAATCTTGATAATGAACCATACTTGGCTGTGGCTTTGTTGCTGTCAGGCTCTGGACTGATGCTTGGGGAAAAGCCAAAGGATTGCAGGAAAGCCTGCTCCAAACCCATCCTCTTGTCTGGGACTTACAGGCTATAACCACTACCTTAGGATGCACTAGATGGCAGTTGTTTCTGTAAAAGGAAGGAAGATGAATCTACTTCTGAGAAAAGAATAATGACAGTTGTTTTGGTTTAAATAGCCCATTTGCTTTTGGGAAGGTGGAGTGGGGTGGTCAGAAAATGGGATTCTTTGACCTGCGATGACAAAATATCCATATCAGTGTGATTGATTTTTCACAGATAATACACATGGGCGAGTTGTCATTGTCTGCCTCAGACTGGTATAGCAATATTTTTCATTGGTGTTCCACACTTGCTAACATCTAATCTTTAATCTTTTAATTGTGGTTTTTCTTTTTTTTCTTCCGTTTTTGTTTCGCTTTATCTGTGCGTGAACACAGTGTGGTGCTTTGGAAACACACAAAGAATAAATCCTGCTTCTTGACAATTTTAACTATATTCTTTTTTTAACTTGATTAATTTGATCTTAATGCAAGTGATTTGGGCTCCTGATTTTTATTTTTTCCTTCTTTCCTCATGTTGTCAGAGTGGATTTTCCTGACCTTAAGCATTAGGTTGAATTTACAGCTTGGTAAATGCTCCTGGTCAAGGGTTCCTTGGAGGTGAAAATGGTTTTTAAAAGTACTTTTCATCAGTAGATCTTAATTACTTTGTGACCGTGATAACTCAGCTGACCAAAAGCAGCTGTAGAGTGAAAAATTCTCCCTCTTGAAGTTGGACAAGAAATGAAAAAAAGATGCAGAAGAATGTTCCCAGTGCGTCCATGAGACTTGGGCGGAGGTTGGGTTTTGGTTTGGTTTTCCCCCCTAGTTCTACATTTCATTATTGAGTGTATGCATCTTGTGTGGTATATCGTCACTTAACTGCAGAGGTTATCAATACTTAACACATTTGCTATAGGAGGTGATTGGTTAGAACACAAGGAAGGTTTTACTCCTTCATTTTCAGCATTGTTATGAGCAGTCATGGGAAACCTTGTGCTCTATTAGCGTAATCTTCAACTCTGTTCACGTGAATTCTGACAACACCTTGTCAGAGCCAGAAGTGCTGCTCTCTCCTTAATGGAAATGAACTGAACGTTGGTACCATGCCCAAGGTCCCTCCTGCAGTTTGAAGTCTTAAACTTTAAGACTTCTTTTCTTTTTATTTCAGTTTGGCTTATAAATGGATATTTTCTCAAGGGTCTGCAAGAGCACTAGAACTATGTCTGAATCTTTTCAGAAAAGTGACTGAAACAGCATCGTTTTCTGCTCTCAGGATTTTGTGTTCAGTTATCCTAAAGGGACTGGACACCCTTCTGCTGTGAACTCCGCTAACTTTAAACCCGCAGCGCAGTATAGAGAGTGCTGGAGTCGCGCTTGCTGTTGGCTGGCACATCGACTCACCAGAGTCTGGTGGCAGCGGTGATCTTTTCAGAAAAGGGAAGCGCTAAGCTGACTGATTGCAGGTGGAATTTGCAGAATTGGAGATTGGAAGGAGACTTGGTAAGGAATAATGTTTTGACAAGGAATAACTGAAAATCAGGTGACTTCCAGATTTCTTTATAGGTTTGATCTGCAGTGTGAGGTAAACGTTCTCCGTGAGGTACACGGCGAGGATGCCGAGGGAAATGAACAGACTTGTATTTGAGCACCCAGTGGTTCTCTTCCCACTATAATATTTTATATAGTGTATTAAGGTTGAATGCTTGGAATATAACACGGATATTTTTAAGTGTGGTCTGCTGTGTTGCAGTCTTCTAACTGTTCTCAAAATGAAACTGATTCTTTGCTGTCCGTACAAGTACTAAAGATAAGGTTTCTTGTGTGCCTTATGTCCCTCCTCAACTTTTAGAGGGGCTCACAGCTTCTGCAAGTGCTACAATAATGCATGATGCGTAAATGCATTAACTTAGTTCAAAACTCAGTTGCACTTGTTTATTTTGAGACTGACTTTCAGAAATACTTGGCAGGACTTTTTTGGTTAAACATTATTTCTGTTTTTTTTTTCTCTTATCAGGTAGTTGGCAAAAAAGGAGAGAGCCACTAGGACGCAAAAGACACTGGAAGGCCTTATCGCAATCAAAGAGATCTTCACTTTTATCTACAACTCCTGGATAATTGCTTGACCATAACCAGAGACTGTCAATCTGTTTCATTTAATGCCATTACCAATAAATCATTGCTTTTGTTGAGATGGAGTTTCCTTAGTGTGTTTCTGTTGTAATCCTCGTACATGTATTTGTAAATAAAATTCATTACTTTTGCCAAGTTTAATTTGGTTATTCTACTAACTGTGGCTCTTCCTTTGTTGTGTTTAAACTTCAAAACTCGCCTGGCTTATCTTTAGAAACAGAAGACATAACGTAGCTTGCGTTTGTTCAGAGAGTTGAAAATGTCACACGTAAGTAAAACATAAGACGGCCTTCAGAGGCCATCTAGAAATAAATTCCGAGCTACTTTGTTAGGAGACGGAGTGCACTTGGGATCATTGTTCCTGTGAAATCGGAGATACCTCTCAGCTAGGAGTAACTTCACCTGTCTTGGAAATTGCCCTTCCGCCCCTTGAGAAGTGGAGGAGGAGGAAGCAGCATATTTTAAGTTACGATTCCATTAACTTGCAGATTTGTCACAAATGGCATGCTGATGCCAGCTCTTCGGCACTGGCAATTCTTGAGTCTTTTAAAAGTGCATGTGGGGTTTTTTTAATATTAGAAAATATTGACCTGGTTCCCCAGGCAGCCTCGAGCAAGCTGTGCAGGTATGGGGGTTCAGATGTCTGTGCACCCCACCTGAACGTCAATCATTTATTTTATTGGGTGGCTTTTCCTCTCTCTGGATCTTGATAAGGAAATGTTTATTGCAAATACTAATTTTATATCTTAATTGGAATTCCTATACTACTTTTAGTAGATTTTCTTGGAAGTATGCCCTAAGTAATTTTAATAAATGGGGCGTTGATCAGTACCATATACGTATAATACTGTATAAATTCCCAGTAAAACTTGCTAAGTATTTTAATTGGCATAATTAATTTCTTTGTAAAGTTAAATTTGTTACATTTCTAATTACCATAAATCCCACTAAGGCTTAAATCCTGTCCTAATTGGCATTCCTTCCTTGAACGCGGTAGGGTGGTTCTCTTCTGGCTTGGCAGATCTGTGGCGAATACCAAGTTAACTTTCCCTTAGCACAGAGATTTCCTCCAAACAGAAAGCTGGAGATTGTCTAGAAAAAGACACTTTGTGGGTGTTTGGTGGGTTTTTTGGCTGTTTTTTGGTTTTGTGGGTTTTGTTTGTTGGTTTTTTTTACCGTACCACTGCCCACACCAGGATACTTGCCTACCTGTACTGGAGCTGAGGGCATGCACTGGTGACTCGGTTCCTTCCGTACTCCTGTTCGCTTCACCGGGGCTGTAAGGCACGTAACACTGTATATAGAATATAAATCGGTTTTAAATATAACTGAGGGCAATATGAATACCTGTTCCTGTTTATAATTTTGTACACTAATTACCTTTTGGTTATCGTTTAAGTGCCTCATCTTAAGTATTGCTTACCTCATAATATTTATACCCGAGAGATTTGATAACCTAGTGATTCTCATCTTTGTAAAAGTTTAGGCAGATTTCTATTGTTTGAGACTCTTCTGTGATTTCCTTGGTCGCATGATGCATACCTTCCATAATGATACTATGTACGTAGATCTAAATAAATGTCTAGAGGTAACTGTCGCATGTTTCGCTTAATGGAAACTGGGGTAGAGTGATGCACGAGGACCTACACGTCACAGACCCGGAGTTAGGATGCAATGCTGTCGTGTAAGTGGCGTTACTCTCGCGTGGCGGCCAGGTGGCTCCCGCGGGATGAGCGCTTGCTGCGCGGCTGCATGCCCCGGGATTTGTGTTACAAGTCGCAGGGAGAAGTTGATCCGTGCGGTAACGGATCCCTGGAGGGGAACCAGGACGCTGCCTGCGCTCGGCCAACACAGAGGCTGTGGTAAGTGAAGTGGTTTGCTCGTCCGAGCTAGGCTGTCGTGAGGTTAAATCCGCTCCGTGCTCTGTTCAGTTACCTTTTATATATTCTACGGCTGACATTTGTTGGGGATAGGAGGGTGAAATAAGGTGGCGTATCACTCAGAAGTCTTGCGGAGGCAAGTGGCATGTGTATTAATTAAAATTATTTCCGTGCTTTGACGGGTAAGGAAGGTCTGACCCAGCTCTGACAGCCGTCCTGTCCCCTTGTCCTCCTTCAGCCGGCCCAGCCCCTGCTGCTTTGTTTGTCTGTTGATCTTCCAGTGACTTCTGAAAGGTTGCTGGGAATCTGTGGGTGCGGATGTCTCTTACAGCGGTGCCCTAGTTCAGCCGGTAGCTTAAAGAATAGTCTTTGCTGGAACCTTCCCTCGCTTCCTCGGGGTTGGCAACGCTTTGTTTGGTGGCTGTCGTGCCCAAGGGCTCTTCAGTCGTGGGGCTCCCCAGGACCGAGCGCGCTGGCCTGGGGACCAGGGTGGGGACTGCACGGCAGAACTCATCCGCAGCGCCGTACCTTTGTCAGCGCGTCGCCGTCTGAAACGTTCCTGCGCGGATGCACGGAACAGGCTGAGAAGGGGGACTTGAATTGCTAGCAGGTACCGTAGCCTTTTGCGTAGGCTCTCTCGTCCTTTATGTTAGTTGTGTGTTGAGATTAATAAGCGTGTATGACCGGACGGCTGCCGGACGGGGTCTAAAGACTGCCAGAGAGAGCAAAGACAGCGCTGGGGAAGTCGGTTATTTGCATGTTTATAGTCCTCGATGTTTTTATTTCTGGTAAGAGTTTGAGGTAGTAGAAGATGAACCTCTAAATATCATTTG
This sequence comes from Balearica regulorum gibbericeps, assembly GCF_011004875.1. Lineage (NCBI taxonomy): Eukaryota > Metazoa > Chordata > Aves > Gruiformes > Gruidae > Balearica > Balearica regulorum. The sequence continues at coordinate 86,708,660 of NC_046220.1, read as the reverse complement.
GTTTCTAAATTAATGGAGACAGTATAAGTAGTAGCAACGGTTAGAAGCTAAAGCCTGAAAACATGCTTGTGTTTGAGGAGGTACATCTTTAATCTGCCCAATTCCTTCAAAGTACCACGTTGAAATAAGTGCTGCTACTTTCCTACTGCTGTCATCGTCTCGTTTAGCTGGAGACGCCCTTAACGTTTTGTAGGCAATAGGAGATGCGAGTTTCTAATGTGACATAGCCTCTTAAACCGTGCCGAGGAGGAAGTCGAGAGCGTGGCCAGAGGTGATAAAGAAGCAGAAACACGCAGACTCCTTCTCCTTCGGTCGGCTTCGCCGCGCTGGAGCAACGAGGTGGCTCAGTCGTGGAGCTTGTGGGTGAGGAACCCAGGGCTGCTCTCCCGTAACGTTTCTCCAGGAATCTCTCATACAGGCTTGACGTGGGGCAAACGGCCTGGGTAGGACGAAATAAATCCCCTGATGGAACTTGCTTTTGTGGACCTGGTGCTTTTTTTTTAGGTGTCATATTCAAAATACTTTGTATGCACAAGGAACATCAGAAGTAATAAAATGGGAGGAGACTTCCAATGTCCAAAGGGTTAACAGCTTAACTGCAGCGAGCTCCGCTTCTGAAAAAGTGATAGTTGGTTGGTTGTTTTTTTCTTTAACAGCTAGTTTGTACCTGGGTTTAGAAGAGTAGTTTTGAGATACACCAATAAAATACCTAGCTACTGACTCAGATATTAGCACTTTGCATGGCATAAAACTCACTTGTGTTAGGGAACATGAACCGTGTTTTACTGAATTTCATTCCTAGCCTCAAGTGCGTTCTGTGCATCTTAACTAGTCCCTTCCAGGTTTCTTAAAGATTTGACTTTGATACCAAATCTATTTGTTCCTGTGGCTGAAACTTTGAAGGGTCTTTTCTACTTGGGTAGTTCTTACTAAAGTGTCTTCCTTCGTGCCGTGCATTTTTACGTGCACTGGAAACGAGGTGACTTGGTCTATGAGTAGTTCTCAAACCCAGTATCTCTTTTAAAAGCTCGGGAGAGCACTGCCCTGCTCGAGGCCAGCGTTGTTGCAAAGGTGGTTCGTGTAGGACATACAAGTGTGTGTAACTTTTTTCCTGCAGCCTGTGATGACAGAATGGTTCTCGATGCTGAATCTCCCATAAAGTTCCCTTGATGAATTGCACGATATGAAAACGTTGAATGATGGCATAAGGTTTCTTCCTTAGCGGTGAAGGGGAGCAGAGATGGATGTTGAGTGAACCACGCTGTGGATGCACTGGCGCTCCCCTGCTCTTCCTCGCTGCCGCCTTCCAGGCTCAGCACGCTTTCGGCCTGAAATAAAGCACGCAAGGTTGTCATTAAAAAATAAAACTGCGTGTGCAGAACTATGCCTGCAGAAGGCTGGATCCCAGTCGGCTGTGTAAAGAAGCGTTTTGCTGCCGTGCTCTGATACGGAGCAGTCCAGACCTTCTGTGCTTTATCCGCAGGCGCTTTGCCGCCGCTGCGGCCGTTACCTGGATGTTGGTGCGGGGATGTCCTCAGGCCGAGCTCTGAATCGCGGAGGGGAGCTCTGCGCAGGGCGCTCTCGCCCTCCTCTCCTCCGGGGAGCTGCTCTGTGACCGTGCGCAGGAGGGCGAGTCCTCTCCGACGGCCTCTGGGCCGGGTTGTAAGGGCAGTGAATGTGCTTTACGGATGTCGGCCTGGCAGCTGTTATCAGAAAGCTGAGCAGGATAGAAGAAACAAATACCTAAATTACCGCTCTGAGTATGGAATCGTGCTGGAAAATGTGTATAGAAATTAGTTGGTGTGATAAGGTCTTATTTTTTTATTAAGCTGCGTTGACTGGCGTAAACTGTACTCCTGCCTCTTGAGAGTATTTTGATAAATCTTCAAACTCGCGTTGTTTGAGTTTGGGGGTTTGGTTGGGGTTTTCTGCATCAGGACTGACGTCAAAGCGACTGCTGCTTACTTGGCCTTGAATATTGGCAGAATTTTGAAAGTTTTTCACTTCTTGATTTTTTTTTTTTTCCTTCGTTGCAACGCCGGGTGTTCCTGACACAAACCTAGCGCGGGTAACGCACCGCAGCACTGGTTACATGTACGTGTAGGTGAAACGTTGCCTGACCGCAGCTACGTGGCGGCTTCACTGGGCTCTTACTCCTTCGTGCGTAGTTGCGGCGGGTACCGTCGCTCTAAGCGAACCGGCCGCCCGAGCCGTGCCGGGGCAGCTCCCGCTCCCTTGGGGAGCGCCGGTGCCGCACACGAAGGCGCAAGCAGCGGCCTGTCTCTTTGCAGCGGCCGCGGGCGGCTTTGGGGACGCTCCGTGCCCTCGCTGTCCGCCCCGGGCCCGGGCCCTGCCCGCCCGCAGCTCCGCCCTTGGCCCCGCTGTGGGGGCCGAGCCCGGTACCGGCAGCAGCGGGCGGCTGGGGCTGCTGAGGCGCGGGGGGGGGGGGGGGGGGGCCTGCCCGCCACGGCCGGCCCTGACTCGCGATACCGAGCGCGTCCCGGGAGCGGGAGGCGCGCGCTGCCGGTCTCCGCGGGGCCCCCGGGGCGCTGCCGCCCGCCCCCAGCAGGTGGCGCTGTCGGCCCGGCGGAGCTCGCGCGGCGGGGCGGGCAGCGCGAGGGCTGCCGCCTGCGGGCGGGGGGGGGGCCCTGGCCGGGGCGGACGGAGCCCGGACCTGCCCGCAGCGCCCGGACCTGCCCGCGGCGGGTCCCGGGCTGCCCGGTCTCCTCCGTCCGAGCGCGGAGGTGAGAGCTCGGCGTCCCCGTGCGGCCCGGTGTTCCGCGCCGTCAAACGGCGGGGCAGCAGGGAAGCCCGAGTGTCCCTCAGTGGAAATGACGTTAGCGTGAGGGCCAGAAGAACCCGTCGCTGTGCAGGCCGGTAACGTCAGGGGAAAAGGGACAGAGCCGGCTGCGGGGGCCGCAGAGCCGCGGCCTCCGGGGGAGAAGCCGAGCGGGTCCCGGCGGAGAGGGGCGTGCGTGGTACCGGGGGACGAGCTCTGGCTCCACGTATAACTTCAAACCAAACTTCGTCTCGATTCTGGCAGACAAACAGGCGGAGTTTATGCAAGGTGATGGAATTAAAAAAAAAAAAAAAAGTTCCAAATGCTCCAAACGAGCACTGGGTTCCCAGATTGACAGATGCGTTCTGTGTAGCGCTGCCGCGCCAGGCGGGGGGCAGGACGAGTTAGGGGGCCGCTCGGCATCCCGCTACGCTCGGCTTAAATCACGTTCCTCCCGCAGGGCGTTCAAAGGTTTAGGTGATTAAGTTCAATTAATTATGCTACCTTAAAACATATAAGCTGGATCTTGCCTGTTCTGAAATTTGCGAGTGTGACGTTTGCCGTCCAATTTGCCTCCTGCGCTGCGCTTCGCGCTGGTTTGCCGTTTCCTTTCCCCCCTGCCTCCCGTGGCTCGGCGTGAACGCTTTAAAAAATAAAATCCAGCCCCAAACCCACCCCCTAAAGCGACTGCGTGTCGGGCGATGCCGCCGGAGTTGCTCGGAGCTGATCAGAAACAAACCTCGGGAAGAAGGGCTCTGCTGCGCTCCCTGCGCTGTGCCGCTGACGGAGGCCCGGTGCCGATGCTCGGTGTGCCAATGTTTACAGAGAGATTTTTCTTGCTGATCGCCTTACTGGAAATATTAATCTTGTATTCTTATGCCGGAATCTGTAATTGGTGGCCTGCCAGATATTTGCCAAAATGATTTTTCCCTGATAGAACGTCTTCTGTCGTTAATTTTCAGAGTGCTGCAGAACGTAAAGGGCCAGAGAAACAACCCGAACTCGGCAGCAGAGGGTTTTGGCCGTGTTTAGTTGAGTAGGAACGTGAGTTTTAATCCGTCAGAAGCTATCACAGTTAATCCTTCCCGTGGTGTCCACTTGTAGGGCTTAAGAAACCTGCCCCGAAGTTGGGCAGGTGCCTCCTGCCGCGTGTTTGCAGGAATGCAGGTGGCAGCCGGGAGGCATCGCTGCCGTCACCCATCAGGCACCCCTTCTCAGGGACAGGGAGGTTATTTAATACTTGATCATTGTTTAATTAGGACGCGATTAACTTACGGATATTATTTGCCACGGATGTGAGCGCCGTGGGGATGTGTGTGCATACACTCGTGCAAAGGTGAGCATGTACACAACTAGCACCACAAAAATTCCCTCAATCAAGAAATTACGCTATTTAAGATTAAATTTGTAAACTTCAGCATGGATAATACACAATTACAGAAGATGCACGTTGCAGGAGTTTTAAAATGCCGAACGTAGTCCTACGTTGGCTACTAATGGTGCTGAGGAATCTGCAGCTGTCTGCGTTGGATGTGAGCGGCACCAGTCCTGGGAGAGTGGGAAACGGCAGGAACTGCCTCTAACTATTGTAATCTACAAGATTATCCCATTAATCATATTTGTCTCCGGGAGTACCTTAGTTCTAACTCCGAGTGTTGTTTTTCCCTCGGTGCGTCACATGCAAAAAAAGCCTCTAATTGAAAACAACGCCGAGACGGAATCAAACCGCTCGTAAACGTGCGCCCAGCTCCAGCCGCTACCGGGAGCGGAATGGATGGCGTGCCCAGACACCGGCCGGTGGCATCGCCGCCGTCCTTCCACACCTGTAAAATGTTATCTTTTGTTGGGAATCTTGCCGGTGCTCTCAGTGTGCAGGAGGAGCTGACGCTGCTGTTCGGACAGAAAAAGGCGCGGGTTTAGGAGGGGGACGTGGCAGAGGTGCTTTGCTCAGGGCCTGCGTTCTGTGCAGGGGTGGAAACAGTGGGAGGTGCAGGTAAATCTATGGGAGTTCTCGAAGCTACAGCACCGGGAGAGCCAGAATCGCTGTCAGTGAAGGAGTGGTGAATAGCCCTGGCTCTGTTAACCTGGTGTTTCCTTCCAGCTGTGCTGTAGCAGCTACGCTTTATCCCGGAAATTTCCTCTCCGTTCAGAGACGTGAAAAGGAGAGGAAATGATATGTATCTGGTTAAAAGGTTAACCTGTATGATTTTGTGCGTCTGTGTTGTTTTAAATTAACGCACCCAAATTTCAGGGGTATCTGAACTATGTGTCTCTATTAGGCGCTCTGACAGATCGTCTAATTGTTTTTTCTAATTCAGATCTGTAACTGCCAGAGAGAATCTGCATTTAGATGGATTATCCAGAACCTGGCTGCTGCTGCAGGACCTCTGGTGAGAGGGGCGGGAGGAAATAACTTTCTTTTTATTCCCATATCCGCAAGCGTAGCCATGAAGAGCAGCTCTCTCTGCTGATCCCCTCCAGCCTGCCTGTCGTCTTTTGTTTTGCAGGCTGCGTCTGGTTTGAACAGACCTCCCCAAGACTGACGGCTTAATCCCGGCGTGTTCCTCCGAAGGGCAACTGCCCGCGCAGGCGGCATCTCCAGCTGCGCAGGCTCCCTGGCCGCAGGGCTGCTCTCGCGGTAGGTACGTGACTCGCCCTGTGCCTCGGTACCGATGACGGGGTGGGGAAGGTCTTCCCAGGCTCCAGCACTGGATGCCAGAGGGATGGTGCTGGGGTAGGCGTTGTAATTGTGTTGGAGAAAGGAAAGTCGTTCCTCGCCTTGGCCAAGCAGGAGAACTCTCTGTTGCAGTATTGCTGCTCCCAGGATTCAAAAATGGAGTTAGAAGTGCTCCCTAGAAAGCAAGAGGTTGATAAATAATAGGTAATGTTTAAAAACCACGTGCTCTGTTGTATTTGGTCCTGTCTCTTACGGTAGAACAAGCTTCTGTTTCTAAATGCTTTCTCTTTGGGCCGTGAGCAGATGTGAAAGGTGACTTGATGTGGGGAGTCAGGGCTGTAAAGGGCCCCCAAATACGAGACTGCAGCTGCGTGTGGCTAATGCCACGCTCGTGTGCCTCCTGCGGCGCAGCTCATGGCCTCTGCTGCTGCGACCTGCGAGGTGAGGTTAAAAAGCCGGACGGACAGAGGCTGTTTCGATGCGCTGGGGCTGCTGCTTCTGCAAACCATCATCCTTCTGTCTCTGGGCAGGGCGCCCCAAATTCCATCTCCGCAGCTCCTGTCCTAATCCACTTTTAGCCACAGTCATAGGTGCTTCAGCAAAGCACGTATTTCATTAGAAAACTCCTAAGCGTCTCAAAAGCTGAGGACTAATTCCTCAGCTGCGGCTTTCCCTGCTCCCCTCGAGCTGTCGGCATCCTCCGTCTATCCCCCCGGACAGTGCGTGCTGCCCGTGCAGTTTCGTTCCGGGATTTCTCTCCCTGGCAGCTCCTCTCATCCCCACGCTAGCAGAAGAAAAGCAAACTTGCCTTCCCGTCAGTCCCAGCGCTGCCGACCGCGGAGCAACCGGGGGTTGGCAGACACCGTGCCGGTGCTTTATGCTGCACAGCAGCCTCTTCTCTTGTGAAAGGACGTGCTCGTTGGGACGTCTGGCCCTCGCTGGATCCCACCCCCGCGGCTCACTGCACCACGCTCCTACTGCTGACAGGGGGTTGTTCATCCAGCTCATCCCAGTGACCCCTCGGGCCATCTCCAAGCCGGATTGCAAACCACCTGTGTTCAGTGGGGCTGGGCAGGTACCTGTGTCACTGTGTTATGTCATCAGTGTGTCTTAGCTGTACCCAGCCAACAAACCCCCAAACTCCACAAACCCGTATTTCTACTGTCACTTTCCTTTCCCAAGCCCAAGTTCTTCTAACATAACTCAGCTTTCCTTTCCGCAAAATTGGCAAAACGATAATCAATTCGGTACGTATGCGTGAGTTTGCAAAGAGCAGAGCGCTTTGTGTAGTGCTGGTACGACAGATAAACCACACCATCGGTACTGACCGATGCCTCTGTGCAGGGTCCTGCTGACATGACGCCCCTGCAGTCTTGGGGACCATACAGGGACGTTTGTGGCTGAGGTCAGGACCCCAGATCACAACCAGGAACTGAAGCAAGAGCTGACAGCAATCGTGGTGCAACTCTGATAATCTGCTTGCATAGGTGAGAAAGTTGTGTGTATATATACACACACATCTATATAAATGTTTGTGTGTGTGTGTAATATATATATATATATATATATAAAAAATCCTATGGTTAAATGACAGAAATATTTCAAAGTTACAAGTAAACCCAAACACATTCAAAACATCAGTTGCTAATTGTGCTTAGACACCGATAATCGCAGTTCAGCGTGGTTTTTTGAGCCCTGTGGCTCAGGGCTGCACCAGTCCTGAGTTCTGCCTGAGCAAGAAGTCTGCTTCATCTTGAGATTCGTGCAGAAATACACTGAACGGACGGGAAAAAATGGGTTTTAAAACCGAGGCGTGTCCTGTTGGGTCAGTGTTGGAGGTGTGAAATCGAGAGCAGATGAAGTGATCCCGGTACCTCGTGTGCTTGCTTTCTCAGAACAAAGTGTTCAGCTGAAAAGGCTTCAGCGATTGCGGAGGGGACCTTGGCCACAGCAGCTTCAACACCAGACGGATGGACCGCGGACCTCTTTCCAGGTGTGAGTACATCTGCAGTACGCAGTTAAGGCCATTGTATGTCTCTTGTCTTGTGAGCGCGTCTTTCCTTATTTTTTCACTCTCTTCCTTTCCTCTAAGCTTTCTGTGTCCGTGGTTCTGGAAGCATTATGTGGAAGCGTTGGTCCAGCAGGTTGCCGTAGGGCGTAGGGAAACGCTCACTTGCCTGACTGCGGCTGCTCTGCAGCCCCTCCTTGTCCGCGTCCCGGGGGTCTCGCTGTATTAAAAAGCCTCCTTTCTCAGGGGGATCTGAAAGGATCTGGTGGGGTCCAGCAGCAGGAGGGCAATACAGGCCTTGGCCACCTCTGTGATAAAGCTGCAGAACCTGCTCTGCTTCCCTTGTGCTTGCCATTCAGCAGAGGTCTGGTGGGTTTGACCTTCAGGCAGAAGGACCGGCTGGAGTTCATCCTGTAGACATCGGATGAGCTGCTGGTTGGGAGGTCTGGAAGGAATGGGGCCGATACATGGATCAGCTCTTTGTTTCTTGACGGTCCAGCTCTACCAGCAGAGCAGGCTGCCTGCAGTAACCAGGTTTTGGCAGCGGGAGTGTGGATTCCCTCAGCAGAGGAGAGAGTCGTGGTCTTGGCTTGCTCTGCTAAGTGTTACCATATTTCTTCCAACTTCCATTTCCTCTGGGCTGAGTTTCAGCTCAGCTTTCTTCCTCCAGATGCTCGTATCTCACAGACATCTCGTTCCTTGTGATGAAGCTCGTTGAACCAGATGAGAAGACAGTGTGTATTCAAACACCCATGTCAACTTGGTGGCATTGGAGATTTAGTCCCAGATCTTGAGAAAGAGGAGGAGCAGGGGATTGCAGTGCTTCACACGTCTCTGGACAGTAAAAATCACCTTCTGTTCCCTGCAGTCTGTCAAAAGGAAAGAGAACCGATAGTGTACCACCCCCTTATGTCTCATGTGGGAATAAGTAATACGCACGGTGCCAAAAAGCCCAGGTCAGGTCCCGTTCAGCTCTGAGAACTGCCTGTCCTCAGCTGTGAGTCGCGCGCAGGATTCAGCAACCGCGATTAAAGGATCCTGCACCTTTTGGCATGCAGCCTGGAGTACGCTGATACACAGGAATAACATCATAAACTATTAGTGCCAAGCCCCGAAACGTGGGCGTCCTGGTTAGATGCTCAGTTCAGCTCCAGTGGACGCTGAAACGCCCAAGTTATCGGTTTACCCGCATACCGGGCTATTCCCGAGTACCCGGGCAGAAGGCCAGCTTTGGGCTCCCTCCGTGTGTCCCCCTAAATCCGGGCTCTTCCCTGCCTTCAAAATGCTTGCCAGCACACGCAAAACTGCAAGAGCTCAAACGGATTCAAAGCGTTGGTCATGCAAATGGCTAATGTTTGCTATTCTGGACGTTAATTTTATGAAATTAATCTAACACATCTTGAGGGAAATTAGTGCATGCAGATGCTATCATTTATCACAATTATTTTAAAAGCCCTAATCTAGCACTTCATCGAATTCTTCACATCCACTTGCATGTCGAGGCTGCGGGAGCGTCTCTGCCCGTGGAAACGTGGCATCCTTTCACCTGGCCTGGGCGCGGGGACCGCAGGGCTCAGCCCCCCTTCACCGCAGGAGACACGACGGTGGCAGCAGCGCCAGGGAGGGGGAATATCGCCCGCCCCACGTGAACTAGAGAGACCGGGATCGTTGGTACAGCAGTCCCTCTCCTTTCAACGCGGTGGAGGAGGTGCCTCTGCTAGGTTCTAACAATGCTGTTAGCCCAAATCGGGGCAAAACCTGCCCCAACTTCCTATGAGTTGACAAACTGAGGGAAAGAAGTTGATAGCTATCGGAATGTTCCTTTGTTAACCCTCTAGCACTTAATTAGAATTTTGACCTTTTCTTTTAGTAAAAAAAAAATAAAAATGGTTAGAACTAAAGAAGTCTTAAAATGGTGTTGGTTTGAAAAAGCCAAAACCATCGGTTATGCCTGAAAGACAAAATACGGACAAGAAGCTACTTCTATTTCGTGAATCTTTCATTTAAATGATTAAGCTTTCAGCAGTGATTTTCTTTTTTTTTCTTTTTTTCCTTTTTTTTTTTTTTTGGTGAGAGCCTGCTGGTTATGTCCGCTTTTTACGTCTTTTGATGCAACGGCGAAACGCTCCTCTGCAGCAAGGGAAAGTACTTTTGGCTGGTGCGGTCAGGAGGTGCGCGTTGGGCAGGGGGTTATTGCCGGGAGGCTGGAGCAAGGAGCCGCTGCTTTCCCGGGTGGGATGGAAGGCAGAGGCGAGAGCGGGCGCGGGGGTCTGTGGACCGGGTTTCGCGACGGTTTGCTGATGGCGAGATGCAGTGGCGCTTTGTACTAATCCGTACGGCTCGATTCCGTCTTGCAAGTCTCGGGGCCTGTGGAGTGAGGCAATAGACAATTCCCTGGCACATACCGACTCCTCCGTTCGGGGCTATAAACATGTCAGGGTACAATAGTCCTTTATTACTGTGGAGTGAAATAAAGATGTGATTTCAAATGTCATACTTTGGATATTCAATCAGCACTTCCAATATCATGCATAAGCAATAAATTGTCATATGATTTAATATAATTCTGCTTCCTGTACAGGAGGTGGCGGGGGGCAGGGGGGAAGCTATATTCAGAAATTCAATCAAACAGCTTGATTTTTTTTCAAAGGCACAAAGCACCTGAGAGTTGCCAGTGACTCCTCATGTTAGCAGAGATTTTCCTCTAGATAAAGAACTCGTGATAATGAGGTGTGAGGCTGAATGGTTAAAACAATTATCCCCAAGGAATTCCCAGAGCTTTTTTCAACAAGTCAGAGCAGTTAAAGCTTGCAGAAAAATCATTTGAACAATTTTTCATTGGAAAATATACTTTTGATGAAACTGAAATGGTTTACAGGAACATTGCACTTTTCATAAAATTTTCAGTGAAAGAACTGAAACAAAATGGAAAATTACCTTTCCGGTTGATTGTAGGATTGCATTTTCTACTGTCGAAGGTAACATATAATGGTCAAAATGCTTCATTTCTGTAAGGTCACATAATTGGTATTTTCAAAGGGAAATATTTAGGATTTTCAATGTTTCAATGACACAAATATTTTTAGGATTTGGATTTTCCTGATTCAATACAAAGCCAGATTTTGCCATGGAGGAATTCCTCTAAAGGCAAAACCGTCCCTTTTCTGGATGCACTTCATTATTATGGTGCCACGTTGCCTACCCTTCATCCACACAGTCTGTGAGTCTCGGCTTTGAAGGGAGGCACGAGGTGGGCTACCTTGTGTAAGTACTGCAAGGAAAAATAAAAAGTCTGCCTTGCTAGCATGCTTTTTATTTAAAAAAAAAAAAAAATTAGGAAAGACTTTACAAGCAACCGATGTTGCCGCTTTAGGTTTCTGTCCACGGGAGCACGTGAGCGTGGACGTAAGGCCAAGAGGGTCAGCGGTCCCGTTCCCCTCGTGCCTGGGCGAGTGCTGGCCCGTGCTGGGGACAGTTTTCAGTCCCCCTTGGTGTGGCTGGTGCCAACAGGTTATTTGCATTACTGACGCGTTCCGTGCGGAAGTGAATGGTTGCTTTTGAAAACGGCGTGTACGTATACAGCCTAGAAGCAGTAGCACAGAAATGAAACTGAACTGTATGCTTCCAAGCTGTGTAATTGCAGAACAAGATGTAATGTTCCTCAAAAACGCAGGCTTTTGCCTTAATGACATGCTTTGTGGGAGTAATTAATTTGTATTTAATTATTATCTAACTTGTGAAGAAATGTTCTGAAGAAGTCGTGTCTTCAGCACGAGTCTTTCAACTTTTCTCTTTAAGATAAATTTCTTCTTTAGACTCGCAGCATTTTGTATTTTGTATGATAACACCAACAGGAGACTCCTTAGCAAAAGTCACTGCTTACAATTTTTGCCTTTAAGGCTATCTCATAATTATGTATTTAACTAATCAACACTCCAGAACTTCCAGATGCAACAGATACAGGGTTTGTGAATGATTTCCCTATATACATCTTAATTTTCTAGCAGCAGCTGTAATTTATGGGATTCCACGTGGAATAGCAGGGCTAATGATGAGCAAATGTGTCTTTAAAGTTGTACGGGATGCAAACGATGGTATATGGTGAAAGGGATGAAAACAGATGACTTCTGAGCGTCAAAGCTCCCGCCTCTTGCCCGCAAACGCTGCCAAATCCCAGGTCAGCAAAGCAGAGTAAAACTCCTGGCCCTGGTTTGCCAGCAGAGCAAAGCGAACCCCCAGATCGTCAGAACAAATGATCTCGGACCTATCCGAGCTGTCTTGGTTTGTAGATGAGTGGTTGTGCGTGAGGATATCGGTCTCCTCCTGGGATGCGGGAATTCTGCAGGCGTTTTGTCTTTGAGTTCCCCTGTCCCCCCCAGTTTCCCAAATTTTCCCCTCGGAGCAGATATTCCCCTGTATGTTTTGCAAAGGCTCAGAGTTCAGAACAGCGATTGGTGTGAGTTCAGGCTCCTGTCATGCTAAGTACTGGCCTGTAGTGCAAATCAGGATGGCTTTTGTTTCCTTAAATAGCTGACCGCTGGAGAAATTCAGGTCTGAGTGAGCAGGAGTCCTGTTGGTTTAGCTCCAGTAAAGCAGTCATGTGTAACTAACACTGTATTATTAACACTGGGGGAAATTTTCAACTTTCAGCATCTTGACAAAAAAAAGACAATAAAAATTGCTCGGTGACTTTTTCTAACCTTTGCAACATGTATTTTACTCACCAAGACCACCGCCTCTCCTCTCCGCGGTCTCAGGCAACGCAAGAGAGAGATTATAAGCGTGCCATTCACTGGGAAAATGCCGCCTTGTTTGCTCAAGTGAACTTTCAGGAAATATTAATTTATTCATTCTCACGTTTTTAATCTTTTGCTCTTTCACTTTGCATGGTTTCTGTCTTCATAAATCCAAAGTCCTGCGTGGTGAGGTAGGTAGCAAGGTAAGCGTGGGCACGGGACGATCATCTGCTCATCGATCAGATCCCCAGCGCGCCCGCAGGCCTTGCATCCTGCAAGAAGGGAACTTTAAATAGCCAAACGCGCGCCGAATCAACCCCGCCGTCTGGCTGGTGGTCCTGGCTGAGCTCCTATTTCTTAAGAGCAGTTTGCGCTTAGGTGCAAAATTGGTGATTCCCAAAGTCTCTGGGCTGCTGCTTCAGCCAGAAAAGGTCAGTAAGCGGAAGCGACACGGTCCCACGGGTGGACAAAGACTCTCTGTCCTAGGGCCGGAAGGGGCGTACGACTTCAACGATAAGGAAACCTGGAGCCTAAAAAGGTGTCTGTGAGAGGAACCAAAAACGTGCTTTTGGGAAAGGATGGTTTGCAACTGAAAAATGAAAGTTTTAATGGGAATTTTTCATCCCGCTCTATTCAGAACAGCAATACTGTTTCGTGGAGGATGTTACAATTATGACTGTTATTGTACTGCTTCACTTATATGAGGCATGTGGAAATAATTCTTGGCTGTATTCAGTCTTTACACCATCCAGAAATGGTAAGGGTTGTGTTCTGTCCGTGCAGAATTGTGAGTAGTGGCAACGAGAGAAGGAACAAGTAGAAGCTTCTTACAGCTGGCAGATAGCAAGAGGAGGAGATGAGGTAGCAGGAGAACAAGTGTGTAGGATTTCTAATCGAGTAGCTAACTTTTAATGTGAAAGCAGCAAGGAACTGTTTTTTAAAATTAACCCCTGTGAATTTTATTAATTTTCTTAATAGAAAACTGCTGGGTTTGCCTTAGGTACCCTTCCTCAACCAGCTGTCCTAGCTGCTGAGCTGCTTACGCTGCAGCCTGCCAAGACAAGCTGACGGGACGGGTCCTGAAGGGGCCGAGAGGACCGTGGCCACCGACGTCCCGCCCTGGGAGTCCGGCCGCCCTCTCCGGTCCCTGCCCGCAGCGGGGTTCGCTCTGCAGGGCTGCGAGGTCTCTGCAGACCTTCGTTGGCTTGGGTGGAGCATCTTACCTGCCGCGACTTGCCCAGGCGTGCCGCACCGCCGCTCCCCTCTGGTCCTTCCCTTCTTGCTCCCTTAAAAGGTGCTGGTGTTTCAGGTGAAACGGATTTCAGAGGGATATTTGAGAGAGGAAAGTACTTAACCTGGAGAGGTGAGGAGAACTGATCGGATGAAGGAGGGACTGGAGGGAGCAAAAAATAATTATGTGTGAGCACATATGTGGAATTTTTTCTGAAGTGCTTTAACCTGGGGAAAATTTTTTCCTGAAGGGGATGGTGCTAAGTCAAAGAAAAGAGGGGGGATTCATAATTTGTGGTCTATTTTGAGAGCTGGCAAGATCTCTTTGGAGATCTAAAACGCGTATTTTATCGGTCCATTTTTCTGAAGAGCTAGACCTTGCTTGCAGTTGTAAGTAGCCTGTATTACACCTCCCAGTGAACCACGTTTCACACGTCATTTTACTTCACCGCGTGACGCTAGTGCCTTGTGCTACACGACGCTCTTCCCAATCAGGTGATACGTTATTCATAGTCTAAACCAACGAGCGAGAGCTTGGGAATACACGTCCTCCGAAAGCAGGTTCGGCACGTATCTCCGCGGTGAGTTGTACCTGGTGTCACCCGGTTCCTGCCAGAGAGGGGTAAGGAGCTCTTGGCCTGCCTGGTGCTGTCCTGAAGGGCTCGAAAACGTGAACGTGGCGACGCCGTTCGTCTTACGTGCGTTACGCGCACTTGCACGTGTTTTGGATCAGCTGTGTGCGCTGCGCGCAGATATGCAGGTTGCTTAAAAATTTATTTGACCTAAGAATTACTTTTTTTTTTTTTTTTCCCCCCTCTGACAAGTTCTCCTGGCTCTGGTTTTCAGTGGTGGAAAAAGCCAGCTCTAGCCCTGGAGAGCTGGAAGAGTGAGACATTTCTGGTGTACTCCAGAACGGGAAGAAATCGAGATGTCATTTTAAGGCCATGCATCATTCCTGTAAAATAAGCTTGCATATTTTACATAAGAATTGCATAATTACTTTCTACCTCTGCACAGGGCTAGTTCTTTCGCATCTCGTGATACCAGGAGTTTTTAATAGACATCTTAAAGACTCCGTTATCTTTGGCAGCATCCTGGCAGCTTGGCACGCAGCGCAAGCTGTAACAATGACACCAGCTCCCTTTCCCCCCCCCTTAAACACCACGTTACCGAGAATACATGAAAATCTGGCAGAAGTCAGCGCTTTCCTCCTGGATGCCTCTCACAGCCGCCGATCCCCGGGGGGGAAGGACATGGTCCCGGGTGTCGGAGTGCCCTGGGGTGCCCCTGTGCCCCGTTAGGAGCAGAGGGGTGCATCCACCTCCGCGACGTGAGAAACGTGCGTTGTCCAGAGACAAACCGAAGGCTGTCGGACGGGGTGTACGTGACCAACAAATCCAGTTGCCGGGTCTCGTTAGGGTTTGGTGTGTGTTATTTGGGTCTGCGGTTTGCTTTTAGCTCTTTCTAGTATTTTTTTACACCATGCAGTACTGGAAGCTACTCCTTGTCTCAGATACATCCACATAGCTTGTTTCTAAAACACTCGCAATGTTCCCTTACGGCAGCAGGGGAGAAGGGGGCTTTCAAAAGGGAGTTTATGGGGAAAGTCCTTCTCTTGGCAACTTATTTCACTGGCTTTGTCCCCACCGATCTGCAGCGGCGAAGGATCTGGCCGTGGCTCGGCAGTTGTTCCGTCAGCTGTTGAATTTCCGTCGCTGGTGCTGTTCACGGGGGGGTGGCTTTTGCTTTGGCTCTCTGCAGCGACCGCTTTTGGTTATCGATGTCCTGGGAACTGCCGACATTTGTGCAAGGCATCCCAGGCAGCGTGACCGCAGGGTGAACGGCTGGGTGGTCTGAAAATGACTTTAAATAGCGTTCGGCTAAAAGCGGAGTCTTGTGGGAAGCCGTTCCGCCGGTCTGTGCGGGCACGGGCCAGCCAGCCCCGCTGCAGAGCGGGGAGCGGCTGCGTTAGAAGCGCTGGCCCCGTCCGTGGCGGGGGGTTACGGCCCCGGTGGCAGCTCACCTTGCCCCCCGCAGTCCCCGGATGCTGCAGCACCGCGGTGTCCCCGGCGCGGGGTACTGCGGAGCCCACGGCAGCCCGGCACGGCGGGGCGAGCACCGTCTGTCGGCAGCGCTGACGGGCGCGCGGAGCTCTGGCAGCTCAGGCGGTTGCGGTTATTTTCATTTCAACTCCAAGCGGACCAGAAGCCAGCAATATTGCCCTAGTTTCCCCATCAAATTTTAAAAACCCGGATTCTTCTTCCGAAATTTTCCAGAGCTCTGCGGGCTCTTTCTGAGCCGTGGAGGTACCTGTGCGGCACGAGGCGGCGGGTGGTGACCAGCAGGTTCTTGCTCACGCGTACAGCCAGGAGGGCTGTTGCCCTCGGAAGCATCCGATGAGACGTGCGAGGGGCACGGGGACTTGACAGCAGCCGTCGTCTCACGGAGTGAAGTACCTGAATGATACGATGCGTGCGTAGGTACGATGTACACGTGTACGGGACCGAAGGATGCCTTTGCTTAAATTCAGCCAGCTAAAACCCCCTGAGAAGTGACCGCGCGACCCGGTTAAGCAAGGTGACGGTCCTTGTTGGGCCCCCTGCTTCCCGAGCTGCTGGTTCCCGACGTTGCTGCAGCAGGGTGCGTGCTAGCGGGGGGCAAAGCCGCGGGGAGGAGCAGGAGCCCAGCGAGTCCCGGGCTCTGCGGGCACAGCCGCGGCTACGACGTGCTCGACGTCTTCACGGCTAAAGCAGAGCCCATGCGCGCACGCGGGTTCGCAACCTCGGCTGCGGCAGCAGAGCAGGCAAAATCTGTTGGGTTTTTTCCCCACAAGAGTGATTCTTACGGATTTTCCGTAGTTTTTAATAGTTATTTTTTATTAACAAGCGAGAGTAGCTCTCTGAATAACTTCACACAAAAGAGATGAAGTTTGAGGTCGCGTGCATTTCTGAATATCTGTTTATCGCTTTTTAATGTTGATGGAAAAAGGGAGAAAAATGTTGATAGCATTTTTGTGAAATTCCATCCGTTTATGACCATATGAAAGTAAAGCTTTTATACACTTATAAAGAAGCTCCAAAGGGAACAAATATGTTTTTCCTACTGAAGTCTGCTTAAAGCATATAACAAATACAATTGCACAGCTCAGTATTTCATATAAAACAATATGCTCTACCATTTTAATTTTCCCGTAGAAAATTGTTTTTCATATGAATTCATGTTGCATTATTTTCCGATTCCAACTAAATTAGAACTATATAGATATAAATGATATACATTACATTTATTATATGTAATCTAGGTAAATATGAACTAATTCATCAACCACACCTCAGCTTTCAGATAAATTGTCTTTGTGGCATTTTTGCTTTTATATAAAAGTCTTACAGATGAAGGATTATTTGACTATGTTTGTAACTATTGCAGCATTAATTTAATTGCATTTCTACAGAAGAATTAGCATAGCTTTCTGATGAGAAGTATGGAAAGCAGAGAGAAAGGAGGTGCGGCAGGTTTTAAGTATTTTTAGATTTATTTTAGGTGACCGGATGCTGGACCCATGGCGGCGGAGCTGCGGTCTCTCCCCGGGGGACTGAATCCTCGTGCTTTCCTCAGCCACCGAGACCCCGACACGTTCCCTGCCGGTAACGCCGATGCTGCTGGCATCCCCAGGGATTCCCGGTTTGCAGACCCGCGGGGACCCCGGAGCCCGGGGCAGGACGTGCTCGCTCGGGGCCACCGCTCCTTTGCCGTCGCTGGGATTCGAGAAGTAGGAGGCAGCAAAACGCGAGGAAAATGAAAAAACTGTGCGAGGGGGGCTGGGGGGGCGCAGCCGCGGCAGTGCCCTTAGGAGCGGGATATGAGGGAAATCCAATTTGCCAAGCGCTTGATGGAGCAGGGGAGGCAGGAGCCACCCCGGCTCTGGAGGGGAGCGGTGACGGGGCGCAGCGGGGTGCGGGGGCTCGCGGGGGGCCCTTGGGTGCTGAGCCCTGCTCCCCTGCGCCGCTGCGGCCCGAGGGCAGCGGGGTGCGACAGCATCTCGTGGGCGAGCTGCCCAAACCGGCCGGGGGGGCCGGGCGCCGGGCTGTCATCTCCATCACCGGGAAATTGGTCTTTTGGTGTAATTTTCCTCCAGTAATTAGTCTCTCTGTGATTTTTTAGACTTTGTGTCATGTTGTGAATGCAACATGTTCGACAGCATACCTGCCGGGGAAAATATCGTCTGTGATGGGTAAGGAAATATCATTTTTCATGAAAGACATCAGAAAAATTGAATGTGAAACTTCTGAGCAGTTGGGGGCACGATGACTTTCAACGACAGGGAGGACTCGGAGCCAGTCGGAACGTGTCAAACGGCGCTATCCTCCCTTTTCCTCGGCCACCGGGGCGTTAACACCCGGTCCTGGGTGCAAATGGGATAGCTACAGGCAGCAGACCTTGCGCTGCATAAACCACCTGTAGCTGTACCGGGCACGGGGAAAAAAGGGGCAGCTGGAAGCCAGAGAGAGCAGAAAATACTGCACAAATGAAGGCCTTGCTTCTTTAAAGGATTTTAGCACGTGTTTAGGGACGGGACTGGATTAGTTGACTTCTGTGCAAATAACTGCAGTTAATTAAGTTTAAGCCTGAGTATTGCACTGGGTCTTAATATTGTGAGGAAAGTGCGTACGGGGTGTTTTAATGCCGAGGCCACGTTATCAGAAAACGGCCGTGTCCAGCGGGCGGTGGGACCGGGACGGGGCAGACCCTGCCGGAGCTGCTGCCGGAGGGGCTCAGCGCGGGCAGATGGCTTGAAGCGGAGCCTGCTCTTGGCACGAGGGGCAGCGCGGGCTCCAGGGAAGACATCTCAGCAGGGACCACCGACGGGTCTGCTCCGGAGCGGCGTCTGGGGGACTTGGGCTGGAAGAGCCACGCTGGTGGGTACGGAGCCCCTTCCGGAGCCGCCCGTGGCGCGGCTGGAAATCAGCTCGGAGCGCCGCATCCATCACGCCCAAATTGTTCAGCGACCTCCAGGACAGCGTGAGCAGCGAGCAGCATCTGTTCCTCCCCGCCGGAGCCGCGATGATGGACTGCCAAGGACAGAGCTCCCTCCTAACTTCTCGCTGTCTGGAAGCCAAGGTGAGATTGAGCCGACGTGAAAAATGGCCAGGCTGCCTGCCTGGGGAAGGGAGCGGGGCCGTGGGTGCAGACCCCGCTTGGCCCCATTCAGCATTCGCCCGAGCAGTAAGAAACCGTTAATCCCCCCCGCAGAGCGGCTCTCCGCAGGGGCGCGAGGCAGGAGAGGAGGGTGCTGGGGGACCTGCCCATCACCCTGCCCCGCGCCCCTCACCCGCGGCTAGCGCGTCCTGAAATAAGGCGCGATACTGCTTTTATAAAGGGACGTGGAATTAGATAATCTAGGATACTCTTACGTGATTTAGTGGAAGTGAGAATACCATATGTGTTAGGGCTTGCAGGATACTATGTTATTTTTAACATCCACACATTTGTAGGAATTGTAACTAAACGTGTTTTCCAACAGGAATAAAAGTACAGGCTTAGGTATTTTATGAATGGCAGCTGTGTCAAG
The DNA here is from genome assembly GCF_011004875.1 of Balearica regulorum gibbericeps. NCBI lineage: Eukaryota > Metazoa > Chordata > Aves > Gruiformes > Gruidae > Balearica > Balearica regulorum. Next base: position 86,689,661 of record NC_046220.1, on the reverse strand, counting down.
AGCGATTCAATAAAAATATGTGCACGGTGCTATTAATCCAGGCAGGAATTTAGCTGGCGCGGTGCAGGGTGTCTGGAGCGGGGTTGAAGTCCTCGGCGCTGGCGCTGCCCGAGCCTGCATCTCCCCGGCCACGCGAGGAGCCACGGCCCGGCCGGGCTCTGCTGGCACGCGCGCTGCGGGTGGCTACGGGACGTGTTTTCGCAGTGCGTCCCCTGGGCAGGATCCTTGCAGAAGCCCGGGGGACGGTCTGGCCTCCCGCTGCTGAGGGGTTTGCGGCAGCGTTTTGACTCCTGCTGGCTGGGAGCGTGGGGAGACGTCGGTCGCTGCAGAAGAAAGGTGCTCGCCCTTTTCTACCTTTAAGTCGCACCGGTTTTAGCAATAATTGGAAGAACTGATTTTTACAGTTTATCTTGGAAATGACTCATGTCCGCACCACGTGAAAGGGATGGGAGTACAAACGGCAATAAATAAATCGCGCGGGACAAGTAGCAGGCAGCGGTTTTAAGGCTGGGAGCAGCGTGGCTGTTGCACCTGCGTGCACCACACTTGTCAGGTACAAGCGTAAAAGAAAATATTATTGTTGCTGTTGTTATTGTAATTATTACTCCCATTTCCCGCTGGGGACCGGAGGTGTGAAGCCCCAGGTGGCAGCTTCACGGTGCGGTGGGAACCCACGGGGGGTGAGTTTCTGTGCCTCTGCGCGGCGGGCAGAGGGTGGCCCCCGACCCCGCAGACCCCGTCCCCAGGGTCCTGCCCGACAGCCCAGCCTGGCTGCTGGCACAGCCACAGACGGGGCAGGACCCCGCCAGGTGCCCCGAAAGCTGCAGGAGGACGGGGAGAGGGTCTGCGGGTGCCCCCGCCGTGGCCCTTGTCCCTCGGGGACCTGCTGCCCCGTCCCCCAGCACCGCAGCCGTGCCGGCAGCCTTTCCCCCCGCCGGGGCGAGCACCCCACCACGAGCACGGCCGTGCTTCCCGCCCGACGAGGCGATGCTGGCGGCAGGCGAGGCGCAGCCTTGGCACTGCCGCTCGGCTGCGGCTGCTCCCGGGAGCGCTGGCAGCGATGCCCTGCTGCGGCGTGCAGCGGGGCCGCCGAGCCCCCGTCCCGCTCGGCCCGCGGCTGCCTCCGCACAATGACCCGCAGCAGGAGAGGGTCTCTGTCTGGGACTCGTGACCCCCTTGCTCGTTGTAGGGTCACCTCCCGGCCAGAGGCACGCTCCGCGGGCTCCACGCTGCAGGACCGGCTGCGAAGGCTTTGGCGCTGTACCTGCAAGGGGTCAGGCAGGGCGGGCGCCTGCCAGCACAGCCCAAAATCCAGCAGGGATATGGACTAGCGGGGTCGGCACGCAGAAACGGCCTGAGCGGGTTGGGTGAGATCCCATCATCTGGGCAGTCGCCTTGTGCTCTGCAGGGAGGCGGCGGCGGCGGCATTGGGGGTGAGGGCGGTGGCAGCAGCGGCGATGTGGGGCCGGGGCTGTCCTCTGCAAGCTGCACGGCAGAGCTGCACGCGTGTCCCTCCCCATGTTGGACGCGACTCGACGGTCCCGGTCCTTGAAACCAGCCCCGCAGCTCCTTGAAGCCCCGAGGGCGCCGGGCACCCAGGAGGAGCGGCGGGACCCGTGTGCCACCCTGTGCGGGGTGACAGCGCTCGCGGCACTGGCAGCGCTTCCACCCGCGTACGGGCAGGGGCGGCCCCAGCGCAGGCAGTGCCTCAGTTTACCGCGGAGGTCCGTGCAAGCCCTCCCCGCGGGTGCTCGCCGGGGTCCGGGGCACCCGACAGCCCTCCCCTGCGGCCCCCCCTTTGCCGTGCCTGGGGCTGGTGGCCCCGCTGCGGGAAATGCCAGCCTGCCCGCGCTTCCCATCGCTAAGCAACGGCGGGTGAAATATAGCCCGATTTCTGCTGCTCCCATTTGGCACCTCCCACCATGTTCTTTCATGTGCAGTTGCACAGTGTAGCGGATAAAAAGCCCGTTTTCTATCTTTGGGTGCCAGTGCACATTGTAGCCACCGTCGGGAGGACAGGCAAATCAATTGGCAAAGAGTAAATGACTGACATTAGGGCCCTGAGCGACTGCCTGTACCGAGACGCTGCTACTCATCTCGAGGCCGGGTGCTGCCAAGCAAAGTCCAAAAAGTTATTTTTTTTTCACATGAGAACTTCAAGCCGATCAAAGAAACAAACACTTTTAATGAAACATATGCAAGATACTTAGAAGGAGAAGATTCACAATGCATCTGCTGCGGGACCAGAAGGCTTATCAAAAGTGTGAAGTAGGAGGAGAAAAATTACTAGCGTATGATGCCAGAGAAGATTACAGAAATATTAAGCAGAAGGAACGTAAACACGTATAGCTGGTGATAGCTGGCGCGCGGCTCGTCGTGCACAAAGAGCCGCCACGCAGCGTCCGTCTGAGGATGCTCTTGCCGCCGCGCGTGAGCGCCGGCACGCAGGGGACGGGTGCAGGCGCGGGGTGGCCCCGGCCGCAGCCCGGCCAGGTGGTCCTGCAGGCACCCACGCACCCGCGCAGCCAGCCCTCCCCTCCCACCCCTGGCCCCGGCAGGCAGCCGGGCCCCCGGCATCAGCCGTGGCCACGTTGCGGAGGACGGTCCCTCTCCCCGGAGCCTGCCGCTCCTGCGTCTGGCTCCAACTCAACGCCGAAACATCGGCAGAGAGCTCGCCAGGCCACCGAGTTCAGCTGTCCGCAGGGCCGCAGAACGTTGCAATGGCCGTTTATTTGCATTTCCCTTATGAAACAAAAACTTCAATGTAATAGCGATTTGCTTGCAATGTATTTTATTGACAACATAAATACTGTGAAAAACTGTAATTTCTGGGGATAATATAGTAGGTTTACTGTCAGCGGGTATATCGCGTAATTATTTCTGTTCCACGCTCAGGAGTCTGCAGACATATGGCTTATCTGTTTCAGCCACTGGCCAAATTCTGCTCTCCCTTAACCCTTGCAACCTCGGTGAATTCGGCGAGGCTGCACAATTATGGCTGGCAGCAGGATCTGGAGCTCTTTCTTACTTCTTGTTAAATGAATATTTTTCCCTTTCAAAGCTGCCTTCCCGTCCCCCCATGTACAGACTGCTGCCCTCGCTGCGCGTTGGAGTTTGCCTTCCCCCTTCCCAGCGCTGGCAGTTGTGTGCGATGGGCTTTCTCCGCCAGTAAGCGCCCCGCCGGCTCCACCGCAGGGCAGAATCGGGGTGTCCGCCCCCTCCTCAGGCCGCTGGTGCTTTTTGGGGGGGAGCCCAGCACGGACGGGGCAGGACACGGTGCGCTCCTGAGCACGGTGCCCACCAGGCGCGGGAGGACGCCTGCTCGGGGCTCCGCTCTGCCGTGGGCGCAGCCAGCGGCGTTTCTAGGGGCTGCGCCGCGGAGACTCAAACACCAGGATGACAATAGCTAAACCTGGGTGTGCGGGTCCTGCCCCCCAGCCGCTGCACCCCGCTCGACCACAAGTACGTCACGGGGGGTTTCCTCTTCTCTCCAAGCAGTTATTCTGGGTTTGCAACGGGGTTACTGCGGAAGCACGTCCAAACTCCGCGTCCGGGTAACGTGTCTGCTTTGGAAGGGCGCAAGCGTTCCGCGTGAACGGGCAGTTCCTTGGGGTTTATAAACAGCCCTCGTGGTGACACGCAGCGCCCGAAGCATTACGTACCCCTCAGCACGCGGCTCCTTGTTGGAGAAGGAGCCCCAGCAAAGTCCGATTCCTCTGCGGTTCTCAACATTTGTAAAAGCAAGCTGGAAACAAAAATAAGTGAAGGCGTGCAAATAAAATTCTTTCCAAAACACCCATGCTCTAGTGGGGTTTTTTCTACCACTTTTTTTTTTTTAAAAAGCATCTGGCAAGCCTTTCTTAAAATTTATTTTAGCTAAATGCAAACAAACAACAACTCTAACAAGCATAGTAGTATATTCATTAACAGTTCTGGCTACAGCTTTTGAAGATAAGGTGAGGAAAAAGTTCTTTAATTTTACTCGGAGAAATGTATGCGATCACCATGAAAGGGATTTCAATCTTAGATAGCAAGGAGTATAAACGTATATAAAGCCCTGCTAGCCCAGACATCGCCGTTTCTGCTTCTCCTCGTGAAGGCGGAGCTGCAGGGAGAGCGGGCGCTGCATTTGCACAGCCCTTCTGGTCTGCGGGGATATTGGGACGGACGTGGGGGTGCATCCTGGTTTAAAGCCCAATAATGAAACAAAACCACCCCACGAGAAACAGCCAACCTCTTCCAGCCTCCTGCACTCTCCTGCCCGCCAACGGCCCGTGGTTTTTGCCTCTTGCTGAACCTGTGGTCTGTGCGAAGCAGCTGAACGGCTCCGGGCGGTTCCGTTGGCTCCTCTCTCCGGAGGGAGAGCGGCCGTGGGAAGGGCTGGGCTGGGGCCCTGCGGCACGGTGCGGCACGGCGCCGTCCCCCCGGCACCCCCGGCTCAGGCAGGGCTTTCCCAGGGTTTGCCACGGGCAGGGCCGCGGCGCCCGGGGACACGCGAGTGACGCCCGGCTGAGGTTTGCCTCATTTCAAACCATTTTAGTCTACGGATTCAGAATAGCAGGAGCTTGTGTTTGTTGTTTCAGTATTTGTCAATAAATTCCCGCTTGGGTGGCCAGCAGAAATATTCAAGGTCCCTTTTCTAACAGCGTTTTCTGTATGCAACGACTGTCTCAATTACAGCAGGGCTGTTTGCGCGCATCTCCTCAGTCCTAAACCGTTTCATTTGCATGCGCTGGCTGAATATATTTTGTTGTCGAAAAGTTAGCTGTCAGAAAGGAAATTCAAAAATTCATCAACTCGAAAAGAGCTGTTGGGCATAGAAATCACCGGATCATTTCTCAGCAGGGCCTCCGACACCGGCAATCTGCTGCTCAAATGGCCCGGCAGCCCCACGAAGAACCACGCGGACCGGGCACCGCTTCTCCAGGCAGAGGAGATGCCAGCGCGCGGCAAGGCACGGGCACCCGCGGCGCACGCAGCGAGATGCCGCGAGTTTCGGTAAAGCCGTGGACCCCCTCGCCTTGGAAGGAAAGGTGGCTGGCAGGAGCAGGGTACGGCTGCACAGGTAGAATTTGGTGAGCGTTACAGTCATGCTTTTCAAGGGTCGGCGTCGCGCTGCCTAAATTGGCGTCGCGGGGTTTCGTGCAAGGCAAGGTAAGAGCAAACAGCCTGTAGGCGCAGTCCCTAAGGAAATCTATTCTCACGTGTAAATCATCGATGTCTCGGCCTGCCTCTTGCATACGCCAGACCCAGCAGGGATACCCTTTAGCACGCGGCTGAAACTCCGGGCTCCCTTTTTGGCTGCAGCCGAACGGTCAGCCCATCGGCACGGCAAGTTCCTCCGTTCCTGCCCTCGGCACGGCAGGTTGCTTCCCTCGGCACGGCAGGCTGCTCCGGCCGGCACCGCACCCGGGGTGTCCCGTCGGCGGGCAGCACGACCACACCTCGCCTCTGTGTGGGAATTTCTCAGCCCCGCTGAGGCTGGTGCACGTGCACCAGAATTACGGAGAAATAATGAGAAAAATGTGTTTGCAACAGTATAAATGAGACTCATTAGAAAGCAAGTGGAAAAGATGGGGCTGATCCGAGACATCAGGACTAAGAGTTTCCCAGATTCGTTTCATATTCATCATGCGTCGTTCCTAAGAAGTCATCGCATCTCTGCATAGATTTCACCGCGCACCTGCGTATCGCGACGGTCGTTTCAGGCCTCGATCACACGATGCCTTCCCCAAGCCGTTGATAATCGCGTCAGGTTACTCAGGAGAAGCCAGCGTTTCTGTGCAAAGCTCAGATAGTGGCAGGTAACGAGTATTCCCATCTCAGCAGATTTCTAATGCAAACTCATACAGAGAAATATTACACATTAGCCTCCTTTAGAGGAAGCTCATTAAAATAGGAGTGTTTGCGTTCCCACTGCTGTATGAAGATGTTGCATTTTTCAAATTTGATTCCTAAACCAATTAGTTTTTCCGTACTATAAACGCTTTTCTTGAGACACGACACATTATAAGGCAGGGTTGTCATTTCTTTAATGGCAATCATTATTTGAGCTGAAATGTTTGGTCTGGTGAGTCAAGTTGCTTTCCGTTGCGTAAAGTCAAGATGTAGCTGTCGTTTGCGCGCTGTTTCTTGCTGCCGTGGGGTTTCCGCATGTTTTAGCATCCAGAGGGTGCCCAGACCTGGATCCACTGGGATCTGCTCCGGGCAGCGGCACGCCTGGGCGGGCGACGGGCGCAGATGCGCCCGTCGCCCGCCCAGGCGTGCCGCTGCCCGGAGGAGATCCTGCTCACGTGCTTTCACTTTATCTGAGATCAACCAAAGTTTAATGCTGTTGAAAAATGTCCTCGGCTGCGAGACGCGTGCCGCGAGGCGCTGTCTGCACCGTCTGGATGAGAGCGCGGCTTCTTTTCTTTCCCAGCAGCTCTCGTCCGATGCCAAAACGCTGATGGAAACTGGTTTGCTCTGCCCCAAATGTCCGTCCCTCATCGGTTGGGTCCCTGCCATCGCTCCCGTCCTCGGAGCTGCATCGCTTTTCCCTGGCAGGGATGCCCGTGCAGCGGTGGGAAGGAGTTTGCGAGGATCCAGCTGCCAGCAGCGTCTCACCCCTGAGAAGTACGTGTGTGCGTGGGGGTAAAGAGCGTGATCTGGGTGCACGTTTCAGCCCTGCCTTGGAAGGATTGAGCTGGCGTGAAATCCTGCTCCTCTTTACGTTGCAAGATGCTGGAGACGTTTCGAAGACATACACAAGGAATCTGTTAAATTACATTTGCATTAAGTTAACTTGGGTGGTCCAGGCGTTATCGAACATCTAAAGGACCAGAGAAAATGCATAGCTTAAGAAACGTATTATCGCGTCTAGTACAGCAGTGACCTGTTTAGTTGCTGTCAATATGTTTTCTTTTAGGAGGACTCCTTCGTTTTTGCTCATAGTGAAACTATCCAGCCTCCCCGAAACGACTCGATGGGTGGTTCTGGGTGTTTTGCAATATGTGTGGGGTGACGGCTGCTCTCTGCGGTGGTTACCGGAGGTCGTGACTAAGAGCCATCAGAGGCGTCTAACACCAGCGCTGCCTTTGGGAAAGAACAATGGAAAATTCTCTTCATTTCTGCAGCAAAACAGAGCTATTGCCACATGATTGCTCATTAGCAGCAAAACAATAATTCTCTTTATATTTGTCCACGTTTAGTGCAGCTTTATAAAAAGGCAGTGCCTGATAGACTAAATCATCGAAATGAAGACAGTGAGCCAAATTTAGCTTTCATTTACTGCCCTCAGGAGAGATGACCAGAATGTCATTAATAAAGTAAACAGCAGTAGGTGGCTTATGAGTAAAAGACATTAATTCCTGAAAGCAGGACACACATGGCAGCATGCACGTTGGCCAATAGTTTAAAAATAATTACGTCTGAGTTGTTTATACAAACATGGCTAGATTTTGGGTTTAGCTGAACTGATCAGATCTGCCTTGAAAACCAATCTCAATTCCGATTTCTATCCTGTGTAATGGTTCCCTGACCTATATCTACCGCTCGCAGCGTGCGCGGACAAATACCGGTGGAAAACATGCCACTGCCTGTCTGCACGTGCTTCCGGCGGGATACAGCTCAGATCCCGAGGTGCTTTTGTTAGCAGCGCTGAAATCCGGCGTCGGGCGGAGGTGCCGGTGCCGGAGGTGCCGTACGCTCGCTGGAGGGCGCAGGGGTGCCCGTACCTGCCGCGGGCACGGCCCCAGCTTCGGGGCTCAGCGGCTTCGCGAGCTTCGGCACGTGGCAGGGCCGCGTCACGGCCGGCTCGCTGCGGCGAAGGAACGTGTTACGATACGCATGCCTTTGTGCGCGCTGCTGAGCAGCTCCTGCGTTTTGAACAAGTCCAGGGATTGAAGGACCCCTGCAGAAAATCTTCCTAGCCACGGGGACCTGTTTGCTCTGGCAAGTACCTCCTGGTCGAGCGCGTGCCATACCTGATAGATCCGCAGTTCAAAGAGCCGCTCACCTGAATTCTGTGGTTCGTGTGCTCCAAAACCGTTTTAACAATGCTAGACATGATCGAAAGGCTACACTCTCACCAACCGACGACGTCCGTTTTGCCAACTGTTGGTCCAGAAGCACCAGCAAGCGACGGCGGGGTGCCGGGGCACAGCCTCCCGTGGTGCTGTTCGCGCTGCTCCGCGTCGCCTGGGCCCCTCCTGCGCCTTGCTGCGCGCTCGGAAACGGTCCCCGGGGAGGTGTTCTGTACGGAGCCACGGAACAGCCTCCCGGGACTGTATGCGACGGGCTCGCCACGGCGCCGCTGGACTCAGTCCTGGGAGGCGCTGGTATCTTTGTTGGTAGGTACGTACAAATATTTTGCTCCCCCGTTTCGAAGCGACAGCAGAACCCTGAGGCGACGGCATCTCGACCCGTGCGTTCAGTGGTGTGCTCTTGGGACAACCGCCCTCATTTGCGGCCAGCCCTTAATGACAGGCAGGTTCCCCTCGGCGCTCCGCGAAGCCTCCGCGGCCCCAGCGGCGCCGTCCATCCCTCCTGCGCCTGGCGGGAGCACGCTGCCCCGCGGTCGGTCAGTCAGCTCTCTGCAAGCCCGGCAGATTCGCAAAAGTCCTTCTAATTATTTGCTTAAGTGAAAGCTTGATAATAAATGTAATAAACTTGGGAACTAGGTGCAAATAAAATATAGGTTATTAAAGTTCTGTAATATGGTGGTAAAGAGCTTATAGGTTCTTGTAATTAAATGGGCTACATGTAAACGACGGTGCTGGCAGCTTAACTGTCCTCAGCAGCCACCAAGTAGGAGATTTCTGGAGTAAGCCAAGAGGAGAGATACTGTTTGCATTATTATCTCTCTTATTTATTAACTCCCAAACACACAATAAACTCACCCAGCGCATTAGTTTGCGATCAATAGCACTCTTTGGGCGTAAGGCTTTATGTCTTCTTCCGTGCCATCTGAAGTAGGGAGCCAAACCGAGTATGACGGCAAGCTCCACGCGCCGCGTTAGGAAAGTCATTTTTCATTTCAGGAGAAGTCCTCTCCAATAATGGAAAAGCTGAAGGTTATTACAATAATAAATGAGGTGGCAGTGCGATTTATATAAGAAACTAATGTACTTTCTTACGGAGCACTGTTTAATTCCTTGTAAATCTTGCACTTACCGGACAAGCTCTGACTCCCGAGCGTCTCTGCGGAAAGCCTGCAGAACCGGGAGTTCGTGTGGTTCATTTCTTGTTGTCCAAACAGCTGTTTGTGATCGTCCTCCCTGCAGGTATCTGTGCGGGGATTAGTAATGCTTCGCGTGCTCGTACATCACGAGAAGTGGATGTGTAATTACATTAAACATGCTTCATCTCCTCGGACTCACTTATCCCGAATCGCTGATATTGGCTCAGCTCAATGAATTTCCTTCATAGACTCTTACTTTTTAGCCTAACGTACTAGTCACAGATGGACGCCCCACACCGGGCAGTAGCTTTCAGCTTTCTCACCGGGTGCCCCAGTTTTCAGCCTAAGGGTTCCTCTAACACGGGCCGACCCGCTTGTTTTGCACGTCTGTTTTCTGGGTACGGCAGACTCGGTCCGGCTGACGTTGTCCCAGGCGGAGACGCTGGCCGCTTCCCGCCGGGGCCGCTCCGGCTGTCTTTGGGGGGCTGCAGGACCAGCAGACCGGGGCTGGTACTGGGAGATGCTGTGTGGCTGGGACGATCACTTCTGCTGCCTAATCCTGCCGGTACGGTCCTGCCGCGGTGCCGGAGGGCAGCCGTGTCCGACCGGGAAGCTCTTGCAATGCAGGAATGCCCGTTCCACCGTCAGCAAATCTCGAAGCATCTCACTGCAAGGATGTCGCATGCGTCGACACGTTGGACAAATGAAAAAGGGGTGAAACCTCCTAAGAGGGTGAGCTTACCCCATCCTGCCTCGACGCTTCCCCACGGTCTCCGTGGTTCGAGGGGTGCCGGCGGGACCGCAGCGACGCGGGGGGCTTTCTGCGGGCTCCCGGCAAGGGGACCGCACTTTTTCCTCCGGCAGGCTTGAGACCACCTGTAATGGGCTGGCCGGGCCAGAATGGCTCTGCTAGGCTTGCTGCAGCCCAGCCCAGCCTCTGAGTACATGCAGCAAGAGGGTACGACACACACTATTTGCCTGGTAGAGCACCGTGCCCTTTGTCCCTTCATCGGGATGGCACAGAAAATCCTTTCAAACCCAAGGAAGGGGAACGTGCTGTCCGGCGTGATGCAGGAGAAAAGGACATCTTAGAGATTCTCCTTCCCCTAGCAGCCAGCTGACGTGCAGCTGTACCACTTCTCTGCTTAACAGCATTTCCATCTTTAATTCAAAGGTCTGAGTGCTGGTGACAAGTCAGACGTCAGAGACCAGTGAACCTGTACAAAACGGGAGAGTTAATACCTCTCGCTGCTCGAGTCGGGGGGGTCTCTGCCACCTCTACTGCATTACAGCCCAGCTGGGACCACTTCCAGGAGACGCTCCTCCACTACCATTAACGGAATGTTTGGGGTTTTTAAAATAATATTCTGTATTGTTCTACATTCAGTATTCTACTGTCAAATTAGGTCCAAACCTGGACCCGTTTCCCGCAGGACAGTCCCTCTGACTCCTGAGGTGCTGCCCTGTGTCAGCACTGACCGTCCTGGCACCGCACGCTCCGAGGCAGAGGCTTCCGAAACGACGGGCGTTGTCCTGGATGAGAAACAGATACCTCCCTGATATTGACAAATAGGCAAAGAAAGAGATGAAGAACTCAGTAGTAAGTGTTAAAAAAGAACTTAAAAGCTCGTGCAGGTGATGTTGCCCCGCTCCGTCCCCTGCAGCTGGTCATCGAAATCGGGAGGTTTCTCTGAGTGATGCTCACCGCGTCCCAGGAGGTTCTGGTGGACGGAAAGGCGCCGGTGGAAGCAACGGAGCCCTGGCTGCACCTCGGTGCCGGCTGGAGCATCCCCCGGTGCCTGCCAGCCCCGCCGAGGCTCCTCGGCCAGCCCAGGCGCCCGACTGCTTAGTTCCTCAAGAGAGCGTCTGCATCGCTCCTCAAGTGCGCCTTCCGAGTTAAGCCCACCAGGAACGCCGGGTTAAAAAGAAACGAGGGTCTGAACCCCCAAACTTCCCAGGAAAGTCCCGTAAAGGATGGGCACCCTCCTAGCCAGATGGCAGAAGGGTTTTTCCAGACTAGCCTGGTTTCTTGCCGCGTATCTGCTGAACACACACATCTGCAGCGCTCCGGTTAAGGAAACACGAGTCACACTTAGATGCCCAATGCATTTTTCATTTTCCTTGGGGGTCTAATCAGAAAAATCTATGATTGAAATAGATGAAGACAGTCACTCCAGTCTTTATTGCAGGGAAAAAAAAAAAATAAAGAAAGAAAATAAAAAATTAAAAGGGAAAGGCGACAGGCGTGAAAACTTTAAATGAGAACCTCATGCCCCCCAGAGTGATTCACATCTCTGCGTGTTTTGGTCCCCCCGTAGCTGCACAGCAAAATCCAGAAAGATTTAGTGTACTCCCAAACACGACCCCCCCCCCTCGCACTCATCTTTCACGACTGAGTCTCCTTGATTAAATCGTGTTTATTTTAGTTTAGTTCAGTCTTAGGAAACCACAGATTGGCCTACATCAGAGTCCTAAAAAAATAAAAAAAAGAGAAGTCCCAGACCTGGGAAGCTGCCCCAAGACGATACAAGTTTTTCCCAGGGAAGAAGTGGATCCCAAGCACCGAAACGGCCGGCTTGGTTCCAGTGCAGGGAGCCCCGCTGGCAGCGCGGAGCGAGTCGCTCCCGTGCCGTACGGCTCCTCGCTACCCTCGCGCAGACTTCCAGCTAACTGAAATCGGGGGAAAAGAAACCACAAGGATTTTCTTTTTTATAGCAGCACCCTTCCCGTGATGTGCCTGTTTGTCTCGGTGCTGACCCCTGCCCGAGCCCCGCACAACGTCCGCCCGGGAAAATTAGCACCTTTCCGATGGAGCACGAGAATTAAAACCATCCCGCGGCCCCAGCTCCCGATGGCTGCGTTTCAGTTATTGCTAAATCATCCCTCTGCCTCCAGCGCCGCGTTTCCTCAGTTTTCCCCTGAAAGCACTTGCTTCATTTCTCTCAGATGTTTCCCCGGCATCGTGGGGCTGCGCCTGCCGCCAGCCAGGGAATCGGCTTCCTGCGGGCTCCCCCGCATCCTGACCCGCCGCACGGCCCCTTCCACCCGCCCGGGGGTACGCCCCGGGGACACGGCAGGATTTCAGGAAAACTGTTTTTCTCATGCCGGGGAATGAATTCCTATCGCATGTGCTGTAGCCGGGAGCGAGGAGCTCTCGGTGCGATTTCCTCCGGAGGGTCAGCACGAGCAGCGCGACGGATTCCTTCTGGCTCGTGCCCCGAGGGCGTCCGCGGCCACCGGCAGCACCTCGGCACCTCCGCTCCTCCCGGAGCAAACCCTGGTAGATATCGCACACTTTCTCACCAAGCCTTTCTGGTTCCCGTACAGGAATTCTCAAAAAAAAAAAAAAAAAGAAAAAGAAAAAGAAGCTGTGTGCTTGTGATCCCTTTGGATTCTGCTTTCATTTCCACATTGCTTCCATCCACCCGCTGACATCTGGGATGTTTTCTACTCAGGTCTCTGCTGCAAAAATAATAATTAGAAAAAATCCTTCAACCTAGGTATAACTGCACTGAAAATTCAGGATCCATACTCTTCGTCTCTCATTAGTCGTATTCAGCTGTAAGGTTAGTTATCCTTTTGCCCATAAACAGAGAAGCGTTTCCAGCTAACCACGTCGGACTGCTCGCTCCCCCGGGGACAGGACCGCGGTTCCATGCGGTTTTTCTGACCTTTGCTCACATCCCTTTTCCAGGTGGCCATTTCCAGGCCACCCCGTGCGATCGCCGTGGCTTCGAGGCAGGAGAGGTCCGACGCGGTGACGAGGAGGGGAGCGGGGGGCACCCCGAGCCCCCTGGGTGCCTGTGCAGCGCTGCAGGAGCCAGCGCTCCTCCCTCCCCTCGCCCCCCCGCAGGAAGGAGCCGCAGAGCTGGAGGGACGTTTGCGGCTCAGCCCTGACGGACGCGGCTTAAGAGACTTAAAGGCCTTGAATCTCCCCTTCGGTGGAAGATTAGAGCGCGGTTCTCCTCCAAATTTGCGCCAGAAGCAGCGAACTTCCTTAATCTCGTTCCGGCCCTTGTTATCCTCTTTTCCGAGACTCATCCCATTGAACACGAAGCCTCTCCAGACGTTTCCCGGAGATCCCCCACCCCGGGAGAAGCGGGGTGCCCTCTGCCCGCACGGGCAGCCCCCGTGGCGGGGATCCGTCTTCTGAGCGCCCGCTGCCGATGCCGCATCCGAATGCGCCCGACGGGCAGCACCCGCGGGGAGGTGGCCACCACCCATGGGCAGAAAACCCGCAGCGGCCGGGACCTCGTCTTGAATTTCGGTGCCATTGTTTACATAGAGAGTCAATCTGAATTTCGGGAGAAGAGCCTGCTCTTGCTGCGTGGCTTTTATTAAGGAATATTTCCTTGTGACTCGTGCTCTGAGCCCTGAAGTTGTAACAGCTAAGCCGAGCCTTGCCTGCGGCTGGGTGAAGTGCGTAGGCTGGAAGACCTCTTCACGACTCAGGCTCTGCTTTGACGGAAACTATTTGAGGCCATGCTCCGATTCACTCTTCCCCATCCAAATTCCTTGTGCAGTTTTCAAACGTCCCGAGTTTCAGAAAACACTGACAATCGGCGCTGGGCGAGTGCGGCACACGGCATCTCGCCTCATGTCGTTACACCTTAGTCCTTAAAAACCAGCAAGCATTCCGTAGAAAATTCTCGCTCTTCTCAAGAAGCACCTTCCGGACACAGAAACGCTGATTGCGCTGATCGCCTTCGGCTCCAGCAGCTCTGGTGAACGCAATGCGGGTTCACATCCAGCCGCGGAAGCGTCGGGGTGGTAAGGCGGCCGTGCCGGCGCGGCGCCGACTCCGACAGGAGCCTGTGAAGAAAAGGGCTGGAAATTTTGAACCCCCAACTTAACACACTCGAGCTGGAAAGAAATTGCGAATTTTTAACTGCGATCCGTCCTTAACATTTAAACAATGAAGCGGCAGTTTTTCTTCTCTAGCCTTTAAGTGAAGATCGCGTCTCAGAGCTCAGAGAGAAGTGACATTGCCTGGCTGGGCAGCTGCCTGCAGCCTGTGACACCAGGGCACTTCCTCACCTTCGGTACGTGATCTTACTAATTTTTCCAGTGGTCTGGCACTTCCTATGGATAACGGACAAGGTAGATGGCTAATTCCCTTTTCTTTCTTTTTTTTTCTTTTTTTTTTTTTCCTTTTTTTTGTGAAGGAAGAACAGAAGAACAGAGAAAAGTGGGGAAGAAAGGCAAGATGTAATAAGACATACTTTCATGTAGTTGTATTTAAAGAATCACAGAATACGGTTCTTCCCCGTGCTGCAAAGCCGCGGAGCGTTTCAAAAGCAGCCGCACATTCAAACGGACGGGAATATTGTGGTTCATACCTCTCTTCCATTGATCTCTAATTCCACCATTATCCAATGAAAAATACCAATAGCAATAAAACAGAGAACTAGATGTGCCACAGACAATCTTCAAACGGATGGCTTGGCGAGTGAGAGGAGGAAATGAAGCACTTAAATCTCTCATCAGATGTTCTGAAAATTATTTCAGCTGCTAAAAATGCTAAACAAATTTTTATTTCAAAGGATATGTTCCAAAATCTTCCCCTTTGATAATTGCTTTTTTTTTTTTAAACCATCTGTCATATATTTCATTCCAGTCTCCGAGGGCCAATGCTCCCCTCCCCTGAGCGCCTGGGAGGGTGAGCGCAGCCCCCCCAGGTAAGGTTTGGGCCCCAGCCCTCGCCCCAGCATCCCGCCTGCCACTTGTGTGCAAATCGCACGCGGCGTGGCAGGAGTGCGGGATCCGCGCTCGGCCCCGGGCAGGCGCAGGTCCTGCTGCTCAGGGTATCTTGCGCCGCTTTTCCGCAATTTTAAACTTTTTATTTATTTTTTTTTTTAATTTTCATTATTTATTGTGAGTCATCTAGGTTTAGACTTAAACCCTGCCCCCCAGTCTTTCAAAATCTACGTCCTACATCCTTGGCCCTTGAACTATTTTTCACTTACTGGTAATCTCAGTCAAAATGTTGGGCTTTTTTTTTTTTCCTTCTTTCTTTTCTTGGAAGTTCCTTCAGTCACAAAACAGCTAAAAAAAGAACCAGTCTGCCTGGCTGGTTTGGCAAGGCGGAACTCGCTGCTTTCTGCCTTTCTTTTTGCTTCTCCTTCCCTTTGTCTGCTGGAAGACACCCTCTCACAACGCCCGCGGCGGGGACGCGCTCTCCGGGTATTCGCCCCGAGTAAAATACATCAAAGAGGCGAAGCTTTGTCTGCAGCGGTGGGACTGGAGAGCACCCGAAGGCCGGGCGCCTTGGCCACCCCGCGTGGTGCCCGTTTTGGGGGGTGCGGCGGTGCCCCGAAGGATGCCAGCCCGCAGGCGGGACGTTCGGCTCGGGGGGCACCACTGACACGGGGCGTCCGCGCGCTGGCGTCGCACGGTCGCAACGGGATTGCGCCTCCGAGTTTTGTGTTGCTCTAGTCTGGTCTCAGCACCAGACTCTGCCTTGTACGTTTTTACCACCCTGCGGCCCTTCGGCGAAGCGCTGTAACCAGCGCGGAGAGGGTGCACGGCGAGTGCCAGGGCCGCGCGCCTGCCCCGCGGGACAGGAACACGCAGCTCCGCGCGGGTGTGCGGCCCCGCGCGGGGACAGGGAGACGGGAGAGTGCCGCCTCGTGGGAGACGCGTTTTTCCAGATTTCACCCCAAAAAAGCCGGGCGAGGCTGGGGGATAAAGGGGGTGGTCCCGGGGGGGGGGGGGGGATGCAGCACAACAGCCAGTGCCCGTCTCTGCCCGGCCGCAGCTTCTCCCAACAGGATGGACGGGATGGGATGGGATGGGATGGGATGGGATGGGATGGGATGGGATGGGATGGGATGGGACGGGGTGGATGGGATGGGATGGGATGGGGTGGATGGGATGGGATGGGATGGGATGGGATGGGATGGGATGGGATGGGATGGGACGGGATGGGACGGGATGGGGTGGATGGGATGGGATGGGATGGGACGGGATGGGAGGGGATGGGACGGGATGGGATGTGATGTGATGGGACAGGATGGGACGGGATGGGATGGGATGGGACAGGATGGGGATGGGGATGGGATGGGATGGGATGGGATGGGACAGGATGGGACAGGATGGGGCGGATGGGATGGGGCAGATGGGACGGGACAGGACAGGATGGGATGGACGGGACGAGGTGGACGGGACAGGATGGGGCAGACGGGACAGGATGGACGGGATGGGATGAATGGGATGGATGGGACAAGGCAGATGGGGCAGGACAGGATGGATGGGATGGGACGGGACAGACGGGATGGGACAGACAGGACGGGGCAGCTGGCGGCTCCTGCGCAGCCAGCCTGGGGTGTCCAGCTCCGGCCTCTCCCCGGCCAGGGCCAGGTCCCAGCCCAGGCTCCCCCAGCCCGGTCCAGCGCCCGGGGGACGCTCGTCGCCCGCCTGCAGCCTGCCGGGACGTGTGGGATCGCAGCGCTGTTTGACACGGTGGGTTAGCACTTTCCAGCTAAATTGTCAGCGATGGCTTCTGTCACTGACAGATCGACGCTCGCTCAGTCAGGTTTTTTCCAAAACAATATTGTGAGAAGGTTTCAGATTTGCAAAATGCTTTCAATTTGGTGATGTTGTTGGAAAAATATTTGCTTCCAAATCAGTGTGCAGTGTAAAACAGAAGGGCTTAATGCTTGGTGCTTTGCATTACATGCTTTGCTAAGGAATGAGGAGTGCAGCTACAGCAGCCTTTTCCCACTGCTGGGGAAGCTGAACGCTCTCTGCGGAAAACAGGATGTTATTGCCTGACTTAATTTTCTTATGGGGTTAGGATTTCAAATATCACTCGAAAATACCAAAGCTTGTGCTAGTCATTGACAGATTGATAGCCCACACTGTGATTTGTAATACTTTGGTGAACATCTTGAAATACTTGTGTCATGACTGAGGTAAGGGTTGAAAAAAAACCCATTTGCTTATTTTGTTACACTTTTAAAAATGTTACGATTTATACCAATATTAGGGTATTGCTAACCCAAACAGTGCTGCACTCGGCTGTGCTTTTCCCCTCGCTGCTCAGTGAACCCACCCCCCTCCTTCCCACGGGAGAGCCGGGGCCGTGCGGCTCCCCCACCCCGCGCTGGGCAGCAGGATGCGACCCCGGGCTTTTCGCAGGACACCGGTCTGGTTCTCGCCCCAGGGTTTCCCGCACAGCGCTGTGGCCGCGATGCTCCCTGGCCTCGCCGTCCCGCCCGGCCTGGCAGAGGGCACTGGGATGCTCCTCACTGGGTGCTGCCACCCCGAAGCAGCCGGCAGAGACGGCGGGGGTGCTGCGCTAGAGAGCGGCTTTATCGTTATTCTGGGCTCTAACACATTTTGCTGAGGTCCTTGGGCTTTTTTTTCTAAGTTAGACCTCTGAAATCAGATGATCCTAAGGGTCTGCTTTGACATTATAGCAACATTTTAAATGAATTTGTGCGGGAATACACAAGAGAGAGAAAAAGTCAGGTTCCCGTAGCGTGTGCCGAACCGTCTGACTGCGCGGAGTGAGGCTTTTGTGGCGGCAGGTGCCAGAGGAGCCCGGTTGGAGCCAGTTGTGAGCTGCGGGCTCTTACCGCTTAATAACTCACCCCAAGTGCCGGGGGAGCACATCCTGCACCCCTCCGGAGGGAAAGTTCTGGACGCGGCCATCCTGCCAGGCGAGAGCTGTCACGGCACGAATCTCTTGCCCAAACTGACGGGAGGTGCGCAGCGTGCCTGCCGCACGCGGGGAGGGGAGCGGCTTCGGGGCATCCCCGTGCCCCCCCTCACTAGCAGCCGGTGCAGACGCTCCCCAGAGCCAGCCCGGCCCCCCGCGGCCTCTCGCCCAGGGGCTGGAGGCGCAGCCTGGTCCCCAGCAGAGACGTTTGCCGCTTCGCGGTGGTTCTGAGGTCCCCGCGGGCTCTGCTGGAGGTCCTGAGGGCCCCGGAGGGCTTCGGCGCATCCCCCTGAAGGTGTGTCCCAGCGTTCGTTTCCCGCCCTGAGCTACTCCTGGTTGGATTTCACGGGCAGTTTTTATCCCTTGGGAGCACCCGTCTTGGGGAGATTACCTCGCAAAGCGATGCTCCCCGGCGTGGGCGTGAGGTGGGTGTCCGTGTCACCTCTGGGCACGCCGCACCGACGCGGGCAGCGGGTGGGGAGCCGCTTCGATGGAACACCAGCATGCTCACCGGCACAGGGCGAGGTCTGGGGCAGGGGTCCGTCGCTGCTGGGAGTTCCTAAAGGCAAAGAGTTCCAAACGGCTCACGATAAAACTCTTGGGAATCTATTTCTGTTGGTATAAGGCATTTGATAATGATGATTTCATACCTACCGCAGCCCGGGGCTGCACACCCACTGCAGCGGCGGCAGGGGCCGTTCCCGGTCTCTGGCCATCCGTGCCAGCAGCCAGCCCCGGTCCCGTGCCGGGCTGCAGCCGTGGGCACGTAGCTCAGCCGTCCCGACTCGCTGCTGCTTGCCCCCCAAACCACCCCCCCCCCCCCCCCCCCCCAAAACCCTACGCCAATCTCAGAATAGAACAAATCCCCTTCCCTTCAGCTGGGGCTGAATCTCACGTTTCCAGTGGACACAAACGTGCCCCGCGCCAGCGGGTGTGCGCGATTTGGGCGCGCGGCGATGCCGGGACCGGCACAGCCCCGCGGCAGCACCCCCAAGCGCCGGCGTGGGAGGGGGCTGCCTGCAGAGACGCCGTGCATGCTAATGTCTCGCCGGCTCCCCGGTGCCAGCAGTTGCAGCTCATCTGTTGGCAGTCGGCAATGTGCTGAGAAAATGTATCTACTGGATTAAAAAAGAAGGCTATGGGGTGACCAGATGTTCCGGGCACCAAACCAAAACAGTTTGAGGGAGGGGGGAGCAAGATGGCTCTTCTAAAATCGCATTAAGTTCTGGGGATGTCTTTCCTCTGAGCAGAGAGCTGAGTCCTTCAGGGTACGCCGAGTAGCCTGGAGGCTGCAGAAGGCATCTTTCTCGAAGATGGGCTGTTTATGCATCCCTCTCTCCATCTGACCCCTGGCAATTAGCTGTACCTACATTAACTCTGCTTTTGCACTGGGCATCAACCTCTCCCGGAGGGACGGGGTCCCTCCTGACAGCCCTAAAAGCCTCGAGAGCCGCGCGTGGCAGGACGACGGCGACGCTGGCTGATGTCTTTATGGATGCACTCGCTAAGAGCCTTGAAAGGGTGCTTGATACTGGTGGGGGGCACTGAACTCGCCGGTTTGGAGTCCAAGGCGATCACACACAGAGCTGGTTTGCCTGGTTTTCCTCCCGCCCTGGTGGAAGATGCCCTCGGGGGCCGGAACATCTCCCCTCAGTCACCGATTCCTCTCACTGCCCTAGTTCCTGGGCAGTTTGCTGTATGTGACAGGAGTCAGGGCTGAGCTGGGCTTTATCCTTGTGCAGGGTTTAACCTCGTTAGCTGATTGCTCGGGTTAAACCTCGGTACGTTATGTGGGAGTGCAGCCTGGAGACCGAAACCAGGAGGAGGGCAACTGTGCTGGTGGACTGGCTTAGTTTCAAAGTGAGACCCTGGGGTATTACAGAAGGGGAGGGAAAACTGATCCCCTGGAAAAATTGCTGGAGAGAAAGGGGAAAAAAAATGGAAGCTTTCTTGCACCTTCAGATCACGAAGGGCAGGATAAGCATCAGTGGGACAAATCCTCACCAGCTTGTCCAAGTCATTCCCAGCCCAGCTCTTAGGCTTTGCAGCTCTCTCCTGCCTCCCCTCCCCTTCCCGAATCATCTGGAGTTTTGCTGCTTGGTTCCCATTTCCACCCATTCTTCTCAAACCATATGTATGGGTTGGTTTGCAAGAACGGAGCCTTGCGTGACTCCTGGAATAGCAGCATCCCAATAGCAGAAGAAAATTCAGCTTGAAAATGAATAGTCCCCCCCTTAAGATGAATGCAAATCAGGGAGCCTGAAGAATAGTGGGAAATCAAGTAAAGTGAAGTCCTGGAAACTATTACCTCCTGCTGGTAGTTTAGGACTGTACAAGAGCCAAGTCCACAGACATCAAAGTATTTACAAATTAAAATAAAGTCAGCTCTCGTGGTGCTGTAGGAGATGGGATGGGCTGATGGAGACCCAATGTGGGTTTCTTCATAAAGGGGGAAAGTTAATATGGGAAGGAATTTTATCGTATGAAATTGCTGTATGCGGCTGAGACTAAATTTCAACAGTGGTTATAAAAATGACCCTTTAAACCAATATCAGCATTAGAGTATCTTCCCTTTGCTCTCTTTCCTGTTCACGCGAGCAGCTGAAGAGCTCTCGCAGCGGCGTCAGCGCCGTGGGGCAGGGGCTGTCCCCGCACGGCAGCCAGCGCGGCGGCCGGGCATTGCCCCGTCTCCCACCGCGCCCGGAGGTGCCGCCGGTGCACACGACCGGGGTACCTGCCCGGGGCGGGGGGATGAAGCGTCCCGTGGAGGAGCCCGGGTCTTTCTGATGACTGCAAAAGCAGCCCGAGCGCCCAGGCTAAACCAGAGACCGGCTTTTGGATGGCTAGAACGAGGTCAGACAAAATCCTCCTTTGTTCTTGTCTTTACTGGTATCAAACAAGCAACTTAAAAGTGAAAAGCTTTTGGGCTATAAATAACTCAGCTGTTCAACTGGCAATTTTTCTTGTGAAAACAAAATCTATTTCTATCATCTCTTTTTAACAGCCTTTTGAAATTACATTTTTTAAAATAAACTTTTTTTTGGGGGGGAGGAGGGAAATACCTTCTTAAAACAGTTGCCCCTTCCCTGCTCTTGGTTACCTTGAACCTGAGCAAGGTGGTGACTCGAGAGGACGATGGGACAGTGGAAAACACGTCCGGACAGAAGCAGACGTAGTTCTATGAAAGCGATGATCGGGACGTGGGAGTCAGTCCTTCAGGCGCTCGTTCCCAGGGTGAAACGGGGCTCTGCCGAGGCATTGCCAGCACCCACCTACCCGCTGGCCAGCTGCTGCAGGCTGGGTGCCAGGACGTGCCCGTATTTCTCATTTCTGGACATCGTGCTTGGAAAGGCCAGAGGGAAGTTCACACTTCAAGGGCTTCGAAACCCAGTTTGCCAACATCTTGAGATATCGATACCCAAAATTCCTGAATCCTGCACTGCACAAAGGCATAAGGGATAGGAATAAGAGAGAGAGAACCCTTGGTTCCCTAAATGGATGACACTCACGAGAAATGAGCAAATGTTTTCTAAAACATACCCCCAGCTCATAAAGAAAGGAATACTTTTATATATATATAAATACACACACATATACACACAAACATATCTGTGCAGATGCTGAGATACCCAGTAGCTCTTCCAGCCCAAGTCCAAGACAAAATCCCCATCCCTGTCCCTTACACCAAACCGAGAGGGGAAAATCTGCTCATGCCGATGAGCATCCCCATCAGCTCTACAGAAAGACCACAGAAAAGATTACAAACCTCGACAGGGCTAGTTACAGGGACATTATCCATAAAGCATGTAATCCTATCCAAACCTTCCGACAACAGTTTCACAGTACGCCAGAATTTTTTTAGGATATTTTCTATTTTCATCCCGTGATCCCATGTAATACATAGTCTTGGCATTTCTTATCACTTCCAACCATGCATTTCTCAATTTTTTTTATGTTTGTTCCAAATTTCAGTGCTGTGCATCCTTTTTGCCTTAGACCAAAAGCATATCACACATTCTCATCATTTTAATTAAACTAGGGCCAATCCAGGGCAAATGCTTGATTTTGACTCAAAAGGTGCATGCAAATCACAAATTCCATTTGATTCAAAATGGAAAAGGCTCCCTGCTACATCCTTACTGTATATGGAATGAAGCTGCCTGCCAAATTCGTGGCTGCACATCACTTTAAAAAGTGTCTGTGGTTTTGAAATTAAAAAATGAATTCGTACATTAAATGAGAGTTGTGCATGCATTGTTTTTAAGATCCACAGCAAACGCTACAGTATAAAACTCAGATCTTTTCACTTGAGGCAAGCGCCATTTAAATTTATCAACTCTCAACAAGCCAAGCCTTCAGTGCGGATACCGGCCGAAATTTGCATGAAATGGCTCCTGAAAGAGAATTTCCTAGCGTGCGAACGATCTCAGAACGCCTTCCTCTTGCTTTCCGTTAACAGCACTTCCAGCGCCGCTGCACACACGGCGCCTGTGGAAGGTACGAACGCGCACCTTGAGCTGGAAAAGCGCAGTCCCAAGGGGCTGAAACGCCTACTGTCCCATTAAAATCGGCTACTTATATCTGGACGAAGCTGGAACCATTGACAACGTACTTGTGAAATACCAAAGCCGTGTCTCACAAACAGTCTAGTGGAGGAGGCACGGAGTCTGCAGCCCTGACTTCTTCCTTCTCTGCCTGATCTGCTTGCAGTGAAAGCTGCAGACCAGGGGTCGCGTACCGGTGCTGAACCAGGCCAAGTACAGCCTTGAACTTTGGCCAACGCTGTCTCTGGTGAGGATATTCACTCCAAGGTTACTCTTGGATGTCATCTTCATTGTAACCCCCACCTTAGAGCTGCAAAATACTTCAGCTCAGTACTTTTCCAATACACCATGCCCAGAGAAACTTCCTATCAGCTGTTGCCTGATGCTTTGTTCTTCCACCAACAGATATCAGTGGTTGGGTTGCAGCCCCTGCCAGGTCTAACGATCGTGGAATAAGGCTCGTAATCTCTCTTTTCCTTTCTTCTTGTCTCCCAACACCCCCCTGAGACAACACAGAGGAACGGCGCAGGCTTCACCCTGTTCGGG
The DNA here is from genome assembly GCF_011004875.1 of Balearica regulorum gibbericeps. Classification (NCBI taxonomy): domain Eukaryota; kingdom Metazoa; phylum Chordata; class Aves; order Gruiformes; family Gruidae; genus Balearica; species Balearica regulorum. The sequence goes on along the minus strand of NC_046220.1, from coordinate 86,666,749 downwards.
GCCAGTGTGGGGCAGTGTTAGATTGGCTGTTGAGTGGGATCTGGAACTGCCCAGGAGGTACTGGCTTTGCCGTCTGCTGGAACGTCCCCTCCACCCTGGGAATGCAGATCTTCTTGCTCTGAGAGAGGTCATCTTTATCATGAAGTTGTTCCTTCTTCCTGTTTCCCATTACTGACAGGACGTCAGTTTTGAAACACTTCTATTTTTATTTTTTTTTTCATAGAAAGTTCCTCGATGTGATTTTTTTCGTCATGCCTGCCGGTTCAGCCAGGCAATCGCCTCATCATGGGAGCAGTCTGTGTTGTCTCCCAGCTTGGAGCTTGTCCAGAAGACAAGAGCATGTTGGCTGAGTTGGCTTGAGATATCCATGGCTGCATCGCGTCGCCATGGGATTTCTCATGCTCACAAAGCAGCCCGTTGACTGAGTTTGAGAAGTAGCTGCTGAGTGGGCGTCTCCATGTTCTGCAGAGCCATAAAGCTTGTTCGCGTACCTGTTCCTCGGCTCTGATCATCCTCGCTTTCCTAATTATTTCCCTGTCTCACTTCCTTTCCTCAGAGCCCCCCCAGTAAATTGAGCAATTTTGTACTTTCAGATACGTTTGGGCGAGTCTCTGTACTACCTTTGTGAAGGAAGGGGCAATTCTTGAAGCTGCTGCTCTTATGACAAGTTGTCACGGCTGTGATCCGCTTGGATACCCGGTCTCTCCTCCAGGCAGAGGAGCACAGCCTTTCTCACGTCGATCCTGGTGGCTTCTGTGGCTCTCAAAAGCAGCCCGAGGTCTTGCAGGCATCGCCTATGTGAGCAAATACCCTGCTGCTCACCACTTCCCAGCTCCCAGGAAGAAAATGCGAAAGGAGGCTGTGGAGCAGTCCGAGTTCTGGTGCATTGTCTCTCCAACCCTGATATCTGGATAAAAGCCGCAATTCCTATGTGCCATACCTTCTGTCGCTATCGTCGAAGAAGAGGCCGGGGTCCGTGTTCCAGTCCATGCTATTCAGCTCTGGATCCTGGGATACCACCTTATATTCCCTGTTATTGAACCTCCTAATGAAAACCAATTTTTTTTATTAATAGCAATTTTTTTATTGCTTCTCCCATTGGAAGGCAATACCTTACTGCTCTGACAGTGAGATACTCAATTTCCAGGCAGTTTAGTTTTAAAGGCTAGCTGACACCCTTTGCTCTTTCTCTAAGACATGATCTTTTTGGTTAGAGTGTTCTTCTTCCTCCTCAATATCCACCTCGCTAGGGACAAATCGCATCCTTCTGTCTTAGTTTCGTTAGAATAAATGAGCCCAGCCCTGGTGGTCTCCATGCGTGGAAGACCTCCCAGGGCCTTGCTCATCCTCATGGCCTCTCTCCGCCTGTCCCATCTGCGTTCCTTCCAGTTGACCGGGGTCCCTCCAGCTGTAGGTACGTCCTTTATATCCTGAGGGGGAATTTTTGATGGACTCTCTCATACTCCAGTGGGAATTTTTTCCCCTAAATTGCCACACCACAGTTGTCCCTCCTAAGCTGTGGTAGAAGAGAGGGAAGCACACAACACGCAGGTGTGAACACATCGTTCAGCAGGATGCTGTCAGCACCCCAGGGATTTCTCTGTGGCGAAAAGCGAAGAGCAAACATTCGGTGTTTTTAGCAGTTCTCATTTCATTTCCTCCCTCGCCGGCTGCTGTATTATGTGACATCTTATCGCTAGGTGCCGAGGAGCCTCGCTCCCCCAAGCAGGCAGCGCCGCTGCCGTCACGTCTATTGACTGCTGGCACGGATAATGCTCGTGAAGCATCTTAGCGTGCAGCTTCACACCGAAAGGCTCTGCACGAGCTGCCGGGAGTGTGCTTCACCTCTGGTGCACGCTGTGCAGCCGAAGGGACGTTCCTCTTCCCCCCGGCCGCAGAAGCCATGGAAAGCCCGGGGGTGCCACCACTCCCCACAGATCAGGGTCGCGGTCACGCTGCTGAAGGACACAGCTAGCATGTACAGCACAAGGCCCGGGCTCCAACATTCAAGAGAACCATCAACAAACCCAATATTTGCACGTTTCGTCACTGAGAGGCCTGCAGGATTAAACACCGCGTCTCTTGCACGTGGTCACGTCCGTCGGAGTTCTGTGGCACCGACCCGGGTCTGACTGGAAGGAAGCTGCACATCCGATGTCTTCAGTCCGAATGAGTTCTCTGGCCCGGGGCTTCGTCGGGGTGGAGGCCGTTGCAGGTGTTGACAAGCATCCAGCCCAACGCCGGTGGGAGAGGAACCGCCTGCAGCCCAGGAGGAGGTTCAGCAGGCAAACCCGGGCGGGCAAAGGGGCTGGGGACGGGTTCCCACTGCAGACGCACCTCAGCGTCGGTCTGCTGAGCGCTGGTGGGTCAGCCTTCATGGCTGAGTTCCCAGGAAGCACAGAAATCCCCTGGAAAAGTGGTTGGGAAGGCACTCGCAGTGGTACCTACTGCTGGCACAGTCCTGTCTCCAGTGGGCTTTCAGGTCCTCAGCGCCATCATTTTCCTTCCCCGCATGTTTTCCTCGGGATCTAAATGTTTTTTCAGAGAAACTGTATTTGAGTTATTTATTGATAGCGTATTTTCGCATGAAAAAAATCTACAGGCTTGTAATTTGGATGTAATGTTCCCCAAAAGTCATTCAGCAAAATTTCTTTTTAACTGTGGCTAATTACATATACTCGGTTGCTCAATACCAAAAATAAGAGCATCCAATGTAATGTTTATTATTTCTCTCACAAAGGGGAAAAATCATAAATTCTTTCTAATGGGATCTTTAATAATAAAAAAGAACATAATCATTACTATCAAAAGATGTATGGCTTCCATGGGGTTTACTTACCAGCATTTTGTCTGATTACTTCTCCGTTACGCTCACAGCATTAATTATTGGAGACTAATTAGGCAAAATTGGAATGTAAACCCTAATGAAAACTGGCCTCGCAAACCCCTAACTGTCCTTGCTGCATCCTTTCGGCTAGGTAAACTTTTTGTCACTCCCAGTCTTCTCCAAGCGCCCGGGAGCGTGGAGCTTCCCACCGACGACGAGCGGTTTTACGGCACCGATGGCACAGTCGCCTTTGTTAAAACGGAGCGGGACTATTGCCGGCGCGAGTTGTTTCCCAGCTTTGGGAGTAGCTGTGCGCGGTTCTCCTCTCTCTTTTGTGGATTCTCGGAGATGCTTCGGTTCCATCGCCTCGTCCTGGCCTCTCCTGCTCTTCCGGGCGGCTGCGCGGCGTCCGCGGTGAGCCCCCCGCGTGGCAGGTAGCCCGCCTGCAACGTGACCTCCTTTCCAGCTGGGCTGGAAATGCTTACAGCATCTTTACTCCAGCAGCTGATGTGCTTGCTCAGCTAAACAAGGTCACAAATTTCTTCCTCCCCAAGGGGCAACCGTCCTGGGATACAACCTTTCGCAGGATATCTGAAATACGGGGAATTTCTGCTCACTTGCACAGTTTTTTAGAAGTACAGAAGCATGAAGGAGAGATTAGCCGCCTCTGTGCTGCACTTCAGCTCAATATGCTCTGCTCACTCCCTTGCTCTGCGGTGGGGATAAAAAAGAGAGAAAGTAAACGGGTAACCGCGCTGCTTCTTTTTTGGATAATAGATCCATTTAACTAATTTGCACTGTCTCTGATTTTAGCCCGGCAGTGGTACGAGCCTCCACCTGAAAGGATCTCAAGGCTTGTTACAAACTGTGCGCAGCGATCGCTGCAGGCAACACAAGTGCACGGACGAACGCTGACCAGCAAAGTCCTTTCCCCTGTGGCGGTTTCTCTTCCTCCCTCGAGACCGAGGAAAGGGACGATGTCCCCCTGAACACCGCCTTTTCCTACCGCAGAGCGGTGGCGGCCATTGCTGCAGCCAACCCCTCGGTGACACGTGCCAGGGCTGCGCCTCTCCGGGAGCTTCCCCCAGCAGTAGGACGGCGTGGAGAAGGGCGCAGAGACGGGCGCTGTGATCGGCGCTGCGGGCGCAGGAAAGCTCTTCACGCTGCGGGGCCGGCAGTCGGAGGTGTTCCCTGGCGACGGCGGGCTGGCCGCTATGGACATGACCTTGCCCCGTGTTTGGTGGGCATCGAGAGGAGCCCATCGCCTTCCTCTCTTCAAACATATTTGAAGAGGTTTTCACGTCTTCCTTCACCCATCTCCTGCCTAGACTGAACGAGCCCAACTCTTTCAATCTTCCCTCTTAGCCCAGTTTGTTTTGGCCTCTGACCGCCCTTGCTGCTCCCAGTCGGTCCCCGGCTTCCTCCAAACGCTCTGCCCAGAGCAGAGACAGTTCTCCAGCTGAGACCTTCCCACCGCTGCCTGGAGCGGAGCATTACTTCATGTGTCTTACACATGACGCTCCTGTTTATACATCCTGGTACGATGTTTGCTTTTTTTGCAACAGGATGACATTGTGTACTCAGCCCAGACACAACCCAGATTGCTTTCCTTGGAAAGAGTCCCTCGTATAATGTTTTCCTAAATAAAAATAATCATTACTTGAAGCTGCGTCCTTTCTAGTTTCCCAGTGAGGCACATCTGAAGTTTTCTTTTTCTTTTTTTTCCCAGTGCTTAACATTTTCGCCCATCCTCCCTAATCGTGAATATTGCACAGAGATGTTCTTCGGCACAGTGCACTTCGGATTCCTCACCGTCAGAGTGATGGCCTTTTTTTCATATTTATTTCATTGGGCTTTTTGTATCGATTCCATCTCATCTGGCTAAAAATAGATGTGGAAACTGGGATTTCTGTGCCTATCTCAGGCTGACACAGCTGCCAAGCAGATGTAACTGCTTTTCGGTTTTCCTGTTTGTAAAATGGGTGCAGCTAAATCTGTCTGCAGCGTCATTATTAGCACAAATGGCTGCTGTAGGGGCCGCAGCCCCCACGGCTCCTCAGGCATTTGCGCACGCTGTTCCTTGATGCACAGGCTCAGATTTTTGCAGGTTGAAGGCCAAAAACATTGGAGTTGTTAACTTTTTACAGTAGATGAGTTACAGGAGTGTAAAGAGCAACCCCTTTTTAGGTTTGCTAGGGGTCCAGCCTTGTACGTTGCTTATTTTTTCCCCATTTTTTTCAGGAAGTCACATTGATTAACATCTCAATTTACTCATTAGTTGGATAATGCTAATGCATTTTGAAAGGGTTTTTTTTTTTTTAATTTCCAGGATTCAGACAGAAAGAAATTATTCTGCATCAAAAAAAGTCCTTGTTCCACGCAAGAATGCAATTTCAGTGCTAATACATCTTTCCAATCCTTTTTTTTTTTTAAAGTTCAAGTCCACTTTAATCAGTACAGCAGTGGCTGACGAAAAGGGACCCTTCACCAGCGGCCGCGGTCGGGTCTAACTCCACAAACTGGGATCCTGAGCTCCCCTCCCTCCCCGGTGCGCAGTCTGCAGTATGTCATACGGCAGAGGCGGCCGGCGGTGTTTCCTTCACGCACGCCATAAAAAATACTCAACGGAGAGGTGAGGGGTACCTGGCCCAACCGTGGGCGTAGACGCTGTTGAAGCACGTTAGAGCGCCGTCACCGAGGTACCCACGTAATCGCTTAGGCATCCAGGATAGGAAGCATTTCACCTCATTTTTGATACCTACAAATGTGGTAGGCATCTAAGCTTGATTTCTAATCAGTGGAGAAGAACTAAGTACTTGTGAGGCACACTTTATCTGCCCTGGTTTGATGTCTGCTTTAGGGTGAGCTGAGCTGGGATGCTGTAAGCTGCTAAATCCCATCCCTGAAGACTGCTGGCAGCTCAGGTTTTAGCAGAAAAGTTCTCAAAGTTCATAAAAATGGTTTTTTGTTGGTTTTTTTTTTTTTTCTGTGCACATGCAAAGCCATAATGCCTTTCTGCTTTTTGCTGTGTTTTTGCCATCTAGGTACCGAGGAAAGCTGTACCACCCCCAGCTCCGTAAAGCCTTGCTTTGCGTGAGATCCCAACTAGCATCTGTCTTCTCCTTGCAATCCTCGGCAGAAGGCGGAATAAGGACGGCACCAACGGTAATAATACCAACAGCTATACATCACGGATGGTAGGGACTGAGGGCAACCGATAATTGCTGCGCGGCTTTATTGGTAGTTAATTAAAAATAGATCCAAAGATGTCATGTAACCATTACTTTTGTTTGTAACCAGGATTTAACTCTATTGGACTCTCTGTACCTCTGGTCACAGAGCCAAACAATTTATTCTGCCGTAGTACGGCTCTGTCCCCGTAGGCCAATTAGGCAGAGATACCACCTTAGGAAAGAAACACATGATGAAGCCACATGTCTTTGCTGCAATCAAGGCAAGTCATCACTTCTGCTGTTTATTTCTGATCTTCCCCGCGGATTTCCTGGGAGGGTTTTGCCCTGTGAATTATATTTTGAACCTTTTAATTTATGCAGAGAAGATGATTCTGTGAAAGATAATATTGTGCAATTATCTACAGTTATTACTATAATAGTGAAATGGTGATCTTAATAATTATACTACTAAAGCTAGCATTTCATTAGGGGAGGGCAACTCTGGCTCTAACGATGCACTTTGATACCCTGTTTCTGTGATTTGTTAATTGCCCTCTCCGAATCAAGTACTGATTCAGTGACCATAAACTCTGCTTCCTATAGCATCATTAGATCATAAACTCCCTAATAGTAGAAAGTTTTAATTACGGAACACATTCCCTTTCCAATAAATATTTCCGAGTGCGACTTGCTCTGTGCAAGCGCCGGGAGTCCAAGGGAATTGCAAGGGGGGGGGGTCGTGGGGCTGGCGGGGCCGAGTGGTGCGTTCCCAGAGGAGCAGCCCCCATCTCCCCGTCGGGCGTAGAGCGCCGATGCATCAAAGCCTCCAGCCTCGGCCGCTGCCTCCGGGCTCCGCTACGACATCAGCAGGCAATTGCCCTGCGATGCATCCAGACCCTATCACAGCAAATAAATAAAACGCTCAGAGAGAGACTTGGAGGCGATGGGATCGGCAGCTTCTGGGAAAAGAAAACGCCTGCATGCTTATTCCTAAATTGTTCTGCTTCGAAGGTAGGGAGGAGACTGCAAGTGGTGACCAAGGTCTGGGTGTCTGGGAAAGGAGCGTCATTCTCGCGAGCAGCGCCGCGTGCTCCTCCTCTCGGTGGCTGGGAAAGGGGGTCCCTGCCCGGCTTGTGGGGGCTCTGCTCCCCTCCGCCTCCCGAGGAACCTGCCAGAGCGTCCGAGTCCTGGGGTTTGGAGCTGTTTCGGAGAGGAGTCCCACGGGGAGGTGGGACGCGGAGGGGCGCAGCCGCAGCCGGGAGGCTGGCACTGCCCCGTGGTCCCCAGCCCAGCCGTGCCGGGGGTGTCCTACTGCAGTGTGCACAGCGAGCAGTGTGGGAAGGATGGACAGCGAGGGTCTCACACCCCCTTTCTATGTGCGGGAATTTGGGGGAAAAAAAAAAAATTAGAAAACTTTGAAAATTGTGGGTTTGTCCTCAGGGAAGCTGAGGTTTCTCAGGAGGTTCTGCGGGCAAACCGATGGAAATGAACTCTAACGCCACCGACACGACCGGTGCCGGCGAAGGGTGGCGAAGGGGGGGGGGGCCCTGCAGCCCCCGCAGGAAACGCCGGTCACCCCTTCACCCGGAGCAACGCTGGGAGCTCCTAATAGCACCGCCGCCCCGTCTGATTGTACACGATCCACCTGCTGCCCTGTCCCAATAGTCCCGGGGTCTCCGTCTCTTCTCCTCTCCTTGTGGAATTAATTAAATGAAGAAAAGGAAAGGAAAAGGCATTCTCTGCCGGCTGGTGCGTGCTGCTTTTCTCTTTTCAGCACTGAAAAGGCTGTTTACAGGGGTGTGTGTTAAAAAATATTCGGGAACAGTAATTAAGCGGAGAATGGGATAAACAGAAGAACAGCAGAAGTTTTACTCAAGCCATCCGTTCGCTACAGCTCCCTGTTCCCCCTTGGTGAGTTACATCATCATCTCCACTGCATTTTTCATCGTTACCTAAGAAGATTAACGGCTTTTGGATGCCAGCATGATTTTAAAAGTCCAGTCTCCCCTTAGTGTGTATTCATATTGTGTAATTCCCTATTAAGTTTCACTCCGGCTTCCAGGGGAGAAGAGCTCTCTCGTAGGAGCGCAAGCGTGAGCGAGATTTACTACCAGATAGCCTCGTCAGATGTGTGGCAGAACTCCTGTTGAACCTAACGGGATTTGCATACCAGCAATTCCTGAAATAATCTGGTCCCCAACGCCGTTAAGATCATACATATTAGGCGTACATAGAATAATAAGGAATAAAGGCAAATTCCTGGGTGGGGGGTGGGATAAAATGGTCGCCTGTGGAGGAGTGACCCTGCCCGGCCGCGGCTGGGGATGTGCTCCAGCCCGCGTCCCGCCGTGCTCGGTGCCGGGGATCGGCTGGACCTTCCCGGCCGCAGTGAGGACGGGGCTGCAGCCGGGGTGGCACCCACCAGGGCAGGCGCTGCTCCGGCTCGTCTCTGGCAAGCGCCGGGGAGGTTATCGGCAGCAGGTGACTTTGCGCGTGTCTTTAACAAATTAACGTGGAAGTGTTGTTCCAGAAGGTACTCTAAGTGTGAATGAGACTTAGTTGTTCCTGCTAGGAGGAGAGAAGCGCGGTGGTGGTCCTCGATGGTTTGTGCAACAGCCCGGCCTTGGCTGCAGGCATCCAGGAGACCTTCCGGCTGTTTCCCGGAACACACCCCGATACTCCAAAACCCCCTTTTGTTTTCAGAATTTTTACAGTACTGTGGCACAAAACTTCTGTAAACCCACGTAAGATTAAAGTCGAATTAATCCTTGAGGCTGGTGCCCCGAGCAGCTGCGCGTCGTGCCTGCATCACCGCGCGCCACCGGGCCGACACGGCCGCCAGGCCCCCGCAGGAGCCCTCCTCCCCGGGGAGCCCAGGGGGGCAAACCCCTGCAGCCGTCTGGTCTTAGAACCAGTATTTGTACCCTCGAGTTCTAGAGCTGAGCTCCCTGCTGCTCCAGAGGAAACCCCACAAGTCTACTCCCTAATTCTTCAGCGCTGGCTAAGAAAGATTGTCCCAGTACTGCGTATTCCTGAGACAAAAAATTGTGCGTAATGTTGTTTTGAAAACTCCTGGAGCATGGAAGAGAAATAAATAGACCCACAGAATGTTTTTACAGAACCATCACGTATTTTCAACTCACGCAATAAAGCATAAACTCAACCTATTGTGTCGTCGATGCATTTGGGTGTCTCGGAGATAAAGGACAGATTTGGGGATACGCAAGGGCAGAGAGCCTGCAGAGGACAGTGCTGTTTAAACGCAACTCAGCAAAGCGACTAAATCTTAACCTGCTAGCTTTGTTATTCCTTGGTGGTTTCTAACCGACCGGTATACGTGTGGTAGGGGTGTTTTACACACCTATTGTATACAGACACGTATGTTAGGTAGTTGTGTGTGTGTGTGTGTACACGCAGAGGGAGAGGATCTGCTGTGGTTAAGGTGATTATTTTAACGTCGTCATCCCGCGCGCCTAGCTGACACGTATGTTTTGAGATGAATGTTGATATTATTGGTTTCCTCTTATGATCTTTGAGCCTTTCACTTTTGATAACAAAAATGTAGACCGGTCCACAGGGAATTATTTGAGTGATTTTCCTAAGACCATCCCGTTCTTTCTGCGGTGAGATATAAATGAGGATTTATATACAGTGTCAGCAATGTATAATCCGTCTTCTCTAACCTGTCTGGCAACTTCTATCAGAGCGTGCTGCGAAAAGGGAGAAGTGTGTGGAGTCAGCAGGAACGGGGAATGTGCAATACGTAAAAATAAATCAATAAAAAGGAAAGGAAAGAGGTTTAAAACTTGATGATGTGGCTGCAGGAGAACAGTCCCCAACTAGGGGAACCCCCCCTCCGTCCTTCCCGTGCACGCAGGGGCTGGAGGACGTAGCTGTGCAATCCGCAGGCCACGGCAGCCCCCCCCAAACCAGGAGGGTTTGCTGGCGGGGAGGGCAGTTGCTTTGTGCGGGCGTGCTGCCTCCCCCCGCGCAGGCTGCAGGCTGCCCATCGGCAGTGGTCTCTGGTCCGAGCCGAGCCCCGCGCTCGCCCGGGGGGCTGCTGGGGGGGGGATGCTCAGTGCCCTGCTCCGGACCTGCTCCGGGGGGATCGGAGCGCAGCCCAGCTCTGCGTGCGGGACCTTCCCTCGCCCCGGCGTGGGGCCCGGTGGGCAGCGGCCCCTCGGCACCGACCCCGTGTAGCCGCGTCCCTGGACACAAGCGGGGCAGCCCCGGGCGCCGCGGGGCCACCGCCTGCCCGCACGGCTGCCGATGGGCGCCGTCGGCGCTGTGCTAGGTACATTGCTGTTGCACACACAGGCAGATTGTCCACCAGATGGTACAGCCTACTCTTTGAGAAATATTTGAAAGGGCAACAAAATACAGCAGAAGCCATTTGACAGTCCACATGGTTAGTGCAAAATTAGCCAAAACGGCTCCACTGGAAGCACAGCCAGTGCTGAGCAAAGCTGGAGATGCAGCTGAGCGGAGGCACCCAAACCGTCAGAGATTCAGTACGAGTGTCGTGCTCTTCTCCCACCCCTGCTCCTCTTTCCCACCTGGCATTGCTCTTCTGCAGCGCCCGGGGCCTTTGGGATGCCTTCACCCGAGAGCGCTGGTGAGGCCGCTCCCCAGTCGCACCGATCACATCTGGACCACGCAAACCTAACGAGTACCAAAAAAACCCCCGGGGTTTTGCTTCAGTCGCTACCGAGGTCGACGGAGCTGGAAGAGGGAGAGGAAACCGCATCCGCAAAGGGATTCCTCCCCCAGGCTGTGCTCCCGCCCGTCCTCCAAAAGCGACTAGCTCATCACGCGATTTATGCAAGAGGAGCCCTTTCATTTCTCAACCCGCCTGCGTTTCTTCACCCTCCCCGGCCCCCCGTGCTGAGCCTGGAGCTCTCTAACCCAGCGCTCGGCATATGGCACAACGCTGGGAAATTTGTTGGGGTGGGAGACTGGGATTTCTGCGAGCGGAATGCTGGCGGTCCTTGCTGGGACCCAAAGAGCTGACGTTCTCAAATGCCGCCCGTCCCCGCCTCTGCCGCAGTACAAGGGGTGCACGGGGCTGGGTGGGGGCTGGTCCGGGGGGGCCCTGGGGTCCAGCCCCGCAGCCACCCCGATGCGGTGAGGATGGGGGAGCCCAGGGCAGGGGACACGGGGAGCAGGGGGATGTCGGGAACCAACGAGAAACACGGCGTACCGGTGATCCCAAGCTCTGCTAACGTATTCCCCACACACTGGAAGAGGTTTTATTGTGGACAGCGTATGACAATAACAAAATACTAAATTTCTCAGCTTCGCTTGAAATTCTTCCATTTTTAGTTCCTGGCAGGATTTTGTTCTGGGGTGGGGAGAGGGAGGAGGGTTGGGGTTGCACATCTCACCCCAAAGGGACGTGTCCCCAGCGCGCTGGGTTTCCCCAGGGGTGTAACACAAAGCATGCCGAGCACTTTCCCTTCTGCTTCACAAGCACGTTCCATGGAAAAGGGGAGAACAACCCATGCCGTGGCGGGCCAAGAGGAGCTCGCCGCTCGGGCAAAGCCCCCGCCAGCCTCCCGCGGTTCCTCCGGACCAAGGAGCAGCAATCGGGGCCGCGACCCGCCCCGGCAGCGCCTCGGCGGCAGCGCCCGGGGCCGGTGGCAAATCCCGCGTCCGAGGGAGCGAGGGAGGGCGCGTGGACGCGGCAATGCAGGCAGCGCTGGTACGGAGACGTCCTGGTACACAGTCAGGCTCCAAGAAAGGAGCTCCCGAGTGCCCTAATTGGATCCCGGGAAGAGTTACTGCATCGCCGCTGATTTAGGCAATTAAAGGCAGAGTCTCTGCTGCTCCAAAGCTGACATCTTCAGGTGGCTCATAACAAAAATTAATACCGCTGCTAACCGTGCCACCTAGTCATGCCGTAAAGTAAATTAATTACTGCAACAGAACTAATAATAACAGTTCGGGCAGAATAGGAGCAATATTATGGTTTACCATCAGAGACTGTGCTGAGACTTTTGCCTCTCTGCTGCCCATGAGTGCAACCCGGCAATTGCTGACTGTAACATTTCTATTGTATAGTTTATGCTAAATATGCATATCTTAATTGCATTAGTCAAAATAATTAGCTAATATATTTTTGCATAATGACGAGGTAAGCAAATATCACCATAGCTCAGTGCTTCTTGCATGAGTAAATTTGGAAAATTAATAGACTCCCAATTTCCTAATTATCTGTCTTTTATTCCAAACTCAAACAATGAAATGCTATTGCACACTCCTGGGCATCTTGTAATTTAGTTTGCACCTTGAAAATTTTAAAGCACCTGTTTTTCTTTTCCTTTCCCCCCCTTTGGAAAGGAAAGGTGAAGAATCCTTCCTCCCCTCCTCTGTCTCCAGGAACGAGGCCGCTGCACTCAAAGTGGAGGATCCCAAAGGTCACGAGCTTCCTAATTCCCGGACAGACCTGGCGGTAGGAATTGGAATAAAAATCAAATCAAAATATATGTTGAATTGGAAAAGTATTAAAAGTTAATTCTTCAGATGGGGAAAATGGGCAGGAACGTTTATTAGGCATTTAATACCTCTGGAGGTGGATTGTTTCCGTACGTGTGCTTTCAGCAGTGGTAATCTGGAGTGTTCCTAAATCGCTAAAAACCCACCCCAAATCCTGAGACAGTGTTCAGAAAAGGGTATTTTGTAAACACGTATTTTTGTGCATCTCTAACTTGCCATTTTTCATTTGTCTCCTGACGCTGCAGGATCCAGCTGCTCTCCTTTTCCCGGGTGAGAAGAAAGTGGCCGAGATGACGGCTGCGGAGCCGCAGGGCCCCGGGAGCGGGGCCTCGCCGGGCTGGGGGACGTGGCGGCACCCGGCACAGCACCCGGTGCAGCCGCACCCAGCGCCCGCCCGCAGCCCGCTTCCAGCACCCACTGCGGCCAAACCGAGCCGGCAGCCCTGACCCAGTGCTCCCAGCACCCAGCCCGAGTCCAGCGCCTGCGAGACCGGATCCGGGGGCACCGTGTCCGGCAAAGGCGGATGGAAGGTCCTACCCCGGCAGTGACAGGCGTTTGCCCAAAAGCAATTAGCGCAGAGCACTAACGAGCTGGGTTTCTGCGGGATAGTGGGGCTGGCTGGGGCTTAGGGGAAAGCAGTTGGAACCGTGATGGAGAGAGCTCTCTGCCGATGACGCTGGTCCTCACCAGACCCTCCCGCCCGGTCCCTGTGCCGGTGTGACCGTGCTGGTCTTTCCAGCGCCGACGAAAGCCGGAGCTGCTCTTTCGTAGAGCCCCGCGGAGCGCCGTTTCGGTGCTCAGCCCCCCTGCTCCAGCTGCAAGGGCTCACAAGCTATACCAACTTCTAGATTAACATGCAAATTGCAGCATGTTGGAATGGCTCTGTATGTAAAGCTTGTAAATTAATAAACACAGATCGTTAAAAGAAAAAGCCTGCTGGAACGGCTAAGCATTCCCTCTCTTTAACCTGTAGACGGCATGTAAGTGGAGAACTGGGAGCATCTCCGAGTCCAGATGAAGAGCACGCATCTGCAAACCTGATTTTCCTGGATCTTTTTCATCCCTTGGTCTGGAAGCCGCGGGCTGCAGGCACAAAGGCGGCGTGCTCCGCTCTCAGCAGGGACTCCTCCGCAGCCGCAAGAGCTGCGCAGCGTCGAAAGGCAGGTTGTTCCTTCCCTCCCCAGAGAGAAGCAGAATTTCTTCCCCACATTTTTGTAGCAAGGGCATTTTTTTTTCCACGAAACCATTCAATCTTTGCCAAGGTGCCTCGCGTGTGTCCGCGCGCCTCGCCGCCCTGCAGCGCCCTGCGCCTGGCGTTCGTTGAAATGAAAAAGCGAAACCCGAGATCGCATTTTCCTTAAAAACCGTCCCTGTTTGTGGTCATTACGGGCTGCCTTTGCCTGGATGTCAGAGCTGGGAAACACAGGTGGCAACGGCAACGGCGAAGGACGGACGGCGTCGTGCCGTCAGGCTGCCACTCACCGCGTCGCTCGCGGTCCCGGCCAGACTGATGGACGGCACAGACGTCTGCAGGCGTTACCGGTGCGGGCAGAGGGTTCCGGGATACGGTGCCAAAACGCCTGCGGCTGTCACGGAATTGGGCACGTCTGGCTCGACACGGTACACCGGGCGGCCAGTGAAGGCTCTGAGGGGCAGAGGAGCCTTTTTGGGGTCCCAGGGCTGCCACGGCCGGTGCCGGGCACACGGGTGCCAGGAGTCGCCGTCCAGGCACCGCGTTTGGCTCCTGGCGTCGGTTACCAGCGCCGCTGGTCCCGGCCGTCCGGCAACACCACTCTCCGTTTACAGGCACCGGCGCCTGCCGTCCTCGTTCCTCCTTACCGGAGACAGGTTTTATTATAAAATATCGGATCTGGGAGGTCTGGAGGAGTCACAGCCACCCACTTGGCAGGATTATACTTGTATGCCGTTAATATTGCATGCTAGGTTATTACAGATTGCTTTAATCAAATCGTTACGGGCCTTGCTGCCCACCTCTTCATACGGCATAGCTTTTAGAATACTCTAAACAGAGTACTATTGTGAAAGACCCTTTAAAAATGAAAAAAAATGTTCATCTAAAGGGAAGGAGGTTGCTGAGCCATTTTTATTTGTCTTTGCATTTGAAAGAATCCAGGGCCTTTTCCAAAAAACCCGGAATCATGAATTTGGGAGGGAGAACAGTGGCAACCGCCCCTCCATCGCGTCCTTTTGTGCGGCGCTCTGCAATGGCTTGGCTCGGAAAGTAAAGTCTTTTGCAAGCAGAGGGAAAAGGCAATTTTAAATCCCCGCGAAAAAAGGAGAGGTGGCACGTCAGTGGGTACCAGCACCGCGAGGGGATGCTCGCAGGATGGGTCCCATCGGCTGAGCCCGCACCGGGGGGGCTGAGCTGTCACGCACAGAGCCCGGGCGCTGCTCCGTGCGTCGGGACACACCCCCACGTTTTCAGAAGCGCGGTCGCGTCCGGGCAATTTGAGCAAAATTGCCGGAAAGGTGCGGCTCGGCCCCGGAGCAGGGGTCCCTTCCACTGCTGCAGGGGGGCTGGCGGCCCCGGCCGGGGCGCCCCACAAATGGGGTTTCCGCAGTCGCGTCGGGAAGCCAGTGCCATTCTTATCGCTTTATGCAAATGTTATAATTTCCTCGCTGCACACACAGAGGCAGCGATCATGGTGGGTTTAACCTGTGTTTAGTATATCACTGTCAGTAACTGTCTCGTGAAACTTCTGCAATATAAATGAACCAGCTGGTATTAGAAAAAGTGTGAAGATCTTTTTTTTTTTTTCTCCTTCGGGTGGGGGAAGGGAAGGGGAGTGGGTGTGCTGCAAGGTTTGTCACATAAAGCTGAGAGATTTGGTGGCTGCGAATACGGTTTTAGTAGAGTTCGGGCTATTATTTTTTTTCTTTTTTTTTTGCTCTACCATGTTTCGTGAAATCTGCTGCTCCGGTCGCACCTATTTGATCGGCAGCTGTTATTAAGCCTTGCGGCACATTTGCATTGCGTAAACCCTCGCTGCCGGGAAATCCCGGTGGGAAGCGGGAGCCACAGCACCCAGCCTGGCCCCTTCCGCCCCTCCCCAGCACCGGAACCCCCTCGCTGTGCTCAGGGCGCCCAGCTGGGGAGCAGCCGCTCGGCGGAGGCTGGGCAAAGCCGTGAAGGGCTTTTGGGGTGGCGCAGACCCGGGTGGGAGAGCCTCCGCCTCCCCCTTTGCATCAGCGTGAAAGACAACCCTGCGCAGCGGCCGTCTTCGCCCCCGCACCCCTGCCTCTGATGTTCCCCCCCAGGCTGGGCTCGTGCCCAAACCGCGCTGTGCCCTTGCTTTCGGGCTGCTCGTTACAAAAGGACCGTGGCCTCTCCGTGGGTCGGATTTGCTCTGCCTTCTCGGTGAGATGCAGGCATGTTGAATCCTCTTAAAAACATCAGTCATTCACTTATTTTTCAGTCGACATGATCAGCAGAAATATTACAAGCCTGAGGAATAGCTGGTGCGTTTACGAGCGGGGTGCCCGCAGCAGGTCATTGTCGCTCCTTGGTGGCGGCTCCTTTGAGATGCTCCTGCCACCTTCTCCTTCCCTCGCCTGGACTTCTCGGAAGTTTTTCCAGGGGGAGCGTCCGCTGGGGGAGATCGGATGTGACATTTTCAGCCTTTTGTCTGCGATTTCAGCCAGATTGGAAGCAATCAAAAGTCATTTCCATCTGACGCTTGTCCTCCAGCCTGCCGGGAGCAAGCCGGGGGTCGCGCGGGAGCTCCAGCTTGCGAAGGGGTTGAGCCGCACGCTCTGCCCGGCAGGCCGGGGGGGCGGAGGAGGAGCGGCAAATGCCATCTCGCATCTCCGCCTGGTCCTTGGGAGGGCAGGGCTGGCTTAGGGCATCCCCTGGCAGCGGGGATGGAGGGGTTAGAGCCTTGTCCTGGAAGCAGTGATGTTACCGTGTAGGTCTCCAGGGACGGCCGAAGGTCCCTGGCCCAGCTCCTGCTCTACAGGGGCTGATGCCAACACCGCAGCAGGTCGCTCAGGTTGGACGGGGTGGCTTTGTGCAGAGCTCCCGGCATCCCACTGCCCCTCAGTGTAAAGTTGCAGCAGCGCAGGGTGCTGAGCATCACCTCCAGGCTCTGCGGCAGGACCTGACGGGTTCGGGTGCCACCGCATTCGCCGGGATGGCACCTGCAAACCTGGTTTGTGCCGCAGACCCCCCCGCGCCCAGCAGCCCCTCGGCTCTGCCAAGAGGAGCACGTCCCTCCCGCCGCCGCGGCGAGTCCCAGCAGCGCTGTCCCTGATTTAGAGCCAGCTGCTATGTTTTCTCAGAGTTGAAAATTGTACTGTCAGCAATATCACAAAAGTGATTTCTTTATCAAAGGTCATTACCAATTATTTTGTAAAGAACTGACGCTTCAGTAATTACCTGATTTTATCTTTTTTTTATGTAGGTCATTTATATTTCATTATTGTCATGTTATGGCCTATCTGCTTGCAAAGAGGCATATATTAAAACCAGCAACTTCGCCTTAGTGTCAGAATTATTGCCCTATATTTCATTTGCCATTTTATCTACTGTTCTGGAGAAGATCATAGCTTGTTAGTTAAAGTGTTATATAAACTAACACACAGACACACACATATGCGTGCTCCTCTCCCAGCAGTTTCACTCTATATTTCCACCCTCTTCCCTACAGAGAGAGCAGTAAAGAATTTCCTGCCTATTTATTTTTAAATGCAGAGGACGGGCGCCGGTACCTGGCTGTTTGCGCATCGCATCCCGGTGCGAGGAGCCCCCCCGCCACCACCTGCAAGGGAACGCTGGAGCTGGCAGCCGCGTCTCTCCCTTTGGGACGGTGATCCCAGAGGGTCACTGAGGCAAGGTGACCCGCAGGGACCGGAGGAGCCAAACCGCCGGGCAGGAGCCCGCTGCGCTGTCACCAGGCATCGGTGGCAGGTCCCCATCGCCCAGCCTGCTCCCGGCCCGGCAGCCCTGGAGAACCTGCCCTCATGGAAGCGATTCAAGCGGATGGGATGGGATAGTTATTATCAGTGCTGGGTGAATCATCTGGAGCAAATAATTGATATGAGTCTTGTTTCACTCACAGGATAACCGCAGGTAGATCCTGGCTCCCCTGATTTTGCGTTCTCTATTTTTGGGGGTGCCCACATGCGTGAGCCCCGTCCCCCGTGCTGCAGCTGGAATTCGGGAGTCTTTCTTGGTGAGGTACATCAGGAGGGGTTACCTCCATGCCCTGGTTACGTACGTAGGTTGGGAGGCATCCCTGGACACCTCTGACACACAGGAGGGTGTCCCTCCAGAGATACCTGCCCACCGGCTCCACCGGGAGCTAAGTGGATCCAACCATTAAGTGTTGGACCACTAACGATCAGGGATGAGTCCTGTTTCATGTGCAGAAGTGGATCTGCTGTAAGTACACTACGATTTAACAATTTAACAGGGAATTTCCAAGTCCTGTCTTCCCCTGTCCTGGTGGGACCACGGGATGACCGGCTGGCGTTAGAGGCTGGCAGGAAAATGCGGTGGAAAGCGAGCTGCCGTGTGGTTCTCGTGTAGCTGCTTTCACCTGGGTACAAAGAAACAGCAGCTTCCAAAGAAAGCTTGTCCCGGTGTAACTTTTCTAATGGAGAAACTCTCCTTAACATCTATGCAGGATATCGACGGTTTCTTTCCCGGACTTTGCGTGTGCGCGCGCCTGTGCCTGCGCATGCGCTTTATGGTATCAGCATTGCTGGTTCGTGATAAAGCATCCCGACGGGTGCACACACAAGTAGGAAAATAGCTCCACACGCCGATGAATTTATAGTCCCAGCTGGGAACTATCAGCTAAAAACAACACCGACAAACCCAAAAAAGCCCCCACCAAAACCCCAAATCTAGGGGAAGACAGTGATATTGAGTGCAATCTGTTCTTTCCCCACTGTTTGGGTTATTATTAACCACGACTACTTTTTATTTCTTGTCGCATCTTGCTGGTTAGCAATTCCTCGAAGAAATTTCTGGGGCTGTAAAACACATATTTGTTAGGTGGAAAGAAAACCAGGCCAGGTCCGAGACTTGGGAGCCATGCGAGTGTCACTCGAAGACATCCAAGCCCCATTCAGGAGCCCGATCTCCCCGCGCAACCCCCCCAGCTCTTGCGGGCGGCTGGTTTTGCTCTTCCCGTAACCAAGGATGTAGTGTTATAGGGGTTCAGGGTAATTACTGCGGGACCTTAGGAAATGTATTAAATTCATCCTTATTAAATCCTAGAAGGCTTAGAGACTATTCTGCTGTTTAGCATACTTTTTTACAGTTTATCATGACTGTCTCCTCCATATATGTAGGAATGAAGAAGAAAGAGAAAATAATTTTGCAAACACATAGTTTATTCAGTCCATATACATCATTTCTGTGTTTCTTTACGTAAGAACATACAACAAAACGTCAATTTTTCTCAGGCTCAGAAACAGACCCCAATCCTGCCGTCTTCCCTTCCATCTCGCAGCATCCTCCCGGTTAGTGATGGCAGATTGATGCAGATCAGCGGGGCTCCAGGGGGGGCATTGCTCCCCGTCACCGCACATAGGGCTCACCCAACGGGCTTCGCATGGGTTTCTGACACCCAGCAGAAACGCCAAACTCCGCGTTTGCCGGTGGAAGTTGCGCAGTGCTGTGACGTTCGCGGCTGCTGCGTGCCAGAGCCGACGGCGGCGAGTGCCTGGCCGGAGCGTGGCCGGGCGGCGGTGCTCCCCTGCTCGCCCGAGCATCCGACCGCGCGGAGGGAGAGGAGGCGAGTGCTGGAGAGAGGGTAGTTATTCCAGTTAACGACAAATCAAAGCAAAACTCTGCTAGTAAGCTAATTCTGTAATGGGGCTGTCTTGTGTTATCATTTATGTTTCCCCATTGCCGTAAGAGTATTTTAATAATCTACATAGCATTTAATTATAATTCAGTTACCTGACATAAGTAATTTCAGTGCCCTTTAATATAACAAATCTCTGGTGTGAAATATCGGAGTAATAAGACCTGACAGGTGGTTGTTATTATTCTGCAAACCTGACTGTCTTCCGCCGCCCCCGGTGCTTGTAACGGGAGAGCCGGGGCTGGCAGCCGCGGTGGGGACGGGCTCCTGCTCCAGGGTTCCCGGGGACCCTCGGGACCCCGAGCGTGCCCCAGGGCAGCCGGGCCGGGGGGGCTTGGTGTGTCCTGGCATTGCTGGCGAGGACCGGCCCCGTCTCGGGGCGCAGGGAGCGGTCCAGGCTCCGCCATCCGGAGATGGAAGTGTTTGCAGTGCTCTCGGCGTCGCCGTGCTCTGCTTGCTGTGCCTGGCTGCGAGGTGCAAGTGTGGACTGTGGGGCAAAGAGGCCGGAGAGCTAATTAGTAGCAATTATGATTTATTTCCTTAAGTATAGGAGCACCCCGAAGAGGATCATGCCTGAGACCGGCACCTCCCCGCATAGAGCCATCAAGGAGCTGTCAGCGAGCGATGTTCCTGTGTGACCTCGCCCTTCCTCCGTCTGGATGCAAGGCAGGAACATTTAGGAGAGCTGGAAAATATATGTAATGGCTGTCTTTTGCCAGATGTGTGAATAAAACCAGATGTGACAGATAAGCTAAGAACAACTGCATGTCAGCTCACCCAAGGGCTGGGGAGAGCAGCCCCTGTTCGGCTGCGGAGAGGAAGGGTTAGCTCCAACATTGCTTCCTGACCCGCTCAGAAAAATAGCTACAGAGAGGTTGCAGGGGGTTTATAAATCAGCAGTACTGATCACAGCACGTGGGATGTTCTGTTAAAAAAATAAAATGTAGAAATAAATGGTGACCTGACATATGCCAGAAGAAGTTACGGCAGCAAGGCTGCAGATGATAGATGCCGCGAGTGTGAACAGAAGATGTGAGACACGAGACCGTCTCCGGGAAAGGTGGCAACAGCTCCGGCGTCAGATGAGACAGGGGAGAGACCTGCGGGAAGCAGGAGAAGGGAGAGCGCGGAAGGCAAAGTTTGCCTGTCAGCGCGTGATGCCCGCGGCCGGGGAGCAGGACCCGGAGCACCGTGCCCCTCCAGCCCTGGGAGCTGCAAGCATGGCTGCGACGGGGCTGGAGACGGCCGGGTCCTGGGGGAGCGGGCCGGTCGCTGCGGGGGGCCAGTGGCCACTGCGGGGAGGTTCATTTTATGCGTAGGTAACTCTGCCAGACACGTCTCTTGCTCTACTTAGCATTTAGCCTCCCCTGCCACCATTGCATGTGCGGGCGCAGATGTTAACATTTATCTTTCATTTCCTTTTAAACTGGCAGGTAAGGCTCTGCCTGGCCGGGGAGGTGAGGGGGGGGCCACGGGGCGCAGCTGCAGCCGGGGTGCAGGGAGGGTCTCCCGCACCCCCCGAATCGGGGGGGTGCGGGAGACCCTCCCTGCACCCCGGCTGCAGCTGCGCCCCGTGCCCCCCCCCGCGCCAGGGTCCCACCGGCACCCTGCGGAGGGGCTGCAGGGGTGGGCTCCGTCCGGGGAGCAGTGCTGCAGAGCGGGCAGCGCTTCTGCCTGCTCCTTACTTTCCTTGTTTCCTTTTGCTCCAAAAAACCCTGTTATTTATTTGGGAAAGGTTCATTTAAATAAGCATATCCCGCTGACGGTGCACGGTAACTGTTGGGAGATGCTGCTCAGAAGAAGCTGTTGGCATCATTTGTGTACTTAGGGGGTGACCGTCGTATCTTTTAACCAGCTTCGTATTTACTTCAGGAAGAGTTGCTCCTCATTTACACCACGGTAAGCGCGAGGCACATCAATTCCTTAATTCACCCCACAAGCTACGGTGAGCGGGAGAGCCAGCAGCCCCGCACGGCAGCAGGCGAGGTGGCCAGAGACAGTGCTCAAACGAGGTTAAATACTGTAGACCGAGTATAAAAAGTATGAATTTGCTGTCGCACAGACAGCGAAGCCGGGGTTTACCTCCCAGTTGAGAGCTGAACACCCCAGCCGAGGGCTTAAGTAGGACTTAAGTGGTCATTGTGGAAATGTTTCTTGTTCTTGGGTGCAAGGGTGAATTCCAGCAACGTTCTTTTAGCCAGCTTTTAGGGGTTGCTCTTGTGCCATGCCTACGTGGTGACAACGCTTGTAAGGAGAGAAGGGATAGTTTATTTAAATACATTTAATTAAATGAACCGATGACAACTAGTGTATTCATGTTATCAGTGTCTATTGTAAAAACTGCTTTGACTACATCTCTTTCTCATACCTTCCCGATGTCTGATGGGAGATGTTCTGGAACCAATGCAGAGCTGCTTTGTGAGCCAGCTGGAGTTTGCTCAGTTTTGCAGCGGCATTAATCACAAGAGGTCTCTGATTTTCACTCTGCGCTTAAAAACACACTGCAAGAATTGTGTGCAAGCCACGAAAGGCTGAGGCCTTCCCACCGGCAAAGGTGGGGTAACAAATGATAACGTAGGCAGGGATGGAGCGGCAGGGATCCGGGGAGAGCATCCGTCCCCGAAGCAGTGCGTGGCACAGGCAGAGGCAGGAGGGTGCCGGTGCTGGCTCCAGCCCGCGGCGGATGCCGCTGGCGTGGCTGCAGGAGCGGTGGCGGTGGTGGAGGTGGCACTGGTAGCACAGGATAAAGCACATTCTGCTATTTTCATTGTGAAAACCACAACCAGTACAAAAAAGCTTTCTGCGCACAAAGTCTGTGCGCAGAGACCAGTGAGCCAGCCACAGAGCCAGGCATTTCGGAGCTGGAACATGTCAGATTTAGGACTGTGCCTGTAACTCCCATTCCTCCCTCTCCCGTGTTTCCGCTATGACAGACTGCAGTCTCCTATTTTTGGACACCATTCAAGCCGTCTTCCCTTGAAAAGGCCGTGTTGTGCTGCGGATGAAGGCAAAGCAGACGCCTGGCTACCCAAGGGCGGGGGGTGTGAGCGCCCGCTGTGTTCCGCACGCGTGCTGCCCCGCAGATGCGCACCCGGGCCAGGACCAGCGCGGGACCCAGCCCACGCCGCTGACCTTGCTTCGATTTATTCCACACTGCTATGTGCGGGTTGAGGTATACGTGTACATGTATATGCATATAAATATGCGTATAGGCATTTAATATGTGCGTATATACACACACACGTATGCATTAGATGTAACAGGATTTACATAAGACATAGGTAAAATGAAAAGACACATGTAGGTAACTACACAGGCACGCGCCCACTCAAGTTCAAGCGGGACTATAATTATACCATCTTACAAACTTTTAAAATAAAAAAGTAATTTCCTTACAAATGGAACCCTTGTTAGATAACTTCATGAAGGAATTTACACAGTTTAATTAAAGAAGCAGCTCTGCCTTGTCCTCCATGTACGACGAAATAAGGCAAATAGTTTTAAAATATTACACTCAATTATACTTATAAATCTTGCACAGGTAATGAACATATTCTTTAGATTGCAGAAAGAGCCGGACACTTATCTTACTCTTTAAGATAAAATACCACATCCATATAATGCATTGCTAAGCTTTCCTTTTACCATGCACGTTGCCCAGAATCCCATTTTCTATTAAATAATAATCATTGTAATTAATAGACTAGTTATTTTATCTCCCTAATCTGGTTACAGTAATTTATCAAAGGTATGTAAATGAATGCAAAAAAAAAAAGCAGTTCATTATTATTTTCTAAAGGGTACATGTCTCTTGCTGAAGCATGTAAAATGTAATTCTCTTGAACTTAATAAGATACTTGACTTCGTGTAATTCTCGGAAAGAAAATCCACTCAATACTTTACTTTCTTATGTCACACTCAATTTGTTTTACTTACAATTCTCTGGCAGTTCAGCCTTGCTAATGGGCCGTTTTCCGCATGCACTTCTCACGACCGTCGAAGATGCTACCCATAGAGGGGCGGGATAGAATTCTTCCCCTGCTCCGCATCCTGGGGGCCGAGGGGACGGAGGGGCCGAGCCACCGGGCAAAAGCACCTCCGCCTGCTCCTGTGGCTGCAGCCCCGGGGTCCCCTGCTACCCCACGGCCGGAGCGGGCAGGTGCCGGCGGTGGCGGCGGCGGCGGCGGCAATGTCATGGGACGCGGGTGAGAAGGCAGGGCGAGAGGGGCGGCTGCCGAGCACGACGCCGGGGCGCAGCCTCTCGCACCTCCGGGTCGTTACTGCCATCCCACAAGCCTTACTCGAGGGCACTGACAGTCGGCGGGCTCTGCGCCCGAGTAGGGGCGGCAGCCTTCGGTGAACGCGGTGCGTGTCTGATCTGCGAGCCGTTAATTCAAAACCCGTTGAAAAAGGCGAAGGGAAACATTGAAAGGGTCTAACGTAGCTACTGCTAGAGGCGGTGTGGGCACCCAGATGAAAGCGATCTGATTAATGATAGCACCTGAGATAAGTGGCACTTTAACCAACTTTAACTGTTGATGTATGATGACATAATGTCCCCTCCAATTAATGACAAGGATATAAAACACCTGTATTTAGCAGAGCAGATGTTGCTTTTATGGTTAAATGCACACAGAAATTGACTTTTAAAGGACCAACGCTAACTTCTCCATTATTTGTTTCTCTATTTGTCGCACTGGATTATGAGCAAGAGTGAAATGTAACCCCGTGTGCAAGGAAGGAAGAATACGTGCTCTTCGCTAACAGTAGTTTATAGGTTATCTCAGAGCGGTTTATGGAACGTAGGGTTATCTTTGCTGGTACGTACCTCCAGCGGCATCTCTCCCGAAGGATCTCAAAGCAACTTCCGAACTGAAGAAGAGCTTTTGAGATATGAACAGGAATGACATTACCCACGTCTTGCCCAGAACAAAAGCGTGACCAGCCTTTATATGGTATTTGCTTCTCGTTCTTTGTCCGCAAAGGGAAAGCTGCCTTTGAATCCAGCTAATATCTCTCCTGCAGCTCCGGTGACAGTTATTTATGCTTTGACCCTACGGGAGCCAACTTATACTGTTAGTCATTCATATGCTCACATCTATGTTATGTAATTCAGTTGCTATTTTCCGAGGGAAAAAACCCATTTGTTAAGAAAATTCCCATTCAGGGCGAATAAGGATAAGGGACGATTTACGTCGGGGATGATCAAAGGATCCTACCTCTCTCCTTTGGCTTTGCAAAGCACTTTGGAATGTTCTCTTCACATTAAACACACAGGGAGAAGGCGTCGCATTTCCCCATTGCTTTTCACCCTGGGAGATGTCACAACTACCTGCGGCCGCCCGCGTCACCCCAGGCGCAGGCGGGCTGGGTCAGGGTGTTGGCTGCGGTGGCTCGGCGGGGAAAGAACACAGAAATTATCATTCCCCTCAGCTCCTGCGCTAATGAGCAGCTCACACTTCCCAGGACTGCCTTCGCTGTGTCTCCTGAGGTTTAAAATACAGTAGCTGCATATGGGCTCCACGGAGGATTTATTTATAGAGCATAAGTGTTTCCAACTCTTCCAAGTTGATTGCGAGTCTGACAACATTAGGCACTGTTCTTAAAGTCCCAGCTTCTGTACTCCTGGTATCTCAGGAGCATCTAAGATTGCAGTGGGTAAATGGGAAATGTCTGAGCCTCACGGGAATAAATACCACAACGCTTTTCCTAGAAGTAAAAAGCCCGCGAACGCCCCCTCCCTCCTTCCCCTCCTCACAGACGAGAGAGAGAGAACCGCTGACCAAAGAAGTCACCCCTGGTTTTTACGTTTTTAAACACCTGGAGCTGGCAACGCCAGGTCCCACGTCTCCTTCAGCCGTTGCCGGCAGGGTCAGCAGAGCTGCCGGCTGCGCGAGGCTGAGAGCCCGGGCACGGGCGGCTTCTCCCGCGGGAAACCGCGGCTCACCGTGCCGCCTCGGGGTGCTAACACGATAGCGCATACGAGAGGCGTTAGCCTGTTGCGTAGTATGGGCTATGTCTGAGATTTTGAAAGAGCATTTCTTCATCTTCTCTCTGGTTGGGTTTTTTTTAGAATCAAACACTTAGCGTTACACAGATTGCAGTAATGACCTGTCCCTTCCACTAGACCAATATTACGGTTTTAGATACCGGGTCTTTCGCAGCTGCTAAAACCTTGTGCCTGACTACGTGTCAGCTGTCCTTGACACAGTGAAAAATAACCCAAGAAATACTGTCCCAAGACAGCAGAAGAGCATCCGTGCCGTTCAGCATGCATCTCATCATCAGGCCACTTCACCGCTCGTTTCGCTCCTCGAGGAGCTCCTCTGCCCCAGCTGTGAAATGGGGCAAAAATTCAGCAGGGAATCAGGAGAAGAAGCTGAAGGAAAGCAGGCTGGGGCTCTATCGTACACGTCTCACGGGAATTACTCTGTGCGAGGAATCAGAGTTGAAGTCAACAGTGTGACTTGTATTTTTCTGTTTACTGTACATATTTATTTCACATCCATCACCCTAAACCTGACACCGAGTTCTTCAAATGGTATTTTCAGATGTTAAAATACGGCTCAGTAAGTGATTATAGCTCAAATATGGTGAAGGACCTTTCCTCCTAGAGAAAAAAAAAAAAAAAGAAAATCCTGAAGCTTGCTCTCCGTACTGCGGTAAAACTCACTACAGCACTTCCAAGGGCTCTGTTGATGAGTTTTGGACTCCTGCAACTGATCTGCAGCCCAACAGATACCCCCTCTGAGGGCAGGGTCTTTTTGTACACCATCAGGTCACAGAAGTAGGATCTTGGATTGGAAGTTTGAGAGTAGGTACCACCTCTTTCTTCACTTTTGCATGGCAGTTGGTATGAAGATAGCAATAGTAAACGAACGCTTTGTTGGCTTGCTGTCTGTAGAAACAGCTGGCTTTATTTAATCAAAATATCAGGATTATTTGGGAAGTTTTGTTTGCATGTGATCTCTTTACTTTTGTTTGGCTCATTTTTTACACGTCTCATGGCAGGATCCAGGGACAGACTCGCAGTTAAAGAAGAAAAGGAGGGAACGCAGCATTTCAGGGGTGACTCGCCATGTGCGAGGAGCAGCCCGGGACCACGTCCAGCAACAATACAGGGAGTTTCTTTTTGTTATTAAGGACATCAAGTCTGACCACAGCGCTTACACACCCAAAACATTTCAGTAAATATTTATTGGCCAAATAAAGTCTTTGGAATTGCTTTCATTTCCTTGGGGATCTCTAAGGGCTTACTCCTCCCGCGTGCCACCTTCCCTCAGTTTTTCACCACTAGTGAATCACTGCATGTTAACACCTCATATCCTGGTACGACCTGGCATCGGGTTTGCCCCTTTAGCCTTGTTCTCTACCTAAAAACTCAATAGCAAAAGTAAAGTTTCTTTTCCTTCGCTTCTCCCCACTCTTGCATGCAATAGCTAATCGTCCCTGTCGCTTTTCCCACCTTTCTGCCGCCCTAGCCCGTTTGCGGAGCCTGGTGCTGCTCTGCAGGAGCTGGGTGGGTGAGTCTGGCCCTTCGAGGGCAGACACCTACTGTCTGCTGACACCAGGCATCTTGCAGAGGCTGTGAGAAGGCATGAAAGCAAAGAAATGTTCAAGCTTACAGGCAAGGAACGCAAAATCATGTCCAATTATCACAGCTTTCCTAAAGATCCTAAAATATTGCTTCCATAAGTCAGTCTGAGACAGAGAATTACATTCATTTCATCCTCCTGAGATTAGAGGAGAAGTTCAAGTTTCTGTTCTAGATAAATAAGATTTCCTTAAAGCAGTTTAACAGCTGCAACAAAAAAAAAAAAAAAAAAAAAAAAGTGAAGACATCCATTTTCTGCAATCAGTCGCACAGTGGCAGGTGCAAGTCAAGGGGCATGGCCTTTAGCAGGACCCGAGGGTTGGCCAGAGCATTGCCAATTAATCATCCAGTAAAATGCACTTGACAGCTTGGAGAAGTCTCCAATTCTTTTTCTCATGATTGCATTGCTAATTTGGTCTTTAAACTTACTAAGAACAGGCAAGACTTAAGGAAAAGCTGTCAAGTTTTCTAATTTTTTTTTTTTTTTTAAGGGAAAGCTTTTCTAAGTTGGTTTGGTTGGTCACAGCTCGAGAGTGGCTAATATAGCTCAGTAAGAAAGCATTTGAAAAAGTATTTCACCAGTGATGGGTATGCTCTATGGTGTTAATCTCCATGGGCTAACGCGCGTTTTCTTTTACGCGTGACGTAAACCCCACTTTTGTTTTATTTCAGGCAAAGCACAATTTAGGTGTCAAAGCCCATGTGGAAAGGTCACACAGGCATGCCTCGATGTTTCAGAGAGGTGCTCCTATGTTTGGTTACTTGACTGGATCCAAACCACAATTTGGGTCCTCAAAGTGCCGCTGTCCTTAGCAGGAGTATCTGTATTTATAAGCCATGACTCTGGTGTCTCACATTTGTCCGGGACCACATAAGCCCGTTGGCGATGACTGTGGTGGCCTGGAGAGGCCCGGTTTGGCGAGCATGGTCTCCAGCCCCACCACAGCCCACCCTGCCATAAGCTGACGTCCCCATCCCCGTGGCCCTACCCAACCGTCCTGGGCTGTGTCCGACCCTGGGTACCCTCACCCTGCTCACAGGGACTATCCAGCCCCCGTGGTGACCCATCAAGAACAGGGGCTCAACATGGAAACTGCTCTGTCCCAAAAGGCTCCTGGTTTGTTTACCATAGGCTGAAGCTCGGTGGCCTGTGCTGATCACTGACTGCCACGCAGGAGGCTACACCCTGGTTGTGGTCTTCGGGCACACAGTATTTGCGTATTGCTCTTCAGGCTCAAGTCAACCCTCCGTGATCTGTGATTCCTGTAGATCCCCATCCCATCTTGTCTTGGACAAAGAGGCGTTAAGACTCACTGCAAGTCAAGGGGGGACCTATCCAGTGCATCCAGAGCACTTACACAGCAAACACTGTGACTCAGCTCCTGAAGAAATCAGTGGCAGGAGTTTCCTCACCATGAGATGGACTCCAAGGCATCAGACAGCTACTGATTAAATGGAGCTGCCAGGGTAACTTGTCTCCCTTTAAAACTCGTGAAAAAAAGAAAGAGGCAGTAATCATTAGTGGTTTAGAGTTGTCATCATTATACTACAAGCGAAGAGGGCGACTGCAAAAGCACAGTTTAAGGGAAGAGATTACAAAACCGGTGTAGAGGAGAGAACTAGAGTTTCTGTGGTGGGCTCCGTGGGGTGGTAGCCACCTCTCCTGCCTGAGAGAGGTTCAGTTCGTGGCAGGGAAGTGGTGGCCTGGGCTGCATCTCTTTTTGTGCAAATAAAGAAGGCATAAAGGAGTCAGAAAACTGTCCCCAGCTCCATTGCACCATCTGCGCAGTACCTGGATGCATTTGGGTCCTGCACATGGTCATTACCAGCAAGAGGGCACTGAAGCACAGTGTGCGTGTACATATGTGTGTGTGTGAGTGCACGTGTGTTTGTGTGTGTTGGTGCCCATGTGCATGCAACACTCCCACACCCAGATGTACCCAAGCATTACATTATCTTGTGGGAAAAATACGTAAAGGGAAGTCATGACCTTGTGCCTACAGCCTTTAGAGAAAAGCACCAGAGTAGCTTTGTGCTGTATTTTCCTATTTTCTCAAAATAGTCAACTTGCTTGTTTGATGCCAACATCTCATAGACCGAAACAGCTCACTGGGGGATTTGGCCATGAGTTGGCACGTGTTACTTCTAGTTTATGTAAGGTCTTACTGCAGTTTCTATTTTTAACCACGTTAATAAAAAGGATTGTTCATCATTATACCAGCTTAGCAGACACAAATCACATGCCTAGGCAAATCTTAAGGGGAAGTAAGGTGATTCATTCCATTAATCCTCTGCTGCACAAAGTCACAGTAAATCCTGGTCCTGATAAGTGGGTTGAAGGCTAAGACCTCAGGGTTCCTCTGTCTAGCGTTTGGCTCTACTTGCTTTTGGGATGTCTGATTTCCATTTCTAATACACACTTATTTTTTTTTTTTCTGGTAAAAAAAATCCCAAACTCAGAAACTGAGCCTTTTATCAACACGTAAGACTGATCTTAAAGGAATAATAGTAATAGGCAAACATTAATAACTTGCAGTCTAAATAAGCATTGGAAAGTTTGAAAGCTTTTTTTTTTTTTTTAACATATAAAAATAAACACGAAAACTGTTTTGTCCTAGAAACTGAGCCAGCAGTGTATTATCTCGGCAGACTGCAGCTGGACAGCAAATGAGATTGTATTTTGGTTCCTCTACTTCGAGTGAAACACGATGGAGCCAAGTGCATGCAGAAGCCGTGTTGGCAGAGGGAGGAGAGGAAGTGCGAGTGTACGTGAAGTTAACGGGGTTACGCCGGTGCAGAGCGGGGACCAGACGCTTCCCTGTAAACAGCCAGGCAATGGAATTCGCGTGAACACAACTACGGTCACAGACTGAGAAAGTTTTAAGCTGAATGAATTGAGAAAGATGTATTCTGTTTTCCATAGGCATCCACTCTCAATCTTGATACGTCTGTGGGGCTCTCTTTCCCAAAAATAAGACGAGCTCTTCAGCGAAAAGGGCAGAGGTAGTGGGTTAGAAGGAGAATAAAAGCTCTTGGAATATTCAGAGTATGTCAAACCCCGATAATATCAAACACCTGATAATATTTACTTTGGCATCAGTTCAGATCGGTGATTGATGTTCATGACATCCAAGCGTCCACTCACCTTTCAGCTTCACGTCAGCGCGTGACATCAGAGTGGGCAAGGACCTTCCCTCGGCTGTTTGGTCACTCCGCTGTGAAACCAACAGCGGGAGAGAAGAAGAAAGGCGAGAGTCACATTTTTTATTAACGAGCTCTTACTAATTCCCCCCTGTCATTCCCTCACTCAAAACTAAAAAACAAATAAAAATCACGGAGACGTAGGCCCCTCCAACCACGTCTGTTACAGCAACAGTAAGTCTCTTACATTCACAATTAATCCAATAAAGCACGGAAATTCAGAGTTAAGTCTGACACCCTGTCCTGAAACCATACGGTTGTAATAATAAAAAAGTACAATTATGTAAGCCGAGACCTGAATGTCAGTTTGGGTTTTCCCTGCCGGTTTTTCCCTTGCTCGTTATTTTAGGGCATGAACACGGCTGTTCAGCTGCGGCGTGACCCAGACCCTCCTCCCCTCTGCAGCCCACCGGTTTTGGGCAGCAAATCCAGCAAGGACCGTGCCTCGAATCTCCCGTGGCCTTTCCCCCCAGGACACATCCCCAGGGCAGGGCTGTCGAGCCGCTGACCTCAGCTCACGCAAGGGCGGTTTCTGGGAAAAGCCTTTGGTAATAAACGCAGCGGCTCTGCGGCGTTGGTGCTGGCACGAGATGGAGAGCATCCCATTCCTGACCTGCCACCGGGACCCCGTCCCTCCACGATGCTCAGTGGTTTCCAGAGTCAGGATTCAATTAGGATTACATTTCTGAACCTCTGGGGAAAAAAAAAACCCAAACAAAAAACCAAAACAAAAAACCCCAGGAAAGGATGAAATGTGGGATTAACAGCTCTGAGCAACAATCTAGGAAAATCTGCCGGTTGCTCAAAGATCTTGAACTGGTAATACAGAGATTTTGTGAAATTAGGAGTTTGAAGTGCTGCTTGTAGCAGTCTGCGCTAGGCATATGGCTAAAACTATCCTAATCTCTCCGATACCCAAGTCCACGTGAAGAGCTGGAAGATGCTGCAAGTCTCTCTCTTTTTTTCCCCTAGAAATATATTTTCGATTGCGAAGAAATTCTATAAATATCCCATAGTGAAATACCTAAGTAAAAAGAAATGACAATACACGTGCGGAAATGGCAAACCGCGGTCCTGCGGTTCGGCGGTATCGTGCCCGTACCCCGCGGAGGTAACGTGTCCGAAGCTGCAGAAACACGCGCTGTGCCTTTGCTGCTTCCCAACACTCAGGCTCGTTTCCACCTAACTTTGGATGTCGCGTTTGCCCGTACGATGGCCGTGCATACGCTTGTGAGCGGTCAGGGTCTCATGATGAGGCACAGGAGGGTCCGATTTGGTCAAAAATGAAGGGTTTTTTGGGTTAAGTTAGTTCTCAGCTGTTGAGTTTCTGCCACGGCGTGACCAAGGGTCTGCAGCATCTTGGTGGTGGCTCAGTCAGCAGAAAACGGGAAGGCGGAGGTGAGGTTTGATGGGAGCGTTGGCTGCATTTCTGAGAAGGATCGGGCTGAGTGCCGGATGTCTTGAATTACCTTCCCTTGTTTCTGCCTGAATGGATTTTTCCCAACGGAACCATTTTCAAAGAATCTCGGTGCATCCCTTGGCATTTTCCAGAAGCAGACCCAAGCAATCCTTTTCTCACAGTACACTTGGGAACGGGCCCAAAGATGAAAACTTTGGCCGATTCAGACAGCAGCACCTGAGCTCCGTGGCTCGGGGTCATCACTCGGAGAGAAGGGAGATGACAACGGTGAACCACATCCCGCTGCTCGGGGAGGTCCGGACCCACCAAACCCCGTTTGATGGGACAAGAATTGCACAAGGACCGCTAAAGCACAGTGATCTCCAGGACCGAAAGCGTTTCCATCAATTAGCATTGTCCTCTCCGCGGTGTGGATGTGTAAGGGAGTTGTTAGTAACTGCCATGGATTGTTGTGTTGTGGGCTACCCAGATCACAAACGACAGTGCAGTGAGATGTTGCTTCCAGTTGCTAATAAAGCCTCACAGGCATGTTACGCTTTCTTTAAGACTGATAGTCAGGAAGCACCGCGTTGCTGCTGCAAAGATTATGATAACACTCCAACCTGTTTTAAAATTGAGGAAAAGCGTCATTATCAAAATGTCATTCCAGCATGCATGCTGGCTGCTTTTATGTCTTTACGCTGCCTTCGCTACCAGGGAAAAAAAAAAAAAAACGCATAAGCATAGTCTTTCCAACCTGTTTCCACCCACCGCTTCAAGCTCGTGCAGCCCAGGGCCCTAAACCTGGATATGGGTCCACTGAGCAGCTGGTCCGCGGCAGCGGGTCGCACAGACCTCGGACCCGAGCTCATCCCCGATCCGTGGACGAAGGGGCTGCGGCTGGTTAAAGGGTTCACGCGCGTCACCACACACGCTGGTGGATAGGCTCCTCGTGACGGACAAAACCACCGGAGGCCTTTACAGCATCCCACGTTTGGCTGCTCGGCTCCGGTGTAAGCATGTAAACCCCCGTCTGCCTCGTTACCTCTGACAGGGAGGGTAGCATACTGCAGGGTTCAACACAACGATAATGCCATGATAATAAATAATAAAACTACACTCCCGTTGTCTCACTACCGAGGTTCAATGAAAAGGGAAGTTTTGCCAATATTGCTTGGCTGAGAAATGAAGCAGAAAGTGTTAATAGCGGAATAGTTTCTGCGTTCGCTCGGAAGCGACTGGCCCTGTATGCTCACGCAGCAAGAGCATACGCAAGGCAAACGAGACGGCAGACAAAGGTATCGCTGTCTTTCGAGTATCTAAACTCCTACAGCAGCGAGCGGGCTCGGTGGCGAGCGGGGATCCGTACCTGCTCTGGGAGCGCAGCTGGGTGACATGAAAGCCATGCATCTTTATTAGCAGCCGTTGTGCGGCAGCTGGGAACGGAGCGGGAAGGGCTGAGCAATTATTTTGCCGTACCTGTCCCAGGGACAGGTGTATTGTGCCAGGATGTTTCTGTGGCTTGTTCAAGGCTCCCGGAGATGGATGAAAATCATTATACTTCTGTGTAGTCAGCAGTCTGACACTGGTGCCACCTGATCTGGCTGATATTTTTCTCCCGGGGGAATACAGACCAGAAACTTAGTGGAAAAACAAGGGCACTGTGTTAGAAATCTATTAGTTAAAGATTGGGGGGGGGGGGGGGGGCAGTGGCAGGTTTTTATATTTGATGACAATTTTCAACACTTTCCATACCAGGTCGTGTGGGAAAGTTAATAGGAATTAGTAAAAGGTGTGAATTTATAATGAGTTAGTTAAATTAAGCCACTGTAGAAACATGCGCATTTGGAATTAAAGTGACCTTCATCTGAAATAGCTTGATTTTCTGCAACGTGAGGTGAGTTAAACTGAATTAAGGCCATTCTAATTCCAAGCAGGGATGTGGTCAGACATTCCCTCCAGGAAACACTGTGGTTTGGGACGTTACCACTTCATAAAACCACATTCCCACACGGTTTCGCAGGGTCCGGCAGCCCCGAGGATTTCTTTTGCTGGGCTAGCAAGTATGTCTCTGTTTTGCAATCAGGCTAGCAAGGAAAAGGCAAATTACCTCATTTTCAAAGTTCAATTTACACGCCTAAAGGTGTCTACCAGAGCAGTTAATGCTGTGGGGTGGGTACGGGAGTCCGAAGGAAGCAGGGGGGACACACGCCAACAGCGTGAATCTGGTGCAGCTTGTAGCTTTTACTTTGATTTCATGCAACAATCGCCTGGAGCACTGGGATTTTGCACTGATGTTCCTGCTCCCAGGAGGCTGTTTGGGGTTTTATTAGCTTGTTGTTTAAAATAAATTCTATATATACACACCTAAGTATGTATGCATTACCCTGTACCTGCCTGTTTTTCTCTCCTGTTCTTAACCGTTAAGTACAAAATGATCAAATATGTATACCTATTCACACATTAACTGCTAACGGCAATTACTGCTATATATTAATTGTCAAATATTGAGTTATTCCTATATAAGTGCTGGTGCTATTCATTAATTTCAAACAAACTTTCAAACCAAACTAGAAGAATCTCTTCAGCGATTCCTGTGTGCTTACACGTGCCGAGAGGACGGATGCTTGAGCAGGGCAGGAAGATGCTACGAGTGGCCAGGCGAGAGTGCCGGTGCTACCGGCGGGTCTTTCCGCAGGAGCAGCTCTTGCCTTCGCCCTCGGCGCAGAGACGATGGCCCAGCCTGGGCAGCGGTGCGGAGGAGACCCCCGGGCTGCAGGTCCGTCACCCCGGCTCCTGCAAGGGAAGATCTCCTCCTGCCTTAGCTGTCCTGGACGATGTCGTCGCTAAACTAGCATCTCCTGGGGACAAAGCTGGGAAAAAAACATTGCAACCTCTTGGCTTTGTGTATTTTTTAGTGGCGTGATTATTGCTTTAGCTGCTAAAAGAACTCGGTAAAAACGCAAACTCTTTTGCTGTGAGAGACGGCCGAGGAGAAGAGGTAGAAGTGCCCACGGGTGGTTTCCTCTCTTCCCCACACGGCGCCGTCCCGTCCCGTCCCATCCCGTCCCGCCGGCCGGCCGCGCTGCGTCCCTGGCTGGTGGCTGGCACGCCTGGGGAGGAGCAGGGTGTCTGCCTCCGCGTTTCGCTTTCGGTTCTTAATGAAAACATATTGCAGCAGTCATCCAGTTACTGCAGCGTGAGCAGACGGAAGGCTAATAAGGACATTATTGGGGAAAACATATATGAGCCAGGAAGACACGTTCCTTTCCCAACATACAAACATACCGGGATGATAAAGATGTCTGCCATTCCCTGATAACTACAGGCTGTGCATCAAACGCGGTGGCGTGGACAGTAATACCATTCCCATGACTAATGCCACAGGAATATCTAATAGAATCAGGTCCCAAAATATCTCTTTTTTACCTGCATTTTTTTTTGGCCTCATATTTCTATTCTGTCATTCCAATATTCATTTTTCCTAATATAATTTAAAAACTTCCTGATATGATTATATTATTCATTGTATCCTATTAGCGAAAACAAAATTACTCAAATGAACCTATTAGGACATGACAGAAAACTGCTGACATGATGGAAAGTTTCTAGGGTTCTCCTATTTGGATTCATGTAGCCATTCTTCTTTATTACTCCCGACGCTGCCTATCACCCCGCACATGAGTACGGATGCTCCGCGGGCTGCCGGGGCTCAGCTGCGGGTCAGCGCCGGGCTCTGCCGAGGGCGACGGGTGCTGCCAGGCGTTCAGCAGCTCCTTGGCACCCGGCGGGATGGAGCTGTGGGGCAGGAGACCCAGCCCAGCCGAGTCGGGCCTCCAATTACCTCTATTTCGGGTAAATAAGCAAAAAAGCAAGACAAGATGGAAAGCAAGACAGCTCCCGGCCGTCCTGCAGGTCAAGAGCAAACCAGCCCTACGGCTCCCTCCTGGTCTGCAGAAAGCCCCGTGCTCGGGAGGAGGAAGCTCCATCAAACGTCCTCCAGAAGGGCTGTGTAACAGTTATCCTTCCTCCCTCGGGCTCCCGGCCGGTGTCCAGCAGCCCGCTTCTGCCTCACCCAGCCCGAGCTCCACCGGCTGCCCACGGGGGTCCCCGGTCCCCCTCCACCTCCCGCGGTGGTGGCCCCACAGGAGCCTACAGGAGCCTACGGGGGTGCCTCCGGCATCCTGACCCTGCAATACACGTCTTTTGTCACCGACCCGCGCGTACGGATGCCGTTTGCTTCTCCAAGTGCTCCTTAGCACAGCGACGGCATTTATTCTTCGCTGAATCGTGACAGCCTAAGGGAATTAGAGGAATTTACCTGAGCGCTGCAAGTTTAAGGTCCCGTTTCTCCCCCGGGTTCAAGGATTTAAAGCAAAAGTTGATTCAAATCGGCATAAACTGAAACGTTAGCTAGCCAATGCTTGCAGGAGGAAGGTGAACATTGTGTGCCCCGCTGCAGAGACAGGCTGGAGGTGACAAAGAAGGTGAGCCCAGCGACACCACAAACTTCTGGAAAGAGCTGATGGGCCTGAAAATCACCTGAGAAAAACAGGCATAGGCTGTAAATGCTTGTGACCCCCGCATTTCCAGGCGTAATGCAGCTAGCCTTCCTCCTCCTCCTTCTTCTTCTTCTTCTTGCCCTCTCTTTTTTTCAAAGGCTGAAATCTGTATTTTATTCCATAGCTAAAAGGAAATACGCTCTGGTTACAATATTGCAGAAAGGAGTATTATAGTTATGGAAAATAGCAGCCATGGTGCTTTCCTTGAAAGTTGCCTTAAAAGATTTAATTTATATTTTTGATGATGAGTGAAATTTTTTACTTTAAAAAAATTAATCAGCTGTCAGTGCTGCAAATTTTAATTCTCTATTCACTAATGTTTAATAATACCATTATATAATAATACATTAAGAAGCAAAATAAGACAGCCCACTTCATTTTGCTTTGGTCTGCCTTGAGGACTGTCACTTGAATCCTACAGATGAAAGGCTAATACTTTTATCCCTTAAACTACTCAGTCAGCCCCTGAAACTAAAGGACTTAAAGGAGAATAATTGGCTCTTTACAGAAGAAGAACAGAACAATGTGCTCTCTGCCTCTCAAGTTCTGCTTTGCATCTGTCTCCATATTCGTTTCTTTGTATAAATAAATTAAATAATCTTACCTAAAGAATTAGATCACAAAAAATATTCTCTCTTTACACTTTGTTCAAAATTAATTTCCAGATGGCCGTCCTCTTATGTTCTGGCCGAGGAGAAGGAGAAGATCTTGGCCCGTGTGAACCACGGCCAAGGGTGGAGGGGGGAACTGTCACTTCATCTTTGTTTGTATTAATTGTGGAGACATCGCAAGCTGATGTCCGTAAGAAACAATGTGAGGCCAGGGTAGCATTCGCTTTCAAATATTCTGAATTTAGAGTGCTCACAGAGAGAGGGGGAGCATGAGAAAATAGAGGCATATTTGTATGGCCAGTTTTTATATCCTGAGATCTGTAAAGGAGGCTTTGCCGGGGAGGGAGCGCTCGTGCTCTCCATTTTGTTTCGGCAAGGGCAGGCTCAGGCTCCTGAACGCTGGCTGTAGCTAGCGTGCACTTGCCAAACCTTGATCGAGGCTCCATGCCAAGAGGATTTCATCTAGTCGAAGCAAGAATTCAATGTTCACTTGAGCTGAAAACGTCCCTGTGCTGTGGCCAGCACAAGGTTATGAACACTTACGTCCTACTTAAGCCCTGTTTTGAGACCGCAAATGTGACTTGAATGTTCTGCAGGCTGAATAGCAATCCTCACGGCAAAGGTGAGTTTCAGCTCAGGTCTTTAGGCACGTTACATCTATTGTTTTTAGACTGCTTTTTTTAAGTCGCCGCATGTACTCGTTCTGCATTTGCTCTATTTACAAGGCTAGCTTTCCTCCCCTTGGAGTTGTTCCCATCACTTGTGCATCCACAGGCGTCGCAGCTCCCTCCTCACTCACCTGATGTGCCTAACAAGCACCATTGGCTTTGCCAACGAAGCTCGCAAGTTCCCTTTTTTCCACCGCTATTTGCAAATCCATCGTGTAGATCTTGCATGCATGGATTGTAACTTGGCCATCAGAGCTTGTAAAATCTTTCAGCCAACAAACACGCACACATGTGCAGTAACCTTGATTTAGGATTTTAATCTTAGGGATGTTTATGTAAGCAAAGACACATTGCGCATTGGTTGCCAGTGAACTTTAAACATATGTGAAAGTATAAGGGCATGTGCAACTCCAAGCGTGTGAGTAGGCTGCTGAACCTAATCTCATTATGGAGCTCCCACCCGAGCTCCATGATAGCGGCACCGAGTGGATTTTATCTGTCTTCGCAAGTCATAACTGATTAGGGGGCAGACGGGAGACAAGCTGATGTTCTCGCAGTCCATCTCTGACTGCAGCGAAGGAGCCAAGAATGGGAAGTCGTCGCTGCTCAGGTGCAGACAGCCAGGGAGGAAAATATGAATCTCTGCTCAGCACTCACAGCACAGAGTTTGTCCTCGAGCTAATTAAAGGGGAGGATTGCTTCTTTTAATGCACAGCCGAAAATACGCTGCATTTCATTCTTAACAGGGCACTCGCCTGGGAAATTGGAGGCTTGGCTTCAAACCCCGTCCCTGCCTTAAGAGAGAGGACTACAGATCCAAATCCTTGGGGGAAAGATGTAAAAATACAGGTGTAAGGTGTGCCCAGCACAGCCTTGCACAGGCACTGGAACAAAGCCGAAGGAGCTCAGCCGGGTAGCAGAAGCTGCGTAGCTGCACGGCCCTGCTAACGTACACTTCGGCTGGGTCAGCTACGGCTGCGTGGCAAAGCCTCGTGTGTACGGACAGCTTTACGGAGCGGTGCAGGGACAGCCTCAGCCTCCTCTGACAAAGCCGTCCCGCTTCGCACAGGTCGATTAACTGATGGGTTGAACACAGAGCGACCCCCACCGCTTCAGACTTGCAGGGTGGGCAAACTGCATCTCACTGGGGGTCCCAGAAATTCTTCTGCCTTTCGTGCAGGTTGGGGTAGGAGAGCCTGAAGGAGAGCAAACGTCCCGTGGGCTAGCGGGCAGGGCTTCCGCTCCCCCAGGGCAGAAGAGGGATCTGAGGCTGCCACATTTCAGGCTCGGGGGGGTACGTTTGCGGCTTTTCAGGATCATGCACGCTCAGTACACAGTTCAGCTCCACTGGGCTGCCTAAGGGGCAGAACATCTGCTTTGGGGATCCCATCAAGGTGGAGGCCCGATCCAAGACCCACCAAGGTTTTGGTAGCTCCCCAACAGATGAAATTTAATTGCCACACCATTATCAGGGGAAACTTAGCACTAGGAAGGCTCCAGTGCTCCCAAGTCCAGGCAGCAGCTGAACAGGAAAGTGTCATTCCGAACGGATGGAGCTGGGCAAGTCCGGCTCCAAGTCACGCCTAAGTCACTCGTGTCAACTGGCTTGTAACACGAATTATTTTGCAAGCACAGAGCTGATGCAGCTGACCGAATCACTGTCATGCACCTTCAGATTCGTGAGGCAGCGAACCGGCTGACGGGGTTGCCAGATTTCCTTTAGAAGTGGCCACTCAAAATCTTCATGAACTTGATGCTCTGCACCTTATTTTCTACCCAGAGGCAATCAGACACATAAAGCAGTGTGCCTCTGGTTGAAGTCAACGGGTGAAAATGATCTATACCATCAGAAGGGCTGTTTCTGTCACCCAAAGGAGATAATTAAATGGTGCAGATTTTCAAAACAGTCTGAATCACTTTTTTTTCTCCCACTCACATCAGTTTAGCACTCAACTAATTATAGGGAATTTTTTCCCGTGACTTTTCTTAAGCCGAAAGAAATGACCGAGGCCCCAAAGACAAGGGAGCAGTTCTCTTTTGACACCAAGAGGTCTTGGGGTTTTTGCATGTCTGGTTTTGTTTCTTAGCTGGATGTGAAACGTAGCTGCTCTTTCTGGCAAAAACTTTCCAAACAGGATGCTCGGATAATCCGAAAAGGATGCTTCCCCCCGCTTCCCCTCACGAACGAGGAGAAGCAGAAACCAGGCTGTGTACGAGTGAGGAATCTTAATGGCTCCCAAATGTCTTGACACCGAAAGCCCTTCACACCTGCGGAGTGGACATCAAACGTCTGCGCTGTGCTGGTGGGCACCCGCGTCCGAGGGGCTGCACCCGCCGGCGCTTCCTCCGGGAGAGCTGCAGCGCCCGCAGCGCCGGGATGCACTTCGGTGCGGCTTCCTAACAGCTGTTACAGATTTAACTAAGTAAAACCTGTTTGTACGATAAAATATTGAGCCTGCATCCACTTATTATTCACAGGGAATCCATAAGTATTCAGAGTCATTTTCTGCCACTCCTTTTGGGATTTCTTTATGTTTCGTTTCTCCCATTTTCTCCAAGCATCCAGGACCTCTGCGTTCCCTCTCCCTCCCTTTGGGCTTTTTACGCTACTCGGGTGCTCTTAGCAGCCGCTGCGGGTACCGCGAGGTGCTCAGCCCAGGAGAGGGTGCTGAGGCTGGACCCAGCGCTGAGCTGCTGTGCTGCCCGTGAAGAGGCGGGTGTCCCCCTCCGGCAGCACTGCCGAGGGGGCACCAGGGGCCACCTGCAGAGACCGCGGGACCCTCCTCCCCAGGCAGAGCCGCGTGTGGAAAGCTCTTGCTGACGCGCTGCGGGGAGGACAGATGGGTCACTGACTACAGGCACCAACCTTCTCGCAGCGCTGGGTGCCCGGTGTCGGCTCTGCGATCCCCACCATCTGCCCGTGAGCTCTTGTCGCACCTTCAGCCTGTCCAGCCCGCAGGTGAGGCCATCGCGGTAGATACCTGTGTCCTTCCTGCTTCTGTGCCACGGGTCAGTGACGGCCGGGTGTCCCCGACGGCACGCTAAACCAGGAGTAAGCGTATGCACACATAAGCAAACAGCAATGAAATACTCAGGTAAAGCAAAGTGACACACCCTTAGGGAAAAAGTCAGAGACCATGACAGCCTCACTGAGTATGTTCAGAGTCACGGCACTAACATCACCTCCAGGGACCTCCCAAAACCCCCGGGAGGCCGGAGAGGCTGGCCGTGGCACAGCGGTGCCGTCGGTTCCCACACACGCCGGTGACGATGGTGGAGATGGCGACAGTTTCCCAGGCAGCGGTGGGCCAGGCTGGGACGTGGGACGTGGCGCGGCATCCTTAGCCGCAGCAGGACCAATCCCTTTACCTGCACGTCAGGCTGTGCCCTTCGGTGCAGCCGGGCAGAGCCCGCCCGACGCTCACCCGAGCTCCTGGCGCTCCTGACAGCGGGGATGTGCAGGAGGCTCCTGCTGAAGGGATAGGTGTGAAAGCAGATAGGAGCACGGCGCTTTTCTGCGAGGCATGTGTCTTTAAATTCAGCCTGTAATGAATGCAAGGAATTTTTTGATATTAAAAAGAAGCAGAAATTCAGCTCCGAAACCCAGATTTCTAGAGGTCTAAATCTGAATTCCCTCTGCTCAAATGCTTCTACACTATTACTCGATTTCTCCAAAGCAATCTGACGGCATGTGAAAGTCATTCTTATTTTTACCCTTCTTACCCATATGAAAAAGGAAACACAGTCCATTTGCTGTAAGCCCCTAAGCATCTGCTGATTTGTCAGTTTTATTTAGTTAAAACGCATTCACTTTTGCTGCATAGGGGACCATTTAGACAAGCTAGCTGGAGAAAATTAGTTCTACTTTACCAACATTAAGTACCCTGATAGTACATTAATTAAGATATGCTTTGTGACATATGATATGTCCTAGTATAAATATTTGGGGAGTTAGGCAGTTTTGACAATTTAAAATTAGTGCGGAAGGGGTAAAAACAGTGTTTGGTGGCAAAAATATTTCTACACCTTGAGAACGTAGATGCTGTGGGTATTTCATGTGCGAGTGGATGTTTAATGTTGTTTCATTGCTTACACTTTTGGCTCCGTAATGAAAAATTCAGGCCAATAAAACTTGCTGCGTGAAGTAACCCTGCAGTCTCTGCGAGCAGCAGAAGATGACTTTATAGGCCACCTTGTTTCTCCAAATCTTTCCCGAACAAGCAGGGCTGCTACTAATTTGCTGGTTCTCTAATCTGGCAATATTCCCCGTGAAAGTGTCTTGGCGAAAGGCGTAAATCAGGGCACAGCTGCTGCTCAGGAGCATGGACCAGCCGACAATGTGATCCTGTATCTCCCAACCCCCCAGAGGTGCCCCCAGCGAGAGAGGGCGGATGAGAAGGCGTACGCTCAGGAAAACCTGGTCCGCATCACACTGGGGCACAGGGATAGTAAATTTATTTATAAAGGTTGTACCATCTTTCCAAACTCTCCTCTTCCTCAGCTGCACAGCCCTCCCTCGTGCTAGCTGCAAGCTGAGCGCCGTATTTTTGAGATGCTCAACAATTGCTTGTTCATCAAAATAGCCATAATCTTGGACGTGATTTTCCCCCTCCTTATGGTGTCTGGAAAATACAGCTGCACGGAGAGCAGTATGGCTTGAAAGGTTTTAACACATGGGGACCCGGATCAAAAGGTGCTTGTAGTAATGACATGTGGGCAAGCACGGCACATCGGAAAGGGAGCTATTCTATGCAGCTACAGTGCTGTGCAATTAACTTTTATAGTGATTAAAGGTGTATTAATATTTTTATAATCCTCCTTCATAGAATCACAGAATCATAGCATCACGGAAACATAGAATCACAGAATCCCAGACCGGTCTGGGTTGGAAGGGACCTCACAGCCCATCCAGTCCCA
Source organism: Balearica regulorum gibbericeps (assembly GCF_011004875.1). NCBI lineage: Eukaryota > Metazoa > Chordata > Aves > Gruiformes > Gruidae > Balearica > Balearica regulorum. The sequence continues at coordinate 86,624,466 of NC_046220.1, read as the reverse complement.
CCCCTGCCATGGGCAGGGACCCCCTCCACTAGCCCAGGTTGCCCAAAGCCCCATCCAACCTGGCCTTGACCACTGCCAGGGAGCCAGGGGCAGCCACAGCTTCTCTGGGCACCCTGTGCCAGGGCCTCAGCACCCTCACAGGGAAGGATTGCTGCCTCCCATCCCATCTCCATCTCCCCTCCTGCAGCTTCAGGCCATTCCCCTTGGCCTGTCACTCCCTGCCCTTGTCACCAGCCCCTCTCCAGCTTTCCTGGAGCCCCTGCAGGGACTGGAAGGGGCTCTAAGGTCTCCCCGCAGCCTTCTCTTCTCCAGGCTGAACCACCCCAACTCTCTCAGCCTGTCTCCATAGCTGTGCTTGGGATTGCCCTGCCCCATGTGCAGGACCTTGCACTGGGCCTTGTTGAAGTTCATGAGGTTCGCACAGGCAAGCTGCCAAGGTCCCTCTGGATGGATAAAGGTCCCTCTGGATGGCAAAAGGTCCCTCTGGATGGCAAAAGGTCCCTCTGGACGGCTTCTTATTGTCTGAAACGAAACAAGTGCATCTATCTATTCATACGTTGAAACATAGAGGGGTAACCACCAAATATCCTTATGTGAGAATTTGGATGGCATTAACCATTTTGGAGCCTCACATAACATTTGAGCCACTGTTTTTTTCCCATAGCAAATATTTACCCTGACGATCCTTTTCAAAGCTTCTTTTTGCAATGAGGGAGAAGGCTGTGCAACTGCATTAGGAAATGTCCGCATCCATCGGTAATTTAGGGGACCTGGCAGCTCTGGTCTCAAGATCAGCTCCCACAGATCCTTCTGCCATCGTTTCAGCCCTTTTATTCATCATCGCCTGACTGCGAACAAAGGGCTTCAAGGGTCTGGTGAGCCATGAGTTATTTGCAAGCAATATAAAAGTAGTGATAAACCTTTAAAAACAGCTGTAGAGCATTTACCACATAAAACAAATAGATATAAAACATGCAGGGATTTTTTTTTTCCTTACATGCATGCTTTTTAAAGCAGAAAAAGCCTGCCTAGGTAGCTGGCCTTTAAGCCTTCAATTAATTGAACAAAGATTTTAAAATTGTTCAATTGGTTTCATTAGGAAGTGTATAATAGAATAATAAAGTAAAACAAATGATATAAAGCAGACCCACTAATTAGCTCTACATGATTGATACAGCTTTGGACTAGGCATTTGATCTCAAACAAAATGCAGTTCCTTGTTAAGAGGATTTTTAATTGATGTGCGGAGAGGTATTAGATGATGTTGGAAAATAATTACTCAAAAGCTATTCATGCATTTGGCTGAACATAACAAATGAAGTTTGGGCTCTGGATCTGGCGGAGTGGACACATGCTAATTAATAATGAGAGGAACAAGAATCTTCCAGTAGTTTTTAACCCAGTGTTTACTGGGAGATTGCTTCGCAATTATGCACCATAATGAGGTTGTCATCTAAACAAAATCAACATTACTCAGATGTCATTTGAGATTGCTAAATGTTGCAGCCCATATATATGTTCAATTCTTTTTACAGATGGTAATATGTTATTAATCAGCAAGAGCTGTCGCTAGCTATCCAGCTGCCATGGGCGTTCTGGCACGAGGGGACATCGACACTGCTCTCTTCATTTCAGAGCGTAAGACATAATGGCGCCGGAGTGGCGGAAATTCTAAAATTTATTCTGAAAATCCTAAGCCTAGGTGTCTGTTCACCAGGGAAGCAAGAGGGATTTGCATATCCTTTCTTCAAAAAGCTGACAAGTGGAAGTCTGAGCCGCCCTTCACGTGAAAGCATCGGCCGGGTGCTGGTTGTCCGGCCACCTCCACTCTGCCCGCGGCGTGCCCCCATCAGCAGCCCCCCGCTGCCGCAGGGGCCCTTTTCAACAGCCTCCGCAGGCGCCAGAGAAGAGGAGCGGGCCAGCCAGCGCTGAGTTTATCCTAGCTGTCTGCACGCAGTCCCTGCAGGTTAGATTTGAAGTCTATTGGCAAGGGTAGTGGGAGCTAGCAACGCTGCGCGCCATGCGGTACCTGTCCCCCGAGCAGGCTGCAGTCTCCAGGGCTACCAATCTGGCGCTGCCACCGGCGCTGAAATCACAGCAGTTTAGGGACAAAACAATAAACCTCGTAAAAGCCAGTTGCTTAGGATTCAAGCAGTCTATTTTTCCCCCCCCGTGCCACTCTCTGCTCTAACATCTCACTGCCTTTGCAGGCGAAGGAGACAGCCACGCGTCCTGCAGATGAACGTCTCCTCCCGCAGAGCGGCAAGGGGCTGGCGGGCGCCCGTTCCTGCGTTGAGTGGTTCTCGCCATGTGTTGGTGGGAAGGCTGGTGTGAGCAGGTTGGTCTTTCGTCTCGTGCTGGTGTGGCTGAATGTCTGATCCGGATTCCTGCAGGTGATTAGGATGTTTCCACCATCACCCAGCTCCCTAACTCAAGGGCTGTGGGACTCGGTGGCTCAGGGGTGACATGAGGTTCAGGGCTTGGCGTTTAACTGGTGTCGTGCCATGTTTCTTCCATCTTCTGGCTATATGGGCAAAGGGATTTGATTGAAATCATGATGTCTTCCTTTACCTTTCCACGCTGCCTAGCACAATGAGGTGCTGATCTTGACTGGGGCTTTTGCAGGATGCCGGACTGGCTACGAGATCCTCTTACTCTATGGAGTATTTGACGGTAAAGACAATATAACCAAATGGGCAAGATCTGCTTGTCTTTCCACGTCTGTCATTCACCGGTCAGGTAAACTCTCTCCCTTCTTGTCCCTTTGGAAAGACAACGATATTGGTGTCCGTGCTGGTGAAGCACCCCGAGGTCTCTGGAAGAACAGCTCGAGGTGAGAAGTTACTCAGGAGGTGGCTGCGCTGCGCTGCGCCGCTGCTGAAATCTCAAAACAGTTTAAAAAATTCACAGCATTTGCGAAAGTTCAATGTACCTCCGAATGTCGCGATGCCTACTCTTTATCTCTTCCTTGGGAAAAAAGGTGGGGTTTAGGAGTTGGGGTTTTTTAATTTATTTATAGAAAACCCTCTAAAATACATTACATATTTTCAGATAGAGTAATTTTTGTTAAAGTCAGTAGGCATTTTCCAAGTAGCTTTTTCTGTTGATTTTTTTTTCAGCAGCTTTATCAAGTACATTTTCAAGTTGTGTTTTTATCTTACGGTACTTCCAAAAAGAACCAATTACTTATTTTTTAAAATCATTTAAATGCCTTTATTCTTTGGAGACTGATTAATTTCAGATACAGGCTTTCTACTTACACAAAAGGTAGTGGACAATAAATGGCACAGTGGTCTAGTGATATTTATTACTGTGGTTTGGAGTTAAATCCCATTACAAGGTTGGAGTAAAAAAGGTAGACCTCGGCCCTGTAGAGTGAGGAAATGTCTGTATCACCAAGGGGACTCATCAGCTTGTGGCAATTCTCCTCATTGATGGAAATGACTTCAGAATGACATAATAGGTCTCCATTATTTCTCCTTTCCACATACATTTCAGCGACATCATCTTGCCAACAACAACGTATTAATTGTCAAGTGGTCGCAGTCCCCTCAGAGGACTCCGCCGAGGTGCTGGGGTGATGCCTACCCATAATGAGGCACTGCGGATAGACATTTGGACGTCCACTGGTGTAGATACTGCCTTCAGTTTTTAAAATCCACCTGGTCTGGGTCGTCTTTGTCTAAACAATGCTGCCTTACATTCGTCCTGTGTCTTGAATAGGGGTTCCATCCTTCCAAAGATGAAATGGGACACTTAGAGAAACTGAAAAATGAATCGGCAGTATCTGATTTGAACTTCCATCAGTAGGAGTGTGCGGAAATATTTTCTTTCTCAGTTCTTCATTAGGAATGTCAACAACATTAAAAAAAAAGAAAAAAAAGATGACTGTTTCAGCTGAGACTTACTCCTTCATTTTTTATTGCTGTTTATGTGACTTGGTATGTACTGCCATATCCAATGAGAAAACCACCTCAAAGGTCTCCTGAGATAATACTCGCACTATATTAAGTGCACTGGACCTGAGGAGGATAAGAAGATCCTCACCAGGAGAAGGTGAAGATCAGCATACGTGGGGCTTACGAACAGTAGATGTCATGCCAAATGTGTGTCTAGGTTACAGTGACGTTAAATCAGTTGTGGCTTCGCTAAATGCCATGGAGCAGCTGTGGATTTACACCAAGACTGAGACCTGGGTTTTGGTGCCGTTCTGCAAGGAGCTGGTGTTCCTTTTTCCGTTACGCAGCGCAATGTCACGCGGTGGTCACGAGGACAATCCCCTGAGAATGACTTCTCTTCCACGGCTGCAGCAGCAGCGGTTGCAGCAGCAGCAGCAGCAATATGTACTTTTATGCCTGGAAATTCTGGGAGCTGGGTCCTCTGGGTCCTGCTAGTCATTAGAAAACAAGGCAAGTCTTAAAACTTTGCTGCTACTCTGTAACTTTATAGACAAAAATCCACTTAATAATTTAGCTTTTGATTTAGAAGTATGGAATGAGGAATGAACAAAACCAGACCTATTTCCAAAAATCGCTTCTGGTTTGGATGCTCCATTTGTAGTTGGCCCTTATGAAACACCTAGAGCTGGCTGGGCTTCCAGGCTGTGCGCCTGACTCGGTAAGTGGGCTTTAAAAATCTTTCATGCTGGCACCTGACTTTGGCCACACAGAAGCCGTGTCACCCCGACTCCTGGGCCAGTTTTGGAAAAAGTAGCCTGTTGGGCATTATTTAGACATAAACTCAGAGAGGATTTTTCCTGGGGCCTCTGTTTCCAGGGGCCATGCAATTAGCAATCGTCAGGCAGGATGCTAAACGAAATTTCTCCCTTGCTATTCTTTAATTGCTTTCCAGTTTCTGCAGTTGCCCCCACGTGCATGTATGCATTTGTGTGCGTGTGCCGAAATAAACCAGCCCTGTCAGAAAAAATCAAAAATCCCTAATCCAATGGTGCAACGGGCTGGCTGGCCGCGCTGGGAAACATAAGCTGCGTTATAACCAGGAGCCTGTTGTTCACAGGATTGATTATTTAAGACAACTGTTGTTCCTGCGCGCAATCCTGTATGCGCTGTGCAAATGACATTACTAATTTACTAGCCGGCCAAATGTCACTCTTTTGTAATGCGCCGCATTCCCTGTAGCTCCAGACAAGCCGCTCCGCAGCATCCCGCTTTGGGAGAGAACTTCTCGGTTGATTTGGAGACCGATGCCAAAAGTCTCACTTTTCTACTTCAAATAAATTACTCTGACACTTCACAGCCATGGCTTTATATTTTTACTTAAATGTGTGTTTTGTGGGTGAGAGCGCGGCATGGTTTGAACAGTTGTCAGAAGTTTTATTTTTGGAAAAAGACAGATAGTATTTTGTGAGATAATTAAGAGTTTGTGAAGTTTCCTCGAGAAATGAAAAAGGCCCAAACCATCATCTTCTGCTCATATATGCATTTTACACTCAATTCCTCATTTGCCACCTCCTCCTCCACTAGTTTATAAATCTGTTAATTAATGGTGTTTATTCTCCTCTCAGCCTTGCCTGAGAAATGGTTTTATGATTATATTATTAGGAAGTGATGATAACATATGTGGGAAAAGGTATTTTTTTGTATGTGGGCTTACCGATCGCTATGGAAACAAGTAAATATTTGCAGACCTCAACTACTGATTAATACCTACTGGTTATTTTGGCTTTATAAAGTTACTGTCTGGATGTGAAGAATTTCTCGCGAGCGGTTCTCTGTGACAATTTGTTTCTATGTGTAATAGTCTCATCAGAAATGACTCCGGTAATTTAAGGCTCCATCACATTGTAGCAGTTTCTGAAACAGCCATTTTATCAGCGTGTGATTGCAACACAAGCGTTATTTTTAAACCCTTTGGTTCACATTTCAGTGAAAAGAGTTTTATTACAAAAATATTTCTCCCTGAAGGGAGGGCTGCAGATACACGCACTGACTAATAGCGTGTTGTTAAAGCAGCATTGACGAGGCTGCGGCTGCCAGGAGCACCGCGCGAGCAGAGGACCTCAAGCAGAGCACGGCAGGAGGACTCTGCCGGCACCGCGAGCCGTGGTCCTCGCCCCCCTCCCCACAACTGACGTACAGAACACTTTGACATCGAGTGAGGAAGGGGGACGATAGGAGAGAGGAGGGACAGGTTTGTCTCGATGTGTGAAGCTCTTTACACAAGTGTTGCAGAACTTTCCAGAAGAAGAAACGTTCTTCTGCATGAGCTGTTGGACTTCTCCATTGGAAGAAAATCTCTATGAGCTGGGTTTGCAGGTCATAAGCCCATCACAGAATTCTCTCGGCTAGAAAATATAAAAAAAAAAAGAAAACTTTGGTTGGTAAATTCTTTACTCTCCACACATTCTAGTCTTTCTAGAGAACGCTAAATTCTCCCCTCTGCAGTCTTCCTAAAGAAAAAGAAAATAAAGAAATAGATTTGGGTTCAGATTAGAATGATTTTGATTCCCAGGGTGCTTTTGAAAATGGGATTTGAGCTCTTTAATCATATAAGCATTAAAAATACTGTGGTGAATGGACAAAAAGTAGTACCAAGTGTCCCTCTTACTGAACTATTAACTTGACCAACACAGAATTACTAATCAACTTTATATTCTCACTTGTCATAGCTCCACACCACCTCATGTCTTCATTAAATGTTTTTCTTTGGTTCGGTATAAATTTATGGTTGGTCAAAAGAGCGAAGCGGGCAGCACCAGAAACTCAGCCCTGCTGCATTTACATGAAGAAGGGATGTAGCACAGCGGGGACCACCATCACGCGCAACGCAGCCACCTCGCCAGCAATCCAGCCCGACTCCTTGCAGATGGCCATTAGTTCAAGGGTACCAACCTCCCTCCCTTTGATCCTCATACCAAAACATCCACATGTGCCGAGCCACCGGACACATCCCATGGTTCTCCCAAAGCGATGGGGCTCTCCTGGCATGTCAGCAGCTGGCAGAGCAGAAGCTCCATGCGTTGTCTGATAGCAACAGGCTGGCGTGCAACCACTTCCATCAATGCCCACCGATGCCCGCCGACATCCTCTGTGGGCTCTTGCTGGCTCCCTTCCCCCACAGCTGGGAATCGGGATTGATTTGCAGCTTCTGTGCACGAACAGCCGCAGGATAGCTTTGATGTGAAAGCTGCCTTCAGATTTCTGCAGCCTGGCCATGGCTCAAGAGCCAGAGGTTGGCCACCCACGAACTATTTCTTCAAGGTAGTTGGGCCTGGGAGATAGACGGCGGAGGGCAGCGAGGCAGAAGGAAACGCAAAAGGTAGTAAGTGAAGCCATGGTGATCTGCAGGGCCTTGGGGCATCTCTCTGAACATCTGCAGTCACCTCGGGCAAAATCCTATCACTACTGAAGTAAATGGAAAATTTGCCGCTGACCTCAAAACGGCCAGAGTTTTGTCCGGGTGCCGCTGGGACGCGCAGCACGGCGTCGCGGGGTGCGCAGGCTGCCGCACGGCGTTGGTCCCACCACGGGCGCCTTGCTGGGGGCGGCTCGCAGAGGTCAGCAGGGATTGGGGGTGTGAGCACGAACGAAAAGGGGCAGAAACACCAGAGAGAAGAAGGGCCAGAGGTCTGCGGTTTCCCTGCTCTGCTGTTTGACGGTGAAATTTTTCTCCAGGGAAAACTTTATTTTTAATCCAGTTGGGTTTCACAAGTGAATGCTTTAATGGTTGTGCCCAAGGTCCTTAGTCAGTCTTAATCTATGTTACAAAATCAGCAAACGTGGCAGTTTACCAGAGGTCTGTCTGAGGGAGACCCACGGCTGAAATTACAGAGAGGCAGCTCATCGGCACTGAACTGGGATGGGCCACGTGTGCTGGTACCCCCCAAAACGCTGTCAGCCTGCTGCTGGGGTGCCAATCCAGCAACCCAGGTTGGTTCAGCAAGGTCGAACGTATGGAGCATGGAGATGCCAGGGCACGGCTTCGATTCCTTTTGAGTCCTGGCTCCCCTCTCTTTGCAGAGGTTGCGAACAGCTTACGTAGTCACTGAGGTGGTGGCCTGTGAGCAAGTCCTTGAGAAAGTCTAGGGCTTATCTCACGTGATGAATATTTTCATTTTGCTGTGAATATAGCAATGCTTTGCCTCTTCATTTCTTTCTGTGGGTCTTGAGCTGTTTTCTAAGTAATAAATTTGATCTTCAAATAGCCCTGTGAAGAAGTAGGTACCTTCCCCTCTGTACGGAGGGGGAAACCACAACAAAGGAAGGACAAAGCCTAAACCGTGCTGTTGGTACCTAGGATGTTGGATATTTCTGCAGCTGAACTGCAGGTCCAGAAACCAAAGTACATGGTTAAACATATAAATCTAAATCAAGTTTGTAACTATAGAATAAGTAACTTGAATCATACAGATATTTATTACATAAATAATACTGTAACAATATATCTGATGGTTTATCCCTTCACGCTGACAAATTACCCATAAGTGACTTGCCTGAAGACACTCACAAAGTCCATCTGCCAGGGAAGAGCACAGCCTGGGTCTCCTGAGTCCCGGCCCCGTGGACTGACTGTAAGACTATCTTCTTCCAGTCAATAGCTTCATCAGTCATCATTTAAGTCAGCTTGGTGGTTGGCTTTCTAAGGACATCCCTGATGATTTATTCCTATCCTTCTCTCTTCAAAAGTTCGCAGCCCATGACTTGTCAGACGTTTGCAGAGCCGTGCTCTTTGCCGATCTGTGCTTCCCTAACGCTCACCCCACGAGCAGCCTGATGCTCGCGCTGCTGCGGAAGGCAAGAACCCTCCTGGAGTGACCTCAGTGCGCCCAGATGTGTCTGTACCCGTTTCTCCCCGGATGACAGCAGTGAGTAGAGCTCCTGCCGTGAAGCAGGTGACGGGGCAGGACCGGTGGAAGGAGAAGAGAGGATGCAGGAGCGTGTGGAAGGCACCGGCCAGGTGAGCACGGGGCAGCAGCTCCGCAGGTCTCCGGAGGGACGCGTCTGAGCAGAGGATGCTGCCGAAGGCAAGGGACAGCCCGAGGGACGGGACAGGCAACCTGTCCTCTGCCCGACCCTGCCGAGGGGTGGGCTGGCGCTCCCTCAGCCGCAGCCCCGATTTCTGGCGGTAAGGGAGGAACGCAGAGGCTGATCTCGCCTGGTTTGGGCTCGGTCATTCCCCCAGGGCTGCCCCCGCTGAAGGGGTCTCAGCTCCTGGCTCCAGTGGCGTGCAACCCCCCCAGCACACACGTGCACATGGAGGCTGTGGTAAAGGAGGGCATGCCACAAGCTCCTCAAGTGAATCTTGGGAATATCGATGCCGGTTCTCTATTTCTATCCGCAGTCCCACTGCTTTACCCCTTTTCCCTCTGCTTTATCTGCTGTCAGTCTGGCATTCTGCTTGTCAAGCACGTGCTTCTCGTGTATCATCTTCTGCTACACCAGCTCTCATAATTCATCTTTATTCTCCAGTTTTCTGTCTCCTTTCCTGTCCTTTCTACTCAGGATCGCTTTTTATGTGGTAATTTTATTTATTTCCACACTTGGGTTTTCTTTTATTTATTAGTCCTCTGTTAAAAATCACTTGTGTTAATTTTTCCCACACTAGTGCTTTTAAAATACGGCATCTCTGTGCATGCCCTTGCAAAAAAGTAATACAAAGCTGAAGTCAAAACATTAATGGTAGGATTTTCTCAGCATTGATCTCATCGTGCTCCTTCTGAAATCAATGAGACTGGGTTAGGCCAATTTTCTTGGGAAAAAAGTGCCTCTGACTGTTGCAGCAATACCACGAGTTGTGCTTAGTGTGCTATTAACAGTCTCAGCTCCTGAAGACAACTGATCACAAAAGCATGGGGGATTCTCATAGTGGGGTAGAGCTTCAACATATGGCCTCAGGAGACCTTGGAGAAAGAAGGAAAATTCAAATAACGCAATATAGTCCTGCCCAGAATCCTGCAACCATACGGATAAGGTACTCAAATCGTTGGCATCACCAAAATCCCAACCAAAACACTTGGTTGCACTGGGCGTGCAAATTCCCACCAGCTCTTTGGGGCGTAGGATCTGTTGGGAAAAGCTGGACAGGGTTTTTTTTTTTTCCCAATAGAAACAGGTTTTCTTCCCATTTTACCTCCAGCAGACCTACAGCATCCCAAAGAAGAGACAATTTCTTTACGTAGGAGGTACCTAACTTGTAGCTTTCTTCTTTGGAGACTTCTCATGGCAAACAATGTGCGTTCATAGCACGGAGGAACCCGGAGGTTTATCCCGGGGACGTCCAGCAGCTGTGGCAGCCGGCATCCTGGCAACCCCACCTATTCCCGAACGCCACCCTGCGCTCTCAGCGAGGGCAGAACCAGCCCTGGTGAGGAAGGAAGCCTTGCCCTGGATTAATCCACTGTTAAGTCTTCACGATGATTATTCTGAGTGCCAAGCGCAGCCCTCAAGGAGGATGGGTTATACCTCCTGCTTCCCTGCTTGCCTCCGCCACGTGAATCTGTGCACACGCATCGCAATATCGATAATAGCATCGGCTCGGTGTTGTACTTAGCAATGGTCTGGTTCCCTTAATGAAGCAGTCTCCAGCTTCTTCATTTCCTCTTCTTAGTAACCAGATTATTGACTTGTAATTTGTCACAATGATATAGCTTGGTTACTAAATGGGAAATGTTTAAATCAAGCAGCAATTAATGCATTGTAAAGCACTTCAGGTAATTGTGTAATAAGCAGCACATTACCTAGAGTAGTAACACGTTTTACAGCTAAACCAGCAGGAAAAATAATGTTTTTTGCCAGGTTATTTTAGGGTGTGAAACATGCTGTTGTGGAAAGGCAGTGTGAATCCATATTATGCAGAAATCAATGGATACCCATCTTTTCAGACTACAGTAGGAGCTGTGTGACAAGGGCACAGCATTTTTCCTAATCAAGCAGGTTATGTGAAAGCTAAGAGTCAAGCTGAGCTTGCTATATCCAGCTGTACTTTGTTTGCTACTTAATGGAGCAGGTCATAGTTATAACACCCCAAAGAAATCAGCTCGTCTCAGCCTGAGGAGCACAGAGAAAGTGTCGGAACTCCAGCGGCTCCGCATTAAATCACTCCTATAGGTCATCTGCAGAGAGAGGAAATAATAAACCAGCGTCGTTCTGCTGCTGGCACTTCAGGCGTGTCCCCAGGGGAGGCGGTATCTGGGTTTGGGTTGGGAAAAGCAATATGGCTAAAGAAAGAGTTATTTCTGGATTATACCGTCCTTGGCAAACCATCAGACACCGGGGTGCGGCTGCCCCTCCTCTGGACAGAGGGAAGGGGAGTTTGTACGGCGGGTTGGCGTGGATGAAGGACGATGTACGGCCCTCGGCACTGGGGGGGCCGTGCAGCGGCGATGCAGACGAGTTTACCGCTGCAGGGCAAGGTCAGGCTGCGCTAATCCCGGCCTTCCAGGAGCTGGGACAGGGACTAAAGCGTCGGCAACGAGGTCCCCAAAGCGTCAGCCCCACGTGGGCTGCTCAACGCAACGCCCGTGTTCTTCCTGGCTTCCAAGGGTTCCGTCAGATCGAAGACGGACCCAGTTTCACATGGCGGCAAAGGTGGTGGGGGCAGAGATAATCCTTAACTCCTTCCCAGCAGGAAATGCCATTGCGGGTAGGCAAAGCACAAGTTGATCCTTTGGCTTTCAAGGAAAATATTTCCTTTTAAAAAATAAATAAATAAATTTTATTTCAAATAAATACTCCTTCAGTGTATCGTACTTGGCCTTCCTGAAGAATCCTTCCAGTTCTGGGACTTTAAGAGCAAAGAATACCAGGTGCATCACGTTCGCTCCTTTTCATGGTGCTCCTGGGGAGCGGCTGACCAAAGAAAGTGCTAACCATCACGTTTTCACCTTTAACTTTGAAACATGCTGATCACATTTTCTCCTTCAGCCTTTTTCTCTCAGCTGCTCATGTATATAGTTTATTCAATTCATGGCAGTGTACAATAAAAATCAATAAAAAGCATTTATTATAAAGTACCAGAGATTAAAATAACCAACTTGGCTGTGCTATTAAAACATGGGTCGCTCAAAGCAAGGATGCACACTTCACACAAAATATGATTTATGCTCTGCAGAGGGGAAAATAATCCAGTAAGCAGAAAAGTAAGTTTTATTGTCTTGCCAATGAATCACTGTCCTGCTTTAAAAGAAGTTAATAGACATGAAAATACTATTTAATAAAACTCATTTAGCATTTTATTATAAACCTAACTGTTGTAAATAGTGACAATAGTACCTTCAAGACTTTAATCAGGTCAGCAAAGCAGCTGCCTCAGTTTCCAAAATTTACATAAAATTAATCTCAGACTCATCTGAAGTGACATTTCTTGAGACGTGGCAAACGCCAGGCAGGTTGTGCACCCCTGGTTTTACACACGAAACTCGTACGCTCCCGCTCTGTGAAGCGCAGCACGTTTCCCAGGACAGGCAGGCAGAGCTGCACGCGCTTACACGTGTGTAAGTCACGTGTGTAAGTCACGTGTGGCCAGGGTAAAAATGTCTGGTCTTCAACGATGTCCCCACTGCCCGCGGACGCTGGCAGGAGCCCGGGGAGTCCGGGGGGACCTCCCCATAGGTGCAGCCTCCCCATAGGTGCTGCCTGCCCATAGGTGTTGCCTCCCCATGGGTGATCCCTCCCCATGGGTGATCCCTCCCCATAGGTGCTGCCTGCCCATAGGTGCTGCCTGCCCATAGGTGATCCCTCCCCATAGGTGATCCCTCCCCATAGGTGTTGCCTCCCTATAGGTGATCCCTCCCCATAGGTGATCCCTCCCCACAGGTGATCTCTCCCCATAGGTGTTGCCTCCCCATAGGTGATCCCTCCCCACAGGTGATCCCTCCCCACAGGTGATCCCTCCCCCTAGGTGATCCCTCCCCACAGATGATCCCTCCCATAGGTGCTGCCTCCCCATAGGTGATCCCTCCCCACAGGTGATCCCTCCCCATAGGTGATCCCTCCCCACAGGTGATCCCTCCCCATAGGTGCTGCCTCCCCATAGGTGCTGCCTCCCCATAGGTGATCCCTCCCCACAGGTGATCCCTCCCCATAGGTGCTGCCTCCCCATAGGTGCAGCCCCTCGGCCACCCTTGCAGCAGCGACGTCTCACGCTGGGGTAAGGAGGCAGCGAGGATGGAGCCCTGCCGTCCCGCGTCTCCCGTCGATATGCGGTATGACAATGCGGAGCTGTGAAAAGCTGAAGTCCTGGCAGAAGCAGCAAGACGTCTCAGCTGCATTATTAGCTGCTCGATGGAGAATTTCACAGGCAGGTTTGAAGTTTACTCAGCTTAGTAAAAAGGAGAAAAAGCTACTGTAGTTTGTTGCAACAGGCAAACTGAAATTCATTTAATTTGTTACTTGCCGTTTTGTCCTATAAACTCAAATACTTATTAACACTGTAAATATGCCTTTTTACTGGCTCGCTGACAGCTCACATGCTTTCTGTGCTGTCTCCTTAAACATTTATGAGCATTCATGAATATGCAAATTCACAATCTAATGTCTGCAAAATGGTTGCAAGTACAAATGCTGTGTTAATATTTCATACAATGATGGGAGCAAATCAACAATCATAAATTTTGAACAAATATGTTGCTTCATTAATAACTAATGAAGCAGTGCACAGAGCTCTAGATTTGGCATTTAATAGTAAAAGTGGTGTTTAAAAAGAGCTTATCAGGCACTACTCTCATTTGAAAGAGGGTTAGCAGCCTCTGCGGCTTACGGGAAGGTTCCAGGATGGGAAATGGCAGAGATGCACTCACAGAAACAGAGAGTTACGGATGCACCACTAGGAGCAACTTTTCCTTCCCAAGTTTTTGCTGGTTTTGGAAGACCAAGAGAATTGTCGAACTGTACAGCACTCACCTCAAAGTCTCGGTGGTCTGCCCGTCTTCATGAAACACGGTTCGTATCCTGGGCTTTGTTTAAAGCCTCCCACGGCAGCAAACCTCTGGTGGAGGAGCTCGTTTTCCTAGCCTAAGGTGAGGCTGGTGCCCTGCAGCCTTCCCCTGAGGAGCCCACGCACGCTGCCTTGGCCTGGCCCACGCGTCCAGGGTGGATCATGCAGGGCAGGACCAAGCCCTGCAGGACCACCAGGAAAGCTGCTCTTCACCAGAGGCTCTGGCAGCTACCACGTGCAAAACACGAATTACTGCTCTTGATGACTCTTGGAAGGCCACCGAGTGTGGCGTATGTGGCTCACACGCACGTGTGAAGGGCACAACGGGCTGCACCAGTTTGCTCTGCCACGCGCCGAGGGGGAGTTCTGGGGGGACCTTCCTCAGCCTTCACCTTCTGACAGCCCAGAAGAGGAACTGGTGATCCACAGGGAAAAATAACCAGCACTTAAGATGCCATGTATGAGAGGTGATATTAAGAATATTGTTAGTGTCTGAAGGTGTTGGTCCCGTCCTGGGTAAGATTTCCTTGCCCATGCTGACTGGAGCCCACCCCTGAGCCGTGCGTGCTCCCAGCAAGGGCACCGAGGCGCAGGTCCTCGCCCTGCCTCTTGGGAACGCCGCAAGGCTCTGCCAGCTGGAGGGTGGACATACCTGCGGTATTTTCACTGGAGACCACAGGATACTTGATGTCGTACCGGGTTGCCGAAAAGCCAGACTGACCACAGCAATCCTGTGGTTTTCTCAGGCAAGACTTGGCCACTGGGAGATGGGTCCTAGGAGAAGGTCTCTGCACCAAGCCAGGGTGCCATCACCTGTGTCCTTCCTCTGAAACGCCCAGCTCTGCCGTCACGATTTCAATAGGCACCAAAGTGCCTGATAGCACTGCAGCGCACGTAACGTTAATTTAACTGGATGACAGCCCATGGTGGCAGGGGAAGAAGTCATTAAGAATGCCGCCCATGTCACCCTGCGCTTGAGCATCTTCTTCCAGCATCATTTGCTTTATCAGAGTTACTCTGATTATGATTTAATTAAAGCCTGTCTTCGGGGTTTCCCTACATAGAACCTACTCTGTTCCTCCAATGAGGTGAGCAAAACAGTATTTTTGAGTTTTCCGGGTAGCATTGTTTTCTCTCTGCTTTGATGGAAAGTGGACTCCCATGCTTCTTCCAAGGCGCACAACATCCACCCAAACTTCTCCTTCATTTGACTCAATTCGTGTGGGCAAACAACACCAGCGTCCGCAGAGCTGCCGTGCGAGCAGCAGAACATACCCGTGATTCATCTGTTTATTTTTCCTCTCCTCTTTCCTCCCGGTTTTGCTCCTGAGGTTTGGCTAGCTGGGGCCGGCGGGCCAGCGCTGGAGATCAGCCGCGTTCCTGCAGGGCTGGGACCGCGGCTGGGGAGCGGCACGGGCGCCGCTTGCAGATGCAAACTCGCCTCCCGAAACAGCCACCTTGTTTCTTTCCATGTCCGTGTCCTTTCTCCAAAAGATTGTGTAAACTATTTGACAGCAAAGCGAGACGGGGCAGTAAATGTCAAGGGAAATGGATGGGGGTCAGGAAGATCGCTTTTTTGGAACCTGTTGATTTGGTTTAGGTTGACCCAAGCACAAACAGCTCGGCCGTTTATCTTGGGGAGGGGAGGGCCGCGGAGCCGAGCAGCAAGAACTTGTTAAAAGTCTCCAGATCCTGTCAAAATGCCTCCGTTTTATGGCTTTCAGTCGAAGGTTGAGGTTTTTGATGAGGTGCATGAACAGTGACCTCATAAATTGCTCTATAAAGTGTAAACATGATTTCTAAAAATTCTTTTTGAAACCCAACTTTAATAATAAGCCAAACTTGTTGGAACTGCCTTAAATATTTATGTGCATGGCATGCTCTCTGCACAGCTTGTAATTATAGAATATTATTTCTCTTTTTTGTACATTTTTAGGCTGTGCTGCCACTAGCTTTTGACACTTTAATTTAAGCGTGGTTAAAAAAAAAAAAAAAGGATAATTTCTTTTTTCCACCTTAGTATAAAGATAAACCAGCAAAATCATTCCTGCATTTGCTGGTACAATTTCAGTTTTTAGCTATGTTGATAATTTACTTTTGATGCTAATTAATTACAAGTAATCATAAAAACAAATTAAAAGCACTATACTTGCAGCAGGTTTTTTTATGCTTATGAAATAATGCATCTTTATGCATCTGTTTACTTGCTATGTAAAAAAATGTAATCTATATTCATAGGAAAACAACTTTAGCACTCAGCACTGGTGCTGTAAACCATTACCACTCACATGTTTTTAGCTGTCTTTCCTTTTTCTGGAAAGAGGGCAGTCCGGTGTAAAACCCCAAAGTCCATCCGTTCTGAAACTTGTGTTGAAGGTAAAAGCCCGGGATTTAGCGATCAACCATATTTATAGACAGGCTTGGGAATATGGATTTAAAAGGAAGTGCGGTTTATTTATAGATAAATATCCATCCAAAACGACTTAAAATCATTAGTAGTTTAAAAGTAGCTCATGCTTAAAATAAATTATTATATGTTAATGCTCAAGGCTGGGCTTGGCAGGGCAGGCATACCTGGGTCCAGGGCTCTGCTTGCGGCAGAAAGTGGGACCAGACCCCAGGGGTCCCTTCCCGCTCGGGCTTTTCTGTGCCGGGAACTGTTTTTCAGCTGTGGAGAGGCAAGGCTTGCATTTGTGTGCAGGATTTTCTACTTGGCTTTGCCTCTTGCCTGTTTCGCATGTATGCAAATAACCCAGCTCGCACCCTGGCAGCCCCTCATCCGGCCGGTCCCTGGCGGGGGCGGTTCGGGGTCCTTGCACAGGAGCAAAATGGTGGCAGAGCGGGTGGGAGCACAGAGCCGGTCCCCTCTGGCACCTACAGCCCGCAGGAGGCATGTCCCAGCGACAGGTATCTGGGCTTTGGGACCCATCATGCACCGAGTGGGTGCTGCTCCATAAGGGGAAACGTGACCCGGTATCGTGTCATGGTGCTGCTTCATTTGTCAAACCATTCCGTTTGCCATCAAATCACCCCTATCTTCAAGGTTTTATGAGGGAACGGCCCCATTTTTCATCTGGGCTTCTGTCTCGAATAGCCCCGGAGACGGCTTTGAGGCGGCGCTGTTCGTACGTCTCGGGAGGACGGAGACGTGGATGTCATCTGTGTCCTGATGGCACTCGGCTCCACGATGGCTCCTGATCTTCTCATGCGGTTTTCCGTATGTGTTAAATAGTTTACGGGAGAAGATAGAGACTCGCAGATAACCCGCGGGTTTTGGGTCGATGCAGCTGGTCGTTATGACCCCCTGGGATCTCGCAGGGAGGAAGGATCAGAGCCAGGTCAGAAAACTTCCTCCCGCCCTCGCCAAGTCTCAGAGCTGAGTCACCAACAACCCATTATCAAGACTTTGTGTATTGACCTAATTTCTGGAAGAAGGCCTTGAATTCCTTGGCAACTTCCAATATTAAGAAACAGAAGCTTTTATGGGATTAGATGTGAAAATGAATAAAACAATGCCATACAGTCACCTCTGCAGTACAGAACTCAGTATTAAATTAAATATTTTCGTTATGCTTCCCCATTTTTTTTTTTTTTTTTTTAGTTTTCAACTTGGTGCAAAATTTTGGTGTTCAAAGTTCTGTGAAGAATAGCATTGAAAGATCAGGAGGGGGTGTCCTACGCTGTGGCATCTGGGAAATCTGTTGTCTTCACCAAACCCAGCCAGGCTAGAGCGCTTTCCCGGCAGAGAGCAAGCACCACAAGTTCCACACCAGAACTGGTGACAGACATCACACCTGGTCTCCTGGTGGCTACGGAGCTGGGGGGTACCCGTCTCAGGCTACCCTGTGCCATTGTCAGAGCTCGAATGCTCAGCGTGGACAGAAGGTTGTCCACCAGCTTGAGCGGTGGCAGAGATCCCAAGCTGCTGGAGCTGGATGCAGCCGTTGAGGACTACGGGGTGTCTCGGTGAAAGAGAGAATCTGTTTTCCAGGCTCATAGCAGGTATTTGGAAAGGACGGGCTTAAAAATTATCAAGAGAGCTTTGCTGGCCATCAAGACTGTGATGGCCGTGGTGAGCATGAAGCGAGAAACAGATGATCTGGGAGGCTGCGGCATCCCTGGCACTGGTGGCCTTTGGGAAGAGGCAGTGTCTATCAGGAGTCACCGCAGCGCTGGTCTTGGGCCTTGGAGGGCCCTCTTGGGAATATCTGGAGGTTTATTTCCTTTGACAATAGACAGTTTTGGTTTGGGTATTTTCTCTGGCATTGATTTCACAAAGGGGCTGGACACTTGGACCTCTCTCATTTTGGTGGTGTCTGCTGGTTTTCAGCAAGCCGGGTAGTCAGGCTACTAGGAGTGACGAACATCTCCCATGGACGCTTACTGTATCTGCTGATGGAGGCCAAAAGAAACATTTAGAAAAAAAAAAAAATCTAGTAGCACTTCAAATTAGGTGTTCTGAATAAAATACCTTAACTTCACATATGTTTGAGGTGTTCAGGATTTTTATTGCATATTAAACAAATGTAGATGGCAGAAAATATAACACATACAGTACCGTATTTGCTACGTGGTTGTTGGACCTCTAGATGCAGCCTTTGCTTTTAATAATCAGCTGCCACATAATAAATACCCGATGGCTGTCTTAACAAATCTAGAAAGGTGCATTTACATGCATGCTTATTGTATGTTAATTATTAGCGCCAAGTATGCCGGAGAGGTTTAACTATGCAATGGATATAGATCTAACTAAATACCATAGGTGTTAAAGCTCAAGCAACACGTTTTTGTTAATCAAATGATGCTGAATTAACATACTGTACAACAATTGCCTTGTTAAATTTAAATTAGACCCTTATTTGAGACACATAATCTGGAGTGTGACTCACTGTTCTAACCACATTTAGATTGTTGTCAGTACAATTAGGATTTTGAATTTGCAAGTTTGGGGTTTTTTTAATTTAATCGATCGCTATAGCAACTGCAAAATTAAACAGGAGATGTTCCCCCTTCCAAGTCCAGTTTGTTGTACTTAGTCCTCTTGCTGGTGGAAAAGCAAACTTAAAAACGTTCTGAAACCCGACCATTTCAGGAGCTTATCCAAGGCCCTGAGTCAGAACCCGTGGAATCCTCCGCTCGCCCTCTCGGAACAACGCCGTTGTGCCAGGCGGACGTACAGAAATCAGATGCCGCACGCACCGAGCACACGTTTGTCTGCCGTGCGAATCGCAGCCCTCACCAAAGCTGCTGCTGGTGCTGGTACTTCTGAAAAACGTGGGTGCTGCCTGCCCAACCCCCCTTTTCCTTGCTCCGTTGTTCACTGGAACAACCAACAAAGGCATCCTCCGCTTCCCCAGCACAGGGCGATCTCGGAGCTCCCGCCTCAGGAGAGTTTCCCTGATCATTACGGGAAGTTTCTCGTTGGGTTCAGGTTTAACTTCACGTGGCCAGGGAGCGGGTGGTGTTTCCGCTGCAGGCGACGGACCGAGGCGCCCGAGTGCCCGGCTCCCAGCGGTTCGGCAGTGCGTGCTCCCCCAGGGTCTCGCCTGTTCTCAAAGGCAAGGTGCCACCTTCAGAAGTGCCTGGGCACGAGGGGTGCTGCCGACAACGGCTCTGGACGGGAGCAAGCGTCTGACGGGCTCTTTATTCATTCTGCCTCTGAATATAGGAGAGAGGGTAAAACTGACAAAGGAATTGATTTTCCAGAAACAGTTTCTCTTAAACAAACAAACAAATTCAGACAAAATAGCAAACATTCTCCGCACTGTAATTCCCGGCGAGGGAAAGCAGCTCCCTCCCGGTCAGCGGGAGCTGTAGAGCCCAGGAGAGGCACGGCCGCGTGTGCAGATCCCCCTCTGCCCCCAAACCCTCGCCCTTTCACAAATGTCTACAATCGTTTCTCCTATCGTCAGCGATTCTGCTTCCCTCCTTGGGTTTGTCCTCCTACTGTCGATATGCCCTCCGCTTGGGCTGGCTAGAAAACCCACATCGGTGGATGTGACCTTTTTCCTTGACTTTTCACCTGGCTGGCTGTCCCGTGCTGGCTTCCAGCTCGCGTTGGAAAAGCTGTGAGAAAGTCACTCAAAGGGAGGAAAATTCCCCTCCTCGCTGGTGCTCAAGGGCTGGGAAGACTCCCGCACCAGCGCTTGCTCTTTGCTCGATTGCGTTATGTATTTACTCAGTTTGTCCAAGAGCGGAACATGCCAAGGGGAAAAAAAAAGCAAGTGAATTTTTCATCCAGAATAAAAAGTATTTGGGCTGGCTTTGAACCTTAACCAAACATTCGAGCTGGTTTATACAACGTGCAGCTTAGTTTGCTTGTGTGAACAACGTTAAATATTATAGAATTACACAAAGTTCATTATTTTACCAAAGTGCAGTTGGATAAAGCGTTTTTAAGGCTGCAGAGAAAACACATTTCGTACGTAACTGCTTTAGTAGCGATTAACGCCGGTCCCGCTTCCTGACACACTACACCGGCGCTGCTGAAGCCAGGGCAATTACCCAGAGCCTTGCCCACGCCTGAGCAGACCCCAGCGCCCACGCCGCCGGCACCTGGCACCGTTAATAATCCCATTCATTGAACTCTTTATTTGTACCCTTCCAGGTTTAGACGTTGACCTCAGATTTACAGGTGTAACTTAACGAGGCACATGTTGCAGCCAGATGTCCTGCAAACAGATACCACATATATATCTTGGTACACGAATAATCCTGAAATATTCATTATGAGGCACGCTCATGAGATCTGCCTTGTTATTAGAGTACCAGTCTTGCACGTCAGCCGGAACAGATGGAAAAAACTGGAAAATGTATTTAACATTCCTGCTAGATTCTTAAAAATAATTATCTGATTAAAAGTGCCAAATGCGATTTTCATTTTTCCTTATTCATCACACTGGTAGAAGTGTAGTTAAATTGGCAGTGATGCAACACCACAGAGTTATCGCAGGAATCATAAAAGGAGCAGGCCAGCGAGTGAATTTTAACTCCAGAATACGAGATTTAAGTACCGTCCAACCTCGTTAATTTACAACTGGGGCTTTGTGCAATAATCATAACATATAAATTATACATTAGGCACCTTTCAATCATAACAAATGTGTCGAAGGAATTCTGCAAGGAACAGCTAGAGAAACAAACCGCGGTGCACGGCATGGAAATGGCCCATGAGGACTTCTCCTGCAGCGTGAGGGCTGGGGGCTCCCCAGGAGCTCGCCGGGGGCTCGCCAGGAGCTTGCTGGCCCCGGGAAGGATTGGTGTCTTCCTCGGGAAGCAGCCACCACCGTGGATGGGCTGGGACGGGTTGACCAGGATCCTGTCCTGGGCAGGGAGGTTGTGCAGTGTCCTCTGCCCTGGGACACCAGCTGACTTGTCTGCAAACGCCGTGACTACTTACTTGGCCATGAACTTACTGAAAACTTTATTCTTTTCCTACTAGCAAAGTGTTGGTGGTGTCCGTTAGTGAGTCAGAAACCACCGAGGACAAGAGTGATTGCAATAAAAATGCCTGAGAAGCCTGGTCTGAATTGCACCCAGCTGAGGCGGGCTTAATCTCACCAAACGTTGGGTGACTTCTGCACGCGAATCGGTGCTAACGTCCGAATGCCCTTTGCAGCAGCGGCGTGACACCAGTCCTTGGGGCGAGCTTTGGGTGGTCTCCATTGGACACCTACTGTGGGATAAAGGGAGGGATCCCCAAGGGATCCCCCAAGGACAGCCGGGTGGTGCAGGTGAGCACGAAGGAGAGAAATCCCACAACTGGGCAAATCCCTTCCTTGCTGTCAAAGGTCTTTGAGAGAAGAAAGAGAAGCCCCAGGTGAACATTTCAGCTCTCGCATGCTGTGGGAGATGTGGCTGAACGAGGTTTGATCTTACTTTTGGCAAAGCAACAGCCAAATTGTGATTCAGGACCGTGTGTTATGCCGGCTGCCTTTTGCCTTTGACTTCAACTTACGTTTAACCCAAGGAAGATCATTGTCTTTTTCAATAAACACCTGTTTAGAGTTTTTTAAATGTCTGGTTCCCAAGAGTTGTGTTATAATAAGGCACAGGTTTAATTGCATTGAAAGGAGAAAAAAAAGGTATGATTTCTAAAAGGACAGAATACTTATGATATTTATGGACCCATTTAACACACTGCTTTGGTTTAAAGAGGTGGGGATTTACATGTGTTAAGTGCTCCTACAAATCTCCTTTACCCTTTCTTGGAAAAGGGCAACACAATAATAATTGTTAAATTTATGCGTTAAGACGTCTGTACTGTAGAGCTCTGCACATCAGTAAGCTAAGCACAATAGACTATCTGCCTCTACTTTTTATCCTTTAACTATCTTCACTGAAATGCCTGATGATCCCGTATACCTGTCTAACGGAGCGACTGCTGGCGGGCGCTCCCTCGCACGCCTCCGTCGCTGTCGGTTGTACCTGGCAAAGGGATGAAGTTCAGGAAGCCTGTATGCCTGCTGCTTAAAGTTAACGAAATGTAATTACATTGCCGGCATATATTGTCTTGATGCAGTAGACCAGCAGAGCAGGAGTGGCCACCAGGACTGATGCCTCCAGGGTGGGCGAGCAGCCTTGCTGGTGCTGGGCTGGCTGGCAGGAGCTAGCCCGGCACCAAAAATGGAGTTTTTTTCCTTTAACGGACCATCCGGGAAACTCCGGGTCAAGCTGCTCCAAAGCCAAGAGGGGCGCTGAGCCTCCGCTGCCCCGCCAATGCCTACGGGTGACGTAGCCCCGTTGCTGCGGGGAGGTGCCAACTCCTGCACGGCGAGTTTCTCAAGGCAGATGCGCAACGTCGCGCTGAAACACAGCGAGTCACTAGAGCAGATCTTCCTCCACCAGCGATAGAAATAGGCTGCACAAAATGTCAGGGATGTTAAATATGGTGCTAATTGCTGTTTGTTTATTCTTCTTCTTTAAAACCTTCAAACCAACTGAAATGAACCCTCAATGAACTTTTATCACTGATAACACAATCTCTTAATTTAGATGCCTGTAGATGAGCAGGCTGGGAAAAGGCGCTCGTGTTTATCTTACCCGGCACTCAGTACAGAGCCCTGGAGAAAGTGTGTTTCCAAAGGCACTGATAGGCAGACAGTCTCCTCTGGGAGAACGGTGTGTTCCCAAATGAGGCTTGTTATGCTGATATTTATCACAGTTTGATTTTTAGAACTCCTGAATATGTTTGCTTTTTGTATTTTTCCATACTCTGCTGCCTTCACTGCTATTTAGAGCGGTGTTTCTCTGCCGAACGCACGCTCGGGTGAGAATATGATACACGCATACCTGCGAATTTCACAACGCTGGAAGCCTTGCAGCATCTGCGTGGGGATGCTGCTCCCCACGGCACTGGAGCCGTGATTCACCCGGGCGCCTGCTTTGCAGCCGGGGAGGGATGGGGCGGCTGCGGTGGTGCTGTCCGGGCTCGGCGAGGGTGCACCGCCGCGAGAAGGTCTGAGCTGAGCCGCTTCGCCCAGCCTGGCCAGAGCGGTGATGGCTCCTTCCTAAAGCCAGCTCTGCTGTGAGGATGGATTAACAGTGATCTGGCCTCCTTAAGTCGTGATGAGCAATCTCATCAGGGTATTTTATTGGGTTTATATATTTATATACACACACAAACACTCATCTATGCACTTACATATGTGCATGCTCGTGTAAACATACATGAAATACTTATATGGGTTTGATCAAATTATCACCAAGCTGACACTATCGTGTACGCTGCTGCTATTAAAGCAGAAGTAGGCTGGGCACACGACTGGCACGGCAGCGCTGTTTGTTAAGGGCCGCACCTAACGCCTGTGGTACTGTTTAGCAGCCCATTGCCTTGGAGTCACGGTACTACCAGGGCCGTAATATCAGTATATGGCCTATCACGACACGAGAACGCCCTGCTGCATCTGCTGCTCTCTTTCTCTCTGGTTTATTTGGGCCATTACCATGGTTTTCATGTGGGCACTGGAGAGAACTTGAAACAGAGAGGGGTACGTTCCCGCTTTTAATTTCAGTCGTCGATATGAAGACCCAGAGCGCAGCCCGGCTCCCCAGCTGCAGGCACAGCTTTGCTGCAGAGTCCATACCGTCACTTCAGAGCAAAGGACAGCAGCATGTCAGATTTGAACTGAGATGACTGTAAGCCAGCTGGAAGTCAGAAAAATCAAGTAAGTTATTATTAATTCCTGCACTTAGGCAGCCTCCAGGTATCACATCGTCTGCGGCAGACCTGCGTGTGTAACCTCAAGTTTGAGGTTCCCCCGATTCCCTCCTGAGCTTGGCAGCCGTGGATGGGAAAAACTGGGAGTACCGGATTTCTGCTCCCTCCTTCGACTCGGACTGCTCCCAGATGAGAGAGGCAGCCCAGTTAAGGACAATTATAGGCACAAATATTTAATGCAAAGGAATGATGAATATTTAATCCTGTGTCAGATACTAAGTTAAGTTAATATAACAAAACAATAATTATCCCTTGTCTATAACCCTTTCCAACTCTTAATAGAAATGATACGCTCAGTAAACAAGATTGTCTGATATTTAACTTCTTCCAGTGTATTTGTACGGAGGACTAACGCGCTTATCCAGGAGTGCCAAGAGCCTGATTCCCCGTGCATGCGTGCTGCTCTGCCGTGCTGCAACCCGGAGAGCCGAGCGAGCACGAGGACCCCGCACCTTCTGCAGTTATTTTGGCACTTGGTTGCTCTGGACTTTTTCCCAAACTCGGAGCAGTGTTTTTCAGCGCTGAGCTCATGCAGCGGTTGTTTACCTGCTGTTGAGGACAGCAAGGCATGCTTTCCAGCCTCTCCCTGCAAGCCAAGCGCTGGAAACTTCCTTTATCCAGAGATAAGAGCGGAAATTCTCATCTAATCCCAAGGCTCCAGAGGCCGTGTCTCTGAGAAAATGCTCTGCCTTGCAAAGACCTGTGAGAAACCCGAAGAAAACAGGCGCCGCTGCCCTGGCTGCAGAGGAGACAGGCATCGCAGCGGCCCTGCACGCCGGGCTGCCTCCGCAAGAGAGGAAGCTAGGGGAGGGAATATGCCTGTAGCTGCGGCAGGGGTAAACGCTGTGGAAGGAAAGGTGTGGGTAAATTAAAAGAAAATGTTGGCACAACAATAAATGACACTGAATAAACTGAGCCTGAAGACTGGAAGACATTTCCTAACCACGACGCTGGTTGGGTCTTCGCAAATGCCTTTTGAAAACAGCAACAGGGAAAAAAGTCGATCAGCTTGGAAGATGCGTTACAATGGAACGTATTGAGAGGCATTATACAGGGACATATGTTGACATAATTCCTGGGGACAGGACTTAAAGGCTTGGGGAGCATCTTCCAGGTTCCGTTCATTTAGTTTCTCAAACATTTCTGCAGTATTTTCTGTTCCCGATTCTTGCACTGAAGACCGCTCCTATCTTCTCTGCAGCAAACCTCTGTTCCGTGCACCCTGGTGACAAAGCCCAGCACTAAGGATCCTGCAGAAATGGGGACACCAGAACTATCCCCCCCTCCGCAGAACCTCTTTCTGCCAGAGGTGTGTGACGCAGCGGCTGTTGCTGCAGCTGGTGATGGGCAGTGCTCACCCACACCGCCGGCAGCCCCGGGCAGCAGGGATGGGAGAGGGAACTTGCCCTGGCTCGCTCGCAGCCTGGCAGGGCCCCACACGGAGCGTGTGAGCTGTACAGGACAGGTACCTCACCAGGCAGAGGTGATAAATATCACTAGGAATACTTATCCATGCTTCATCCTTATCAGCGAAAGCAAGGAATCAGGTTATGGAGTTTTTTCTCCCAAGACATGTCCTGTTTTCACACCCGTCGAGTCTCAGCAGAACAGGAGGACGTTCACCCGTGGCTGCTGGACCTCCGGTACCTCCAAGGAGGTGACAGACCCCTACAGACCCCATCCACGGCGCCCACGCTGTGCAGGTCCCGTGTCCAGGGCACACGCAGCGGGTCTGCAGCGCCTGGCCAGCCTCGGGGTGCCGCCTGACGGCAGATGCGTGACCTCACGCCCGGGGAACAGCCTCGCCAAAGGCCTCGTCAAAGCCACCCGCAGCCCCGTGTGCCGGACGGGACCTTCCCAGCACCGGTGTCCACCGCTGGCCGTCGCCGACACTTTGTGCCCTCCCGTCTGCACTGCGCACGGGGTAACTCGGGCTTCGGCAATCCGTTACAGCTGTTAACCATCGGGTCTGCCTGCGAAGCTCCAAAGAAAATCCCAATGTACAAATCCAACTGCAAATCCATATGATTCACTGGCTACCGGCGCCAAATGATTCTGTTTTACCATTTATGCACAAAGCGTTAGTGTATCATACACTAGCGATGTTTATCATCTCCTATTGTACACACGGTGTTTGGCAGCTGTTTGCCCCAAGAAAGGCACTAACCAAAGCCACAGCTCGGCACGGCAGTTACGCGTGTGCTGAGCTCCGAGCCTGCGCCCAGTTCCCTTCCTTGCCGGAGAGGGAAGGGGCACGCGCTCGCGAGTCAGATTGTGCTTCACCTGCTCTTGCCGAAAAATTGCTCCTGTTGGGTGAAGGCTGGCGGCACCCATGGGGTTTGCTGATCGAACGCGCAGCAGACCTGGGGTGGCTTGGTCGGAGGTGATGGTGGCAGCCCCCCACTCCGCGTGCCCCCCCCAGGGACACTTCTTCAGCTGCAAGGGCGCGGGGTGGGGACATCCAGCCCTTTCCTGGCTCAGCCCTGTCCCTGGTGTGCCTCTGTGCTCCCTCCCCACCTCTGCTCACCCCTTGCCATGCTTACCACACATATACGTCCGTACGCATATGTTTATAAATGCACTGTATCTATGCAAACACCTACACCCACACCCAAACACACGCTACACGTCGGCGTGTATAAAATACTTCTTTCTGCCCAGGCTTCTGCCTCTGTGCTCTCTACGAGCATTCGGGTGCCGAGGTGTTCCTCAAGAGGAACCACGCGGCAGGTCCTGCGGGGCTGGGCGATGCTGCGGGGCGCTGGAAGCAGTTACACAGAGCTGCTACGCAAAACCCCAAGGAGATAAATTCTGTTTTTCTTTATTCTAACGACTCATCTTCGAGTGACATTGCTCTGCCCTGAGGCTTCAGAATTTACAGTTATTCTAAAAGAAGCCATTGAAATATTTACCTTGATTGTGGATTTTTTGTTATATATTTGTCCCTATAAATGGCTGTTAGAGCAGCGTGTCCCTTCCCCTCTGGCTAGGCATTGCCTGGGACAGCCTCTGGTGTGACACCTTCTCAGAACTTCAACAGCCTCGCTGCATTATATCCACCACCCCCTTCTCTCTTAGTGAGGTGTACAAAACCGCACAGATTCATAGATGTGACCACATGTCATAGTGGAGTTAGCGGATTTCAAGGCAAAATCATCGGAAGGATGTTGAAATTATCCTCGCTATAACCATTCCCAGGCTGGGGGGCTGCGGCTGGGACCTAATCCAGGTGGCCAGGTACGGAGACGCGCAGGGAAGGCACAGCACAGCTTGGGTTTGTCTGCTGGCAAGGTTCCTGCCATGAGGAACCACCTCGTGTCGGTGGTGGCTTTGAAGGGGCTGTCGGGGGCCGCGGTTGTGCCGCGCTGGGACGGTCACCCGTGCACAGGGCTGCAGAGCTGAGGGCACCGTGGGGCTTCGGACCCTGGCTGCAGCCTGCTCCGCGTGGTAAGAACCGGGTGTGAAACACGGCTAGAGAAAGCGTTTGAAATGTTTGGAAAGTAAAACTGCTTTAAATGCCGTTATTGCGCAACAGCAAAGGCCGTTAATTTATGCGGGGCGGCCAGGACAAAACCTGAGGACTGCGGGCGGCGGTTGTGCGGCACCATCCGGGGATGGTCAGGCAGCACCCATGGGAGCAGGCGATCGCCTGGAGGGTTGGGGGGGCCGGCACGGGGCTGGGGGTGCGTCCGCGGGACCCCATCCTCGTGCTGCCTGTGGCTGGGGCAGGGCGAGCACTGGGGGGGCTCCTCGGGTGCTCCCGCCAGCTGCTCCAGGTGGGCACATCCCTGCGGATCCCGAGCGCTCGACAGGCTTCCCGGGGGCCTTTGTGGTTCATCGATTCCCATTCCCACTCTCCCTTCTTTTTGGTTTGCCTGTTTATCTACAATCTGTCTATTTAAATTCCTTCTAAACAAGATGGGAATATCTTTATGCCTGTTTGTAAGAATATTCTGCATCCATCTGTTATTTACATCATTCATTTTCCTGAGGTGTCTCCAACAAATCCTGGCTGGATGCTCTGTATGTGTTATTAATAAAACAGCTGTAAAAATATTAACTGTACGGCCTAATTGTCAGCCCTGATTAAGAGCCAAATTTATCCCTGAACGGATGCTGAGACACAGAACGTGGCTGTTATCCAGACCTGACCCTTGCAGCTCGCTCTTCGCTTCCCTCTTTGAACGCTTCAATTGCAGAGCTGCAAAGCAAGCCCTCGCCCTCGCCCCACCGCACTCCGCTTTGTTTCTGCGTGCGAAATCACCCGCGTTCATTTTATTCGTTTAATTTGCCACTTCTGCCTTGCTGTAATACGTTTAACCTCCGCAGCCTTTCGTCTGGCGGGAACCAGCAGCGCTCCAGCAGCGTCACACTTTACGAATTTGTCAGCGTCCGGTGGAAGCGCCGTGTGTTTTCTCCCCGTGCGGAGGAACGAAACCGCGTTTTCACAGCCTGACTCCGAAAGTTCAAATCCCTGTTGAAGGGCCTCTGCTTCTCCGCAGGGAAAACTGGGAGGCGCTGCGTGAAAAGTAAATTTTGCTGCTCTTTTTGGGGAGCTTCACCTTCGGGGAGCACCTCGAGTGCATCTGGGCCATCAGGACCAACACCTCGCACTTTTTTTTCTCTTTTTTCTAACAGTTTTTCAGCCTAAAAAGATCCTTGTCCCGCCTCTCCCTGCCCTCCCCCTGTCTCTGCACCAGCTGAACCTGTCCCAGTTTGCAGGAGCAATCTAAAAATACATCTTGTCACCAGAAATACCGGGCTTTTGTCCTTAAAGGGCTGTGCCGCGCACCTGGGAGACAACCCAGAGCTTGGCCGGGCTAACTCTGGGGACGTTAACGGGGAGGGAGGGAGCCCTGAAAGGTGGCGTTAACCTGGCCGTGCCTTCAACGGGCGCTCGCTCCGGGATTTCCTGCATCACCCCCGAAAGGCTGGGTGATGCACGTTCACGTAATGAGTTGCAGAATTTCAGTTAGAAGAGCCCGGTGGAATTTTAACTGGTTTGGTGCTTCAGAAATCTTCGGCCACTGCCGATTGAAAGGAGCGCAGGGTTCGCCGAGCTCTGTAGAAATGTGTTTGTCCTCGCCGGTGCCGCGTTCGGTGCGTGTCTCTTGCGGAACGGCACCTGAAAACCAGGGCAGGGCGGCCAGAGGGGTGAAACCATTGCTCTACCTCCCTCAGGCTGATGGTGTTTAATTCACTGGGCGGTCCTCCTAAAGCAAGAACGTTATTTTTAGAGGAAACTATCAGGATTTAGCCCGGAATAACTATTTTCATTAATTTTTAGTCTGAGTACTCTTTCAACAGGTGTCTTTTTTTTTCATCGCGTGGGCACAACTCGGGGCTTGTTTTTTGCCGATTCCTCCACCTTTCGAAGGGTGACCTATGGTAAGAGTTGAATAGCTCGGGGATCTTCTCATTTTGCAGAGACGTGAGGAGATTGAGGAAAAATGTGAGCGCGGCGCCAATGCGAGTGCAATGCCTTGCGCTGATGTTTGCTGAGCTGTTTCACAACAGAGGGGTTGTGCAAACCCCGCGGAGAGTCACCACGGGTGCCTGGAGGACCCGAGGACGACGCCGGTTCCTCACCAGGAAAAGAAGCATCCCCATTGCAGAGCTGGCTTCGGATCAGAAACACTTTCTAAAGCAATGCGCTCACTAGGATTTTGTAAGAAAAAGTCCTTTTTTTTCCTTTTTTTTTTTTTTTGTTGAGATCTACGGAGATTCAAGATATTCCGCTTTATTTGAGAGTATTAACTTTTCCTGCGTGCAATCTGAAAGACAACTGAAATTTTGCTAAATTTAGTATCGCCGAGATGAAGAGCCATCCCTGCGTTTTACTCCGAGTTGTGCTCTCCCAGGAGCTTAGTCTGAAGATGAGTGTTTGTGGCATTTTTTATGTTACCATGGGGATTGCTATAGTAACAATTCTCCTAACCCTTCATTTATTAATTTACTTTGTTATAAAACTAAAGGTAAACCAAATATCCAAAGAAACAATAGCTTTAAGGAGATTTCACCGTCCTCGCGATCCGTGTTTAATGTTCCAGCGAAAGGGCCTTGAGTCTGTGTTTAAAGGACAACATTTGCAGATAATTTAATACAGTCAAAGGAATGAGATTCCACAAGGTTTCCTTTGAGACTGGAAAACAACAGCTGATCTATGTCATAACACATTACAGCGCGCGGCAGTTTAGCAATCCTTCTGCAGAGCATCCCTCGGCAGAGGGGAGCTCCAGCCCTCCCCTGCCCGCCGCGAAGGGCGGCCGACGAGGGAGGCAGGGGATGCAAATCTCCCAAGAATCTTTGCCGCCGCCGCCGCGGAGCCGGGGGACGACGAGGACGGGCGTGATGGCAAGGCGGGAGCATCTCTAAGGAGCAACCCGGTTTCCGCGCGGCACGGCCGGGAGCTGGGTGGGATGCCAGCCCCCGGGGTGACCGGCTCTCGCCATCGCTGCGCCTTGTCCCGGTCCTGGGGGTCTGGGGGAGAGGGAACATGCGGCGGCGCTGCATTGTGGGGAAAACGCAGGCAGAGACACAAAGGAAAGCCAGAAAGTATTAAATATTTTTAAATGCCTGTTTTATTTTACAAGGTGCAAATATTACACTTTGCAGTTACGTAGTAAATACCAGATTACTAGGTAATTACGCTTAAACATTACCAAGTACTGTACCTGCAAAAATAATTGCTATATTAAGGGCAGTTATTCAGTCCCTTGATAACCCTATAGTTTAACGGTTAGAAACAAGTATATCATTTATTCTCTTCACATAAAAGCTACCGACCATTCAGGTATTGCATATGATCAATAGAGGTTTTTAATGGAAGTGCTGCTGATCTAACCTAATAACCAGAGTATCATAAAAGGCAATAAGCAGCTTAAACCAACATGTGAAGCACAGTCTATATAGCAAGAGCGGGAGCTGTTCCAGGGCCCCAAAGGGTCTTCAAATCACTTTATTTTTATGGGGTAAACGTAACCACGTCAAAACCCAAACTTGACATTTTAAAGTGGTTTAAAACTCACTGTAAAACCCTACTCCGGGCACAAGCTTTCTTTACAAGGTCTCAGCCCTGCAGCTATTGTTGTGTCTCTGCAGTTCAGCTTTCCCGGGTTTATTTTCCAAGAGTGAGTTGTCGTGTTGTTTGGGTTTTTTTAAGTAATAATTTTATTGATGTGCCTTTTTTAAGAGAAAGAAAAACCCATTTTCCTCTTTTTTATTCCATGTTGTGTATTAGGTCTCTTTGAAAGATAGCTCGGCCATACAGGGGCAGCCATTTAACACGCAGAGCCGCATTTTCATCCGCCAGGCCGAAGGCTGAAGCTGTGAATATAAAACCAGGGAGCTGTAAAGCAGGGTGAGGCAGTTCGGTAGCCAACGGCCGCTGCCGTTCCGCGACGTCTCCATCCTGCGGGTACCTCTGCACGCACCCCCCGCAGAGGCTCTAGGATGGGTGCCAGCCCCGGGCGGGTGAGGGTGGTGGGTGCAGGTGCACCGAGGGGCGATCCAGCAGTGGGACCCCCCCCCTTGACCTGCTCTTCCCTTCCCTGCACGTCTGCGGTGTCACGTAGCTGCACCCAAAGGTGGGCTAAGAAAAGGAACCAGTGTGCTAAGGGAGTGGTGCAGGGTCTGGAGCACAAGTCTGATGAGGAGCGGCTGAGGGACCTGGGGGTGTTGAGCCTGGAGAAGAGGAGGCTGAGGGGAGACCTGATGGCTCTCTACAGCTCCCTGAAAGGAGGGGGTAGCCAGGTGGGGGTCGGTCTCTTCTCCCAAGTGACAAGCGATGGGACAAGAGGAAATGGCCTCAAGTTGTGCCAGGGGAGGTTTAGATTGGAGATTAGGAGAAATGTCTTCACCGAAAGAGTGGTCAGTCACTGGAACAGGCTGCCCAGAGAGGGGGTGGAGTCCCCATCCCTGGAGGGGTTTAAAAGCCATGTAGACGTGGCGCTTGGGGACATGGGTTAGTGGTGGGCTGGGCAGTGCCGGGTTGACAGTTGGACTCGATGATCTTAAGGGTCTTTTGCAACCTAAATAATTCTGTGATTCTATGATTCTACTAAAAGGTGAACTTTGCATTTCTGCCAGCGCAGCAAAGGAGGCTTTCCAGCTTGATTTGTGTAACAAAGCTTTTTATGCAGCTCCAGTGAAAGCACACCGCGTCTGTGCACTAAAATGTGTATCTGTGCCAGCAAGGGAAAGCCCTAAATAATTTTTTCCCTGTAGGACAAAACCAGGGTGCTTAAATAAATCTGGGATTAAAACTAAGCGAGAATAGAACTCTCAGCAGAGTATTGATATCCCACGTGGATTTTAATTATGCCAATGAACCTGACCGGTTTCTGTAAGTGGGAAGGAAACAGAGGTGACAGGACACGGTGCCACGTGCCGCGTGCGAAGCAGCCAGCGAGGCCGTGCGCGTGGCCTTGTCGATGCCTTACAAGCACTATACAAACACAGCGTGGAAAAGAGACAATACCTTGCAGATGCCAAGGCATCTTCCTCCGTGTGCTGGTGAGGCATTTCCTACGCCCTTCCTCCCACGCTCCTGGGGTGCACCCAGCCAGCATCGTGCTTAGGTATCTGTGACCTTATCACCACTGCCCTTATCATCCCTGCCCTCGCTACAGCCTTGCCCGTGGTGAACGGCCGGTGCCCAGAGGACGGGGTGCCTGGGATGTGAAGGGGAGCTCAGCACGTCTCTGATTTCTGGGGACAGAGCGCAGCACTCGCACGGGCCCAGCTGTAACGGAGGCTCCTGACGATGCCAGAAGTTCCTCAGTCTTCCTCAGTAACGCGTGACTTTCTGCCGAGAGAAAGGTCCCCGCGGCAGAAGCTGTCTGCAGCAGATCACCTTGGGTGCCCCCGGCATCCATCCTGCTCTGCTGCGCTGCTGGGGCTGCAGAGCCACACGGAGCTGCCCAGGCAGGCTGCTTGCTCAGGGACCGCCCGGTTTCGGCAGCAAGCTGCAATTATTGCCGTTCCGGATAAAGCCCTGCTCCGCCGCGCGGCAGCCCGGAGGTGAGGAGCCCAGCGGGTCCCACGGGGACGGTGCTTGTGGCGGAGACGCAGCTTTATGGCTCCGTGCGAGGACCCGCTCAGCGCCTGAAGCGTGTCCACGTGCCAGCGTCCCCCTGTGAGAAGACCACCTCAGGGGCTGGGAGAAGCAAGGGCCCCCGCGTGCCGGCAGGTGACAGCACCCTTCCTGGCTGTGCCGAACCAGCCCCACCGCTCGGTGCCAGTGACGTGATGTGGATAGAGTTATGCATGAAGCGAGCGCAAGGAAATCTGTCTCTTTGTGAGGGAGAAAATGTCATTCTCTACTTAGTGCTGCTTTGCATATTCCTTTGTAAACACGAAACTGTTGTTGGCAGCAAAAAAACGCTTTTCTGTGAAAGTTACAGGGTCGCAGCGCAGGTGGAACAGCCCGGAGGGGACAAGCAAGGTTAGCTGGGCTCATCTGCAGTGTCAGGCTGGGTCCTGCTTGGCCCTTACCTCACCCAGGTGCCGAACGCGTGTCTGAGGCGCTCAGCCATCAGGGCTGCATTCAGACCAGGTGCTTGGTGCACGGCCCCCGCAGCTCCAAAGGCCACCTCGCTCAGCACCTCCGAGGGGATGCCGAGGGGTGCCCTGGGGACACAGGGGCACGGCGGGCTCAGACCTGCCCTCGGCTCCGCTCCGCTCCCCCGGCACGAGCTCCGCACCCCGCGGCGCTGCTCCGCGTCCCCAGCACCCCCGGGGTGGTACGTGGGACCACATCCTGCCCTTCGCCCAGCCGCGCTCTGGGCGCTCTCGGCAGCAGCCGGGGCTGAAAAGGTGGCCGGCGCTGTGCCAAAGTGAAAGTACAGATAATGATAAAAATTGATTAAGATTGTCCTGGACTGCTGGAGGCAGTGCAGAGCGTGCGCGGGGGTGCAGCGAGCGATGGGGAAGGGCGAGAGCCGGGGCTGGCCCCTGCGGTGGGGTGGCCGCAGGAGATGCCGAGCCCCCGGCTGCCGCCCGTCCGCTGCCTCCCGCCCCGCCGAAACGCTGCGTCACCGAGCAGAAGTGGCTAACAAATCTCCATATGGCAGCCGGCTTATGTTGGCGGCCCCAAATCGAGTTAGGATGACTAAGTGGAATTATATTTCATTGTTATTTTTAATATTTGAAATTTAGCCTATATTGGAGGCATGGTGTTGCTCAGATGTGAAATATACATAAAATAGCAGCTAGTGACATATCTCTGTTTTAGAGGAACCCAGGGAAACATCACAAGGAGAAACATGTTCCAGAAAGGATTTTTTTTTTTTTTTTTGAGTTTTCAGCAGCTCTAATACTGATTGAAATGTTGTAAATCCAAGGTAGCAAATTCTATTAGTATCTCATTTGCAAGAGTCTTAACTGCAAAGAATGAATTGGATTATTTTGAAGGGAAGCGAAAGGTTTCCGTGCTGTAGCACCGAACCGGAGGGAAGTTCAAGTGCCCGACAGAGGCACCCCACCACAGCCCCACCGCTGAGCACCTCATTCTGCAGCGAGAAGGATTTATCATAGAATCATGGAACGGTTTGGGTTGGAAGGGGCTTTTAAAGGTCACCTCGTCCAACGCCCCTGCAATGAGCAGGGACATCTTCGACTACATCAGGAGGCTCAGAGCCCCGTCCAGTGTGATGGATGTTTCCAGGGATGGGCCATCCACCACCTCTCTGGGCAACCTGTGCCAGCTTTTCAGCACCCTCAGCGTAAGAAATTTCTTCCTTAGATCTAGTCTGAATCTCCCCTCTTTTAGTTTAGAACCATCACCCCTTGTCCTGTCACTACGGGCCCTACTCAAATGTCTGTCCCCATCTTTCTTATAAGCCCCCTTTCAGTACTGAAAGGCGATTTAGGTGCTTCATCACCCTGGGACCGATCTCTGCCGGCAGAGTCGTTCCCAGACCAAACGGCCCCCCCGGATGCTTGCAGGGTGGTGTGGGTGCCCCGCGCCCGCGGTTTCTCCGTGGGAGCCACGGCCGGTGCGGAGCCCACTGCAGCGGTGGTCGGTGCTGAGCACGGACAAGCCCGCGGGGAGATCCTGTGTGCCAAGCCCGGATCCACGCTGCAGCTTTGTTAAAACAGGACTGAGGAATATGAATCATATGGTGCCTTGGAAACTTTACTCCTTGTCTCGAGAAACAGCTTACAGCTCTTTCAGTTTATAAGGCATTTTCTGCCCTACTTAGAATTGGGGCAGATTTCCAAAACTGTTTGGGTATTAAAAGATCTGTCGAAGCTCTCACCGGGTCCTTCAGGAAGAGCTAAGCATCGACACCTGTGACAGCGAGCAGCCTAGTTTCCAGCGCCGTATCGGGTGCCTGTCTAGAAAATTCACTTTTCAAGGAGTGATCCCCACGTGTGGCAGCGCCAAGCAGATCAGCCCCCAAGCCCCAGATCCTCGGAAGGTATTTTGGCACCTCTGAAGCCGATAGTTTTGGCCATGGGTGTTTGCACAGCCTGAACGTGTCTGTCTGCAGTCAGCGGAGGGGAGCGAGTGCCTCGGGAGCAGCTCAGATGCTCCGCGGCGCTTCCAGGTGCTGGATGGAGCTGGGCAGGGCGACAGCGCTGAGGGCATCGCTCAGCCTCCCGGGCAGTACTTTGCAGAAATCTTGTAGAAAAATCAACTTTCCCGTGGTGAGATGCAGGGCAACCTTCCGCCGGGGACCAGCTGGGGATCTGGCACCCCACCCTTCCAGCGCCGGGGAAGAGGGAGCTCCGTCGGATGCACCGGACGTGCAACGCGCAGCGAAGCTTCCCTCGTCCCCCGGAACAAGGCCGAGCGCATTTAAGTCTTGTCGGCTTAGTCCGTGCAAACAGGAGCAAGGGAAAAAAGTGGGAACGAAGCGGCGAAGGAAAAAGCAGGCAGGGGAGGCTGGCGCGCCGAGGCGGTCGGGGCGGAGGTCTCCTCAGCCGCCCCCTGGCATCACGTTTTCTGAGAACTTCTGAAAAACTCCATTAGCTCTCTCCGCTTGAAGGTGACATTTATTTTCAATTCTCCCCACAATATGATGATGAAATTACATGAACTTTAAATCAAACTTTAGTGCGACAGGATAAATAAGCGGCACAGCTGACTGCACCGAACTGGCGTCAGAACAATCGCGCCGGCGCTGCAATTTTATCATCTTAACAAATGTTTGTTTTCCATTTGTGTTTGACAATGGAATTAATAAACTATTTTACCAATTTAAGTCTTCTGAAAAGTGCATCCCACGGCTCAGCTCCTGACCCCACTTATCTCATTTATAGAATTTGTAGTCCTTACAGAATGGCAAATGAGGGACTTTCATTGCGGCGTTTCAAACACCTCCGCTTCCAATTTTCGTGGTAATAGTAAGGGCGCTTAACAACAATGCTCCGTTGATCTGGTTTGTCTCTTACCTGCCCTGCAGCCACCGGGCAATTGTTAAATGCAAAAGCCACAAAAGCAGATAACAAAATAGACGATTAGCGCCTAGGCTTTGGCCACAATGGTTTCAATAATAATTAATATGCAGGATGCCTAGTCGTGTCACACACCATTTCAGACTCGAATTGCATCTGTCAGTCCAAATTCTGACTAGATGCGAGGCATCCAGCACCGAATCTAGTTAGACAGCTAACTGAATTAAAACAAAAATCTACAGATGCATGATAAATGCACAGGATGCTATGTCACACATGAATGACTTCTGTGCAGGCCAAATGACAGATGTATTTCCTCGACTCCAGGCCAGGCTCCAGCACAAACCACTCTTCATTTATCAATAATTGGGCCTTAATTTCATTTGGCAGTGCTAGAGCAGCATGCTCAGCTTCCTCTCCAATAGACTAACACTAATTAGACTTTTTTTTGGGCATCAATCTTTTTATTTTATCCTCTAATAATCAACCATAAGCATAGCTATATCTTGCCTTTTTCGAGGGACATGGTAGGCTTTACCCATAACTCATTATTAGCGATAATGGAATGGGAATGGGAACCGTTCTATTATTTATGTCTGAGAGAGAGAGCGGCACCGCGGCAGGAGCAGGGGATCATATTCTGCCTATTCACATTGAATCCATGTCTTGATTCGTTTGCCACCTCTTTTGAATAATAAATGTCATGTTCTATTAGTCCTTGTATACCAAAAAGGGGATTTTAGTTAAATAGAGTCTATTTATCAGGGAGATTTGGGGGTAGAGATAAGTACAGGCACAGCAATTCGGATGGAAATGTGGCACACAGCATCCAGGCGCTGGGACCGTGGCGGTTCAATCCTGAACTGCTGAGTACCTCTGGGTGGTGCTGGGTGTCTCTTGAAAAAAAAAAAAAATTGTGTCCAGGGGAATTATGGGCACCAGGCAAGGCTGGGCTTCTTACCTTCCCGGGTTAGTGACGGCAAACCATAAGGTCCGAAAGAAATTGATCTTATATAAAATTTTTCCCTACATCTCATCACACAGATGTAGATGTATGCGGGGATACGTACATAAATGCATACACACACAGAGCTATTTGCAGGAAATGAAAGAATGTCCATGAGAGCATGCATATGCGTAAAGGCGGAGATCGGATAATCGTATAGCTTATTTACCCCGCACATTATGCCTTCAAAGGATTTACCCCTGCAGAGCTGAGCTTTGCAGCTCAATTCCCCGCAGTTTCAAACGCAGTGATTGAACTGACCTTGGTTTACATAAGTTTTGATCTTATCACCCGTCTTCCCTATAAGCTCAGAGACGAGCATGATCTTCCCAAAGCCTTTTTCTGCCTTCAAGTGACAGACTGAAAAGACCGTTCCCATTTGCAGAGAAGACCTCAGCTTTAGGTAAGAGTTAAGCCCTATCGATTTGCTCCAGGGACCAGTGCTGTTCAGCGCCGCCCGCGCTCCCCTCGGTGTTTTCGCACAGAGCGCTGTGTTTATTGGCACAGACTAAATCAGTGATGTGGTCCTCGGGGCTGATTGCTATGCCCAGATGATCTGTTGGAGTTTGCTGCATGATCCAATCTATCGCATAATTGAAGAGGATGAGGAACAAAATTCATCCTTGTTTCACCCCAGTAACTACGCCAAATTCAACAGAGAGCTCTCCATATGGTCCAACACAAGTTAGGTAATGTGTATATTATGCCATAATAAATGAAGTCTCATAGGTCTTAGTGGCTAGTTATTATCAAAGATCTTTCCTAGCAATTCATTGTGATTGGAACAGAATGCAGCAACTGGAAAAATGATAAATAGTGCTGCCGCGCAGCTACGATAGTGATGGAAAAATCTGGGCTTGCAGTCTTTTGCTAAATAACAATGTGCCCACATGTGTTCGCTCTCCACTTTTGGAAAAGTCTAACCGTTCCGAATTCAAATTCATTTATTTCCCGGATGAATGCAGCTGTATTTCAAGGGCCTCTTCCCAAATAAGCTGTGTAAGTCCTGGGAGACATCTTATCCCAGAGGGTAAGAAATCTGGGAGCGCTCATTAGCTCTAGTGTTGTGCCAGCAAGTGAGCAAAGGCAGAGCATGCCTTTCCTTTTACTCAGTGCCACCCAAATAAATGCAGGATTTAGACACTTCTTTAAGGTTTCAAGCAGTTCCCAAAACTTTTTTTTTCCCATCAGGAATGCACTCAGATTCGCACCCTTCTTCTCCTTCTTTGTAGTTGCTATTTTCTTATTATTACTAGAATAAAACTATTTCTGTAATAATTAAATATGCTCTTAAAAAAGCTCCGATGGGAATATCAGATCATGGAATAATATTCCACGGGGGTAGCAATAGTGCCATCAAGGATGTATTTAAATACACGACTGGACAAAGCACCAGTAAAAAGTTGGCTTTCTCTCCAGCTCCATTTCAATGACCCTTAGTGCGTTAGGTAGCCATATATTACATTGCAAGTCTGATAAATTATAGAATTGTTTGTCACCGCTTCTCCTCTACAGCAGAGAACTTTATTGTCAGTGTGATACCTGCCCTGCTTATTTATTTATTTCACTTGACGAGAAGGATAAGGAGGCTCTTGATCGTGGTCCGGGTGCTCCTGGCTGTCACACACACGTCTCTGCAGATAGAGAAGATCCAATGACCTAGAGGACATGCAGCTTGAATACTTCACGAACCACCTAATTACGAGGCTCTTACCCCAAAAGCACCTTTTTCCTTTTCTCATTATTTCATGACGTGTGGTTTTCAAAATAGGGGCTTCCCAACCATACCTTTGCTGTCTAAAGTAACCCCACAGAACAAAATACGCCTTTTTTTTTATGATTTTAGCCATGAAAGGAAGGAAGGCCAAGTCTTCACAGAAGTCTACCCCAACTCAATAGCCTGATTATCAAATTCAGTTCCTGACTATTTGAAGACGTGCAACTCCTTCTTCTGTCCATTTACTCAAGCTGCAAGCCTGCCACTTAAAAAAGATTTGTTAATAAGGTTTCAGTGCCACTGGGCCCTTAACATTTCTTTTTTGCCTATAAACTAATTTTATTGTTATACTATAGTGAGGAAAATTGCCGCGTTTATCTTGGAATGAAAAGTATTACCCTATTCACGATAAAGGGCTGATTAACAAAATAAGGTTCTTTAAAAATACTATTTTGGAGTAAATATGAAGTTGCTACCCTTAGTGTTATTACGGAGCTTTTTACTTTCCTTCCTGCTTCTTCACGTCCAAGTTCTCACCGTGCAAGCCTGGGAAAAGGCCGGTGCCAAGCTTCACGTGCAGGCTGAAACCCCGCGGAGGTCCGGGCTCAGCCTAAGCAAGCCGGAGGCTCGGATCGACGGCGTCTCTCCGCAGAGCGGGGCAAGGCGAGCGGGTTGGGTGGCACGCCGGGGCAGAGCCCTCGTGCCCAACGTCCCACGGCCGGCTCTGCTCCCCGCCGGTGTGCCGCGGAGGGACCTGCACCGCGGGAGCATCCCCCGAGCGCCCACCGCACCTTCCCTCCTGCTGTCCCCGCTTATCGATACCTTCCTCGTTCCCAGACTTTTCTGGTCTGTTACCATGGCAATCCCTCGCCTCAATAGGGTCCTTGTGAACTTGTTTACCATCCCAATTATAACATTTTCAAATCCAGGCTGATTATGACAGCTCTGTGTCGCCCATCTGCGCCTGATCCGATCAGCACTTCCACAACAATGCATTGGCAGGTCACCACCGCCCTGCAGCACGCGCTCCCCCACGCTCTCGGCAGCCGGAAAGCAGCAAATTTAGATGCTCGCGGGAAGCGGAGGATTCGCCGTTCGACACCCAGCCTGCGAGGCAGACCGGGAGGGGAGAGGCACATCGAGGGGGCATTCGCCACGCTGGCACCTCTCAAATTTCCTTTAAAGAAAGTGAAAAGGAACTTTTTCTGTTGACTTTGCGATCGTGTCCTTGTGGGATTAGACAGCACGGAGGGGAGCTGCCACATCCCACCAGCGATGCTTGCAAATGAGGGGTGGGAAGCGTCCCAGCCCCAGGCGGCTGGGCAGCCGTGGGGTGCAGGACCCCTGGATCACCCCGGAGCCGTGGGGTGCAGGACCCCTGGACCCCAGGAGCAGGACCTGAGCGAGGACAGGATTTAATTCTTCTGCGACTGGACCCGCAGGCACCCACGGGCACCGGTGACACGGGGGATGCGCCCACCTCGGGGACACAGCTTGTGCTACTGGACCATTAGGCTGTTAGAGGAATTCTGACCCCCTGAAAATGGTCAAATAGCGAACGTGCCGATAGAATCTCAGAAAGTCCTGCGGGTGCAAAGTCCCGCTATAATAATTGCAGTGCACCTACTCCTGTTCTCCACGTGCAGCTCATATGAGGCAGCCCGATATTAGCAGATAGTAATTGTTGATGGTGTTCAGGTGGGTATGAGAAAATTGATTTTTTACAGAGCTTGGCTTTCAGTTATAAAAGTATTGCCAGGCACTGCTTGGGAAATCCCGGACCACCTCGGCCATGGTGTCAGCACGAGGGGACCTCGTCTGGCACGGAGAAGATGGGTCTGATCCTGTGTTGCCCTGGGGAGAGCAAGATGTTGGTGCAGTTATACCAAGGATTTATTTGGCCACAGGATTGAATATTAAAAATGAGTAAGATACAGACATTGAGAAAAAAGCAAACCCATATTCCTATTCTTTTGCTGCTTTTTACAACTACTGGTCAAAACCCAGTGTGGTTTCACATCCTTTGGAAATAAATCACTCTTTCTAGTAAAAAAGCCATTTGTCCAAGGCGTTGGACATCATATAGCCAAGGAAAGGTTCAAGGGACACGTAGCGTCTCTCGCAGTTGACAAAAACTGGACCAGCTTTGAGGCACACAAGCCCTTTTTCAGACCCTGCGTATTCACAGCTAAATTTCCTAAGGAAAACCTGTTAATTTGACAGAGAGGACAGAAAAAGGTAGGAGAAACCAGAGGCTTTAACATACCTGCCAAAGAATAGATTGGAATGGATCTCTTAATCCCACAGGCAGGAAGGTACTGAGATCCACGGTGGGAATTACAGCCAAATCATTTCAGGCTAGAGATAAGCAGGTTTTGGTACAAATTTTCAACAGGGATGAAAATTTAGCCATTGGAAGCATCTAGCAAGAACCATAATAGAAAGCCTGTCCTTTCAAGTCTTAAAATCAAGACAGATATCCTTCTGAAAGAGTTTCTCTAGCTCAGCAGCAGGACTGCGCGGGATGCAGCTATTCTGGGGCTTAGATTAAATTAAAGGATGATAATAGTCCCTTGTCTCTGAATCTGTAAAAGAAAAGTACACTTAAAAAAAAAAAAAAAGTGCTGGTGTCACTTGTGCCAACTTGTGACTCAACTGCAACATGCGCATATTTCTCACAGTTCGGGATTTTTCCAAATAACTCGGTGTTCTCAATGGATTCATTATGAGCCTCTGAAAGAGCATTGTTAGCATCAGCCCGGGACGGAGCCTCCGCTCCCTCCGCTTCCGTCCCCTCCCCGAACCCTGGCCGTCCCGGGGAACGCTGCTTCCACTGGGTTTTCCCAATGAAGATAAAGCAAATCTGTCTGTCAGCACGTGTCTGATTAAGTATTTTCTTACTGTGCTTAAAAAAATAAGAAGGGCTTTGGCGGATAACTGGGAAAAGTGCAACGGTACAGATGTCCAAATAGAGTTCCTGAGACACCATATAAAAACAATATTTCTCTGGAAAAGAACAAAACAAAACACAACACAACAGGAATTCGTGGTCCCTCAATGAAAACATGATAATTTTCCACAAGTCTGACATTAACTGTGCGAACACTCTCTCCACGCCTATGGCCGCCTGCCTCGGGAGGCATCACTTTCCCACGTACAGAGAAAGCACTTTCTGTGCGGTTTGGTTTTTACGTGGAAGAGCGTTATCCTCTGCCTTTTCACAGGCATACTTTCAGAACCGTGAAAACAACGTCTGGTCGCTCGGGGACCCGGGGGTGGAAGGGCAGAGCCGTGCCGCCTCTCCTCCGTGTCTGCTCTGCTGGGTGCCCCAGGGGCAGGGACTTTGCAACTGCACAGCTTGAACCGCAGAGAATTTCACAGTTTTCCAGCGATGCATAGCA
The DNA here is from genome assembly GCF_011004875.1 of Balearica regulorum gibbericeps. NCBI lineage: Eukaryota > Metazoa > Chordata > Aves > Gruiformes > Gruidae > Balearica > Balearica regulorum. The sequence goes on along the minus strand of NC_046220.1, from coordinate 86,581,828 downwards.
TCGGTATAATTTTTATCAACCAAAAGAACTTTGGTGTCAGAATGAATACCAAATTATGGTCTTTTTTTTTTTTGCTTTTGTCTGACAATTATTGAAAGCCAGTTTCCAGTATCTCATCTAGCTTTCTGGGGCAGTACGAACTGTTCGCTCCGCACGAAGCGGTTGCTGCTGGCCCGGGTTTTGCTCTCTGCGACGAAGGCTCCTGCTTCTGCCGCCGTGCCTCCGGCTGTCCCCGGGGACGTCACCGCCTCGCCGGCGGGCCCTGCCGCGATCCCGGCGTGAGGCACGGCAGCCGCAGGCAGCGTGTGCCGCCAGACCCGGCCGGGTGATACTTCCCTCCCCGCTACCCCCAGCCTGGAACGGAGCACGGATTTATGCTCTCAGTACAAACATCACAGGAGATTATAGGCTTGAACAGGCTTCCAAAGCACCATTTTTCTCTTTTTTTTTTTTCTCATCTCATTTTCGTCCCATTTCTCTTCCTCTGATTCCAATTTCAAATTCTGGAACAGCAATTGAGAGACTTTTGCTTATGAGCAGCCACAAAAGCTACCAGTAACTTAACGAGCGGACAGCACTGGCGTGCAAAGAGCCAAGTAGCAGCTTTGGAGTAGCGCAGCTCCATCCTCCTCCTGCCCGTGGCCAGGCTGCCTCTCCTCGGGTTGGAAGGGAGAGTTCCCATCCTCGTCCGCATCTGCCTGCCCTGCATGACTGCACCGCGCGCTACCATGTGGCCGTGGGGACCTGGTTCTCTTTCAATCCATTTGCAGCACTAGAAAAATGATGGGTTTTGGGGTGGTCGGGTGAGGTTTTTTGCAGATCCATTCTCTGGTTTTGTTTGCCATTAAATCCTAACTTAATTTCAGATGTGCCTGTGGCAGACAATTTTAGTTAAACGCTGCCTTGACTGCCAGAATACTTCTACCGTACTTTGTTTTTTAATCCCACTAAGCTGAGAACATCTTTCGCTTAGTTTGGAGAGACACAGCTGAAAAAAAAAAAAAAAAAAAGAACACAGAAGGCCTGCTTTTAAAAATGGATGTGTCTGTGCATCAGGGACGGGGCTCAGTTTCTCTTGCTTGTGTCGGCAGCGCCTGACACCGCTGCGAGCCCACGGCTGCGGCTGCCAGCCCAGACAGGGCAGAGAAGGGCACGGAGGAGCCTTTCATCCCGACATTCCCGGCACGCTTTAGCGACCTTCATCCTGCCCAGATGTTGCCCCCGCAGAAATCCTCACGAAGCACAAATTGTATTCGCAGTTTCGTAACCGCAGACCAAGTTTTCACGGGCGGGACGGGTCTGTGCCGTGGGAACACAACCTGCAGCAGCGCATCTCTTCCACGGTGAGCTTTGGCTTTGCCCTTCCTTGAACAATACTCACAGGTGACTTAACCTCTGCCCAGCTAATCCTTTTGCTGCAGGCCGTTTCCTTCGCTGGTGACCAAGTTGCCCCCCAAATCAGCGGCACCCCCGATCGGTGCCGTTCTTTGCTTCCAAGCCCTCCTTGCTCCTGCGCCCCTGGGCTTTTCCCAGCAGAGCCGTGTTCCCTGCCTCCCATCCCTCTGGGAGCCGGGGTTTACACCGGGCACAGCCTGGATGGAGGGAGGGTGAAGCCCTAAGCCCGTGCCTCAAACCGGGGAGCTTGTCGCTCTCAACTGCTGGCCACACGCTGCGTGTTTCCACAGAAGCCTGTGCTCTTCCCCTTCCCGGGCAGAGCTGGGACCCCTCCGGTCGCTGGCCTGCTGCCCGGCCAGCCGCTGGTGCGGCACCTTCCAGGTGTGGCCACTGGGTTTTCTTAAAACACCGTGTTCTTTATTAATTGCGTATCTTCATAAATATTTACGCTGGTGGTGTTAGGTAGTGAGCTGCTTTGTTATGCTGTATTAGAAGTTCCTGGCAAAAAAAAAATAAAAATTTAAATCCCTCCTGCTCCCAAGCTCAGAGAAACGGCAGAAGCCCTGGGTCCGGTGGCCCTCCCGAGGGTTTATCGTTGGGTAGGCCAGCCCTGCTGACATCTCGTTTCCGCCTCAGTGGGATGAGAAACAGGACCCACCCGCAGCTCTTGCTCTGCAGCACGACGGGGCTTTGCAGATACCGGGCTGGGTCCCGCGCGGCCGGGGCCTTGCGGTGAGCACGAGCCTCAGGCGCGCACGCTGAGGGGTGGTTAAAGCTGCATTTGTTGATCAGATCATTCGTCTTCCTTGGTTTAGACCCAATTTCCAGGGCATTTGAAAAGCAAACCAGTATCAGTTCGGTTACCCAAGTTGATTGCTGCGCTTGTTATTTATGCAATAATTCCCTCCCAGCTCCGCTTGCGGAGGTGGACCCGTTGCTCGCTTAAATACGGCCCGGGCTGTCTGATTACTTCATGCCCTATGCAAATCTTGCCAACTCCGCTACCTTTCCAGTAATCTCTTAATTCTCTAGACTCTCGGGGAAGATGCTGCCGCTGGATCGCGGGCACATTCTTCAGCGCGGGGCTTTGCACGCGAGTGTCTTGCTGCACGTTTGGCTTTAGGCCCAGGGCCGGATTTAGTTGCACAGCATCAATTTTAAATTCTTAAAAATACTGAGGGTGAAGTGGGGAGGGCGGCTGGAGATTTCCGCTTTATTAGCATCGGGGAGACAGGTTCAGCTTTGTGGCACAGCAGAGGAAAAAAATGAAAGAAAACTGGTTTTGGTGGAATTCCCTTTTTGCTTTTGGCGGGAAGGGGGTCAGGAGCCGAGTTCCCCCCGCGCCCGCAGAGCACCCCCAGGGCCACCCGGTCTGCCAGCCCTTCCTCAGCTGCCGGGGAAGGAGACCCTCTGGCTTTTTGCTGTGGCAAAGCCCGGTTCTACAAAAAAGCCCCATTTCTGCCAAATGTGGGGTTTCCAGCGAGACTGGGAAGTGCTGAGAAAGGGAGCTCGGGGCGGCGGGGGGCACTCGGGGTTGGGGGTCTGCACGTCCCTGCAGCGGCACGACCCGGCGTGCAGCAGGCAGCAAGGCCAAGGAGAGCATCCATGCGGGGACATCTGTCCCCTTAAACTGGTCCTCAGTTACAGGACAAAAAAAATTTGTCATGCAAGCTGCTCCGTGCGTTTCTACCGATGGCTTTTTGGGCAGATTCCCTGCAAATGACACCTGGGGGGAGCGAAGGGAAGGTGCTGAGCCCGCGTGCACCTCGCTCATGGGCAGGAGGGCAGAGAGCGAGTGTGCAAAGCCAGTACACGGCTCCAAACCCGTGCTGAGCCGGAGGATTACGCAAAGCAGGAAATAGAAACGCCGCTGTACGACTCACGCAGCCAGCATCTCGCTGGAACTGCGAGTTTTTTCTTTTACGATAAACGTTCTGGGATTTTTCTGGAAATTCATAGTTTAATGTTTGCGTTCGGGAACGGTTTGAGCAAATATTCACGGACGTTTTCCCCAGTGAAGCCTGAATAGCAGCTAACTGTTGTCAGGTTATGTCAATAAAGACCATAGCACAGAATCTCAAAGCAAAGCTGTATTTCATTTGATTTTTTTCCAGGGAAGATGGTTCTGAGTGCTTGCCCTGAGCCGGTCCTGAGCTGTAGACCTGCCGCTGTCACCTGGACCTTCCCCGTGCACAGGCAGAGCTGTGCAGGCAGAGCAGAAGGGTATTGCCCTCAGTTCTCCGCAGCTGCAGGGACTACGCTTTCGGAGGAGATGTTAATTCTGATCGACAAACCGGGATCCATCCCCTCCGCTGGGTGCTGGAGCCTGAAGCCACGGCCGCAGCTACCGGCAGGTCGTCTCCAGCCCACGTCCCCCAGACCGGTGGGACTGGCCCCTGCCCTGCTGCGGGTCCCAGGCGAAGAGCCAACCTCTTATTCTCACGATGAATAATCAGCTTTTTACTGCAGAGACTGTCTGTCGGGTGAGGAAACACTACTTTGCACAGGGAGGCCCTTTTTTTTAGTCGGGGCTGTTTGATAGACAAATGATCAATAACGGCAAGGACAGGCTCTCTGTGAACCTTGAAACGATTCGTACTAAACTTTGGCTCCCTGGAAATACAAATCTTGTGTTCACTGGAGATAACGTATGATTAAGATTGGTAGGGTTTTTTTATCCCTCATTTTCAAAGCTTGCACACCGGAGTGAGCAATATCCAGGTCTTTCATAAAAGGTGCTTCAGGAAAAAAAAATATCCAGGGTCGCATCTCAGCTTCGGTAAATTGATATAAATGATGTCAATAAATTCCTCCATGAGAGGTTCCAAAAGGTTTTCATTTGCCTGGCGGCATCTCTGGCAAAGCCGGTGGCGGCACGGGCTGGTTCGGTGGTGGGACCCTTGTGTCCTGCCCACAGGTCTCTCTCTCTCTCCCTCCCACTTCATCTATGCTTATTTTCAAATACTGTACATTTTGCTCCAGAATATCCCTGCTTCCAGTTCCTAGATTTCTCGGGAGAGGGTGAATAAAGGTGATTTGCTAAAATGGGGACTTAATATTCGACTCTCTGTATCGTTCACCTATTTTTGATGGTTTATTATGATCGAAGGCACAACTCCATTGAGAGATCAGTGCCTGCTGAAATTTTAAAAAGTATGGGGAAAATTGCATACGGTTATAGAATTTTTGATATGCACGTTAGTTTTAATCTGAGCAACATTATCATAATTTAACAGAGGAGACGTGAAACATTCGGATACAATAGCTGATGTAATTAAATGTGGAAGGGAGTTGCAGGGAAATGACAGGTTTCCATTTTCAGTACAAACACTCTTCCAAAAATTACGGGTGCTCAGCAACAAATATGACACCTATCTAAATTCAGGAAGTACAAAATGTTCATATTGATATTAAAAGCGAATGTGGAATCAGAAATCCAACTGAACAGTGGAGACGGTGCGGTGGCAAGGACCGCGTCAGAAGAGAGGGAGGCACGGCTGACCCCGCCGCCTCTGAGCGGCACCTCGTAGAAATATTGGGGTATAAATCCTGATGCCAGATTTTCTGTGGAAAGCTAAAAGCGGTGCCGTTCTGCCTTGCATCCCATTCACACGCTGCAACTCCTTTTTGCTTTCTCACCACTCCAGCAGTGGTGACCCCGTGTTTTCCCCCAGGGCTCCTGCCTGAGCTCTGAACTCTTCCTCCTCCTCCTCCTCCTCCTCCTCCCGCTCCCTGCAGCCCCGTGCAAGGGCCGGGCAGGACAGGGCGATGGAAGGACGCTGTGCTTTCGGGAACGTTGCAGGGATGGAGGGCGTCAGTGCCGAGCTGTGCTGCACGGAGAGGAGAGGACCGGGAGGCGCTGCGTGGGAGACGGGGAGGAGGCAGAGTAGCGGGTGTTCGCTGATTTTATTTGCTTTATGGAAATGCAACAATTGCCTCCATTCAGCAGATGAAGAAATGAGTCACGGAGAAGTCGATGGTTTGCACGTAGCCGTGTAGGACATCTGTGTCATGTCAGGCCGCGGCGGCCTCCCCACCGGCCGGCCTCGACCCCGGCCTCCATCCTTCCTCCTCTCCCTTCGGCTCCTTCGCCAGCTCCTTTTCACCCCGATGAGCGAAAACGCTGCGGGGTGCGGGCGCGTCGGGGCGTGGGGGTCTCTCTGAGGCAGGAGAAGGGACTCGCCGTAATGTCAACTATTCCATTCCTGAAAACTAGGGGGAAGAATTCCGCCGGGCTGGGAGCCGCCGATAAACAGGCAGCTGGCACGGGGAGGGAAATTTCTTTCTTCTGTTACCTTGTGCTTCTGCAAGTCACAACTCTGTCGCTCAGTGCCTCGCTGCGGATTTAGAAACCCGACTGCAGCCTCCCCGTCTTTTCCGTGTCTGTCTGCGTCTCCGCCAGCAGCGCAGCGCAGGGCCAGATGCTCGGCGGGGAGGGACCGGGGATGCGGGGGGCGAGCATCCCTTACCCCAGCTGCGCAGCTCCTCTGCTGCCTGCAGACCGACAGGGAAACCAGAACCGGGAACAGCAGGCGTATTCGCCTTTCCCGGGTAATTCTTAAAGCAGGAGGGGAGCGACGTGGGGCACTGACCGTGAACTTGAACCGGCTCGGGTTAAAACCAAAGCGAAACAGCAGAAACTGTTTGCTCCAGCTGAGGAGCTTGTGGAAATAAAGCTGGAGAAAGGTCAGATCCGCTGCTGGCGTAAATCAACGCCGCAGCTCTGGCAGGAAAGAGCCGGGCCGGCTCGGACACGTGCAGGACCTGGACCGCGAAGCCCGGCCGCGGAGGGGATGTTAATTAGTGTTTGCTGGTGTGATTAAAGCAAGCCAGGAGCGAGCGAAGGTGGGCTGGTTTGGGGAGCGCTCCCCGGGGGAAAGGCAGGCTGGCGGTTTCGTGGCTCAGGTTTCCCCGGCTGCAGAGACCGTTGCCCTCCTCGTCCCTGATGGCCGACCGCAGCGGTGCTTTTGCTGCTGGATCCCATCCACCGGCTGGGAACGACTGCCAAACACGCGGGGCTGAGCGTTAACGCAGCCCTCGTGCTAAACCTGGGAGCACAACGGGAATCCCCGAGCGAGGCCAGCGCGGGCACGACGCGGGGACAACGGGGGGACGACAAGGGGGCAGCACCCGACCCTGCCGGAGCACAGGGGATGGAGGGCCCTGCAAAGTGCCAGCGTGTGAAGGACGGATGCCCGCTTCCGATTTGCACAAACCCTCTAGAAAACAGGCAAATTAAACTTCTTCGCATTGAGCGGTATGCAAATCCAGGCTGCTCTGAATATCTTCACACAGAGAGTTTGCCAGAAAAGGACACAGCTGCACGGTAGTGAAATCCTCTCTGATGACTGGTTAGAAAAACAGAAGATTCGGTGCCGCTTGTAAGGCTTCCTCCTCCTCCTCCTCCTCCTCTGATGCAGAGCTCGTTTGCTTGGTAGACAGTTCTCATGAGCATTTCAAGCAGAAGGTAGCGATGGCGGCTTGGCAAGGCCCCCCACCGAAAATCCGTATTTGGATCATGAATCAGTACCATAATTTCTGTGTAAAGGAACATTTCAGGAGGATTTACAGCATAACATGCTAACATCGGATCTGCTTGTCACAGATCGTGTTAAAGGCTACAGATAAAAGGTTTGCAGTTTACAGCCCTGGAAAATTAGAATGAATTCCCCGCTGGGAGCACAGAGCAATGACTAGGGGAAATCTTTCCCGAGACACCAAGTTGGACCGAGAGCCACAGCTGACTGATGGCAGAAACAGCTCCAAGGAAACGATCGCGTACCTGGACATCGCAAACCCAAACCCCGCGAAACCCCGCGGGCCGGCGGCGAGGCGGCTCCGCTCCGCACGGCATCGGGGCAGGCCCAGAACGAGCTGCGTGCCGAGACGTGGCGTGGCTTCGGTGCCGTGGCGGCGAGGTGGTTAACCCTGAGGAAAGTCAGGGAGTATGATGAGAGGGCTAAAAACCAGGGGGGTTTATTTGGAGAGGACAGCTTTTTCTGTACACTCCTCTCTCTGCTGAGAAGGCTTTCGGCTTTTTAACTCAGGACCTCTGACCTGTAGTGAAAAATCTTGTCCTAGTTCGTTTTGTTTCTTTTTTTCTTGTTTAAAGTTAAGAACTTAAAATGCACACAGACTTCTGCTGTTCCAGAAGCCTTGTATAACACGATGCTGATGTGAAGCAATCCTCCCCCAACTCCACAGCCAGGTACCGGCTGAGTTCAGGGAAATTCAGGTCAAACCCACCTTCCACGACTAACCTGCCAATGTCTGAATGGCCGAAACCCCATTTCAAAGAATGCAAAACCGTTGTAGCTTCATCCAACCACTCTTCGCAATTACTCAAAATTCAAGAGTTCCGCTTAAAACGGTGATCAAATCCCTGCAGCCCTGAACAAAACCAGTCGCGCGCCAGGCAATCACACGCCGAACGGGAACTCTGCTTTCGATACACAGTGAGGGACTACTCGGTGGACTCGTTCCCATTTCTTTGGCGAGATTTTTAGGACGTTCAAGCTCAAAACGCAAAGTAGAATTTTGAAAACATTGAAACTAATAGGTAGAAAAAAATTAAGAAGTTTGCCGAAAAATCCTCTGAAATGAGAGCACAGAATTCTTCACATGGAAGAGATGTACAAAAGCTCTACGAACATGTTTTCTCTTTTCAAAAGCTGTTTTCTAAATGTCAGTTTTATCGCCTTTTTTTTAAACCATTTATGACCATATGTGTTTTTATGATATTCACAACATGCTTGTGCCACACAAGATGCAAATGTAATTTCCTGTTATAATGGCACAATATGCATAGCAACAAATGAGGAACGAGTGACACAAACTAATGAAAAGTGGCTCTCTGTGTGCGTGCGTGTGCGCCTGGAACGGGGGGGGGTTCCCCCTGGCAGGGAATTACCCGGAGCACTGACGGGGGGTTCGGGCTCCCAGTCCTGCGCAGCCGGTGCCCACACGTGGGGTTCGACCCAAACTCATTCCGAGGTGCCTCTCAACTCTTCCGTTAGCAATTAGAGAAACCTCTTCGTCACAGATGCCATCTCTTTGTACGCGCAGGCGTTGGATTGCCCGCTAATTGCCCTATTGCAGCCTCACCCGCTCCGGCGAGTCCCTTCACCAGGTGATCCCGTGGCCATCCCCGCCGGTCCAGTGCGAAGGACTCATGTGCAAGAAGGTGGAGGAGCGGGCATCCCCCGCCGAGCGGCAACCTGGGGCCGGTGGGAGCAGCCGAAAGATTGATGGCGCCCGGTTCGTGCATCCCTGCGAGGCGACGTGAGCTCTTGCGGCGTGTGCAGGACTTGGATGTGTGCTCGGAGGTGAAAGAGGTGAAAGGGGTTAGCAGCAGTGGCTGGAGGTAGACGTAAAATAGCAAGCTGACTTGGCAGAATTAGTCACAGGCACTCCACCAGGTCACCAGAGACAACTGCTGCCAGCCCGGGTCTCCTCCGCACAAACGCTGCGGTCAGAGGTGGTGCCGCCTGTGACGGGATGGCGCGGGGACAGGAAGGGACCAGCAGAAAAGGATGAAAAAGGAGACCAAGAGTAGGGTGAGGAGGGGGATAGCGATTCCCCTGCCGAGCCCCCCAGCCCCTGGCCCCGCTCGCCTCTTGCACTGGGAGTCCCGGGCGCTCCTGCACCTCTACCGCGCAGAAATCCTGGTCTCCTCGGGGAGAAAACCGCTACGGTTCTCCATCAGCAAGGCTGAGCAGTCATTACCGGCTGCTTGGGCCAGGGCCACGGTGACACCCCTCCTCCCAGGCTCACCACCTCCCGGCCCCGCAGCCTTTCACGGAGCAAGCCGTACTGTCGCTCTGGGTAACAGCCGCATCCGACAGCGCACCTCGCAGCCAACCTAATAAGAAATGCAGAGCGAGATGCTCCCCCGGAGCTAGCTTTGCCCCCGGGACACGTGCCGTGGGGAAACACCGCCGTGCCATCGCATGGGGCGAAGCCGCAGCGTCGCCTGCGCCCTGCTCCTGCGCCCGGTGCGTCGGGGTGACCCGCTGGCTACCGGGTCAAAATTCAGGGCCTGCAACCTTCCCCAGGGCATGGCGACAAACCGAGAGCGGCATCGGCGCAACGAAGGCAGAGGCAGCGCGGGAGAAGCGGTGCAAAACACGAGCCCATCGGTCATGGGGTCTGGGGAACCCGGAGCACGCGACGGCTGCCGGGCATGGTCCTGCTGCGGGGGGGCTGCGCGCCGAGTGCCGCCGTCACCGCCGCGGTGCTGCACTGGCGCGGAGCGGCTGCGGTGGCTCGCTCGCTGCTTTTGAGAAAAGAAATATGTAAAAAGCGGAAAAACACATCATCGGGAAACGCTCGATTAAATACCGCTTGTGCATGTCATCCGCATCACCAAAACAAATACAAGAAAGCAGCAAAGACACACACACACAAAAAACCAAACAAATAAAAAAAAGACAAGATGAATTTCCTGGGAGGCGAAAGGCGTCTGGGGGCTGCAGGGGCAGGGCAGGGGCACGGGCAGCGTGCGAGGGGGGCTCGACCCTCCCTGACCGCTCACTGCCCCGTAGCCGAACCACGAGGGGCTCTCAGGCAGCGCCGCTGACAGCGACTGATGTCACACCGCAAAAAATGTATTTTTAAACCAGCTGCAAACTTCCAAAGCCTCAAGCGAAATGTTTTATTTCCTATTTTAAGTAAGGCGGGAGTGCGCGACACGTCGTGACTGGAAAAGGTTTCCCGAGGGAGTTCCTGGCGGGAAAAAGCTGTTTGAATAAACCCGATTTTGTCACGAGACCCTCTCGCACTTGGCACAAAAGAAATCACAGGGAAAAACCGTTTCGAAACGAAAAAGTGCAAAGTTTTCGTTAGCTATTTTAAAGAGTTTGATATTTTTAACGACGTTTTCATTTTTTGTTCCTATTGTCTTAACGGTATGACATACTGCCGCTTATTCAGTCAGAACAGGATAAAGCACAATGCCAAAATATTTTGTTATTTTCATCCTGCTTATTAATCATTAAGGAAATTTGCAGTTAAGTATCAATTGAAACATTTTATCCTCTCTAGAGCGCAGTACTTTGCATCATTGCAAAATGATTTGAAAAGCCTGATTTACGACTTTATTGGAGAATCCAGAATTGATTACGCCGGCTTTCAGAGTCTTATTTGCTCTTCGGGAAATGCCAAACCCGCCCCAATATGCGTCGCTGGTTTTGCAAATTCATAGACGGAGAGGAAGCGTTAACACAGCCAGTGCCGACGCACGCTCCGCTACCGAGATCGATAATCTGGGATAAACGGTACATACAGCAGCTCGTAGAATTTAAAACATCTGAGGTGAAATTGGGAAAAACAGATCAGAGAGTCCAAAAATAGGAATCGGCAGGGAAATCCCATTTCCTGAGAAATTTTAAACACATTCATACTTTTTTTTTTTTTTTTCTTTTTTCCCCAGCTGGGAGCAAGTGTCAAAGTGTTATCCTTCCTCACAAAGTGTAAATCGAGAGTTGGGGCTAGCTGTGGCTGTGACCTTCGGTGGCACATACAGCCTGTTAAAAAGGGAAGAAAAAAGCCCTTTACTTAAAATATTCATACCTCGCCTTGCAGAGCGACATGTGTAGCGGTTCGGAGGAGAACGTTCCTCAGGGCTTCAGCCGCCTGATTTCAGCTTTTGCGGGAATTACTCATGGAATAATAAATTTCTCTGAATTATTTACAGATTTTTCGTGTAACGCACTGGAAGACAATTCCCACCTTGCCGTGCACTTTTGAGCACGCAACTTTGCCGCGACTTCCGAAGGCGATCCTGCCCCTCGCGCGGCAGCCACGGAAGAGCGCTGACGTCTCTTCTCCTCGCACCTCGACGAGGTCATGGGTTGAAATCCCGCCGGAGACCAGGTGCGGGCTTCCTTCGCCATCTGCGGATCCGGGATGAAGCGCTCCTGCCGCGCTGGTGAACGGCGGGCGCCCGGGCGGGCAGGCTCCCCCCAGGGCGGGGATGCCGCGGCAGGCAGCGAGGGCGGCAGGGGAGCAGCCGCACCCGCGCCCTTCCCCTGGTCCCGCTTGCGGGCACGTACCCGGGCATTGCGCTTCTCCGCAATCGAGCGTGGCAATAAAGCACGACGATGTCCTGCAAAAGCGGCCGATGGCATTAATCGTGTATAAAGTTTGATTTGAATCGATCATCTCGTCCCGTTTCTAAATCTTTCCCCTTTAGGAACGGCATTCCCCGAGGGGTCCGGGCACGCTGCAGGCACCCTTGGCTGGCCTCGCCCACCTGCGGTCGCTCGGTACCCGCAGCGCTTCCCCTGCCCCGTCGCTGCCGCGTGCCCGTCTGCCCACGGTCGGGCACGAGGTGCCGTCTCTCGCCCGAGGAGAGCTGCGTGGCGGCCCGGGGGGGCTCTGGGGAGCAGCGGGCGCAGTAGGGACGGAAGGACACCTGGCCATGCCAGCGTTTGCACGCGCAGCAAAGCTCACCGAGATTTGCACGAGCGTCGCACCCTTGCGTGAGGATGCTGCGGATGGCCGTGTTACCCGGCGCCGTGCCCAGCCACCAGCCCGCAGCAGTGACCGGCGCACCACCGGCGACTCAGGCACAAATCAGGGGGGTCGGCCTCATCGCCCGCTGCCATGCACACCCAGACCCGCCTGAGCCCCCTGCCCGTACCCTCAGGGTGCTTTGGGTCCCACCACCCTCACCCAACCCCAGGCATCTCTGCGCTGCAGCCGGGGCAGGACGTGCAGCGCTGGGACCTGGGGCAGGCACCCGGCGAAGGCGCGTTCGGCCGGGCTGCGGGCACCGAGCGCGGATGGGAAGGACACGAATTGAATTTTACTCTGGAATGGCGGCGGGGGATGGAGTCGGACGATTAATTGCCGTTTCGGTGAGGTTGCGAGTGGATGCTCACCCCGAGACGGGCATCTCCCGTGCGTGCTCATAAATAACGCACAGAGGGATGGGGTTTTTCCCAAACGGGGGCAATATCGTGTTGTCCTAATTTAGGAGCTTTTGTATCTCATCATAAAGAGCCCTAGAACAAGAGGATTAAGGGAAAACTCTTTGAAAATCAGAGCCCATGTTATTGCTTCTTGATGGACTAACAATTCAGATCTAATTGATCACGGCATTAATTATACATAATCTCTATGTACTCGGGTAGCCTTGTGGGATATTTCTAATCAAATTAAAACTAATTCAAAGCAATCTGACATTACAGAATGTTTTGTCTCTATTTTAGGACAGGGAGTCAGGGGATGTGAAATGCGTATTACATCTTGATCTGAGCGCACGCACTGTAAAAAGGCCTCTAATATCATCACTTCCACGCAGCAGCGATTCTGAGTGTGGTAGTCGTGTGGCTCACAGAAATTATTCTTTTTTAAAAAAAAAAAAAATAAAAAAAAATTCAACTGGCAACATGAAAAAGCCAGGAGTAGGTGAGTTGATGCTTAAAGCGGGCACACAGCACACCTCCGGTCAGCAAACCGTCGGGGAAAAAGGCTTTTCTGAGCAGGGGCAGACTGTTTAATCAGAGCAATAATGAGATATATACATTTGCGGATTAGAGGGCTTTTCATCATTTTAAACTGAAAGCACGGGGAGATATGTTTTGATTTCTTTTTATGAAAACGCTCTGAGGAGTCGGGAGGATGTATTTAAGTTAAAAATAGTGGGTTTAATTGAAAGTCAAAAGGCAGCGTGCTTACCTCACAGCTTGAATGGAGCCCATCCAAAAACACACAGCAAGAAAAAAGGAGTCGGGGACGCGACGCTCATCTGGTGTAAATCAGCGCGGCTTTATGGGCTTCACCCCGCCGAGGGTCTGGCCCCACTTACCGCCTTCCCCCTGGCAGGAGGAGGGGGCCGAGCCCGGCGGGGTGCTGGGTGCGGGGGCACGCCGGGGTGCGGGGGCTGCCGGGGGCTGCTCGCCCAGGTGCTGCCGCTCGCGGCTCCCCTTTGACCCAAACCTGCTAAAATCTTTGAAGGTTTCACGTTAGCGGCTCTCTGTATGTTTAGAATAACAGAACACATTGGAAACTTCAATAAAAAGTGGTTTATTGATTCTAATTAAATCTTTTTTTTTTTTTTTTTTTAAAAGGTATAGCAGACACCGATCCTAGTTAACTTTAATTTAGGACTGACATTTACACGCTGCCTAAGAAGTGGGAATTCAGAGTGGACGATTCATTTTAATTTTGGCGAAAAATATCATTTAAATGCCAGAAAACTGCATGTTTAACATTTGCATTAATTAAGTGACTTTAATTTAATAATAAATCTCTCCTGTCTCTATCTATTTACACTCATTCCTCTGTCTTGGCCTGGCACATTCTGTAGTGATTGAACTACTACTAATTACTTCTTTTCAAGTGTAAATACATTTTCATACTTTCCTCTAGCCAGGTAGCACGTTTACTATTTAGCTGATAATAACTTTTGGTAATGAAATCCTTAATTCGGGGGGCTTCTGTCGTACAAGAAGTTTTTGTGTCTATCCCGCAGCAGAAACAAGTCTAGACTAACCAGCCTGCATCTGGTCTGGGCGTAAATTCCTCTAAACCACCATCTGGAACGGTTTTCATATAAACACAAAGAAAATTCTACAATAACGCCCCCCCCCCCCCTTAGACATCCTCAAACTGTTGTTAAAAAAATTCACTTTTTCTATTTTCCTCCTCGATAGTGCTTTGTTTTTCAGGGCACGACATGCAAATACAGAGCCCTTATTTTAAATTTTCTGGTCAAAGATGGAGATCCAAGTGTTTTCGCAGCGCTCCGCCTCAAGACCTGGTGGACAGTACCACGGTTCTCCTGTTTTCCACCCAAAGCGCAGCAGGGGAGAAGCGTGGTTTCCCTCAGCAATTTCTCCCTCGGTGCCAGCGCCTCTTCGGGGTTATACTGCACCAGGAGCTAAACCTGTAAAATTTGGTCTGGATTTCACGGTTAAAAAACCCCCCATCCTTCCCACCTTCTGATGCAAAACGAGCTTGCCGCGTCAAAAATTTTAAAATACTTCTGAGCCGTGGTGGGACTCCCAAGTGAGCACATTGGGGTGAAACTACAGGGGAAGGGGACATTCAGGAAAGGTGCCCGGCGCTGGGCTGTGCCATCTCAGCCCGTGCGGACCCGGTCCCCTGCTTGGTGCGGAGCGGGGCCGGCAACCAACCCTCCCCAAGGGGCCGGTGCCCTTCAGCCAGCCCTTCCCTCGCAGCACGCCCCAGGAGCCGGCACCTGAGGTTCAAGACACCCTTCACCTTGGGTCGCTTCGCTCTCGGCATCCGCGCATCTTAAAGCGCTTCGACGTCCACCGCCAAGCTGCCGCTGCGCCTCTTTGCTGACTGCTGAGGATTTGGCTCCCTATGTTGTCGCTAGACGCGTACGCGTGTCAACCCCCTTTTTTGAGCAGAGTTAGCTTAATGGTACCTATTATTTAGGAACAGTAAATCAGTTTAATATTCTAATTCAGCCATTCGGTACCTTCAGACGCACGGTGTACCCGAGCCCTCGCAACCATACGGCTACGCGGTGGGAAGGGCGCAGCTCGGCACGCTGGGATTTGGCCATATGACTCCCAGTAACAAAGAGGAGGTACGGAGAGGCACCCGCGCTCCCCAGCCGGGCACCCTGCAGCCCCCGCGGCGCTGGGCAGAGAACCGAGGGATCCAGGCGCCTGGCACGGCTGCGTACCGGAGGCAAAGGCCGTTATAAACCGAGGACATCCAGTCCTGGGACTCAGGCAGAGAAATCTGGGGCTTCACAGCAGATGTTTCTAAATGTTCGGATTTATTTTTTATGAAGGTTTTACAAGAATCAATTCCAGTTTATAAGGGGTTTTTTGTTTGTTTTTTTTTTTATAATCTTTTTTTCCCGAGGACAGAAGAGGATTTGGAGAGTGCTTTCTTCTGTTCTGGTTGAAGTTTTACTTATTGCTTTTAAAACTCCACGATTTTACGTGAGATGCAGCCTTTGCAGACAGAGCCGCTATCGCGTTTCACAAATCACTCCTTCTTGTACCGTGCGACACGTGAACCACTGGAGCTGCGAGGCTGGGAGCGGATAGATTTACTGGGCGCGAGATGCAGAAGGAGAAATTAGCTTCGCAGGCGGCAGTAAACATTGTTTGGTTTATTTTTAGGGGAAAAGGGGCTGCTGGCGGGGCCGAGCTGCCTGCGGGAAGGGATCGACCTGCGGGGGCTCCAGCCCAGCGTCCCGGGGACAGACGGGGCCGGCACGGTCCCCGAAATCCCCGGTCCCCGAGAACAGGCACTCCCTGCCTGGCACTGCCAACCCAAAATCCCCGTTTTTCAGCCGCTTCCAAGTTTGCCAAATTTCCTTCCGTGCGGCAGTCTCCAGGTGACCTTCGGGGTTTTGGGGCTTTTTTTTTCCCCCGCCTGAAAGTAAATCCAGCCATTTCTGAGAACGCGGCTAGGGAAAAAAGACGTTCTTCTCGTGTTAAAATATTCTGTCAGGCTTTTCTTTCCGAGCGCCGTCGTATCGCACGGCTTGCGCTCATCTATAGCGTTTCCCCCGCGCCTCTGCTGTACTAGCGCCTGTATATATTTATAGAGAGAGAAAGTAAATATCGTTTACAAGCAAAGGTCTCAGCTGAGATATTTGTTGAACAATCTTCCTAAGGTGACTAGAAATTGATTTTTCTTGTAATGTCAAAGTCTGTTGACAGAACGAGATAAAAGGACAAAATATTTATTACGAAAACACGCCCGAACTGAAGGGGAGACCCGCCGGCGGCTGCCAGCCGGCAGCCCCTCTCTCCCGCAACGGTCTCCAACAGCACCGACCCCCCCGGGGGACACCGAGACGTGACGCCGGGGTAGGACGCGTGACCAGAACCCCCGGTGACTGGGCGGCAGCCCCGAGCGGGCAGCGCTGGCCCAGCCGAGCATCGCCCGGGCTCTGCCCCACCTCTGCCGTCCCCGCAGCCTGCGCCCGCCGCGAGATGGGATCTTCGCTATCCGCTCTCAACCCTCGATCAAGTTTCCAGGCATTTTGTATTACACTTGATTTAGCTTTGCTAGACTAAGCACATTATTAATTGGTTCTCTTTTTATTTACAATACTATTGCTTGAAATATATACTACGCTCGGTAATTGAATTTTTGGAATACAGTAATTAAAAAAGTCAAAAGAGCAATAAACAGAAGCGTTAGTAAATAATTGCATCTGAGAACGAGCATAAATCATCCAGATTAAATGATTTTATATCATATTTGAACTCTTTAATTTTAATTTATGGTTTCCAGACAATTTACAGCCACCGCTGACTTTGTTTTCCTCTGCCTGCCTTGTAGCCTTCGCGCTGATAAAAAGCTTTTCCAGAATCCTTAGATTTTTTTGTGACACGGTTTTCCCAGGTCCCCTTTTCCCTCGCTCCGCAGGGGCGAGCTGTGACCCAACGCGGGGGTCAGCACCAGATGAAGCGGCGTGGGCTCCGCGGGGCGGCCGGGCAGAGCTGGGGCGGCGTGGGCAGGGGCGCTGGGGGGCACCCGGCACCCCGGCACTGCCCGTCCCTCCCTGCAAAGCCCCCGCGCACCCCCCAGCTGGGCCCGGGCCCCCCCCGGCAGGAGCACGGGGACCCTCGGAGCCTGCGTGGGTGCGTGAGCGTGCGCGCGTGGGTGCGCGTGCACGTGCGCGCGTGTGTGGGCGTGGGCGTGCTCGTACGGGTGTGCGCGTGTGTGTGTGTGTGCATGCGTGGGTGTGTGGGCATGTGCATACTTGTGTGGGTGTGCACACGTGTGTGCATGCGTGGGTGTGTGCGTGCGTGTGCATGCTTGTATGGGTGTGCACATGTATGTGCATATGTAGGTGTGTGCATGCTTATATGGATGTGCACATGTATGTGCATGCGTGTGTGTGTGCATGTGCATGCTTGTACGGGTGTGCACAGGTGTGTGCCCGTGTGTGCATACACGTGCATGCTTGTATGGGTGTGCACAGGTATATGCATGCATGGGTGTGTACATGCTTGTATGGGTGTGCACACGTATGTGCATGCGTGGGTGTGTGTGTGCATGTGCACGCTTGTATGGGCGTGCACGGGTGTGTGCATGCTTATATGGATGTGCACATGTATGTGCATGCGTGTGTGTGTGCATGTGCATGCTTGTACAGGTGTGCACAGGTGTGTGCCTGTGTGTGCATACACGTGCATGCTTGTATGGGTGTGCACAGGTATGTGCATGTGTGGGTGTGTGCATGTGCATGCTTGTATGGGCGTGCATGGGTGTGTGCATGTGTGGGTGTGTGTACGCTTGTATGGGTGTTCACATGTATGTGCATGCATGGGTGTGTGCACGCTTGTATGGGTGTGCAGGGGTGTGTGCACGCGTGGGTGTGTGCACGCTTGTATGGATGTGTGCACGCGTGGGTGTGTGCCCGCTCGTACGGGTGTGCAGGGGTGTGTGCACACATGGGTGTGTACCCGCTCGCAGGGGTGTGCAGGGGTGTGTGCAGGGGGTGTGCCCCCTCATATGGGTGTGCAGGGGTGTGTGTAGGGGTGTGTGCCCGCTCGCAGGGGTGTGCAGGGGGTGTGCAGGGGTGTGTGCAGGGGTGTGCAGGGGTGTGCAGGGGTGTGTGCAGGGGTGTGTGCAGGGGTGTGTGCAGGGGTGTGCAGGGGTGTGTGCAGGGGTGTGTGCAGGGGTGTGTGCAGGGGTGTGTGCCCACTCGCAGGGGTGTGCAGGGGGTGTGCAGGGGGTGTGCCCCCTCATATGGGTGTGCAGGGGTGTGTGCAGGGGTGTGTGCCCGCTTGCAGGGGTGTGCAGGGGTGTGCAGGGGTGTGCAGGGGTGTGCCCGGGCGTGCCCTCCCGGGTGCCCGCAGCCCCAGCAGTCGAGGTGCCGCCGTCGGGGTTGCAGCGGGGCTGGGCAGGGGCCGCCGCTGAAGGACCAGGGCAGGGAGTTTCTCAAGTATTTATCTGCGATGGAACTGGGCATTTTCGCTCGGAACCGCTACGTTAGGCGGCTTTCCCGGCCAATTTCCCGGCAGATTCCCGCGAGCCGTGGCCGCCCAACAGGGCCGTGGCGTCCCGAGGCAGTTCGGGGGCCGCCGACGCTGCTGCTGTGTGAAGGGTGTTCAGGGGTTTTTTCAGGGAGCTGAACTTTATTCATTGTCACTTTTGAAATGTGCCATCTTTCTGGATTACACGCGATAAGCGCTCGCGGAGGATATAAGCTATCAGTTTTGGAGTTTTGATCTCCCAGAATTCAATTTTTTCTGGCTTAAGATCAAAAGATGACAAATATCTTGAAAGAAGACAGAAGCTTTATTGTTGCTATTTGAGGATATCGGCACGTCAGAAGTAGAGACGGGCTGTAAACTACCCTGTTATTTGGGACAAGTATTTTCCAACCTACACATTAAGTTCGGCTCGATAATTTTGCACATCTTTATTGGGAATAAAAGATGTTCCGTCGTACTGCCGATGCCGTCCACTCGCTGAAATCTGACAGTCGGCGCGGTTACTCTTCCCGAGGCATTTGAAAATGTCACTGGGGAAGCGCCGCTGCCAGAGGCACATTTTAACTGGCGCTGGGAGGGATCAGCGTATCTCAAAGCATCTCTCGGAGAAAACAAAAAAATTAAAAAAAAAAAAAAAAGAAGAAATAAGGGACTCGTAACGCCGGCATCCACAAAAGCCTTCGGCAGGCAGCGAAGGAAGCAGACAAATTATCTGAAAATGCTGAACGCCATGGGAGGGGAGCAGTGCGCACGCAGCTGGTGCTCCTGGAGGCAGCGAGCCTTCCCCAGGGACACGGTCTCAGAGCAGCTCCCCCCCCCCGAGCAGCACGTTGGGTCCCGGTTACGCGTGGGGGGCTGCGCGGGGTGCTGGGCGAGAAGGTGACCAGGAGCCTGCTTGGGGACGCTGCCTGGGGATGGGGATGTTGTACGGGATGGCGTACGGGATGCTGATCGGGTCGCCGGGCGTGAAGGGGCCTGGTTGGGGTGCAGGGGTGGCATTGGCGAGGTTGGGGTGGCATTGGCAAGGTTGGGGTGCCATTGGCGAGGTTGGGGTGCAGGGGTGGGACTGGCCTGGTTGGGGTGCAGGGGTGCCATTGGCGAGGTTGGGGTGGCATTGGTGAGATTGGGGTGCAGGGGTGGGACTGGCATGGTTGGGGTGCAGGGGTGGCATTGGCGAGGTTGGGGTGCCATTGGCGAGGTTGGGGTGCCATTGGCGAGGTTGGGGTGCAGGGGTGGCATTGGCGCGGCAGCAAGCTCCCTGGCGGTTTCCTGTCGGGCGGGGGGCCGCGCAGCTGGCACTGTGTCCCTGGGGGGGGGCCGTGGCTTCGCCTCCCCGGGGCCGCTCGCCCTGCGGTCGGGCACCGTGGGCTGGAACCGCCGCGGAGCTGCGTGTCCGTCCCCGCCCCCCCCGATAGCCGCAGTGCCGCACGCAACAGAAGTTGCTTTTAACCACCGTGGCATTAATTATTCTGCAGCATTAATTATTAATTTCCTTCATAGCAACGCGGTGCCTGGGGAATCACCTGCTTTTCTGGCTACCGTACAGCGGGAAGCAAACTTCCCTCCGAGCGCTCGCGGTCCCAGCCCTCCTCGCTCCTCTGCTGCAGACAACGCCAACATCACGTTCCCGAACCCAAGTCTGAGCGAGGCAGCGCCCAAAGCCGACGTCCCACCAGAGGCAGGGCCAGGTAACACGCTTTGCGTAAACGCTGATTTTCTCCGAGCGCCTCGATGCGTTTCCGAGGCTCTAACACATCCCGGACTTCCACCGAGTCCAGCCGCGCTCCGGTTTGATTCGTATTTCGGGGCAGCGCAGAAGAGGAGAGGAACTCGGCGTAGCGGCAGCGTCGTGTCGGGCGGGCAGGAGGAGGCGGCCGGAAGGATTTGGGACCTGCCCGCCTTCGGGAGAGGTGCCGGAGCATCGCTTCGGCGCAGCCCCTCCGGGCAGGGTCCTTATCTGCGGGCACCTGCTTTTTGCAGGATTGGCTCTTCGAGCCCTCGCCGATATTGCTTGTGCTGGATTCTTTATCTGTGGCCATCAGAAAGGTCTTTCGGACTCCCGAGCTTATGTCAAATTACTCTTTCACGACATATTCTGTGGCTTTCCTAATAGGCTTTAGCACCTGGTAGAGCAGTGGCTATTTGCAGCGGTTCTGCCTTTTGAG
Organism: Balearica regulorum gibbericeps; assembly: GCF_011004875.1. Lineage (NCBI taxonomy): Eukaryota > Metazoa > Chordata > Aves > Gruiformes > Gruidae > Balearica > Balearica regulorum. Next base: position 86,561,319 of record NC_046220.1, on the reverse strand, counting down.
GCACGGGTTGAATCACACCCAGGTAATTATAAAGAAAAAACCCCCAGTGTGATTCATCAGGGAAAAAAATGCGCAAGATGTGGACTAAATACCTCTTTAGATCTCCTCTTGCCAGAGAAGAGGCGTTGTCATCTTAGTGCGCTGTTGTATTAAACGGCGATGCTAATTAAAGATGTATCACATTACTCAAAGGTAATTCAATTTTTTTAGCCCACAGGACAGTGGCAAAATACACGCTGAAGTACCACATCAATCGGCGCACGTTATTTAGAAATGTCGCAGCGATGTAATCCGAACGTAAAAAGGCAACACTTACCCAGTCCTTCCAATATTCCTCTCCCTAGAAAAAGAAATCCCAAGCCATAGAAGTCATTCTGACTCATGAAAAGGAAAAAAAAAAAAAAAAAAAGCTAATGTGTTATTCCAGGGCAGAAACTTTGGGGGTTTGTGTTGAAAGATTGAAAGACCTCAACGGCAATGAAATGCCTTCGGGAACACTTGTTTCTGAGGAGAGCGGGCAGCCGGCGGGTGCTGCCGGGGTCAGGGCTGCAGACCGACGCGCATCCCGCATCCAGACTCCTTCCCCCGAGCTCACGACAGCCCGCGCTGCGTCGGGCCAGGCAGGAACGTTCGCAAAGCTCTTCCTAAAAAAACCAAAACCACCAGGCGTTTGAGGGACACCTTGGTCGTTCAGAGAAATCGGGCACATTTCAAAATGAAGGAAAAAAAAAAAAAAAAATTGGCCAAGGAATTCTGGTGGGGAAATAGTTGCTGACTTGTGAGAGCAGGATGGGCTGGAGGATACCGGGTCAAGCATAAGGGTCAATAAAAGGCAACTTTCCCCATATATCCTCTAAGTATCTACCTACCCAGCAAGAAAGGCACCAAATAGCGCAAGAATCTGGTATTGCTAAGAGAAACCCAAGCGGAGGTGGGTTTCCTGGGCGGGGGGCGTCTTGGTGTCTGGTTTTTTAAACCCAGATAAATCACTCCCAAGCCCAAGCGATGAATATCCCTTGGGACAAGACGGGGACATTAGCTCCTCCTTTTGCTCATTAGCTCTCACACTCTTGGAGTCGGGGAGGTTGTAAGCCTGAGCTGGAACCGCGGCACCCCCCGCTCCAGCCCGTGCTTTGGGCACTTTGGGTGCTTTTTCTCCACGGAGGAGCCGTGCAATGGAGCGTGGTGAAGCACTGGTCCAGAAATAGCCTCTGAAGTCCATACTGAGACTTTTTAAAAACGGACGGAGGAAACGAAGGCTGGGAACAGCATCCTTTCCCCAGGAGAGCGAGGAACCATTTCCCAGTACTGCAGTAACGCATTTGCGCTAGCGTTTCGTGACGCTGCGTTTCAACAGAAATTCAAATTATTTGGACACACCTAGGAGGGCTGAAGAAGTGGCCAAGGGACAGTCAGCGGCGTCACTGGCGGGGCTGGAGGATGCAGTCCGGTGCCTGATCACGGACCCGGCTCGTCTGCCACCCTCAGTGGTGGGGAGGACGTGGGAGCATGCAGACACTCGATATCAGATGTGGCTTTGCAGCATGGGATGGGTGCCACAAAAAGAGTCATTGAGATTTTGAGCTGCATGCACAAAGCCATCATCCTTTACAAAGGGGCATCACACTTCCCCTAAATAAATGAAATTTTGCCTGATTTTTTTTCCTCTACTTTTCTCTTCCTGCTATCTGACGGGTCCCGTTCTCGGTTCACAATTCTTATTTTGGCAATGCAGAGAGGTCATTGATTTTAAAAGGGACGAAAGCAAAGGTCAGAAGTAAAACAAAGCAGAAGTTGGGGTAAATTAAAATCCCCTGGGTCGTGTGCTGTAGGGAGAGGAGGCTGAAAAATGCAGCAGCATTTCGGATGTCCTAAAGGTGGAGGCAGGGATGGATTGAAGCTCTTCCAGTCTCCTCATTTTTCCACTTCCTAGAGCAAATCCTCATGGCAGCTCGGTGCACCCAGAGCAGGAACCGCTCCCTCCGGCTCGCGGTGGCGTAGACTTCTCCCGTTTTTCCGAAGGCTCAGAGCTGTTGGAACCGGCTGAGTGGGGAGCCTGCCAGCTCCGGGTACAGCCTGCGATCCTTCTGCGTGAGACCCATTGGGTTTAATGGCTCAGATGCAAGAACAAGCTGATGCACTCTGCTTTTGAGCTTGGCATTGTGGTACGCTTGACAGTTACATATGAATATTAGCCATCTGCAGGATATGAAGATACAGCTATGATTTCTCTCTTTCTCTATCTCCTCTTTTTTTTTTTTAATTTTTTTTTTTCCTTTTAATTTTTGGTGGAGCAAATTATTGCAGAACCATGTTTACCGGTGGTGTCTTCGGTCCCGGATTGAAATGAACACTTCCGAATGGATTTGGCAAAGTTGACTGAGAGTAAGGTAATAAATGGGAAAAAAAAAAAAAAAAAGAAAAAAGAAAACGGTTTAAAAGCTATGTTGAGAGAAATGGGCTGTAGATAACTGCAGTTCTGATATGAAGAGTTTATCTGAACTTTGGATTGTCCAGCATTTGAATGGGAGTTTGGCACTTGTGTTGAGACAGAGGTCATTTATCTGGCTAGTCTGGATGACTAACCGTATTTGCAGAACGAGTCTAACTTGCAGGGCTTTAGTCATCTCTTTTTAGGTTACCAAATTAATTATTTTTGCATAGCTAAAACTCACTGTACCTGCTACTGCTCTGTAGTCCTTCTCTGTGGCATGGCTGACAGTCTGCATGGCAGAGCGGGAGCAGGGCAGGGATGTTGCGCAGCACCCATCCCATTCCACAGCGCCCATCCCATTCCGCAGTGCCTGTCCCATTCCACAGCACCCATCCCATTCCACAGCACCCATCCCATTCCACAGCACCCATCCCATTCCACAGCGCCCATCCCATTCCGCAGCGCTTGTCCCATTCCACAGCACCCATCCCATTCCACAGCACCCATCCCATTCCACAGCACCCATCCCATTCCACAGCGCCCATCCCATTCCGCAGCGCTTGTCCCATTCCACAGCACCCATCCCATTCCACAGCACCCATCCCATTCCGCAGCACCCGTCCCATTCCGCAGCGCCCGTCCCATTCCCAGGGGAGCAGGGACTGAATCAGGGATGTTTTGGCTCGCACGTCCGTGTTCGCTTTTACCTGTCAGAACTGAGCCAGCAACCGTTTCCCTTAACAGGAGCTAAACCCAGTATTTTAAAGGAGCGTTTCAGCCGACGCTTGACTTTCCCGGCCGCTCGGTCCGCCCGTGGCCCATCGCCAGGGAGGGAGCATCGCCTCGCTGAAAGCTGCCTCCGCAAACCAGAAACAACCACCAGCGGCGCATCAGCCCCTTGAAATGATAACTAGCAGTTGAAAAGGTCCTACAAAGAGGGGAAAATCCCTTTTTGCTTTGTCCCCAGCAAAGCAGAGGGCATCCCACGCCTTACCTCTTGCCCTGCCGCCATCAGCAAGGTAGGGGCGTCCCCGGCAGGCTTGCCGGCGACAGAAGAGAACGAGTGTAATTGCTTTCAAGAGCACAATTAAAAAATCACTTACTTGGGCTTTGTGTGATTTTGCCACAAATCATTTTAGCATGATGGGATGTGTATTCTGCGCCTTGAAAACATATGCTGGGGCATACTGGCATGTGGAGAAATTTAATCCAGTGCATTGATGTGCATCTAAATACGGGAACAGAAAACATCTTGATTGCCCATGGAAGGAATAACCTTCTCTGGGCAAAAATCATGCTCAAAGGAAACATTTCTCCCTGTAGTTCTGTTGACTTCACAGGGATATGGAGGGAGAGGAGGAGAACTGGTTCCCGCCTTACGCCTCCCCTGTTTATAGGGTCACACATCTTATCACAAGGAGAATTCCTGAGAAATTCCTGGGCCTGGGGGATGGGAGACATGGAGACGGCAGCGAGGGGGCTCATCCTGTCCGGTCCCGGCAGCGGGACAGCGCCGGGAGTTCTGCGGCAGGGCAAAATACAAAGAAAACCACCACAGGACTAGCAAGAAGAGCCTGGCGATCAAACCGAGAGAACCCATCGCGAGGCTTTTGTGCTCCTCCAGCTCTCGCTCGCGGGGACCTAGAGAGAGGGGCAGCAGATCAGAAAGACCGGCAGCTCATTACCCACGATCCCCTAACGAGCCGGACTGCCCCTTGCAACGCCCATGCTAAACTCACCTCACCTAATTAAACACCCAGGGGAGCTCCTCAGGGAAGTGAAGCGCTTTGCATAAAAGAAACACAAAAAGCCCCAAACCGACCCCGAAACCCCACCGATACCCAGGCGGCGGGAGGAGCTGCCTGGCAGCTGGGGCTCAGGGGGCTGCCTGTCACCCCCCCAAAACTGGTCATAAAACCGGGTGGAATTAGGTGCCAGCAGCAGCATCGCCGGAGCGGATCTGTCAGAGGGCAGGCGCTGCCCGCATCCCCTTGCCGCCGCATCGCCTGGCACCGCGCTTCGCCTCCCTTTTCTGCCCGCACGGCACGAACTCCCGCCCGGCCCGAACTCCCGCCCGGCCCCTCCGCTGCCGGAGCCAGGCTGGGCCCTGCCCGCGGAAAAACACCACGCCAAGTCCTCGGGTCAAAACGCCCAATTTTTGGCCACCCGGCGCTTCCCGGGGCAATCCCAACGGCTCGGCCGCCCGTCCTTCGGCATCGGCCCCGCCGGCAGGGAAGAGCGGGCTGCCCGGCTCGGCGATCCCTTCCCGCCGTGGGAACGGGCTCCCCGCTAACTTTGGAACTTCATCGTTAACAAAGGTTGTGTTTAAGATTCCTGTGTCTACCGCTTAATAACACCCAAATTAGTCTCGATGGAATTAGCTGTAATTAAGGACATTGTGAAATATGGTGGGGGCAAACAGAATTACACTGTATTACTTTATTAATAATATTCTTTAACTACACTGTAAATTGCTATTAGGCCTGCATATTACTGCCTGGATATGGAAATAGTCTTTTGCTATGCTAATCTAACACAATTTTCTTTTAAATGTAAACAAATTATACTCTATTAATATGCTGTTCTACTTGCATAGTTAATTATTGTAACAGTAAGGAATAAAATTGTTCTGCTTTCTCTGTTTCTGATGGAAAAAGGGCTACATAAATAGTTTAATAGGGAACTAATTATGCAAAAAATTTAGATGCCTAAAATGTGTTTGTAATTGCATTAAAATGGTCTTCTGTTCAAATATTGGAAAGCCTGCTAATTGGAGGCTAGCTGGAAATTTAAATATTGTGAATCAATGATTTTAATACAGTACATGTTTGGTTGTGTTTCTGTTCATATTTGTCTTCAGAAATGAAGAGAATATTTACCGGTGTTTAATAAGAGGAGTTCTGGCTTTCATACCAATGAGGTCAGTAAGCGGCGGACAGGAACGGTACATGCGCCCGCCGCGCCGCTGACCTCGCCTGGGGCGGGGGCGAGGCGCTTGCTCCGCGGCAGCAGCATCCCCGGCGAGGGATGCTCACCGGGACGGCGCGCGGGACGATGCTGCCAGGCCGCCGAACAAGCTTCCGCGGCCACCAGGTCCCTCATCACCCCGGGCGTGCGAAGACGTGCCAGCGGCCGTCCCGCGGGGAGCTCGGCTGCGAGGACGATGCCTGCCTGCCTGCCTGCCTGCCTGCCTGCAGCGGGAACACCGGTGTGAAGCGTGCTCTTCACTGCGGCACACCTAGGCAGCGCCTCGGGCTCGGTGTGAGGCGTCTGCACCGGCACGCTAGCACCCGAGTATAGCGATTTGGAGTGGAACCACGCAAACAGCTTGTGGTACAAAGAAAAGGATAGATTTCCAAATGGCTAATCTCCAGCCACCCACACAAGTTTTGTCTCTCTTTAGCACCTTTCTCTGTTGCTAAGTCTCGCATCCAAAAAAATGAAGAGGAGACACTCCAAATTATGCAGCAATATTGTGTCGAGCAGCTGAAAACAGGCTCGGAGAAGATCTCAGCGAAATCGTTATTATCTTTAGCAAAACGACACGGGGCAGCGCAGGGCCAGCAGCGGGACGCGCAGCGGGGCCGGAGCGAGCAGGCGAGGGCCGTGCGTGCGTTGCCGTGCCGGGCTGGCGCGGACGGCTGAGCACCGCGTGGGCAGGTCTGGGGTCCCTCGCTGCCACCCGAGGAGCTGGGGAGGGCAGCCAGCAGATGCAGGCGGGTCTGCGTCACAGGGAAAGGGTGACCGTCCTGTCCCGTGGCCCCGTCAGGGAGCGACGCTGCCCGCACGGCCCGGGCCGAGCTTCCCGTGGTGGGGAGGACCCTGCGTCCGCACCAGGTTGGCTCCCACGTGCTGCTCTCCGCTTCCCCGGCTGTCGTTTCACTGCGGGTCGTAGTGATCTGCTCGGTAGCCATCAGAGCGGCGGGAGCAGGAGCTCAGCAAGAAGCACGTAGCAACAGTGGCAAGAGAGGAGTTATTTACTCGGGCTGTCCTAGTGAAAAGAAACACAGCAGGGAAAAAAGCGATGCGATGCAAGCCGGGGCTCGCGGCCCTCCCAGGGCACAGGGGATGCTTTTGTGTGCCCGCAGAAGGTAAATGCAACGGGAACAAAAGTCCCTTGGCAGCGGCTGGGGCCCATCCAGCCCTGTGCAGCCGCAGCAGCCCCAAACCGGTCTCTGCCAGAGGGACGCCTGCAAATGAAGCCGCGGCTGATGACGCAGCTTTGGGGACTGAAGTAGAAGGCCACGCGAAGACGAAGCCCCTGGGGAGGGAGCCACATCCCTGCCTGCCGGGCTGGGGGCCAGCCGTCCCCGCATCGGCCGGCAGCGGCGGCCGGGGCCGCGTTTCAAAGCCTGTCTTAAGAGCAAGGAAGCAAAGGACCCGTGCTGAATGAGGACCAGGGCTACGCTCGCAGCGCGGCACAGGGCCGCGTCCATCCTCGGTCCCCATGAAGCGTAATGCGGCGTGGTGCTGGCGAGCCTGGTTGGGTCTCCTCCCGCCCCGAAAGCCGGGGAGCCGCGTCCCTGCCCATCTGCTCCCCTCCGTCGTAGCACCCAGCACGAGCCCGAGGCCACCCGAGCATCGTCCGGCGCAGCGGGGTCGCTGCGGTCGCTGGGACAGCTCCCGCGCCGTCATTATCCAGCTCGCCGCTTGGTAAAGCGTCAGCGACAGCCGGGGTATGAAAGAGGCCGTGGAAAGGCAATTTTATCCCGCACTCGATAATCCCTCTATTTGCCCTTCAGGATGCGTTAGATTAAATACAGACACTTAAATTTGTTTTATGTTTTTTGATATGACTGACCCGTGCTATTTTCGTATGAACGTGAGAGGGGGAAGAGGAAACCCTTAAAACATACCTGCAGTATGCACGGGCAGAGGAGAGCCCTCAAAGTGAAAACGCCTGGCAAATTAGATCGGTCCATGAGTTATCACTTCAATTTTCAGAGTAAATACCCTATCAAACAGAATTTCTTAAGCTTGCTTGTAAGAAGATGAAGAAATCATTTGCTACGGGAGAAAAAACAGAAAAAAAGGGGGGAAAAAAGAAGAAAAAAAAAGACATGTCATATCCCAGCTATCCTGCCAAAATCCCCAAACAGCTTCCTTGCTGTTTAAGAGAAGAGCATTTTAAATATCTTTGCAGAGTCTTGTCTGTTTGTCTGACAGATGTCTGCAATGTACTGGGAACTGTATTCATGCTTAGAATGTAAATAAGATTATAGGTCTTTAAATATTCCCATTACATTGTATTTACCTAGATGCTGATGAAAATAAATAGGAAGCGTTTCTGTTGGTTTTTTCCCTAGCAGGTTTTTTTCTCTGCATCCCACAAGCAGGCTTAACATTTTTTTGCCTTGTCAGTTAAACGCACAGGTTTCCACTCTAATCTCGTGGTTAGTCCAAAGCATACATCTGTTAAACTAAAAGGGCAATTTCTGCCTAAAAATATAAATTGCTCATTTGGAAGTATCATTCACACCACTGTGGTTTTTTTCTTTTTTTCCTCCGCCAGAACAAATAACAAAAGTCTCAACCGCCGAGTTTATTCAGACCCTGCTCCGTTCGCCCGGGGACCGCGGCGCTGCCCGGGGGCACAGCCGGCTCCCCGGTTATACCAGATATCCCACCGCACCGCAGTTCAGCAAATCAGCGCCGTGAGCTGACACCGGAGATGAAACGGGCTCTTTGCATTCACCAGCTCCCACATCATTAAACACCGGGAGCCGTGCAGGCGTGCTCGGGGCTCAGCTGCCGAAAGCGGGGCAGCTCGGGGGGCCCCCCCAGCAAACCGCCCCGCAGAGCGACCGGGGTGTCCCGGGATGGGTGCCCCTGCCCGTCCCCGCCCCCGGAGCGCTGCCTTTGGGTCTTCCCCTGCTGTGAGGGGAGAGGAGAGCTGGGCTTTGGAGGGGGCAAATGGCCTTTTTGGGGTGCACGGGGAGCGCGGACCCGTTCTCTGCAGACCGGCCGGGACAGGGGCGAGCGGGAGGGAGCAGCTCCGGGGCACCGGGGGGTGGCAGGGGAGCAGCGGCCCCGGCAGGAATTAGTCATTCCTCTCTTTCCATCCACTGCAAAGACTTAATTCCAGAAATTAATTCAACAAAAATCTACATTCATAAAACAAAGCCTTTCTTCAAAGCTCAGCACCAGATGAAACAGCCCCGCTGATTCACCCTTCCCCTGCCCCCTCCCAGGCCTCCAAATAGGTTGAGCGGTTTTGCTAAATACCCGGCGATCCCCGGCTTAGATCTCGGATGCCAAGAGTCAACCCAATGTTATGGCTGAGTAATAAATCCCCTAAAAGCGGTGTTTGAATTTGTAATGGAAATGTTGACAGACCCTCAACTAGAGCGGCGCAAGCTCCGCAAAGTCAATCTTGTAATTGATCCTGACTTCTACACGGAGCCACATGTGCGGGGCTTTGTGCGCTGGGCAGCGGTTGTTAATATAGCTGCTTTCACCTGAAACAAATGAGGTCTAATTAGATTAATCTGTAAATCAGTGCTCACCAGTTGTATGATTAATGAGCGCTTTGCATTTCTCAAAGATCAGATGAATGGATTATTTGCAGGGATTTAATAGGAAATAATAGATTTCCTCAGCTGTGACAGGGCTAGCTGGGATCCCGCGTCTTCCGCACGCGCCTTCGAAGGGGGAAGGAGCAGCGTAGACGAAGAAACTGGAGGCTCGAGCTGTCCTTTTGGAGGAGCTGAACTTCTGATTGTGCGGGTGTCAGATGGACACTCTACAGCTGTTCTGGAACCATGTGTCAACATTATTTACCAAACTAATGTGATGATAATTACGGCATAAAGTATGGGGAGAACGCATGCAGGCAGAATGGACATACATACTTAATGATTTTATTCTCCTGCATTCAGAATCAGTAGGAGCCGAGCTTGTCGCTGGAGACATGTTGAAGCAGCAGTGCAAGCTGTCTGTGCAGGATCCAGCGATGACTGTATGCGGCAGCATGCATTCAAAGTAAAAAATTAATTTACAAATGGTTTTCAGGGTTCCCACCAGATGGAAGAGCAATGAAGTCACGAGCGGTCCTTCTCTGCCGCTTAACCCTTGCGCTGGCGCGCCGCGGCAGGAACGCGGCCAGCTATAAAAAATAATAATCTGAGGCCCCATTCAGAGTTTATTTTTAAAATGGTTACTTTAAAACCGAAACACCTGTACTTTTACTGCTGGCTACGAGGGACTGCACCATCACATGCAGAAGGCAGATGTGTAACTGGAGCCCTCGTAACTGGTTCGAATTATAAAAACATTGCTTTAAAAGAAAGGGAGGGGGCTTGGGAATGCATTTTTAAGAAAGGCTTTTATTTCGAGATCAAACCTGAATCTTTAAAGAGTTTCTTCACGTCACCTTTTGCTCCTGCTGAGCGCCGGTTCTCTCTACAGCGAGTCCCACTGCCACGGATAAACCTACCAATTAATTTCCCAAAGCTGGTGAAAGCCGAGGGGAATCGGGCCCCGAAGGTTTCGCAGCCATCGGTTCCCCCCATCGGGACACGTTTCTTTCTCCTAAACCATCCTCCGACGGGGCATTGCTGAGCCCAAACCCCCCTGCGGTCATGCCCGAGGGGACAGGCATCCCGAAACCGTTCCCCGTCTGGACAGGTGAACAGCACGCTTTTTCACGAGTGCTTTGGGTAACACCACCTGGGGCACAAGGAATCCCTCCGTGGAAACTGCGCGCACACCCCCGCGCCCCGTGGGGCCGGCGGAAGATGTGCAGGATGCCGGGTGGGGTGGGGACCGTGCCCCAAAGCCCCGTTTCCAAGCGGGGCTGGGTATGGGGGCGGTGAGGAGGAATGGCAGGGGCCAGGGGCCGGCGGGGCCAGGGGATGGTGGGGCCAGGGGATGGTGGGGACAGGGGATGGTGGGGCCAGGGGACGGTGGGGCCAGGGGATGGTGGGGCCAGGGGACGGCGGGGCCAGGGGACGGTGGGGCCAGGGGATGGTGGGGCCAGGGGATGGTGGGGCCAGGGGACGGCGGGCCTGTGCTCGGCCTCGCAGTGGTCCCAGAAAGGCTTTATCTCGTCATGAATTGAATTTTTCAGGCGGCCTGCGAGAAGCGGGAGGGCTGAACTTGGCCGGGCTGTGTGCCTTTGCGCAATGCTGTTATAAAACATTCATTGTGGTAGAAGACGAAGTTCGGATGTGTTCCTAGAGCGAGCCATAGCATCCCTCCCACTATTTTTTCACAGGGGGGATATAAAACCCATGGATGCGCACCAATTTTTATCAGAGGAAGAGCGATTTATCCCAGGAGAGATGAGCAGCCCTTTCTCTCCAGCCTCCTTGAAGCCCTCAGCTCCTCCCTGGGGCTGCAGGACGGGCAGCAAGACGGGGGGGTGCCGGGTGGCGATCGGGGACGGAGCCTGCAAATGGCTTTTCTTGGCGGCTCTGTCCCAACCCCGAGCTGCAGCAACGTGCCCTCTGGAATTTGGGTTTCGGAGCTTCGTGTCAGAGTTGGAGGGCGATGCTGCGGCAGCGGGACCGCTCTGCGGGTGCAGGCAGCGACCCAGCCCGGGGAGCGGGGTCACGCCGGGGGGGAAAACCCCATTTTGTAATTTAGAGCTGGTTTTGCGGCAGACGCGGAGAGGTTCACGCAGCGGGGCTGGGGTGCACGGCAATGGCAGGGGCCGCTCGCCCCGAGCCTGGCCCTGCTCCCTCCCCGGTGCTGCCCGAGGCCGGCTCCGTTACCCGCTTCTATACGCTGCTCTGAGAAGGTTTGGATTTCTTTTCCCCCCACATTTTGTCTAGTAATATTGCAAAGACCATAATAGGAAGAAGAATTTATTTTTCATCCCAGCCCTTTCAATACCTTTTGGGATTATCCTGTGGCTCTGCAAAGTGACCTGACCTCCAGTGCATGGTGCCCCTTTTTTTTCTCCCCCCCCCTTTTTTTTTTTTTGGTAAACTCTGAGCTCATTTGAAAATTCCAATTTCTATAATAATTTGATGCAGCTGCTAAGATGTTCTTTTTCTTTTGATCACTGTTATTAATGATGTGCTGTAACATATGCAACGCTAGCAATCCCAGCTACTATTTCTTACAAAGATCATTTTGTACTTCCCCCTCGTTCTCTCCCCCCTCCCTCCCCCCCGCTCTGATGAAGCTCATATGTTTTAGGAAGTTCATCTCAGAGTTATTAGTCTAAGAATTAGGAAATGTGTGGGCAGCTCCTCTGTGGTATAAAAGAAATTGGAAAAAGAAACCATTCCCCTTTATTCCCCAAAGAAGGATATTGGCTATATTTTTGGTCTAGAGTTTACTGTTAAATATTTTACGGCTCATTCTTAATGTTATCTTTTATAACTCTTATTTGCGTCGATGTTTTGATAAAGCTGAGGTTTCTAGCTTATGATTTTTTTAAATTTCTTAAATGCTACCGGACCAAATTAGGATCTCGGTTCTGTAAACACAAATGCCAGGTAACTCCAGGGGAGTCTGCGGATTTGCCCCAAATTTATAACACGACAAGTGCGATCAAAAGTTGAAAACCAGGACTCTGATTTTGCTCCCGCTCCAAGGTATTCAAAACCGGTTGAATTAAAATCAGCGTATGTACAGCTCTACGAGGCAAGGGACAGACACAATTTGGCCCTAAAATCATGTTTAAACGTTGTAATGGTCCGTGCCGTGTTCATCCCACCTCTCCGGAACAAACCTATTGGCATGGTGCTCCGGAACGCCGGGAGCGTGCGACACCCGCCCGTCCTTGCCCGGGCTCTTCCCACTGTGTCCGCGCTCTGTCTGCGTCCGTCCGCGTCCACTGACCGCATCCACTGGCAACAACGCATGGGAAACAAGAAATTCTGAAGGACGGTTTGTGTGTTTTTTAACTGGCTTTTGTGGCCAGCAAGTATAGCTAAGCATATAGAAGGATCTACATCATTTAGAGACTGGACAATTTTATGTTTTTTAAATGTACCTCCTCTCATTCCTAATAATTTATATATAAAAGTACAGGAATTAGGAATTATTCAGCCCAGCAAGCCATGCTGAAGGTGGGTCCGCCCCCCAGGAGACAGGAGGCGAGGGGTGACACCGATGTGGGGCTGGGTGCTGCCGCCCCGTTGCACCCACTTGCTTGGGGGCACCCGAGACGCTCAGGGGGACGAGGGCGCAGGAGGGGCAGCTCCGGGCAGGTTCTGGGTGGAATGCAGGTGTGTGTCTGCTGACCCAACGCTAACACCCGCTCCAGGACGTGTCCCTCCACGCCGTGTCCGGCCCCCTGCCCTCGGTGTCAGCCCCGGGCTGGGGCAGCGGAGAAGAACTGCTGCTCCCCTGGCCCTGCATCCCCGTCCTCACGCTGCAGTGCCAGGCACAGGGGGTCCCCCGGGGCACAGGGGGGTCCCCGAGGTGACATCCAGCCCTCAGCGGCTCCCTCTTCGACGCGGCACGCTCGGCGCCCTGCGCCAGCTGCTCGGGGCGTCTCTCCCGCCTGCACACACCTGCACGCACGTGCGGAGGCGTGCGCACACGCTCGGGCACACGTACGCATGCTTGTGCACGCGAATACTCCCGCACACACCCATACGCGTGCGCAGACACACGCGGCCCCCCTCTGCCCCTCCCCTCCCGGGCTGCTCAGGGGTGCAGGAGCAGCAGCGGGGTAGGGGCGGCAGGCGCGGGCAGGAGACGCGGGGATCCCCGGGGCCGTTGGCAGGAGAACGCCCCGCTCGTTACACAAACAGCGCCGACCGCAGAAGACAACGCTTCAGGTTAAGGAGAGGCTTGGGGGAAAGGGAGGCTGATGTGCCCTGAGCTATGAATGCGAAAGAAGTGCCCTGCTTCCAGGCGGGGGCTGGTGGAAATGGGGAAGGGGAGAAGCGAAGGAACACAGCCCCGCGTTCGGGCGCGGTGAGGTGGGATGGTCTGGCAGGCGCGAGGCACCCCCAGCCAGCAGCGTAGGCGACCAGGTTGCCAGACCACCGCTTTCCGTTTGGCTCACCATCATTTGAATGCAGCAAACTCAATTATTTTTAGTCTTCTAGCAACGGCATAAAGGGAAACAGGAGACATGATGGAGGGCGCGTGCATTGACAAGCACTGCTAAATGGCTCTTTATTCACGAGGCTGGCTGCAGAAGTTTTCGTGCCCTACATTTGCCCCCCCTACCCCCCCCCAAGTCGGAACGAAGCGACCACGAAAAAATAAAGCAGGCTGCGATTCCCCCCCACCCCCCCCCTTCTTCTTTTCTTTTTTCTTTTTTTAATTGCTTCGCTATACGGGCAAAACAGGTGCTGAAATGTGAAACCCTACTGAGGGATTTCCTCTGCAGAACAGCTTGGTGCTAGCACGGACCTAAAGTTAGACGTGCTCCCAATGCTGCATGCTAAAGCGGCTGCCTCTCCTATGGAAAGGGGCTCCGTACCGCTGACTGTCAACAAAATAGCACACTGTCACTTTAAGAAAAAATAAACTAAAATATGAACTACCAAAAACCCTGCCATTTCCAGCCTGGGCTTGATTAATGATTTTTCTATCTAATAAAAGGTTCACAAACCATCTGTTTTTCTCCCTAATGCCTTGCCCAAAGGTTTTTCGTTCCTATTTCAGGCTTGGGGCCAACTGACATTCCCCTCTTTTTTTTTCCCAGCCTTGTAAACAAACCCTTCTCTCTTTTTAATCTTCCAGTGCTGTTTCCTACCCATCGTTATGCATATTCATTGCGAGTAAACATTTTTAGTGTCTACACTTAATCTCTTCCACTGGCAATTACTGTTCTATGCTGTTTTGTAATGCAGAAGGGCCAACGCTTTCCCTTCTAATAACAGCTGGGTCGCAGATGGGGCCTGCAGTCATTGTAGAAAATAAAAATTTACAAGATGCCAGTGGAATTTATTTCAGTTTTATGGAGTCACAGGAGGAACCTTTCTGTTATCCGCCTTCAGTGAAATCTGCAGGCACAAGGCAAGCTTTTGACATTTAATCAAAGGGGGGTTCAGGTAGGGTCTGGAACAACACGAGGAAGAAAGCAGGTGGATCGTATTAGGCAATGCCATGGTTAATTTATTTAGAAGTGATTGGCTTAGATGTGTGCAGCCAATATTTGACATCGTGTATATATCTTGTTTAGCATCCCGCTTCTAAATTGTTACCGCTGTCGAGGCGCTGAGCTGTCACCGCGGACCGAACCAGGTGTTAGGGCTGGTTGCGGCGCGGAGGTACCGGTGGCGATGGCGGCGATGGCGGCGATGGCAGCGAGAGCGCGGCAACCGCCGTGCGCCGGGCAGCCTCCCCGTCCCCCCCCCGTGCTCCTGCCGCGCTCCCCGCTACGGCGACGGCTCCTCCGGCACAGCCCGGCGCCTGCGACGGGGCTGCTGTCTACAGGCATCAGCCCTGAATTTAGCAAAGGAGTTTCGCCAGAAATTTCCTGTAATTTGAGGATATGAAAATGATTTTCCTTGGAATGTTTTTAGAATCTCATGTTTAGGTGATAGCAGAGATCTCACGCAGGATTAGCCTCTCCGTTACATGCTGGGAAGTCATTCTGCAGCGCTGAAGAGCTAAATGCAGATACAGAAATGAAAAATGAGTGTCTTTAAACTCGCCAGGCCACGCTCTGCTTTCACCAACCCCATAAAGCCGGGGGAAACTGTGACCTCAGCGCACCCGCTTGGGATTTACGCAACGATTTGGGGCAAACAGTCAGATCGGCTCGGCGCCGCTTCAGGAGAGGTTTAGGATGAAGGGGCTGGCAGCTGCCCGCACCGCTCAGGTCTGCCTGCCGGGACGGAGGGGCCGCTCGGTGGGTACGGCTGCTGCCCGGCAGGAGAACCCATCTCAGGAGGCAACGTGGGACGGCGAGGGACCACGGCACGGGGGCACGCGGGGCGCTGGCAGCGACACCCCAGCCGTGCGCGGGGCTCTCGTGCGGGCACGGCCACGGCACGTCGCGCCACAGCACGGCCACGGCACAGCTGCTACGTGGCCACGGCCGTGGCACGGCACCGCCACAGCACAGGCGTGGCGTGGCGTGGCCCCGGCATGTCGTTGGCGTGATGCGGCCCACGGCACGGCCGTGGTCCCAGCGTGGCCACAGAAAGGTGACAGCAGAGCTGTGGCACAGCATGGCCACAGCTTGGCACGGCCGCGGCGGGGCACGGCCGTGGTTTGCCGCAGCCGTGGCTCAGCCACGGCACGGCACGGCACAGCTCGCCTTTTCCCACCCCACGTCCCTCACCCTGCCGCCACCTACGCCGGCATTTCGCTCTGTTCCCAAGCCCGTACCCGAGGCAGGAGTTTCCCCCGGGAAGCCGGAGCGGGGGCTGCCCGAGGCCGCCGCGACCGCCGGCTGCCTTCCACAACCAGAGCGGTTCCTGAAATTTCCTGACGGGCAAATACGTGGAGGCACATAATGAGCTTAGGAGTTGAAGCAGTTTAGAGGAAACTCACAATAAATACAGGACATATTTCTATTCAGTGTGCATTGTACAGACAATTTTTCCAGATATTTTTAAGTAGTTGAGTGAGAAGGGGATAAATGGAAAGTCTCGCATCCCTCTTTTTTTTTTTTTTCCCTTTTCCTCCTCTGTTACCAGCATCCAGAAACAGAAACTTATCGACTCACTCAAATTAATTAGATTTTAGGTGGTGTGTTTTTTATTATTCATGCATTTTCTTCATTTATAAACCCAGGGTTTTCAAGGCTCACTCTCTACTAAGGGCAACAGATCTTTTCCTAAAGATTTGTCATTTTTACTTCTCAGGGCACCCTGCTTCCTGTAGAAGGAAAATACAGCTTTCATAGGGATAAACATGGGAGAAAAACCTTCAGTTATTGCAGAGTTTATTCTTGCCTGACAAATATTTCCCAGAGCTTGGATTTACGTTAAAAAAAAAAAAAAAAAAGCTATTAAAGTGTGTGGCTTAGTTAAAACTTTCCCTCCCCCCTTCCATTTTTAAAAATATGTTATTGCTATTTTTACATGCAAACTATGTTCAGAATATTGAATTTGGTACATTAAATACCAGAGATGAAGATCTTAGTAGCTTTTAATGAAGAGGATAAATTCTCCTAACTAGATTTCCCTGTATATCATCCCCAGTCCCCTTTTCCCAACCCTTTCCTTCATTTACAAATTCGAAAGCTGCAAATAAGCCGCTGTGAAGTTTGCTAATCTCAGCGAAATGCTGTTTCTATTGCAAATATTAGTCAAGATTACTAGCAGTGAGTCACGGGCTGGTAGACGGCTCGGCAGGAACCTCAGGGGTTATCCAGCTTGCAGATCCCAGCAGTTCAAACTGGATCTGGGTAATCCCAGCGTGAGCAGGGATTCCCTGTGGGTATGGGGTACTGGGAACCGTCCGCTGTCTCCAGCAAAAAAATGGGAACTGGGGAAGGAAGCGCTAATCGCTTTGAAAAGCTCACCAAGCCTGGAAAAACTTAGAAGCCGGAAGGGAAAATAAAGTGGGAAATTGCAGGTGCTGGAGAGGAGCCTGGGACACAAACACAGCCCATGCCAGCCGGGGGGACAGTCCTGGGGTCCCCGCTGACACCGGCGGCTCCCAGGCAGCCCCGAAACCCCGCACCCCCATCTCCACCCCGTCACATCCTCAGCGTCCTGACCCCAGGGCAGGACCACGGCGGCTCTCCGGGGAGCAGAGGTGCCGTCCTGGGCTGGCTGGAGCAGCGCTGCCTTACACCACGCCGGAGTCTGGCCCCAACCCTGAACGCGAGGTCTTGGTTTTTTTTAAATTGTGCCATACAGAGAGAAAGACAATAAAAAATAAACAACAGGCAGTCTTGATACATAACCTAAAATTATTTTTGCTCTGTTACTGCAGAAACAGCCAGAAGAGGGACCATAGATTAATTAGCATACTCTGAGCTGACATCACCGACGATGTTGCCGAGGATGCTTATAAAGCCAAGCACTGGTCTGGGCATTTCAGCTCTGTTATTAACAAAAAGGAATGGTAATCATTCCTGACAAATGAAAAGCAGCATTGGTGGGAGAGGAGAGCAGGCTTCGGAAAGGAGCTGCGGAAAATGGAGTATTGCAGATCACTCCGCTCCAAACGGCTTGTGCGACCCATGAAATATTCAAGAGCCGATATGGGCTTCTTGGGGCTCCGTCTCTCTCCGCATCCTCGTGGTTTATGGTATGGTCTCAGGCTCGGTCTCCGCCGCGCTGAACATTACTTGCCTTTGCAGCGAGAGCAGCGTGCGGCGCTCGGCATCGTTTGCGATGATGAGAGGCTCCTCAGCTCCCCGACTTTTCCCTTGCTCTTTATGGCAGGACTAACAGGTGGCTGCCCGCAGGAGCCCGCTCCCTGCCTGCGCCTGCCTGCGCTGGACCCCGCGCCGGCCGGCGGGGACGGCTCGGCAGTGCGCTGGATGGAAGAGGTTTTGCAGCCGAGCGCATCAGCTTTCTCCCATTAAAAGCAGCCTGCGGGCTTGCAGCCATCACTCCTGGCCATGAATTTCAGTTTAACTTTGCGCAGCATAGTCTTTAGGGTGGTGGAGTATGGCCAAAATCATCACTGTAGAGGGGATCTGGGGAGGAAGAAGAGGTGGCAATGGTCCTTCGGCGGCTGAAGGACGTGTCCGGGTCTCTGGGGCTGCAGCAAGGCTCGGGCAGCAGCGGCTGTGGGAGGATGACCCTGAGTGAGATCCTCTCGCCGTCTCTCTCGGCTCATCTCGCTGGTCAGTGCCCTCGCAAAGACGATAAATTGGCGTTTTCTCGTTATAGTGGACTTTCGGCAATGGCAGAAACATGGGAGCGGCCGCGCTGGGCCAGAGCGAAGGTCTGCCTGCATTAACCTGCCTCCGCTGCCCAAAGCGCTGCCCGCCCAAGAGGCAGAGAAAGCGACCCCAGACCAGGCTGCAAAATACGGCACGAAATACAGATCAGATGGGGGACACCCCTCGACTGTATTCAAGGAACCAGAACTTACTCACCGTTAATTATAAATAAATGGGATTGGACCAAAGAGGTATACGGCATGAAGAATTAGCTTATTTTCCTAATAAAAAACGAATCTACAAATTAAGCGGCCTTTGTTCAGCCAGAGCTTCGGACCAGTGCTTGCCAAAGGGCAAGTCCTTCGGCGGCACACAGCTGGCTCCTCCTGCCCTGCCACCGCCTGGCCCCGTGGCTGCCGGGGAGGGGGCACGGACACCCCTCCCTGCGCTCCGCCATGGCAAGGCAGTCCCAAAAGGCCCGGGGGGGGGGGAGGCTCGTGCGAACAGAAAGGACCATGAGCGGTAGGGCGCAGGAGCTGGCTTAGCAGGACTTCTGGGGCGGTTCATCTAGTATCGAGGATCGAGGGCTCTTGAGTTTCTGAGTGCTGGAGGGGAGGCTGAGGAGGGAGGGGGACTAATCATTCTTAGCAGGAAAAAATAGCAGTGAATTGCTGGTTGGGTACCAAAATGAAAGAGTTTCCTGAGATCTGGGGTTGCATCCTTATGCTAACAATATTGTACATCTCAACCTTTCTTGAAACTACACGCTTCCTTCCACGAGGTATACCGGACGTCTCTTGACAAAACCTGTGCCATTCAAAGTTGTGGGATGTGTTTCCCAGGTACGCAGTGCCGTATCAGAAAGAAGTCCCAGCACGGCAGGACAACCTGTAGGTACACAGCTAGACTAAGACATCGCTCTGCGCTGAAGGACTCTACAGCAAAGCAGTTCACTAGTCTGCAAAAAAATAAGTGAATAGCGAACTATTTGCTCAAAATGAGGTTTTTGGGGGAAAGTGATGGCTTCTCACCTACAATATGGAATTCTGAGAATGGGGAAATTTACTGTGCTTCATACTGGGCACAGAGGGCAGGGAAGAAGTCACTCCAGGAAGGATCCTTTCAGTTACTTTTGATGTTATTTTCTTCTAGACAGTGCTGCCGCTGCAGTCGGGGCTTTATATGCCAGAAGAGCGGGTGATTGTGAAGATAAATGCTGCTCCTACCCCGCCGAAACAGGCATTTGCAGGGAGTACAGCCGTCTGCACCGCGGCTCTGAAAACGGCCAGGCTGTCGTAAACTCCCTGGAAGAGCGACAGAAACACTTTGACAGGTGGGTTAGCTCTCTTTTAGCTCTGGCTTTGTGTTCCCATCTCAGGCAACGGTGCAAATATAGTTTATGCTATAAAAGATAAGGGTCATATGCATATAGAGTATCTGCATTACGGCTGGCACACCGTTTGCAGTTGTTTGTCATGGGCCGCTTGCCTGTTAAAAGTGACATTGAAAATATAAAAGGGGTAGCACATAAAATCCACAGCTAGTTTGGGCAGTTTGTCAAAGCTGGAAACATCTTAACAGAGCAGCAATGAGGCAACAACTTCCAAAGCATCAGCCGAAGCAGCTGGAGTTACTTGTTCAGAAGAAATCATCTGATAACAGTATATATATTAACATTTTCTGAAACCAAAATGGTACGTATCAACTGCAAACCCAAAGTCAAACCCAAAATGTGTATGCAAAATATGCAGCTCTGTTATCATTATTCTTATTATTTACAATTTTGAGGACAGTTTCAGTGACATATAAATGAGATAAGTACAAGCCACAGAGTTCAGTTTTGGTCCAAATCCCAAGCGCTGCTAAAAATCACTTCCTTAGAGGACTTATTTTTTCCATTTTATTGTGATAAGGATAATTTCTGAGTTTGTTCTTCAAATGGTACTTACCAGTTTCTAAGATGTTGGAGGCCGGCTTTATTTTTACACTCATTTTTCACAGTAACCCTGCTAGTGTAAATTTTCTTGTGAAGCACCACACCATTGACAGTGGTAGACAGCTAAGGGTTATGCTGCCTAAAAACAGGCTTCCAAAAATCATACTCACGCCCTACTGAAAAACAGGCAAGAAGCACCCAGAAAATGTCAAAAAGGAGACGCAGAGAGCTAATAACGTGGTACTTACTGATGGTTATCCAGAATTAAAGGGTTGTCAGGGATTTTACTGATCTGTGAATTGCATCGTTCCTTCCAATAGTGATGACTACAGAAATTTTTACCTTCTATCAGGAGAAAACTGTTTGAGATTAGCGAAGATGGAAATCGTTATCAAAGATTTTCCATAGCCCCTGTCAGAGAAGACGCTCCTAACAAGTACCTTTTGGAGAAGTCCCAGAAAAGAGTGTAGGGTCTGGGCTGGGCTTTAAAGGGAGCTATGTCCCCTCCAAAGATCATCGGTTTAACCTCATCGTGGGTCAGTGGTCCCAGGGCGGATACTGAAGGGCAGGAAAGTGAATGATTTTATGATTCCCGGCAGGAACGCCAGCACAGCTTCTTCCAGGAGGATGCTTTGAAGTGATGAGCACAGGGGACGTTCAGACTAGCACTGACTGAAATTGTACCGGGAAGTGCCGTGGGTGAATTCAGAGCCAGGAGCAAATGTAGGGAGTGACACCTACATTTTGCAAAATTTCGCAGCCTACTGAAGTAGGCGGCAGTAGATTCAGGAGCAAACCAAGTCAGAGAAACTGCAAGAGCATTGGGAGAAGCGTGATAGATTTAGTACTGATAAACGAATGACGGGTATGTGCAATGTCTCTTTGAAGGAGCTTCCCCAAAGAAAATATCTTTTAATTCCACAAATTCATCATCTTCAATGTCAAACAACTTAGGGAGAAGAATTAGCTGTGAAATTCAGTCCGATCCAGCAACAAGGCTGTAGACAAGCGGGAGGTAAAAAGCATGAAAGGAATGCAGCTCAAGGGTCCTGCTTGGAGCTAAAGAGTGGCCAAAGACAGCTGAGATGTGAAGTGAGTTAATCAAGATATACAAGAAAAGAAGACATGTAAGAATCCTAGATATTAGCAAATAGTGAGAAGCACAAAGCAAAGGGTTTTAAGTAACCATGTCCAGACATAGCAAAAACTGCAGAAAAGGCAAGAGGTGATGGCAAAGAACAAACCCTTGTCTCGAGGAGCTGACGGAAGAAGAAGAAGAAGAAGAAGGAGAAGGAGAAGAAGAAGAGGAAAGATGAAAAAGACTCGAGTGCAAAATCAGAAAATCAGGTTGAATCATGGAGTTTCTTCTAAATGCATATTAGAAATACTCAAAGAATGTTAAAACAGAAAATTATCAAATCTGTTGTATCTGTCCTTTACTTACAGAGTTTTAGCAGTGAGTTCAGAAAAGCAAGCTAGTTTTCCTTTCTAATTTTACTTCTAGAGGTAATATTAGTGAACAAGGTAACTCTTTGCAAAAATGATACCTTTTTTCAGTAGAAAAATAGCAAATTTTGTGCCTAACTATAATAAAATTTTGCCTTTATGTGATATGCTAACGCAGTAACACACAACACAACATCAGCTGAAATCTGGACTCTTTGTTTGCAGTCTTTCTTAAAACTAAAGCTCATTTCTACCCTTGGCTCCAACAGGGTTTCTATTCTGCTCCACGTAAATCAGTGGCAAAGCTGCCACAGCCTTTTCTGGAGCGCCCACAAGCCCATCACGAAGCTGTCCATGAAATGGTGGTCATTCTCCTCATTTCACAGATAGGAAGAACAGTATTTATATTTGGTTCCTGCAAAAAGGCTTCCTTTTGTACAATCAGCTGGGCAACTTTGCATTTGGCAACATCCAAGCACATAAATAATAAATTCATGACTCCGGAGCTGTAATACATGGTTTGGTGTATTCTATGCAGTAGCGTAAAAGCAATATAAAAGCAATCTGTAGGACAAGCCAAATTTTCATCCACCCCTATTGCTAATCTCTAAGAACACTGCAACGGTCCTTCAAATGAACTGCTCCAGTAGGACCAACAGCTACAACGCTGCACACACATGTGCAAGTAGTGCAAAACCCCCATTACCTGAATACCTACTTAGGGTTTACCCAAGTCAGCACCGTCACGCAGGAAGAAAGCAGGAGTGTCCCAGGCTGCAGCAGCAATGTCAGTAGGCTGCAGGAACAAGGAGCAAGCAAAGAAGAAAATCTGGCTTTTGTAGCCTAGCCCCCTGCTATTCCGTGTTTCTACTGGGTATAGCTACAAAAATCAAACATATACCACTAACCCCTCTTTGATACGTAAAAACGTAACTGGCACTGCATTCAATGCTTGCCATATATTCATCAGGATGACCAATAGTTGATGAAGCAATTTCATCTTTAATAAATACCTTTCGTTAAATACCAATACACGTACCGACTTTATTACGTTCCTAGGCCATGGTGTTTGTACAGCACAGCCTAACACGGCCGTAACTGCCATTAGGGCAGTAAAACTTTACATGCTATTTCCTTATACACAACAAATCTACAAGTCAACCACTCTTCTTCCAGGATGAGTGCCCAAATGCACCATCTTTTCACTGCGGCATGTGATGCAGCCCTTCTAAAGCTAACATCTGAGAACACACCTCTTCAAAACTGTTATTATTTACTATTTTTATAATGGTTACAAGTGCTCCAGATCCTTCTCGACAACACACGAAACACCTGCACCGTCCCCAGTTGCTTTACAATACGGCTTAGACATAAATCACTGCTGTGCTGGGGACGAGGATGTACTTGATGACCTCTCCAGGTCCTTTCAGACTACTTTTTATTATTTGGCCAGAGCAGACACAAAGTTTGGCAAGGTGAGGGTCTACAAAGGTAACTGCAGGTGGCTGGTCTCTGCAATGTGATCATGAGAGGGTACGCTTCTTTTTCTTCTATCCATTTCACTTTTGCATTTCCCCATCAAAACCTACATTTTCAAAAGAGCTAGAGAGAATGGTCAACACAGCAAAGCAATTCATATGGTGGATGATAGGAATTTTTTCCCCATTTTGACACATTCAAATGTTTGTTATGTGCTGGCCTGCCCATTAAAAGCAGCCAGTGCCTCTTGACATCTGTACTCTATAGCCAGCCTTATGCTATTAACCGTCTCTGCTACCACGACCGCTGCTGCAATATCCACGCTCTCAGCCATGCAGTCATATAGATCTCCACTTTTTTTCCTGGCACAACCTGTACTTTTAAAAGTAACAGCAGTTCTCCGAGCGGCGCCGAAGCCTGAGAAGAGCTGGCACGGGGCGTAAAGGGGCCCCGGAGGCCCCTTGCCGCAGCAGCGCAGGCTCGCACACATGGCCCACCTCCTCACCCTTCGCTCTCGCTGCGACGGGCCACGCAAGCTGCCGGCCTTTTGTGGATGTTTTCTTTAAATATTATTTTGTGCTTTTGGCATGGGGATGGAAGTGTAGTAACCAGCTGGCACGGGCTCTTCCCTTTGATTGCAGCATTGATTGTGCACCACATGCCCTTCGCCTCCTCCTCCTCCTCGGTTTGCTACATCACTGGAGCTGATTGCTGCGGCCACTCGTAGAGAAGGTTTGGCAGCTGCAAGACCCAGATGCCAACTTCTTTCGGCAGTGGCCTGTGGGTGTCAGCTTGTCTCCCTGTTTGGCATGTCCTCTGGCGATGAAACCTGCTCTGTGTCAGTGTGTTGTCTGCAGAATGAAAAAGTTAGCACTGAAATACATCTGAGAGCGCCGTGGAGAGGCTGGAAGGAAAACTCTGCTGGAGTTTGCATGGGAGGAGGAAGAGACCGGTCTATCTTTGACCCAGGACTCATCCGAAGTGCCTCTGCCACGGTGGCAGCAGGTAGCAGTAGAGGTGGCTCAAGAAGCACGTCTGGGAGAGGTGTCCGGGCTCAGCGTGGTTGGAGTCGTTCATCTGTGGGTCTTGCCGGGTTGGGTTGGGTTTGCCCTGCCAAGGGAGGAGAGCCACGGTTCCCTACGCACGCCACAGCCTGCGGGGCAGCGCCGGGCGCTCCTCGGGACAGCGTTGCTGAAGGATAGCGCTAGCTACATAATAAGAACACTACTCCTTATTTTAAAGAAAAAGGTACTTAACATTTTCTTGAGAAAAGACACATTCAGAATAAGGTTAGCTACCAAAGAAACTTGCCTACCAAAATTAAAAAAATAAATATATATTGCAGGACTAGTTTGGTATTTTTATAATCATTTTCCTCTATATATTTTAAATTTACTTTTTTATGATACATTTTTACACAACACATTAATCCAAAATATCAATTACTAAGAAGTGAATATAACTGAATTTTATTTTGCACATAAATCCTTTAAAAACCCTGATGTCCTACAAAACAATAAAAAAGATAAATAAAATGAATGCTAAACACATTGTTTCTTTAAATAATTTTTTTAGGTATATTTCTCAGTTAGTTAAGGTCTAAACAAGGATCTTTGCCTTTTTTGAAACGGTAATACTGATTGTCAGAGAAAGGAAGTCATAAATGGAAACGTGATTATTTCCCCAATGAAACCAAGGCATTTTTGCTGCCAACTTCAGTAACAAAAAGCAAAGGCCTTAACCATTTGCTCAGATAATTTGTGAATGATTACTTGTGCCTTTTATATGTTTAAAATAATGAGCGGATTGCAATCTGCAGCAATTAAAAATTCTGCTTTTCTCCAGCTCAGCATTAAGATTGTATTTTATTTATTTATGAATATCCAATCCATGTTGCTTTTCCATGTTTAAACCCCTGCACGAACTCTTACGCCACATCCCGAAGCAGATGTGCTGGTGGTTCGCACGGCATCCCGAGGCGCAGCAGATACACCCCTCCCCATCTCCAAAATGCTCGACTCTATACCGAGGAGTTGGATTTAGCAATAATATTTAAATGCCATTACGTCCTTTCGTTGATGTGTGCAGAATGGGCACAAATCAGGTTTGGTCTTGCCTTTCACGGGTGTAAATACTCCTGAGCGCCACGCTGCAAGGAGTGGGGAGTCAGGCTTGCGGCGAGAGAGCTGTAGGGTAACGGTCCTGCGCAAATCACATGGTGCAAATCAGTCGTGGCTGGGAGTGAAAAAGCACAGGGAATTTTATTTCTGGTGCTCCGATCTAAGCACTGCTGACCACTCCCTCCAACTAACTTGGGCACACTTCTGCGCTGGAGTAAATCAGCTCCTCTGGAGCCCACAGAGCTGTCACATCAGCATCTAATCTGCTCCTTGTGCTTACTATAAAACAACTCTCTGCATTATATTTTTGTTGTCTTATCTTTACCTCTTAACATTTAAAGAGGCGTAGAATATAGCTCCTAACCTCCACTCGCTAAACGGAAGCCCTCCCAGCAATGCCACAGCCGCTCTTCTTGTGTTCCGAGCATAAACCCTGGACCAGGGCCCATCTTTCCATTCTGCGTGTAAGCACTGTCCAGCACAACGGGCCTGAAAAACTCAAATAAATAAGTAATAATAATGCATCATGGCACTCCAGCAGAGGAACACAAGCTAACGCCCGTCTTACTGGCACCGCGGTCCTACCTGCACTGAGGACAGCAGGAGGTGGGAAAGAGGAGGACTTCTCCGTTGCTTGGTGGTGCAAAGCGAACGTGGGTTAGAGAGAGAATTCGCGACTGCCAAACACAACCAGAACAGAAAAACCCGCAGAACAGAATAAACCACCTCATTTATCTGCTTTAGGTAAAAATAGGAGAGCAATAGATGTTCCAGGAGCTATGACAGTAGAGAGCACGTGAACACCAGGATCTAAAAAGACATCACTTAAAGACTATAGAGATGTTCTTTGGCAGTACCAGATAGATACTGCTAGAACGAAGGAACTGGCTTGCTGGAAAGCTGCCTTCCCACCAAGCTCATGACTGGGGACCTTCCCGCGTCCTTGACACAGGCACGAATCCTCTGCTTCGTCAGAGGGAGGTTTACATGCAGTGGCCTGAGCAAACCCCAGGGAGACCCTTCCTCCTCCACCATCAGGCTGCCCTGTCCCTCTCCCATCCTGCCAGGCTTGGGGATGCTGTGGTGAATCCCCCGGCGCTGGGGTCCGGGGCTGGGCAGCGGAAGTCTCGTTGCTTGCTATTGCGGGAGGAGGAAAACTGAGTCCCATCACTCAGTGGAGGGTCCCAGAAGGGCTGGAGAAGGACTTCAACAGCATCTCCCACATCGACACACTTCCTCTCTCCTCAAGCACACAAACAGGCACAAACACCCATATTTAATACTTTGAAATCTATGTATATACACACATATGCTGTTATTTTTACAACGTTTGATATGGATTGTTGAGTGTAACAGCTCCCAACTAGAAATATTTTACCTGTGGTAAAACAGCATAAACCTTGTTTAAAGTGCCATTTTCCTAAATAGGGTCGTGAAATAACCGCGTGGCTTTAAAATATAGTTTCTAACTCCTAATCAACCTTGGAGTACTCTGGGAAAGGACAGAGTTTCTTCATTTCTCCTCCTCGCTGCGGCTGAGACCACTGCCTGGGAACGCAAGCCTCGCCACCCGTTTTAGCACAGGCGTAGGCAGGTCCTTGCCGAGGAGATGTCACGGTGACCACAGCGAAGGCAGGGAGAAGCTTTCAACGAATCTGAAAAAGGCAGGAGAGAGATTACACATGCTGCCTGTGTCTTTGTCTTGTCACTCCAGCCCACTGCTCTGGAAGGGAGCGCGGCGTCAAGCACAATGACAGACGCTGGGGAGCCATCCAGCACCCAACGCCTCCCCGGAGCCGCATGCTGCCGCTGCTGAATGCCAGCCCGGAGACGCCGGGGTAGCGTGGAACGGGCCCAGCATCCCCAAGTTTCGCATCCTCTCCTCTGCTCCGCAGGGATTTGCCGCTCAGGGGAGGGAATGTTGGAAATCAAGAGTGCGGGGCAGGGGGGGGAACACCACTGCCTGGGCGGACGGAACCAGGTTTGTTCGTTTTCCCAGCTCAGAGAATACGGCGTGCTTTATCATCCAAGCGTTAATGCAAGAATTACTTGAATACCCGGGGAGAAAGCATAGCTGTAAAGCCAGGCACAAAGAAAACTCAAGTAAGACTTAGCTTTGGCTGGGGCGGGACACCAGAAAAGGAGCATTTTGCGGGGTCGGAGAATTGTGATATCCCTGAGAATTAAGGCATTCGGCTGTGTTTCAGGCCCAAATTCCCAATGGTCACTTGGAAGTGAATCTCAGTGCCTCAGTAGGCTTCTGAGAATTTCCAAGGATTAGGTTTAATCAGTGATCTGAAGTAATTTAATATATTTCCAGTGCTCTCTTCTTTAATACTTAATGACTGATGATTAGGTTTGTGTATCAGATCTGAAATCTGCAAGTTATGTGGCAATTAATGTTTGAAGTACTCTGTAACTTCAAATATAATGATCATATTTGCAAAGTAATTACAGAATATATGCGACTAATAAATAATAACACTTAGCACTTACACAGCACTATTCACCTGAGGAGCTCTAAACGAAAAAAAGTCCAAAAAATAACAGACGCAATTCAAACGCGAACCAGGTTTTCAGCGACACCTCATGAGAAATGATGTAACAGCTTCTGCGCAGCCAAAGCACGGCGCGTGTCGCGGTGCTAGTTCAGCGCCGCGAGGCGCACATGAAGCGGGTGACCAAGAGAGCAGTTTTTAGGTGCAAGGGCAGTGCTGGGAGCTGCTGCCTGTGCTCCGTGCGCCCACCCCTCTGCCACAGCCCGTCGCCCTTCCAGCTACGCTTGGGCAAGGCTGCGTGCGGACGCACCCTCAGCCACGTGCACGCGAGATTTAAAAAAACCCCACTCCGCAAACAAAAGAAAACCCCAACTTTTAAAACGCCCAGCCCGCTCAGCGGGTGGAGCAGGATGCGCTGCAGTGCGCAGGGAGGAACGGGTGGGCAGACGGAGGGAGGAGCAGCGGGACGCGGCTGAGGCCCAGCACACGGGCTGGGTCCGGCCCTTCCCTTGGCGCCCGCGCGGGCACTGGCTCCGTCCTCTCCCTGGAGCTCGGCTTTGGGAGCGTGCCACCCGCCCGCAAGCAACACAGCCATACTCAACAACAGGCAGGTGAAATCCCAGCCTGCAGAGACAACGAGACCACCGCTTTTGGCAATAAATATTTAAGCGCCGAGTCCCTGTTTTGAACCAGCCAAAGCATAAGCAAGCTTCCCCTACAGAGGCAGATGTCGAGGAAACGAAATGCACGTAATTTGAAAGAGCGAGTCGACAGAAAAGAGCCACCACCGAGCCAAGACCCCCTCTGTAAGTAATGTTTTGGCGCAGCACCTTCCGGCAGACCACGCTCCAGCTGCGGCATCCCCGCCGCCCCTCCTGGCCGGCCGCGTGCCGGAGCAGCGGTGCCGCTCCGGTGCCGGCACACCAACGCCTGTCTGCCCTGGTCTGCTGGCTCCGCAGGAGGTTTTGGGCTCATCCTTCCCTCTCCCGTCCTTCTCAGCAGATGAGCGCGTTAGGAGAAAGGCGGTGATGTAACGCGGCAGGGCCCAGCCTCGCTCGTTTCCATTACACGAACTTCCTCTCTGCTTAATTCCTGGTTGACCTTGAAGTTTAATTACAGGCTGAAAAGAACAGTTACGTAACGGAGGCAGCAAACCTAAATAAAACAAAAACAGAAGGGCCATATGCCACATAGCCCAGAAAAATCTAGAATCAAATTACACTCTTTGAATTATTTACAATATTTCTTCTTGCCAAATCAAAGCAAATATTCCACTTGCTTTAACTTCACTTAAGAGCTTTAACTGTTTACTGTAAACCCAAGCATACAATAGCTCTTTCATCAAACACTTAACTGCACATTTCACATTAATAAATATTACAAGGATATTTTATTATAAAAAAAAGGCTAGATGTAGTTTTCATGAGTCTTCTAGCTGCTACACTGAAAACGAGCCTGAGCGAGGCATTTCCTCTCAGGCCATGTAGTCTAGCAGCATTTGAGCTACTGAGTAAATATAGCGAGGCTAATGGTATTATGATGACTTTAATAGCGGTTTCCCACCACATATTGAAATGGAAAAATGAACAAGGAAACATTTCATAATAATGAATTGTGTTTGCACAGATTTATTCATTGTAATATGATTATAAAATATTATGTACCCCTCTGCGTGGCTGTTCAGTCTCTCGGATCAGGCGATTGTCTGAGCATGCCTATCCTTATTTTCAGCAGGGAGCAGGACACGCTTTGTGCAGCAACAGAGCTTCCACCACAATGGGTCATCCCATCTTCAGGCATTTAAATCAAAGATCTAGATGACAGGACGTGGATTTAGTAACTACGTTTGGAAAATGGTGACCACTGTCTTTTAGTTTCCTTATCTGGAAAAACAGGATAATACTTGTTTGCCTGCACCATAGGAACCTCCTGAGGGTTGTTGACATTTGAGTGGCACTGCGAAGAAGTAAAGAAGTGATGTGATTAATCACTGTGTAAGCTCCATGCTTTACAGCTAGGTGAGATGAGAATATCCCTGCCTTGACAAGTTGTGTTCTTGAAAGACAATGTAAAAATAAAGAATGAGGAGGGTTGCAAGGATAAAAAGGAAAAGGGAAAGAGAAGATGTAACAGATTCAGCTAGTGGCTTCCAGGTCCACATTCCCACCCCCACGCCACCACCCATTGCCTCCTCAGTCGGTTTTGCCTCCCTTTTGATTGCAATTCACCGGGAATGACATGCACGGAACCAGATTTAAAAAAACCAAACCAAACCAAAACCCAGCCAAACAAAAAAGCCAACCCAGATGAACATTTTCAAAACTCAACTCATTTCTCTGGGCCTCCTCACAGAAAGAATTCAAGCACCCAAAAGACTCTGTGCAATCTTTTACCTGCAAAAAGGTTTTGTTCCTTCGAAAAGGTTTTGTTCAGTAAGTGCAAAACAAGGCTGCTCAAAGGGCTGTGGGAGGGATGTCTCCACACTCTCTTTGGCGCTGTTTTGCTCTACTGAGAACACACAGACTTCCCTGGATTAGAGGAAAAGAGCGAGAGCGAGCCCGTGCCGTGGGCTTCTGCTCAGACACACTGCAGAGGGTGTCCCAGCTCCTGGCCCAAAAATTGTGCACATATTTCCCATAAATACCGAGTATTTTATTCATTATTTCACACAAGTATCGTTGCAGAATAGAAATATGAGATGCCATTGCAGCAGGACCTGCAAGACATCATCTTCTTCCAGATCTGCCTCTGATCATTAGCTCAGACCATCCCGCACGCTCTCGGTTTTTCTCTCTCCCCAACATCGTTTCCCTCCGGTTCTTCCTGTGAACACCTGAGTATCTGTCCCGTGCAGAGAGGAACAGGTCTTCCACTTGGAGACTGCAGTCACCACTGAGGTTATTTGGGATATGCCTTTTCAAGAGAAGAGTTACGACTATCCACCAAGGAAATCTGAGGATCAGTTCACTTTGGAGAGACAGAGCTCTCACAGTATTTATTTGGTAAATATTGCAACTTCCAGCAACCTCTGTATGTAAAGAACACGGGTATATCCACAGGCTATTCAACGTGGAGCAGAAGGTCCATCTGCTTTATGCCTGACCACCACTTTGGCTCTCTAGTGATGTGAAACCCAAACTTTTACTGTCTTCGCAGTTGGCAGAAGACTATTTTCTCCTGCACCTCCATACTCCTGGTAGGTATGCATCCACTGCTCCCAAAATAAACTTAGCTTGAATCTAACTTGAGACAGGAATTGACAGCATGAATCATGCTGGTGCAAACGTCATCTCAGTAATTGGAACATGGATGTATGCCTGTGGAAATTATAAAAGTAGCAAATAACTGTATTACAGAACTAAGGAGAGGAAACCTGGCTCTGCCAAACCAAAGAAAGCTTTACTTGGCCTTCGGTAATGTCAAGAGCGAGTCTCATTGCCACTCATTACAGCTGACAGTGTATTCTGCTTACTGCACCCGTCTGCAGATGGGATTCATTGCACCTAACTTGAGTCATCTAGGAGTCAGGCATCTGGTCTGAGCTACTCTTCTCAGCTACCCTTGCTGCAAATGGAAGAGGTGAGTACCTCAGGAAGAGAGAGATTCAGCACATCTATTTTCAGGAGCAGTCTTAGGTCAGGACAAATCACCTCCAATCCAATCTCCCTCTATTAATTATAGAGGGAACCTCGGTTTTTTAAGACTAAACCAGCTAATTTTCACATAGCCAATGACAGCTGTGATAAATCTGACCATGTGGGATTGCACAAAGATTTTAACTTTTACCCCCATTTCAGTTATCTCCAAGTATCTGTCATTCTGTTCAAACTGTGATCAATACTTTGTGTCAAGAAATATCACTGAACTGGTGATTCTTTCTTTCATGGGCACGTTATGAGAGACAGGCCTGTGCTAGGATGCTCTGGAGCACCTCACGTAATATTTCCATAAATATAGAATGAGTTGAATTATCCATACTGTATCCACATTTCTCTTCACTATGACATGCCAAATTCATCTCCTCTCTTGGATCACAATTCAGGTAAGTACAAGCAAGCCAGGAAGATGTTTATTTCATTTTTAATGACTCGAAGATGTCTTGAGGTCCTTCTGGTTATTTGAGAGACAGTATTTCTCAACTGCTTTATTTTATTCATTAAGCTAAGCTACTTGACTTCCTTCTGTGCTCCTTGAAGTGCTCAAGAGAGTCTGAAGAATTAAAAAATGAGGTTCCCTCCAGACAGCATGTCTTCATATATATTTTTACAATCTGAAAAAAACCAACCATTGAGTTTGCAGAACCATGTTAGGAAGTAAAGTAACCTTAACTCAGATTCCTCATGCTTATGGGACACAGGTACTCCTCGTTCTGTATTTTCTCTCATCCAAGAGCTGTTCTTCAGCCATCTGCATCAGGCAGAACCCCTCACCGCTGTCGTAATCTTTTGCCTGACCACTACGGGTTGGGTTTGTCTCATTGCCAGCTGGGGCTGTTCTGCACTTAAGCCCATCAGTGGCTCTTGCTGGGACTTTCCCACTTCCACTGGCTCAAGATCAGAGATGAAAAATGTCACTTTGGCTGATCCCATGTATTTTGACCTCAGATGGCTTTTCTTGTCCAGGAAAAGAGAGCACACAAGTCCTTTTCTATCCTATTTCAGAACAGGAAGATCAGCAAGGAAATCCTTCTGCCACTTTTGTGCCTTCAGCTTCCTCCAGCTGAGGTTCTTCAGACCAAGGAGTCTCACCTTAAATCTCAGTTCTCTCTTTTGAGGCAAGCCAGTGCTGCCCATACCAGTACATCCCAAATAATGAGGCAGTCAGCAGGATTTATACATATTTGCAATATAATTTGAGTAATGGCTTATCCTTGACAGCACATCCTGAAGTAGAAGTGTCTTAAAGATGAAGCTGAGGTTTAGGTTTGTGCTCGCTGAGAAAGAGCTAGGGGGAAGGGTTCTTTTTTTATTTGGATATGAAAACTGGACATTGGAAAATATCAGAAAAATCAAGGTAATTTATCTCTTTTTTCCCCTGAGTAAGCTGAGTCTAAGTCTGCACACGAAACACGTGGCAGAGAAAGCCGCATATGAATCCTCTATTTGATGAAGAACTGTTTCACTCAGGAAAGTTGATACAACCTCTATAGACACTCTTTGGTACAAATAGAGATAAACCAGGAAGACACTTGACAGAGGAGCAGCTTGTGGCTTATGAAATCAGCCAAGCTGGCTATGATGAGCCAGATCCAGAACACAGATGAAATTTGCTTAAGTGGATCTTTATGAAAATGATAACTTTACAGTCTTGGGAAAATTCCCAGAGAACAGGGAACGCTGCTAGCACGGACACAACGTCAGCTCGTTCAGGTATCAGCAAGGCAGGAACAGACATCTTCTCCTGATCAAACCCCTCTGCGCATCTCAGGAAAGTGTCAAAAAAATGACGATGGCTACCGAGGCGGGCTTAGCTCCAGCCTGCAACATCTGAAAGCAGTGCTAGCTCTCCCCTTCCCCCTTCTTGAGTCTTTCACCTACTTGGCTGTGTACCAGAAAGAGCCCGAACAAAAGTGAGAGACCCTGAAGCTTGAAGCCACTCTATAGTTAGAAGCGGCGCTAAGATTAGAGAGCGAGAAGTGTGAGATAGCTGAAAGCCTGTGAATCGTGCTAAGGATAGAAAGTTAGAAGTAGGAGGCAGCCAAACTCAATACTGAGAAATCAGAAGTTGAGCACTAAAGTTGGATGAGATTTATGGGTAGAGAACATAGCCTCTTACTGCTCTGGAGGCAAGGTAGTGCCTAGCAGCCAAGGATGTTCTGCGAAGCCACGCTGTTCGGATCTGATAGCCTGCTTCCTAAAATAGGGATTATATCACATCTTTTGATAGAATGCGCTATGCACGTAAAGTACCAGGAGACCAGAAAATATGCTTTTCTTGCCCGTAGCTCCCAGGGAAAGTCCTGTCTCTCTTCGGCGCTCTAGACAGAGCCGGCAGCCAGCCAGGTTACCATGCATTCAGAGATGCTCTTACTGCAGTGCTTCCACAGCCAAGAGATTTGCATCGCATAGATCTGCCTCTAGACTCTAGAAACAGGCTAGGTAGTGATCTAATGAAAAGGAAGGGGTGAATGATAGTACCTCTACGCTGTTACTGCTCACGAGCAGCAAGGAGGGAACGCCGTGAGTTGGCCTCATCCTCTAAAGCCAGTTAAAATATGTCATTAGCTAGTGCAAGTCCTCCAACCTGTTTCAAGGTACATCTCCAGGGCACCCGAAGCACAGTGCATCATGCCGTTGGAAAATGAATCCAAACCCCGTCCTAATCATATTAAAACCCAGCACCATGGCCTGGGAAATAACAGATCATCTGTGATGAAAAGCCAGGGGTCTCTTGGATCTCACTAAATCTGGGGAAATTGCTGCTCAGTATATTGAAGGGTCTGCAACCATTTAAAACCCACCACAAATTTTAGCAACAGGAAGCGATGTAGAACCAAGAGCTCAAAAATCAATTCTTACAAAAAAAAAAAAAAAAAAAAGCCTGAGAGGTGTGAGATTTTTTTGCTGGTTTTAATCCCTGTTAAAAATCAAAGTCTGTCAGTCAGTAGCAGTCAAGTACAGCAGGTCAGAGATAACCTGGCAGAGCAGATCAGCAAGGAGAGAAAAGGCACATTGGAGCTGGCATCGCAGGCAAACCTAGCAGCCTCCAGTGGGTACCATAATTAAGAAAGACAGGTGGGAGCGAAGCTCTGTGCAGATGAGAGAAGGCTCCACGCCACTACCGTGCTCAGCCTCTGCGTACGGGATATCTTAAGCAGGAAAAATATCTCCACGCGTCGGCCGCATCCGAGGGGCGCTGGCAAACCGCTGCTGGAAGCGCCTTCTCAGCAGAAATCTGCATTCAGCGCAAACGCGGGGCTCTCGTGTTTAGGCCACACTTTTTAAACTGAACAATGCAGCAGCTTTTCAGATCATGGTCAATTAAGTGTTGGCAAGATTGCATAACTTCATCCAAGCTGCGGATGGCCATGATCAGCAGCAGCTGAAAAGTAGCCAAGAAACATGTGGATTTGTGTTGTAAAAGCTAGAAGAGGCAATTTTAACCATTAAAGTGCAAAAATGTAAAACTAGAGTGAACAGGATTAATTACAGAGACTATGAGACTGGAGGGGTGAGTGGTGGCAGGAAAAGGAAAAGGAGAATGCTCTGCAGATGTTTAAAGGTGAAGTCCCTTCCTTGCCCAGCTGACTTTTCGCAGCTCATAAGACAGGCTTGGCTATGAAAAGATTTGTAAATTATTATGTGAGTTATACAGAAAATTCCAGTGTGTGGCTCCTCCTTTTATTGGGCTCCATTAAAGGTGTAAGCCCACCAAGTAATTTTGTTAAAGGCTTGTGAATCAGTCTGGAGCTGGTAAGAGAAGCCTTTTTGGCAAGTTCTGTCCTTGCTAGCTGAAATTTTAACAAGATGTTTAAATTGTTGACTGAGGCTCCAGACACTGGATTAGGAAGCGTGCTTTGGCAGGTGGGAGAAAGCAACAGAAAACTGCCTTTGCTTTTTTAAAATGAAAAATCTGAACTTCATGTGAACAAATGCATTCAAATGAGTCATACCATTGTGTGAACAGTCAAGTGAAATATTACTCCTGAAAGCTCTTTCCTCTCTCAGCTGGCTTCACAGGGTGACTGGGATACGGCACAAGGACCCCAGCGCTTTAACACACACTCTGCACTCATTACAGGCAAGGAACACAGAGCAGAACATTCGTTGTGTATCGTGACAGTCCCGCTCTTCTTCCTCCATGAGGACATCAGCCAGTCTTTGATGTTACCTTTCTCAGGCAGAACACACCGCATGGTCTCCCAAAGAGTAGTCTGGGAGTCAGTCACCCCAAAGCGTGACTGCCATCGCAGCTGGCTTCAGTCGGAGCCACTGATGATTTTCTTGCATCAGCATCATTTATGTCAGCGTATGACACGCAACTGCCAAGTTACAGACTTTATAGAAATATAAGGTTCCGTATATGAAGAAGCTTTACCCAGAACTTGAGCACAGATGTCTCAAACTTTATAATAGATTAACAGTCTGGAAACAGCAAGTACCAAAGTGGTCAATGGTGCAATGGGGAGAGCTTTCGGTCTCCCTTCTAATTACATGGAGAAAGAAGATAAGCTCAGGTAAAGGACACGTGAAGAAAACTGGTACCTGAGTGGAACTGGAGGGAACCTAAGAACCTGGGTGTAAAAGCACACAGGTGACCTCAGATCAGGTTCTTTTTCTGACTGCAGCTGGAGGATGTAAGAGGTGAGATCCCAACCTCATAATTTGGTAACTGTCTAAACGGGCTGCCAGCTGGATCACCGGATAAGGAGACAGAACTGTCGTCTATTGTATTGCTCCTCAGATGCTTTTATAAGAAGTGTAACTGTGTTGTTGGGGTTCTGAAAATACATTATTTTAGTTATCCTTTTCTAGCTTCTGGTAAGGGTGATGTTGAAATAACTAGAAAACACCAAAGCAGCGCAGTTCCTTAAACCAGAAAACCAGCTCATTCCTGTAACAGCTCACCCCCCAAATGGTGTTTGGGCGTTGTCCAGAATAACCAAATAGGATACCTCTTCTTAGCTGCTGAGCTAATTCGTGAGTTAATGAGGCAGAAACTCTGTGGAAGGAGCACTTTCTGCTGAAGAGCATTACCCTTGGCAAGGCTGAGCACAGTGGAGAGCGTCTGAACCCTGTCTTGGGGTACGTGTCACACCTGCCATCTTCTGCAACAAACGGCTGGGGCTACGCAGAGACCTTCGGCACGCAATCTGGACCACTCTGCCCTGCTCCAAAGCCATCGCGACCGTGATCCACGTGTGCAGATGACCCAGCGGAGGGTCAAGGCAACGTTTTGCTTCCTGGAGCATTTTGCATGTGCCAAGGCAAGACCCCATTAACTTGAGTCAGACGTGAACTCTCCGTACTTGAGACGTGGCCTCTCGCATGAATTAGTATCACACATGCTTTTTCAAAAAACAGAGAGACAGAAAGAGATTGAAGACCAGCTTTGAAAGAAATTAATGACCCGTTTTGGAAATGTCAGTTTAAGTGAATTACCAGCTTCCTACTCTCTGCCCCTGTCATTATTTTCCAACTTGTGTAACAAAGGGGACAATGTCCCAAGGCAGCAGTTTCCTTCGCTACCCAGCTCTGAACAATGTACCTGCATGAGGCAGAGTTCTTGGCTAAAGAAAACAACTCTTCTTGTCTGTCACCTGGGGTATCTCTAACATGCATTGTTTTAGCTAATTGTGTACGCGAAATATATATATATGTATATGCATGCATGCTCGGGAGAAGCTGGCTATCCAAAATCCTACGTGCCTCAGCAGATTTAAAGCACCGTTGTAACAACTCAAAGGTATTGGAACGGGCAGGAACAAAGACACTCATAAGACCTTGATTTAATTTTGGAAAAATCAAATTTCCAGTTGCACTAAGAGGCAAACTAAGTACCTTGGATCTTACAAAACCCCATTAATCAGATTTTGGTTTTGTAAAGCTGTACCTAAACCCAGAAGTATTTTGAATATAAATTCCAAAGTTTGGAGTAGGATTAGATAAAATACTCTAATGTAAGCCCATGTCTAGTTAATGGATAGAGTTCTCCTTCAGTATTTATCTTTCTGCTGCTCGCTCTTTATCACTCCTTGATCCCCAGCTAATCTCTACTTCATAACTGAATGTTTTCTGTGCATATCTTAATCAGCTCTGCCTTCCAGGTCAAAGATCAGGGCATATATTTTAAAAGGGCATTTCAGACTAGAGCAGACACTCAATTGTTACGGTTGCAATATAAATCATTTATGGAGAGAGAAGCTTTCTGGCTAATTCTCAGAGATATGCAAATGATAACTTCTGCTCGCTGCATGTTTACAATGCAATAACCATAAATGGAGATAAAACACGAAAAGTCCATGTCCCACAGAGGGAGGGGTGGGCTGATCTCGAATTATGGATGGGTTGAAAAAGAACAGATAGTTTGCAATAAATATCTAAACTTTTAGGGCAGGGTTGTTTTTTTTTTTTTTCTTTCGTTCTTTATACAGCAAAAACAATACAAGGAAACCACACAGGAACAGCTGGATCCCAAACAGCCCTGTTTTCAGAATATATGCACCAAGATATGCGCATACTGCTGCTCCGGGGGCTGCTGGTGGCTTTTCAAGCACGGAGCACAGCGAGCACCGTGGGAGGGCTCGCAGGCTGTTAAAAGGGAATCTCTGCTGTTCCTGCAATGGGGCAACTCCGCTCCCATCGAAGTCAATGGGAGTTTTACT
Organism: Balearica regulorum gibbericeps; assembly: GCF_011004875.1. Taxonomy (NCBI): domain Eukaryota; kingdom Metazoa; phylum Chordata; class Aves; order Gruiformes; family Gruidae; genus Balearica; species Balearica regulorum. The sequence continues at coordinate 86,523,373 of NC_046220.1, read as the reverse complement.
TCAATGGAGCAGAGTTAGGTTAATGCTGAATGTTTTGGAAAACACCATTCCCACTTGCCAGCCTGAATCCTCTGAGATCTTCCCGTCATTAGTTTAATTCAACCATAAATGTTTGGAACAGCAGCCAAGGGATTAAAATGATCAACAAAGTCAATTGCTTTGTTTGTAAATGTTCTTTTGCTTAGTTTTCTGCAATGTAAAAGTTGTTCTATGAACCTTGTTTTGACTCATTTAAACCCCATTTAGTAATCCTGCAGGAAAGACAGTATTTGTGATGTTAGTGTGATATCTTCCGCCTAAAAAACATCCCCTACCCTTGTGAACTTCTAGTTGCTTGTCCCAGATTGGGCTGGTAAAGGCACTTCTGTTTTACAGAAGTGTGTTCATATTTCAATAAAGAGCTCAAGAAAAAAATGCCAGAATTTTGTTCTTTTCCCAGAGTTTTTCCAGATGAAGACATCGAAGCTTTTAGAAATGCCTGGCATAGCGTTTTTGGAAAGGTACATTAGCCTGCCTTTGAATTTCAGAATTGACTTAGTCTAGAAACCTCACATATATTTTCATACTCGGAGGCTCATAGAGAAATAATGAGAAGGTGGAAATGCCAAAATTATCTGCAATGAAGAAAGACTAATTTTAACTGCTATTCAGAAATCTGTGACGACCTGCAGAGGTCTGTCCAGGTGAGATTCTTCTTGGTTTGGCTGTGCAATTTAAGTGATCAGCTCTGCCACGTTAGACCCTACTACATCTTCATTAAGAGGGTGACCTCTATGAAAAATGCTCGCCACTTCCCAGCTCGCTGCCACCCTCCGCCCCGCACACCATCCCCGTAGCGCTGCCATCGCAGTCGCCACCAGCCCCACGCTCCTGCCACGTCAGCTGACGGCGTTTCTGGCCGTGCAAAGCAGGCCTGGGCAGCAAGCCACGCAGCAGAGGGTTTTTATTTCCCCTTCTTGTTCTTTCCAAAGGAGGGACGAGATGGACGATCTACCTGTTGGCTTTACAGCAGTCTTAGGATGGACTGGGGCACCCTGAAACGTTGGGTGGTATTTCCCCCTCTATTCCCTGGCCACAACTACGGCCCCCTGCTCTGGAGAGGGATGTCAGATCTCTCCTCCTTCCTCATCACCTTTCATTGTGACAATTAAATTGCAAACTTGGCTCTCAGCTGGGCCCAAAAAGCTTCAAGAGCGGAGGTCTGAGAATCTGCCTCTGCTCATTTTCCTTTTCGCTTGATGTGAACGCTTCCCAGCCATTTGATATTCCCCACTCTCTTTGTGATTGATAAATGTGCATTTGTGCACAGGTGATTTTTCCACCTCTCTAGTCACACCAGCTACTATACCTCCCATTGAGGTAATGTAAAGCATCCACTGCTTATCTCTGAGCAGCACATTAAACAAAGCGACATAATGAGCTGCATTTTGTTGAGGGCTCTCCAGGTCCCCCAAATCCTTCTCAAATGTTATTGTTTATAAAATGTTTGATAAAAAATAAATGATGCTTTCAATTTAAACAAAACCTCACACTGTTACCGGTTTTAATAACAGTTTTGACAGATGAGATTTTCATCATCTGTTTTTTCTTTGTAAAGGCTTCTTCAATAAACTAAAAATGCTTTAAACTAACAGATGTGACTATAAAGTAAGGCTGAGCGTGAGACATCAGGAGCTGAGGTTTGTCAAATGCTACAATATATAAATTAATTCCTAGTTTAAGCTTCCACTGAGCATTGGAACATCTATTTTCCCGTTGTTGGTTACTGAGTGGTTAGCTGACCTCACGCAGGTTTCACACACGGAGAAAATCTGAGCTTGAGAAATCTGGACTTGTACAAATAGGATTCTACATGTGTTTTGGGCACTAAATAATGCAACAATTTATTGATGGCAAGTAAGAAGTTTGAAGCCGGAGCTCGACACCTGATGATGGTCTGGTATCCATCAAAGCGAAGCATTTTTCAGTTCCTTTGAATTCTTAGCACTTTAAAATTCAGGCTAATTATCTGAATGCTGTAGTAGGAGCCCAGAAGCCTGTTTTTAGGCAAGAATTTCAAAACCTGCAGCCTGATTTCCTCCTTAACATTCCTCCACCTTTTCTTCAGGTCTAATCTATTTAGCTTCTCCTATGTTACAAACCTGTCAAACCCCAGAATCAATTTAGGGTCATGTTGATGCTTGAGTAACTGATCAGCTGTGTATTTTTTTATCTGTGAAAAGTTCAGAAATTAGAATTTCCAATGATACTCTGTTTTCTGTAAACAGCTTATATTTACTGATTTAGGGAGGAGTTTTGCTTTGTTTAATGGGCTTTAAGCAACACAATTTTTAAAGCTTGATTGCTCGTAAACCCTAATACTGTTTGCTTTTAAATTTCTGATATTATTATTCTCATGCTTGGCATGTTTTTCATCAGTCCTGCTTCTCTGGTGAGTTGAGCACGTGGCTGCGCTGCTGATGCGGGCAGTGATGGTGGGGTACGGTGAAGCGCGGGGGAGCCAGCCCTCTCCTCGGACGGTAAGGAACACTTCTAAAGAAAACGTTGCACCACTCGTCAGCTCTGGTTTCGGTCCCAGGGGTATTTCACAGAATCACACACAATCCCAGACTGGTGGGGGTTGGAAGGGACCTCTGGAGATCATCTAGTCCAACCCCCCTGGCTAAAGCAGGATCACCCAGAGCAGGTCGCACAGGATGGTGTCCAGGCGGGTTTGGAATCTCTCCAGAGAAGGAGACTCCACAACCGCTCTGGGCAGCCTGTCCCAGGGCTCGCTCACCCTCACAGTGAACAAGTTTTTCCTCACGTTCAGGTGGAACTTCCTGTAGTCCAGTTTGTGCCCCTTGCCCCTTGTCCTGTCACTGGGCACCACTCAGAAGAGTCTGGCCCCTTCCTCTAGACACCCACCCTTCAGATATTGGTAAGTGTTGATCCAATCCCCTCTCAGTCTTCTCTCTCTTCTCCAGGCTAACCAGCCCCAGCTCTCTCAGCCTTTCCTCATACCAGGGATGCTCCAGTCCCCTCCTCATCCTCACAGCCCTCCGCTGGACTCTCCCCAGTAGTTCCCTGTCTGTCTTGAACTGGGGAGCCCAGAACTGGACACAGAACTCCAGATGTGGCCTCACCGGGGCAGGGCAGAGCAGAGGGGGAGGAGAACCTCCCTCGACCTGCTGGCCACCCTCTTCTTAATGCGCCCCAGGACACCACTGGCCACGAGGGCACACTGCTGCTCATGGAGAGCTTGTTGTGCACCAGGACTCCCAGGTCCTTCTCCGCAGCGCTGCTTCCCAGCAGGTCAACCCCAACCTGTCCTGCTGTCTGGGGTTATTCCTCCCTGGGTGCAGGACCCTACGCTTGCCCTTGTTGAATTTCATACGGTTCCTCTCCGCCCAACCCTCTAGTCTGTCCAGATCTCGCTGAATGGCAGTGCAGCCTTCTGGTGTGTCAGCCACTCCTCCCAGTTCAGTATGGTCAGCAAGCTTGGTCCGGGCTATTGATGAAAATGTACCCAGTACTGGGGCACAACGCTAGCTACAGGCCTTCAACTAGACTCTGTGCCGCTGATCACAACCCTTTTATTTCCGTAACAAACTCCTGCTGGGTAGCTTGGAGGCAGAGGAGGAGCAGGGAAATGAGAGCACCCTGGGTGACAGGTCTCCTCCGGCCAGAGGACACTTGTCCCATGCCTCTGAAGCTCCCAGAAGTTACAGTTACACATCGAGTTATTTTCTTTTGCTCTTGCGATTCTTATGCACGTGTTAAAGGTGTTAGGTTTCCGTATGTGTAGGCAAACCACACAATATGGCCATTACTTCAGCTATGTCTCCAGGTTTTACTGGAATACAAAAAATAATAAATAAGACATAATGGGGTCTTGCCTCATGACTACGATTCTTAGGTGCTGCTGCAATACAAAGGCACGCATAAATGAATTAATAATAGCCACAAGGGTGATGGTATGTAAATATATTAGCTTAGGCTAGGAAAAAAAAGGGTGGATGAAACAAAAGTACTGATGCCATAAAAATTAAAAAAAAAAAATTATTTGAGTGTATTGATCTGATAAGTGAAAACTTAAATAGGACTTTGGAAGAGAAATTTTCCAAAAGACACAACTCCTCTGAGATCTTCGCTGTCAGAGGCAGACAAGGTGCAACAAGGACGAATTCTCCATCCGAGGAGCCTTGGATATTTATGTAGATTCTTGAAAAGGTACATTATACTTACTTTTATTTGATGTTTCATTATGGAGTCCCAGAGACTCCCCTGAAATAACTCCTCGTTGTTATAGATTTTATACCTTGATATCGCTCTATCTCAGATTCTCTTTTCAAACTCAGAGTGCCGTTCATTAAATTCTTTCTTCTATGGAGCCATAAATGCAGTAATCTAGATCCTGATAAAGGCTTTAAAGCTATCCCATAGGATACTTGCGGTTGGAACTGATGGAACATTAGTGTCAAGGAAGCATATTATTTGAGTCTCAATATAATTAATAAACCCTTTCTCTCCCCCACAGGAATGTGCTAAATCTCCGAGTCTTGTTTGTGTTAGGCAAAAGATTTAGTTACCTCTAACAGAAAAGAGGGGAAAAAAAAAAGATGAAAAAGGCTTTAAATATTTAACAGTTTAAACCCTACATAAATTGGAGATTTGAATAAAAAATCAGCCCAAGTATATTTGTATGAAACTGGTGAACAGAAGGAATATACATGCTCAGAGGAATAGATTTTATGCCAAACATCAATCAATCCCAGCTCCGAAGCCTATTTATAATACTGTGGGGGTTCTGGACGGTTGCACTTCACACTGTGAGGACCAATCCATGACATTATCTGTTGAACAATTGAAGTCTTTACAAATAATTAAAACTCTGTTTGAAAATGGAGATATTTTCCACAGCTTTTGTGTCCATGCACCGGATCATAGATATTTGAGTGTGTAAATAATGACTAGTTAATGTCGAGAGCCTGTGGCATATTTGCCTTGCAATACTGCTTTCTGCTGTGTCTTCCTCTCTATCTATTCATCCGTTGGCACAAATATGTATTTATTTCCACCTTTCGCTTCCCTCTCCCCTCACCTCCATCCTGGGCAACTGAGTGCTGTTCCAGACCCCGAAGCAAAAGAAAAAAAATCCTTTTTCCCTGCCTTTGCAACCTCCTGTCCTCCTCCCAGACCCTTCTCTCTTTCTCCTTCTTGTTGTAGCACAACGTTTTCCAATCATTTCCATGTCCTCTGGGGCTGTTAGTAGTGCCAGGCCAGGCCCCACTCGGTTGCCCTACTTACACCTACAAAAACTAGGGCTAACACTACCCGAGTGCATGTACGGCGCTGTCGGAGGTGTGAGACTCATCAGGCTCTCTCTACAGCGAAGAAATAGGTTGAGAATTGCACAGATTGAGAAATGTCTCAGCTGTTGTTTCCAAATGATGGAGAAGTTGGTTGGTGTTGCATGGATGTTTCATGGTACCTCGTACCCTAAGGAACTGCCCTGATTTGTTGAATTTAATCAAGAAAGATACCTGATCACATTCCTGATGAGGGGAAGCCACAGAGGTGGGGCCAGGGCTGGGCCAGAGCTTTGCCCATTGGCACCAAGCAAAAAAAAAAAAACCCAAAAAGAAATAGCAGAACTTGCCATCTTGTTGCTGCTATTGATGGAGATCATTCTGCACACCTCTGTGGCGCTACGCTGCTCTGGCACGCCACGTCGGTCCTCTCAGTGAGGGACCTGCGGGTGGGGTGCCAAGATTCATGACAGGTTAAGGTCACCATGACTCTGCTTTAGTATTCAGAGACTACAGCTACAGCGTGTGTAATAATAGGCATGTAGATCAAAACAAATGGTGCTGGCGATCCAATATCTATGCATCATACATACATACATATATATGTATATACCTATCCCTATTATCTCTAATATAGGAGTATGGACCAAATACCCACAAGTGACTGGAGCGCGTTAGCAGTGCTCCGGGACCACATCTTCTATTTAAATCCTACGAACCGTGTTTCCCTGCCCCAAGGTCACCGAGCAGTGCTAATCGCAGTGCACCACACGTACAGTGCAGCCAGAAGATTGACTCCAGAAGCACGCTCCTCGCGAGAACTCAAACACCAGCGTCCCTGCGTCCAGAGAGCTGGAGCCTCACCGCTGATCTGCGCTGGCCCTGTGCCGTTTGACGCCGGCACGGAGGGGAATGGCGCAGGACACGACATCCCTAGCAGGGCTGCTGTGGTGGGTGATGGCCACCCACCTCTGAGCCTTCGGTGTGGTGGGGAAGAGGAGGGAGCTTGCTCATTGGCACAAGGTCAGCATCGTCTTCTGCCTGTGGGAGAACTGACAATCTCTAACTGTCCAGCACTGATCTCAACACATTTTCTTGCCAAGGGAGGTGAATTCAGAGGTAAGAGCACGGGTGGAGGTCACGGGGAGGTGGTGCATCCTCGTGTGCTCCAGCACGCTGTGCTCCAGACACTGCTCAGCACAAAGAGCCCTCAATTCTCAAACCTTCTCAAGGATGTGCTTATCCTAAACGTGAAATTCATTCCCTAAAAATTAATGAAACCTTTCACTGCTTGCAGTAAGTCAAGTGCTCATATACCTTTTCCTGGACCAGGGCCTGAGCAAACAATAAAAAGAAAAATAAACTACCTGTCAAAGCTAACACGTGTGGATTTCTTGAGGCTACATTTAGTAATAGGTTAATAGGACTCACATTTCAAATGAAACCTTCTAGAACTTATTTAAATTTTAAAAATAGTTTAAATTATTTTAATGTTTTTCTTACTAGTATTTCTTGCATTATAAGCAGCGCCCATCCACAGTTAGAACATCCAGATGTTTTAACTAAAGTTAAACTATGAAACAGAACAAAAATAAAAACCCATGAAACATTTGCCAGAGAGCTCAAGCACATCTGTTCAGAAAAATATAATACTAGTTCAAAATAATAACAGCAACTATCATTTTCAAGCATGCACGGGATTAAAATAAAAACAAACATGGTTTTGTTCAGAGGATGAAGAATTGGAAAGCTTAGATTCTGCCCTGGAAATATTTGAGCCCCTTTGAACTAGGGAAACATAAGTATATAAAATAAAATTGGCAGTGGTCGGCGTCCTGGGTGCATGAGGTGGATCACCCCCAGGTCCAACCTGGCCAGGAGCTTCACTGGGGTGCTGCCTGCATCACAGATCACAAAAACAACCTTGGATGAGCTCGGCCATCCAGGCAAGCCCCAACACCACTGCCGCACATGTACAGGGCAAAGAAGAGGTGGTAGCCTCCTCGCTTGGGGTCCCTCCAAAGCATTGGGTCCCCAAAACCCCAAGCAAGGAGATTACTGCTTCTTTTGGGTTTAAGCAGGAAAGACAAAGTTCTGCAGATTGCTATCTTACCTTTAAGCACCCAAATGCAATTTAAACGCACGTTTTCCCGCTACCAGAACGGCATTGTTAGTAACCTGCCTGAAGCCTATCTGCATGAGCTCTTTGTCTTAAATTAGTTGGGTATTGTGAGGCCTCATCCTGCTCCGGCTGCATCCATAGGAGCCCTGTACCACTGAGACGAGTGATGGGGAACCGGTTCCTTCACCGCCAGACTAACCGCTTTCCAAAACAGCCTCGCATACACACGTGAACAAAAAGGTTGCACCCGTAAAATTGGAGCTTCGGCATTTCTCCCCTCCCCGAGAATGTGGCTCCCCAGTCTCCGTGATACCCTACTAGAAAGCAGTTGCTAAACCCACCCTGATGCTTCTCCACCTAGCAAACAGCTCATTATTTTTATTTTGGGTTTTTTTTTTCTGCGTTGGCAGGGCTCTGGGTGCCCCAACCGCCGAGCTGGCTGCGTGCGGCAGAGCAGCAGGGGGAGCTCAGACATCCCATTTGGCTCTCTCCAAATGTCAGTCCTTAAGACCTTCTGAGCAATTAAACAAAATTTAGCATGAATCAATCATACAGACACGCGGGTGTAAAATAATGAAGATAGATGTTGTTTAAATCCTTATAAGAGTTCCTGCCTGAGCTAGATATCATCCTGAGTAGTATTAGATTATCCAAGTGACCTTAGAAGCGTTCAAGTGTCCACATTAGCACATCGAGATAGGAGGGAGCGGGCAGCGATGTGGAGCCCCGTCAGTTCATTTGCCTCCTGGTTTTGGTCCCTTCTTTTTCAAGGTAACTCCTTCCCCCGAGCACTGCTGGCATGATCTGGATGCACGGAGGCAGAGCGCCGCAGCGAGCAGCACCAGCAGCCTGGCTGCAGCGACTGCCAGAGCAAGAACACTCGGTTCTCTGGGTTCCTTCTATCTTTCTACGAGCAAAATAAATCTTTTGCTTTGAGAGTGAAAATCCTTCTTAAAAAAACTCTTCCCAGATGTGGGACCAATATATTTAGTTTCACTTAAAGTTCCTGAATCTGAAGGTCTATGCTGGGCTGGCCGCTCACGCCTGTTTCCTCATCTGTGCTTTGCGGAGGAAACAGGTGGGTTTAAAGCTCTCTAAAGACACCAAAGTGGTTCTTTACAAAGTGACTTGCAAAGCAAAAATGAAAAAAGATTAATTTTTTTTTCCCAGGGATTTTTGAGCATATGAAGCACAAAAATAATCACATAAATGGTGCAAAGAAAAAAAAAGAAAAAAAGATTTTAGTCTAAGTCAGCAGTCCAAATGCAGCCTCCACGCTCCCTGCTGCTTCGCCCCCACGTCACAGGGACATGACATCTAAGTCTGGATTTCAAGGGGCTCTTCTGCTTCATGCTGGCAGAAGACGTTAAATCCCTAGGAACTGTGGGAAGTTGGGTTGCAAACACTGAGATTTGTGCAGGTGAAGCCATCCAGAAAGAACAAAACATGCGATGCATTTTTTTTTTTTTTTATTCCTTAAGGACAAAAATAGGTAATATTGGAGAACAGCCATGGCAGCAGCACTGAGGGCACAGAGGGCACTGCTGCCATGGTCAGCCCGTCCCCAGCACCATCCCCTGCTGTTCCTGGCTCCCCTACCGTGCCTGGGGCTGCTGCTGTGGCTGTCACCACCACTGTCCCACCTGGGGGGTGTCCTGCTGCATCCCCCGTGGCTCCTGCTCAGCCTCTGCCCTGCAGCAGCCCCCTCTCCCTGCTCCCGGACACACACACGGGCTTGAAATGCTACACGTGTCTTCCAGACCGACCAGACAGGTCTCCTGGAACAGTGAGACGTCCATGTCATTTACAGATGTTTCCCTCCTCTGCTGTAGCTTAAATAACATAAATAAATAATGAATTAAAAAATCTTGGCTCTTCTAAAACAATCCAGATCTCTATCTTCCACCTCCAGCATCAAGTAAGAAAATAGACTGGTACCTTATTTTCTTCCTGACCTACGCCAAGTCTTTAAACTGGGTTTTGCTCCAGAACTTCACCATTTTCACTGACAAATCTTTGTACTTTGTGCTCCTCTGCACAGCTACGGGCCTTTTTACATAGAGTTTTGCAGAGGGCTTGGCTTCAGGTGCACATTGCACATTTCACTGGGGATTTGATTGTTTTGTCCTGAGCTGAAACAAAAGTGGCATAAAGTCAGTTTAATTTCTGTGATTTCACTAATGTGGTGGGAAAAGAGGAAACTGGCTTCTTCCTTGGAAGAAATGCTGATGCTCTTTCATAATTTCTATAATGACATTTGATATTATGGTGATGAGCGCCTTAGAAATACATATGATAATCATTATAATCAAGCACATGTGTCTGGAGAGTGTAATAGGTACATTCTATAAATTGGAAAATAAACATGTGTTAAGGAATGACTTCTAATATTAATTTCCATTTTTAGAAAGCAAGGTTCCAGATCCAACTAGGGATTAAAGAGCCAAAACGGGACTTTGAACGGGACAGATGCCTAAATCCCAAATGGTAATCCACAGCCCTCCCGCCCAGTTGTTGCTAACCGTGAAAGCAACTAAGCTCATCTGGTGACTCAGTCCGTGAAGCGTTCAAGTTGCGCAGCCACCAAAAATTCTCCGTAAGTGAGGTATTCCCCGGGGTGCTTCCCTTCGCCCAGCGGAGTCACGCCAGGGGCTCTCCAGACGTGCCTATTCCTTCCCTGTTCGGTACGTTGCTGCGGTTGATCCCCTTCTCTCTGAAGCCCCAAATCTTCTCTCTGTTCACCAGAACATCTAAATTGGGGTTCAGGCTTGCACCGGGGTAGGGGTGCCCAAGGAGTGGGTGCTCCTCCTCGCCTTTGTGGGGGCTCTGTAACCACAACCTGACTTTCCTCCTGTGCTGAAGCACAGTTTTGCTCCTACGGTTAAATGCAGACGTACAAGTAGGCCACCGCATACGCAATTTAGCAGTAAGTAATTGGAGGCCACTTGTATAAACCAGTTAATAATTATAAGCAACAGCCCTGCCTCACCTCCACGCTACCCAAGCTTTGCACCGAGGTAATGTCACAGACAGCAGCAGAATTACTCCGGGACAAAAGTAGGGCAATGCTCTGCTGAATGAGGCACATCGCATTCTTTCTGAATGGAATAAACCCAAAATATCACTTTATCGACCTCTCAGGCAAGTCCAACAGCTGTTGTAAATCAGAGTAACCCCACTGGCTTCAGTGGATCTACTGCAATTTATAGCAGCTGGGAATCTGGCCTCGCGTTCCCCAGATAGGTACTGGATTTTACCATTAGCAGTTTAATCCTGTAAGTAGGGATTTATTACAGAAAGAAAAACATGAATAACTGTGAGCAGAATGAACAATGTTCTATTTTGAAACGAGTAAAAGAACAACACTAGAAGGTGCATAATAACTCTTGAGAACCAAAATGAGCACAGCGAAGCCTGAGCAGCCAGGCACTGGGGTTATTTGGCCCCCCGAACCGGGGAATTTAACTCCACCAGAACCCCTTGGCCCTTGACTGGAGTGCCGCTAAGATGAAAGACCCTGTGTCTCCACGGCGCTACACAGCCTATTGATTTTATAAGTCATCAATGTATATTGTCTGTCTATACTATTAACAGGACAAGCAGGAGGTGCACATAGTCATTTGACTGCAGAAGCCAGTTGTCCCATGCTGTGCCCTATGGGAAGCCACTGATTCTTACACTTGGAGCAGGGACAATGCAACTTAATCAGACTGACAGGAAACAGGCAGCAATTACAGTGTGCAGCTACATCTGCTGGGTTCCACTTCACTGAAGGAAGAGTTATCTCAATTTTAATGTACATCCCTTTTTCATGTTTCATTTAACCTCTGCTGTATTATTAAACACATCAAAATATAATGACAGTCGTTAAAAAAGAAAAAGAGCACATTTTGGAAATTTTGGACTCTCCCCCTTTATCTGTAATTTACGGTATCGGGTTTACTTTCCTGCAACATTCTGCAGCCATGGAAGTCTAATTTAATATATAGTTTTGTTGATTTTAAATAGCAAGTACAGACCCAATCCTACTTCTTGCAAAGTCAATCGCAAAATAACTACTGATTCACTGAAAGCAAGATGTGACCTGCTGATACTAAGTCTTATTAATTTAGACAGCAGAGTGAAGCCTTCCCAATAGTTTGCTCATTTTCACAAATTGTGTTGCTAACCTTGAAAGGCTCTTATCGTTAAACTGGCAAAGGAATAATTCCGAATTCTTCAAAGCGTCTGCGTGAAAACTGGGGGAAGGGGAACCAAACCTGCCTCCTGAAGGGTAATGGGAGCCGTAGCACGGACTGCGAGGGACAGAGCCTTGTCCCGTCAGGGCTGAGCAGGTAACCGAGGTGCTGGTGCCAAGGCCACCGTGCTCCGCCGACCCCCTCCAGCTCATGGGGAGCCGTTGTGCTCACACCAGCTCCCACCTCGCTCTGAGGGCGTTTAGGAACTTAGGGCAGATATACCTCCATCCGTACAAAGGACAGGCCAGTAATGTCCTCAGCTTAGCAATGGATACAAAGCGCGACTCGAGAAATCACTGGAAATGGGACCCAAAGTTTTGGGTCTGGGTGCAATAGCAAAACTCTTGGCTGCAGGGTCTGGTGCAGCCAAGGCTGGGTCTATCACCGTGGCATCAGGCTGGAAGTCTCTTTCCCCATCTCCTAGCCAAGAGCTGGGGGGATTGGGAAAAATTCTGCACCCAACCATGTCCCTAAGTCCCATCTTCAGGGAGTGGAGGTGATTCATCTCAGCAGCCCACCTGGCTAGTGGGAGAAGGGGCGAGACCAGGGGCTTGCTCACATCCCTGCAGTTCAGGAGAAGAACCGCTCGGGACGGGAGCCCAAAGGTGGGAGAACGGCTCCTTCAGTTCTCCCCACCCAGCTTTTGCACACCCATAGGATTTGGTCACAGCACGGTCTTAAGTAAATAACACCACTAAATATTTTTAATAATGTGCCTAAATGTGTTCAGGTATCTGCTAAGAACCTTCTTATTGTTAATGATTTATTGTTGTCACTAAAATTAGGCTTGGAGGCTTACTATATCCAACTGCCTCAAATTTTCAGAAATATCTTTTCTGGTCAGGTATTAATTTATTTCTCATTTTTATACAATACTTCCAATAGATGTTAAATTCTTCATATTGCTGTACAACATATCTGCGTAACATCTCTATTGTGCCGTTACTCTGATTTACTACCTGAGAGCTGCTGTCAAGATCTGGTGCTTTTTCCTCTACAGCGTCTCATTAACTACCCCAATCACAACCAGGAGCACGTCTATGGGCTTTTGACATGCCCACATCATTTTTTCTCCTGCTCTGCCCACGTCCCCGGCTGGCCAGGCAGGAGGTCTCTCCAAGATCGGAGCGGTGTGGTGGTGTCAGCGCATCCCTACCCTGGAGCCATAAGCCATGCGGGGAGGACGGCTTTAGCAGCCCCACTTCTGCAGCTCTGGGTGCAGAGCTACGGCTACTCTGCTACTCCTAGCTACTCTGCTATGGCTTCTAGCTTTCTTTGGCTGCTCCTCCATTCATGTTTTTACTCAGTTTGGTTCTTCATTCTGCAGCCTACCAAGCAACAGGGTCTTCTATCTGCTCCATCAGACGGTAATTTGTAAAGCCAACAAAAGAGCAAGTCAGCACTGTCTCTTGAGCTTCCCAGTGTCATCTTTTATCAGTGTGCATCTACTAGATATCTACTAGATACTAGGCCAACCCTGCCTGTAATCACTCCTGAGCTTGGGAGAAATCTTACTAAACCCAACTCCTCCGGGTCAGCAGGGGCATTCACACGCTTCCAACATGAGAGTGTGCACTGGTCTTTGCAGAAGCGAAGCCTCCCGTGGTAAGCCCGCTAGGACCAAAGCTGAGTTTATTTGTGTAGAAAAGTAAGAACAAAACAAATTAGTATGATGATGCCATTGCACTAATTATTACTTCTTGGTAATAATCCTAGAATTGGATGCAGAATAATCCTACAGGAATATATTGTTATAATTTATTTATCTAATATTTTGTTCACTGAGGGAGGCATATGAGTTGCGCATCTTAAGTCAGATTCTCAACCGATTAAATCTATACTGAATTCAAAGGAAATCAAGCGATATACATCACTGAAGGACCTCACTCCCTGTTCTGCAGACACTCCTAGCAAGTCTTTCACTGCAGAGACCACACAGTTCTTCAAGACCACTGCATCGCACACAAACGTCTAAATTATTACGCAGGTAGCTCTGAGCCGCAACAAAATCAGTTCATTTCAAACTGGCGAGCTTTCTTCCCACAACGGAGGGAAGCGTTTTGACAGATATCGGCGTGAGAAGGCAGCATGGCTGCAAGTGAAGCTCCAACAGAAGCTGCAGCCAAGAATGCAGTGGCATTAATAACTCTATGGCTACAGCTCTCGGTAGCTACAGCGTGACTGAGCCACTGCCTAGAAGTTAAGTGTGAATTAGGGAACCCTTGTGAGCAAAGGAAGCTCTCCTGGCCACCTTAGGCCACAAGTCCCATTTGGGAGGTGCTTCCAACGCAGTCCTTGTACAACAGAGTGGCCCAATGGCGCAGTTGACTTGCAGGCCTTGGGGGGCAGGTCTATACCTTCACGGTGAGCAAGATGGTGTCTTAATAGGGCTCCACATACTTCTAAGGGCTTAATTATGACCCCTCTGTGGAGGACTTTCTAGAACTGTATTTATCCTAGCGCCTAATGTTCTTGGAACGGTTGTAGTCCTGCGGTGCTGTCACACTGATCAGCGGTTGACGACCATCCTGGCTGGAGGCAAGCTCCCCCTCTGCCTGGTGGACAAACAGGTACATGACGATGCACCAGCAGCAGGAGCAGAGCAGGCAATGCATTTTCCGATTGCGCCCCAGCCCGTGAAGCTTGCGGAGAGGTTTTCTGTGAGCGGGGACACAGCAGCAATCGGGTGTGACTTAACTGCAAGGCGATACAGGCTATGCCGTAAAATTTGCTGGGACTGGTACTCACTGCCTTAAGGTGCTCCATGTGGGAGAGGCTTCCACCGCGCCCAGGAGAATGCCCGTGATTACAGGACGTATTCAAGATTTCCTCCTCGGCGTGCCAGCTGGGGCACCCAGGGCACTCGTGGGGATAGACACTGTGGACGGAGGACCACTTTGGCACCAAAGACACTATAGCAGGGTAGGTCATAAACAAACACTGTGTATAATTTTCAAAGGGAATTGCTACAAAAGCAAGATTTTACAGGGAATATTATGTTCTAAAATTTTGTTATGCAGTTGTGGTAAATGCACAAGCACTTCTAGGCCTGGGGGTATGCTCCAAACCTCGGGGCTCCTGCAAGCTGTGCAGCGCACGGGTGTTAGAACCCAGCACTGTCACGGTGATGACTTTCCTCCATTTACTGCTCTAACTATCAGGCAAGGCTTCTGAAGTGCACACAGAAAGCAGCTCAGCAGCAGGTGAAGCGCTGCAGCTGCACTGATGTAAATGTTCTCCTTTGTTGTGGAACCAAAACGTGCCAGGATTCATCGCGCAGGATGGCAGGTTTCCTCTCGCTGGAAACCAGCTTTTCTAACACTCATTTTATGCCTGAGCTTCTAGTCCATTTTCTGCAGCAATCTTTCACTGTTGCATTGAGCAACAGTGGAGCTTGGACGTGGCCTTTTCAAGGAGGGAGGGAATCACCAATGTTTTCTCAATGTTTTTTATTTCTAGTGTTGGAGGCAGGTTTCTTCCTCCCTCCTGGAAGATGAGAACCCTTGCATGCACGGTGAAGCTTAAATGACACGTCCCCTATGCCTCCTGGTTTATTACAACTTACTTGGAGATGATTACAGCTCCCAAAAGCCTTACCTGGGTTACCACTAACGTCTAACCATTAAAAATCAGATCTGTTCTACCATTTTAAATTAAGGGCATGAAGTTTGAGAAGAAGAAATAATTACCCATTCTGTTCTCTTGTAAATACAAAGTCCTGCTTGCTGCCAAATTCTCCTTCCCTGAGAGGCAGAGGACAGCCTCCACCAGGACATAATTCTCACCTACTGCATGTCTACCTACATCTTTTTGCCTGCAGCCCAGTTATGCATCTAATTAATTAAGAATCACTGGTTTACATGTGACAATCTAAAACTAGGTTGTCTAACATAAATTGAAAGTATTAAACCAAGATGATACCTTTAAGCTGTAACCTAAACAAAATATATGAAAGCAACTATGTGTGGAAAACAATGAAGAAACCAACCGGAGGGGGTAATCAGCATTTGAGGAGTCTTTAATCTAACAAGGACATCTTAAGTGAAGTTGCCTGAAAAAAAGGTTATGTGCAATTGCCAAACACCTACCCATATTCAGAGGATTCCTCTGAAGCACCGCATGTTAATTGGAAGGAAGTTGGAAAGCTTTCTATCAGGATCCTATAATAAGCTTCATTAATATGGGGTACAGTGGTGTATTGCATATTAATAAAAAGGCAGCCTAAGATAATTAAAGGGTGAATAAATTGAGAAGTACATTGTCTATGTCTGGCAGGAAAGTCTAACCTGCCAGTATCTGATCCACGTGCTTATAAAAAACACAGATAAGCGAGCGTGCACCAGTAAGAGATGCAAAGCAGTAAAGGTAACTGAGCAGAGTGGCTCAGCTGGAGGTGTTATGAGAAAAGCAAACATCCTGCAGAACTGGGCATGTGTAGTCTCTTTTTCTTAAGACTTCGTGAGCGCAGGGCCTAAAGTGGTTGTTGCTTTGGGACAAATGACCCCTAACTCGTAATACGTACTGCTGCTCAACTCTAGGAGCATAACTAAAAGAATAATTCTGTTGAGCAAGACCTTAGATTAGATATGAATTATTCCATTTTCATTTCATTTAGTTTGATTTTCTCTCTATTTCCTATTTTCTAAATTAAATAAACCTTGCTTGATTTAAGATAATTTGCCTTTACTGACTATTACTTAAGGATAAGCATTGCAAAGCCATTCCACAAGAGGAGGAAAGCAAAACCACCGAAATTTAGGGTTTAGCGAAACAAAACTAAAGCAGATATCCAAGTGAAATATGTGATGAAAGGTGAATTGTCTACACTTTAGCCTCAAGAGCTGTTGTGAATCTGGGGAGATTCTGGATAGAAAGGAAATAGGGAAAATCTTAAAATGAAGGTGCTAGCTACATGTGTCCAAAACTTCCCATGTACAAACAGTATGTAATAGATCTCGTCCAAATATTTCCTCCCTTTCTCAACATCTAACATCACTCCCACATTGTACCACTCTACACATGTACCCGCTACTCATTTTACTGCCATCAAATAAATAACAGAATTATCTCATATTTCCATCCTATGCACCGAAGAGACATTTGTGATTACAACATCACTCATCCTCCAACTAAACAAAAATTTCCCAGGTGTATTATACTGGCAGAGAGTTTTCTGCGGCACAAGGATGAACAACAGGGCTGGGGAGGGAGTTACCTACGGACCGGTAGGAGTAACTCTGTGGTAGGAGGAGCAGCACTTTTGGTGTAGGTGAAAATCTGAGGAGGGGAGCAAGAGCACCTGCTTCCATAGATGTACTGCTCTCCAAGAATGGAAGATGTGGAGAGTCCAGAAAACCCACTGCTGTGAGAGGGAGGCCAAAAAAGGTCTGCGGTTTTAAGCACGGCATGTAAATGGTCATCGAGAGGGCATGTTTACGGGGAAGTAGTCCCTTGAGCTGAAGAAGACAGAAGGGAATAATGGAGATAAAAAAGGTCGTCTCTGTGGGAGCTGTAGGTGCACAGGCTGCGAGAGGAGATGTTTGCAGTCTCAATATGCTGTACATCTTTAAGAAATAAGCTGGCTTTGACCAATGCCACAGGCTTTTCCAGAGGCTCTACAGACACTGTCAAATTTCCTTTGTGTATCCTATGCTTAAAAATTTTATAAGCTGAGCTACTTTTGTATTTACAGATAGTACAGCAACAGGGACCCATAACCGGTAAATAGAGTTGGATGATACACCCTTTTTCTTAGGGGTTATGTGGAGAGATTATGGGCTCCAACAATTTCACTGCCTTGTTTTATTTCTACTTTATATTGCAGTTGCATCTGGAAATCAGAAAATTCAGTTTTAAAAATAAGAGAGGGATAGATAGGGGAGCAGAGGAGAAAGGAGGAAAGCAAGAAAAAAAGAGAAGACATGAGCAAGTTGGACTGGACGTGTTCAGTTGCTTATTTGGCTTCACCTAATCACAGAGATTTCCCCCAAACTATTAATATTTGAAAGCTGAATGCCATTTTACTCCTTATTTTCTCATTACATTTCACTGTTTCCAGAGAGATGGGCAGCAAAACATCTTTCTGACATTGCACCCTCGACCCCATGAAAATCTTTAACAGATTAATGTCTGCAGTCTCATATCTCTTTAGTAGCCGCTAATCTATGCAAAGCAAATTGTTTTGGATTTACCTAGAACATCATTGCCCACCCTGTAATTTGTAACTGCTGTTTGCAGTGACAGAAACTCTTAATCACACTACACGCTAGAGATATACCTTAAACTCATTAAAAGCAGCAAACTTTTTAAGGGCAAAACACCAGGAGCAGCTAACCACCTCAGCAGTTCAATTCTGAACAAATTTTTTCCGTGGGACAATTCTTTCCACGGATTATCGTCCCTTGCACGGTGCTTCTTGCCCAGAATGGGCATTCGTTGTCTTGGACCCACCAACTGCACCCATCTCTTGGTGCCCACTGCTCCCACCTCCATGGCACCCCAGCGCACAGCTGGAGAGGGGCAGGGAGGAGCCGTGCCGTGGGGCAGCGCTCCCCAGCACCAACCTCCCATCTCCCGTCCCATGACAACTCACCGACCCCACGGTGGGACAGGTCCCCTGGCCGCGGATCTGCCCCCAGGTCTGCCACCATCACCGCTGCTGTGCTGCCTGAGCACCTTCTTGATGAAAACCGGGATGTTCCACCTAGTACAGAGACATACCCGCTTAGATCAGAATGTATCCGAGAACAATTTTCACATGAAGATGTTCCTTCATTCCCATCTGTGCATATCACAGTTTTAAATACTGCTTGCACTTTCCAAACTCTTGCTTCACCAGAAAAAATAGCCAGAGCAAACTACAAGAAAAAAACCAAACCCCCCAAAAAACCCCAACAAAAAAACCGAAAATGAGTAACGAATAAAAAACAAAGAAACAAGGAAACGCTGAAGCAATCACTCCTCCTTATGCATTTGTTTTGCTGTCTGACATACACAATAAATTGTAACAGTTACCAAATAACCATTCAGGTTCAAATGATGTACACACATCTATAATCTTAGTTAGCTGCTTGCTGGCGTACTTCAGGAATGCCACTGTGTCCTCCAGTGTAATTCTGTATCAATGACTTTTCCAAATAAATCTAGTTGCTGGTTTATATTAATGAACTGTCACAGTTCCCATTGTTTTCCCATGGTCTTGCAGCTGCATTCTTTCACAGGTGCTTGGCAAATTAAAATGATGCTGGTTTGGGGTTTCAGGCTGATACAAAATCACTCCTTCAGCAGATTGTTAGGGAGTTATTCATGCAAGAAACACATCTTTACTTTAGACAGTCTGCTTTTCTCCTTATCCTTCTCTTCCTTCACTGACCCTTCGCATGTCTGATGCTTCCTGGTGATGAAATAAAAAGCAAGATTGCTTCTTGTTTCCACTTAGAGAGTAACTGGCTTGACAATAATAAGCTTGGAGTGGAAAGCACGGCTTGACTCTGCTCTGCTATCCTGATGTAAATCAAAAGCACGCCCAGGGAAGCCAGCGTGCTGGGCCTCATGATGGTGTAAACTGGAGTAGCTCTGTTGTCTGAGTGGAGCTAGACTGGCTCACAGACTAGCCAAGGATCTGGCACAACTGAAATGGGTATCGCTGGTAGGATCATCAGGCCAGTAGGTTTGTTAATCTACTAAAAAACATCGAACAACAATGGTAATTATGATAGTTTAATTTCTAAAGCACAATTCCAAGTGAAATCTTAAAGCATTAGGAGTATTTCTGAGAGAACTCCCTGCCCCTGGATCCTGGGGAACAGCAAAGCCCGGCAGCTCTCCCTGAAGTCAGTGGGAGATGTGGGTGCTGCCACTTCTCAGGCTCAGCGCTCCCGTTACTCTGAGACAAACAGACTTTAACCACCAATTACAAAGTTAGAGGCATCTGACATTTCAGGCTGTCTCCATTTTCGGATGCCAAAGCTGTAACATTCTGGTAAGGACCTCATCTGATGGCAGGCAGCTCCACTCATTTGCAGGATCTTTGTGTACTCAGCAGGGAGATGCTTTCTCAGGGTGGGTGACTGCAAGCAAGAACCAGCCTCAGTGCTTTGAATTGCCAGCTGGAGGCATCTTAGCTTTTGCTATTGACTCATGTTAAGCCTAGGAATATCAGCTGTTTCATCTGCATCTTCAGACTAAGCTGTAAAGTCACAACCTACGAAGCTCTTTGCTGTTGCACCTTTCCCACTGCGGAAGCGGAGAGCTGCCCCGAGAGCTCGCGAACGGCACGTGGCCGTGCCCCTTCCGAGCACAAACAGAACAAGGGGAAAGCTGTCGGTCAGCTGAACTAGATATTCAGCTGGAGTAAATCCGTGCAGCTTTCCCTGACTCAAAAGGTAGCACGCTGTATTCTCATCCCTTGGGTAAGGCTGAGCTCAAGGACGTGCAAAAAGGGTCATGGAGGAGTCTGCAGACTGCACGGACCGCCGGGCTCCGAGGATCCATAGGAAATGTGCACACCAGCTGTGCCTCCGTGATTCCCCACCGAACCCAAAGGCTCACTATTAAAGTCATGGGTGAGGATGAGGTATTAAAAATTTGCCATGAGGTTAAACAGTTGTTGAAATGATCGAGTAGGGCATCATTGCTTTTATTTAAAATATTTCACTTGTGACTCAGTATTAACAACAACGAGAACATTTAATATGCAAGAACCTATTCATTTACGCTAGCCAGATGCAGTTTTGCTTTGTGTTTCCTCCCTCTAGTGCTTTTTTTCTCCTAATCCCTCATTTCTTTTCAACCTTTTAAGCTCTCTCTCTAGTTTTACAGACAACACAATCAAGGTATCTGAACAAGGCCCTAGAGCTCCTGCTGGGGAACAGGAGGTTATTGTATTTTAGGGATAACTTCATGCATTTCCATTACTCCTCCTAAACCGATTTTTAGGTATTTATTTACATTTAGTGCATATTAAGCAGCCAAAGAACGTCACACTGGAGAAGATACGCACGCCGCAATCGGGAGGTTCTGAGCCAGCAAGTTTCAGATCTTCTGAACGAGCATAAGGCGGAGGGAGATCTTGTGCCAGTGCCCGTTTTACCATCTCCTGTGCAGGAGGTGGCCCAGAGACAGTGCAGAAACACTCCGACACTCGGGGAGGGCATGTCTGGGAGCACCGACCACAACTCTGCTGTAGGGTTATCACACCAGGAAACAGTAGCCCGGGACAGAGTACTCAGACTGGGCCTATTCCCTCTTCTGCTTTCACCTTCTGCTGCGTAGAGCGCTCTGGTTTCCTGCAGATCAGCTAACGGACTTCACCCAACAGAAGGACCTCTCCTGCCACCCTACTGATCACGTTGCTATGCGACATTTGAGATACTCTGGCAAGAGACATAGCGCAGTTTCAGGGTTAAAGTCAGCTGGTTCCTCTTACCAAAAAACTGAAGAGCCTCTAGAAGCACACAGAGGAAATTACTAGCAAAGTTTGTTGGATTTGATTCCACAGTTTCTAGTACTAAGGTGAAAGTTATCAGCACCGCTCAGGGCCAGCGAGAGAGGTGAGTGGCCAGACCTGGCCAAAACAAAGTCTACAGTAGATTTATTTACTGGCAGAAAGTTGAGCGGGTGTGAAGCAGTAGCTGCCAGTCAGCAAAGAGGATCCATGGCCTAACAAGACCTCCCTGGAGCTATCACCCATCACGTTTCCCACGGTTTCCAAGTCCCAATATGTTTCCAAGTCCCAATATTGTTAATGATCCAGGTTTCTAATGAAGATGACAATTTAAGGTAAATTACGTTGATTCATAAGCTTTCGACTTTATAATTGGTTTATGCTGCAGGGCTCGATGCTCAACATAGAATGTGGCATCCATAAAATGTACTTGCCGTCAGACTCCAGCTCCTGGGTTTGGTCCCAAAAGGACTGGGAGTCCTGGGGGAACAGGCCAAAGCATGTTTATCTTGACGGAATTATGGGAGAAAAGTGAAGGACGTTTTATTTTTCAGGAAGGACAACTTACACCAAAAACCCCAACATCCTGATCCTACTGTTTCTGATACCAACCAAGAGCTTTTAACCAACGTAAACCCCATCTCAGATCACACAGTGCACAGACCTGGAGCACGATGCACATCTTCTTCAGGGAGATGTTTTGTGATTCAGGCTCACCTGATGCTGTAGGTTTGCCTGTTTTGCAAAACAACACACAGGTACAGCAAGGAAGGTTATGGGAAAACAAACTTAAGAGGGTTATGATACGTAAGAAGAAAGTAGTGCAAGCAAAGATCTTGCAGAAAAGCAGCAGATGCTTAAGAATTGCATCTCAGGATTTCTACACCGTTACACAGAGTGCAGTGAAGGTGTAGAATGGCATTCAGACACAGCACGTGGTGATAGACAAGAAAGCCTATGAAGAGAAGTGCTACAATCAGCATGGGGATTTTGTTGATAGCAGTAAGATTATCTGTTATGGATCCTAGCTGCGAGTAACTGGGTACCCACTAGAGACGCACGTTGCAAGAACCCACTTGAAAAAGCAGCAGGCAATAGAATAAGAGAGTGCAAAACCATCACTGGCTGTGGCAAAAGGCACCGTACGCCAGAGAAAGGTGGAAAGCAAAAGACGGGAAGACCTTCTGAGGTTAATATCCTAGGCAGTTCACACTCTCCAGAGTCACGTACACTCAGTGAAACCTTACAAGTTGCATTACGTGAGTTCAAAATTAGTGTTTCTGAACATGAGAAAGTTCAGTCCATTGTGTGGTGCTGATTACATCTGTAAAAAATGGCGTCTCATAACCCTATTTCTTGCAAAAATTTAGAATAGGTTTCAACCTTAAATATGACTGCTCTTTTTTAAGATTCCAGAGGGCCCTATTAGCCATACCACGTTAGCTATCAATGCAGAACTCCTAAAGCACACCCAAAAATCTGTCTAGCTTATTTTTAAAAAAGAATGGGAGAATCTTTATTTAAAAAATCCTAAAACTGCAATATTACTGCAACTCCATCATGTTAAAGGTATGACGTCAGGTTGTTTAGTTTAAAATTTAACTTTTTATCAAAACCAAAACATCTACAAAAGCCAAACTCTAGTTCACTCTCTATTTGTGACAGTCTTTTCTTGATACCTCCCCTTAAACCTTGCCTCATCAGAGGCCAGTTCAGCACAAGAAAAGACTTTGGAATTTGATCTCATTTTTAATACAAATGTCTTCATGCTTTCTAGGAAACATTGCTTAGAATAACGTTTATGTTGGATTTAACCACTGTCCTGCAATGCAGTATTAGCCCACAGAGGGCTTGCTACTGGTTTGTGCAGAAATGACAAGTCGCAGGGTGTTTCATCTCTTTCTTGCCAGCTGCTAATTGCATTACAAGATGCTAACTTTAAGCATATGAAAGTCTTATTTCCAGCCTCCAAGCAGAGAGGCAAGGCCAGAGAGGTGCTGTGCACCTGCAGCTCCTACACAATTTGCTCTAATCAGGTTATTCTCCCTCTCCTGGGTGCTTACAGGCAGCCTGTTGTCTTAGCAGTTGGGTATTTCAGTTCAAATCCTAATGCTCCCTGTTACTGCCGTCAATGAACTCCAGCCCCATGCGACTGGCAGGGTGTGCTGAAGCTTAGTTACGTGCCCAAGACCACAGCAGACGTCAGTAAGGGAGCACAGGTTTGACCCAAGACGTGTCAGAGCTTAGCCACTGTCCGTCCTCTCCCCTCTCCAGAAGCCAGTGAGATCCTGTTGGTGGTGGAATTACACTAGTGTCACCAAAATACACAAGTCAACCCTTAGACTTTTTCCAGATTAGAAAATCCAGCAAATACAGCGGTAACATGCTCAGCCTTGATTTTGCGCCATTTGTAAGAAATATTTCTTCCTCATCTGCTGGCTTATTACCGTATCATGCTATCCCGCCTTTTTCCTTCATCCCAGAGTGAGGTATTAGGTCCACTCAGTGTTTTTTGCTGGGATGTTTTTGATGTCTTTTGGGATTTCTTATAGCCAGAGGAAGCTTCTCTCTTGTGCTGGACACTCACGCTGGACATTTGGGTTGAAAGGCACAGCACTTGGGATTTGGTCGTGAGTGAGGTGCAAAAAGTAAACAGATGTTATAAGTGAAGAAAACTAAATTAGATCATGGAATTTCAGGATTGTTTCATTTGGAGTCACAGCTGGGAATTTATTAGGAACAGAAATCAGGACAACTATTTTCTTTCACTATCTTATTTTCAACCTGAGAAAACTTGCCTGAGCTCATCTTAAAGTTGTGCAGCTACAAAGTCACCTCTCAGCCACCTTCTCATTCACCTATTCTGAGATTGCCAAACCTGTCAAACACTGCCATTGGGCTGTGAGTTACAAGTTTAAGAACGCCTTTGTAGTCCATGGAGATATGTGGGTGTAAGATGGCCAAACATAGGTGTCTATGCTAGGGTGAGCAGATACACGTACCTCACATGTAAACATCTAAAGTGCAGACAGCCTAAATTTAGGTATCTGAGTCAAGAGTAAATCTTTCCTGCAGCGATAAGAAGCACTTCATCGGGATCCAAGACCAACAGAGGTTTGATGCTAGAAAACTCATGCCGCTATGGGTTTTCTGCTCTTTTTATTACTGTTTCCTTTCCAAATTCATGAAGATGAAAGTTAAGCTGTTCCTAGGTCTGTGCAGTAATTGCACAGTGGAATATAAACCAGCTGCCCTTATAACTTGTGAATAAAAATAACAACAGAGCTGGGGAATTCAGATCTCACAGTTCAGCAGGAGCCTATCCACTAACCCTGCTATGACTCTACGCTCTCAACAGAAATGTCATGGTGTATGAGTTGACTTGCATGAAGATCTTGTTCTTATTCACTGTTCCTGATCACTTGTTGAACGATGCCAGGTTGATAAATAACATTTGCAACATAATCTGTAAATGACTGGCTCTTCTTGAGCAGGGTACGTCTTCAGATAAGCCTCACCATCAATTTAGACTGTTAGATGCTACACCTCGAAACTTCAGCAGTAGGTTGGAGAGTGGATGAAAATATATTTTTGTAAATATAAAGCAGAAGGTACTAGACTGACTGTTTCTTGGCAAAGGAGGTGCAGACTGACTGCCTGTGCCCACACAAGAGGCTGGAAACCAGTAACAGGGCTGACTTCAGATGAGAGCAATTCATGTTCTCACTTGGTTAGAGAAGCTTACGTTTTCACTGGTGGGGGGATCACTAAATCAGTGCGATGATCTGGACTGAGATTAGAGCAGGTTATTTTAGGTAAGATAAACAATGATTTCTGGGATGCTTTTGACCAACAAGATGATGCCAGCTCCTTTGCCAGAAGCATAACACAATTCTGAGATCTGCTGTTCCCTGTTCAACAGTTTCCAGACTCTTTGCGTTAAGGGTTCACACATCAATCATTCCCTTACTGCCCCTTCCTAGCTGCCATAAGCATCCTGCATTCCTTTATAACTCCATTTATTACAGAAAATCTGTAGGGAGCAAAGGCTGCTGCTTCCTTCTCTCATCTTTCTACACTGGTACAATTAAAAATCCAGAAATCTCGATGGGAACGTGACTTTGTTTTGGATGTTGGGTTCCCTTTCTTCACCATTATCAACAGGAGTCGATGGCCCCGCACCCAGGAGCATACCCTGGTATGCCCAGTGTTGCAGTAAGACTTTGCAACAAGCACGTTCACGCTCAGGGTAGGTGTCACCAGGGGCCGGGGCAGAGTAGCACGTTGCAATGCTCACCGCAGCTGCAATTGAGACCCTCGGCAAAAATGTGGACGGTATATATAAACTGTGCTACGTCGAACGCAGTCCTTCATGAATAACTTTTCTTGCAGTTTCAAGTGAAATGGGATGAGTCTTTCAGATCCCAATATTCGATAAATTCAGCACTGTTATCTTTATTTTTGCTATGCAAAATATTAAAAATAATTTTACTTGGGAATCATGTAGCTATAAATGTTTTAAGCCTCGAATTACTTCCTCCCTCTTCTGCCAAAAGACACACAATTAAACAAAACGGCCTAAAGACAGGTCGAATGATCTGAATCTTCTCATTTTTCTCCTTAAGTTGGAGTGCTGAAGCTGCAAGCATACAAGCTCTTTTCCACAGCCATGAAGGCAAGAACTCTACTTTCCTTCCACACAACAGTATCAGGCAATACTGCCCTACAGTCCCTATGGCTTGTTGGGACATTAGATAAACGGAATCTCTTTTGATTAGCAACAATTTTGTCAATATTCATCATCTGTGAAGATATACAGAGGAAGAGGTCAGGAGAAGGCAAAGCACCAGTCCTTCCTTTCCATTGTTAATATTCTTGGAATTCACTAACAATAAAAGAAACAATTAGGTGGACAATTATTTCAGTGTTTCCTTTAACAACAATATAAAAAGTACAAAATGAACATTTTTGTATGATATACTATATTCTCTCTGATAGCATTCTGATGTTTTCAATTACTCTTGTTTCCAAGATTACATTGCACAGATAAAATAGTCATCTTGGAACATTAAAAAAAACAAAACAAAAACCATCATTCTCCATTTATGTAAATTTTATTCTTGACAATTATAATGAAGGCCACATAGAGAAGTTGGTGCATTTGCAACATCATTCTATTCATGCCTTCATTTTTTAGGCTTGATTGTTCAAAACTCCACTGAATAATTGAATGAATAGATGATAGCACACAAGAATATTTTCTTTTAAATAAGACATTTAATTATTATGTTTTATATGATGTGGAACATTAAAGTCACTTGGAAACAGCTTCAAAAAAAGGCTTTTTTTTAAAATGTGGCTTTTGTTCAAGATTATTTATTTTAGATGAACGAGTTTTGTAAAAGTGCCCAAGTGATTTAGGAGCTTCAATTCAGGAATAAGCCAATGAAAGCAGAGCTGTTAGCATACCTAAGTATCTTTGTGCAATGTGTTTTAAATCACTTTGAACAAGCAAAGATTGAAAGACAAATTTGTCTAAAATGTAAATAATTTACCCATTAATTATGAAATATTTTGTGTGAAAAGTGAACAAATTTCTATACATGTATATATGTAGGCCTCATACTTTTTTTTTTAATGAATGTCATGTGTATTCTAGGTTTTATTATGCCTAAATTCATGTGCATAATTCATAGGGAATCTTAGGAAAAGAACAGGTTTGTATGAAGCAAAACAAGACAGAGAAGCAGCCAAAGGCAGGCCCATTGAGGGAACAGAAAAGAAGGTAGTACTTGCAGGGAGACTTATTTATGGCCTCAGCTAAGCGAGCGATGTTCACACCTGCAAGGTCTAAACCTAGGATGAAGGGAACACCACGGTCTACGTTACCAGGTTGAGGAGAAGGCGGCAGCAGAAGGGACCCTGCCAGGGTCAGGCAGAGGAGCATCCTACAGAGATGGAATTTGTATCTCCGCACACACAGAAGATACTCGGGCTGAGTGGCATTCATCAAAATGTGCCAAAAAGGGGTGAGAACCAGTCACGTGAACTTTCTTACCCTTCCTCCATGAAATGGAGTGAACAAGTGCAGTTCTGTTTTGAAGAAGTTGCTTTACAGTCATTTTATTGATTTATTAAGGTTGAGGCCCCATATATAAAAACACTTTACGGGTGCCAAGTACAGCTGGGTAAGCTGTGGTGAAATACTCGGGAAGCAGACAGCCGGGGCAGAAGAAGCTGTGCCCAGGCCACCTCATGCTGTGGCAGAAGGACACAGGACCGAAGTGGCCAAATGTGCCCTGTGCCCCTCCTGCCCATCCCTCCTTTCACCTCTGCCAGCCAGCCGCGATCCCACCGTGCTCTTCCTCTGCCTGCCGCAAGCCTGCAACAACTAACCAGGGAATGGCGAGCCAGCTTCGTATCCTGCCTACCCCTCCACATCAGTGAGGTTAGAGTGGAGATTAATTTAACTCAGTATGTTCTGGTCTATTATTTCAGTAACTGTTAGGTTTTACCAAGTGATCTGGCACTCAGATTTGCTTGGATTGTATTCTCCTCTGCTCATATGGTTCCCGCTCAGCAATAGCCAGACTTAGAGCTCTGTTTGTGTCCTATCTCTTTTTTTCAGAAGAGTTACTTTTAAAACCTGGTGCTGCCTGAATTTCTAATTCTTAAAACATTTGCAGAAATAGAGACTTCATCCCACACAATGGATTATCTGAAAGAAAAAGGAATATTGGCACAAATATCACTCTGGCTGGGGTTTATTCTACAGCAAAGCAAATAATCTGAAAGAACAGAAGAAGTCTGGTGGCCTGACTCCCATGTGTAGGTAGCATTGATGAGTAACTTCAAATTTCTGTCTGCAATACTTAACTGTAACTTCAGCTAGTCATCTCGTGCCTTAAATAGACCACAAAGTTCTTCATTACAGCATGAAGATATGTCAGCTTTTGAAAGCAGTCCTTTCAGAAAACTGTAAGTAAATTTTACAGCCTTTAACTTCACTATGGTCTGGCCAAATCCAACCATTTTCATCTATGTTTTTTGTGCGTTTTGTACTTCTTCACCCCGGGTAAGCAAAGATTATTCCATGAAGTACAGACACTCAGGTTTAACATGCTCAAACATCATTCCTTGTGCTCACAGCCACAGGATCAGGTGCTCAGCATCCTTCCAGACCCAGATGTCTTGGAAGTTGCTATGGGCTACCACCCTGCAAACACAAGGACTTTGTTATGTGTGTGTGAGAGGTGGGAAGCTTTGAGATGCACCAGAGTGTGATCCAGGGTGAAAGACAAGTTTTAAAGCACAGACCTGCTCTTGAGCCAAAGAACTATGGATATCTGAACAAACCAAGTCTTTAGAACATTCGTATGTGAAGAAACGGGGAGTACACCTGACCAGTATTGCCTATGATTAGAATATTTGATATAGCCAGAAAAATCCCAAATTTTCGGGCACAAAGCATTCGTAGCATTCTGAAACAGAAGCGGAAAATTTCCGGACAAGTACAGGTGGAACACTTGTGCAGAGATCAACTTGACCTGTTGTTCAATTAGCCAGTGAGAGAGAAAAATGTCATTAGCATCTGCTGAACAAAAAGGATTGTTCACAAAGAAAGAGGTGGTCAGACCCTATGGGATATGATACAGTTAGGTATTTTCAGTATTGAAATCTGTGGTTTATCCAAAAATACAAGCGCTCGGTAAAATAAATGATGCCTATGTGCTGGTTTTGTCTGGGATACAGTTAATTTTTTCATAGTAGCTGGTATGGGGCTGTGTTTTGGATTTGTGCTGAAAACGGTGTTGGTAATATAGAGATGTTTTTGTTATTGCTGCACAGTGCTTACATGGAGTCGAGGCATTTTCACTCCTCACCTGAACACCTGCCTGCCGATGGGAAGTGGGGAATGCATTCCTTGTCTTGCTTTGCTTGTGCACAGCTTTTGCTTTACCTACAAAACTGTCTTTATCTCAACCTGGGAGTTTTCTCACTTTTACCCTTCTGATCCTCTCCCCCATGTCGCCATGGAGGAAGTGAGCGAGCGGCTGCATGGGGCTGAGCTGCTGGCCGGGGTTAAACCACAACAGCCTCATTTTATCTAACACGGGGGCACAAGGGCATTAGTTACACCAGTCATTGTCACACTTAGTTCAAGAAGAATTTGAGATTTAAGTTCCAAAGGCAAAGTCTAAGTTCTAAAATTAATTTAATTTTAGAAACTGAAATGTTGAAGTTTAATTTCTAAGAATTTCCTCAGCTGGCAACACCAGGACTAGAGGCTGACAAAAGTAATGCAGATTTGTGATATTTTGGCATCCGGGTATTCTTTCTATACCTGTAGGAAAAAAATGTGATGGGTGGGGTACTGGAAAAGATTTTCTACTGACTTATAGCTAGGGTAAGCTTTTACAGGATGCTATCTGTCCAGAGCCAGGAACACTACGATGCAGTGAGCTTCTTGCCACAGATCTATCACAGTGTGCGAGATGGTGGTCTAATTACCTAGTGAAAATAGCTCGAACTTTCTAGAGACTTGGGGTTTTCCTTTAGATCACAGCTGAAGTTACTGCTACCAAGAAGAGTATGTCTGCATTCCACACGGAGATAAAGAAAAATACATTTTGTCAGAGGAGGTTCTTTTAATACTGAAGTCATAGGAAGGAAAGAGGGGATAGTTCCTGAGGCAGAGCCTAAAAATAGCAATTTAGGTTTTGCCTCCAAAAGAGCACTAAATACATGTTTAATTTTAACCACATGTGTGTTCCTATCTTGATTCAACGCAACATTTAAGCATGAAGCACATGCCTAACTGGCATTTAAAAATACACCCTTAGAGTTAAGCACATACGTGTGTGCTTAAAACCACAGAGATAAAACTGCTCATGTCCCTACTTCTGAGCATATATTTAAGTGTCGTCTTGTCATTGTGCGTAAGAAAATGGAGTGCTTTGTTACAGTAAAGGCTGCTCTACCGCCATGGAAAGCACCGCAGTGGTCCAAACACATCTGCTGAGAGCCCTTGTTTCATTGCAATCCTCTGAGTAAAGCCTGGGGTGTGGAAAATAGATGGAAGGAAGTAAGCATCTGGTTTCATACTGAATGTATTCCGACAAGAAGATAGAATTTTTCCCAACTTCAAATCCTGAAAAGAAGGCCTATGAAAGAAAGAAACTCAATGCAAAAGCCAACTGTGACAGTAAAGGGTTCAAAAGAGCAGAGGAGACATTTTGTTAGGCAAAGGGAACGAGGTAGGACACCCCCTCAGAACCTGCGGCTGTAAAAATAAAACATTGTTTCCTGGGGTCTCTGAAGATTTGGGGTGATATTTGGCAGTGACAGTCAACACTATGCAGAGCGTGAGATAGAAAACTCAGCAAAGACCCACAGCGTCACTCTTTTGTCAAAAGGGATGGTGATATTGGTAACCGAAGGTGAGTACATTGAATTTGACAGTGATAAACCCCTGCGTGGACGTGAAATTTAAACAGAAAAGACTTTGTAGAGTGAGGCTGCAGAGTGTATTCTCACCCTGTAGAGTGAGAATATAATCCTCCTGTCTTGCATATTCGTCCACATGACACAATAGTGGGAGAGCTTCCAAGGTACTTATTAGCCAAAAGTGTGAATGTTGGCCAGATGGTTTCTTTGGATTCTGAATAGTCACGAGGATCAGACCTGTGATTTATTGTGGGTTCGGTAAGATATGCAGCTACAAGAGGCTTTGCTGCTGTTGTTTGGTCAGCTATGGTTGCATGTTCATGCTGCTCTTGCTTTACTAAATCCAGATGCCTTGGGTGAAGTGGTGGACTTACCAGAAGCCAAACCAGCAGTAGCCAAAGAGAGCTGAACAGATTGTCTTGCAGTTCTTTGAACTGTCTCATTGGTCATTTAAATATTTACTGCCAAATCTGATACAGCATCTTCCTTTATGTCATTAGCAAGAGCACTTAGTTTAAATTAAGAACCCAGAAAATAGCCCGAAATGTATTTCCTGAAAGCTGGGGCGTGGACGCTGGCTAGTTCTTCCCAAAACATTTTGGCATCCATGGAAAGATGGATCCTCCTTGAGGATTTTATTTTCGCTTTACATGAAGTTTTCTAATTAACTGTACTAGAATGAAAAATCCTACTTTTGTAAAATGTATCACTGGTTACTCAACTCTTAACTCTACGATGGCCTGTTCACACTTTCAAACACCATTTACAAAGCTGACCAACAGAGTCCTTTTTTGTTCTCAGTTCACTTCAGTGATTTAGTCCCCACTACCTGCTTCTGCTGACCAAACTCTCTGAAATGTAGAATTCACTAAAATTTTCTGACCAGCTTCACAGTAGGAAACACACTAATGTTCAAAGCGTTCCATGAAGCGCTCCAGTTTTCCACTGAGTACTGAAAGATATTTTATGGGTTTTGATAATATTCAAAATATGATGTGGAAAATGCACATATATTTACTCTTTCAACATATATTCGGGGTTGTTCAGCCTGGAGAAGAGAAGGCTGCGGGGAGACCTTAGAGGCCCTTCCAGTCCCTGCAGGGGCTCCAGGAAAGCTGGAGAGGGGCTGGTGCCAAGGGCAGGGAGTGACAGGCCAAGGGGAATGGCCTGAAGCTGCAGGAGGGGAGATGGAGATGGGATGGGAGGCAGAAATCCTTCCCTGTGAGGGTGCTGAGGCCCTGGCACAGGGTGCCCAGAGAAGCTGTGGCTGCCCCTGGCTCCCTGGCAGTGGTCAAGGCCAGGTTGGATGGGGCTTTGGGCAACCTGGGCTAGTGGAGGGGGTCCCTGCCCATGGCAGGGGTGGGACTGGATGGGCTGTGAGGTCCCTTCCAATCCAAACCAGTCTGTGATTCTACGATATCTTTTCTGTCTTTATGATTATTCAATCATTGCAAAAAGTGCATAGAGAGTAGACGCAAAGTGCTGAAATTCTGTATTGGCAGCGTTTGCAAGCCAGCGGACACTCGCATCTCACAGCTGTGAATTGCCATGTGCACTGCAGGGCCCAAAAGAGCAGAAATTATCAGGGATAATTTACAGGAAATGAGGTACAAACCCAGCTAAATCCCACTGTGGACAAAGTTAGACTGAATGTGGTGTTTTGCTGCAATGGTTTTTGAAGCTATACCCCCAAATCAGCTCACATTTACTGACATTTCCAAGGTGAGACCCACCCTCCATGAGAACGAGAAACTATTCTACTGACATCAACAAGCTCAATTTAAACTTTTTTTGCATTTTTACAACAACCTGTTTAATAGTGCCTCTATTTTTTTTAATCTCTGAAATAAATTTTCTTTTAACAGGCTTCCTCTTACAATTCTATGAGAAGTTACTGAATTTTTTTCTGTAGCCACCTTTAATTTCCAGTGGTAGCCTCACGACAAACTACTAATCTGACACGGTAATGAACTCCCAGAAATCTTCCCATTGCTTTCAACTATGTTCTAAAATTTCTAGGGGAAATCCATGTATGATGAAGGCAAGCACTTTGGTATTTTTGCTGTACTACATAAAAATCTGACAGCCCCATATCACCTATATTCATTATTTAACTGGAAAAAATGCGTATCATGTGCAGTGGGCTCCCTGCTTCCACCATCAATGATCATTCTTCTAACAACTCTCACAGTTTTTGTAAGGCAAAACAAAGTTTGTGATTGCTTATGTAATATTCATTATTACCACATTTTTAGGGAGTTAATCTGTGAACAAGTTATCTCACATACCCCACCTGCAATTTCAGATGTGTTACTGACTTTGACTGATTATAGCTATCAATATATATATAAAATACGTACATATATATCTCCATAAATACATGGTTACATATATCCAATGTCATCTTTCCTCTTCCTGAGTGGAAGAACAAAGACCTACTTCCAACTCTAGTTTAATATGGAATTCAGTTCCCTGCAAAGCATTGAAACTAGTTTGCCATAAAAATTAATTCTGATAGATTTTCCTTCCTCATATTCATCCCAAATAATCAACTTAATTTTGACCAAATGCTAATAGATTTTTTGGCAGTTGTCACATAGCTATTCTCTTTGTTTTCCCCTGCTGATATGGCACTCCACCTAGCAAACCAGAGATAGATTGATAGAATCAAACCTCTGATGACCACGCCATCGTAAAATTATGAGCTGATCGACAGCAAAGCAGACCTTCTCCTAGATCTAGAAATAATATACCTTTGTCTACAGTTCACAGTATTTAAATCAAATGTATGATTTTATGTTCAATCTCTTTATTAAGCACAAATACACTTTTTTTTTTTTTAAAAGTTAGATTATGTCCTAGGCTGTTCCCAGAAAACTCTGTTGCACTTGAAACAAAGGTTGAAATTGCTATCATACACTGCGTGGTTTAATAAAAGGGGCTTAATATGGAAATGAAACAAATCTAGCATTAGAAAAATAAGCAGAATCAAAATCCATTTAACTGAAACCTGAAGCTCTTTATATTTAAATCATAATACACTTACAGTAGCAGCTTCACTAAAAACTGTCCTTGTCAGAGATAGCCCTTTATTCTTTCTTCTGTATTGCTTGTCAAGTAGCTAATTCAAGTAGCTAATTGTGAAAATAACTAATCCAACCACCATGTATTCCTTCAATTATTTTCTTCTTCATCCCTTTTCTATCCTTATTGCCATGTATTTTTACATCATCTTTTAATTAGATTATAAGGCCAAGCAACGTATGTCAGCGCACAGTACCCAAACCCAAGGATCTCTGATGATCTTCTATGCATCGGGGCTCAAAAATAAAAATAATATATAACAACAACAACAATAGGTTCTTAATATAATATTATAATAACAACAAGTTTCCACCATCAATGTAGAGACTTCAAAGAACACTCAATATGTTAAATAATACCATTTGAACAGAGTGTTAAATCTCATAAACTCTCTACAAGGGTCCCTCCACATGATGTATGAGCCAAGAAAATGCCATCTATCTTGGCATTTTATAAGCAGACTGTATAAAACGTTGTGAACTTTCCCCTTGGCCATTGGTAGTTTCAAGCAATTTTTCGTGTAAAAACTATGAGGGTGGAGACTCATGTATAAAAGAGGAATATTAGACAGAAGACAATTCTGGTTGTCATAACCTGACTTCAGCTGGGCAAAACTGGATGTGAAAACTCTTGCAGACCTACTCAAAACTATTTGGTGGTTTACTTTACGTTAAGGAAAAAAAAAAAAAGCTAAGCAGCTATTTTTATGATACTTGGCCTTGAGTGTAAACATATCACCTCCAATGAATTAGCCATCACTAAGGTTTTTAATCACTTAGTCATACAGCAGCTGCACACTTGTATTCTTTCATGGAGAGTGTCACTTTGAAAGAAGTTTCCTATTTTTGCAAATGAAGAACAAGCATGTTTGATTTCAACAAAAACAAGTAACTAAGTTATTCTTGTTCGATTAAATTCTAGGAAGAAAGAATATAAAATCTCCAAGTGGATACATTTTCTTTAGCATTCTTCCATTATTGATTCAGCAAATTTGTTCCTGCGTGAATTGTGACACTTGTCCCATCTCTCTGCTGCAGCAGAGACATTAGCTGCAGCACGTCAGCATCGCCCAGTAACCATGGGTTTAGAGCTGCCGCTGCCCTAAGTCCAGGCTCTTCCTCCAGTGTTTGTTTAGAATATTTTTTCTTGATTGAAATTGTTCAGAAGACAGACAGCTACTCTGCAGATATTGAGGACAATGGTTAAGTTTTTGAAATACTGAAATAAATTTGTATTTTATTTCCCATGACATTTGGGAAATTATTGTAGATATTCCCATTAACTATTGGCACAAGATGCTAAAACCTTCCGTGGAACTCTTTCCTGCCTTAGAGGTCAGATTCAAGTTCCTAGTGTCTCCTAGAAAAACGTCCCTAATATCTAATTCAATATCTGCTAGAATTAACTAAAAGACTTCCAAATCTTCAGTCTCTATTCAAATGTCATCATTTACATGAAAAAGATGTTTGAACCAACAGCAATATGACTTGTAGAATTCGCAAGCTTTGTCCTACCTGTGCACAGATAAAAATACTAGTTCAATGCCAAAAATACAGACAAAACTGCTAATGAGAATAAAGTCATAGAAATTAAAATGATCGCATCTGAGATGATAGTAGCAAAAACTTTAATGTGCTTAATCCAGGGATGATCTCCAGCCCAGACGACTTAAAGAGCTGGCACAGCAAATCACTGGTCTGTCAAACAAATGGCACAAACATATTATTGAAGCATGGTGAATGTGGACACCTTTTAAGAAAAGCTTAGCAGCCACCAAATCATTAGCTAGACTTTAATACACAAAGTTTAAGAATAAGTTTGAAGAGAACAATAATTAAGCACATGGACATAAGTGGGAGAATGACTTATAAAAGACAGATTACGTTAGACAAACCTAATGTTTTCCTCTGATGGGAAACCTTATGATTTAAGCAATCTAGATCTAGTGTGATTGGACTTTGGAAGTATTTGATAACGTAACACAGAAAAAGTGTTAGCTAGTTTGAAAAAACATCATACTTACCTAACAAAAGAGGAGCCGACAGTAAGTTTTCTGAACATACTGGTTGAATATAACCCACAATATTCATCAAGGATTAGCACTGGAACTAATCTTACTGCTTATTTTAACAATGATCTCTGTAGTAAGGGGAGGAGTAAGCTAATGAAATGTTCCAGTGACAAATTAAGGGAGGTAATGGCAAGGACAGAAGCATCATACTAGAAGATCTGCTCAGTGAAGACCAAAGCAATAGAAGGGAGATTAGGTTTAATAATATATAATGAAAAACATACTTAAGTGATTTACCTCAGCTAAGGATCCACACCTGGCCTGCTGAGATTAAGTAAGATGAGTCTACCAGCTTGATAATCATAATAAAAAGGCTACAACCTGACAGACACCAGTTAGAAATGATACAGGAGAATGATCTGGACATACTACTCAATTGCAAGATAAGTATCAGTTATCAATATGATATGGTTGTACGAAATCAAAGTGATCCTAGGATGTGATCCAGGTTATTTCTAGCAGACATAAGCAACCATGAATTAGATGGTCCAAGATGCTACAAGGGCCGTGTGTGGGATGCTGTGTGCAATTCTAGTCAACCTGTTCGGAAAAGATGGATTCAAGGTGAATAAAAGGCAGGGAAAGGCTACTTAGAAGAGTATGGAGAATCTATCATGTAAGGAACTTGTTATGATGTTATCTCACAGCTCAATGCTTCTTCCTTTACTTGGAAAATAAGATTTGTCTTCAAACATTACAATGCAGTTGGATTTAAACTGGTAATTCTGATATCCATACGGTTATATTTATGACTACTCACAAATTCCTAATTAGAAGACAGAACAGAAGAGAAATAAAACCCAAAAGAAGAAAAGAATCCTTTGTTTCATACATATACTATGTCAACTCAATTCAAAATCTAAGGAGAAATGACCTCTATTACCCTACCAAAGGGGTTGGTCCTGCAAAATGACGTTCATCAGCTTTGCGAGGAAAGCCATAAATTGTATTATTATAAGTAGAAAATTTTGCTGTACTTTAGTCAGCAACTACATGACAAGAAGTAGACAAACAATAGCAATAATGTTTGTTTTACTGGCTTTTCACTAAGTAGTAAATCAGCTATGATACACCTCCAAATAACATTTCCCTATCATTTCATGACCAAAAAAAAAAAAAAAAAAAAATCAAAATGTTTCCAGGGGAAAAACATTTTTTCCAGATGCTGGTTCTTTAGGAAATATTAAAGATACCCGCTGAAATCTTTATAAGAAATTGCTTTATTGCACATTTTGTATTCTTAGCCAAGCTGTCATCACGACCTATGTATTTCCATAACTACCTACATATGCCCATTTACTTGACTGAAGTAAACGCGCAGAATGAACTTCAGCATAGTTTGACTCCGAAAGAAATTTTTACGTGACCTAAATGGCAAAAAATTAAAATGCATGGAAAACCTCCTTTGAATTAAAAAGTAGTGGGTAGGATGAGGCTTTGAACGGGATACTTTTTTTTGAAAAAAGTCTTTTGTATGTTAAAATTCACTTGTGTGGATTTTCCTCCCTTACATTTAGGAAATCCATTAGCAGAAAGGTCTAACAGACCCTAAACCCTGCAATTACAAAGGAAAGCAGGCAAGTGTGCTGGTAGAATACGTGTATCCCCGTATTTTCACCATGAATGCGAAATATCTCCCATACCTATCAGCCTTTTTCCAACTCCGCTGGCTTCTCCCTAACGGACGAAGGTATGGCATACCCGTTACAACCATGCAGTATGTCCTAAAATGATGACATTTCATTTTAATTGAAATCAAACATACTCTTCCACTAGGGAATAAGAAAGTAAACCAAATTTTAATAGGAATTCACAGAAGTAGAGAAGAATATTTTTCTCCCTCCTATATTATCTTTCCATGGAAATCTGAGAACGAATATTTTTGAGGTAATAGATGAAACCTATTCTTAGTTAAACTGTACTGAAATTAGTGAATTTATACTGTGTATTATTTTGTTTCCTTTGTTTCTGTGGAAATGAGACTGTACTGGATATATATTTACTAAACTACACTAATCATCATAAAGTTCACAATATGTACCTATAGATTTAGGTTCTAAAATAAAGTTTATTGATAAAGGGAGTCTATTCTAAGTCTACTGTAGAATAACTTTGTGAATATTATTATTCTGGAAGAAGAGTGCTATTTTCTAAATTTTCTTTATATACTGTAAAAATTAGTGCAGATAAAACCAAAAAGAGACATCTCTTTTCTGTAAAGAAGAATCCCTACAGAAAGCGTTTCTGGCACAACAATTCCTCTTTAGAGTCACGCTCTGGTTTACTCTGAACGTTTACCACTTACATAAATCCTAATATGCTCTCTCAGAATTTTCCTCCAAACTCTCAAGCCCTCAGTTCCAAAACCAGTCATATCTGAGAAGGGAAGAAAGGTGAAAGCACAATTTTTGTTTCTGTGGACAGGCTGGATGTAATGAGACAGCCCAGGAGCTGCAAAAGGTCAGGCTTCTGCCAGCAGAGAGGCTGTAGCTGCTTAGCTGTTGGTACCGTAGCAATCACGATATCTCCATTTTTTTGGGCTTCAAAGAAATGCTGTGGGCACTGCTGAGTGCTTGAAACAGCTGAACGTGACAGCAACAGAGATCCCACGGCTCAAACAACTTACAGTCCTGCGAACAAGGAAATTACCCAACTCTACACCACCTTGCTAAACCAGAGGAGGCAACACACGCCGACTACTCTCTCAACTGGTTGCATTGAGAGACCTTCAGCTACTTCTTGCTAAGATGAAACTTTTTGGTTTGTTTTTCCCCCCTCTCTGTAACTTCCTCTAAGGAAAACACCAAATCTTATTATATTCCTACTGATCTTGGCCAGTCCATGATATCCTCATTTTACACTATATTCCTGTCATGCACATTTTTCAGTCCTCAGACCTCATATTGCAGTGCAGATCTTGTGACAGAAAACGTGAGCGCAGAATTCAATAGTCGTTATGAATTTCTATAGCAACGTTTTCTGGAACTACTGATGATGCAGCACTGACTTGTACAACCTCCTTTGATTAGAGTGCGCTGGGCTCTTACACACTCTGTTAGACTTGAGGAAGAGGTAAAAAATCCTCAGCTTAAAAGACGTAAGGGCCAGACCTTGATTAATTTAATTTTTTTGTTATTAAAGAAGCACATTGATAAACATCCAAAGAAACCAAATACATTTCAACTGCAAAACAAAGAGCAGAATAATGTTAAGGGGAAAAGCTGACAAAGAAATGTCAACCGCAGAGCATTGCAGCGTCACAAAGCTTAAAGTGCCAGAGGTAGAGGTGATGGAATGGCATGTCCTTGCTCTCCCGAGAACCCTGTGCTTTTCTCACTGGCTCACAGACTTTTCAGCTGAGATCCAGATAAGATTTGAGTTGTTTTAAGACTTATTTAAAAGTCAGCAGTAAAAATTTACAAGTTTTTAACCAGATGTCTCGTAGGACTTGGACACATCCCTCAGAACGTAGCATGCAGTTCCACCCTCACTTCTAGGAAAGCTTTGCTGCTGATAGTGTCTTCTGTTGAAAGTGGGCAGCTGTGGTGACAAAAGGAGAGGGGATAGGACACCCCAAACACTCCTGAAGACATCAGTAAAAGCATTTTGATCTGCAAAGGCCAAATTTCTTCCTCCAGTTCATACCACTACAGTTTACAGCAAGGATTCTGAGGTTCTTCTTAGGAAATTTCTTGGTTCCTCTTTCTTTGTCACCAGAAATTCCACCATGGTCAAAGTTTTCAGTCCTTACTTAAACCTCCTGTTCTAATGAAAATTTAGTTCTAATGAAAATTTAGTTCTAATGAGAATTTTGACCCAATGACTATGGGAGTTAACTACTAAAAATATTTACCATTTACACAAAGTACTACAGATTCAAGGTTCCTTGCAAACGTGAATTAGCCCATACATACCTGTGAAGCAGAAGAGACTTTAAAATGTCTATACTTGTAAAATAAACTACAAAGTATAGAAGATATAAATATATTCAACTATATAATTAAGCCATACAGTTATTGATGTCACAAAGTCAAGTACCTCAACCACAGTT
The DNA here is from genome assembly GCF_011004875.1 of Balearica regulorum gibbericeps. Classification (NCBI taxonomy): domain Eukaryota; kingdom Metazoa; phylum Chordata; class Aves; order Gruiformes; family Gruidae; genus Balearica; species Balearica regulorum. Next base: position 86,483,624 of record NC_046220.1, on the reverse strand, counting down.
CTGTCACCTTGTTTTTTGCCTTGTTTCCTGAATGAAGCACAATGGGATGTATTCCAGGCTGCATGGAAACTATAAGCTTTTTTTGTGTGTGTTTCATTTGTTCACTTTCTTTTTTGGAGGCGGGGAGAAGCAAACAGTTTAGCGGTTTGGGGGTTTATTCTATAAATTTATTAAGTTCAACTTTGTTTCACGCCTGCTTCATCAGAAAAATTAAGATGGCAGCTCTGGATCACATCTCTTTAACCTACAGGATTAGCAGGAGGGAACATAATTAGACTATCTTGGCCCAACCTTGTCATCTCAGTTGTCTCCACCTCTCTTACAGATGGGAGGATGCATACGGGTACTACTGGTACCCTTGGGGAGGTCTGGAAGCCTGTCATAAGCCTTTTTTTTGTCATTCCCACTCCCAGTTTGGTGTTGAGCAAGTTCCTACCTCCTGGGATGCCACCAGGGTTTGAATGGTGTGGCTCCGAGGCACGGCTGAGGAGACAAGCTTGGTTCTCCACTCTGCTCCATCAACTCCCCGTGGTCTCCGAGCTGAGGGTCCAGTCCCTGGCTCTGAGGGCGGTGCTGCCCCAGGCGCAGAGAATATTCTGTGTATTTAAGCAGCTGCAAGTAGAAGAAAAGAAATCCCATTTTTTACCAGTTTATAATTTGTCCCACCTGAATCCTGACACATCTCAAACACTGAGGGTGTTAGACTTCCTCTCAAAAAAGACCAGTAGTAACTTTTTCATAGGCATGTGTTCTGTAGCCTAAAAATACATGCCTCTACCATCTCTGGCTGGAACAAACACTTACAAGGGTTTGGTTTTTTTTTTTAAGAACTGCTCTGCAATACCTGAACTTTTTGGTGAATACCTGGACTTTCTGGTGAATAGCTGGACGTTTTGGTGAAGGGTCCCTAAATTTACTACTGCCAGCTCGCTGACACTTCCATGGACTACCGGCATAGTCACACATAGCAGTGCTGAGTTCGTATACAGTGCAGCTTCACAGAGCACAGGCTGGGCATCCTGGCTTTAGACTATTTTAAAGAAACTCATCAGGTCTTATCTTCTTAGTTCTGACCTTGTGAAAACTATTGACTTGCTTTTTTATTGGTTTAGCACTCAGTATCAGAAACACCATTATGAATAAAGTGAAGTGTAATATTTTATAGATGTGTGTGGCCTACAGTCCTCTGCCCATTTTCAGTCTTATACAGCAAATAAGCGAAAGGCGGGGGGGACAACTGCACAGTGTTATCTCTGGGCAGAACACAGATAGTTCTTGATTCAGTGCCAAAAATACCCAGTTTTTTAAAATTACCTCTTGCTACGCATTGCTTAAAGCATATCCAAGCAAAAAAAGGCAACACCCCTGGAAGGAGTCATTGGCAAGAATGTTGTGGTTTCGGCCTCGTTCCTTGAAAAATGACTCACCAGAATAAAAAATAAAAATCAGAAAAGACCTCTGTCTTAATTATTGTCCTGGCCCCAACACGGCTCTTAGTTATCTGCTCACGCAGAGCCATCACGCGAGGCACTCGCTGAGCAGCAGAGCCTGCATCTTTTCTCCACCTCGGCAGAGGACAACCGAGCCCCGCGGCTGAGCACGGCCAGCAAAGCCCTGCGAGAAGCTGTAGACATGCTGACATGGAGAGCCAGGCAGCAGTAACCGTTCCATCAGCACCACTTGTGTGATGGACAGGAGAGCATCAACACTGTAGCTGCAGCCAGCTTCTTCAGCACACATTTTTGACACAGGCATTAATTACTTCATCACATGCCATTTTTTTTTACAGAGGGCCCCTGCTCGGTCCCGTGCACGGAGCGGATCGTGCTCACCGAGCAAGCTGCCATGCAGCCGCTTGTTTTGTCACCGTCATTTGGTGCGTGGCCCTAGGACTCGTTAATGGCACCGCGTGCAGGCTGTGCATGCCATGCCGCCAGAATTAGCAATTTCCACATGGGTTCTTCCATGGCATCAGTTATTGTAGCAACGCAGCGCTTCGTAACACTCATCAATTTATTTTCAAAATCCTCTGATAAAATTTCCAAAGAGTTTATCTGCAAATCCATAAAGAGTATCCACTGAACATGTGCACACTCAACTTTTTCATGGGTTTATGATAAGGCCACATTTTGATGGAATTTTATAGGAATGAAAAAGGGCACAATCATAGCCCCAAACTGGAACAAAATGCAGTTGAGGACTTTGCTGTCCTGCCAATAAAGTCCACAGACAGGGTGAAAAAATGTCTTTGGAGACGTATAGTTAACGGACACATTCAGGAACCTCAAGATGGGAGTTTTTTGTCTAATGCTCACACTTGTAACACCGCTTACCACGTGAACAGAGCGCTGCAGCTAACGACGCGTGGTTCCAAATTGCTTCACGTGTCTTCCGAGGTGGTAAAAGACCCAACTGCCAGCAGCCCCTCTCGGTCCGCAGCAACATCTGCACTTGCGAATTGTCTGTACAAAATTCTGTGGCACACTGAAAACTGAACATATGGGGACAGTATAAAATACAGTGGATTAAAATAGCAAAATAAATAATACTGGGGCCAGTACAGCAGTTGTGTTATTCCTTTTCCTATTTAATTTAAAAACAAAACCCCACAGCCCATTATTAACCGTAGCTTCTGCATTAATTTTCAGTCTGCCAACCTAGTGTACTCCAGAAAGACAAGGTCTTGCTACAGAAACTAGCTTCACTTGTGTTACTATGTGTGAAGTCTTACGTGTCGCCGTAAATTTACATTTTGTGTTTTATGAATATTTCACTGTTGTGAGGTGAATAATTATATTTACCTCTATTTTCCCTGAAAGTAGTGCATTTTTATATGACTTTAATACCACCGCTGCTTCAGTTATTGCTAATATTAAAACCGGATTTAATTATGACTTGATTAATCCAGAACTAAAACATGGTTGATATCCGAACAGGCCAGGCACAAATCAGGTATAATTTACATCCCTAATTATTACATTAACAATTTCTTTCTTCTGAAACACCGAAATGACACGATAAAGAGCAGCAGCAGGCCAGCAAACGTAGTAAGCTTAAACAAGGTACGTGCTGCACCAAAATAGCTAAGCAAAGCAGACAGAAATGATCCCCAAAAAAATATTTAGAACTCGGGAAGCGGGGCTGGCACAGTTTTTCCTTGGGAGGAAACTGCCCTGCGGGAGGGTCTCCACTAATGCTTCATTTCTTCAGTGGTATCTGGAGATCCCAGGCACACTACTGGGTTAAATAATTAAATAAAGCCTTGTCTCTCCTCTGTGGGATCATACTATTACTGTTTTTTCCCCTCTGGTTTTTCTCTGTATTGATTCACTTGCAGGAAAGAAATAATAATAATAAAAAAAAAACCAACCTGCATTTTAAACAATAAGCAATTTGGCACCGGCTCTGTCTTTAGGCCACATATAGCACTAAGACCACTGTTGGTGCCAAGGGAATAATAACTCACAGATTAAAAAAAAAAAAAAAAAAAAAAGCCATAATTTTAATAATAGATGGAAACGGCTGTGCTTTGAGCCCTACCAGCCTGCTGGACTCCCCTGACACCCAGCTTTGGGGGGGCAGCGAGCAGGGAGCCCTCGCCACCAGAGTCTTCCCTCTGGCCTGGTTCTGCATCCATTGCCGTGCCTCAGACCCGCCGGGCAGGGACGCAGGTGCTGTGGGTGCCTTTGCAGCCTCTCGCCCTCTAAAAGCCACCCGCGTCCCTTAAGGGACGCGGGTGGCTTTTAGAGGGCGAGAGGCTGCAGCTTGCATCTCCCTGGTCTTCCAGGCTATTCTGAAATGGGTGCAGCCATCTTAGCACACCTCACTTGGCTACAGCTGGAAGACGGGCCTTGTCAAGCAGCGCGGGGGACCCTCCATGTTGGTATATGGCGGTCAGCGGGACCACTTCTCTTGCTGAAGGGGAACCCGTGCTGGGCCTGGTGACATTTCCACAGGTAAGAGCGGTCGGTTTTGTGTTACACATTATGCCTGTGCTCCGTGCCCTTTGGAAAGGCCCGTATCTCTTCAGTCATTCCTGGTTTCCTGTCACCATTTCACCCTGGGGTACAAATGACCGTGGGTCCTTATCCCAGTGTCTCTGAGCACGCTGCAGCGTGCGCGTGGTGGACAGGAGGACACCTTCCAGTCAGGAGAGGATCCGGGGAAGGTACAGATCAGGTCCGGGCTCTAGGAAGCTAGAGTTTTTCCAGGGGTGTACGTGTGGCTGGTGTCCCCGTGCAGGCCCTGGGACTGCCTCACAGCAAGGCGGTACCGGGGTGCCACCACCCTCCACGGCCCTCCCCAGCCCTGCTCGGGGTCAGGATGTCCTCCTGGTCTCACAGCACCACGCAGGCCTTTGCACTCTCTAGTTCCAAAAGGTTTGTATTTATGGCCCCTTTACTTTTCTATTACTGCTTTTAGGTTCACACTTTCCTCTCTAGGCCCAGCAGAGGAATGTGGGTGCAGGAAAGCCTCATGGCAGCACCTCACCACCCTTGAGGAGCTGCGGAGGGGAAGGAAGGGGGTGCACAGCTCTCCTGCCCCCCCCATCCAGAGCAGCACCCCCTACTCCTCCTCACCCCTCGGGCCTGGGCTCTGCAGCTTGTCCCCCACCTGCACAGCCTCCTTCCTTTGGGCCTTCCTCCTCCTCACCCCCCCACTTTTGCTCCCTTTGCCCTTTCCCACTCACTTCTGCATTTTAATTTGCGGGAACTCTTTGCGCACCATCACAATCGTCTGCTCGGCTCCCAGTCGATTTTAAAAAAAAAAAAAAAAAAAATGTATCGAACGCCCCCCCACCCCTTCAGGGGCAAACCCCCTCTCAGGTTCTGCAATACAGAATGTCCCCTACACACTCCCCGGGCCAGGCGGAGGGGTGCCTGCCTGCCTGCCTGCCTGCCCGCCCCCCGGCCCGGCCGCGGAGCACGTGGGCGGGCGCGCAGTGCCGGTGCGGAGCTCCGCGGGCGCGGTGCGGCCGAGGATCGGGGAGGGGGTGGTGTATGGGGGGGGGGGGGGGGGCGCGGCGGGCCCCTCCATCTTGGTCGCCCCGCGCCGTGCCGTGCCGTGCCGTGCCGTGCCGTGCCGCGCCGTCCCGCCCGCCTCCCTCCCTCCCTCGTCATTGTCTGCGAGCGGCGGCGCGGCGGCGGCGGCGGCGCTTATAAGGCGGCGGGCATTGCCCGGATGTGAGCGGCTGGCGATGTGTCTTCCAGGGAAAGATGCTATTATCCGCGTCTCCGCGGGGGAGGCCGTGGTGGTGAGGAGGAGGAGGAGGAGAGCGCTGTAAACTTGGAACAAGTTTGGGACGGGCGGCTCCGCGCTCGCTCGGGGGGTTTTGCCTTTTTTTTTTTTTTAAGGAAGGACAGAGGGGAAAGTCCCCGAGCCGCCACGGCGCTCGCAGTTTGTCAGTCACCATGTGTTTGTAAAAACAATAGAGGGAAAAGTTGTCGGACCTTCTTTTTTTTCTTTCTTTTTGCCTTTTTTTTTTTTTGGCCTTTTTTCTTTTTTTTTTCTTTTTTTTTTTCTTTTTTTTTTTGGCTGGCTGGCGTCTCGGCTGTCTGGGTGGGGGAGCTGGTGGCGGGCGTTTGGTGGTCGGGAACCCCAAATCCCAACAAAGCCAGGTGTAGGGTGCCTGTAGAGCTGTGGAGTACCCCGGAGCAGGACTGACACTTACAGTACTTTTTCGTGGTTTTGGAGGGTCACACACGTGTGAGATAATAAAGCACTTTGGCAGAAGATTCCTTTTTTTTTTTGTTTTTATTTTTGTTCCTTTTTTCCCCCCCTTGGAATATTGTGAACATATTTGTGGCCATTTAAGGTAAAGTTAAAATTTGCTGTTAGAGTAACTTGTTTGTGTTTTTTTTTTTTTTTTAAATTGTCGATCCCAATGTGTTATTTAAAAAGAAGTGCAAGTTATTCGATGTGTAAATGCAAATAGAAAGTACACCGTCTGTGTGTGTACTCCTAATTGCTCGTGTGTATAAATATACATTATAGATACACGGTGTAATTACACGTGTGAGATGTACACTAAGGTGCAAACGCTAAGCGTGGTAATAACTCGGTGCTTTATTTCCTACCGGAAAATGAAGTCGAACTAGTTTTTTGGTTTTTTTTTTTTGTGGAGCGTGTCGGGCCTGCAATAGCAAAATGTGAAATAAAAGTATAACATGCTGAGGGGGGAGGGGGCCGCTGGCATCGTCCCCAGAAACTTGAGCGTAAAGCGAATCAAAGGGCTGATTTTGCAAAGTTTGCAGCAATGGTCTCTGTAAATCGAAAAGCTCGGGTTTGAAATTTAGCTGTAGGCACGGGGTGGGGTGGGGGGGATCACAAACAAACCAAAACAAAGCAGAATTAAAAAAAAAAAAAAAGGACTGGATAATACAAGGGGAAAAAATATTGTTCCTCTTGGCAAAGTCTCCGCATCACGTGTATTTGCAGCCTCGTATAAACTCGCTTTGCCATGTGTATGTGCGCGAGCTGGGGAAATTTAAAGTATAATCCCTGCAAAAGTGCGGCGCGGGCGGGAGTCGGCGGCTGGCCGGGATCTGCAGCTCCATGATCTGCGGGTACGGAGGCGGCGCGGCGCCCGGCCCCGCTCCCCTCCGCTCCGCTCCGCGGGCGGCGGCAGGCCCGCGCCGGGGCAGTGCGCGGGCGGGCGCGGAGCCGGCGGCGGGAGCGCGGGGCCGGCGGTGACCCGGCCCGGCCCGAGCCGGCAGCGCGGCGGCGGTGGGTAGCGGCGCTGCCCGCGGAGCCGGCGCTCGGCGGGGCTGCGGTGAGGCGGCCGCTGGGCTCCGCGCCCCTTCCCTTCCTTCCTTCCTTCCTCCCTTCCTTCCCCCCTCTCCTTCCCTTTCCTTCCCTTCCCTCTCCTCCCTTGCCTGTCCTCTCCTCCCCTCCCCCCGGGCGCTCGGAGGGAACCGATGACTCCGCACAGGCCCGAGCCGCTCCCGGGTTGTTGTTATTAACCCCCCTCCTCTCCGCAAATTAGAAATTGGGGCTAATTGTCAAAGGCTGCTCTCTCCTTCCCTCCCGGCCCCTCCACCCCCGCCCCGCGTCCCTCCGCACCGGCGCCTCCGTAGCCTGCGACTTTGCAACGCTCTCTTTTTTTTTTTTTTTTTTTCTTCCCTCCTTGCTGTTATCGCTATTTGCCGTTTCTGCCTCTAAACGCTACTTTGCGTGGAAGAAGGAGAAGGGAAAAAGTTGGGAGCGGATGGCTGTAGTTTCTTCTCTGGGATCCTCATTCATTCCTCGCTGAACCTCCTGTTGCATAAATGATGCTCCGGGAGCGAGGCTTTTTCTTTTTTTTTCTCCTCTGGATTTGGGTTTAGAGTGGATGTTACCGGGTTTCGATCGCCTCTTTGGAAATACAATATCGCTTCTTTTTTTTTTTTGTTGTTGTTTTTGCTGCCCCTCCATCTTTTTTTTTTTTTTTTTCCCCCCTCCCTTCTTCTCAACTACCCAACCCCCCCCCCCCCCCCCGACCCCCACCCCCTTGAAAAATCCGATTGTGTTTCCTGCAAGGCTCGGGACTGGGTTTCTGATTGCGGTTATTTCCATGTTTCTAGGTTTGTGTGATTTTGCTAAAATGCATCACCAACAGCGAATGGCTGCCTTAGGGACGGACAAAGAACTGAGTGATTTACTGGATTTCAGTGCGGTAAGAAACAACGGTGGAAATTAACAACAGCTGTAAAAAAATATCTTCTAGCTGATCTGTTAAACTAAAAAAAAAAAACAAAACCAAAAAGCAAACCAACAAAACCAAACCAAAACTGTGATCTAAGTACATTGGGCAATTTTTAATCAGCAGCTAGAACCATGGTAAATATTTTTTGCTTAAAAAAAAAAAAAGAAAACAAAAAATTAGAGTCTTTTTATTATTTCATATTGTATGTGATGGGAGATGCAATCGTGTTTGCAGCTTATTTTAATGTCTTGGATGTCTAAAATAATTCGTGCAAAAAGAGACGCCCCTAAAACCGAACATTTCTCATCATTAGTTAATAACAATATCTAGCACTTTTATTGTGCTTTACATTTTATAGCGTTGTTGGCACATGAACTAATTAATTGCTAATTAGTTGCTTATATTCTATTTTCAGTTCTTCCCTTGTTTCATTTTTTGGCACATGGAAAGTGCAAAGAAATCCATGACTGTCTCAGTTTAAAGTTTTCACTGAAATCTCATATGGCTTCTGCTGTCATTAAAACTGCTCCAATCTTTTCCGAAGCCCCCCCAGCTAGATGGTGCTTGCTTTATTTTTTTTATTTTTTTTTGAAGGGGGGGGTTAAAAAAAAAGAAAAAAAGAAAAAAGGTACTTTTTGTCTCTTTGGGCTGCTCTTGGCCGGGCTGGTTTGGAGGCCAAACGTTAATCCGGACGTGTGCACTTGTCTAGTTTTGTCAGGCTCTCCCTCCCCCTCCCAGCCCCTTCCTTCCTCTCCCCATCCCCTCCCTTCCCCCCCAATATGTCAGGACTATCTATCTATCCAGTTATTTATTTATTTCAGGGGAGAATCGGTTTGCTGGGAGATGCATGTATGTTCCTAAAGACCAGCAACACCCCGCAAAAACCTGATTTACCCCCCCCCTCCCCGTGTAAATGAGGCTGCTTCAGGCTGGTGCTGCTGCTGCTCCAGACTTTGCTTTGGAGGAATGGCTTGGGGAAGTTTGGCCAGGAAACGTAGCCTGAGGCAGCTTTGCAGCCCCCTCTTTGCTTGTTGCACTTTTTTCCATTTGTTCCTTCGCTTTTTGCAGGCTCTGACTCAGGGAAGGTGCGTATTATCCACTAGACACGTCGAAGAAGAGAGAAACCAATTAGGGTCGAAATAAATGCTAGGGAGAGAGAGAGGGAGCGAGAGAGAGGGAGAGAGAGGGGGAGAGGGAGAGAGCCTTGCTTCAAATTGCTCTGTGTTAGAGACGAAATGAGAATTTAGGGCAGGTGGCACTTTGCATTATTATTATTTGGGTTCACATATGACAGGCAAATCCTAAAGCGGGATGGAAATGGACATTGCTACATTTATGGCCAAGGTTTTGACAAAAAAAAAAACTTTTTTTTCGCCTTTGTCAGCGTGAGAGTTGGAGAGGGGAGCGAGCCCCGCTTCCCAGCCTGGATAACGCTGCTGGGGACTGGGATTGCTCAAACTCCTCGGGAAGCGAATATTGTTTGGGGAGCTAATGAGCCTAATAAAAACATGATGATGGTGGTGAGGGGCTGGTGGGGGCTGTAAGAAATACCGACTTGTTTTCAGGTCTGTGGGGGCTGATGTTTCGTGGGAGACAAACTATTCACGTAGTTCACAGCGAACGTGGAAGGAACTTTTGACTAACAGTGGACTCGGGAATCTCTTCTTTTCCAGTAGTAATGCCTCTTTGTTTTTTTTAGATGTTTTCACCTCCTGTGAGCAGTGGGAAAAATGGACCAACTTCCTTGGCAAGTGGACATTTTACTGGCTCAAGTATGTAAAATTTTTGTTTCGTATGTAGTTCAATTGTTGGTAGTTATTTATCCATAGGCATTACCTTTGTTGTGTTTGCGTTAATCTCTTCTGCGGAGCAGATTCATTCAGATTTGAGCAGAATTATTCCTAAGCGCTGGCTATTATTGTTATTATTATTTCCTTAAGACCGGGGTATTTTCACAGTATTTCCATACATTTATGATTTTTTTAAAAAAAAAAAAAATGAACAACCCTAAACTTCTCCTCTGTATAATTGTTCCAGGTGAGCTAGTTTAAGTCTTTTTCTTTTTTAAATGGAGCATTGGAGATTTTTTTATTTACAGTTCCAGATGCTTTCTTTTCTATGTCAGAAATGATAATAAAAACATCTTGCGTGAGAATTAATTTTGTGAATAAGAATTGAAGGCAGCTTAAATTAAATAAATAAATAAGCAAGCATCCGAGTATAAACACCAGCCTCTTCCGGGAAAAGAACTCTTTAGTATTAGAGATCCCTGCTTGCTGATGGAATGTTTTTGGGTGAATTAAAAATCTTCAGGCTAGTTTCTTTTCCTGGTGGAAGACAGGGCATTTTCTTTCTAAATATTTGACTTGCTTTTGAAGAGTCCCTGAAATTCGACTGGAGGATTTGTTTGTTTGTATGTTTGTTTATTTGGCTGTAGTAGTACTACACGGGCAACTTCTGCATTCCATGCAAACAGGACTCCTGTTTGATGACAAAGGAAATATCAGAGCTCTTTGCGGTAGAACATATGTGTACAATAATTGTCTGGCAACTAAAGTTTTATATAGAGGCTTTTATATGCCTGACAAATTAGAAGTAAAACTAGCAAAGATACTTAGGCATTTGAAATTTCCTTACTCTCCTATTAAGTTCGTTTAAGAGGGTTCCCTGCCTTGCGGATGTGGTGTTTTGGACAGGACACAAATACATCTCCGGGTAGAGAGTTGCAGTGTTTTAAAAGCGCAGGCAATTACACATACCAACACACTGTACGTAGTATTGTTATACACAGAGTACTGTTCTAAATCAGATGGTAAATTTGGACAAGTCTTCACTGCAAACTGCCAGTGGATATCTAAGATAGCAACACGTCATTGCATATAGTTTCATGCCTGGTATTTGCAGTTTGTACTCAATTAAAGGAACCTCTTCTGTGTATTCGGTCTAGCCTTTCCTATTAAATGCACTCGTACGTCCATTAACTTTTTATTTCCAAAGAAGGACTTCCGAATTTGAAGGTGGTCTGTAATCTACATTTTTAAGATACTAGATCAAATGCCACCTATGATTATTAAGCACTCATTTTGTGAATTTTATTCTATTCAGACTTTCAAAATGATAACATGTTTCTGGTTTAACTTCACTAATTTGGTTCTATTCTGAGTATAGTGACTTGGAGAATTTTGCTGTTAGGTTTGAATAACTTTCCAAACGTACTTTGCCTTATATATCTCAGAAGCTAAAGGTTGTACTCCTGGTTTTTGTCATTTTCTGAATGACATAATTTTTATAACCGATTTAACCAAATACATAATATTCACTATATTTGTTTTCACTAGAGAGAAACGAAGAGTGTTTGTGCCAGACAAATCAATTTGTCATGCTTATATACCAGTCAATGCAGCAACTAACACTTGGTCTAACAGGAATTGACTAGATAGTTATATTTAATAAATGCATCGTAAACCTCGTCCGTTTGATCAGAAATACCACAGGATAGCAAATCTGAGCAGCGAGTGAAATCGAGGGGTTATATTGGATTTTATTGTCTCTAAATCTGAAAGCATTAAAGTAACTTTGCCGCATCATTTTAGGCATGCAAATAATTTAATGAGCTGAAGGAAGTTAGCAATATTAAGATATAGACCATTTAAAATAACACCTGAGCTCTCCCACACTATAACAACGTGTAAATGCTTGAATACACCGGTCTCTGATGGTGGAGGGTGAAGTACCCTGCCTGATAAAGGCACGTATACTGTACGTTGGTAGACTGTTTGCACAATGGCATGCAGCACCGGGTACGCTCTTTGAAGGGAAAAATCATTTGGAATTCACTATATAAATATCTGTTGCTGGGTTATTAGACAGGGAGTTTTGTAGCGAGTGATGAGTGATTTCAAAAAAAGTTGTCAGGATCTGGGGATGGGTGAATTGTCCCTCACTGACACTCGGTGGGAGGGTGGATGTGTGGCCTGAAGATGCGGTTGCATGAAGGAGAAGCGTGGCTATTGTTTCCCTCTGCTCTTGCTGGCCAGAGCTGGGTGCCAGAGTCTTGCTGCTTGAGAATATTTGGTGTGCGGTGTTGTAATGAGCCAGGGCTTGAGAAATTCAGATTTGATATGATAGCGCCCAGACAACCGCTTCGAGAGATGTTTTCTGTAACTATATAGCCAGCTCCATTAATAAGATACAAACACAGTTTATTATTTGAATTATGCATATTGATAATATGGAATTTTAGCGATCCAAATGCAGCCTGTTCTTCCTCCTGGACGGATGCCCGTCTGAAGTTTGAGCTGACCTTCTCTTAATGGTCCTCTTTCAAAAATTATATTTGCTGAGATGGGGAACCACAGATGTCATTCCTCTGCATTAACCCAAAACTTCTCTTATGGGGAAGAGGAAGAAAATAATAATTAAAAAAAAAAAAAGACCCCAAAGAAAAGTAATCCCAAGCAGTGAAGTGAAACTAACTGTACTTTAGGAAGTGTGGTAATATTTCATGCTTAAAGTCATCTTAATAGCTTTTTACTCATCTAATATATGATGCTCTATTGTGATTTGTAATGTGTGAATGAAAATAAAGTAAAGCCACATTTCCTTTTAATCTTTAATTTCACAAACATGGCTTCTTACCATGTTAAGAAACGGTGAGGGCTGCAAGGGAGAAAGGAATGTAACCTGAGCCACAGCCGTGACATTCCCATGGAGCATTTTTCACATGAAAGGCTTTTGTCAACCCAGTAAAGGACCAGGAGTTTTTGTTTGATGTTTGCAGGTGTTCAGCAGAGAGCACTAAAACAATTCAGCCATGCTGGTTTAGAGACTCTGACCTTAAGAGGGAATTGGTGAAGACTGAAATTATTTTTAAGCAAACTCCCCTGGAGTTACCTCAAATTTGTATTGTATTTGTAAAGTGATTTAATACTTGTTACTTAAATTGAACAATACACATTCATTAGAATGAAGTGGGGTTTTTCTTTTTTTTTTCCCTGTCCTTTTTTTTTTCCTTCTCTTTTTTTTTTTAGGACAATTGCCAAAATAAAATTAATTTTCCCGGATCTTCTAAAATTTTCTGACTAGTTTACCTTAGCTTCTGCAGGAAAAGCATTTGTCATAATTTAAGTGCGAGCCGTTGTAAACTAAGGCGAAGATGATGATTGCTGGTGCTTGATTTTGGAAATGGGTTTTGAAGCAGCTTTTCAACAATTGTGGTGCTAAAGAATTTGCTAGGTCTGTCACATTTGGCGTATTTCAGTTTTTGAACTGTTAATCAAAGCCCACATCTTCCTGATTATGTTCAATTTCTGCTTCTTCTATTTTAAGTATTTAATTTTACCTAAGTTTTGAAGCATCTGTTACAGATTGCCCACTATGTATATGTTTGAATATTGTGTGGGTGTGAGGAGCATTAGAATAACTGAATTCTTATGATTGGCCATTCCTATTGCACACACACACACACACATACACACAAAAATCTAGAATCTTTGCTAGCACAGACATCACTGAATAAAGCCAAGTCAGTTTAAAGGATTTAAAGACTTGCTTTTAATTTTACCATTAGTTTGATTAGGGCTTGTCCTACATTAGAATAACAGTGATTACAAATTAATACATTTCAAACTAGGGAATCACAAATTCTGCTTGATTTTGAAGTCCTTTTTTTTTTTTTTTTTTTACTTTGGATGTGTCTGTGCCTAAATTATGAGCAAATATAGGGTTTTAAGTACAGTTAATTTTTGGAGTGTGGCCTTCTGGGAAAGGTGTGTAATTTTGCTATTATTGGTGGATCATCAGAAAAACTGAAGTTAAATACAGTCTCTCTCTTGAAAATGTTTGGATAGCTGCTCAGGTTAGGCACACCTCGGGATGCGTGCACGGGTCCGCTAGTGTTGGTAGGAGCGATGTGTGTGTCTGCTAGGGAAGAGCACACCCTTTACCAGGGAGGGTTTGGGGAGAATGGGATTTATTTTAGGGGTTCTGATGCAGAATTGCCATTCAGAAGAAGAAAAAAAAAAAAAGATTACATGAGAGATTTTAAGCATCCAGATCAGAGAAGAACCTTTACTAATGAAGGGAAAGAAGTGTAGTAGGTACGTAGCTGTTGCAATTACCTAGGTGACTCTGAAGGGTAGCCCATGCTTGTAATGGTGTATGTCAGAAAACACAGAAAATTATGATTGAATTTGGGTGTTGGCTTTGCTTGCGTGTTGCACCACGTTCCTCCGTTTGTCAGGCGGCATTCCAGGTCTGTGGTGCGCGAGGCACGGCACCTCGGAGCCCCCCCGGACCCTCCGGCCCCCCAGCTCTGCTGCTGCCAGCCCGTGGCTGTGCTTTGTAATATTCCTCTCTTGGTTTGCTTCTTGAAAAATACCGGAGGCTTTAGCTACGTAGATACACAAAGGCAACTGCTTCCATATTTTTCATCCCTAATGTTTCGTAATTATGATTAAGAAGAAGAAGAATGCTAGTTACCTCCCATCCTTCCAGCTATGTTTACTTGTGAAACGTTCGATCCTCCTCCCCTCCGAGTCCTATTAAAGAGAGTACTGTGGGGGCAGAAAAAGACCCACGCTACGGTATTTGAATTGGCCTGAGACACCATAGCGCATACTTGGAGGAACTAAATATTTAGTTACAAAGGAGAGAGATTACTTCTGAGTTTGGATCTTGCTCGCAGTGGTAAACTGAGTGTATCCTGCAGAGGACGTTCCGGAGACACAGCCACCTACAATCACTCACGTATATTTAAATCTGGAAGCTAAGGACCTATCTTGGTAATTTAAAAAAAAAGAATAATAATAATAATAAAAAAAAGACATGAGTCCCCTTGACTTCTGATTTTGGGAGAAAACTAGCCTTATTCAATGGGAGAGGATCTAAACAAATACTCTGCAGAAAGGTTGCGTTGGATCTGATCGAAGAGAATTGTATCTGAAGCAGTTCTGTCGTGCCTGTTGGATACCGTAGCTTTTTTTTTAAAATACTTTTTGTCATAATCATTGCATGTCTACCTTGTCAAGGCTCCTGAATATATTTAATAATTCAAAAACATACACATTAGCTGTCTGAGAGACTGAAATGCTTGGGGGCCAGATCCAGCCAAATGTCACTTGGAGGAGACGTTTGTGCCTGCCATTGCCAAATTTAGCAGTAACAGAATTAATGTTTTAGATTAGTCAGTGGATACGAGGTATCTGTGAACAAAGTGTCTCTGTTAAAGCGGGGAACTTAGGTCTGACTTGGAATTAAGTAGGAGTGCAAAGCTTGTGTAACATCTTCAGGAAGGGATGTGGGGGGAAACAAAAAGGCGTTTGGGAGCGTGTGAGGTACAATTTGGCTTCGTCCCGTTAGATTGGTGCTCGTACCACTCCCAGATTCATAGTGATTCCTGTCATAGGCAAATGCAGCTCCCATTGACTCAGTTCCCAAGAAACATTAAATAGGCACAAATAATTGTCAGCCTGTGCATCTCGTGAACGCCGGGTCACCCAAATTTTAATCTTTCACCACTTCTGCTTATTTTATGGCTTCTGCAGAAAGAACATGTGATTTAATTTATTATTTTTATTTCCCCTCCCAATTTAAAGCGTTACTGAGTTTGGAATTGCTTTGATATGTTACTTACCTAAGTAAGTAAAAGGATTTAAGCACACGCTTTGGGATCCCAGGAATGTTGTGAATAAACTGCTTGACAGTTTTTGACAAGATCAGCAAATATCTTTACCATACTATTGTAATGAGGAAATCACTTAAATAACAGATGAACAACTAAGTCACATAAACATATATAATAGAACTATGTAATGAAAGTTTATGCTGTTAATTGCTTGAATCTCTCTTAAATGCACAGAATCATGGAGCACTAAAAGCTGTCATATAAACAGTTTTGTTTTGAGTTTAAAATTATTCCTTTTTTTTTTTTTTTCATCTGCTATGATAAACAAAGTCATTTTGTAAGCTTTACAGATCAAACATTTACTTCTAATGGTAAACTACATTTTGTATCTGGAAATTTGTGTCTTTGCAAGGCCCAGAAAAAGAGTAGAGCCCCGGTGGCCCCAGGCCTGTGGTTTTCAGTGTTTGATATCATGATGTTATTTAGATCAGTTCCCATAAGCCAAGATAACAGATCTGCAATTGTTTAATAAGGAACAGGGTATGTGTTTGTGATGGTTTAAAGATCTTTTACCAAAATTTTCCCAGATAAATGATACCAGGGAGGTGGACGCGATCAAAGTAAAACTAAAAAGGGATAGAAATTACATTCCAAGAAGTGGAAATGATTTTTTAATGTCGTGAATCGAAGGCAGCCCATTGTTTTGAAGCTTATGAAATGCAGCCTTAGGAAAGTCAGGTGCCTACATCTCCTAGGGCTCCTCATGGCTGCCAGAGGAGAGAGAGATTGCCCCAAGGCGGTTCAGCTCAGCGCTGTGAGCCGTTTGCTGGCGATGCCGATTCCCCACCAAAGGACCATAGCGATTAGCCGAGGCGTAGCTCGCTGTGTTCTGGCTATCGAAGGTTAGGCGAGACGGATCCCCCCGGCCAGGTCGCGCTGTCGTTGCTCAGGCAAATTTCTAGTTCAAGGAAGGTCATCGGAGAGAAGAGCCAGCATAGCCTGGGAATGTTTTACATGTCCTGCTGAAGATGTAGGCATATAAAATTAATACACAGGCAATAGTATGTACCATCTGCCAGTGTCTGTAGATAGTCCGTAGAGTTCTTCTTGCACCTCCGAAGACAGGAGGAATAACAACAGTTAAAACGAGTCCCTTGAATAATTTAATTTGGTGTTATTTATTCTGTACTGTGAACTGCTAAGTAAAAGTCCCTACCAAATTTCCTCATCTGCCTTTCTGCAGCTGATGCTGCCTGTCAGTCCAAGGCACCGAGATCTTGAGGGGCCTCCACTTTTTTTTTTTTTTTTTTTTTTTTTTGGTATCATCTGGGAGGTATCGCATGCCTCTCGGGATCTACTCGGTGCCGAAATCCGCCTGCCATTTGTGCCGCTCCAAGGTTTTCAAACCTGCGACCTGGGGGTTTGTGCAACGCTAGCCTGCTAGATTTTCTTCTTTCACCAGCTTGCAGTGAAAGCTTTCTGCCTAGTGCTTCTTGGCAAAGCAGAGGGGTGGCAATGACTGAATTCTTAGATAATTTTTCTAATGTTTTCAAAGGCTGTTGTGTAATTTCTTTTCTTAGCAAACTTACAGAAATAGGAAGAGTGCTGAGAAAGGTTGGCATATTTACTCTCTCTGCCAAGGTAAACACTAGTGCAGTTGATCTGCATATCAAACAACCAGGTGTGTTTAAAAATGGGTTTATCTTGGTGGATTTCAGAGCAGTGAGAAAGTATTTCATGTGAAGGTGCAGTAACAGCATTGTTCGTGCGAGAGCTATTGTGACAGTCACCATTTAACGATGTCTTTCAAGACTACTATTGGTAGTAATGACAATACGTAGCTGCAATCTATTGTTGTCTGTGCTGGGTATTGATCTATTTTGGAAACAACGCTTCACGCGCGCTGCTGTATTTGCAGAGTACTCTTGTGGAATTTGTCTAATCCCCTAAGACTTGATTTGTTGAATATAATGATTTTCTTTTCACCTGGTGAAAAGGCTTCCGAGGTTAAGATGATGTCTCTGGCACTCGGCGGTGCCTTCTGCTCCGCTGTCTCAGCGGGGTACCGGGGAGAGATGCCAGGCGCCGCACTTGCGCGTTAGGTAGCCGCTCGGTCCTCTTCTCGCCGAAAGCTCGTTCGCGTGGGCCTGGCATCTGGGCTTCAGTTCCTTCATTCGGGCTTTTACTCGAAAGCTGCGTCAGCGCGTAAGTCACTCCCTCAGACAGGGCCACCGACGGCCCTGGCACGGGCGGCCGTGCTGTGCCGAGGCAGAGGAGCCGAGGCTCCCGCGCTCTCCGGCTGCTGGGAGAGGCGAAGTCGCTCTTGCTCCGGGCTCTGTGAGCAATGGCAGGCTGTTATCCGCCGCCTGCGAGCCGGCACGCTGCCGGCAGCCTTCCCAGCAGCTCCGTCCCTTCCTGCCCTTTAACACGCTTCCCGTTGCCAGCGCCGCCCTTGGCACCCTGCTCCGTCATGTATGTGCGTGTCTGTACGGCACCCCGCTTCGTCATACGTGCGTGTACGGCGAGCCGCAGAAGCTGATCCTAGCCCTGCTGCAGAAGGGGTTCTGCCCTGGTCGGTGCTTCCTTCAGAAGAGTGTGGAACCAGGGAGGCTTCAAACGGGAGATTTTACCTTTGGGTTCTTACTCTTGCAGCAGATCCTTTCAGGCTGTTGCTTTCAGCAAAGTTTATTGAAAAAATTATTGTATCTTACATTTGCAATGCAGCGATCGGTACCTCCCCCAGGATAATTTTAGGGGTCCAGAAATGGAAAAAAAAATTTGAAATAATTGAATTAATTCTTAGGCCTGTGTGTAATCCCTAAGAAAATAGGGATTCAGTTCTTTTTGTTCTGTAGCATATAAAAATTAGACTCTCTCCTGGTGCTCTTTTTCTTGAATAAAAGCCTGTCTTGTTCCTGAAGATTTGGGATTGTCAGGTTAACATGGCACGATGCACTTTTTCCTCTGACTGTGCATTTAAATCCGAGCGACCTATTTGATAAATAACCGGTACAAAGGTTTTGTTATATTAAAAACAGCTAAGTATGACTCCTGATCGAATATCAAGACTGTAATTGAATCTCGGGGGTTCTGGTACTGTTCATAAAGCATTTGAGTTGTTTTGTGCTTCGTGACGTCAGCCAAAAGCTTGATTGAATTATGTTCTTGTATTGTGGGAGCACCTGCCAGTGCCACTAGACTTGAGGGTCTGTCAGCATTTCCATTACAAACCTTTCTGATAAGTTGGTGACTTGGCTCTGAGTGTTTGAACGGGGCTGGAGGCTGGCATGTAAACTTTCAACCTGGAAGCAAGTTGTTCCGCAGATACGACAAACCCAAGTAAATTCCCCCAACTCTTAATACGATGTCCAGAGCCCTGTGACTCTTCTCTCGCCTGTCTCTCTTTGAAGATTTGTTGCTGTTTCTCGGGCACAGTTCCTCTTCAAAATGAATGAATCTACACAAAAGAGAGTTTCTTTGCTATTTTAGAAACAAAGACGTGCAGGGCTGAGGCTGTGGCATAGTCTGGCTCTGTAATTCCGGTACCACGAGGCTGCTCAGGTGAACTCTCACACGCTAACGTGATTCGGGAGCACCCGTGAGCGTGGTCCGTCCCCGCCGGCAGTTCTGCAGGGTATAGCATAGGTTCCTTCATTTTTGAGGGGATTCTCTTAAAAGGGAGAAGTGATGGTGGTGAAGCTTGTGCGTACAGTTATACTACAGAAATAACTATTAAATTATTTTTAGCTCCTTGTAGATCCACATACTTAATTATGGGGACTACACGTAGCAGCTGATCCTGAACTGCAGAGTAACTATTTAGTGCCGTGCCACTCGAGGTGCGTTGCGTTGGGAATAAATGCTCCTTATCCTGAAATGACT
The DNA here is from genome assembly GCF_011004875.1 of Balearica regulorum gibbericeps. NCBI lineage: Eukaryota > Metazoa > Chordata > Aves > Gruiformes > Gruidae > Balearica > Balearica regulorum. The sequence goes on along the minus strand of NC_046220.1, from coordinate 86,464,434 downwards.
GCTGTCCCTTAGGCCTTGTAACCCTTTAAACGCTGCAGGTATTTTGAGAGAAGGGCAGGGACGAGACTGCTGCGCTCGTGATAAGGCAGATTCACCATCAGAGCTCCAGAAAGGAAAGAAAGTGGCCTAACAGCTTGATTAAGTTTGGCAGCCATGAGAGCATTGCAGCGAGTCCTGGGTTCGCCCCGCAGCTCGCCCTGCCGTGCGTGCGGGAGGATCCCGGCTCTTTGCCCTCCCTGCTTCTCCAGGATGAACGGTTTTGCTTGGGCTGTGCACGGGGAGATGATTTGGACTCTCAAGACTTAACAACACCGCAAAACCCCATTCATGTAGCGTTTCGTAAAGCATAAATCACGCCTACCTGCAATTGAGACAAATGTTCTGATGTTGCCTTTCTGAAATCTGCTCCTTTGCAACGAGTAGTCACCCCGAGGTTGTGAGTGCCCCTTCCACGGGAGCTAGTACCGGTTCTCTGGTATGACTTCATCTGACTCTGAAAGGTTCTTTTATTTTTCAGACCTAGGATACTTTTTCAGTAGTATCTGAATATTTGTGGCAGAGGGTTGAAGGAGAAATGGAAGCAAAGATTTGGAAAATACTTTTTCCCTGCTCTTACAAATACAAATTAATTACATATTCTCTGATTCCTGATGTGACCGTAACCTGTCAGGCACGCTTTAATTTTGTTCCTGTCCCACTGCTGCAGCAGCCTTTCTACTCAGACCTCACAAACTGATCTCCCCGTGCTGTGACTAACTACTAGTTAGTACCAGCTACTAGTAGCTGTCTGTTGCCAGAGCAGTTGGTTTTGGTTTGCCTTAAACTCGCATTGTTCAGGACCACTTGTGTTCTTTGTGCTCATCTGGGTTCTCCTAAGCCAACTTTATTAAATAGTATTTTGTCCCTTGCAGTCCTATGGGAAAAATAATGTGTTAAGTCCTGATGAGAGACTAGATAGTGCTTTATTCTGCAGGATCAGAGCTGTTAGCAAATGCATTGCTTAACTTTTGTTTTCTGTGTCTAATCACTTTGTTGACTTTATACTCTTTGGAAAGATTTACTTACTTAGGAAATACTGTGTCTTGTTGTATAAACAGAGGAAAATTCATGTTCCTAAAATTAGATACTTTGTAAACACCACAAATTAGAGCTTTTAATTTATGAACTAGCTTATTAACTAATGGACATTGTCTTTTTCCCTCTCCTAATTTTCTCATTTATATTCCATTTTTTTCCCCCCCTTTTATCTCTGTCTTTTAAAACTGAAGCGGTTAATTGGCACTAGTGGCAACATAGGGGTGAGAGTGCTTCAGGTTCATGCTCATGTCAAGATTTGATTAAGCGGTTTGGTCAGTGTGAAATACTGATGCTTCTTCACATCTCCCTGCCTGTGACTGAAGTGTACAACAGATACTGAAAGATGTGTTGATATCCAATTAGGAAGTTAAAATGGCAAAATTACCAATTATCAGGAAGTAAACACACGGCTCAGGATGGTTTTTGTCAGCGCACAGCCTCTCCGTCGTGTGCGGTGCTCGGGAGATGCCCCCTTTCCGGGGAGTGCTGTGGCATAAATCCTTACCAGTAAAATTATCATCTTCTGGCACTAAATTATCATTTTCTTTTGCACCACAAACCCACTTTAGTTGAAGAATGTTGTTGTATTCAAAAAAATATATATATGACAATCCACGTTTTACTGCTTTTTCAGTCTCTTGAGAGTTCAGTTGTCTCTGGGTTATTTCAGCAGTACTGGATCAGCAGTGTGGTCACTTCTTACCTTTATGTGGGTCCCAGCTTGCCCAGATGTTCGTCACCACATTTTCTGTATGTCTCCCCCTTTGCTGGCTTGTTTTTCTTCTTTCCCTGGACTTGTGAATGCAAGCTCGGTAGGACAGGAAAAACGCTGCAGTTCATTAAACCTTCATTATCTGAACACTGTGGGGCAAGATTTAGTCTTTTGGCAGTGCAAACCCAAGGTAGATAGCTCTGCCATTGCGCTGCGAGCGTGATGTGGGCGAAACACCTTCCAACAGTAAGGATTCTTCTTCTGCGTCCAGAAAAAACCCACGGCTGGACTGCATGGCTGTCTGGATCTGACCGCTGCAGTGACTCGAGCCTTTGATTCAAAATTGTCCCCTTGAATTCCAATGTTTCCTGGCTTAGGGTGCAGAAAATGTTCTGTATTTAAAATTTAGAAGTGAAGATATCGGAAAGGAGGAAGGAACTGAAAACACTGCAATCAAACCTTAACCAGAAAACAGAGAAGGTGATTATTATGTGCATTTTTGTGCTTCTGGAGTCCTACTGCATGTAAATGCCCCAGTGTTTTATGTGGCTGTTGAACCCATAGTATAGAACGCATAGATGAGATTTATTATAATAAAAGTATGATATTTTAAACTTAAAAATGTGTATCTAACTAGTTTTTAACATATTCTTAAGTGTAAAAAAAATCCTCTGGCTCTGCCATTGGGCAAAATTGTGATGTGTTTGAAAACAGGGCAATGCTTAATGCCATGCCTAATGGAGAGTTGTTATTAATCCAAAATAGAAAGAGCTTAAATAGAAAGTGCAGGATTACAAAAGCAGCGGCTTTATTCGTTTTAATATAAAGTTATTTCCTCTTATTCGGCTCAGTCCTATCCCCAATTCTGGAAAAAAAAAATAAAGTTCTGCGGGGTTAGGATGAAACCCCTTGTACCCACTTGCCCTTTGCAGCGCGCTTGCAAGGGGTCACGAGCACTCTGTGTTCTCTGGAGGTGCTTTGCCATTTTGCTAATATTTCTACAATCATATTTTTCTGCTTAAGCCTCTTCGCTGTTCATTGCTGTCTAAAAGACCCAGTTCTACAGGAAATTAAGAGCAAAAATGAAAACGGGTAATATGTAGAACACTTTCACATTTGCCTGTTGTATTTATCAGAAGTTGATTTGAAAAATAACAATGCTGAATAAAAATAGAAATGAATTAAAAAACCAGCCGTAACACTAAAAAAATATATTTGAGAAATAGCACTCTTCCCGGTCTCTCTCTGCTGGGAGAATTCCCGAAGGCGAGTGAGGGGAGGACAGGGCCGCTGGCTTGCCCGTGCGTCGCAGATGGCACCCATCTTGCCTCCTGTGACTTTCGTCAAAGGCTGGCATCTTCATCGAACGTAATCATCTAGGTGCCTCCGACGTGGGCGGAGAGAGATAGGTGTCTGTAAAGAGATAGGGAGGCTTATCCCTTTTCAAGATAAGGGTTTAAGATGCCTCTTTCAAGGCACCCGTCTCTTCATGCTGATTGTAAAGACAGCTCAGTGGCTAGATGGCTAAAGTTAAATGAGATCAATCCCATCTTCAAGGTCCCCTGGGTCTACTTGGATCCTTTTTTTTTTTTTTTTTTTAATTTTTTAAATTTTTTTTTTAGAACACAAATCCTTCATTCTTATATCTCTGAAGAATCAGGAGCCCACATCATATAGACTGGAAAACTGTTCTCTCACTGCAGTGTTTTATGTTATTATTTATGTATTTATTATGTTTATTAAAGACTGCCACTGTGTTCAGTGTTGTGCTTTTTAGAGGGTTAATTGGTTCCAGTTGCAGAGTTAATTGATTTCAGTTGGCTCCCAAGGAGGAGATGTGAAATGGAGCCTCTTCTGAGGGTGACACTTCCCGGGAGAGGGAAACACCTCCTCTCCCCTTCCTGCGACGTACAATTCTCCTTTGTACCTGAAAAGAGGGATGTTTTTTTTCCTCTGCGTTGCCATTTCATCTCATTCTTAACGGCACGTCCTGTAAAATGCCTCCTTCCGAGTGGCAGGGTGTCTACGCAGTCATGAATGCACATCTCCATTATTAGCATCTTTTGATTTTCTTCCAACTCGGTGACTAATAGCAACAGATTCCAAATAGTTATTCTGAGACTTTTGACTCAGTCCAAATTTTGCCTTAAAATGGGTTTGCTTACATACAAGAGCTATTTTGCTCTCCTGCATTCATTGTAGCATTTTCAAATTATTTTCAACTTGAAAAGGGTTTTGATCTTTTCTAATTTAATCAGAGTTTCCTGAGAGGACGTCAAGGAAGAACATCTCATTTACTGATCGGTAAAACTGGAAAAGTTCCTTATAGAGAATCATCAAAAATTCTGGCTGCTTACTGTCTATAATCCAGGATTTATGAACTCAAACAGTTTTTCTGGTGGGTATTCACACTTCTTGTGTCTGGCTCGCTCAGAAATACTGCAAATATCGCACTTCTCTTTCTCATTAGAGGCAGCTAATTAATAAATATGAGAAAGTTAACTGATGGGGAAATGTTAGCTGGGCGCCGTGACTTGGTAACCTTGACTTTCTTTTGAGTAATAAAAGCTAATAGATAACACGCGAAAGGAAGTGGCGGTGGATTTATATCATCTATCAAAACCACAACTGGAATAAATCAGCATAACTCTACAAACACCCACCGAGTTGTGCCATTTTATGCTATCTGAGGATCTTGTGTTCTGCGAGGAAACTAATAGGATGAAGTCTAAAATACTTTTATTTTGGTGAGGGCAGCAAGGAGAATCGTTGTTTTCTGGGAAGAAGACATGCTACAGCTCCATAGGTACTTGTGAAGGTACCGCTTTGTACCCTTCCTTTTTATCTTCATTGTCAAATTAAAGTACACATTTCCTGGGTGCTTATTTGGCTGAAGCCTCCTTCAAGCACACATTCAATAATTTGTCTTATTCATCTCCTCATCATGCTCATGGTTATGTTACATTCACCTACAGTAAGGATTCAGTGATAGAGGAAGAATGAATATGGATGAATCGATGAATACAAGTGCTGTAAGTGATGTTTAGAGCTTCCCGTATTCCGTTTGACAGTCTCAGATGGAAGACTGTCAAGATCAGTCCCATGTTTTGAATCGTCAAGTGCACTTTATGTGCTTTTCCCCCCCGAGTTGGAACCCGGTCTTTCGGCTATTGAAAGCAATGGGAATTTTCCTGCTGACTTCCCTGTGAGAAGGATCAGGCTCTTTGTCTGCCTGTATTCTGCAGCTTTATACATTTCATTGCCCTACATACTCATGCTAATGAAGGAGATAGGTACAGGCATGGAAAGGCATGATATGAATTGGTGGGCTTGGAAAAGGAGGGCTCCATTTATTTATTTATTCTTTTAGACTTGCCCAGAAGAATAATTTTCTCATATACTCTGCTTGAGATTTTGCTGGGAGAAGATGTTTGCAGGGATTGGAGCAGCCTATTGAAAAGTTGTTTCCTTTTAGCATTTTGAAGTGATTTAAAAATGATTTTTCTCTACCAGCTTCACATTAATTTGTAATGAAAACTTCCCTTTAAAAAATTTGCTGCCATCCTCATAACTAGTGTACACTTTGTATTTCCTTGTCCTACTGTTTGGGTTATAAACATATTTAAAAAAAAATATATTCACACACACAACATTATCATGATTCGGCTTAAGCATCTGTGGTTATAAGTGCACTTCATTTCACCTAATTAAGTTATTTAGTCATTTACACATTAGCAATGTACTACATATTCCACTTTTACAGGAACTTATTTTAATTATACCCACAGTTCTGTTCTGCTCCATTATAGCCATAGATCAAGCTGAATAATAACCATTCTAAAAGCCATATGCTAAAAGAGATTATAGGTCATTAAGGCCAAATTAAGGTAACGTTTCTGATGGCCACAAACAGAAGTCTAACCAACAATTATCTTCTCTCAGGTCTGTAGATATAGTCCTCTCTCAGCTTTTAAGATGACAACCAAAGGACAATCTCTGATTCCTAATTGTTGGCATTGGTTTCAGAGGTTGTAATTTCTGAAATTAATAAGGTTTGTTAAGGCATAACAATATTTGTTCGTTTTTCGCTCTCTGATTCTGGTGTTTGCCAGGGGCCCCCCATGTAAACTTGATCTTCCGAACACTCAGCTCTTGCGGAGTACCTGCTCTGTGTAAGCATCTACTCATCCGCTTCCTTTGCTTGTACCGACCATCAAAGCTCATTTCCAGTGGCGTTGGGTTCCACAGCTTTGGGCTTAACCGTCTTCTGCTGAATAGGGTAGGATCTAATTGTCTCAAGATTAATTTTGGCTCGGAGCTTGCACCTAAGCAGCTTACCAGTAATTCCCTTTTGAGTGAGCCTCGGTGGTATTTTCCTCTGGAAAGAGCTGAGCTGTAGACAAAGTTTCTGCAGGGAGAGACCTGGGTGTCATATCTTCACTATGTGCTGCCCAGCAAATAAAAATCTTCCGCTAGTTTCTAGCATTTCAAGTTAGCTGTATGATCACTGTCCAAACACATTCATGTAAAAAAAAAAAAAAGCTTCTCTGTCTACGCTGTAGCCGTTAGCAAATGTCTTATTACAAACAGAATTACTTTCTCCATCAAGTGGAATAAATATTCCCACTGCACTCAAGAACTCAGAAAAATCTGGAGGAAATAGCTCAAACAGGACAGCGTTCCCTGAAGGTCAGTGAGGATGGGACGGCAGGGCAAGGGGGACTCTGCGAAGGCTCACGGACGATTTCGGGAGGAACATCACAGCGATCCGATCCCTTCTTGCCTTGAAGCCTGGCAGACTGTGGGCAAGAGACGGAGACCTGTCTGGAGCACTGCAGGTTGTCCTGCTTTAGCCATATCAGGAGAAGGGATGTAATTTTTTTTGGGGGGGAAGAAATGCAAATTTTAAACTAGAAAGCTTTCTTAGCTTACAGACAACACGTTGCAACAAAATAAGCTGGAAACCATTCCTTTCTATGGGTTATTAGAAAGAGTCATCGGCAGTCATACTTACAGTGTACCGTTGGTGCTTGGTTCAAACCAAGCTCTGGTAGAAAGCCAGAAAGAGTTACGCTCTTTTTTTCTGCCCGATGCCATGCCAAGAAGTACCGTAGTGGCTGTTGTAGCTCTTTGTATGTATTCCAGAGTAAATCACATGAATTACGAGATACTGTAGGATAAGATCCCATGAACAGCTGGGATTCCTGTTGCATCTCACAAGTAACAGCAGAAAAAAAAAGACAATCTCTTATCTAATGGATTTGTTAAAACAGGTAATCCCACATTCCTGAGCAGTTTCTCTCCGTAGATACCTGGCTGGCCCTCGCAGTTAATCATTCCCACGTTCGTGTCTTCAGTTGCCAGCCGTTGGACTTCATAGCGGAAGAGTTGTACTGCGAAGTATTTCCTTGGTGTGTATGGACGTGGAGATGTATATCAATGCCATTTATTAGAGTATTTGAGAAGGAAGTTAGACTGGAAGGGAGGTGTTGGATTAGCAGGTCCAGGTGCCTGGTATTGCTTAGATTGTCATGCTCTGTCTTAAAATTGTTAAGATTTTTGATCCAAAAATTGTCTTGGAATAGTGTCCCAGCATCTCAGTCCTGATGGCCAGAAGTCTTATTGTAATGTTTTGACAAAATTTAAATATGGCCAGTTTATATTCACTTGTTCTTGTTCCAGCACTTAAATAGCATGTTTCCATTCTCCATCTGTCCCCCTCCCCCAACGTGTGGCATGTCTCTACAGGAACATGCCTTTTTTGATGAGAAAAGTCAACCAGACATTTGTGTCTCTCAGATGCATGCGTGCACTTGCCCCAGTTGCGTTTGTACTCTTCCCAAGGAGGGAGCGGAGTGCCGTGGAGTGATGCCACGACAGCAGGTGCCGTCTCTATAGATCTCAGGGAGTCCCATCCCACCACTGCTTCACCTGTGGCTGCCCCATGGTACCTTCTGACCTTCAGAGCTGCCCCTGGGTGTGGAGACCTTGCAGGTGTTGGGTGGGGTCCCAATTGGAGTCACTTGAGCTGAGCTACCAGAGAGCTGCAGGGGCTGATGGGGGTGTGGGTGGAGAGTGGTGTCTGTGAGGGCTCCATGGCTGGGGCTGGACTTGTGTGGGCCCTGGCAGTGGGATTGCTGCTTCTTCCCTAAGGTAAGGGGTGGTGGACAGATTTCCACCTGAATGCTTTGAAAGGAAACGTATGTAGGCTGGTGTACCTTGTCTTTCCTGCTCTTAGCCTGTGAAGTTTTTCCTAGGAGGTCTGGGTTTTACCTTGGGTTTTTTCTTGGAAGACCTTCCCTTGGAATTTGAATATTCACTTCAGAATGTTTCTGCTTTACTTTAGATTGTAGAAAGTAAAGTGGGGTGCCTTGGCGGGAGTTCATAGTGTGTGTATATGCATGCACGTGTCTGTGTAGCAGGTTTTTGCCAGTTGTTTTCAAAATCTTGCTTAAATAAGCGAGTCTGCTTGCCTTATCTATAGATTGATGAGTTTTTGAGCTAACTTTATTTGCAGGAGATAGAATCTGTTTCATTGTTCTATTCTGTGATTCTGTTAGGGCTGAAATAGTTAAATCTGGTCTCCTGGGCTGAAATAAAAATACTGACCCAGAATACAGACCTGCTGTGTGGCTGGACTTGATAGCAGGGAGTCAAGAGGACCCCGATGCCCCTCTTGTGCGTGCACCCTGTCTCTGCCCTTGGCTGTCTCTAAGATGAGGAGGTAGATCCTTGTACTACATCACCCACCGTGGCGGTGGTGATGTGTAGAGGTTAAAGCGATAAGGAAATTTGCCTGCGTATCGGTGATGAAATACTTACCTTCAGTGTCTGGGGTTGTTTTTTCTCCTCCCAATGTTTTCCTTAAAATTTTCTATGCTCTCCCAGTGTAGCAGACTGGTGTAATCCTTTTGCTTGCAACAGGATTGTAAGCAAGCGCTTGTGCTTTGACTTTGGAGGCGCTCTTAGATATTAAGCGTAGTTTGTCTTTCTGAACTTGGGCGTGAACGATACCTTAAGCAGCATTTCTGCTGTTAAACCCTCTCTGTTGTGCGGGGGTCAAAATATAACCTATACGTAATTTTTCTTAAACTCTGGTCCAAATCCTAAGGACTTGTACTCGAGGAAGAGTCCCACTGAGTTTGCCAGAGGAAGGGATCCCACCCCTCAGCGATGTGCCGACTTCCACTCGTATACGCTGGTATGAATTGGATGTAACTCCACTAAATTCAGTGGAGTCGCGCCAGACTCGCGCTCGTGCAACTAAAAAACTTTTTTGCGTTTTGTCACAGAACCTGCTAAGTAGTACCATGGAATCAAAAGTGCGCATAATGTGCAAAGTCAAACTATATTTAAAGCGCCTTATTCACAGAGGAACACCTCTAACCTTTCAATATGTGAATAAGATGTCAACCTAGTTCTGTAACTCCACCAGGTTTTGACATGATAATGCATTTGCAGTCACTTATATGCTTGCATTGGTGAAGTGCAATAATTTGCCTATGTTTATTTAAATAGTGCAAACTTTGAACGTTATCACCTTTTTATTTAAGAGAAAAGAGACTACAAAGATGACATCATGGGAGCATCATGCATCGACAGTTAAATTTTGAAGAGGCATGTATTTTAAGGTGTTCCTTCTTTCTTCGCCTCTCTCTTCTGAAATTGATAGGCAAGATCCCTGGAATGAAGACCAAATTTTCTTCTTTAAACTGAAATGTCTATATCTGTGTCAATATTTACAAAAGCAGTTCTAGCTTTCCTTGCTATAAAATTAGTCATCTGAGTGAGCGAACAGAATGTGAAATTCAGATACCAGGGAGCTGGAGGAAGACATTAGGTTCTGGAAACCTGGCCGTTGATTTAGCTGTTCAAAATTAAGGTGTGGAAAACTCACTTTAAATCTACCATTTTAAATAATGAGGGGTTTTGGTCACTGGAACACGCATAAAAATTGGTATTGAGTAGCGTACATTTGAATTTGAAATTTTGGGAAGACTCCATGGCAACTGTAATGTGAAAGGAGCAGAGTCTTTCATGAATCCTTTGGTCTGTAGGTAATCAGGCTTCATTGCTTGCTTATTTGTTTGGGTGTTTTGGGGTTATTGGGTTTGGTTGTGTGTGGTTTGTTTTTTTTGGGTTTTTTTTGGTTTTTTTTTTTTGAAAATAGGCCATTGGACTGCCAGTTTGGTACAGTGGGTGGTCTACAGCATGTAAATTGTTTTGAAAGATGAATTTTGTTCTGAGGCAGTCTTGAAAATTCATGAACACCTTTGGGTTCTTTCGTGAAAATACGGGATGCGCATTGTGCTGGGAATGCTTTGTGACTCAAAGATTAAAGGGAGGGAATCAGTAAAATTTTTAATTAATTGTGAAAATGGTAAGAAGGTAGACAACTATATAAATATATTTTTCTGTACGGGATCAAAAATGAGTATGGAGGGATATGAAAATAATGTGAACAGTAACATGGCTAAGTCTGGTAGTTATTTGAGATTTCACTTTTTACTTCAGTCATTGTAGCACTGTATTTTTAGTGTTTATTTGAAGTATGAATGCAAGGAACAACTTTACCAGTTTACTTGTCACACAAGTTGATATCTAAAGGGAAATATCACTGATGGAAAACCAGAGAGACTAAATAGATATATTTGGTCTCACAGGCAGTCCATTAATTTGCTCAAATTAAATATTATCTTTAAATATTGAAAGGTTAAATGTACACTGATAATGGATTTAGACAGCCATTAAGTCATAATTGCTCTCTAATGTAGTTAGCAAAAGACATTATTTGATATAACTTATTGAAAAGGGACTAAAAGCACCAGGATTTTTTTTTCTTCACTTGCCCTTTTTCATATAAATGTACAAGATTAAATTCCATTTTCATTTAACACTGTGGGACCTACTAAACTCTGAGAGTTTACGTGGCTCTAGGTGAGCGGGCAGGATGTGGACTGTGTCCGAGGATCGGGCTTCGCGTTGTTGGGTCCTTGTGCCGAGTCCGTCGTGCAAGAACGTGCAAGAAAGACGGATAGTCTCTGCTTGGACCGGGGAAAGGCGCAATGCTGAGCGGAGGGCAAACTCCTCGCCGCTGCGTTTGCATTCAGGAGCGTTAGAAATGAGGTCTTAACCCTTCAAAAGGAGGGGAAAAAGATGCAGTAAAATCCTTGGGGTTGCCACTGTGGTCGGGATGGTGGCCCAGAGGTTGACGAGCTGTGGCAGGGATACGTGCGGTGGCCTTAGAAACGGTGCGGAGCGACCTGCCGGGTTTGCACCAGCCGCTTCGGGGCTGCTCCTGGAGGTGGTCCATCGTCAGCTGTGGAGTATGAGCAGGGGTTGAAGGAACAAAGTCTGGGTTACAGGTGTGTTATGATCACCAAGGCTTTATTTTGGTTGAAATGAAAAATATTTTTAAGCTTTCATAATATTTATCTGCAAATGTATGTTGATGCAGCTCTCTGGACTGAGCTGCTCCTGCAGACCAGGATCGCTGACCTCTTCAAATTCTTTTGGGGCCACTAGTGCTCATGCTGCAAATCCCATTCTGTTAAAGTTTTCTTGAGGTCCACAGGGGTTGGATCGTTAGCAGGTATAAATCATGGCAGTCACACTGGAACCCCCAGAGCCGGGACAGTGCGAGGGAGGTGGTTTAAAAGTGATCGCGCTCAGCTTGGGGGGAGTGGGCTGCAGGAGTGCCCTGGGGTAAGTCAACTGGGGCAACGAGATGGTTCAGCTGTGGGGCTTCAACCTTCTGCTTTATTTCACTTATTTATTTGCTTATTAAAGCTGACAAATCACCATTGCAGTTTAAGTCGCTTGCTCACAGTCTGCTATTTTTCTTTCTGGGCAGTGGCAACCTGGGCTAGCGGAGGGTGTCCCTGCCCATGGGGTGGAACTGAATGGGCTGTGAGGTCCCTTCCCACCCACACCGGTCTGGGATGATGAATCTGCAGATGAGGGGCTCTGGTGGACGGTCATTTCTAAAGCTGCTCCAGTTTGCTTTAGAGCAGCATTTCAGCCTGTGGCCTGTGAATTTGGTGTTCAGACATCTTGCAGGACTTTCTTATGTCAGGAAGAAAAAGATAAATATCAATATTTTCTTGGATAGTGTCTTTCGTTTAAAGCCTGGAAGGGCCTTAGTCATAAGTAGATGTTATCCTGTAAATGGGATGTTTTTCTTCTTCAGCAATATTTACTGAGATAATATCAAATAGAAGACTTACTTAAAACAAAGGAAAATGCTGTTCTCATCTATGACAGTATTATATTAGAAGTCAAAAAATCCCTAGAACATCGTACTGCTTTGTTTGGCCTTTTTCATGCAATTCATGTGATGTAGGTAAAGAATCAGGATGGATTTTTTCTTATTTTTCCTGTTCTGAATCTTGTGAGATAAAAAAACTCAGCCAAATTGCTGCAGAATGATTCACAGGGAAAACTGTAAGTTCTAAATTAATTACAAATCGCATGAAGGTGATTTTGCAAAAGAAAGGTTTTACTTTTATCTTTTTTATCTCCACCCCCCCCCCCCCCAAAATCACGGTGTAGGGTGTAATTGTGACCAGGACAGGTTTGACCCCTCTTTGGCTAACAGCAGCAATAAGTACATGGTGACACGCTGAATGAAAAGCCCAGTTTTAGTGGGTAGGGAATGCCTATAATAAGAAACTTATTTGAGTTGTCAGTCTTTTGCTCTGTGAGCTAAATCCTAGATTTGAACTGCTGGGAAGTACCTTTGAACAGATCTTGCACTCAGGCATGTGCAAGGAAATAGTTTGCATTTCTTACAAATGAAATGACTGCAACATCTTTGTCTTAATGAAACAGATATTTCCTTAAAAATACATTCAGTGTTTTTTTTAATTCCTGATGCTTTATCCTTTGCCTAGTTTAATTTGGGCTCAGTTTGTAGAATGTAACCTTTGGCTCAGCGCACCTTTTTTTTTTTTTTGAAGGAGAGCAAACTGTTTTCAGTAGATTCCATCAGTCACAGATTTGTGAAGAGACCAAGACCACGGTGAGATAAGGCACTGTACGAGCAGGGCCTCCCCGTTCTGCCGCTTCCCTGTGGCATTTCATCAAAGTGCTAGGATAAGTATGTTTCCAGGGAAAAAAATCTACATGCAGGAGGTTTGCAAAAAGTGTTTTTAGTTTGCATAACAGGAAAAAAAACCCCTTGTACAGCAGTGCCCAGCTTTTGGCGTCTCTTGGTTAACGCGGTGTCACCGTGCACGTACCTGGAGCCAGAAAACCTGTCTGGTTGCACCAGGAATGCGAGAAGCGGCTCTCTTGATTTGCTCACCCTCCGGGCTCTGGCCGGGAAGATGCTGGAGATTACCTCTTTCCTTTCGATGGCAAGCTCTTTTGTTGAAACTGAAGAGTAGGTGAAACACATTTAGAAAATGAATTAATTATGTATGGTTAATTCTTCCCCATGCATTAGTTCTTGCAGTATTTGATGGCTTTACCATATTCATGGTATGCTATTTTTGTTATTTAGAATAATCTTAATTATGAAAGGAAGGACAGTTAGCTGGCATGTTTACTGGTCTGTAAAATGGGAAAAAACCCCAAAAAACACTAAACAAACCACAAAACTAATAGACCTCTGGAGAGGTTCCAGTTCCATAGAGAGAGCAGTTTGTCTGTTTGTTTTTTCAGCACTGGCTTTTCACTCCATGTCCATGTAACTCTGACATTGTTGTACAGTCTCCGTCATGGCTCGGGGGAAAAAAATGGGGCAGGGATATTGGGTTAGAAACCCCTAATTCCTTTGTAGTGGGTTTCCTGGCCATGTCAGTCTGACACACACGTGGGGTTTGAAAATCGTGGTAAAAAAATGAAGCTCTTTCAGGTTGGGAATCATTAAGGTCCTCATTTGGATTCTGAATTAGGGGACTTTTTGTGAATCCAGAGTGCCTTACCCTTAATAAATGGGTTACCGCTCCTCTAGGTCATGTAATTTCTCAGGACTAGGAATATCTTGTAAAAAATACCTTGTACGTTCCTTTAGGATATTTTTTTTCCAAGCACTTGTCCTGAGCGGAAACCGAGAAAAGGGTTTATTTGTAAGTCCTTTTACCTCAAGGGTCAGCCTGTCCCTTTCCCTGGAGCTTTGCTGCTTTAGCTATTCCTGTACCTTTTACCTGATAATCTGCGTTAACGTAGGGAGAGAGCAAATCTGAAGCCCCTGTGGTTTAAATGCTTTGAGAAGTGCTCGTCTCTATGCTCTGGTGTCACGGGACAAGAAGCAAATAGGAAATCCTTTTCTTCCTCAACAAAAAATGTTGACAAACATGATGTTCATCTTTGTTACACTTTCTTCAAAACGTTTGGAGAGGAAAAAAAACCCCAAAAAACCAGGAAGCAAAATATTATTGTTTTTCCATCTTTGTACAAGACAAGTCTTCTTGTTTGTTACCTTTTGTAATTGTTTGCTTCCCTCCGACCCTTTTTCAGACAGAATTTCCCAGGAATCAAAGTTGGTTCATTTTTAGAGTACGTTGAGGAAAATATTGCTGAGAAAATCGCTGCTCTGATTAAAGAGAGTTGTTATTGTTAAAAGAAAGATTTTTAACAAGTTGGATCCAAGTAAAATCCAGGTTTCTATTTATTTGAAAAATCTTAACACTGAGGTGGTCCGAACTGTAACCTTATTGTGACTGAGCAAGCCCAAAACAAAGAGGAGGATCCTTCCCCAGGAGCTTAAAATTGGAGTATAAAACAAGGGAGAACAGATGGATAGACAGATTGGGGAGCACAAGAAAACAAAGACATGGTATTGTTCGGCATAAATAGCTGTGGTCGGCTCTTCCCGGCAGCTGAACCGAGCTGAGGGCTGGTGAATAATGTATGGCTGACACGGTGGGGACTGGAAGACCATGAGAAGGATGCAAGGAGGGAGTACAGTCAAGAGGGTTTTCAGATGTATTTTGGGTTGCAAAGAAAGGGTAAAGCTGGAGGTGGAGAGAAACCGGAGGTTTAGGGTCAGAGCAGAGGAGATGGTGAGATAGGCAATGAGGAGACAGCGTGGACTGCCTCGCTGGAAAAAAACATTAATGGGCTTGGGAGAGAGAACCGAGAAGAACCTTCCGTTCTTGAGAGAGGATGGAGAAGGCTGTAGGAGGGAGAGGGGAATTACAGGGAGGAAGTAGTGTTTCATTTTAAGTTATTCTTTGGAAGGAATTGGCAAAGCACTGTGCTGAGGGAGAGCTAGAGCCAGGAGAATGAAAGGGAAGGAAGACTGAGGAAAAGGCAGAGGAAAGGCAGCTGGGGTTGTGGGTGTGCGATTCTGTGAAGCTGGAGTAGCAGAACTGTTTAGTAGGAAGGGCATAGAATTTCAGAAGTGGAGGAGAAGTCTGCAGTGGAGGACATCTACCTGGTCATGGGATTTCCACCCAGACAGCTCACCTTGCAAGAGGAGTGAAGCAAGCGATTGCTAGTACTGCCAGCCAGGACTGAGAAATCAGCAGGCACTCCTTGGTGATAGCAGAGAGGGACAAAAGACTCGAAGGTGGAGAAGAGTTATGGTGAGAGCCATCAGCCATGTCACTGAGAAAAGGGAAAGAATGGATAGAATGAGGAGGGCTGAGAACAGGTCAGTCGTCCGCTCTTGGGTTGAACATCATGGAAGGAAAACCAGAGGGTGCATGGAAGCTGGGTTTCAGAGTGCACGGAAGGAAACCGGAGGATGGCAGAGAATAGGGAAGGCAGTGAACATCAAATTAGTAACTCTGGTGCACAGGAGTGAGTAGGTATTGCCTATCAAATGCCTCTTTATTGCTCTGTCAACTGGAGACAAAGTGCAAGGGTCTGACTTCATGGAATGTATTGATTAAAAAAACCCAAACAAAACCTGAAGTCCCCAAAAGAGAGAGAAGAAGAAAAATAGGAAAATTAGGAAAAGAAAAAAAAGTCAGTTGAAGAGGTGTAGAGGCAGGACCCAGAAATAAGAAGGCAGAGTATGTATGCAAAACTGTTGATATTGGAAGGGTAGGGTGGGGTAAAGGATCGAGTTTGGAAGGGGCAAAAAAGAGAGAGGAAACATTTACCAGCTGGGTTGCAAAGTGCCAGATAAGGATGGGCCTCCAAGAAAGCAGCTTGGTGAGAGATGTGTCTTTGCAATAGCTGAGAGGAGTAAGGCACGGACAGGTTGTGAACAATTGAGTTCTTTGTCTACCTTTCCCTGGGTAACAATGCTGGTGGAAGCACTTGCAGCATGCCAGGGTAGGGCCTTTACCAGAGATGCTCATGGCAGGAATGGGGGGAAAAACAGCGCTGCAAGTTTAGAGTGCTAGTGGTTCGGGTAGCAAAACTGTGCCAGCTGATACCTCGTTCGTTGAATGTAGATCTTCCTCTGGATTTCAATGGGATGGCTTTGGAAAGGAAGGCAAAATACCTCCCCGTTGGTGTTTTCATTTTATGCTTAGCTCGTACAAAACTGGTTATTTTCTGGGAAAAGCGTACCTGCAGCAAGGACTGATACTAGTCTGGGTTTCATCCGGCACGGATCTTGTTGCCATTTTGGTGTCATATGCGCCGTTACAAATATTAGCCGTGAACAAGATAATAGCCACGAAGTTTAACGCTCTGCGTTAGGTGTGCTGTGATTGCCTATCTCGGTACTGTATGTCATTCATTTCAGATTTAAATATCTAATGGCTCTCATCAAACAACATTTAAACTTTCTATGAAATCCTGCAAATGTTCCTTTAGATCATATTATAAGTAACAATGGATGAAATGAGCTTGAATGGGAGGGCTGTGTTTCAGTCTTGGGGGTTCTGCAGCTGCTGGTGATGACAGTGGAACACTTCAATTGAACTGCAGCCTGGTATTCAGCAGCACTCTGCCCATTAAACGACGTATAAAAACAGTATAAATGGTCCGGCACATTTCCTTTTCCACACTATTTTCATCTTAGTCACTGGAGTGTTTCTGTAGAAAATAATTTATTTACTGGGAAGCTAACAAGGAATGTTTTGGTCACTGTGAGCACCAGATGTGGTGTTCGGATTGTAGCATGAACAAACTTAATTCAACAAGGAAGTCTTTATGCATTGAAAAGGATCTCACGTGACCGCCGCCGGTCCTGCTGGAACAGACCTGTCCTCGCGAGGGAAGCGGGAACGAGCCCCCGGCGTCTCAGACGGCGAAACGAAGCCACAAGCTCTGGAGGTCTTGAGGCCCTAAGAGCTATTTATTAGTATTTGGTTATTTATTTGGGTAATGCCATATTTGTGTTAGGAATTTTATAGACTCACGAGGAGACGTGTTCAGTCGCCCAAGGATATTGCAGTCCAGTGTGGACAGATGTCACATTGAGGAAAGAAATCAAGCCGTGGGGGTTGGAGAGTAGCGATGTGATAACACAGGGGGAGTCGGAGAAGTGTTGCTGGGAAAAAATAGGTTTGTTATTGAGTGCTATTATGTAGAAGCTGAGTTTTGAACATAGTTGAAGCCCTAGTGTGAAGTATATTTTAGTCTATAGCAGTCACATCCTTGGCCGTAGGTAATTTTGCTTCCCCCAACCCCCTTTGCTGTTCAGCTGACTTTTAGGGGATTTTTGCCTTCCGGAAATTCACGCACCCGCTAAAGCCAGTATCGTTGAACAGAGGAAAACAAAATCAAAAGGATCAGAGGTGATACCATACATTACCATCAGAAATACTCAAATATCGAGAGCCATCAGCAAGCAAATGCCCTTGGACTTGCTGTGCCCTGGTGCTCCGGCTGGCCTCGCTGTGTTCAGTCAGCACCAGGCTGAGGAGACGGGTGAAACGTCCAAAACTGAGATCGTGCTGCCTGGTTCTCACCAACGGGCTGCAGGGGCTGAGGGCGGTGGGAACCGAAGGAGGTTAGCATCGCAGAGAAGGTGCGGAGCCCGCAGTAGCGGTCCCACCTCTTGCTTAGCAATACATAAAGGAGATTAGTAGAGTTTTTTAAAATATATTCTTGGTTTTGTACCGCTTATGAAGCGTTCAGCCAAATTTTCTTAAACTGTGACTCGAGCGTGGTGAGCTGTACAGAAATAATCCGTCTCCTCAAACTCTACATTATTTTTATTCCAAGAGTTTTCAGGAGGGTTTATACAGTGACATGCCAACTTGAGACACCTTTATCTCATTGCAGTGAACTGTGATGAAAATGTAATCCAAATTGGTAAAAATGAATTGCTGCGTTCTTAAACTTTAACTATAAAAGCAATTGGTAGCTTAACTGCTCTTAAAAAGTATTCGGCGGGGTCTTAGAGCCATTGGCAAACACGGGTGGCTGTGATAGACGTTTCTGGAAGTCGTTGGTCAGCAGTGAGCTGAACCGAAGCGTGCTGGCGCTTGGGTGTGCAGCCACACTGGGCTCGGGAGTGTCGGGAACCGGCGGGGTGCTGGGGCCAGGGCGTCCCTCCGGCAGCTGGGCAGAGGGTGCCTTTCCTCTTGCTTTGCTTTCTCCCCCCTCCTCCTCGACTTTGATTGATGGAAACACTCACTGGGAGTCATTTCTTGACATCCTTTAAAAAAAAAAAAACCTGAAAGCATGAAATGTTATGATAGTGTTATGTCTATTTTTGAAAGTAAGGCTGTTAATGTAAAAATGGTGCCGATATGCTGGAGCGAATTATAAAGGCAAGATTATTAAATCCCTGAAAATTGCTAATTTATTATTTTTCTCACCTAATTTTGATTTATGGTGCATGATTGTGGTGACACACATCTTCAAAAACAAGTGAATTGCTGAGAAATTATTTGCATATTGCAAAAATTTTTATGAGACTTTACATTTAACATTTGCCAAAAAAAAAAAACCAAACCAGCCCTCTTATTCTCTGCTTTCATCTGAAACCTTCTGAGCTAAAAGAAGATTGTAAGGGTTTGACTTCCATGGCTTCCCCATACAAGCGAAAGGTGGTCTCATGCATAGTAAGGGTTCTTTACGCGGTTTGGCTGTTAATTTTCCTCCTGTGGGAAGAATATTTGGGTTCACGTTACTGCGTGCTGCAAGCCGAAAGCTCTAGCGCTTTGGTATATGGAATGATTTCACCAAAAACTATCATGGACATGCGTTTGAAAGAGCGTTAAGCCCAGGATCTCCCACATTTTGTTCCAAGAAAACCGATTCGGTATAGCAAGGCTGATTCTGCAGGATCTGAAGAGACTTGGGGCTGGATCCTGTAAACGCGGTGCCCAGGAGTGGTTTGGTTTTCTTTGAATGGGATCGCTCCCAGGCACGAGCTCTGGTAAGCAAGAATTTGCAACCTCCGATCCTTCCAACAGCTAAGGACGGCCGCTTCTCAGAGCGCGTTTGATCGGTTTTCAAGCGGTGGGAACCATCGTGGCACAGCGGTGTGTGGCTGGGGACCGTGAGCGCAGGCAGGTGCCTGGCTGCTTGAAAGCACAGTGTGTACGTACAGCATATATATACATACATAAATCATCTTGTGTACAATGAAGGTGTGTTTGCCTTGGTTGGACGCGCCTTCAGACGGTGCATGGGGACAAACAGCTGTCTGGCCTTTGCAGCTGGCCGTCGGTGTGTTGAATTAGCTGGAGACGGGAGGAGACGCGCAGCCAGCGTAATGAGGAACGGCCAAACGCTCTCGGCCGGAGCTCTGCCTGCTGCGTGCTCCCGCAACGAGCGGATCGGAGCTTGGTGGTGCGGGTGGAAAAGGGGGAGGAAGGGGAAGCGAAGCACCTCCGAGTGTGAAGGTGACGTGCGATGAAGGCATTGCCTCACGCGGATGCCTCTGCCTGTGCTGGTGGGAGGAGGGGAGCAGCATGATGAGGTCGGGTGAGGTGGCGTTGCTGTCCCCATCCTGCTGGGCAGGGGAGATCAGGACCGAGTTCCCTGTACCCCGGGACTTGCTCGGGAGCTCCTTGGTGGAGGAAGACAGCATCCGCAGCCCCCCGCCTTGGCACAGCCGTACTTCCTTTCTGTTCAAATCCTGCTCGTACTCCTACTGGCATTAACTGCGGGAATGTAAGCCTTGCTGGAGATGCTCCAGACTTAAACAGATGTGAATAAGAGCCCAGATTAGTAATGTGGGTTTCTTTTTTTTCTTTTTTTTTTTTTTTTGGTTAACACCCACCTAAGTGCACCTTGCTCTTTGTGTGCAAAAGATAATTTAATCAAAGCATTCATTTAGGGCTGGCTCCATCCTGCTCAAGTTGTGAAAAAGCTTCCATTAGCTGGAACAGTGCAGGATCACGCTTTAACTGCCAGATTTGTAGGTGCCTGGACTTGCAGACAGGTATCTAATAGGATTTTGAGGAGCTCGGAGCCCTCTAACCGCCATTGAGAATCGGGTATCCGGGCACTTGGGGAAATCCTGCTAAGCACCTACCTGCACCTTTAACTGCCCTTTAGAAGTCTCGCTTTGAAAGCAAATCCAGAAAAAAACAAATGAAATCAGTGGCAAAACTGACCTTAGTGTGCAAGCAATAAAGCAGCTGAGGATAGAGGAAACTACGATCACTTGGATTTTTATTCATATATGAAACAAGCTTGAGACTTGTTAATTTTGCTTAAGTGCCATGGCAACGTACATATCTGTTTTGCAGCTTATGAAATGTATTTTTGGAACTACTGACTCACACACTTGAATATTTCTGCTGTACTAAGAGAATGTATTTCCTTTTGCTTTCGTGCAGCTATTCAGCATGAAAATAAGAGCAGTTCCCTTCTGGTTTGTATCACGCTGCAGCTCAGGGCTGTGTTTTGGAGCAGTCACACCTGGGCTGAGCGTGCCTGCCGGGATCGCTGGGTGCTGCTGCTGGTGGGAGCCACCGAGATGGGCTCCACGGGTATAAAGCCGTAAGCTGTGGTCTCTGATACAGGCTGGATGGTGGATAACTGAGTCTGGCAGCGAGGGATGTTAAAGTACCGTGTATTTTGCGGTGCAAGCACCCTGCGTTTAAGGCGGTAGTGAAACGGGGTTGATCTCCAGGGTGGATTACGAGTCTATGGAGTGCCAGTGCCATAACCTCGAAGCAGGCATTGGCAGCGGTGCAGATCCAAAAAAAGCCCCCTCTTTGCTGAGGGTGCTGGTAGACGTGCCACCTTCGAGGGGCCGGGGAGCACCGCAGGCAGTCCCTGTCGAGACGCCGGCGTTGGCAGGACGCATCTGGCCCTCTGGGTGAGGGCAGCGAGTGATGGAGCTGATGCCCTTCATCTGGGCTTGCACCGTGGCACTTCAGAAGAAGTTTCCATTTTCAGATAACACTGTTGAGAGTTTTTATTGTGTGCTCTGTGGTTCTTGCCATACTCGATGTTAATCTCGGGTTGATCAAGGCACTTGGTGACTTTTGGCTGGCAGGAGTAAAGCTTTCCTAACAAACTGGTGAGTTCAGGACGTGCTGTGTTCACACAAGAGCTTCTGTCATCGGTGGTTTGTGACAATGAAAAAATAATTTTTCCTTGGCAGTAGGAAGCAAGCGGCATACCCCACTGCCGTGAACATTCAGTGACGTTCCTCGGGTGACCTTTGCAGAGGTGAGGTTGGTGAACGGCGTGCCTGTGGTACCAAGGCGTGACGTGCTTTTTCTGCCTCCCCGAAGCAAGCTGTGCTGCGCGTTGTGTCGCTGCGGGAGGACTCGTAGCAGGCACACCCGAAAGTGGGAAGAGGATGTTAACCGTTCTAGAAGATTTCTTTTTCTGGCTCCATTTGAAACTGCACAGGCAGAGTTTCCAAAGACCTATCTATGAGAAACCTCTGTGCCAGCAAGCGAGAAAGGGCTTGTTTCCCACGGGACCAGCGGGATGCGGGCAGGGAGGCTCCCGTCCGGCTTAGCTCTCCTTGGTGCCCACCTGCCGTGTTCTGGCTGGGCTTAGGCTATTCAGATTTGCTTTGCACAGTGGTGCTGCCATGCTAATGGAGAACTTTTATGGCTGCTTTTGAAGAGCTAGGTCCATCGTTATCCACAAAACTGAAGAAACTCAATTTCTGGGTCGGACCTTGCCAGGGTGTAATAGTGTCTACTTACCTTGCAGGCTTATTGTGGGGCTTTTAAAATTAATACTTAAGTGTACGCAGTGCAATGTACTATGCAAATTAATTGTTATCATTTCACTTCTAAGCAGTAAGCACGTGTATGCCCTGTCATTTAGAGAACATCAGAACCCAATTACTTAAAATATCTGCCTAGCAATTTTAATTAGTTTATTGTAGTATGTTTAAATAAAAAAATAAATAAATTTAACAATAGCTGTAGAAAAAAATTACTAAAATGGGAGCTGAATTTCTGTACTAAGTTTTAAGATACTAGGGGATGAGACTACACTGTAAGGTGACAGTTTCCAGCCAGGAAAGTTGAGGAAAACCCAAACCCCGCGATGTGGAGCTGTGCACCCAGGAGGCTGGCAGCAGAGAGCGGGGGCTGCTGCCTGCTCGGCTCCTACGAGATGGAGACCCTCGTTCAGCCCCGCACGGTCCGTTGCGCTGGTGAGAGAGCGGAGGACCAGGCAAAGAACGGGTGGGTTAGTAAGTTTTAACTAGTAGCTGTAAAAGAGGTGGTATTTCTAATGTCGCTAATTGGGAACGGGGAAGAGAGCAGCGGTATCTGCTCTCGGGGAAAGGGGAGTGTCAGTCCCCAGGCTGATGGACAGTAGGGTAACGTGAGGAGGAGTGTAGTAAATGTAAGAATAGGATGGTTTGTGTGGAGTAGGCAGAGCAAAGAGGTCTCTGGAGGGACTTAAGCCAGGGAAACGGCACGGTGGGCCAGGCAGCTGAACAGGCTGCCTGCTGTGGGCACCCAGCCGGGGGACGGTGGCAGTGCCGAGGCATAACAGCCTCAGGAGGTGGGATGCGGGGTGCGGGCCCTGCCGTGCTGCTTAGCTTTGCTGTTCCCAACACTGTAGGGTAAGTTGGAGCCTCAGCTCCGTGCCTGAGCTGGATGCACGCTCAAAGAGCAGCAAAAGGGTCTTTAAGCTGCTGTCAACACTGTTTCCTCAGGTGAGTTGTGTCTTGGTCCCTGGTGAAGATGCACTGCCCTTGTAACTCGCCTCATTTGAAGCCCCAGAGCAAAAGCCAGGAGGGAGAGGGGGGAGTTTTGGAAGGGGACAGGGGAGCAAAGCCCCGGGGGAGCCCAGCTCAGCCTCTCCTTCCCAGGGCTGGGAGCCTCTTCCCAGTGGGGGCTGCCAAAACACGGGTCATGGAGCATAGGCAGGGCTTGGGGATGGCGGTGGCATGTTGTGCAGATAGGTTCTAGGCAAATGCATGCAAGCTACGGCCTGGGGGAAGCCTGTTTATTACAGGAGAGAAGGATGGGGCACCATCAGAGGGTTTAAGTACTTCTAGCAGGTTTGGAACAAGGATGTCCGGGCAAATAGATGGACTAGATGACCTGTCAGGGCTTTTGGCAGCTCTGTTTAATTGCATTTGTCACTGGACTATGTCTAGAGGTTTTAAAATACTCTTCTACTAGAAAATGTTCTAGATTATGCTGTCAAGACCAGGTGGCAGCAGTTTTACAGCATGTATTTTCCCTTCCAATTTTCAACATTGAAACTTGTAGAATGTCTTTAACTGATAATTTAACTCCCTACCTACTAATTGGACCAAGACATAACTTTGTAGCTTTATCTCTTTCCTATTCCTCATTTTATTTCTGTTTCAATTAGTGAGTGTGCCTTTAGCAAGAGACTAAGATTGTTTTTCTATCTGTTATAAGATTTGCCTGCAAGAGAAATGCATTTTATTGCCTGTCTTCTCAAATGCTCAAATAGCATCCTCCCTTTACAATCAATGAAAAGACCAGCGAGCTCGTTTGCCTTAGGTTTGGCCTCCCTGCGCAGGGCTGCTTCCCTCTTACCGGAGCCGGGGAGGAGGTTTACCTGTGGTGACAGTTTCAGTTTAACAAAAACCTGCTTTAACCTTCATCTTGTGTCGTTATTTCGCAACTGAAAAGAATAAACATGGAAACTTGACTTCATCAGAGATGCCGCAGAAAGCTCCGGGAGCAGTAATGCCTATTCCCGTGAACTGGGAGCACCCGCCTCGTCCCACAGCTGACCATCGCTGTTTCGAATCGCGAGATGGTGACGCTGACCGTTTTATGGCATGTGGGTTATTGAGCCTGAGTCACAGCTTTCTCGTCCCTGGTACGGTCATTTGCAGCGAAGTCGCTGGGTTAGGATCGTTAGTTGTAGTTATTGGCTGGGTTGCAGAAGTGCTTAGGAGCTGCTGGTGGAGGAGTCCGAGGCTCAGGTGCGTTCAAGGTGATACGAAAGAGGTGGCAAATACTGGAGGTTCGACCAAAATATTTTAAATTTTGCTAAACAGAAAATCTCTATTCCCTAGCTTTAATGTGATACCGAATATGACAGAGGAAATAAAAACCCAGTAGGTAATATAGTGTACAGTGGTCCCAGCCAGAGACTCGTGTTCTTCGGTCACCAATGCAGAGAGTGGGCAGTTGTGTATTTCTTGTAGACATCGAATGTGTCCTGACAACTTCCTGCGCAGCTTCCTAGTTGCTAGAAAATGTAGATTTTATTTGCCAGCCACAGTTAATTGGTTATTACTCATTATTTATTTAATTTAATGCTCTGGTTGACCATGCACTCAACTTATTTAAAATCCTTTTAAGAAATAATTTGTCTCTTGTTTGCCTTAGAGATATTAACAAGCAAAATAGAAACCTTAGAAGTTTGAAACTTAATTTTGGAGCTTGTGTAAAATAGCTCGGTGGACGTAGGCTTTCTTTACAGAGAGTGCTTTTGAAAAACCAGAAGACTTACAATTAAAAGCCCTGAATTCTGTGTGTACTGGGTGTAGATGTGTAGTTTGTGGACATAGAAAGAAATACCCTTGGCATGTTGGCATTTTTGCTCGCGATGGCTCGCTGGCCGGATGGTGCTCTTTGTCCAGCTCCTTGGCCTCGTCTGTAATGTCGATTAATCTTTGAAAAGGGCACTCAGGGAGCAGAACTAATGTCTTGGGTGGAAACGTTCCTAAAAAGTACTTGTCAGCTGCAAACATGGCACATCTTGTTCTTATGCACCTTATTTTCCTAAGCAACAATTATCCGAAAGAATTAAAATAGCTTGTTCTAAGATGGTTTCCACATTCCTTCTGAGCTGTTATTCAGACCTCCTCAATGGTTGCGTTTGATCTACAGAAGGTCAAATTTGTTCACTTCATACCCTTTTGTTGCTCTGTCACCTGTGGGTCCTTGTGGACTCTTACACCTGCGTTGACAAAAGTTATATTTTGGGGATGAATTTTGTGTCTTGGAAGCTCTCTTAACCTTTTTGTTCAGGGTTTGTTTTTTTTTGTTTGGTTTTTTTTTTTTTGGTTGTTGTTGGTTTTTTTCCATAACTTACCCTAAATTCTCATTTAATTTTAGATAGGTTTTTCAACTTCCATGATTTTTGTTAATCTTGCCTTTTGCAAAAAAACCCCAAACATTTGTCAGCGAGTCCCTCCACCCGAGGTCTGGTGTCCACAAGTTAAATAACTAGCTTCCTCCAGGTAACTTCCTAATCCACTAATTTCTCTTGATTTTCTTCTCTCG
Organism: Balearica regulorum gibbericeps; assembly: GCF_011004875.1. NCBI lineage: Eukaryota > Metazoa > Chordata > Aves > Gruiformes > Gruidae > Balearica > Balearica regulorum. Next base: position 86,439,135 of record NC_046220.1, on the reverse strand, counting down.
CATTCTCCACCCTCCTCTTTCTGGCTTCATGATCCGTGTTCATCACTGTATAATGTTATTTCCTTCCAGCCCCGGCATCTGCCCGGCTGAGCGCATCTTCCTGCGGTCGGCCAGCCGTGCCCCTCGCTTCCACCATCAATCCACAACCCGCTGCAGCCTCTTGGACACCGCACCGCTCAAATTGAGCGTATCCAAATGCTGTGGATCTCTCTACTTCTCTCTGGTCTTCAAAAGGACCTAATTTATTAGAGAAACCGAACACTTCTGTAGTTCAGGTTCTTGGAAGCTTATTTATAGCCTTCAGTTGTGCTCGGTCCCTCCCTTCCCCAGCACAGCCCTTCTCTGAAAAAAAAACCCCAAACCCCACCAAACCACAACCAAACATCTCCCTTCTCCTTTTCTAAGGCTTTTGAAGAATAGTGAACTTGTGACATTTTCCATAGGGATGAATAAAAGATTCCCCAGGTAGCGCAAATCCGTGCCCAAAATTCACATGTAACCAAAGTGGGGTTTTTTGGGTGGTGGTTTTTTTGGGTTTGGTTTTTTTTTTTTTTTCAAGTTGATGGAAAAAAGTTCCGATTAGCATTTTTTTCCCCCCAGTATTTTGCTCTTGAGCACGCCTCTGCACTTCCTGGGCTTGGCCAGGACCAGAAGTGGAAGTGCTGAAATACCATGAGGCAGACTGTTTGTCTGAGCTTTCCCACTCACTTTTCCAGACCCAAGCAGTCTGGGCACTTTGGATCAACATCTGAAATTTCTGGATGCCGATTTGAACTGAACCTCTCTCTTTCTCATTCTGGGTTGCTCAGCGATGCCCTTTTTTCCTGGTCCTCCCTGAAAGGAGGACCATCTCCATCTCCTCTGCAGTTACCCAGGTTTATCCAAAGGAGCCGTCTTCTGCGCAGTTTCCCGGATAATTCCGTTCATCTGCCGTTATCCCTCTATGTTCGTCCTGCCAGGCCTCAAGATCTCCAACCCTGCTTTAGTTCGGCCCCACGTGGGCATCGCTGCTCTTTGAGGGCTGTTGAAGCCTTGTCTCTGCAAGCACAAAAAAAAAAAAAAAGACAAAATTTTCATCCAGGTGGAGGGATTTAATGGAGAGGGAGTTAAATCACTGGTTGTAATCCATCACTGTGAGATCCTCATTTAAACAACAGACTTCAGCTCTCTTCTGCATTGGTACTACTTTATTTTCTAGAAAGAAAAGTGATTCTGTATGGCTCGCATTTTAGCAATTATGTTGCTAATTCAGATAAGCAATCTTTGTGTTACCTTAAAAAGAGTGAAACTCTCGTTAGCTATTTGGTCATGATTTTAAATTGTGGTTTCCAGCAATTCTCGCACTTGGATGAAATTTAGGATTGAATGGTAACAGGGAAAACCCAGCAGTTTAAATAATTTTTAGTAGTTTGACTATAAGCTTCCAGATATTTTTTTTCTGCATTGAAACGAACAGTGGCACTGAAAATATGAACTGTTAGTGATTTGTGTGAGCTGGTGTATTGAGTTGATTGGGTTTGGTTAGTGTCCTTTGGTGGTTTAGAACCAGTAAATCTCAAGCGTTCTGTTTTTATTGATAGAGTGGAAGAAAAAGATAAGCTATCGCACATTTTTCAGCTCCAGCCGCATTAGCCATTGGGCTGTACTGGTAGAACAAGGGGAAATGAAGGAAATGTTCCCTATGTGTTTGGAAAAGGGGCTGATGATGTTAGAAAAGACTTTTTTTTTTTTTTTTTTCTTTTTTTTTTCCCCCACACCAGAGTGCTTGGAGTTTGGCTGGTTCTTGCCACTAGATTAGCGGTCTGTGGTTCTTTGAAATAAGAACACCAAATTTGCAATGCTTGAGTATTAACTTTTAGTTCACTTATATTGTTTAATTACTGCAACTTTAGATCTTAAAAGAAGCCAAAGTTTAAATTTACATTGAATTCTTCTGAAAAGAAAATTATATTTAATTCAAAATGTTTGAAGTTTGATTTCAGACTGATAAAAGTAATTGTTTTCCTTATTTTGATATTAGTTTTCCCCTAGAGTCCTTAGTGTTCAGTTTTGTAGCGTGGCCAAGGAACTTGGAGGAAGCAATGGCAGTGAAAAATCCTTTAAGATATTAAATGTTGAATGATTAAATAACAAAACACCAAATGGACTGGAAAATTCCCCTCCAAACGCTCTGATGCTATATACGGTTTCTTTGAGAGCGCACAGCAGTGCATTGTAAATAAGAGAAGTGAACGTGACCAAATTCAGTCCCCTTAAAGCTCACTGTTTGGAGCTTTCAGATAGTTGGGTCCCAGAAATCTCATGTATCTATGTAAATAGACATAGTAAGAGCTATATAAATATACGTATATCTACACACACGTGTCTTTTTGCAAAATTAGGCCCAGAATAGTTTTCTCTATACGTGGCTTGGTTCTGCATCCAGTAAACTGCACGTATTTCAACTGCACAGGTAGCTGTAGAGCTTACGGAAGGTAGGCGAAATATGCAGAGTTCCTCCAAAGGAGAAACGACTGAGCTTATAAACAAAATTATTATTAATAACCGGATTAATCTGTATCTTTTGTCTGGCATCTTAGAAATTCTGACCTGGGGATTTTTTTTTTTTCCCCCAGTAGTCCTAGGAAATGCAGTCATGAGCATCTCGGTAGTAAGAGCTGCTTATTTCGTGGTCCCTCTTTTTTCCTGGCTGGCTTCTTCCGCAGAGCGTTCCCTCTTTGCTGCCACTTCAGTGACAAAGCATCTTAGGGAGCGATGCAGTTTGATGCAAGACAGACTAGCGATAAGCACTAACTGCTTTTTCTGCAACAGTAGTGAAGAGGAGGTAGTAAGCACAGCCAACGTTGTTTTATGGCAACTTTCACTTTTATTTGTGAAAGAGCGTATTTAAATATGTTAATGTTACGCACATCCATTGGAACAGAACGCAGGCTATAAACTTCACACTGCGAGCATGAAACCTGAGGCTGCCTCAAGAAATTTGTGCCAACTCTTATTATTAGTTCCATATAAAATCATAATGGGCAAAGGTCAGAGAAAAATGAATTGCGTATATCAAAGGGATTTATTTTGTACGTTGAAGATTATTTTCTGTATTTATTTTCACGGTTTCCCTGGCTTCCCTGCAATCCTGGCTTTTACAGAGCAGCCAGAGGAGACAAAAACTATTGAAAACGGGGAAAACTTAATCTGAAAAAGAAAGCCGTTGCCAGCCGGTCCGTGATCAGGTGTCTTACCTTTCACTCCGCTGAATTTGCTTTCTGAAATTAATTTGGCTGTTTGAGAAGAACATTTGCGTTATCATAGCATAGAAATGTATCATCGCTTTTATACGCGCTCGTAAATCACGCGGCTCAGCCGGTAATTTTCAAGCCTGTCCAAGAGTCATGTTTGTGCTGAAACTCTGCAGAAGACGTTTCAGCTCAAAAGAACAATTTTGGAATGAAAGGCGGTATTTTGCATGAGATGGAACGGCTCTTTCGGCATATGGCAATTATGATGTAGCTTGTTCTGGCAGGGGAGGCAGGAAGTCTGCAGCTCGGGGTCCTTTGCATCGCAGGGTGTTGACAATTACTCCTAATGTCGTTAAGAGTAACCAATTATAAATGTAATTTTTTTTTTTCTTCCTCTTCTGAGGTCCTAAAATTTTTATAGTTTATACAGCTATTATAGATTCGGGCAAACCGTTTCTAGGCTGCGGTGCAGGCAGGATGCTGGGCGAAGTGCCGGTGCTCGCCGCGGGCTGGCACCGTGGCGGGCGCTGTGCGGGATGTCCTTCACCTCATCTTCTGGTAGCGCTTGCTTTCAAGGTAAACCCTCTAGCACAAGGTCGGTATCCACGCAGCAAAATCTTCTCTTTCTACCGGGTATGTAGGGCTAGCCTTTTTTTTTTATTTTATTTTATTTTTATTATTTGTTCATTTTGTAAAATAGCAAGCGTTTCGTCAGTGCGGTGCACAGGTGATGGCAGGGGCTGGCTCCACAGTCACCGTAAATCAGCACAGCCCCACCGGCTTCCCTGCAGCTTCGGTACTTTGTCCCAGCCTTCATTTTGGAATGGTGAATTTGATGTGTTATTCAGTTCTTTTGGAACCAAGTGTAATTTTCCTCTCCCTGTTCTCATCTTCTTGAAGTCGGGAGGGGTAACGGGATCACTGTGTGAAAATACCGCGGGTGGAGTGAAAGGCTCTGTTTGAAGGGAATATTGGGCACGGAATAGAAGTTGCAGGTCCGTTGCTGGAAAATTAAAATACAGGTTGGTTTGTTCTCCCTGTCCCCAACATGCTGGGAAGGGGCCACAATAGAAGGATTGCATTAGAAGGAAATAAAAAGCACTTGTGGTGTTTATTCTCTATAAAACACGTTTCAAGCCTCAAAACCTGTAGTCAGTATAAATTCTAAATGGGAAAGAACAGAGTGTATTAGAACTGTGAAGAGGAGATTATTAAAGGGTTGATTTAACTAGTCATGTTGCAGCCCATAAACCATATCTAAATCTCTGGAGCAAGCTTAAAAGACTACATTGAGGTCAATCTTTATAATACCTGGATTTGAGAAAATTGAAAACAAATTTCCACGCAGAGGAGTTCAGATTTAGAAATCCCCGGTTCGTTCTGCAGGGCGAACTCCCCTTACTAACGGTTTTAGGAACGAGCGCTTCAGCCAAAGGGTGATGCTGACATAAGCAAAAGCGGTGACTCATTAATTTGGCTTTGTTTGGTTGGGCAACCAAAGAGAGAACAAAAAAATTGTCCTAATCCCCTTACACGTAGGAGCGGGTGCCTCTTCGTAGTGCTGCTCCTCCAAGTGTCTCCCCTACAACCCGGTTACACCTAGCAGCACGCCCGCCGCTGGTTTAGCTGTGGGTCAAGCGGCGCGGCGCAGATAACATCACCGCGTCCTGCGCCAGGTGAACCCGGCGCTGCCAGGGCCGGGCTCCCGGCGTGTGGCTCGCACCGCGCTCGGCCGGCTCCCTGCCTCCCGCGGCACGCCGGCAGACAGATAAGTGTAGATTTGGTCACTTGCCTAAAGTCATATAATAAGTCGGCAGCAGAGCTCTGAATTTGATAACTAATATAAATATTTATTACTGGTTTTACTCTGGCAGTGCTAGATAGCTGCGCTGCGTTGTACTGCACCTTGCGCAGAGTTTCTGCCTCGGAAAGCGCGGGAGCCTTGCAGCTGCCTTCACCTTTTTTTTTTGGATGTTTTTTTCCTTCTTTTCTTGGGGAAAAAATGGACAAAAATATGTGCGTTTTCTTTAATTTTATTGCAGGTTTTTTAATAGCATCTCTTTCCCAGCCCAGTTTCTCTTTCAGTCTTTTCCTGTGCTGAAGTCATACTCCAGCAAATGACATCATCTCTCTTCCAAGGAAACTTCTCTGATGTAGTTCCTATAATTCAAGCAGTAACCGAGTTAATTCTGAATTAAAGGAGTTGTTATTGCAAATATGTTTTTAGTGCAGGATCAGAGGATGGCTGGGAAGAGATTTCCTTTCTAGAAGGCGTAGGCTCACTAATTAATTAACTGTAAGGAAATATATGGAACAACAAGAAGGACAAGAGGAACTGTAGTTGTACTCTGATCAATTTGCAAAAATAGTCTCCATTTGAAAAGTACTTTATTAGACTATCTGGAGAAATCTGTAATGATCTGCCAAAGTAAGTAGCGTGCCCAGACTTGTTACCCAATTATTTTCCACGGGCAATTAAGAGCTAAGAGGAGCTCCCTGGAAGCAGTTTGTCTGTGTTAGAGGTGAATCCTTGCCTGTGTCGTTGCACTGCGGTACGCTGAGTTTCGTTTCATTTTGTCGATGTGTATGGGAGTATGTAATTCATATACTGGTTTATATACGCACAGAGCAAACCCTGTGTATAATATGTCATGTAAATCCCTGACTCGGAGACCCCACTGTGGTCAAATTTCATGTCTTTGCCCAGTCCAGTAGTGGTTGCCATTAATTTTCATGTGACCAAACCAACGTGTATTTCCCTGGACTTGTTCTCAAGAGTGGCCAAAAGTATTTTGTTTGGGGTTTTTTGTTGGTTGGTTGGTTTTCTTTTTCCTTCTCATCAGCTGTGTAAGATGTTAGCAGTGACAAGTTTTGGCTATTAGGCTGCAGGTTACTGCAAAGAGGATTTAGCCAGAGAACATCGTGATGGTGCCGTGACCACGTCTCGTGTCCGTGAGGAGCACGACCTCCTGGGCTGGTAGGTGCCGTGCTCTGCTTTTCTCAGCCCGGGAGAGGTGGGACGCCTTTGCCGCAGTACAGATGGGGTGCTTAGACTGCGGCCGTGTCCCATGGTGCTCGTGTGCTCAAGGAGAGCGTCAGTGCCCGGGATTCTTGGCCGGGTTCACTCCGGGTGCCGTCCCAGCCGTCACAAGGGCGCTACTGGTTGCGGATGCTCCGGCTACCCAGCCGCGACAGGGCAGGAGGAATTAGTGTCTCGCAGCAGGAGAACGTGGGAAGTTACCGTGTGAACAAAGGAGAGCACGTAAAGGTAAAGGCTTCAGTTGAACTCGTGGTGAGGTTTTCCGGTCTTTCCCCACAGGCTGTGGCTTGAGGTGTCTGGCAGAACAGCTGAGTTTGGCACTTCATTTGGCATTGCCGTTTGCATCCTGGTGCAAATGTATCGGGGAAAATGTATAAATATATTAAATGGGAAGATACGTACAGGGCGTCTGTTAGTAGGTGCGCGGATTAGAACTTTTCTATCTGATTCAGTGCGTTTCCAATCCTGGTGTCTGGCAACAGCCATGTACTTACCGGTCCCAGTTATAAGCCCCAAGCAATTCAAGGCCATTGAAGGAAGAGTTAAGGTCACCACAAACTGTATTTCACACATAATAAATATATGTGGTTTTCAACAAGTACAAATTTACACCCATCCCAGTAAGCCTGACCCAAGGGTATAAATGCTGTTTCTTCAGCCCTGATCTCCAAACCCAATGGGCAGAACAAATCGCTTGGACAAGAAATATAGCGAGCGCGCATCACTTTCCCGGACGTGATGCTCTCGGAGTCACTGGCGCAGGGGTAACGTGCGGGTACGCCGGAGCCGGGCTGGAGCAGCAGACCATTCCCACGCGGGTTGCAGGCGTTTATTCCAGCCCTGTAGTTTATCTTTTGGGCAGACTCGTTTTTGCAACTTCAGGATAGTGTGACAGTACCTTCAGCTAAGGGAACAGGAGGGAACCTGAACCTTTAAAAATTGATTTAAAATACTTTATGAGTATGCAACATCCATCACCTTCTCTACTGGTCTATGCAACATCTGTAAATTGAGCTGGCAAGGGAAATTAAGGGGTAGGTTGGTCTGGAATATCATAAGTGTAAGGAAGGCAGCAGTTAATTTTTTTTTTTTTTTTTTTTAATCAAACCTATGTGGAATAAGGTTTACAAATTCCCAGCATCTGTGCGAGATTGAATTTGGCTTGCAAATTATGCTCAGCAACAGCTCTCGGTTTTCGGAGGCTGTGACGGGCTGACTCCTCTGAGCAAAGGCTTTACCTTGAATTCCTGAAGCACGTCTGGTGCTGGGAGTACTTGGGATTCCCAGTTTCCAACTCCCCTTCTCCAAGATTTGTGGATCCTGTGAGTTGCAGAAAGTGGCATTGGTAGTAAAGTGGGGGTAAATAGATTACTCTTACATACACGTACATATTTATTACAGGCCAGTAAAACTGACCTTTGGAATTCACCATCCCGAGAAATACCTGGGAGTTAATAGCCTATTTATGGCAATAGAAGCAAATTTTGTAGTGTATTTTACAAAGTACAGTGAGGACTGGGAAAGAACGAGGTCCAGCTTTGAGGCACAGTACTGAGAACTGGGGAAAGAATTAATTAGGGAGTGGTGTGTGATTGTTTCATTTAAAATAATAGAAACAATGCTTTGCACTTCCTTGTGGTATCTCCTGCCATCCGAGAATATGAAACATAAATGAGCAATAGCCCCATATATAACGGGACGCTTCTGCTCTCTTTTAGAATATCCCGTACAAATCAAGAGGTGCAATAATCTATAATATGTATCTATAATATTCTATGAATAAATAGAATATTGTACACGGTCGAGAGACGGAGAAGGGTAAAGGCACAGGTTTATGGGAGGGATTTCTGGGAATTGTAGGTGTTACTGACATGGGCACAAAGGGAGGGAAGTGTGGGCAGGACTTCTGGGAATGGTTAGGTGTTACCAACGTGGGCATCCAGAAGGGGAAGTATTCCTATAAACGCGCGCCGTCCCCTTTGCTCGCGGCTGGTTCGGATTTCTGAGCAGAAGGATGCTTTGCTTGCAGGAGTAAGTCGTGAAGCCTGGCAGAGGGCTGTGTTTTTTACACACACATGTATGGATTTACTTTCATGAATAATGAAAATACGACACCTGTATAAATCTCCTTAGATGAGGCTGAACTCAAGTTTACTTTAATGATGGTAAAATAAAATAACATGAAATCCTCTGGGAAAATTGGAAATGCAACTCCGGCTACTGAAGAAGCGTTACGCTGAAAGGCATGGACTAGTTATGGATGGAAAGAAAAGACTTTTTACTTAATCCTGGAAAGAAAGTTGAGACCCACATTAGCGGCAAAGCAATTGTAAAACGTTAGAGAAGAGACAGTGATTATTGGACTTTATGACAGGAAGTCATTGAGAATTTCCTGAAAGAAGTAAAAGAGGAGTGTATTTGCATTCTGCTCAGTGATTTGGGAGTACTTAGATATTTATAGGAAAATTCCAAGAGGTTGTGTGTGTTTTCCATTATACAGATTTCCTATAAAAAATAAATAAATGTTGCCACAGCAAACTAATGGCTGCATCTTCTGCTCTCTGCTGCAGAACTTACGCTAGATTATAGTGGGCTTAAATTTTTACTGAATCATTGATTTACTTTGCATAATTGCAAAATGTTTTATGATACAAAATATGAAAGACCTGTACTAATGAAAAATCCGTAGCATTTAAGAAAAAGAAATGTCCCTGAACTCTTTATCCTAAATCTGGTGTAGAGTTAAGTCTGGTGGGGTGCGTTGGGCTGATGTGTGTGGGATGGGTTTGGGTCAATCCCCCCCAGGGCGTCGGAGGGCTCGGGATGCTCCTGTCCGGTGGTGAGGTCCCTTTCTAACCAGTTTCCCCCGTACCCCTCGGTAGGTCAGCTCTCCTTGTCTCGTGCTTACCCTTCTGATTAAAATTTATTCATCCCAGAATGATGAATAATACATAGGAGGAGGAAGAGGGGATAGAAACACGCAGAACTTCGCACCCCAGGCTCTTTGGTTGCTCTCTGGAAACTATCTAAATGTCTGGCTGTTTCTCCTCTCTCCCCATTGTATTCGATTTGTCTTCAAACAGCAGAAGAATATTCCTGTCCCTTTTTTTCTTTCATGCCTACAGGATTAATAGGTAAATAGCTGGGTTTGTTCTTAAGGCTTTTGTTTGTGTTTGCGAGTGAGTAGGTGGCATCTGGATGTGAAAGTTTAATGAGGGAGAGCGGCGCTGGGGTGGGTTTTCAGCAGAGAAGGAGATGGGGGCTCGGGCTCCCCCGTGCCTCTCTCCGGAGGAGAGACCCTCATCTTATGGGGTCCGGTCCTGGGCAGCCCCTTGCTCTGGGACGTCCATCCCAGGTTGCAGAGCTAGTGCCCAAAACAGTTCTCGGGCAGACCGGCGTCTGGACCCGCGGGCGGTTGGTGTTTTGGGGTCTCCTTGGCTTTGGGGGCTCTCAAGTGCCTGAGCTTCAGCCGGGTCCAACGAGATCCCTCGATTCCTAGCGATCAGCTCACGTCCGTTGAAGGAACTGAGACGCGAGGAGCCTTATGATTTAGGGTCTTAAATGCTGTGTTGAAACCGGGCGTGGGAGCAGTGGAATGCCTCAGGTCTGATCCTAGCGTGTACATCTATTTATCACGCGGTTGTAGACAAGTCATTTAGCATAAAGATGCTGACATTTATGTGGATGCCTAATTCCACAAGTAAATGCTGAAATAGGGAGTTTTCAGAGAGATTGAGCAAGCGGGCCCACATTGTTCTTTGTGAAGCCACTCTTGATTAATTCCTGTATAAATAAAATTAGAATCAGACCCAATTTCCCAAAGAGAAGCGAATGAAAATAATTTCTCTTGTTTGGTCTGGGGAGTGGGGTGAAGAGGCCATAATTCCCCCAAATTGAGGGGTAATCTGATCCTATCAATTCAATTTTCCAGTAAGTGTTTGTTGGTTTTGGTGTTGTTTTTTTCCCACCTCATATCCAAACCCTTCAAGTTCTGTCTCTGAGTGTTTTAACAATTAATCTAAACCATATTAATTCTTGTTAATGCTTCTTTCCACACAATGGCTTTTGTTTGGCTTCAAGTTATGGTGTGTGAACTTCCTTCCAAGCTCATATTCCAAGCCTAGATTCGTCTGAAGCTGTAAAACCTGCATCGCCTTTGGGGAGGTGAATCCTGTTTTCCCATCCCAGCGGAGTTCCTCTGGTACTGCGTAGCCTGAGCTCTGAAGGTTCCTGATCGTTTCTTCAACCACCTCATTTTCTGAGCATCGGGCCAGGCGATACAACCAGTCACTATTCATTCCTCTTACAGACCAAGTTTGTATTAGGACTGAAGCAATTTATTTAGGAGCTTTATTTATTCTGCGTCATGAAATTCCAAGGCCACTGTTATTTTCGGCTCCCTTGCTCTCTTTGGGCTCGATCCTCAGAGCCGAAGCGAGTTACGTGGGTCTGTGGCTGGATTGTTCTTTTTAACTGATAAGCGTGTGCGCAAAGGCACATACGTGTGTTTTTTGGTGGTGGTTTTTTTTTTTAAAGAAGTTGATGTGTGCAGACATCAACAGGATATTATTAGTCCCAAGAACTGACGACAGTTTGACAGCCTGATGCGTAGAGGAAGGAAGTTTACAAACATCTCGGAGAGAGCCATGTTGAGCAGTTGAAGGAAATGAGGCATGTCCTGCTGTTATTGTGCTTATAGCACTGGGATTCCCAAGGGGCAGAACAAGCCCATCTTGAGACCTCAGTCTGGCAAAGAACGAGTTGACTCATATTTTATTTTTGTTGGTTTTGTTACCAGTCTGTTATTGTTCGAATTGTGATGTTGCTTGTAAACAAACTGCTGCTATAATTTTATTTGTACCTATTGAGTGGTAGCGTAGGCACGTACAGGAAAAGAGGCATCTAGAGCTAGTCGTTATTTTTTATACATTTTTGATGTTGCAATGCATCAGCTGTGCTATCTACCAGACTAATAAGTGCAGATGCTGAGTCTGATTTGTGCGCAGAGAGCTCTAAACACTGACCAAGAAGCTCAGTGTGGAACGTGGTACCCCGAGAGCTCCTGACCGAGAGCCCCTTGGCTTCGGGGGATCGTCAGTAAGGCTGAAGCTTGTCCCGTACGTTTGGGGCCTGACTGTATTGCGGAGTTTGATTAACCCTAACACAGGCTATTCAGTGAAATGAAAAACAGGAAGCTAGTGACAAATTTTCTATAAAATGAAAATGTTTATAAGTGACACAAAATCATCAGGGCTGAAAGCCTAAATTCACTGTTCGTGCTGAATGGGAGGAGCACCGGCGCCAGGGTTTCTAAAACCGAAGCAATAAAATTCTAAGAAATTAGATGTCCCATGTGCAGAGCACGCTGGTCCATCCTCGGGGACATCCTTAACGCGCGCGCGTTTCCACTCAAAGACCGTAATGCAAACTCTGTGTCTGGTTTCTGGAGCTGGGATGGAGAGTGCCGTGGCTGACCTGGACACGGTCCCGCTTCTGGTGGGCGATCGCACGAGACACCTCCAGAGCCTCTTCCGACGGACAGTGCCGCGGCTCTTCCTTCCCAGGATGGCTGCCATAACCTCAGCTAAAGTTAGCCGCGGCAGGCACCGAGCCTGGGGAGAGAGGAGAGACGCTGCCCAGAGCAAGCACTCAGTTTAAGACTTTCCCTTTGACTGTGTTCATGAATAAAACTTTCCCTTTAGTTGTGGTTGGGTTTTTTTTTAAGTATTTCCTTACTTTAGAATTTTAATCTTAACGTCTCCTTTTTTCTTTTCTCTCTTCCTACTTACACTCTCTGGCTGTTTTGCCGGTCTCTCCCCGCTCTGTAGTATGACCCACGTTCAGAGCAAGTCCTCGGGCTGTGACAGCATATAGCATTGCATCATAGCATGGTTTGGGTTGCATCTTCAGGATTAGCTGTTATTTTCAAGCTCGGGGAGTAGATCTGGACACCAGACATCATGCAATGCTTCCGTGTCACGGTGGCTAGTCCAGCTGGACAGCCAGGACAGAGCTGCCGGTCCTGGTGCCACCGGCCGTGGTAACAGCATCTCCTCCTCCCAGGGAGGTGCGAGGGCAAGGGAACGACCACCATCTGCAGCCAGGTACCGTGTAACCAGGGCCAGAGGAGTCCCTCGGTTCTGTAGATTGGGATTAAATCTCATCGGCTACGGCTCACAGCCAGAAATGACTTGCTTGCAGAATAGTGAGTCAGATGTTGCCGTTTCGAACGTTGTTTTGGGTTTTCTTGCAGTATTTTTTTTTATTTCGGTAGCTAAAGTGATTCAAGAATTAAAGAGTCAGTCATGGGAGTGAAATAAACTAGACTTTTAAAATATATATACTAAATAAAAGGCTTCATGTTGGCATGTTGATGAACATCTACAGGGTTTTTTTTAAGCCAGTAGATTATCACTTGTGTTACAAAAAGTTTAAAAAAAAAAAGAAAACGCCAAACCCCAAGGTTAAAGTGTATCCTAGCTCTCTTGCTCATGTTTATAGTACAGTTTTATTACTGAAGGTAAGACAGATAACTGGGCATTACTCCAAATTCCTGGCACTTTTCCCTTTCCAAGGCACTAATATTGGGATTAGCGTGTTGTTTTAAAGCCATTACCTTTCTTCACCTTCGTAATTGCTTGTTCTTGGGGGAGAATACTGAAAACTCAGTGCTCATAAAGTAAACTTGTTATGCAACATACGCATAGCTGTATTTTGGTGTCGGTTGGATTTACTTTAGTCTTTCTGTGTGTGCATTTTTGTGTGCACGCATATGTATTTGTAGGTTCTTTGGTTATTTAAACACATAGAGGGCACACAAGTGGCGGATCAAAACCAGAACTAAAGATCCTAACGCTTCGGAGCTTCAAAAAGTCAGTATGTCGCCTTGTGGTAGTAATTTACTATTCCTAGATGAGCGCTGCTGCCCTGCCCGTTTCGGGCATCACGACAGCACGGCCCGCTCTAGAAGCTGCGGAGCTGTATGGAAGGGATAGGTTCTGTACGTGGAAGTGGAGAAGACGTTGTTCCTTGGGTGGCGTAGGGACGTTTTTTCTTTCGGCTCAGAACTGAGCTCGGAAGCACTTGCATTTCTTTTCTGGGTGCTCATTCCCCACATGTCTCGGAGTGAAAGCATCGAGACTATGGTTAGTGAATTGTCTCCCATCTGAACCGTGTGATTAGCTGGGAAACAGATATAAAACATACATATGTTATATCAATTGTGCTGCTGGTGCCTGGGGGAAAAGCCACCTCTGACCAGTGACCGAGCGCTGGTCTGACTGGGAAGAGAAAAACAGGCTCTCGGAGTCAGAAGACGACAGGTAGTCAGTGGAGCAGCAGCAACCTTTGCTAGGGGAATCTGAAATGGGCTGACAGAGAGCGAGACAGCAGGAGAGAGCATTTACTGCTAACAATTGACTAGATCCCATGCCCTTGGGGAAGTTTTTGTTCTTTTCTTGGTAGGGGAAATAGCTTGGATGAAAGATATGAGGATATGAAATAAGTTTAACAGCAGGAAGTTGTGTAAACATGATTAATTCCATTAATGGAAACTTTCAAATTGAAGGTTGTCAGTCCTTGTGTATATACCTCTTGTTTTCTTGTGAAACATCACGCAGAGTATTGAAACACTTTCATAAGGGAAAACATTAAAAAAAACGAGAGAGAAGAATATGCTTGGTTAGTTGCCTGGAAAGAGTATGAAAATGCTGCTGCCTTGCCCAAGATTATAGTAGATTTGGAAAGGTTTGTGTCATATTTTCCTGCCATGTTTTACTTGTCCTGTATGAATAACGGTTCGTTTGCAAAGCTTGTCTGGGAAGAAGGCATGCATGAGAGCACCAGAAAGGCAGCTTGCTTCTCCATGGCTGCTGGTGAGAAGATTGCTCAAAGCAGTGCAAGCAAGAAATTCTAAAATCGAGAAGCTGGTAGCATCACTCAGCAAAAGGACAGCTTGCAATTTTGAGTTATGAAGATGCTGTTGGAAAAACACCCGGTGGCATTTAGTCTGAATTCTGAGGTGCGAAGAGGCACGTATGCACCATCAGACTAACATGGGAGAAGTAACACCAAGTGACTCATCTCTCTCTCAAAAAAAAAAAAAAAAATTAAAAAAAAAAGAATCACAGCAATGCTGAGATTGCAGAGCACAAGCGCACAAGGTGCCGCTGCCTGTGGCTTGGAGGAGGTCACGAACCTGCGTTCATTTTCCCTGATATTTAATCAATTTGTAAAGCTTATAAGTATACATTCGTGCCTATATATGCATACATACATGTGTGGGTGAACTCGTGTATTGGGCTGCGGATGGCCTTGCTTACACTCCACAAAGCATCCTCTGCCCCCCCGCCCCGTCCTGCTCGGTTGAAATAAGATGCAGCTGCCATCAGTCTCTTTGCCTTTTTTATGATATGGGGATGCGGTGGTATCAAAGCAGGCAGGATGAAAGCACAAAAGCTTCCTGTTTCCAGCTGTTTTCCTCAGCAAAGACTTTTTTTTTTTTTTTTTCCAGAGATGATGCTTCCTTTTAAGGGGTTTTTAATCTGCAAACTGTTTCCTCAGTTTATTTCACTACAGTAAAATGTGTTCCCTTTAGGTCATATCTGTCTCTTTTAAAAACCAACCTGCCCTTTTCAGTAGTTTTATTTGCTACTCAAAAGAACAAACACGACTTTATAAAAAACCTTTAATGAAGTACAAAGACCAATAAACCTTTTGCCACTAGAGCTGAAAATTTATAGTGATTTTTTTTTTTTTTCAGAGAAACCTTGAATAAATTAAGTGGGGAAAATATACTGACTTCATAACACTTGAGAGTTTTTAATACTGAGATTCTTGCGTTTGTACCTGTGCTTAGTGTACAAAAAACAAGTTTAGATTTCTGTCATATATATAAAAAAAAATGCTTTATTTAGGGACACAAGTAACTTTAAAGAATGGAAGAAATCGTGATTGGGATGCAAAAAAAAAAATCTTCCAGCTGCTTCCATTATGTTAGTCTCTTTTCATTAAACTGATCTCTCTTTGTTTACTTTCTCCTAAAGTAAACATGTATAATTAAAATACATTGTGCCTCTCGCTATGGCTCTAATTCTGTACGTGGGTTTGTCACAATCGGAAATACCCTAAAATGCTGCCAACACCTTGGTGGAAGAAGTGCCCTGCAGTTGTTTTATTAAGGTAAAATGTTTAGAGGGGAACTAGATGGTGGGTTGAAGCTCTTGCCCAGGTCGGTCCGGCGACCGCAGTGCCGCAGAGGTGCCCGGCATTGCCAGCGCCGTGTCTTCACGCTCTTGGCCACCCAACGGTTTTGCCGATGGAAACCCTCTGGTGGGTTCCTACCTGCTCCCTTTGGATGCAGGGTGGATGGGGAGCGAGTGCAGATCGGCCACCCCGGACGGGAGCGGTTGTACGGCGTCGCCAGAGGTATTTGGCAAGTCCTTCGACTGCAACGAAACCGAAAGCGTAAGGGAGAGAACCACCTTGTTTCGTTGGAGCTGTAGAGCTTTCTCTGACATATGTTTTGAATGGAGATGGTGTCCCAAATGCCAAGATGTGTTGAAGGATAGCTGGTTGGGTTTGGATGATTGTCCTATATTTACTGCTTACAAGTTTCATTGTTGTTGAAAGTCTGCTGTGGTCTGTAAATATGTTCTGGAGCTGTATAAAAATATCACAATTAACATATTCAGAAGGACAACAATTGTCATGGTTGAATGACTTAGAAAGTAGCACAGGCTGTAAACAGGATGTGCTGAAATGAACTAGCACACAGTTCCGCTGCAGTGGTCTTTTCAACGAGCGTCTGCTTGTTATCAGCACTTCTGAAAATAATCTTTGGATCCTCTAAAGGACATAATGCTCTGGATTTTAAATCGGTTCTTCTAAGACGAGAAGCTTAGTTGGCATTGCTGCCATTAAAGATGCCCAGGTTGGGTTTGGGAGTGACGTCTGGATTCTTGCTCTCTAGCTTAGCAAAATGCTGTCAAGGGAAGAAGGGAGAGAGGGGGAGGAAGGATGAAAACTCTCCCCCAAATTCTGCTGGAAAACCCCTTCTATTAACAAATTCAATAGCTAAGGGGGAGGCAGGATGTCCTAAGAGGAACTCGTATCTAGACATGGTGGGTGTAAAATTTCCATCTCTTGAGTCTGCGGTTGTTTTTCACTCGGTAGCGTTAAGGTTTGTAACAGAAAAAAGATATTTCATCGGAGTGGTTATAATATACTCCAGTAAGACATTGCTGAACCTGTACTTGCTTGGTGGAGGGACAAAACTTACTCAAATGTCACATCTCAGCAGTCTTAAATGCTGTAACTTCATTTCAAATGGTACCTTTCAGGGCGATTTCTTTCTTAATGACCCATCAGATGAAAAAGTACAGAATTTGCTAAAAACACCTTTCAGAAAGCCGTGGACTCTTTCCCAGGTTTGATTCTCAGCAGCATTCTCCAAACTCCTTGTAATTTAGAAAGGTGACTCGAACGATGATCTGAAGACAGAGGATTTCCAACGATGTGCCGAAACTTCTCCTTCTGGCACCTTTCCTCGCGGGAGCCTCTGCTTTCCCTAATGTTCGTAGGAACGGTTTCCCTTAGCGCAGGCAACTGGGCCTCACGTCCAGCAAGGCGAACGCGACGCTGAAACCGTTTCCATCCTTCCCTTACAGGTAGCTTTTACGTTTTTATACGTATGTATTTTTATTTTAATGAGTTCCCTTGCAAAGAAAACTGTGGCCTTCTTGGGAACAGCGAGAGACTCGGAGCCCTGTACGATTCTTTTGAGCATATGGTCAGGCTGAAAAATAGCAGATGCTGCACGAGCAAAGGGCAGAGCCTCAGAAGGGAGGAGATGAAGAAGGCTTCAAGAGACCCTCGCTCAGTGATCTTTCAGTTCAAAATCAAATGCTGCCATTATCTAAGTTATCCCTGGCAAAAACTTCAAGGTTTGCAGTCGTGCCTCAGCTGTTTGTGGAAGAGTGGAAGTTTTCCAAAAGTGACAAATAATTTCTCCGACTTGGGTTTTATCAAATGCAGTTGAGTTGTGGCGCCTCAAAAGAGCGCAGTGAAAAGGCCTAACACTCTGAATACGTTCGATACAAGAAGCTGTGCAGGGCAGATATTGAAGACTGAAGAGGTTTTGCGGCTATATCGGGTGTTCATTATTATCCCGTGAGAAGAACAGAAAGCCTTGAGAAAATGAACAAAATCGTCAGTTTGAAGGAAGGTTTCACGCGCGGTACGCCAGGGAAGGAGCGTGTGCTGAAGGCAGCCCCGTTGTGCCCGGGGCAGGTGGGTGGACGCTGTGTGTAAGGGAAGGGTTCCTTGGGAGCGAGCAAGGAACCTGTACCGATGGTCAGTCGTACCTCTGAGCGCGGCCGTTGTATCTGCTGAGGACAGGCATCCTTTTATTTTTTGTCAGCAAGTATAACGAGTGGGTAGTGCTCTGTGTATTCTGCAGTGATGAATTAATTTGGTGTTCATTGTGGTAGCGCTGATCATAATGAATTAATTTGGCATTCATGTGGATGTCATGCTTTTTTTTTTTTTGAAGTTTTTCTATTACAATGCAGAATTAGTGAGGAGACACTTAAAGCGTTACACATCCGATTCAGTTGTCATCAGAACCTGTTTGTACTGTGCCCTTGTCTGGATGTTGCCAGCGCAGAGCACTCATTTTCTGGAGAAGGGCTTTTCTGGGTGGCAGCAGGGAAGTTTTGGTGACAGTGATGGTGCAGCAGCGGTACGAGGTTTAAAAGTTGCCTTTCCTCTTCTGCTTGCCTCTTTTTAAAGTACCTGGGCAAACTCCAAGGCTGTAATACGTGGTTGATTTTACACAGCTTGGAATAAGAAAGAGGCATTTATTTTTGCTACATAATGCCCAAATCTAAATGCATCGTCAGTAATTTGTGGCATCGTTGAAGACAAATAGACTTTTCCTTGTGTAAATATTAAATACTGAAACAGCCATGAAATGTCGTCCTTAGCTCCTTCTCTTTTTTTTTCCCCCCTTTCTCCTGAAATGTGCTCAGCTGATATATTTATACCTATATTATTTATCCCTTCTTTTGAAGACGGTACATGAATTGCACACGCATTTTCTTTTCCATTGGTAAAGTGTTTCAGTTTAACTGGGAGACATGCTGGTGAGTTGGAACAGCAAATGTTGGTTCACAACCAACCTGACGTGTTGTGATGTTGCAGGAAATGTTTAAAATGTGACTCTCGCATCAAGGGAGTGATTTTTTTTAATCTTTTTAATTTGTGGTCATTCTCATATTTAGTTCTTTCTATGTTTAACATATATTAAGATTTTTAGACAAAATACATAAGTCTCACTGGAGATATTCTATGATGCCTTACAGCCACAGGAATTTCTTCTTCACAAAGTGCCTAATTATTAGTGGGATCTAGACCTGAGAAGGTAGAAGCAGTGGGAAGGGAACAAGAGGGTTTTTTAAGTCCAGAGAGAATTTTACGATCCCCCTGTGCAGGGTTGCCAATTTGACGTTGCACCATGAGACTCAAAATTTGGTGTTTAATTTGGCCAGGGGAAAAACAATGCAATTATCTTGGCATTTGTTTGGGTTTTTTTTTTTCTTCTTAATGAAAAGGAAATCTCTAACTTTTGCTTGGCAGTGAAAAGCGAAAAAAACATGAGCTGAACTTAACGCATCATAAAAACTAAAGAAAACAGAGAAAACAAAGAAAGCAAATTTTGTTTTAACCAATCTTGAGTTAAGATGTGGGGTCAGCAACGTGTAATATTACCCAACTCCTGCATCAGCTTCTGGTTGAGCTCGAGCACGTATTTTAAAGGAGGATTTTTCAGCCCAAGCAAAATCTAGCCCACTGCATCCGAGTATAATTATAAAACCCAGCAAAGACTATTCTTGACCAGTGATGGAATGCTTTTGTTCAATCTTTTTCAAGTCAGGTGCTTGAAACCCATTTTATTTATATATATATTTCTGGATCTCCGTGACTTTTCCAAAAGTCCACCCACCTGCACCAGTCCCCCTGGGGACTCCAGCAGCTGGCCATGTTCCCAGGAGAGCAGGGCTGCATCTGGGGCTGCTCCGCAGAAACTTGATAAAAGCCAAGGTTTAAGTATAAGAACAAGTAGGGGTTTTTTTATATGAGATACATCTGCATCCACTGCAATGAGGAACTCTTTTATCCAGGACACTGAAATAATTGGGACATGCAAATAATAGGGGTTTGGGGTTCGTTTGCATGCTGGCAGCCTAGAAAGCCAACCGTGTCCTGGGCTGCATCGCCAGCAGTGTGACCAGCAGGTCGAGAGAGGGGATTCTGCCCCTCTGCTCCGCTCTGGTGAGACCCCCCCTGCAGTGCTGCGTCCAGCTCTGGGGTCCCCAGGACAAGAAGGACATGGAGCTGTTGGAGCGAGTCCAGAGGAGGCCATGGAGATGATGCGAGGGCTGGAGCACCTCTGCTCTGGAGACAGGCTGAGAGAGTTGGGGTTGTTCAGCCTGGAGAAGAGAAGGCTGCGGGGAGACCTTAGAGCCCCTTCCAGTCCCTGCAGGGGCTCCAGGAAAGCTGGAGAGGGGCTGGTGACAAGGGCAGGGAGTGACAGGCCAAGGGGAATGGCCTGAAGCTGCAGGAGGGGAGATGGAGATGGGATGGGAGGCAGAAGTTCTTCCCTGTGAGGGTGCTGAGGCCCTGGCACAGGGTGCCCCGAGAAGCTGTGGCTGCCCCTGGCTCCCTGGCAGTGGTCAAGGCCAGGCTGGATGGGGCTTTGGGCAACCTGGGCTAGTGGAGGGGGTCCCTGCCCATGGCAGGGGTGGGACTGGATGGGCTGTGAGGTCCCTTCCAACCCAAACCCATCTGGGATTCTGTGATTCATGTTTTCTAGCTGTGAGTGTTGTGGAGAATTGCAGAATCGCAAACTGAACGTGAAATCTGGCGTGCCGATGGCCATCGGAGAGAGGGCACACGTGGGGCTGAGGTGTCTCAGTCCCTCCCTCCCTCTCCTTGTAAATTCAAGTCTGAGAGTGAGAGAGTGGAAAGAAAATATGCCCGTGCTTAGGCAGTTTGTTGGGTAATTGCGTATCTAGAGCCCTTTCTTGGCCATCAAATTCATCCTATTCAAATTCACAGCTTTAACGAACTGATGTCAAATGAATTTTAAAAGGCTTTGGGGAAGGCAGTGCTTGTCACAAGCCCAAATCTGTACCAGGGCCAAACGTGGCCCTAAAGCCGATAGTTTGCCATCACCAACCTGTTGCCAGTGGAACCAGCGGTTTATCTTTTGCCAGTGGAACCAGCGGTTTATCTTTACCGCCAAAGGCTGCCTTAAACTACTGGGTAGATTAAGCCAGGTGAAGTCACAGCATGTCCTCGAAAATATAATAACCTCACTCGCCTTGCTTTAAAAATCCCTTAGCACCGCAGTGTAATAGATCACTTAAAATTTCTGTAGAATTGATTTCTGGTACTCTTTTCCCTTGTCGGTTGATGCTTTGCCCAGAAACATGTGGATTGTTTTACGATAGCAAGTGTCCAGTAAATAGAAAGTGTTTGCTAAGGGCTGTCATAGTACACTTTAAATGCAAATACATCTAGGGCAGTTTTAATGTAATTTTCATATAGATGAAGTCATTCTAAAGTAGGCTTAAATTAAAGCGCTGTTCTCCGAAGACTACAAGTTTAGCAGAAAATGTCTTTTGGTTTCATTAGATATTTTTCTCCTGTTTACATTTGATTTCCCTTTCATCAGATCTGCGTGGTTTGCAATCAGGACAGTATCTTCTCTTCACTGCAGTTGGTAGAATTTGTGACTTTTGCAACAGCCAGTCGGAGGATGAGCTGCGCTGGTGGGGGCTGGTTTTTGGTTGTTTTTTCTGCCTCTCTTTTTTTACCTCCAAGTTTTTCCAGTTACACATTCCTCACTAATCTTTCTGTTTCCAAGAAACATAAATATTGGGAATTAACCAGTCGTATACTGGCCAGAGAGGTACAAAACCCAGCTGCTGGTGTGGTCTGTAAAAAAAAAAAACAAAAAAAACCAAAAAAAACCCAAAAACCCACCAAAAAACAACAAAACAAACCAAAAACCAAACCCCAAACCTGGTTTAGATAACAGCATCCTATTGGAGTGTATACAGAAACAGCTCTAACAGATGCACTCCCTCTTCTGAGCTGCCCATTCAAAGGGAACAAGCTGATCACTGAATTTATTCCCCATCCATAAGTGGGGAAAAAAACCAAAGTTTGCATATTTTTAATGCTCGATTTTATATTTTTTCCTTCTTTATAACGAAGCAAGGAGCCAGCTTTCGCCCCCGAGTCACGCGGCAGGGCTCCCGCTGAAGGAGCGGGTGATTCACAGCGGAGGGGGAAGCTGCCGAAATGGGTTAGAAGATGCGGAGGGGGAAATTCTGGGCCCTGGCTGGCGGGTTCGGTGCCACCGCCGCGCACCGAGGACTTGCCTGGCCCTTGTGCCAGTTGCTGTGGTCCGGCGGGGATGGCAGACAGAGGCGGTGCCAGCTCCTGCCCCACGGCCCCGCAGCTGGCAGCGGCCAGGCACGGCCCGAGACCTCGCAACGGCACTGCAAAACAGCGATGCTCCTCTGGCTTCGCAGCCGGCACAGGGCGGGGAGAAATTAACCCCTTTCCCCAAGGTTTCGACAGACTGTTCAGAGCTAAATTCCGCTTTGAGATTTTGCAGGCAGAAAAGAGAGGCATTAAGCCCACTGGATTTGCTTCCATTAATTAAAGAGTTTCATTTATTTGCTTTTACAACCTCAAAGCCACTGGTCAACTTTAACAGTTAGTAGTTACGGACAGTTTAAGTCGAAGCAAAACCGCATGCGAGTGCAAACAAATATTAACTTTTTTTAAATTATTATTTGTCGCTCAAAAACACGTAGGAAAAAGCCCCGTTCTTGCGGAGCCTTTACCATCAGTGTTCCTGCACGGTTGGATTGCAGAGTCAGGTCTCCGGTTCAGGTACAGTTCCCGTGAAGTTGTCCCAGACTGAGCTGCTCTGTGTCAGATTTCCTCCGGTCCTATTTAGATACCAGGACCCTGGGTTTTCTAGGAGTTCCTGGATTAAACTGAGGGTGCCTGGATTAAGATTTTAATGAGATGTTTCAGCACCTAAACATACTACCTGATGTTGAAACTGCCCATCTTCTCGCGTCTTCCCCTGGTTTCCTCTGGAGGCAGCGGGTCTCTTCCATATTTGAATTTAAATATAAAATTGCATAGTTAAATTGCCTACATCAAGTTTAAGAACTTTTTTTTCTTTTCAAATCAGGGTGGATAGGTTTTTTTATGAGAGTACCTACCATGTGCTAAATGTGCCGTTGGCTGCATGATGCTATAAATTATTAGACTGATTTATTCCATGAAATAATCTCCTTAATGTATCCGAGCAGAGCGTTAACCTGGTTGTTCTTTTCCCCTGCCTTGTGGGAGCCCTGGTGCCCTCCCCAGATTGTTGTGATATATTGCAGCGTTGCTGCCAACTGTTAATGAGATTACTAATGCAGTGTAACTGGGTAGCAAATTATTAAATGCTATTCTATTCAGCTTATTTTAGCAATTCGTGAGAGGAGCGCTCCTTGTAAATCAAACTCCTCGTATATTGTTTTTGTTAATTAAGAGTTAAATGAAATCCAACATTTTAAATATTGCATCACCGACAGCGATACCGGTTCGGCGTTGCCAAAAGGATTTGGGCTCCTTGTGCCGGGAGTTAACGTTAGGGACGTCAACCTTGGGAGTGAATTATCTGGCTTGAATTACTACAGCACAGGGGTTCCTAACACGTCACGGCCCGGTAACCGATATATCGTGGCGTTACCGCCGCGCTGGCGAAACAGCGGCCCGTGGAGCTGCGGCAAAGCCCGGACCCGCGTGCTGCGGGCGCTGCTCTGCCTGGCCGGAGCGGGGGCGGCTGCAGGTGCCTTTCCTTCCGGAATACACTTGGGTGAGCACTGCTTCACCCAGCTGTAGCTCAGGCGTGGCTTAGTTGGGAGCAGGAGAGGGCTGGCTTCACAGCTGGAACATCTTCTGCACGTTCCGCTCCGTTACCTGGAGCGTTTGGGCACCTTTTCTTGTATGGCAGGATTTTTTCTGAATGTTATCGCATCTGAAGCGTAACATTTCTCGTTCATACAACATGCTTTTGGAGTGTTATTATGTAAGTATAAGTAACTTTTTTAAAAAATTTCATCTGTATATCTGACTAATGGCACTTGTAGCCTTGATGCCTAAAAAAAAAAAAAATCATTTTAAGTGGTTGGCTGTTCATTTGGTGTTGAGTACCTAAGCTGGATTTCTGCAATGATTTTCTCTTCTACGTGTAAACAGGTTTTGCTGTGTCTTACCACGTGGTTGCGACTCATGAAAATCCAAATGTTCTACCCGCGTTCAGATTTTCCTTGTAACGTTCGTATTTTTATAGACTATGCGCACATGCAAAAAAAAAAATAAAATTGGAAAATGTATTTCTTTAGAAGCTCAATGCAGAGTTGTCCCAGAAAAGGGAGCAAAGCGAGTGTTAAAATAAGAAGGTAAGCTTTGAGTCTTGCCGGGATGAGGGTCCGAGTGTTTCACGGCAGCCTTGGGAAGCAGAGGTCTTCAGAGATGCTTGGTGGGCAGATTGGGCAGGGCGGGTGGGTGAGGCACACTTTAATTATTGAGCTAATTGCTATTTGCAAGAGAAGACAACAGACGGTCTGCGTGACGATGGTGCTTGCAGCTATGGATACAGGCCCTCTGTCCTCCTTGCTTGAGGTCCTCCGAGATGCACGTGGTGGGATCCGGAGGAGCCGGAGCTGCGCGGGGCTGTAGCTGGGAAGGGACCACGTGGTGCAAGGAGGGGTCGGGGTGCTGCTGCAGGAGAGAGGGGTGGGCAGACGGAAAACGTGCTACAGAAGTTAGTGATGGAGAACAGTGAGGATACGTATTGAGTCCTCCTGGAAGTCCACAATTGCCTCCTAGTTAGGAGACATCTCGTTGTAAGTGGCCTGGCCTTAGGTTTGAATCAAAGCTTCCACCATCACCTTTTGGCTTGGACTACTAGTTTGGAACTGAGATGTCTGTTTGGTTCGTACCGAGACCTTCATAACCTGTTAGTACAAGGGCAGTTTTAGTAAATCTGCCCTTAGATATTTATGTCATGGTGTAGAACGCATGCACATTGCCTAGAGCAGTGTGATTAATCATCAGAGTGCTTGATGTTAGTGGGTTCCAGTAAAAATTAAGTACTTTAACATTAATATAGACTATATATGAATGTACAGTGAACTAATTAGATAACCACAGTTTATAAACCACATTCAATTTATAACTGAAACAGTCCTGAGAAACAGACACTTTTCTACTAAACTCTATCTCCTCTCAGGTGAAAATACATAAAAAAGACTCATTTTGCTTAGAAAACCCATTCCCCACAGCACTCCCTACACCCCCAAACTATCCAAAACCAGAACAAACCCAAACCTTCAGTAATTTGGTAAGCTGGAAGGAGCAGCACAGCTAGAACCTTGAGCTTATTCTTACTGTCTGCTTCTATTTCCAGCAGACCTGCTAAAAACGGGTTAAATGCTGAAGTTAGACAAATGGAATGGATGTGTGAAAGTCAACTGTCCTTACAAGCACAAAGTCTATGTCATATGTGTGTTAGAAAATAGCTTATGTAACTCTGCTAAATACAATGTGAGGTTTTATGACCTCATCCGACGGCAGGACAATGCAATTCTTTGTTATGGATATTAAGATTGGGAACAGTTTAGATTTGTTTACGCCGTTGACGTTTTCTAGCGAGTGCTGTCAAGTGGTGCCTCAGACTGTCTGTGGGTATTTGTATAGACTTTGGAAATTCAGGCAGAAAATAAAATGACCATCTGATTCAAATGAATTTTCCAATTATTTGTGGCTTTAACAGAAGCAATTGAAGTGTATTGTATATATCTGACAGCTGGTCCTACTTCTTTGACAAAAAAAAAAACCCCTAAAGCTTTGTATCTAATCCCTTGAGCAAACCAATAGTAAATTGTTTATCAAGTAAGTAGTAGAAATTTCCCATTGTGAATCTGCGCTTTCTTTACATTGCTGTCACGGAAGGGATAATTCTATGCAACGTTCCGCGTGCTGGAGGTTCATGGATTCACAGTTTGTCTTTTCCTCTTTCCTTCTTGAAGCCTGAACTTGGTGCAACTTCTCCCCGTCCCACGCCTGCAGTCTGTCACCATCCCCTCTATTGTCTGGTACCAACCCCGCGTTTGATTCCTCGTGAACCCCTTTATTGTCTCCCTGCTATTTCCCGTGTCATATTTAAGTTTTCCTCACTGGTTTCCATGGCCCTTTGCAGTCTGTGCTTTTGTTGGTGACTCCATCTCCTGGCTCCTTTCTCTCCAAGTCAGCCCATGACTACTTCTCTCGCCTTCAAGCCTCAGACTGCCCTTCTTCCAGATCACCTCCCTGTCTGTGGCTTTTATCGTGTTCCTGATGCTATTTAGAGCAAAATCTTAAAAAAAAAAAAAATAAAAAAGTGCCTCGATGGATATGCATCTTAAATTTGCCAGTTCTTTAGCTTACCAGATATCCAGGTGACCAGCTTATTCCTCCCTTGATCTACTGCTCTCTAACCCTTCTTCTGTATTTTGTCACTTTTTGTGGAGCTTGCTTTTTATTTAGCTCTTGAAAAACATGATACTCTGAGAAACAAAAATTCTTTTGAAAAACAAACCAGCAGAAAAGGTCTCAATCTACAAACCAAGTGCGTTTAACTTAATTTCTCTTAGCAGTATCTGCCGTACTGTTTGTAAGGTGCTTCAGAGCACAAAGAGGAAATAGCAATCCCGAAGTATCTGTTTATCATACTTGTCTAAGTATGATAATCATAATTAGAGTCTAGGATTTTTCCCACCCTTCTCATTTTTGACACAGCTGTAATTCATACAATGAGAAATGCTAATCGTGTGTTAGTATGGCATGTGCACAAAAAGTCTCTTTCCTGTAGAGATCTCTTTTTCCTTATCATTTGAGGGTATTTTGACTGTTAAATCCCATATAAAATTACTTCTGTTAATACACTATTTAATATACTATTTTTTTTCCCCCTTTGAAGATGAAATTCAAATGTGAAGATGTTTGTCTTTCTCCATTTACCATTCTGTGTATTTTAGATCATGTCAGCAAATCAACGCAGTTGGCAGTCTCTTCTGGGGAAGTACTCAGGGTTAGCATGAAAGGGTTTACTGATGCAGGTAAAGAGATACTGGCTGAATTACTGCAGAAGTGAAACGCCTGTTTTGCAAACAGACCACCACTTGCCACGCATGTTCAGTATTTTGGCATATTTTTTTCTATTTTTATATAGGTATTTTAAATATTTTTAGCAATAGGACTGTGTCTTTCTCTGTGTTTAAAATTATCAAAAAAGCAGCTGATGCTTTGTAATCCACACCCTTTCCATTATCTATCTCTTCAAAGCCCTCGGTGTTGAGGACCCCTCAGGGCTCAGCCCGTATCACGAGCCCACCTCGCTAACCGAGTCCGTGCGGGTCCGTGAAGGAGCACCCAGGAGCAGAACGGCCGTCAGCTTTTTTGAGCTGACGCGGTAGGAAACGGGGTCTAGCTTTTCCTTTAACACTGTCATCTGCTGCTGGCAAGGGTGGGGTGCAAGCTTTTGTTCTCCTCCGTCACCCAAGTCACCCAAACTGGTACCGTAAAAGCCAGTCCAGGGCGGGGTTTCCACAGCTCTGAACACCCTCTCCACAGTAAGCGTGGGCTACCCGCTCCTGTCCTCCTCAGCTGTCGCTCCTGCTCCTCTTAGCTAGCTTGGCTACTCTTCTCCGTGCTCCTGTGCCATGTTTCTATAGCAGCTTCACTGCTGGATTTTCCTTTGTAGTTCTGGTGTCTTCTGTGCCCTTTGATTGTCCTCTGGGGAGAGCATGGTGTCTAACAACATGTTACTCTGACTTGATGGTGGTAGAAATGAAGTAACGAGCTGAACCAGGTGCCTTTGCTAGTAGACCAGTTCTTCTGGTGGGCAAAGGCTTAGGACCTTCTGCTCTTCAGCTGCTCACTTCTGGAGAAGCTAGACTTTCTGCGTCCTTCAGATGTTCTGAGGGCTGGAGCACTTCTGCTATGAGGACAGGCTGAGAGAGTTGGGGTTGTTCAGCCTGGAGAAGAGAAGGCTGCGGGGAGACCTCAGAGCCCCTTCCAGTCCCTGCAGGGGCTCCAGGAAAGCTGGAGAGGGGCTGGTGCCAAGGGCAGGGAGTGACAGGCCAAGGGGAATGGCCTGAAGCTGCAGGAGGGGAGATGGAGATGGGATGGGAGGCAGAAATCCTTCCCTGTGAGGGTGCTGAGGCCCTGGCACAGGGTGCCCAGAGAAGCTGGGGCTGCCCCTGGCTCCCTGGCAGTGGTCAAGGCCAGGTTGGATGGGGCTTTGGGCAACCTGGGCTAGTGGAGGGGGGTCCCTGCCCGTGGCAGGGGGTGGGAATGGATGGGCTGTGAGGTCCCTTCCAACCCAAACCATTCTATGATCCTTCTCCAAATCGCAGCCCTCCGTGCAAGCAGGCGTGGATGGGGGAGCGA
The DNA here is from genome assembly GCF_011004875.1 of Balearica regulorum gibbericeps. NCBI lineage: Eukaryota > Metazoa > Chordata > Aves > Gruiformes > Gruidae > Balearica > Balearica regulorum. Next base: position 86,411,289 of record NC_046220.1, on the reverse strand, counting down.
TGTGTGCGAGGGCTGGGGGATTTATAGGGGCCAATGCCGGGAGGGACCGCCTGGCTGCCCGTGCTGGACGGCAGGCTGGTGCGTGTCACCCGCTGCCCTTGCACTGAAGCAGAAGGGCTGGCCGGACACCAGCACGGTGTCCAGAAGACGCCCACTCTTCATGTGCAGGAGTTGAGTATTGGGAAGGAACCACCATTTTCCTTGGCGGCTTTTCCCAGTGCAAACACATTACGGCATTTTCAGGGAGGTTAAGCAAATGTATTAATTTTGACTACGGTATATTACCTTCCTTCTTTGGAAGGTCGTGTTAAATAATTTGACTTTGAGTTCACCAAGGAGCATTTGGAAGATTTTTGCTTTCACGTTGGTCTTCCACAACTGGTCCCACTCGCTGTAGAGGTAAATTCAGGAACACAACTACTTTGCTTCTCTGAAATAACATCTTATTGTTATTCCCGAAAGATAAAAAGTCACTAATTTCAGCGTTTTTGTGCTCTCATGTGTTAAAATGTTTTCCAAGTTTGTTACAGTATTTTGGAATTATAGTAATGCAATTCTGTTTCTGAGCCAGCAAGACAAATAATTATATCAATAAATATTATTTTGCACTTAGGCACATAACATGACCGTTCTTTAAGAATTATCTTTGGCTTGATACGTAGTTTGTTCAGATCCTTTAAAAGAATATGGTCTAGGACCGAGTTAAAGAAAAGTTAAAGAAACATAATTCTGCATTTCTTGCTCGGAAGCTGATAGCTGAAGGCCAGATTTTTCACAGGCACACCTCTGAGCGCAGCCTGCTCGCTCAGCACCTCTGTTACTGCGTTTGTGAAACGTCGTGATTTGATGGTGCAGCTTCTCCGAGTGCTGCTCTTTTCAACATGAAATGTTGTTTATTCTGAATTAAGGGAACACAAATACTAAAGATGAAGTTGTAGTCTTGATTGAAATCAAATGGAAAAACTCGCACAGAAGTAGAATTTCACCCCTCTCTTCTCATAGCAAGGAGGTTTAGCTGATGAAAACAAACTGAATTTTCCCTTTCTGCTCACTTTCCTATTTGAACATCTAAAAAAATCGTATAGATATATGTATCTGCGTGCTTCTCTTTACTCTCATGAGCGTAGCGGTCAGGTTATTTCATTTGTGTATTTGTACGTGTGCTGGGATGATGGCGCTGGAAGGGTGGAGTGAAGCTGAGGTACTGGGAGCGCACCGTGAAACACCTTCGCACCCGAGGAAGCATCGTGTCGTATGGCAAGAGATTGCGGGTTTACGTCGAAAGGTTGGGGTAGCGATCTGTGTGCCTTAATAAACAGCTCCAGGCCCCCCCGAATAATGCCGGATGGAGTACGATGGTAGCTTAATACTCGTTTTCCCCACAAAATTGCTCAAAAGGCTGCTTGGACCGATGGTGGGAACCAGAAACGCTCTCCTGGTGCAGATCCCAGCGTCCCGCTGCCATGGCTCCAGCGGGAAGCTCGCTCCCGTACGAAGCTTGGTTAAGCAGCGTGTACGTATGAATGGTGGAGAAATCGATGGTGGTGATCAAATTTGCTACAAAATTAACAAGATCTACCACTGTGCTCTTTTTTTCTTCTATTATCTCACCTACTTGCTAGACTGTTACTGTGTCTGACACCAGGTGCGTACTTCTTTTTACATGGGTTTTTCATAGGTATCCTCTTTCAAACGGCACCGCTTTTTTTAAAAACAATTCTTAAGTCCTTAATTACTTTTGCTAGTCGGAGTCTTTTGTTTCTTTTTTTTTGTTCTCCCCCAACTCTCTTTCTAGGAGCAAAGTGCCTGTAGTGTCTGTGTTGCTGTTTACCAGAATAAAGCATGAGAATATAATTTCCTAGCCTGTGATTTTAGGATTTTATGTATGTGCCCAAATTTGTTATTGGAGGTGGTGGGAGGTTCAAAACAAAATTCTATTCCGGAGTCATTTAGTTTATTGTCCTGTGTTATTGCTGCAGTCTTGGATGATTTCCCAAGTATTTGTTTGGATTATTCCTGCAAAGAGGAGTTTGTTTTGGTTTTTTTTTCTGGGTTTGGGTATTTTTCCAGAAAAAATACTGTTTGTTTTTTTTTTTTTCCCCTAATTCTGAAGTCTCTGTTTGGGAGCACCTCAAGGGATTTAATGAAACTTGTACCAAAGAAAGTTGAAGGGGCTGGGTGTTATGGCCGAGGCCAAGAAGCCTTACATGGTGCCTCCGGTTTATGCGTCGCAGCCCCTTCAGATAAAGTAGGTGTTGGCCCGAGAGAGTCCCACAGCGTGTCAGCGCTAGCGGCCTACCGTGAAAATCATTTGAAATTACATATATTAGGTAGTAAGTTGCCCTTTAGGTCACCTAATTCTGAACTTCTTTCCTTCTCTGGGGCCGGGAGGTGCATATTAAGCAGCTTTATCCATTTGAGATCCTGAGCACGGAGGCGATGTGAAGACTCCGAACGAACAGGCTGATGCTCCTGTAAAGCGCAGGCGGTGGCGGAGGCGTCGTGGCAATCGCCTGCGCTCCGGAGCTCTCAGAGCCGCCTCACCGTCGGCGGTGGACCACGACGGTATCTGCTGTGGTTTTGCTGAGCTCGGTCCTGTCTGTATGGGTTGGGCGCGTTTGGCGCGTACTGAGCAGATGGGGAGTAGCAGGAGACGTGGGCAGAGCGCGAGCATCCCTCAGCATCGCTGCTGGAGGGTCTCGGAGCCTCGTGCCCTGCTCGGGGGCTCCCAAGGCATCCTTCCGTGCTTGGCTTGGATGTCGAGGGGGCCTTGGTTCGAGAAGCAGAACTCTGCAGGCTGCTGAAAAGTACTTTTGGGGTTCGGTGGCTGCTCGAACGGAGGCTTTCTGGAGCTCGTTCCTCTGTGTAAGTGCAGCTTTTGGCCCCGAAATCGGTGCTCTGGATTTCTCCCTGCATCCTTAAGCATTAGTGGCCTCTCTGAAGTTGCGGCGCCTTCCAACACAGGAGTGTAATCAATGTGGATTGCAAATCTTTTTTCCCCCAGATTTTTAATAGGGGTGATAGGATTTGAATCCAGCCAATCTCGGTCTGCAGCTCTGAACATCTTTTCTAGATTTGGTTGAATATGCCTTTTTGCTTAAAACGCTCAGAGTGATTTGATTCCATTTAAACGCCAGTTTTACTTCTTTTAGGTAGAACTTCTGAGATGCCGAGTGAAGCTTCAGTTATTTAAATCACACTGCGTTAATTGTGTATGAATCGCGTTCTGAAAACTGACCAAATCTGTCCGTGATGATTTGCTTTTTGTAATGTCACATTGCCTAATGCTTGTGATTAAGTGGGGTTAATTTACAGGAGCCAGATTCTGGAGAAAATTACATATGTGTTCAAGTTTATGCACTCTGGGATAAATCCAAGCTCTGAGAATAAGTCACTGGAGAATTTTGCGTTGACTTTGGTGTCATTAGGGTTTCACTGTCCTAATTACCTAAGTGGCAGTACTTACAGGGTACATAATAAATTTCCGGAATTAGGTTTAGGAGCTTACAAACCTTCTTGCAGTATCTGTCATACTAAATTATTAGTAAACTAAGCTAGATTAACTAGGTAGTAATTAGCGAGGGTTTTTTCTTTTCTGCCGAGGGAGAAGCGCTGTTGATTTGGGGGCTGGCTGGAGGGGGACAGAAGTTAGCTGGCTTTGGGCTGTTGGTAGCTCACTGGATCCTACGAAGAGAATCCTTGTAAACGAGATGAAAAGAGACAAGGAGCGCGCGTGCGAGGGGCAGACGCCCATCTGTTCCTCGAGCTCTCCAATGTTGTACCCCACCGCGTAACCCCTTCGTGGCCACAGGCACGCGGAACGGGCGAGAGCTCCCAGCACGGCACGACCCATCACGCGGGCGCTGAACCCGCCCCGGTGACGCTCCGAGTGTGCTCACCGGCCGAAGGAGACGTCGTGAGGGTGGGCGCTGCCTTCTGCGCGCTGATGCGGGGGCAGCGGGAGGCAGCGGGAAAGCTTTGGCCAGCTCTGCTTCCATTGAAAAAATATTTTCCAGCAAATTCACAAATACAATAAAACTGTATTTTTATTATTTGCTCTTCATAACTCTTGATGTCCAAGAAGAATTCTCATCTTGCTAAGCTCTCCATTTCCCAGCTGAAGGTCTAGGATTTTTTTTTTTTTCAAAGTACATCTTTTTTCCCCAGCTAGCACTTGCATTTTTACAGAGCTTCATGATACGTGTTTTAGACTGAGTTCCTTCTTTTTGTCTGTAGCTGAGATAAAGAATTAGTAGTTTAAAACAATAACTACATGTTCCACTATGATCAAGGAATTAGATAATCTGGCATGTTTGCTTAAGGGGTCTGTATCTTGGGGCTTTTATAGGGCAGTATTAAAGCCCTGAGCCTTCTTATTATGCCAATACCCAGAAGATTGCTTTAATGAGAAGTAAAGGGCCTTTTTCCAATTACAAGGGAATAACTGTATTAAGTTCCTGTGTTATGTCAACCTGCTTTGATTTGATTACTGCGAAAGAAATGGATTTATCTGTCAGTGTTACTTAATTAAGCCTTCTCATTGATGTTTTGCAGAGTAATATAGTGTAGTTTGCACATTTAAGTCTAAATACAAAGAAAATTGGTCGAAAGCTAAGACACGACCCCTGAAGATAAGGCCCAAGAGCCATTGCTTGTCATTTTCTGATCGGAGTCTAGAAGTTTTAACTTTGGCGGAAGGCCGTACGCATTGTATGGGCTCAGATTAAAGCAAGGTAAAGGGCAAGGAATTTTCAGCCAAATTTGAGACCACTAAAAATTTTGGAATCCAGGCAAATCTTACAGAATTATTCTGTGAGGTCAGTCTCCTAATCTCTACCCGCATAGAATGGTGTCTGCGTACCTTTAACGTCTGTCTTGCCCGATGCATCCCCAAAAGCTGTCCCTCTCCCTGCCCAGGAGTGTCCTTCCCTCTCGGCAGCACTTTCTCTCCGGGTTAGTCTTGGCTGTGCTCAGGGACTTGGTCTGGGATGTTCGCAGAGGTGAGGAATACCCCAGCCCTGAGGTACGTGTTGTTCCCGTGTTATTTTAAGCATCTGATAGTGCCCTCTGGTCATTGGCACGCTTGGCTCGAGGGAGGGGTAGGGATAACGCAGCAAAGACTGCCAGAAAGGATGGCCGGTCGGGAATTCAGCTCACCACAAAAACATAGGTTTAACTGTAAGCACGTAAATAGTTCCTTACACGTCACTGGGACCATCCAGCGGTTGGCCATGAAGCTAGTATTTCCATGTGCTGCTGGAAAGTGGTGCTGGGCATCTTCGGGAGCGTGGTGTCCCTTCCCCGTTCCTGAAAAAAAAGGCTTTTTGAAGAACACGACTCCAAAGAGGCACCACGAGCGGGTCACATCGTGCGTGTCAGCCCAGCATCTGGGACAAGGGTGCCAGCAGACTCCCGGCTGGAGCGTGGTTATTTTAGGTGATGCGTTAGAGTGCCCGACACCACGGGGTCTAGATTCTTAAAATCTAAATAAAAACATACGGTATAGCAGTCCGCACGAGAGAGCTGGGAGCAGGACGGGGCTGTCGTCCAGCCTGCAGGTGCTGGGTTTGTCACCAGAGCTGTCGCCCCCGTCCCCCGGGTGCTGGTCCCGCGGGCTGAGCCGTTCTGCTCGCAGATGGATTTTGGAAGCTGTGCTCGAGGGTGGGACGATGCCCATCAAAGTCAATGGGATAATATCCGCTGATTTTTAGCAGGCAATGGATCGGGGCTCTACAGAGTTAATTGCCTGTTACATAACACAAATGATTTTTAAAAATATGCCTAATTAACCTAATAGAATGGTTGATCTGATCTGTCAGGTAAATGATACACATTTTCTTTCTTTTTCTTGAGCTTAATTAAATATTTACCTAAGAGTGTCTTGTGCTATTAACACGTTCATCTGTTATTGAGATAATAGCAATTGTAATTGGGGGAAAGTATTAAACCATACAAATGTGGGGGATTTTTTGTTTTTTTTTTTTTTAATCTTGGAAATCAACCAGTTTTGGTCACAGCACCCGTATTTTAAAGTGCTAATGACCGTATCTGTTCCTCAAGACAACTGAATTTCCCACCGATCCTACAAGTCTGCTCGCGTGCGTAGTCTTCGGCAGCACTCCGAGAAAGTTTCTTTAGCCAGCAAGACCAAATACCTATTTTTTTTTTCCCCAATTAGATTAAAGCTGCTGTTTGTGCATGGCAAAAGGCAAGCAATATTATTATTTCATTAGGGTGCTGGTGGGTACGCAGGAGTAAGTTGGAAAGTAGCACTGAAATGTGCAATAATACTGTTATAGATCAATGCCAATCACATTTCCTGATATTTAACATACTGTAAGTAAAAAAGTAATGGATTTAAGCAGTATGGTCCAGTCCATCACCGTACAAAAGGATGTGCTTACTGTTAAGCATGAGTGAGCTCATTTACTTGAATTAACACGAGAGCGAGCTCTGATTTCAGTGGAATTATTCACGGCTTTCCATGAAACCTGCGCGCAGGTGCCTCGCTGAACTGGTGTGACGTTTATCTGCTCAGTTTTTAGCCGAGTGGAAAGTCTCGGGAGACTCCCAACTCATTTCAGTAGAGGTTTCGTGCTGGCAGCGGTTGTACGAGCCTGTCCCAGCACAGGCGAGGGCACTGCAGGGGATCTTCCGCCTTCCGCCGTGGCGGTCCTCTGCGGAGTTGGGTTCCTGGGCTTCTCTTGGGTCTTGGTGCAACCTCAGAGGTACGTGGCCGGCCCGGAGGTGCACGTCACTGCGTAGGGTACCCGGGAGGGACAGCCCCGTGTCTTCGGAAGAAGTCACCGTGTGCGTCTTTTTGGAACGTTCGGTGTTGTGAGGAGGTTTTACTAACAATAAACCGGGTTCACTGACAATACTGGAAAAGAGTTGGGGAAAGCAGAACGGTTGCGTCAGAGAAGAAATATTGGGAGTTGCGAAGCGTGGAGAGCATTCATAGGCAAAATGTGTCTGTGACCTGATTTTTGCCAAGGAGAAGGCAGCGGAGCAGTCTAGCTAGCCTCCCGTACCCGGTGCTCTGGAAGCACGCTGCAGTGGCTGGCTCGGGATGCTCGCCTCGCCTTCCCGGGGCGGCTATCAAGCTGTCCCTTCGGTGCATGGATTAAATACGTGCAAGAAAACATCAGGCTGAGCCACTTCTGTGTTTTGTTGCAAAGTTCAAAGGAGCTTGTAGGAGTCCTGGCTCCTTGGTCCGTACCCTCAAGGGCAGGTTTCTGCCACGTCCTAACGCATATGTGATGGGGCGTGTTATTCCTAGAGATGCCCCCTCAAACCGGGGGGGGGGAAATGGTTAAAAACACCCCGAAATGGGCCATCTGAAATGACTGGAGTGTCTCCCACCCAATGGTTGCGATGAATTTTCTATCGGAGGATAGAGGAGAAGGCAGAAAGCTTGGCTTTAGGAATGTGCTTTCCTCTTCCTGAGGCACAGATAGGTGTGTAAACGCTTTTCCGCGGGAGCAGAAGCCTGGATGAGGTGGCGAGAGGCACGTTTACCCCAGCCGTGCCTTACTTTCACTTCTAGGTTTCGTCTGTTTTAGCGGGTTTTATTTCTGCTGTTTGACAATACCTATTTTTGTGCTGGAGACTTTGATAGGATTTTAACTGGTACAGCGCAGTCACTTTTTAAAGTGTCGAGAAACACTGAGCCGCTGAAGTAATTTTTATGTTCAAACCTCAGGTTCCTGAGGGTCCGGTTCATTTCTGCTGTGAATTTAAATGAGTTAATTTAAGCAGTGGGTCAGAAGCCACTACCATCGTAGTAGCCCTGTGCCTGATTCTTAATTAAAGGCAACAGGAGATTAATTTGAAACATTAATTTAAAAGTGCCTATACAAAAGGAAAGAATTATTGCAATAAAGCCTAAAGAACTTTTTTGTCCCTAGATGTAGAAGACAGAACTAGCTCAGGGTCCTGGGGGAATACAGGACATCCTAGTCCATCCAGGGTAAGTATATCTAATCTTTTTCCCCAAACCAGACTTCCTGCATATGTAAATTTACAATCTTAAATGTGAGTTTTACACCTGATTGCATAGAAAAATGGGCATGCAAAGTTGACTGTAGCCTGTCTTCTCTTTAAAATTGCCTTTTTTTTTTTTTTTTTTTTGAATGTTCAAACCTGATCCTGTGATTGAATTTGGCACCTGCTCTGCTACTGCTAACAGGTAGCGAGAATATTAATTACCTGTTTTTTCTTGCCGGGCCCTATCAGGCACCGCCGCCACCCAGAGTGCAGGCAGAGCGGAGTCGTTGTTGCCGAATGTTTTGTTTTGCTGCGGTTGGATTTTTAGGGATCGTGGGTGCCACCGAACCCGAGGAGGGAGAGGGCCAGTCCCCCCGCCGCGGGCAGCGCTCGTCCCCGTGCCGGAGCTTGCCGGCCACTCCACGGTCACCCCGGGGCCCGAGCCCAGGGCAGCAAAGCCGGAGAGGGGCCGCCGGGTCTGTCCGGCCGTGCCAGGGCTGCCCACCCGAGGAGCTGTGCCCCTGCCTTCCCACTCCCTGCCTCCACTGAGGGGGTTTCAAACCCTTCTCCTCCGGCAGCGGCTGGCAGCCCGATGTTTCAGCACGTCCCCCCGGCTGCTGGTGCCATCCGAGCTGTGGGACAGGTAGCCCGGCTGCTAGCCACCTGCTCCGGACGCTGCTGAGGATGGGGCACGGGCATCTCCTGTGCTCCCCACGCAAGAGTGGGGTCTCCCTCCGGGGAATGCAGACCCTGAGCAGCTGCCTGGCCCGGCGAGGCGCGGCGTTTGCCGAGATTTCGCGAGGCAGCTGGACACAGTCATTTCGATTGTGGCTGTGGACGGTTATCCAAATTCTTTAGACACCTCGGGATCGGGATGCCGGTTACTTCGGTAGGGAAGAAGTGCTATTTCCAGCAGAGCAGCTGTATCCCGAGCAGCACGGGGTGGGCAGCCCCCGTCACTGATGGTCCTCGGGAGCCACCCCGGCAGCCCCCATCGCCGATGGTCCTCGGGAGCCGCCCCGGCAGCACCACTCCCCAGCCAGAGCATCGCGGCTTTGCCCGTCCTCGGGGCTGGGCACGGCTTCCGTTTCAGTACCAAGATGATTATTTCTGTTTACTTCCTGCAAATGCATGAAGTACACTTACGCCGGGCAAAAAGTGCCTTCGCTCTTACTTATGCCCTTATTTAAACAGTTTGTTTAAATTGCTTTTTAATTGTTTTCTAATTAACGTGAAGGATCAGGGCTCGCGAGCAGCGCCGCCGGGAGCTCCCTGCCCTCGAGTGTCTGTCTGGCGAGGAGAAACGCGGTTGCCCTCTTGGTCCTCGGTCCGTCCCTTCCCCTCGGGGCAGGTCCTGCCCTCGGCGGATGTTACGCCGGCTGAGGTTTTAAGCGGATGTCCGCAGCGCTGCGCCGCACCGCGGGCAGCCGAGGGGGGTCCCCCCGTTTACAGCGTGGCAGGGGGACCCCGGCCCTGTCGCCGAGGGAGGGAAGCCCGACACCTTTTCTTATTCCATCCTGCTTAGCATCCATTACGTCATTACTGCTCACATCTGTCGGTTTTATTTTTATCCCTTTTTTTTTACTTGACACTTGTATTGCTTCCTAGGGAAAAATGTTTTGAAAAGTAAATTCTAAATTTGCACACACAATTATTTATGCATGCAAAAACTTGAATGTGAGTGTACAATTAAGTTTTGAGATATAAAGAAAAGAGCACGAGCCTGGGAAGAATTCTGGAGTTTCAATCGAGACTGTGCATTAACTTGCAGAATTATTCTGCAAACAGCCTGACCTCTCTCTCTTTCCTTCTTTGTAAAATGATGACGGTATTTCCAAGTTGGGAGAATTAGTTTCTCGTGAGTTCTTCTGAACCGAAGAAACAAAACATTACATAACTGCTGCGCTTGGCCAATATTTGTAGTTAAATTTAAGATTTTGCTAATCGAGTGACTGAAAGCAGAAGGTTACGCCAAGACTGTTTCAAAATTCAGGGCCCCGATCCTGGCAAGTTTTTTTTTATGTCCTTGACTCTGCGGGTAGAGTCTGATGCTGCCGATCCCCGGAGGAGTGTCGAGGGTCACTGCTGCTCGCCAGCCACGCACGGAATTGCACGCAGGGTTATTTTTTCAGTGAGAAGTAACTTTCCATACCTGCTGTGAAAAAAATCCTAATTTTTTCTTTATATGCCAGTGCATGTATATAGCAGTGAGGTGATTAAGACAGCAAATTTCTACATAAAAATAGATGGGGGAAAAAAAAGGCAAAATGTTAAAAGAAGCATTTCTTTGCTGTTCTTGCACATGTTACGGGCAAGAAGACTTTTATGAGAGAGGGAGTTATGCCGAATTGCACAGCACGAAATTCCAGGAGCCTCATCTCAGTCACCCATTCGGGATTATCCACGCAGCAAACCAAAGTCAATTACTAATGAAATAAACATTTGAAACAGCTTTAAAAATGTTCTGGAACGCATCACTTCGAGCAGAATCAATAGGGGAAAACAATAAAGGGAACAATAATTTTTATAACTAGCTTAAGACTTAGAAGGAAAATATGGACCTGTAGGTTTTGAAAAATGCTGTGTAAACTTGTAAAATTGTGTTTTTTCCCCATTTGTTAACAGAACTATGGAGATGGGACTCACTATGATCATATGGCGAGCAGAGACCTTGGGTCGCATGACAATCTCTCTCCTCCCTTTGTCAATTCCAGAATACAAAGTAAGAAATCGAATTTCCTAACTTGACTGCGTTGTTGAAAGTGGGATAAGTGAACCAGAAATAAAATTCTGAGGGCTTAAATCCCTCATCCTCGTTTTTGGGGTCGATTATACTCGGCGTAAGGGTGGGAACGTGGATTTTATTTTATTTATTTTTTTTTTTTTAAGCTAGCATGCAATTTCAAAAATGTTGACCGATGATGTTTATTGAGCAGACTCTTTTCTTGCTGCGAGAGGGATATGCCTTTTGATGCAGTAACGGCAGTATTTGCTGGAAGAGGTAAATGGTCGTGTCCTAAGGCTCAGCCTTGCCTTCACAAAACAGCGGCCAGTTGGCAGAGAAAATAAGGACGTGCTCCGAACAGGACTTTTAAAGTAGAAAAGGATTTCTGAAAATATGATAAATACATGTTCAGGAAAGGGAACAGATAAATAACTGGTGAGGGACGCCGGAGCCGTTGTTTGTTTTGGAGCACGATGGATCGCTGCCTGCTGGGACCTGTGAGCCGCATACTCCTGGATTTCGGGCGAGGGTAGTTGCAGCCTATTCCGCGTTAGAGGAGCGAGGTTTTGCCCGGGGCGTTTGGCAAGGACCCTCCTTCCACCCCACACCCCGTGATAGAAAGTTTTGACACCCCTGAATAATCATTTAGCTTAGCAGCAAACAGCATAGCAGTATGGAGAGAGGCTATAATTATTTCTAAGTGAATGATAGCTACTTTCTTTAATTACAGTTGATAAATGAGTTTGGTTAAAGTAAATATATGATGTAAAAATATTAGTAATGCTTACGCTTGGCCAAGATCACACCCTTCTTCTGCAGTTGTCAATGAACTAACCAAACGCTTTGCTTTAAAGGATTGAATGCGAGCCAAAAAAAACATGGAGCTGTAACTGCGATATATCATTCTTCAGCTCTAATATACGTCCCTAAAATATGCCTCGTCTTTTAATATTGGGAAATATTTGTGAGTTGTTTAACATACGGGACAATGTTGGAGCTTGTAGTCATTTGTATGTATTCACGTACAAAACATGGTTACAACAGTTTTAAAGGGTCTAATATAAGCCAAAAAAAGCATGGAAATTTCAACACTCCCTTCTTAACTCACACCACGGGGCTTAGGTAGTGCGCAGAGACGCTTCGCAAATAGCCACGCGCTTGTGCGAAACCCACTGGGCTGCGTGGTGCTTTCAAGTTTAACCTTTAATTTGAGTCTTTAGAACTTAAAAGTCTCTCTCTCTCTTCTGCCTGCCCTCGGGTTGCAGAAAAATCTCATTCCTGACTCCCAATTGTTTTTGCCAATCTTAGTGAAAATACTGGTTTCGCTTGGTTTAAGAAATAGTTGCGTTATAAAAACACATTTGGAGGCACCCGGTTAAAGAATTAAGCCGGGCAGCGTCTCACAGCGCGTGGTCCTGAAGCGCCCTGAAATTTTTATGAGATTTGGTAATTCCAACTGGAAATAAGAGCAGCGATGTTCCTGTGCGCACCGATTAATGCGCGTGCAAGCCTATGGCAAGCGACTAACAGCTTGTGACAAGCGTGCTATTGCACAATAACGGGTGTGCGCTGCTGGGGCCGTCAGCTGCCTCCCCCAACCCACGGCGTTTTGCAACCACGCTTTAGTGTAATTCGCTGATAATTAGAGCGGACTTTTCTTAATTTGTTCTGTTGGGGCAATCCGCTACTCCCTGGTTTTGCTCTGCTCCTGGCTGCGGGGTATTTGTGCTGGAGGAGGAGGGACAGCCGCTGGCATGTGTGCACGATTCCCTCCCGCTCATATCCCGCCGGGAGTCTCGTTTCTGTGCCGTGGGGGAATGGAAACTCTTACCGGCACCGGCATGGGCGCTGTGGTTACTAACACCGCCGCTGTGGAGGACCACGCGTGCGAAGTGTTGTCCTAGCAAAGACCGTTGTCGGTCTGCGCTGGTCAGGTCTGTGTTTCTGATTTTAGGAGAAAAATCTTACGTTGATGAAGAACGCACAGTGCTGTTTGCTCGGATGGAGGCTGCCTGGACTGCCAGCTCCCAACTCCTGTTACTCCAAATTTATTTGTCGTTTCCCTTTTCCTGGTGGGTCTTTGAACTCCTCCAAGGAAAGGTCCCCGTAATCCGTGATGTTTTGCAGCCGGCACCTCTGGAGCCGCAGTTTTCTTCCCTTGTTCCTCTTTCTCTTGGCAACCGATAAAGAGCCTGACAACCATCCAGCTTGAACTGGTTTTATACTGGCGTATACCGTGGAGTTGAATGGAGTTGCTCCTGATTCGAGGTGGTTTTCCAGGCAAGAAAGACGTTGTTGTTACCGGGGATAGGTATTACTGACCCCGTACCTGTGAACCACAAATATTTGCAGACAGGGTGTGCTTAATTTGTATTTTTCAGGTATTTCGTTCTTAAAATGCATTTTTACGTGGCCAGGGTCTAGCAGGGAGCGTGGGCGTTAGGCTTTGGAGCAGGCCCTGCGGGGAGGAGCAGAGGGAAGTCGCAGAGCTGCACGCACTACTCGACTCCTCAACCTCCTGCTCGCGTGTATTCAAACGCGGCTTGCTTTGTGCCTGCGCTACCTCGCTAGGTATTTTCTGTTTTCTGAAGAGTATGGGAAGAGCAGTATTTTGGCCCAGCGCTGAAATGCGCATGGGCGGATAGCTGCCACGGGTATGGCGCGTCGGCTGGTGCTTCTCATCGCCTCTCCCGTTTCCAGGTGCTCTTTGGGAACGTTTCTTATCCTACTACTTGGGATACATTGCTAGTACATTAAATCATTTACCAACGTACAGTAACTTGCTTTAAACCCCCTGTAGCTTAATGGAGCATTTCGCTGCAAGGATTAGATTGAGGTTTCAGGCGCTGCTGCGGAAAGCTGCTGGCTTATGTGGTGACCTTTGAATCTCATCTGGGTTAGTGGTTGATATTTTGATTTGGTTACTGTGGTCATATTGTGACAGCTGCTGGTTCATTATAATTCAGTTCCTCTCCTCCGTTTGCCTACCAGGAATATTTAGGTTTGTGCTGCTTCAAAGTGCTCTAACCACCCTGAATTTAACCCGGCACGCCACACAAGGTGAAGCGTTGTGAATTTTTTGGTCACCAGCCGCCGTCCGGTCACAGCGGAGGGTAGGGTAGGGAGAAACTTGCTGTGGGAGAAAACTTTCCCTGAAGTTTACAAAGCCGATTGATTTAACCCAGTTTGAATGTAGTAAAAAAGAGAACGGAAAAGATGAAAGCACTTCTCTCTGTTGCACAGACAGTTTGTGTACTCTTCTCCCAGCGTGTAGTATTTCTGGTGTTCACAGTAGTGATTTTGTATGTCTTATTGGAAAAGTTCCTACACTATTAACCAGAAAAGAGCATTTAATTTCATATATTGCTTTGAGACTCTCTAAAAGGGCGTAAGGTCACTGAATGTAGATCTCTTCATAGTTGTAGGAGTTGGTGGGTGATCTAGTATGTGAAGACAAAAATCTTTGCTGGTGTTTATTTTCTCTTTGTATTGCTGAACACAAAATGAAGAGCAGATACAGTGACTTACTCTTACTTCCCTCCCGGTTGTCTGCTTGAGGTCAGCACTGCTCTGCTTGGGGTTGTGCAGGTACACCATCGCTCGCCCGACGCGCCGTTGGGAGGGCTGCGCGTGCGTTTGCCCGACACTGGCACTTGTGTCGCAAAACAAGTATTTCCCCCTCTGGTTTCTTCCCTTTTCCTTTAAAAAAACCAATCTCCAAGTCATAATTTTCCTCTTAGCACTGTTAATCAGGAGAAGGTGGCGTTTTCTCACAGTTGGGGTGGCCGAGCGAAGCCGGTGCCAGCGCAGTGCCGGGGCGGTGCGGGCTCCCGCCGTGCCGGGACTCTGGGCTCGTGCCCGGGGTTCCTGGGCAGCCCGGCTCGGCTGCCGATCCGCGGCACGCTCCTGGCGCGTTGTTTAATGCCTTTGTGCTCAAACGTGCCTCCCTATTCATCCGTCTGAAGAACACGAGCTATATGTTCTGCAGGGACCTTGTGAGATGTGGTGAATTACTGTCTAGAAAACATCCTGAGTTGCTTGGATACTCCCTATCCATGCCAATTTTTAATATTATTTGTAATGCTATGATAGCACTTGTCTCCGTACGAATATTGCTGTGGCGTTTGCTTTTAATCCGTATGACTTTGATTCTGTTACTGTTGTTATAAGTAGAAGTGGAATTTTTGCAGATTAGTTAAGTTTACCCAACACGGCATTATAAGGCCTTGCTTTCAATTGCTAAACTATAAACATTTGGGATGAAATTTTCCATGCTGTGTATCTGACTCAGCCTGATTATTATTTTTTTAACCTTCTGCAGAAATGATTTCAACATTTCCTAAAAGGAGATTACATTTCATCCTGGCAGATTTTTGATTTTCTCAGTTCGTGTCTGGCACGTCACGACCATTAATTCTTTTTCACACCACCTCTGTTATGTCAGGTGCCTTTGGTTCCCGTTTTGCAGCTGGAGAAGTGAAGGTACGTGAGGAACCGCGAGGGAAACGTCAAAAACCGTCCAGTAATTTCCAGTTGTAAATTGGAAATGCAAAAGGGTTTGACGGTCTCTGGGTTCTCGCGTTCAGTGGCACCCAAAGATGCCACCGCTTGGGGAAATCACGGTCATGATGCTTCGTACGGGCTGTCCACGTTATGGGAACACGTGCTCAGTAGCCACTTACTCATCTTAGTGGCATCCGCTTTTTTCTCGTCGTTTCCTAAAGCCTTTTCAGGGCAATGCAGTATTGAAGGAGCCCGGCAACTTATGGTGGATAGAAAACAAAGAAACAGCTATTATAGTTGGAAAACCAGTAAATTTTATCTGACATACAGAAAGAAGCAGTCACAGGTGAATTTTCATAGATCGGGCAGAACTATATTTTCCAGAAAAACCTGTGACTGACTAGCTGTAGCATTAACTAAGATGGGTTTTAACAACAGAAAATCTGACTGTAACAACTGAAAAGGTCAGGAAAGGCCTTCAGAAACCAAAGAGCTGGAAATGCCGGCCTCTGGTTTTCATTTAAAGTATTTTACTTCTGTGCAGCTGACGCAACCCCGCGCCTGGGGTTTTAGGAGAAGTCACTGAATGGACCACGTGTGCCAGGCGAGTGCTTCCGGTGGGGACAGCGTTCTCTCATGGCGTGCTCTCCCACCCGCTGAGCACCCAGGTGTTCCCCAGCCAGGTGGACGATGCTAGGAGCGATCTGACCGTACTCCTTCCCACCTGGAATGAGGCAGGGTGGGGTGGATGCAGTAGGGATCCAGCTGCAGATAGGTGCTGTTGTCCGTGTTCCTTGTTGAGCATCCCCAGAGGAAACGGAAGGAGGGCCTTTGACTTGGTCCTGTGGTCGTGGATGGAAGACGTGCTGTGGCCACGAGGTTGCTGTCTCCCTAAATCCCAGCCGTGACCAGGAGAAGCCGGGTCCCACCGTGCGGGGTTGCTTCCCGCGGCTGCGGTGCTGCCTGGCTTGCCGGGGGGGGGGGGCTTTAGGGCTCTTCAGAGAAGAGTCTGAAAACCTGATTTCAGCTGCCAAGTTTGAGCTATTTGGCTTGTTTGGCGTGTTGTGCCTTCAAATCTGCATCTGGCATCTTGCTGGTTTTGGTTCTATGTTTTTATTCGCCTCTAATCTCGCTTACCTCCCCTTACAACCGCTCTGGTGAATGCTGTGTGCACCGACCTAACTTTTGTTCTTCCCATCCTCACGCGAGTACAGAAGGAAAGATCTGAGATGGGGTTTTCAGCCTAAATCCAGGCAAAATAATCTGTCAAGGGTTTTTTTTCATAGAATGATAGACTGGTTTGGGTTGGAAGGGACCTCCCAGCCCATCCAGTCCCACCCCCTGCCATGGGCAGGGACCCCCTCCACTAGCCCAGGTTGCCCAAAGCCCCATCCAACCTGGCCTTGAACAGTTTTGCCAAATCTGGAATTGTTTCACAAACCAAAAGACCTCGTTTTCAATGTCTCCAAACTTTAAAACCGGCGCTAATCTCGGAAATAAATGTGCCCCCGTGCGTATTCTGAGAGCAGGGCGCTGTAAATGCATCTCCAAGAACTGAATTGCAAAACAGCAACTGATTTCAGACGTGGTCCGTTCTGCTCTTTAAGGGGCACATATCTAAATTTCCATGTAAGTTCCTTCCTCCCCTTACCCAGGAACAGCTGGACAGGATTTCTCCCCGCTTTTTTTTTTTTTTTTTTGGGATTAGTTTTGGCGGTTTCTGCACAACAAAGCAGAAGTGCTTCTGGATAACCCCGAGGAACAGTTAGAGTTTAGCTATGCAGGGTGTCAAGGCTGAGACCTGAGGAGCGTAGATGTAGCGCTTTAGCTTTCGAAGATAACCACAATGAAAATCACACAATTTGCTGTCAACCGGGGCCTTGAAAAATGCCTGAAAAATGCTTTGTAGAAGACACTGGCTCACGTTTCCCTTCTTGTCGTGGAATATGCCTGCTGCCTTGCTTGTGAACAAAACGAACAGAAAAAAATCTGTGCTGACAAGCATTTTGTAGGTGTAGATATAAATATGTTACAGTTCCCAATCAAGAGTTTAATATATTTTGCAGCAAGTCTATCTTGCAGGCACTGCCAGTCAGGATCCTGAGCTTGAGCATTCAAGCCCAGCCTCTCGCGCAGTCCTGAAGAAAAGAAATTACAAGGACATTTCCATTTATTTGGGGAACGAGCAGCAGATGTATAAATAGAAACTGTAGACTGTGGCAATTAATGTCTGCATACTGAGCAAAGAATTGAAATATTATTTTGTACCACATAGTTTTCAGTGAAGTTTACATTCCATTGTATTTTGTTCTTAAACAAGTCCAAGCATTTTTAATAAGTTATTTTGTGCGACCGTTGTATTCTGCGTAGCATGGCATAGACTAAAGCTGTGTGAAAAATTTGCATTGAACTACAAATGCATTTGATCTGTATTTGGAGTACAAATTGTAAGTTTGCAAAACGTCGCCTGAAGTTATCCTCCCTGTAGGCAGAAAGGAACGTCCTCCTGCTAATGATCCAGCCGTCCCTTCTGCAGACCCGAAGGTTTTCCAGCCTGCCGTTGGGATGGCCCTGGGGTGGGAGTCGGGTCGTGCAGCGTGTTATTGCCGAGTTAAAACCACGGAGCGGGTGCGGGCGTTGGGTAGTTGCTGCTCCTGGTGAAGCTGGCTCAGAAACCTCCATTAAGCTTCGCCTAGCCAAAGCACAAACCGTACAGAGCTGGGCTCGGGTTTTATCTGCTCGAGACACTCCGGTTTTCTGCATTGCAAGTACATTAATAGGGAAATGGCCTTTAAAGTAACATCCAGAAGGCGCTTTAATGGTTAATGAGCTTCTGCCCTTTGTATAGATGAACGTAGTTTGGCTGTCAAATAAGCATTTGCTGCTGTTCTCCAGCTGAGCTGGTATTAGTGGCAGAGGGAATTTGAGCTCACACCTGTTTGAGCATGAAAAGAAACCTATAAGCGACTTCCTTAAAATATTCATAGAGAAGAAAAAATTCAATTTCTAGAAAACCTTACCCCACCAGGAAAACCATTGATAGGCATTTTTAAAAAAAAAACTAACCCAAACAAACAACCACCACCACCAAAAAACCTGGCTTGGCAAATTGGTTCCTATTTTCCCGAGTTGTTTGGAGTCACGTCATCAGTGAGCGTAGACCTAAAGGTAACGGCGTGCTTCTGCGGGACACGACTGGCCTGGGTGTGGAATAGATTTGCATTACAGCTGGAAAGTATACATGTGGGAAAATCTGTGAAACAAAACAAATTTGTTGAATTACTAGGTCATTTACATAGCTGCTCCAGTCATGGTCCGTTAAACAGGCAAAAACAATGGTTTTGTTATGCTCTCTAGTTAAGGCACAGACTGTGTAAAACAATGCCGAGTTAGCGGGGTAATTAATAATCGTTTTCAGCCCGTACGTACCTTAAGTCTGAACTTCGCTGGGCATAGAGACGTTGCATCAAATAAGGCGTTAGCTAAATAAGATCGACTTATTTGGTTAGGTCTTGGTGTGTGTTCCTCCAAAAACCAGATAAAGCTGCAACCCTCAGGGCTCGGGGTGGCTGAGCCTTAGTGCCAGACTATGTTCAGGCTTAGCGGCAGGCAGAGCTTTGGCTGTGCTTTGTTGGTCAGAACTAACTGCCGTCTGTGTTTCCGTAAGAGATTTCTTCTAAGGCTTTTCTCTCTGTCTAAGGACATGTCCAGGGGAGAAAATCATCTTTGCTTTCTGTAGGAAGACCTGATAGTCTTGAAGCAAAAACTCATTTTTACTTTCGTAGTTAAATTTTTAATTCTCTTTCTCGAGACTGCTGCTGACAGTTTCTGTAACGACTTCTCTGTTCTTGTCTATTCTTGCTCTGGATTTAGCGCCTTTGGTCAGATGCACAGAATATACATAATCAAATATAAAACAGTTCCGATGAAAATGATAAAAAGGGTGTGACAGGAGGGTACGGTAATTCTCTACAGCATCATGCCAATAGATACATCTTACCATATGGTCCGAATTAAGGACAGCACCAGTTCTCACACTATACAAGGCTGATGGTATACTAGGTCCGTGCTTTGATCCTTGTACCATGTGAAATAAAAAGAGATGGAGCATGCATTTAACAGGAACCATCAGTACTTTAATTAGATTATATTTCTTTTTAACTAAAATCAGAGTACTCCAATGCATTGCTTTATTCTGCAAACTTTTACTATGTGATTGTGGTCTTGAGCGTATTCGCTAGTTCTAAAAAGAGTACGGAATGAGAAGTGATGGAGAAGGATATTCTGGGAAGCAAACATGCTGACTAAATGTGATAAAGGGAATATTAGGCCAATGATCAAATATTAAAAAGAGTGGCATTGTCTGTGTGTGTGTGTGTATATATATATACACACACGTGTGAATTATCCAGAAAAGCAGTTTTGATTAATTCCTGGATGAGGAAGCTATGTAAACAGATCAGCAAGAATTTAGTTACAAGCATTTTTAATGTGTTGTTTAAATACCTTTTAATTATGATATCTATACCAACATGTTCATATCCTTTCTACTATTTGTATTTTCATTTTTATATGTCACTGGAATTGGAGATGCCTGAGTCTGGCTCACATTGCCAGCAAATTTTCCAAATATGTCTTCTAGGAGAATATTTTTTTTTTTCCCATGTCCTAAATTTTAACTTCCGTGGCAATCTCATAGCCAACAAATGGATTCCAAAGCCAGTTTTGGCCTGGATTTGCAATTGGCTGAGATTACAAATCTCCCATGGTATGTGGAGCAGCACCCAGAAGGTAACTGAAAACCTGAAGAAATAGGAATTGGTTTAGGGTTTATTACATGGTAAAGTTTTCAGGCTTCAATAGAAGGTGTGATCTACCTAATCATTCTTTATTTCAACTAGCAAAACAAAATAAAAAAAAAGGGGGGGAGGAAAGAAGAAACATGAGAAAATTAGTGCAATTTTGGAGTAACTGTTGTTGACTGAGCATTAAAGCGGGCTTAAAGCCAGGATAATACTTGTAATAATTTTTAAAGCCCTGAATTACCTGCTGATAGTAAGGCGAGGTGTGCACAGAGAGCGGCTGTCGTGTTCGGAGTGTAGCTTTGCATACTAGAACCTGTTCTCACAGGGACTGGAAAGATGATGCCGTGTAAATACACAACATCAAGGGGAATTGGTACCTACTGAAAAAGAAATGTAGCGAGCAGATTCTACACAGCTATGCTAAGAGTAAATAATATGACCAAAAGCATACTAACATCCTAATGTAGCAGAAGCAGCATGGCGAAAAGTAATCGTAAGAAAGGAAAGCAAGAATATAAGATGTAAAACTTCCAAGTTCAGGGAACGTGTGGAATGAGGTTCAGTGTTTAAAAATAATAATCTGAAAGCAAAGAGAAAGAAAGGAACAACTGTACAGGAGGTTAAGATAAATAATCATGAAAGATTATTGCAATGCATAAAGAAGAGGAGGTCAGTAAAGTAGATTTTAGGACCTCTTAGAGATGGAAAGGGTAATTTATTGACAGATGATGTAGACACTGCTAAAAAATAAATGGATTTTTCGCCTCAGTGTTCACAAAAGAGGATGGGGAACAGATGCCAGAATCACATATAAATTTCCCAGGAGAGAGTCAAGAAATATTGAAGGAAATAGGGATTATTCCAGAATGGGTGATCACACGGTGGGTGAGAACATCAGTAGATGGATTAAACTCTACAGAGGAGCCATCACAGAATTCTTAAATAAGAAAAGAGAAAAGCCTATTTCATGTTCATGAGGGAAAACAACCAACCAACCAACTCCCCTCCATTCCTTCGTGTCCTCAGCTGTCCACAGAGATAGCCGAGAGGGAAGGTCCGTGTTTCATCGTAGCGGCGTGATGCTTTTGTCCCGGAAGGACTTTATCGACAAGTTCTGTGCGCGACTGTTTTACTTTATTTTAAAATAATTTTAAATACTTAAAATATATTTTACAAAGAAGACTCCAGTCTCCACAAAGAGTCCAGTCCTCTATGGAAGGGAGACTGAACTTGGGGCCGTCCACAAGCAATAGCTTAGTTGGGTCAGGAGAAAATTTTCTTTGAGGAGCCATCGCAGATTGACAAACATAGGGTGAAGCATTTCCAAATGGCTTCTGCTATATGGCACGTTCTGCCACCTCAAAGAATATCTTTTGATATCTTTTAGTTCTGCCAGAATAAACGTATTCTTCACCTGACAGGAAGGTTGATGTTCACGTTTGAAGACAAGATACTTCAGGTCATACACCTGGAATGTTTTCATCTTAGCGGTCTGTAGGAGTATATTAGACCAGGGCACGCATCCTTCTGTTTCGTTGCTGCGTTTACCCTCAGGTTCAGAGTTGACACTGGGTCAGTCTGGACCTGGGTCTATGAAGAACCAGTATCCAAAGTTTTGATGCTCCTCTTTCTTAGTGATCTAGAAGAATCACACTCCTGCTGGCACAGTCTTCAGTGTATGAACTTGAGTGATCGTCACACTTTTAATGAATGACTGAACTGGAACGTTCAATGTAACGATGGAGTTTCATCTTAGTCATCTTGCCAGCCTCATCCTCGAATCTCCTGTTTCTTCAGAGGCATTTTTGCTTTCACAAGTTTGATATCAGAGGTTCTCATGCCTCTTCCCGGTCCAGTTTCATTAGGTTTTTGTAGTCATCAGGTTCGGCGGTCTTCACAGGAATGCTGTCTGAGTGACTGGCAGACAGTAGCACTGAAGCTGGAGGCAAAATGAGATCCTTGATTTCCATTGAACAAGCAAACGTGAAAACTGAGGGAGGTAATGTGTAAAATATTTAAAACAGGCCTAAGCTGTTGCAGGGCTGTGGACTTAAGACTTGTGGTCTTCCTCAGCGCATACATTAGAAGAACATCAATTAAAATTTACCAATATTTGGTGGATTGTGGGGAAAAAAAACCAACAGTGCAAACTGAAACTGAACTTAGGTTGTCCATCTGGCAGAGGAGATCTTTAACGTTTGGATACCAAGCTGATTCAGCAAAACACTTTGTTTGTTAAAACCTTTCACTACTTTAGAAGTAGAATCCAGATCCACCAGGCAGAAGTTTCCCTCTAATACTTTGGGTAGCTTTTGCAGAAGACCAAACCCTTTCTTCTGTCCCCTGAGTGGAGTCTTACCCTCTTCCCAAATGCAGCTGCCGGCAGATTTTTTCTCTGCTGGTTTCTCGTCTCTGCAGGGCGAAGGTTCCAGCAGAAGGGGCAGCGTTGCCTTCATCTCACCTTCCTCTCTTGACCTACAGAGTGGAAATGTGCTTTGGTTTTGCTGGTCATCCTGAGGGGAGGCACCTTCTGGTACCTCCACCCATCCCCTGGTAACACCTGAGATGCAGAAGGCTAGTATCTGAGGAATGGAAGCATGTTTGGTAGGCTGATGGATCTCATGAATCACCTGACTAAATGTAACTAGACCTTCCTTTTAAAGATCTTCTCCCAGCTTCCGCTGGGAAAGTAAAATATCTCGTAGATGCACTGTATCTTGGATAATACTTTGTAGTGCCCACTTACTGTGATGGGAGTATGCTTCGGCTTCAGTAGCCTTCTGTTACACCACCAGCCTCTGAAATAACATCTCTTGGGATGCAAGGGATTGCAGAGGAATCTCTGAATAGGTGATAAATTCTCGCATTTTTGTGGATGCAACGAGAGGCTGAGCTTATTGCCTCCAGCCCTCCACTTGTCCGTGTTTAAATTCCTAGAGCTCCCTGCCACTCTCCTGGTCACGACCAAATAGCATCCCGATTGCTCGGTTTAGTCGGTGTCCTAAATCCACTCAATATAATCCCAGTTTTCTATTGATGGAAATCGCAGAACCCCGAGAGCTTTCAAAGCACGAATGGCTACAGAAAGAAGTCGCGCGTAAAACGTGTCCTTTTTTCTACAGAGCACGCCCAGGTTACGCTGGTGCGATAGACTTACGGGTGTTCGCTTGAGGATGAGTTTCATTACAGAGGCGCTTTGGCCTTCTGTTGTTAATACAAAAGTCATCTCCCCATGCCCATAAGCAAATTTTTCCATATGTATAACACACCCAAAGTTCCAGCCGTCTTAAAATCTATTCTGTGCCTTTTTGTTGTGGTTGGAGTCAAGGCGATGGAGCTCCAGCCTTTGGATCTTCGAGCTTCTCTTGACTACGCTTTGAGAATTCACCTGAAATTCACTGTGGAATTATTTCTGCTTTTCCGCAGAAGGGAACAAGAGACTTTTATCACCTCCGGAGCACTTGGCTTACGCGGGCAGAATACGTCTGCTCTTAGGTCAGCCTGGGGAGATCCCTTCCTGCCCCCCTTTCTAGGTGGTGAGCCCGGTGGAGTGGCAGGTTAGCGAGGCAATAGTACAGATCTGTTTGGTAGGCTTATAAACGCTAGCGAAGCGTGGCAGGCTGAGCCGCGTCTTGTTTAACTCGATCGTTTAAATAGCCGGTCCTTTCCAGTGTGTTTTGTTTGACTAGGTTTCACCTCTTTGTATGGCAGAACCATTCTTTGTCTGACTTTGATTTTTTTTTTTCACATGTGAAATGGTTTTGATCACATTATATGGAGCTGTCATCGCACCCCGAACGGTTGCAATTTCTGTGCCCGCTCATGTGGCGCACACCTGTAACATGTTGGGAACGGGCTTGGCTTTGAAGCTAGACTTGTTCTCTCATAAGAGTCCACATATTTCTTCCATCATGTAATGAGATTTGCTGATGATACAAAACTGAGGGGAGCAAGCTGCACTTAAAAGAGAGGCAATATAAAATACAGCTTTGGCCATGGTCCTGCAGTTGGATCCGTGCGGGAGTCGTCCTGCCACAGCGCAGAGCCCTGTTGACTTGAACGCGGCTCCGTGTAGTAATAAAAATCTGCTCGTGAGTTTCTGTTGCTAGAGTTTATTTTTTTCACGCTTTTCAAGATTTTAAAACGCAGAGTAAAATAAGTGCTTCCATGTAGAGGGAGAGTGAAAGTAAAAGGGGAGGAAAGGAAAGATGTGCTGGTGGAAGCATTTGGGAAAAGCTGGTGGTTGAGAGAGATGCTGTGAGGTTATTCCAGATGTCAAGGAGCGGCGAGTGGCTGTCCCTCTTCTCCTGACCGGAGATGGAGAGCAGCCAGCCGCGCGCCCCTGGTAGGAGCAAGGGTGACGTGGGATCTTAGGAGCTTTTAAAAACGTTAAAAGGACTTTTCTGATTCAGCTACCACGATGAATAAGGAGGGAAGGAGGGTAATGCAAACCTGCTCCGTCTCTGATACATGAAACGGCAGAGAAACTATGCCGGGCACCAAAGGGAGTAGGAACTGGGATTCTGCTTCCGTGGCCGGGGCACGGAGTCGGTCGGGGAGTTTGTCAGTAGAACTAACGTGGTCGTAGCGTCCCGCTCAGGCTGAGCGGGCTGCGAGGTGAGGCCCGTGCGTGTTCTGCGTAGGCTCCTGCTGCTCCTTAATGGAGAGAGACAGATCTGCGGGTTGATGGAAAACAGCACGTTTAAACCTTCACCCAAATCCAAACCAGCTTGTTTTTTTCTTTTGGGGGTTTCTTTTTATTTTGGTGGTTTTTGGTTTGTTTGTTTTTTTTCCTTTTCTCCCCGAAGCTAATGGTCTGAGATTCATGAGCAAAGGTTGAATAAAAGTCAAAGGAAACTATTTTGGCACTTTATAAAGGATGAGTGAGGCCACATCCGTAATCCTGTGCACAGTTCTTGTCACCTTATTATTAGAGCTGTGTAAATCTGGCAAGGATTTGTATTTGCCAAATATACCTCTGGCCTAGATTTGGGCTTATATTTGGAATTCAGGCCAGTTTTAACGCCTGTGCAGTTTGTAATTTTTGCCAATTTTAAGCAAAATAACAGGAAAGAGGATAATGAAGGACAGAGGAATCAGGAAAGCAGAAAACTAAGGAAGGAACTAGAAGAAGAGAAGGAAAAAAAGGACGAAGAAATACAGAGCCCATTCCTTCTTTTCTCCTTTCTGCACAGGCCGCCCTTAACCTATCCCCTCTTTTCCCTTCCATGCTTCCTTGTTGCTCTCTTTGCATTTAGAAGAAACAGATAAATCCAGCCACTCTCTTTTGCTCTGCTTGTGCTCTCCCACTTGTTTTTTAATTTGCTAACCTCTCTCCCATAAATCGCCCTCCCCACCTTCCTTTCTTTCCCTGTGTCCCAGAATTTTCCCGGTCCGTATATCCTATCCTGGTGCGCAGGCGCTTTGATCTACGTGCATACCAGCAAGATGAAAATTCTAAGGACTGAAAAGTATTGCCCTCACAGTCGTGAAACAAGCCTCGCAAGCAGGCTGGTGAGACGGATAGATATTATTTGCTGATGTTATCTCATCCCGCACGTAGGTTAGGTGGAATAGGCAGATGCACGCTCCCTGGCAGTGGAAAGCCCCGCATGATTTTCTTTCTGACGGTCTCCTTGCTGTATTGTCTCGGTGAGAGTGTAGGAGTTGTTTTCCCCATGGGTTGGCCACGTAGAATGGCCTGAGCAGATTTTGCTACATTTAGGGTGGAGAAGCTGTGACTTCCTCAAGGTCAACAGGCGAATCTAAGGCAGAATTGGACTAAAATCCAGGAACAAGGAGCAAGCAGCCCAGATTCTGGTTGGAGGTAATACTGGTCTCCTGCTTATGTTTGCGATTTGACGCTATTGGGAGCTCGGAGTTTTAACTGAAGGTTTTAAGTACGGTGTGAGCGTGCTGCTGCTCCTCTGCCTCGCCGGTTGTCGTTATCCATCCCAGAGAACACCAGCACGGTCCAGCGTTGGTTATCCACCTTCCTTCAGTGGCTCCGATGGGAGGTGTCCGTGCCGCATGGCACGGCCTGGGGGAACGGGGCTGGAGACGCTGGCTGCGGGCGTGGATGTACAAAGAGCCCGGGTCGGTATTGGTTTTTGTTAGAGATAATTATCTATCTCATATGGCTGCAGTGGATGGGTGGAGCCGGTTTATTGCATTATTTGGTTACCTTCTTCAGTGATGATTCATTGATTATTAACGCACACGGATTTGTATGTGGCGTAGGGGTAATAGAGGAATATAGAAGGAGGTGCACAAAGGAAATGCAGAAGTTGTCATACAGCGAGGAAATAGAGGGACACGTTAATGGCCAGCACTGGAACCAGAAGTTCGAAATAGGAATGTATTTGGAATAGATGTCCTGGTTAGCGGGTTGGTCACAGACCCCAACCAACCCCGGTGAGGTTTCTTCCGTTTCAGGCTCCCTGTCCATGCGGTCTCTGAGTGAGTGCTGTGGACAACAGCAAAGGGGTGTGCGTGTATTTTTCTTTAAAAATATTATCTTTGGATATCTCTTGTGTGCTTTTGTGACTGTGCAGTTCTTTCTTTGGAGGCACGTGGAAAGCTGCTACGTTTTCATAACTTTTTGACAACATCTGAACTTGCAAGACTCCCTTGCCCTCCCTTGCCAGTTTGCATTTTATCGGTGTTAAAAGCTCTGCTTCTCCCCTGCCCCCAGCCTCCTCCAGTCCTCCCAGAGTACAACGTGTAACCCAGTCCGCTCCTCTCGGCAGCTTTGGCACGAAGCTCGCAAGGAAAAGCAATCTCCAGGAATAAAGCAGCTATTTCCCATCCCCGGGTAGGCGAGGCAGCAGGGATGCGGCGTGGAGGTGCACCGCGGCACGGGCAGCGGCAGCTGATGGTTATTTCTCAGGTTTTGAGATTTACCTGTTGTGCTCAGCGTAACAAAAGAAATGAAATCTCTGTAATTATACTGGGAGGGGGAGGAGACAGGCATTTTAGTGCCTTTGATCTGGAGGTAGAATAGGCTCGGCTTTTGGAAACTTAATTTGAAAGAATCCGACGTACACATCTGCTTTTTGTACTGCAATTTCTTTTAAGCCAAAAAATAGAAATTTATTAATGCAAATGTGTGGATTCTGTTCATCAGAAGAGAAGGAAGCCCATTGGAAACATAAGTTGACTCTCATTCTTCATAGCAC